>NC_134136.1:22720000-23970000 GCF_040939455.1 Microcebus murinus
AAGTACACTCACCACTCCCAAACTCCCTTCTCTCAAATACACCCTGTATTATTCTAGTTTTATAAAATATAAGAATAAGTAAGACTTATCTTTGGTAATGCTTCTCAGGAGGGACTTGATTGGGAAGATGTGTAACAAAACTTTCTGAAGCATGGAAATGTTGTACAACTGACCTTTGGAGGGGGTTACACATGTGTATACAATTGTCAAAATTTATCTGAATGAAAAACTATGATTAATGCATTTATTTTATCTAAGTTTTATTTCAATAAATAATAATAAAAACTAAAAATTACCAAACCAAAAGATCTATTAAAAAGTAGATTAAACACAGTTGACTAGAAAATTGGTGAATTGATAGATTTATTTTATTTTTATTTTTTATTTCAGCATATTATGGGTGTACAAATGTTCAGGTTATATATATTGACCTTGCACCACCCGAGTCAGAGCCTCGAGCATGTCCATCCCCTAGATGTTGTGCAGCACACCCATCCTCTCTTCCCCCTTCCCGTATGCCCAACACCTGATGAATGTTATCACTATATGTGCACTTAAGTGTTGATCAGTTAAAACCAATCTGACGGTGAGTACATGTGGTGCTTGTTTTTCCATTATTGGGATACTTCACTTAGTAGAATGAGTTCCAGCTCTATCCAGGAAAATACAAGATGTACTATATCACCATTGTTTTCGTGGCTGAGTAGAACTCCATGGTAGCTTTCCACAGAGGTTGAATTAGTTTGCAGTCCCACCAGCAGTGTATGAGTGTTCCTATCTCTCTGCATCCATGCCAACATTTATTGTTTTGGGAGTTTTTGTTAAAGGCGATTCTCATTGGAGATTATAAGTAATATCTTATCGTGCTTTTGATTTGCATTTCCCTGATGATTAGAGATTTTGAGCATTTTTTCATATGTTTGTTAGCCATTAGTCTATATTCTTTTGAAAAGTTTCTGTTCATGTTCTTTGCCCACTTTTTGATAGGGTTGTTTGATTTTTTTCTTGCTGAAAGATAGATTTAAAGACATAGAATGCAGTACAGAAACTCAAAGAATTGAAAAATTTGAGAAAATACATGTGGAAGATAGAATGACAAGGTCTAAAATATAACTAACCAGAATCTCAAAAATAAAACTGAGAGAATGAATGAGAGAATTAAAGATACTATAATTGAGAATTTTCCAGAAATGATGAAAGAATGGAAGGATTTAAACTACAAAAAATAAGGAGTTTTTGTGTGTTTTGTTTATTACTGTATTGCCAGTATGTAAAAGTCTGCCTGACATTAAATGTAATAATTATTAATAAATGTCTGTTGAATAAATGACTTAAGCCTGCAAATTTAGAGGAAAAGTGAACACAGTAAAAAAATAATTTCTTTCTTAAAGTCATAGTGAAGCTATAGAAATATAAAGATAAGATTTTAAAACAATCACACTGAAAAGATAAATAAACTAAAAATGAAATAGAATTGTACCATATTCCTATAAAAATCTGAAGAAAGATTTCAAAAATACTAAAAAAAGAAAAATAGCCAGTAGGATGCTAGCCCTGCTTAACATTCTCTAAGAAAATATATCATGTTTTTTTCCCAATACTAAAACTTTTTGAACATATAGAATATATGTATCAATATAATACTTTTTGGACAATACACATACAGAAAATAATTTACATTAATGTTCCTAAATACATATTTGTAAACAGAATAATACACATGGAAAATATCAAATTACATTCTAAATAATGTTAATGGAATGCTAGAGAGTGTTTTGGGCACTAAGAGGGACAACATTTAGCAACCATTGCTAAAAACTATATTAATTGTTTAGTAAAAAGTAAATGATGTTTAAATAATTTTACATTTTAACAAGATAAATTTTTACCCAAAAATAGATGTTTCGCTGTATTTAATTTGTGTTTCAAAATTGATTTGTATTGAATTGCAAAGTTTCTGATTATAAAGAATGGCTCCTAATTAGCATTTTCACAAAGAAAATCTGACATGCAGGAAAAAATTATTGATGTCAAGAATGAGATGCTTGTCTTTGCAAAACAAATCAACAACATATACTATAAGATAAAACAATAGACTGACACCACAATACACTTAACACAACAAAAGCAAATGTGATTAGAAAAATGTGCTCAATTTCATTAATCAAAGAAATGTATATTAAGAATACAAACTGATGCCATTTTATATTCATTAATTTAGCAAAAATTAAAGGAATGTTAGTGGAAATGTAGATCCATGGGAACTCTCATATTATATTCTGTTGGGAAGTATTTAAGTAAGCAAATTCATTTTGAAAAGCAATTGGTCATTATCTTCCAAAGTTCAACATTGACATTATTTTTGACATAGCAATTCCATTATAAAATGTTCATAACATAAAAAAATTACACCAGGAGATATTTCTCAGATAATCCTAGAATACAAAGTGTATAGCACCAATTTTAAAATAGCAAAAACACAGACTAACATAAATGTCTTAATGGTATAACGGATATATGTGTTGGTATATTCAGCCTAAATAAAAATATTATCCAATAGTGACAAGTAAGGAACTACAACTACACCTCAAAGGAATAATAAATTTTAGAGACATACTTTTGAATTTGAAAAGAAAAACACTCAAAACAACTTCTACAAATATGTCAATTTTGTAATTCAAAAATGAGCACAAGCAAGTGATATCAGAAAATGATGTACTAAGAGGATCCAGGTGCTCACTATCCCATGGAAACACCAAGTATACAGTAACATATGGACCAAAGTCACTTCTTTGAAACTCCAGAAACCAGTTAAGAAGCTGCAACCATCAATCAAACTTTAACCAAGAAAAAGCCTCATTGAAAATAGTAGTAAAATTTGTGCCACTTTTACTTTCTCATGCCTTAGCCCCTCTCTGGTGTGGTATGACATCGTTGGAAGGAAGCATCTCTAATTTCTGGTTTCTCTTTCAGGACAGAAAGGAAACAGTGATATAGTTTGGATATCAGGTTGAGGGGCACTGAAAGCAGTGGTAGGCACAGCAGTATGTGAAAGCTACATGGCAAGTGTGGACTTGTGGATACCTGATGGCAAGAGATTACAAGAAGAGGAATAGAATAGAACCTCTAAGGACCAGAGAAGAAACTGAGATGAGGCTTTTACAGAAATGAAGACATTTAAAATTAGCCATATCCATGGGGAATTGGGGAATAGAGAATATGCAGAGACCAAGGGAAGACATATCATTAGAAGAGACTGGAGAAGACCTTGAACCTTCATGCAGGTGTATTGATAATTAATTTTATCAATTACTGTGCACAGACTTTTTGCAATTTAAGCAGGACACACCACCACAAGCCACATCAGTTTTAGGTTTATTTATTAGGAAAAGAGCAAGGAAAAGTAAGGAGATTACCCGGAGTATAATATGAAAAATAAGCAAAGAACAAGCATCAATCATACCACTAGGACCTCATCATCATCAGCACCAGGAGTCAATCATTATGGGCAAGTCTCAGGCAGCAGTAAAGGCAACAACATGCTGGGATATCAAGCAGGCAGGTGGTTGTGTACGGAGATGTTAGACAGAAGTGACAGGGGCTCAGGGACTTCTTATGCTGTTTATATAGTGATCTGAACAAAGAAAGAAGGCTCAGTGCCAAAAAAGGCGTATGCTCTGGTCACGCATGGTCCCAGATCTGGCCAGAAGTCGGGGCCTGTATGTCACTGATCTCACCTAACAGCTATGGGCATGAGTCTAGGATAAACTAGGATAAAGTATAGGGCTATCTCAGATAGCCCAGAATAAACATTCCTAGACAGTCTAAGATAAACATTCCTAGGCACATAGCTCAGAGCTATCAATTCCCATTCCCTCAAGAAGTAGCCAACTTCTCCATGGAATGGGTGCATACCTTGAGCCCCATAAGCTTATATTACCCCAAGCAGGCATTAACATTCTGTACCTCAGTACAGTAGGGGTTATTGGTGAAGGTGTCTGCTATATAGATCCACAAGCCAATCCACAAGCACTGTGAGGATGGATGTTTTTTAGAAAGCCCAATTTTCAATGAAAGATCCCAAGGCATAAAATAAAAAGGGAATTATGTTTCATGAAAGAAACAAATATCCAGAAAACAATCGTAAGAAACATAGCCCTAGAACTTACTTTATCTTTTCAAAGAACAAACTTTTTGTTTCATTGATCCTTTGCGTTTTTTTGTTTACATTTGTTTAATTCTGCTGTGAGCTTTGTTATTTCCTTTTTTTCTGCTAGTTTGGGGTTTGGTTTGTTCTTCTTTTTTTATTTCAGGAAATAAAAGGGATACAAACATTTTGGTTACATGTTATGACTTTGCCATATCTGAACCATGATTTGAGACGTGACCTGCCCCCCTTACAAGGTTCACCACATCCATTAGTTGTGAGTTTACCCACCCCCAATCCCCCTAGCCCTAAAGAATATTACTACTGTGTCACCACCTTAGTGTTGATCAGTCAGCACCAGTTTAATGGTGAGTACATCTTGAAAGGAGCAAGAGAAAAGAGACTCATCACATACAAGATCATCAATAAGATTATCAGTAGATTTCTCAGCAGCAATCTTTCAGGCCAGAAAGCAATGGGATGATAAATTTAAAGTGGTAAAATTAAAAACAAAATAAGTCAAATGAAAAGTCTATATCTTGCAAAACTGCCCTTCAAAACTGTTAGAGATTTTAAGACATTTCTAGGTAAGCAAAAAAAGAGAGTTTATTACCATTAGACCTACTCTACAAGAAATGCTAAAGGATATCCTTCAACTTGGAATGAAACAAAACACAAAAGAGCAACTTGAAGCAATACAAAAATATAAAGTTACCCATTAAAGGTAAATGTATAAACAAATATTGAAACTAGTAATGTTATAATTTTGATTTATAACTCCACTTTTCAAACTTGTATAGAATTTAAAACACAAGACTATAAAGTATCTATGAAACTGTGTTAATTGGTGGAAGATATATGAAGATGTAATTTATGATATCAATAATGAAATGTAAATTTAAAAAATAATGAAATGGAAAATGGAGCTGTAAAGGAGCAGATTTTTTGTATGCAATTGAAGTGAAGGTATTATCAGTTTAAAATTGATTGCTATAACTTTTAAATGTTTTATGTAATCCGTATGGTAACCAAAGAGAAAATATCTACAGAATATACATGAAAAGATATGAGAAGGGAATTAAAATGTGGCACTACAAAAAATAAAAAAAAAAACCCACAGAAAAATAGTAAGGGACAAAATGAGGGACAAAAAAAGCTATAAGACATACAGAAAATAATTAACAAATGGCAATAAAGTCCTTCCCTATTAGTAATTATTTTAAATGTAAGTACTTTTGTACTAGTAATTACTTTAAATATACATTAAACATAAATGTAAATTACTTTCAATGCCAACCAAAAGACATATTAGGAGAATAGATGAAAGCAAACAAAAAACCCAGAATCCAAATACATGCTGTCTATAGGGGACTCACTTTTGATCTGATAACTTTTATTGGTAAATAACATAAAAAGATATACTATGTGAATTGTAACCAAATTAAAGCAGGGGAATCTATACAAACATCAGAAAAAAGTATACTTTAAGTCAAAAACTGTTACAAAATACAAAGAAGGATTTTAAATAATCATAAAAAAATCAATTCACCAAGATATAATTATTATAAACATAGGCACCAAACATCAGAGCTCTGAAATATGTGAAGCAAACATTGAAAGAATAAAACAGAGAAATAGAAAGCTCTACAATAATAAGAGAAGACTTTAATATCCTACTATCAATAATAGATAGAAGATGAGACAGAAGATCAATAAGAATAAAGAGGACTTGAACAACACTATACAAATTGGATCTACCAGATATATATAGAACACTGCACCTAACAAGAAAAGAACACATGAAGTAAAACTACAAATCAATAGTAAAAGGAAAACCGGAAAACCCACACATATTTGTGGAAATTAAACCACACTCTTAAGCAATGGGTCAAAGAAGAAATTACAAGGAAATTAAAAAATACTTTGATGCAAGTGGAAAAAGAAAACACAATATACCAAAATGTATGGGATGGCACAAGAGCAATGCTAAGTAGAAAATTTACACTTGTAAATATATTTTAAAAGAAGAAAGGTTTAAATGGAATAGCCTAAATTCAAACCTTAATTAAGTAGAAAAATTAGAGAAACTAAATCAAAAAATAGCCAAAGGTAAGAAATGATAAAAATGACAGAAGTGTTAAATAAAAATAGAGCACAGAAAAGCAATAGAGATAATAAATAAAACCAATAATTTGTTCTTCAGAAAGAGTAGCAAGGTTGACATACCTTTAGTTAGATTGACTATGATAGAAGAGCAGACTCAGATAAATAATATGAGAAATGAAAGAAATATTACAAATGATTCAACAGAAATACAAAGAATTACAAGAGAGTACTATAAATAATTATACAACAACAAAAATTCTAGATTAAATGGACAAATTCCTAGAACACACAACCTTTTAAAACTGAGTCATGAACTAATAGAAAATCTGAACAGATTTATAATTAGTAAAGAGACTGAATTAATAATCAAAACTAAGCAAAAATAACAAACTTCCAATAAAGAAAACCCAGTACCAGATTGCTTAATTGGTGAATTCTATACAACATTTAAGAAGAATTAACACTATTCCTTCTCAACTTCTTCCCAAAATTGAAGAAGAGGAAACATTTCTGTCTTAGTCCATTCAGACTGCTATAAGAGAATACCATAGACTGGGTGGTTTACAAACAACAAAAATTTATTTCTTATAGTTCTGGAGGCTGGGAAGGCCAAGATATAAGCACCTGAAGAATTGATATCTTGTGAGGACCTTCCTCCTGGTTCATACACAGCCATCATTGTGCTGTGTTTTTGCATGACAGCAAGGGCAAGAGAGCTTTCTGGAGCTCTTTTATAAGGGAAGCAATTTCAATCATGAGAACTTCACCTTCATGTTCTAATCACCTTCCAAAGATCTCTTGTCCAAATATAAACCCGTTGGGAACTTGATTTAAAAATGTGAATTTTGGGGGGCCATCAACATTCATTCTATAGCAATTGCTAACTTCATTCTATGAGGCCAGCCTTAACCTGAAACCTAAGCCAAAGACACTACAAGGAAAAAAAATTAAAAACTACAGACCAATATCTGATAAATAACTATTGATTCAAAAATCCTCAACAAAATATAAGCAAATAGAAATTCAGTTGCAAAGGTGAAGAATTATACAATGTGATCAAGTGGGATTAATTTAGTTATGCATAGATGGTTCAACTTTCAAAAAATCAATCATTGCTTTACATGACATAAACAGAATGAAGAAAAAATAATCATCTCAATTGATTTAATAAAGTATTTTCACAAAATTCAGCTCCCTTTCATGATAAAAAACATGCAACAAACCAAGAGTAGAAGAAAAATACCTCAATATAATAAAAGCCATATATTGAAAGCCCAGGGCTAATATCATGCTCAATAGTGAAAGAATGAAATAATTTCTTCCAATATCAAGAATGAGACAAGGATGCCTAATTTCATCCCATTGACATAGTACTGAATGTTAGAAGTGATGGCTTGTACCTGCAATCCTAGCTACTCAGTAGGCTGAGAAAAGAGAATCACCTGAGGCCAGGAGTTTGTGACCATCCTGGTTGCTAGAGTAAGACTGTGTCTCAATTTTCCTTTAAAAAATACTGAAAGTCCTGGCCAGCACAATCAGGCAAGAAAAAGAAATAAAGGGGATTGAAATTGGGGGGAAAAAGAGGTAAAATTATCTCTGTCCACAGATGACACAATCTAATAAATAGAAAACTCTAAAGATTCCATCAAAACCAAAAAACTTGTTAGAACTAATAAAAAAAATTAGCAAAGTTGCAAACACAAGATAAACACATAAAAGGCAGTTGTTTCTATTAACTAACAATGAACTATCAGAAAAAGAAATTATGAATATATTGCCCCTTTCAATAACATCAAAATATACTACTTAGGAATAAACTTTGCCACTGAAGTGAAAGACTTGCACATTATATTCTACAAAATGTTCCTTAAAATATTTAAGTAGACACATATAAATGGAAAGACAGTCCATGTTCTCATATTGGAAGGCTTAATATTGTTAAGATGTAAATATTATCCAAAGTGATCTAGACAGTCAATTAAAACCCTATCAAAATTACAATGATTTTCTTATTTGCAGAAATAGAAAAATCTATCATAAATTCACAAGGAATCTCAAGGGACACTGAATACAAAAAAAAAAATCTTAACAAAGAAGAGAAAAGTTGAATTCTCACACCTCCTGATTTCAAAATTACTACAAAGCTATAGTACTGAAATAGTGTTGTAGTGGCACAAAGATAGACATATGGACCAATGCAATAGAATAGAAAGCCCAGGGATATATATATATATATATATATATATATATATATATATATATGCTGTATGTATATAAATATATATACACAATACAATACAATAGATACAATATATATAGGATATATATATATATATATATATCCACACACATAGTTAAATAATTTTTGACAAGCATGTCAAGGCCAATCAATAGAGAAAGGGTAGTCTTTTCAATGAAATGTTAATAAAACTGAATATCCTCATGCAAAAGAATAAAGTTGGAACCTTAATAGTTACCATGTGCAAAAATTGACTCAAAATGTATCAAATACTTAAATGTAAGAACTAAAATTATAAATTTCTTAGAAATAAACATAGGGAAAAAGTTTCATGATATCAAATTTGGCAATGATCTTAGAAATGACAAAAATTACATTGAATTACATCAGAATTAAAACCTTCTGAATAAATAAAACAAGTGAAAAGGCCACCAGTAGAATGAGAGAAAATAGTTGCAAATTATGTATCTGATAAGACATTGGTATTCAGTACCTAAAAGGAAATTCTATAACTCAACAATAAAACAAACAACCCAATTTAAAATATGGGCAAAAGACTTGAATAGATTTCTCTAAAGAAGATATATAAATCATAAATAAATGTATGATAAGAAATTCAAAATCACTTATCCTTAGGTAAATGTAAATCAAACTCATAATGAGAAACCACCTCACACTCACACCCACTAAGATGGCTACTTTTAAAAAGAAATAGATACAATAAGGTTTGCAGAGGATGTAAGGAAATTTGAACCACTCATGCACTGTTGGTCAGAATGTAATATTGTGCAGACACTGTAAAAAACAATATGGCATTTCCTCAAAAAATTAAAATAGAATTACCGTATGATCTAGGAATTTCACTTCTGATTATATATCCAAAACAATTGAGAGCAGGGTCCAAAAGAGATATGTGTACTCCTATTTTCATAGCAACATTATTCACAATAGCCAAAAGATGGAAGCTACCTGTGTCGATGATCAATGACTGGTTAAACAAAATGTAGTACATACATAAAATGGAATATTATTCAGCATTTAAAAGGAAGGGAATGTTGACACATGCAACAACATGGATGAATCTTGAGGACATTAGGATTAGTGAAATAAGCCAGTTACAAAAAGAAAAGTACTGTATGATTTCACTCATATGAGGTACCAATAATAGTCAAATTCATAGAGATGAAAAGTAGAATTGTGGGGTTTCTATGAGCTGGGTGGAGGAAGTAATGAGAATTTAGTGTTTAATTGATACAGAGTTTCAGTTTTGCAAGACAAAAAAGGGCTCTGGAGACTGATAGTGTGATTGTTGCACAATAATGCGAATGCACTTAGTACTATTGAACTATACACTTAAAATGGTTTACATGGTAGATTTTATGTGATGTGTATTTTACCAATTACAAATTGTAATTAAAAACAAGTATAAGCAAACTATACATAAATCTGTTAAAACTATTTTTTAAAAGACGGCAAAAATTTTCTCCCATTCTGTAGGTTGTCTGTTTACTTTCATGACTGTTTCTTTGGCTGTGCAGAAGCTTTGTAGTTTCATCATGTCCCATTTATTTATTTTTGTTGCTGCTTTGGTTGCCTTTGGGGATTTCTTCATAAACTCTTTGCCTAGGCCGATGTCTAGGAGAGTGATTCCAACATTTTCCTCTAGAATTCTAATGGTTTCATACCTGAGATTTAAGTCTGTTATCCAGCGTGAGTTGATTTTTGTGAGAGGTGAAAGGTGTGGGTCCTGTTTTAACCTTCTACAAGTGGCTATCCAGTTTTCCCAGCACCATTTATTGAAAAGGGATTCTTTTCCCCAGCGTATGTTTTTGTCTACTTTGTCAAAGATTAGATGGCTATATGAGGATGGTTTTATATCAGGATTCTCACATCTGTTCCACTGGTCAATAATCCTATTTTTGTGCCAATACCAGATTGTTTTAATTACTACAGCTTTGTAGTATAGTTTGATATCTGGCATATTAATGCCTCCCATTTTGTTTTTGTTGCCTAGAATTGCTCTTGATATTCGGGGTCTTCTTTGGTTCCATACAAAGCGTAAAATTATTTTTTCTATATCTGTGAAGAATGCTGATGGGATTTTAATAGGTATTGCATTGAATCTGTAGATCAGTTTGGGTAGTATAGACATTTTAATGATGTTGAGTCTGCCGATCCACGAGCATGGAATGGATTTCCATCTGTTTACATCCTCTGCTATTTCCTTCCTCAGTGTTTCATAGTTCTCCCTATAGAGGTCTTTTACCTCCTTGGTTAAGTATACTCCTAGGTACTTTAATTTCTTTGTTGCTATTGTGAAGGGTATTGAGTCTTTAATTTGGTTTTCGATTTGATTGTTGTTGGCATATACGAATGCCTCTGATTTCTGTGTATTGATTTTGTATCCTGAGACTTTGCTAAATTCATTGATCAGTTCCAGAAGTTTCCTGGTTGAATCTTTGGGGTTTTCTAGATATAAAATCATATCATCAGCAAACAGTGAAAGTTTGATCTCTTCTGCCCCTATTTGGATACCTTTAATTCCACTTTCCTGTCTGATTGCTGTAGCCAGGACTTCCAGTACTATGTTGAATAGAAGTGGAGATAGTGGGCAGCCTTGTCTGGTTCCGGTTCTAAGTGGGAATGCTTTCAGTTTTTCCCCATTCAGTATGATGTTAGCTATGGGTCTGTCATAAATGGCTTGTATCATTTTTAGATATGTCCCTTCTATGCCTATTTTCTTGAGTGTTCGTATCATGAAAGGGTGTTGAATTTTGTCAAAAGCTTTTTCTGCATCTATTGAGAGAATCATGTGGTCTTTGTTTTTGCTTCTGTTTATGTGGTGAATTGCATTTATAGATTTACGTATGTTGAACCATCCCTGCATTCCTGGGATGAAGCCCACTTGGTCATGATGGATTATTTTTTTGATAAGCGTCTGGATTCGGTTAGCTAAGATTTTGTTGAAAATTTTTGCATCTATATTCATTAGGGATATTGGTCTGTAGTTTTCTTTTTTTGTTGGATTCTTTCCTGGTTTTGGTATCAGAGTAATATTCGCTTCATAAAAGGTGTCAGGGAGGTTTCCATTCTTCTCGATGTTGTGGAATAGTTTCTGCAAGATAGGTACTAGTTCTTCTTTGTAAGTGTGGTAAAATTCGGGTGTGAAGCCATCTGGACCAGGACTTTTCTTTTTAGGGAGATTTTTAATTGCTGTTTCTATTTCAGCTGTTGAGATTGGTCTGTTCAGGGAATCTATATGAAAAAATGCTCACCATCCCTAATCATCAGGGAAATGCAAATCAAAACTACAATGAGATATCACTTAACTCCAGTGAGAATGGCCTTTATCAAAAAGTCTCCAAATAACAAATGCTGGCGTGGTTGTGGAGAGAGAGGAACACTCCTACACTGCCGGTGGGACTGCAAACTAGTTCAACCTCTGTGGAAAGCAATATGGAGATACCTTAAAGCGATACAAGTGAATCTACCATTTGATCCAGCAATCCCATTGCTGGGCATCTACCCAAATGATCCAGTGACACTCTACAAAAAAGACACCTGCACTCGAATGTTTATAGCAGCACAATTCATAATTGCAAGGCTGTGGAAACAGCCCAAGTGCCCATCAATCCAAGAATGGATTAATAAAATGTGGTATATGTATACCATGGAGTACTATTCAGCTCTAAGAAACAACGGTGATATAGCACATCTTATATTTTCCTGGTTAGAGCTGGAACCCATACTACTAAGTGAAGTATCCCAAGAATGGAAAAACAAGCACCAGATATATTCTCCAGCAAACTGGTATTAACTGAGTAGCACCTAAGTGGACACACAGGTGCTACAGTAATAGGGTATTTGGGAGGTGGGAGGGGGGAGGGGGGCGGGTATATACATACATAATGAGTGAGATGTGCACCATCTGGGGGATGGTCATGATGGAGACTCAGACTTTTGGGGGGAGGGGGGGAAATGGGCATTTATTGAAACCTTAAAATCTGTACCCCCATAATATGCCAAAAAAAAAAAAAAAAGACGGCAAAAAGATTTAAAAATTGAGGCAATTATAATCACCAATTTCAGTATGACTAAACAGATGAAGGAAACAGCACAGGAAAGTGCAATGATATTGGGAATATTTGAAGTTCTAAATTGAGTATATTATAATTGTACCTCTGTTACGTATGTTTATTTTTATGTATCAAATATTACATAATAAATAACATATTTTTTTTCTGAGACAGATTCTCACTCTGTTGCCCGGGCTAGAGTGCTGTGGCATCAGCCTAGTTCACAGAACCTCAAACTCCTGAACTCAAGCAATCCTTCTGCCTCAGCCTCCCAAGTAGCTGTGATTACAGGCATACACCACCATGCCTGGCTAATTTTTTCTCTATATATTTTTAGTTGTCCAGTTAAGTTCTTTCTGTTTTTTTGTTTTGTTTTGTTTTTTGTTTTTTTGTAGAGATAGGGTCTCGCTCTTGCTCAGGCTGGTCTCAAACTCCTAAACTCAAACGATCCACCTGCCTCGGCCTCCCAGAGGGCTAGGATTACAGGCATGAGCCACCGCGCCTGGCCTAAATAGCAGTTTTTTAAAAGTGGTTTATTAGGTAAAATCAAATTAAAACCACAATGAAGTACCACTATACATCCAATAGAATGGAAAAAAAAAAACTGACAACACCTACTGCTGGCAATGATGTAGAACTGGCTCTCATGTATTCCTTATGTGAATGCATATAGCCAATACAGAAAACAGTGTGGCAGTTTTTTTTATAAAGGTAAACATATACTCATCTTAAAACCCAACAATCCCGCTCTTGTAGTATTTACACAAAAGAAATGAAAACATGTTCGCAAAACAAAGGTAAAACAATTTTTATATCAGCTTCATATATAACTATCAAAGCTGGATGCACCTAATATACTAGAATTGCAAATTATTGATTCACTCAACAATGTGGATAAACCTCAAAAATTTTATGCGAAGAGAAGCATATTCTGGATAAAGTAACAGAGATATAGATAGAGAATAGGTTAGTGGTTACTATCGGTTTGGGGTGAGAGAGAACAGTGTTTGATTATAAAGGGACAGCTAAATAGATATTTTTGGAGTGATGAGACTGCTCTATACCTTGATTGTGGTGGTGGTTACATGACTCTATGCATTTGTTAAAACTCATAAAACCATAGACATAGACAGTAAACTTATCTCACTGTATGTAATATAAAATAAAAATAAAACAAAAATAAGGATTGAAGCTAAATATTACTTTTTTTTTATTTTGGCATATGATGGGGGTACAGATTTTAAGGTTTCAATAAATGCCCTTTCCCCCCTCCCCCCACAAGTCTGAGTCTCCAGCATGACCCTCCCCCAGACGGTGCACATCTCACTCATTAAAAGAGGAAATTGTTGTTATGGAAAAATTAATGGTGATCAATATAGCATGATAGCCACAGCTAAAGATAAATTAGTAAACTGAAAGATGGATTTAAGAAAATTACCCATAAGGCAGGATAAAGAAATCCAAACACAATGTATCTATTAAACACTAAATCCCCATTACTTCTTCCACCCAACACATAGAAACCCCACCATTCTACTTTTGTCTGTATGAATTTGACTGTTATTGGTACTTCATATGAGTGGAATCACACAGTATTTGTCTTCCTGTGACTGGCTTTTTTCACTTATACTTTTTTTTAATTTTTATTTTTTTTACTTCATTAATCCTAATGTCTTCAGGATTCATCCACGTTGTTGCATGTGTCAGTATTCCCTTCTTTTTCAATGCTGAATAATATTAAATTTTATGTATGTACTACATTTTTTTCAACCATTCTTTGACCAGGGAATCAAAGAGGAATCAAATAGGAATCCAATAAACAGATCTATTATTTACAATCATTTTTGAGCAAGAATAGGTAATATTTAAAAATGTAATGGATAAGAATTTTTTTTTTTTTTTTTGAGACAGAGTCTCGCTTTGTTGCCCAGGCTTGAGTGAGTGCCGTGGCGTCAACCTAGCTCACAGCAACCTCAAACTCCTGGGCTCGAGTGATCCTTCTGCCTCAGCCTCCCGGGTAGCTGGGACTACAGGCATGCGCCACCATGCCCGGCTAATTTTTTTTTTTATATATATATCAGTTGGCCAATTAATTTCTTTCTATTTATAGTAGAGACGGGGTCTCGCTCTTGCTCAGGCTGGTTTTGAACTCCTGACCTTGAGCAATCCGCCCGCCTCGGCCTCCCAAGAGCTAGGATTACAGGCGTGAGCCACAGCGCCCGGCCAAGAATTTTTTAAGATATAATGAAGTACACAAATGTTCTGGTTAATAAAGCATACAACTTTCTAGGCAAGAGAAATTTTTAAAAATCCATGCTATGTGATGCCACAGTAAAACCATGAGACATTTAAAAAAAGGAAAATCTTAAAAGCAAAATAGATAAAAGATTGACTACACTGGGACAACTATAATAAGAATAACCTTTTCAACTGCAAAAGTAGAGGACAGATAACAATAAAACAGTATCTATAGGGGAAATAAGTTTGACTTAGAATTCTAAACCCAGCTAAACAAAAACTGAGACAGACCCTTGGTTAAAGACCTACTGACAAACGTACCTCTGGAAAAAGAAAGTTGAACAGAGAAAGAAAAGAGATGAGAAAGAATGTTAACCAAAAAATAAATAAATAAAGTAAATATGTGGATCCATCTGAATAACAATGCACTCAATAAATGAAAAAAGAAATTTGATGGACTACTAATAAATAAGATAGAGATATTTTTAAATGATAATCTGTAATATGAATGGCAATGCTGTGCATGGGTGTAAAAATATCTGTTCTCATCCTTGCTTTCAAATTTTGTGGGTATATACCTAGAAGTATAATTGCTTGATCATATAGTAATACTAATTGAATTTTTTGAGGAACCACCATACTGTTTTCTACAATAGCTGCATTATTCTACATTCCCACCAGAAATGCACAAGACATCTAATTTTTTCACATCCTCACCCACACTTGCTATTTTCTATTTTTTGGATAATAGCTACCCTAATAGGCGTAAAGTAGAATATCATTGTAGCTTTGATTGGATTTTCTAAGGATCAGTGATTTTCGAACATCTTTTTTGTGTATTTGATGGCCATCTGTATAGCCACCTGTATATCTTCTTTGGAGAAATATTTGTTCAAGTCCTTTGCCTATTTTTCAATTCAGTTGTTTGCTTTTCTGTTGTTGAGTTATAGGTGTTCCTTATATATTCTGGATATTAATCACTTATCACATATGTGATTTGAAAATATTTTTTTCTATTCTTTGGGTTGCCTTTCCACTCTATTGGTAGTGTGTTTTGAGGCACAATTTTTTTTTTTTTTTTTTTTTTACGTTTGATGAAGTCTAATTGAGTTTTTCTTTTGTTGTCTGTGCTTTTGGTGTCATACCCAAGACATCATTGCTGAATCCAATATCATGATTTAGGAATCTATTCATTTTTAAAAAGCTCTTGAGGTTATTATGTTTATATATTGGGTTTAAGATTTATTGGTGATATAATTAGAAAACTAGCATAACAGAATTTTACTCCCATGAGATTACAAATATATCTTTTAAGGACTCTCATCATTTTTTCTGATGTTAAAATCAGGAGACAAGTGAGGCCTACCTATGACTTTTGTAGGCAATGCCAAATTTTACCTTCTTTTCAGCATGTGTAAATTTATAATAACATAAGGCTCAAACCAGATATTTCCTTAGTCTCACAATTATCCATTCATTCATTGATCAATTATAAAATTATATAAAGTCTATTACGTACCAGTCTTTATAGTGTGTTGGGAATAAAAGATACAATACCTTTATCCTCAGATTTTAAAGGGAAAGATAAGTAAGTACAGCAGTATAGAAAAGCAGTTAAAAACATGGACTCAAACTGCAGGCTCTTTTGGTTCCAACTGAGGTGTAGTCACTAACTAATTAGCTCCATTTTCTTGGGAAAGTTTCTTAAGCCCTCTGTGACCCAGTGTCATCTGAAAAAAAAAAAATGATAATAAATAATACCTAGTCCCTGTGGATCTGTGAAGATAAATGAATTACCATATGTAAATAATTTAGAGTAGAGCCTAGTATATTAATACTAAGTAAATATTAGACATCATGGTATTTAAAATATGAATTAATTAGTGCCATGAAATATGGGAACATAATAGAGATACTCACCGAACTCTGACTTGGGGATAGTGGGATCCTGGTTAAAGGGAGTTTCATGAAGAAGGAAGTAAAGCTTGAATTGTGGTTTGAAGGATGAATAGGAGTTTCATAAGGGGTAAGAGTAGCACAAAAAAGAATGCTTTCTAGGCAGTGAAAACTGTAGAATCATGTGAAAGAGTTTATGTGAGAGCAAAAACTTCAAATAATTTAGAATGCCTAGAATATAAGTTTTATATGAGTGTGGTAGAAACTAAGGCTAAACAGGTTGCCAGAAACCCTAAGATTCAGGTCTATATTCCTTAATAAGGAGGTTTAGATTGCTCAAAGACAAACTGGTAGTGCTTGTTTTGAGGAGTAAATTTGGTGCACATAATTTTTATTGAATTTGTATGTAAACAAAGAACATGATTCCTCAGAATAAGTTTCAAAAAGCATGGGAAGTATCAAAGTATGCTCCTAAAGCCAAAGAAAAGATATAAATTTTGATGTTCAGCTTAGTGGAAATAATTAAAAACAAGCAATCTTAGGCCAAAATAAATTTAGAAAAGAAAAATAGGAGAAATAGATATTACATAAAGTTCTGATATGTAACCACAGTTTTCTGACAAAATGCTGAGAGTATCCCTTGGGAGTTTCTTGAGGAGGCTATGAGAATTGACAGAATGTTCAATTTCTATTTAGATTCAAAATTTGACACTAATAATAAGGATGCTAGACCATAAAAAATACTATTCAGACCAACTTGCAATATCCTCTACAGTTATCTTTTAATAACCAACACACACAGGTAAGTTATTGTTTCAAAAAATACATAGGTACATAAATGGCTTTTAATGTATGTTTGATAATATTTATTTGTAGGTTTCACTTAATCATTGTATGCAGATATTTTATGCAGAGCAGAAACTTATGAAGATGCATGCTGATATCTTATTTTCTATTTTATTCCATTGCATCTTTGAGCAAATTATTTTTCTGCCTATGAATAGAAAGAAGCCAAACAACTATTAGTATAGAGGTTTTCCAAGATTTCCCAACAAGAATAAGATTTCTTCCTTAGAGATCTTGATGATTTTAGTACAAATCTTGGCAAACTTTTTCTGTACAAAGCCAAATAGTAAATACTTGAAGCCTTTCAAAACACAGAGTACGTTTCTGTAGCAACTAAACAACTCTGCTAACTCTGCTTCTGTAACAAAAGGAAATCATAAATCATACATAAAGGAATAGATGTGGTTGTTTTCCAATAAATTTTAATTACAAAAACAGACGGTAGGCTGGATTGGCCTATTGGGCTACAGTCAGTTGGTTTACTCTAGATCTAGTACATTGGAGTCTCTTAAAATATAGTCATACTCAAGAAAAAATTAAAATTTTTTTTAGATAACTTTTACCTTAGAACTAAGCTGTTATTTATTGCCCTACATACTTTATATTCATTTTTATTTTAATTTGAGTTACTCTTCTCAACAACCCCTGTCATCATCTAATGGCTCATGAATAATAGCCATGGTGTCAGGGATGGAGGTTATGCAGGGGCTCAGCACTGTGGACTTTCACTTACTAAGGCCAACTTGACTATTGCCACTGCTGAGTGCCCAATCTGGCAGCAGCAGAGATCAGCACTGAGCCCCTGATATAGCACCATTGCCCTTGGTGATCAGCCAGCTTCCTGGTGGCAGGTTGATTACATTGGATCCTCTCCATCATGGAAGGAGAAGTGTTTTGTTTTTACTGGAAGATTCTTAGTCCTGATTTGCTTTCTATACACACAATGCTTCTGCCAAAACTACTATTGATGGATTTATAGAATGCTTTATTCATCACTATGGCATTCCACAGAGCATTGTTTCTAATCAAGGAACTCGCTTCACAGCCAAAGAAGTGTGACAATGGGCCCATTCTCATAAAATTCACTGGTCTTACCATGTTCCCTACCATCCTAAGTTAGATGACTTGATGGAAAAGTGGAATGGTCTTTTGAAAATTCAGTTTTAGTGCCAGCTAGGTGGCAATACCTTTCAGGGCTGAGGCAGGGTTCCCCCAGAAAGTTGTATATGCTCTTAATCAGAGTTCAGTATATGGTGCTATTTCTCCCATAGCCAAGATTCATGGGTCCAAGGATCAAGGAGTAGAAACAGAAGTAGCACCACTCATTATTTCCCATAGTGACCCACTCACAAAAGCTTTGATTCTTGTTCCCATGACTTTATCCTTTTCTGGCCTAGAGTTCTTAGTTCTAGAGGGAGAAATGCTTCCACTAGGAGACACAATGATTCCATTGAACTGGAAGTTAAGACTTTTGCCTGGCTATGCTGGGCACTTAATGCCTCTGAATCATCAGGCAAAGAGAGAGTTACTATGCTAGCTAGGGTGATTGATCTTGATTATCAAATGGAAATTGGACTACTACTCAACAATGGAGGTAAGGGAGAGTATGTCTGGAATACAGTAGCCCCTTACGGTATCTCTTAGTCATAATGTGCCTGGTGATTAAGTTCAGCGGAAAACTACAACAGCCCAATTCATACAAAGCTACTAACGGCCCAGATTCTGCAGGAAAGAAGGTTTGGGTCATTCTCCGCCAGGTAAAGGTCCATGACCAGCTGAGATACTTGCTGAAATCAAAGGAAATATAGACTGGGTAGTATAAGAAGGTAGTTATAAATACATGCTCTGATTAATGTAGGGACAATGCGGAAAAGGAAGGTTGAGAAATTGCAGCCATTTTGACCGATATCAGACCCTAATAACCATGAACAAGGAAGTTACCAGCGAGTTGCCGGACCATGATCCCCTGCAGATGGATGAATTACTAAACTGGAGGCCTTACAAACTGTTTATCATTACCTTTCTATGATAGCAGTTCATGATTAACCTTTATGTCCTGACAACAAGACAATGCTGGTCACATATGGCTGTTTCCCTATGGGGCTTTTGAACATTTAAAAATATTAACATTGGCCCATAAGGGGTTCTCCTCCTGCTTGGGAGAGGATACCCACTGTCTGTGGGGTAGGGTCTGTTGTCTGTCTCTGTTTCAATAAACCTTCCTGTTGCTAGCTGGCTCCCTCTTGAATTCTTTCTTGTGTGAAGCCAAGAACCCACTTGGTGAGTTCAGGGAGCTTTCCTCCCTTCATTGAGACACTCCCTGCATCATGACCACTTGAACAGTTACAGAAATGAGGACAGTAATTGTTACAAATATTTCCTCCTTATTTTGTTATGAATATGTTTGTATATGTGTGTGTGTGTGTGTGTGTGTGTGTGTGTGTGTGTGTATCAATACTGAGATATTTTGTAGTTGGGAAGATAATTAAATGGGAACCTGGTAGTTATGGTAGAGCATTGTAGTGAATATTATGATGTTCTGCCCAGATCTCCTCTGCTGGGCTGTTGCACCCATCCCCCAGCTGCTTATAAATTGCATACTGACAAGCCTCAGGTGCATTTCTCACGGAGAATTACAATTGTCCATAAGGAACTGCCTCACACAAAGTTATGCCTCCTATAAGGAAGCAGCCTGCAGGCAATGACTGACCAATGCAGGGATACAAAAGTGTAGGCCTTTGTTTCAATTGGAGCAACCCTGAAGGGCCATCCCAGCTAAAGAGCTACTATCTGTTGAGTATACCACCTAAATATCAGTTAAAGACTCAGTTTGAGAGCATTGTGCTCATTTTTTCTTTTTCTTCCTACCCAATTCTGAATTTCTCACTTCAGTATAAATGAAACACTCCTCCATAAATTTTCTGCATGCTAATTCCCAGATCAGAATCTGTCTGGGTAACCTAATTAATATAGCTAGTGGAAGCCAGCTGGCACTAAAGGCAGATTGAAAAGGATTTTGGAGAAAATGGAGCTGTTTGAAATACAGGTTAAGCTTCTGTAACAAACAACGAAAATGTAGTGGATTAACTAAATAGAGGTTTAATTTTCTCTCCAATAACAGTCTGAGCAAAAGTATTCCAGGATGGTTGCTACATTCTATTGGATACCCAGGCTCAGTCTATTTTGTCATTTTGACATCCCTAGCATTTATTAATGTCCTGCTGTAAAATATCCTTGCATTTCTGAGAATTAATAATAATGCATTTATTATCATTAATGTATTTTATTATTATATTGAAGATTTAAAAATAATGTATTTTATTATTGTTATTATTATTACTATGGGATTCAGTAAGCTTTTATTTGAATTTTTGCATAAGTTAAATCATCAATATATTTTCAATCTTGAATTGTCCACATCTGTTTTAGGAACAAATGCTACACTTGAAATATGGAAAAAGCTGGGAAATTATGATTATTTTTTATATTTTCAGGAATACTTGTTCACATTTAGATTAACTGTTTCTTGAAAATTGAATAGAAGCCCCCTGTAAAAGTATCTGCGCTAGGATTTTGAGAACAAAATTTTTGACTATTATTTCTATTTTGTGATGCCCATAGATATACTCAAGTTCTTTTTCTCATTTTTCCAATTTTGCCATTTTGTATTATTTTATAAATTTAATATTTTTATCTAGATTTTCAAATTAATGAGTTATAGTTTTTAACTGTGGTCTTTATTATTTATTAGGCTTCTATTGGATCTGTAGCTACTTGCTTTTTTAAAATCATGATTTTATTTATTTATTTTTTCCTGGTTTATTGAACAGTTTTAAGAGATGTCTGTCAATTTCATTAAGCTTTTTAAAGAAATCATTGTATCTATGTTTTATTATCTCATTATTGTTTGTATTATTTCTGCACATTATCACTTTTATTCTATTAGTTTCTTTGGTTTTAGTTACTTGGAATTTTTCCAAAATACTGAGCTGAATGCTTAGCAATTTTAAAATAATTCTTGTTTTCCTATAAAATATAAATAATGAAAATCTACCTTTATTGTTTGTCTGTGACCCACAAATTCTGACAATTAGTGTCTTCACTATCAATTAAGAATATTTCTTTATTATGATTTTTATGTTTCTCTCTGAAAACTATGGGTTATTTATGAATATGTTATTTCATTTTCCAATAATTTTAAGCTATTCTTTCATTATTATTGATTTCTAATGTTATTTTATTTTACTGATCTTTTAGAATTTACAGAGGCTTTCTATATGACAAAACATATGGTTTATTATAAATGTTCTATGTGTGAAAATAATTTTCTGTTGTTTGTAAAGATATATGTGCACACACAGAGTATATACAAAACAGCTTTATTTTTAGATTCTCTAGAATGGTATGTTAAATTCACCAATTAAAATTGCTTATTTATCTACATTTCTTTGAAGCTATGTAACTTTTTAATTAATAAATTACAGTTTGCATTGTTAGAAGTATATATTTATAATAAATGTAGCTTCTTGTTCACTGATTCTTTTTACCACAACATTTTTCTTTTTCCTTTACATTTTTGGCCTAAATTCTATTTTTTTCCTAGACATAAAATACCTGTCTTCAAGCTTTCCTTAGTTCATATTGGTTGGTGTTTCCCATTCCTTTTCCTTTATTTCCAATTATACTGTGTACCTTTGAACAACACTTAATTGGATCTTTTTTTCTCCTTTTTTCTAAGCTGTATGTTTTTTCATCAGTAAGCATTGCATTTATATTTATTGAAATTGCTGTTATATTAGGATATATTTCTGTCATTTAATTTCACATTTTCCATTTAATAACATTTTTATTTCTTATGGGTATCAGTTGCTTAGTATTAGATTAGTCACAGTCTTTGTTTCATGAAAAGCTCTCAACATTGTTCTAAGTATTATTCCTTTTTAATTTATTTGCTTATTTATAATGTCATGAATACACATATGAACCAGCTACCCACACTAATATAAGAACATTGACATTTGATCTCTCTTTGTATTCCTTCTCTGTCTCATCACTCTGACTCATTTGATTCAGAGAAACTACTATTTGGCCCACTTCTCTCATTTCCATTAACAAACTCCAAGACAGATTTCCCATCATCTCTTACCTGAACTACTGTAGTAGTGTCCTCATTAATTTCACTGTATCTGCTCTTGTCTACCACAAATAAACTTTCCACACTGCAAACAGAGTGAGCTTTATAAGATAAAAGTCTGATCATTTTATTTTTTGGCTTAAAACTTTTCAATGACTTTTCAGTTGTGTCCTAATCTAAAGAAAAATACTTTAGTATGGTTTCCAATATCCGGTTTGATTGATCTCTCCTTATTTCTTCAGCCTTGTCTTTTACCACTCACCTCCTTTCTAGAACTCAGAGCACTACTCACACAGGTGTTTTTTCAGTCCCTCAATCAATGCTCCCTCCCTTTACAAATTAAAATGAGGACTTTTATGACAGTTCCGGAAAACAGAAGAATAGAATTTATGAAAATTTGATTTTCAACTGTAGCTTTGTGATGCTGTTTATTTTTTTTTGCCATGTGACTTTTAAAAGTAGACCTTGTGTTTATATACCTCCCCCTTCCCTTCTAAGAACTTCAAAATCTTTACTAATGGAAAGTAATTAATCTTCATTATATTATACAATGCTTGTGATGCATAGATGTGTAACTCTATTTAATAGATGATGCCAGAAAAGGTACATGAAATCCTTGAGGCTATATAGTTATGAGTTCCACATTGGGAACCAAGTTTTCTTACTCTTATTTGCATACCCTTCTCAGCTGACCCATCATTATGTTTAAGTATTCTGTATTATTTCATATTCTGGGAATTCAAGGACATTCCAAGCACCCAGTTGATGTGCAATTTCAATGTTAACTTTGAAGATTAAATAATGGGAAAATAAATTAAACTGATTCAATCAAAATCAGTGATTTTTTTTTCCAAGAGAAAGGTTAACAGAGAGAGATGATTGCCAGTAATGGATCCGATTTTGCTTTTGTCTTCAGTTTGACTGATTCACCTCTTTCTACATTGGCCCTCTTCTGTAATTTATATCTTCTCTAGGTAGATTATTTACTATCTACTCTTGCCATTCCTGGAAAAAATTCACTACAAGAGTGGATGAACATTTCCACTAGTGCTTTATATCCTTATAGTTCATGCCACTGGCTTTCACTAATCATGATATAAACCCAGTACTATATTTCTCAAGTAATATAAAAAGGGTTCAGAGAACCCATAGACTTGAGGAGAATATTAGAAGATAAGATAGAGCCATGGTAACATTAAGGTTGATCTATTGAATTAATTCAAGAAAGATGAGGGGAAAGTCATTATTCTTCCAATTGTTGTAAAGAAATAAATGAAATAGAATATTTTTAAAAGGCACAAAACTTGATTAAGGAAAACAGTATTTACCTTGACAAAAGAAATAGGAGTGATACATTTTGACTTCTTATACCTTGATCATTTATGAAAGTTTTATTTTTAACAGATCAAATGATCTACTTAAAATATTGCAAACATGCCAACATGAAGCTATGTTTCTGTTTTTCCTCATCTATAAAATGGAAAAGATAATAGCAGACCTTCCTATCTTAACTCACAAGATTGCTGAGAGAAGTAATTAAGCTAAATAATATAAACATGCAAAGTTTTAATTCTTTAAATCAACCTCAGATAATGATGTCTGTTAAAATGACTTTAAGAATATGCATTCAATGCATATATTTGTATAGGAAACGGTAATGACAATGATAATGTCTGAGTCGCTAGATTTTTGGTGATTTTAATTTTAAAGTGTCTTATTTGTATTGTTATTTTTATAGAAAAGTAAATTTTATAGAAAAAATAAAAACGCAGTACATGAAGGGAAAATTATTTCAATGGAGTTAAAATTATTTTTACCATAAAGTTAATCATATATAAAATAGTTTACAAATAACCTCCTCAAATCATGAAAACATAAACTGCAACAGAATAATTGTATGAGGTGATATATTTGGGAAAACACTTATCACAATCATTTTATTTAAATACTCTAATGAATTCCTATATATTACCCAAAATCACACAAGAACAACAGGATGTTATTGAGATTCATGCTAAGCCTAAATAGTCTATGTAATTGGAAGACCATTAAGAGTAACCCAGAGAGATCATCATGTGTGATTGTATAGATTGTATTCTGTCCATATGCAGTAGGTCTTAATTTACAACCTAATTTACTTAAAATATTATTATTTTTACCACATTAAAATGTATTTATAAATGTAAATATATTGATCAAATAATAGCAACATTTTCACTCAATCTGAGTTTTACACCAGTGACAAGCCTATATAGGGGATCTTTACAGACCACCAGAATAAAACTAGTCTAAATAGATCTCATTAAACAGGTAACTGACAAATTTCTACCTTTTTTACTACACTGTAGGCATGGCCTTTGTATAGTATAGGAGCAGCAGCAGTAAATACAACTCAGTAAATATTATAGTTGTTTAGATTTCTTAACTGAATATATACATATATTTATTATATATTATGATTATATATCTAGTATATATATATATATTTCCATAATTCATGCAGAGATATATCGCCTCTCTCTTCTAACTGGTGGCATTAGATACACCAAGTAGAAGAAAATTGATCAAATTCTTAAAGCTATAAAACAAAATGAAAGTATCTAGGGGCTTACTCCAATAAAATCTGAAATAAGAATGATGCTGGACCTGCATTTTTAAATATATAGTTCTTTAAAGATATATGCAACCTGAGAATAGAGTCATTTCAATACTCATGAATTAGTGGGTGGTAGCTTTGATTTAGTTTATAGTATATTAGATTCAGCAGGTTATATATTTGATTCACAAGATTATGTTTCTGGTTCGAGAGATGATATATCGGATTTATGCAGGACATTTATTAATAATTCAGAAGATGATATACCTTATCAATGCATGATGTATCTGTTACAGAAGGTGATATATTTAATTCAACAGCTAATATTTCAGATTTAAAATGATCTATTTTTTTCAGAATTAATTTTAATCAAAACTGATTTATGGGGGGGGGGAGGATCAAGATGGCGGATGAGAAACACCGCCAGACAGAGTGTCTCTGCAGAAAAGACAGATTCTAGCAGAAATTAGAAAAAATAAGCAAGAAGACGAGCATACAGCAGACGAGGGTCGGAAGGAGGGGTACCTGAGACCACGGGAGACTCCACGGGAGGAGGTTGCGGAGGAGAACTGGAAGCTTAGACCGTGGAAACAGCCCAGAGACCAGCGGGAAGGGTAGGTGGCTCGTCACCTTTCCCCTCCCCTGCATCTGGGACTGCTGGTGGGCTCCACAGCAGGTGGAGAGACCTGTGGACATCAGCCCAGAGACAGCCACTGCCAGCCAGCGGTAAGCCTGTAGCAGACACGGCACCAGGCTCCCAAATCCCACTGGGCACCTCTGTGTGCACAGACACGAGCCACGTGGCAGGCGCCATATTACTTCCTTCTCCCCTCCGCCAACCCTACCCGTGGCTGCCAAAGAGACAATATAGCCACCAGCCAGAGGCACCTCGAGGGAACAGGATCTTCCCTTTTGGGAACCCACGGCTGACTAAGGGGGACTCAGACTGTGAGCTCCCTACCTGCCAGCCCTCCCAGGAGAACGGTGCAGACCCTGAGGCTGAGAGACATACACTCAGCTTAAGCTCCCTGTGGGTGAATTGGAACTGGCACTCCTCTCCCTGGTGGGGATACAGTTCGAACTCTGAGACCCAGAGGTCAGACCTACAGACCAGATCCCTTGCACCAAGGTGTCACATTGCCCGGGGCACAGAAGGGATATACATGAACAGCCTACTGAGGGGTGTGTGCCTCCAGGGGCAGAGCAGCATCCTAGAGGGCAACCCTCTTCCCAAAAGGAGGCCATATGACCAACCCAGATGGTGTTCCTGCACAGGGAACCTCCCCGCCGGCATCATAGTCTGGGGAGGCCTAGTGCCATGCGATCTGGCCTGCTGGCAGAGGCCCAGGAGTAGCTGCAGAGTTGGGGAGGGTGGAAAGAAGCGAGGCCCGCTCCAGAAAGCGGATATCAGACAGCCCCACGCCCACACACAGATTTTCTGATTGAGTGGGGCCATTCCAGCCCCTCCCTGACAGCTTTTCCTGGAAGCATAGAACAGAACTTTGACCCCTGCTAACGGCATTGGTGGTGCCTGAGGGCAGGCTTACCCAACCTAGCTCTTCCCAGACTCTCTCCTAGACCAGCCCTCACTGAGGGGGAGAAAAGGACAATTTGGAAGTCCCAGGGCCCCATCGACCACCTGAGGCAATAGAGTGCCTCTCTACAGGAAGAAAGCTGATAACAGGACACAAAAACAACAGTGTAGTCTGTCCCTCCAAGCAAGTGCCACCTACTGACAGGAAGGGTACCTGGCACACCCTTTTCAAGGCACCTACTGACTCATTATATAGGGAGTGGTCACATCTTACACACAGACACCACCTACCGGCTCAGAAACTAAACAAGGCATGTGAATACATAAACAAAAACCTAAAGAAAAGAAACAACAACTTATCGACATGGGAAGAAATCAGTGAAGGAACTAAGGAAATATGAAGAACCAAACGAAAAACACACCCCCAAAAAGGAGCACCAGCCCCCTAGAAACGGACACCAACCAAATACAGGCAACCAAAATGACAGAAGGGGAATTTCATATGTGGATCATAAGAACACTCACCGACCTGCAAGAACAACTCAATAACCAACACAAAGAAACCACAAAAAGCCTCCAGTACCTAGAACAAAAGTTGACTAAGGAAATAGACACAATGAAGAAAAGTTTAACCGAACTCCTGGAAATGAAGAATCAATTCACGGAACTACAAAATGCAGTGAAAAGTCTCAAGAACAGGGTAGATCAAACAGAAGAAAGAATCTCAGAGATTGAAGATAACACCCTCCAACTAAATAAAAGAGTCACAGATAGAGCAGAGAAACAAGAGAAAAGAGCAAAGCCTACAAGAGATGTGGGATTACATGAAGAAACCTAAAGTGAGGATCATAGGGTTACCAGAAGGGGAAGAAGACAACACTCAAGGGTTGGACAAGCTATTTGAAGATATTATAGAGGAAAATTTCCCAGGCCTTGCCAAAAATCTCAATATACAAGTTCAAGAAGCTCAGAGGACCCCTGGGAGATTCATTGTAAACAGGAAGACTTCACGATATCCAGTCATCAGACTGACCAAAATATCAACTAAAGAGGCCCTTCTAAGAGGTGTAACAAGAAAGAAGCAAGTAACTTACAAGAGAAAGCCAATTTGAATAACGCCAGACTTCTCTAATGAGACATTACAAGCAAGGAGACACTGGGGCCACATTTTCACTCTTTTGAAACAAAACAATGCCCAGCCTAGAATCTTATTCCCTGCAAAACTAAGCATCGTATATGAAGGAGAAATAAAGACATTCTCAGACAAGAAAAGTCTCAGAGAATTCACCAAGACAAGACCAGCCCTACAAGAAGTACTCAAAACAGCATTACGCACGGAACATCATAGTAATAACCCACGAATATAAAAACAACCAAAACCCAAAGATTAAAGACGAGATATTACAATGGCTCAAGACAGAAATTATAGCAACAACACCCAACCCAACAAAATGAACAGTAATCTACCTTACCTATCAGTTCTCTCAATAAATGTGAATGGCTTAAACTCTCCACTCAAGAGACATAGGCTGGCTGAATGGATAAGAAAATACAGGCCAAGTCTATGCTGTCTTCAGGAAATACATCTAACCTGCAAGGATGCATGTACACTAAAAATAAAAGTGTGGAGATCAGTATTCCAAGCAAATGGAAGCCAAAAGAGGCTGGTGTGGCGGTTCTAATTTCAGACGATTTAGTTTTTAAACCAACAAAAGTAGTAAAAGACAAAGAGGGTCATTATATAATGGTGAAGGGCACAATTCAACAAGAAGAGATAACAATTTTAAATATATATGCACCCAACTTAGGTGCACCCAGATTCATAAAGCAAACCTTACTGGAGCTAAGCAAATGGATTTATAGCAACTCCATAATCACCGGAGATTTCAACACCCCACTGATGGCACAAGACAGATCCTCCAAACAGAAAATTAATAAAGAAATAATGGACTTAAACAAAACTCTAGAAAAATTAGGTCTGACTGACATTTACAGAACATTCTACCCAAAACCCACTGAATATACGTTCTTCTCATCAGCTCACGGGACATTCTCTAAGATTGACCATATCCTAGGACACAAAGAAAATCTCAAGAAATTTAGAAAAATATAAATCATACCATGTATCTTCTCTGATCACAGTGGAATAAAAGTAGAAATCAACCATAACATAACCTCACATTTCTACAAAAAAACGTGGAAATTAAACAACCTCCTACTAAATGATTACTTCATAAATGAAGAAATCAAGATGGAAATAAAAAAAATTTGATGAAGAAAATGACAATGGAGAGACAAGTTATCAAATCCTCTGGGACACAGCTAAAGCAGTTCTGAGAGGAAAGTTTATCTCCATAAATGCCTATAACCAAAAGTCAAAAAGATCACACATAGACAATCTAATGAAACGACTCAAAGAGCTGGAAAAAGAAGAACAGACCAGCCCCAAACCCAGCAGAAGGAGTGAAATCAACAAGATCAAATCAGAACTAAATGAAATTGAAATCAGGGAAGCTATTCAGGAGATTAATAAAACAAAAAGTTGGTTCTTTGAAAAAATAAACAAAATTGACATGCCACTGGCTAAGCTAATGAAAAACAGAAAAGAGAAATCTCTAATAAGCTCCATGAGGAACAAAAAGGAGATAGCACAACTGATCCCAAAGAGATACAAGATATAATTTATGAGTACTTCAAAAATCTTTATTCACACAAATTGGAAAATGTGGAGGAAATGGACAAATTTCTAGAAACACACAGCCTCCCTAGGCTCAATCAGGAAGAAATAAATTCCCTGAACAGACCGATCTCAACAGCTGAATTAGAAACAGCAATTAAAAATCTCCCTAAAAAGAAAAGTCCTGGTCCAGATAGCTTCACACCCAAATTTTACCACACTTACAAAGAATAACTAGTAGAAGAAACTATTGCAGAAACTATTCCACAACATTGAGAAGAACGGAAACCTCCCTGACACCTTTTATGAAGTGAATATTACTCTGATACCAAGACCAGGAAAGGATGCAACAAAAAAAGAAAACTACAGACCAATATCCCTAATAAATATAGAATCAAAAATTTTCAACAAAATCTTAGCTAACCAAATCCAGACGCTTATCAAAAAAATAATCCATCAGGACCAAGTGGGCTACATCCCAGGGATGCAGGGATGGTTCAACATACGTAAATCTATAAATGCATTTCACCACATAAACAGAAGCAAAGACAAAGACCACATGTTTCTTTCAATAGATGCAGAAAAAGCTTTTGACAAAATTCAACACCCTTTCATGATACGAACACTTAAGAAAACAGGCATAGAAGAGACATACCTAAAAATGATATAAGCCATATGTGACAGACCCATAGTCAACATCATACTGAATGGAGAAAAACTGAAAGCATTCCCACTTAAAACTGAAACCAGACAAGGCTGCCCACTATCTCCACTTCTATTCAACATAGTGCTGGAAGTCCTGGCTTCAGTAATCAGACAGCAAAGTGGAATTAAAGGTATTCGAATTGGGGCAGAAGATATCAAACTTTCACTGTTTGCTCATGATATGATATTATATTTAGAAAACCCCAAAGATTCAACCAAGAAACTCCTGGAACTGATAAATAAATTTAGTAACGTCTCAGGATACAAAATCAATACACAGAAATCAGAGGCATTCGTATACGCCAACAACAACCAAATTGAGAACCAAATTAAAGACTCAATACCCTTTACAATAGCAACAAAGAAATTAAAGTATCTAGGAGTATATTTAACCAAGGAGGTAAAAGACCTCTACAGGGAGAACTATGAAACACTGAGGAAGGAAATAGCAGAGGATGTAAACAGATGGAAATCCATCCCATGCTTGTGGATCGGCAGACTCAACATCATTAAAATGTCTATACTACCCAAACTGATCTACAGATTCAATGCAATACCTATTAAAATCCCATCAGCATTCGTCACAGATATAGAAAAAATAATTTTATGCTTCGTATGGAACCAAACAAGACCCCGAATATCAAGAGCAATTCTAGGCAACAAAAACAAAATGAGAGGTATTAATATACCAGATATCAATCTATACTACAAAGCTGTAGTAATTAAAACAATCTGGTATTGGCACAAAAATAGGAATATTGGCCAGTGGAACAGATCTGAGAATCCTGATATAAAACCATCCTCATGTTGTCATCTAATCTTTGACAAAGCAGACAAAAACATACGCTGGGGAAAAGAATCCCTTTTCAATAAATGGTGCGGGAAAAACTGGATAGCCACCTGTAGAAGGCTAAAACAGGACCCACACCTTTCACTTCTCACAAAAATCAACTCACGCTGGATAACAGACTTAAACCTAAGGTATGAAACTGTTAGAATTCTAGAGGAAAATGTTGGAAACACACTCCTAGACATTGGCCTAGGCAAAGAGTTTATGAAGAAGTCCCCAAAGGCAATCACAGCAGCAACAAAAATAAATAAATGGGACATGATCAAACTACAAAGCTTCTGCACAGCCAAAGAAACAGTCATGAATATAAACAGAAAACCTACAGAATGGGAGAAAATTTTTGCATCCTACACATCCGATAAAGGGCTGATAACTAGAATATACTTAGAACTCACGAAAATCAGCAAGATAAAATCAAATAACCCTATTAAAAAGTGGAAAAAGGACTTGAACAGAAACTTTTCTCAGGAAGACATAAGAATGGCCAACAAACATATGAAAAAATGCTCATAATCTCTAATCATCAGGGAATTGCAAATCAAAACTACAATGAGATATCACTTAACTCCAATGAGAATGACCTTTATCCAAAAGTCTCCAAATAACAAATGCTGGCTTGTATGTGGAGAGAGAGGATCACTCCTACACTGCTGGTGGGACTGCAAACTAGTTCAACCTCTGTGGAAAGCAATATGGAGATACCTTAAAGCGATACAAGTGAATCTACCATTTGATCCAGCAATCCCATTGCTGGACATCTACCCAAAAGATCCAATGAGTCTCTCCAAAAAAGATACCTGCACTCGAATGCTTATAGCAGCACAATTCATAATTGCAAGTCTGTGGTTACAGCCCAAGTGCCCATCAATCCAAGAATGGATTAATAAAATGTGGTATATGTATACCATGGAGTACTATTAAGCTCTAAGAAACAATGGTGATATAGCACATCTTATATTTTCCTGGTTAGAGCTGGAACCCATACTACTAAGTGAAGTATCCCAAGAATGGAAAAACAAGCACCACATATATTCACCAGCAAACTGGTATTAACTTAGTAGCACCTAAGTGGACACATAGATACTACAGTAATATGGTATTGGGCAGGGGGGAGGGGGCGGGTATATATATATATATATATATATATATATATATATATATAATGAGTGAGATGTGCACCATCTGGGGGATGGTCATGCTGGAAACTCAGACTTGTGGGGAAGGGGGGGGGGAAAGGGCATTTATTGAATCCTTAAAATCTGTACCCCCATAATATGCCAAAATAAATAATTTAAAAAATGAAAAAAGATAAGTGTTGAGTAGCATCTGGAAAAGTCAGAAGCCTCATGCACTGTTGGTAGGAATGTAAAATGATGCAGTCACTTTGGAAAATAGTCCAAAGTTCCTCATAATCTTAAACATGTATGACCCAGCAATTCTACTCTGAGGTATTTACTCAAGAGAAATAAAAAACATATTTTCTCACAACAGTTTGTATGTTCATATATGTTCATAACATTTCCAACAGCCAAAAAGTGGAAACAGCCCAAATGCTCATTAAAGGCTAAAATTAGCTAAAGTCTAAAATTAATTTATAAATTTAATGTATTTTCATTTCAGTAGAACTATTTAGGGCTAGAATTATTTAAATTAGTTAAAAGTTTATATAAGATAATAAATTCCTGAGTATATTCAGTAAAATAATAGAAAAAGCAAATAGTGAGGACTAGCTTCAGTAGCTATTTAATATAAAATGTATCATAAAGCCACTAACATCAAAATAGTGCTGGATGGTTATAACATTAAACGGATAGGTTATTTTAAAACAGTAAAGGTATTTTATGCATAGTACAAAATTAGAGAATGTTGATGATTAAAAGTTGTCACCCACAAACTTTAGCCCCGTTGAGCTTTCATTCACATGTGAAGATATTCAAAGAATTACTTGGACATACATGGAATTAAGATGTGTAATCCATGTGGAAAAAAGTCTTCGTGGGAAAAAAATATCGACATATTTCATGTATTGAAGAACCCAAATAGCCAAAGCAATCCTAAACAAAAAGAACAAATCTTGGGGCTTTACTTTATCTGACTTCAAATTATACTACAAGGCTAAAATAATCCAAACAACATGGTACTGGTATAAAGGGAGACACATAGACCAATGGGAAAGAATTGAGAAGCCAGAACTAAAACCATACAGCTACAATAAACTTATCTTCAACAAAGCAGACAAAAATATACACTAGGGAAAAATACCCTAGTTCATAAATGCTGCTAGAAAACCTAGATAGCCACATGCAGAAAAATGAAACTGTATCCCAATCTCTCAACACATACAAAATTAAACTGAAGGTACATTAAAGACTTAAATTTAAGACCTGAAACTATAAATATTTTAGAAGAAAATTTAGGAAAAACTCGTCTGGACATTGGGCTAGGCAAAGAATTTCTGACTAAGACTCCCAAAGTAAATACAACAACAAAAAAAATAATAAATTGGACCTAATTAAACTAAAAAGTTTCTACATAGCAAAAGAAATAATCAACAGAGTAAACTGGCAACCTACAGAATGGTACAAAATATTTACAAACTATATATCTGACAAAGGACTAATATTGAAATTCCACAAGGAAATCAAACAACCTCTAAACTAGCCAAAATTTGTCCCAGCCCGCGGGACCTTCTGTTACTCGCAGGGGCGAGGGGGACTGTGCCTGAAAGAGATGGGCGCGAGAGAAAGAAACGAGACCAAGCAAAGGGTTGTCAAGGTCTACTTTACTTGGATTTTTAGTAGGTTTTATATACAGAAAACAAGGAAGTAGAAGCAGAAAAATAGAGTGGGGGGGATGATGAGGCTTGGGTGTGGGCTAATCAGCCCCAATCAGCATCTCAATGGCACCAAAAGCTGTAATGCATTCTTCTCGGAACTATAGCTGGAGGGCTGGGTGCTATTTTCATCTTAGGCTATTTTTCTTGCGTAGGACAAGTCAGGACAAGTCAGGACAAGTCGTTGGAATGTGGAGGGTCTTAGTCTCCAACAAAAATTATTCTTTTTCTTAAAAACAACAAAACACCCATCCTCACACCACATAAAATCTTACTTTCCTTTTATATTTTGGATACAATTGCTTCTGTTTTTATTTTATATTTTAATTAGATTGTTTTAACTTGTAGTAACTGTAGTTTCTAGTAAAAACTTAGGAAGTAAACAATTTTGAGTTGTCTTTTATATAACATTTTATAAATATACATTTAATAATTTCTAGAAACATATACTTCTTTTTTTGTTTTTACCTGAGAATATTACAGGGGTACAAATGTTTAAGTTACACATATTACGTTTGCCCTGCCCAAGTCAGAGCTACAAGAGCATCCATCCCCCAGACAGTGCGCACCACACCCATTAGGTGTGAATATACCCATCCCCTCTCCTCTCCCACCTTCCTGACACCCAATGAATGTTACTACCATATGTTCACATAAGTGTTGATCAATTAATACCAGTTTGATGGTGAGTACTGTAGTGGCAGCTCTTCACTCTGGAGCTTGGTAGGGGAAGAATAAATACTCGAAACACATAATGTTTAGAGAGAAGGGGAGAGACCAAAGTCTGAAGGAGAAAATGGCCTCCTCAGCTAAGTTCTTTCCAATATTTATTAGCAAGGATAAGTGTAGAGGGTCAGAGAGTACACAAAAATGTGGAAACTCAAGCAAGCACAGCTCTTTGCAGATAAGGAACAAGATGCGTACATATCAGCTGATAATTCTTAGAACAAAGACTTAGCTAGGGGACAAAGGCTTGGGCCATTTTCTAATTTCCTTAACAACATTTGTACATAGTTAGCTGTTTTCAGCTGACCTTTGAACACAGCAAGCAAGCAGCTTCAGATAGGCATTTTAGCCTGTCCCTTCATTCACTCTGCTCACATTATTTCCATCCATCCATTCTTTCTTCTAGGCCCAGCCCACACATGTCCTCCTTTTTGTTTATTTAAAAGTAGAGACAGAGTGTGAGAAGGAGAAAGAGAGATATAAGCTTCAGCCAGAGTGTTTCTATGATGGTGTTGGGGGGGTATTATTTGACAGATCCCTTATTCTAGAAAGCAAAAGAAACAGAAGGTGACAAGACCAGCCAGGACAATAAACCACATATGTAAACTGAGGCCTGAAAACCAATTATTAGGATTTAGCCAGGAAAAATTCTTTTGATAAATAACACTAAAGTCAAAATTCTAATCAAAAATTAAATAACTTTTACAATAGCCTCAAAGAAAATTAAATATTTAGGAATATATTTAACAAAAGATGTGAGAGACATATACAGGGATAACTTTTAAACACTAAGAAAAGAAATTGTAGAACATGTAAACAGATGAAAAAATCTACCTTGCTCATGGATTGGTAGAATCAACATTGTTAAAGTGTCCATACTACCTAAAGTGATCTACAGAATTAATGCAATCCTTATCAAAATACCATGATCATTCTATACAGATCTAGAAAAAATAATTCTACACTTCGTATGGAACCAGAGAAGACCTCATATAGCCAAAACAATCTTAAGTAAAAAGAACATACTGGGAGGTATCAGTCTACCAGAGTTCAAGCTGTACTACAAGGCTACAGTAACTAAAACACCATTTCACTTGCACAAGAATAGACAAACAGACCTTTGGAACAGGACTGAGAATGCAGTGTTGAAACCATCTGCATGTGGTACTCTAATCTTTGATGAGGCAGACAAAAATATACACTGGGGAAAATAATTTCTTTTCAATAAATGGTGCTGGGAAAACTGGATAGCTACATGCAGGAGATTGAAACTGGATCCCCACTTTTCACCTCTCACAAAAATCAATTCAAGATGGAGGACAGACTTAAACCTAAGACATGAAACCTTATGAATTCTAGAAGAAAGATGTTGGGAAGACCCTGGCAGACATTGACCTAGGCAAAGAATTTTTGAAAAAGATCACCAAAGCAATTACAGTAGCAACAAAAATAAATAAATGGGATCTCATCAAATTAAAAAGCTTTGTACAGCCAAAGAAACTATCATCAGAACGAATAAACAGCCAACAGAATGGGAGAAAATATCTGCTCTCTACATATCCGATAAAGGGCTGATAACAAGAATCTGTATAGAACTTAAAAAAATCAACAAGAAAAAATCAAACAACCCTATCAATAAATGGGCAAAAGAAATTAACAGAAACTTTTCAAAAGAAGATATAATAATGGCCAGAAAACATATAAAAAATGCTCACATCTCTAATCATCAGAAAAATGCAAATCAAACCACAGTGAGATATCACCTAAACCCAGTGACATTGGCCTCTATCAAAAAATCCCAAAACAACAAATGCTGGCAAGGATGTGGAGAGACAGAAACACTCATACACTGCTAGTGGGACTGCAAATTAGTGCAACTTCTGTGGAAAAGAATTTGGAGATACCTTAAAAGAGCTAAAAATAGAAATACCATTCAATCCCACAATAGCACTATTAGGCATGAACCCAAAGAGCAAAAGTCATTCTGTAATAAAGACATCTGCACCCAAATGTTTATGGCAGCACAATTCACTATTGCAAAGATGTGTAAGAAACCCAAGTGCCTGTCAATTCATGAGTGGATTATTAAAATTTGGTATATGTTTACAATGGAATATTACTCAATTATAAGAAATCACAGTGATCTAGCACCTTTTATATTTTCCTGAGTGGAGCTTGAGCCCATCCTCCTGAGTGAGGTATCACAAGAATGGAAGAATAGGCTCCACGTGTACTCGAAATCAAATTGGCACTAACTGATCAACACTATGGTGCTCACATGGTAGTAATATTCTTCAGGGATTATGGGATGGATGGTAAACTCACAACTAATGGACGTGGTGAGCATTGTAGAGGGGAAGGGCATGCCTCTAATCCTTGCGCAGGTGAGGCAAGATCATAAAATGAAACCAAAATATTTGTACCCTCCTAGTATCCTGAAATAAAAATAAATTTAAAAATATTCCTTTGTAGATCCTGAAGATATGACACTTGGTTTTCCTCTTGATTGGTAATTAATTGTCTTTATAATTCAGAAGTTAAGTCAGTAACACTCATTTTTTAAAGTGTTGAAAACACCATGTAGATGTAGCTTTATTTTTTCCCTAGAATGTTGAGACTGGTGAGTTACACAAAGGTGGGAGTGTTCTCAATCACTCATTGCAATGTTTGTGGGAGAGACAAAGCTTGCTATTGGTCACCTAACCACTCTACTGCTGCCTCCAGCGCTTGGGGCCCTGTGGGAATACCTTTGTCAATGGCTGTTTGTTGAATCATTTCTTTTGTAAACATTAGTCATTACTTCATTAACAACTTTAGCTGTATGGATACCAGCTTCTAAAGAGACTGAGGTAATGGTGGCAGTGACTATAATCACAATAGCTGAAATGAGGAAGGCAATAAAGGTAAACAGAAACTGGGACCTGGGCGTGGTGGCTCACGCCTATAATCCTAACACTCTGGGAGGCTGAGGCGGGTATGATTGCTCAAGGTCAGGAGTTTGAAACCAGCCTGAGCAAGAGTGAGACTCCGTCTCTACTATAAATAGAAAGAAATCAATTGGCCAACTAATATATATAGAAAAAGTAAGCCGGGCATGGTGGCGCATGCCTGTAGCCCCAGCTACTTGGGAGACTGTGGCAGCAAGATTGCTTGAGCCCTGGAGTTTGAGGTTGCTGTGAGCTAGGCTGATGCCATGACACTCTCTCTATCCTGGGCAACAAAGTGAGTCTCTGTCTCAAAAAACAAACAACAGAAAAAGAAAAACAAGAAACTGGGGAGCACGAAGCTTTCCAAAAGCCTGCTGAGTGGCATAAATGGCAGAGGAATCCTGCCAGGGTCTGGTAAGATTAACTGGAAGCCATATTTGAGCCTGTCATCTTAATGGCAGCACAGAGGTCAAATTACGGGTTGTCACATTGTGGTAGGAAAGACAATTTACAAACCAGACAGGAGGGGTAATGTTAATGGTATAATACAAACTGGTCGCTGTCAAAATGGGCAATTGTGATCAACTACAAATAGACAAATTCATCAGGATGGGATCCACTTGGGACCTGTAGAGGTTTGAACACAAACATATCCTCTTCCCCATGTTAATACACCAAACGGGCCATTCTAAGTTCCCACAGAATCCCATGATTGCACCCATACCTTCCGTAGGGGGTTAGGTTGAGGTCTAGAAAGGGGAGATGTAATGATGAAGGAATGTGGTGGAGGGCAGCTAGAGACTGTACAAGTAAGAGTGCATAATACTTTTGCTACTCTTTGCTGTGTGGATGTGGGCACGAGACTCCCCCTTTTGTTTTTCTAATAACTTTTTAATGTACTGTTGGTCCGCTCAAAAATTGCTTGTCCTGTGGGGTTATGTGGAATGCCAGTGATATGGTGAATATTTCAGTCCTGTAAAGTGGGCTGAAAGGCATCTGTGGTGTAACAGTCTTTCCAGTATGAGGAAGCCCTAGATAAGCAATGGAGTTTAACAAATGATTGATAGCATGGGAGACATGGTCACCTGATAATGCAGTGGCATGGATCATTCCTGAGTAAGTGTCAACAGTTACATGTAGATAATGAAGGCTCCAGAAGGCAGGAAAATGAGTAACATCCATTTGCCAGAGTTAGTAGTTAAGCCGTGAGGGTTAACCCCAGGTGATAAAGGCACACCTTGCATAGCCTGACAAGCTGAGCAGGCGGGTACTAAGTGACGAGCTTCTTTCCTACCATGTATATTCTACAAATGTCTTTAAAACTGCCATAATGTACCATCAGTTCTTTCACCAAAATGCTCGAATGCTTACTAAACAGTTTTTCATTATCCAGAAACGAGATGGCCAGTGGCATTATTTCCTTCTGTCGGAGGTCCAGGTAAAGGGGTATGAGCATGAATATGAGAAATAAAGAGGGGGTGTCGTCAGATATCTAATAAGTGCTGTAGAACAAGAAATTGTTGAAGTAAAGTTTGATTAGGTATATCCTTAATGATAGCATTTTTGATATGGAGAATGGAATAGAATACATAATGAGAGTCAGTGATGATGTTCAGAGGTTCTAATGGAAATGTTTTTAAAGCTAATATAAGCTCCCCTAATACTGCTTGTTGAATGGAGGGAAAACCAAAGGTGGATAAATATTTCCAATTACTGCCTTTCCGTGCAATTCCTGCTTTAGATGAGAGTTCTGAGCCATCTATGAATACTGTCCGGACAGAGGGAAGAGGTGTAGGGGAGAGTTTTATAAACAGTTGTACAGGAAGTAAGGTGAGAGTGGAGAGAAACATGTTGGAGGGGTAATGGATGATAATGAAAATGAATTGTGCTGCTATAAACATTTGAGTGCAGATGTCTTTTTCATAGAATTTCTTTTTTTTTTCTTTGGGTAGATGCCCAGTAATGGGATTGTTGGGTCAAACGGTAGTTCTACCTTTAGCTCTTTGTAGTATCTCCATATTACATTCCATAGAGGTTGTACTAGTCTATAGTCCCACTAGCAGTGTAAGAGTGTTTCTATCTCTCTTCAGCCATGCTGACATTTGTTCTGGGACTTTTTGATAAAAGCCATCTTCATTGGAGTTAAGTTATATCTCACTGTGGTTTTGATTTGCATTTCTCTGATGATTAGAAATGCTGAGAATTTTTTAATATGTTTGTTGGTCATTAGTCTGTCTTTTTGAAAAGCTTCTGTTCATATACTTTGCCCACTTTTTAATGGGATTATTTGATTATTTCTTTCTTATTTTCCTGTGTCTTGTATACATTGAAGTTATCAGCCCTTTGTCAGCTGTGTAGAATGCAAATATTTTCTCCCATTGTGTAGGTTGTCTATTTGCTTTCATGATAGATTTCTTGGCTGTGGAAAGCTTTTTGATTTTATCAAATCCCATTTATTTATTTTTCTTATTGCTGTGATTGCCTTGGGGTCTTCTTCATAAAGTCTTTCCCTAAGCCAATGTCTGTAAGAATTTTTCCAGGATTTTCTTCCAGAATTCTTATGGTTGCATGCCTTAGGTTTAAGTTTGTTATCCATCATGAGTTGATTTTTGTTGACAGGTGAGAGGTGCAGATCCTGTTTCAGTTTTCTACATGTGGCTATCCAATTTTCCTGGCACTGTAAATAGTGTCAAATTCTTGATTTGATTCTCATGTTGGTTGTTGTTAGTGTATAGAAATACTACTGATTTGTGTACATTAGTTTTGTCATCTGAGATTTTACTGAATTTATTTATCAATTCAGGGAGTCTTTTGGAGAAATATTTAGGGTTTTCCAGATACAAGATTATCTTGTCAGCAAACAGGATAATTTGGCCTCCTCTTCTCATATTTGGATGTCCTTTATCTCTTTCTCATGCCTGATTGCTCTGCCTGGGACTTTCAGTACTATCTTGAGTAGAAGTTATAACAGATTCTGGTTCTGTAGCCTTCCTATCAGTTCTATGATCCCATTGATACTCTTCCCCCAAATTGCTTATTCTGATCATATTAGTAAGAGACAGTTTCTGTTGCATGTAGCCAACAAAAGTAACTGATATAATTATCAACACTTAAAACAAATTTTATAGTTTTGAGAAAAGTTAAAAATTTAAGAATGAGAACAAATATTAACACAGAGAACCCACAGAAAACATCAAGAAAGAATAAGAATAGAGAACAAATTTAAATGATATAAGTAAGATCAAATACATATTGAAACAATAAATATACCCTTATCTACTACTACTTGGTCTGGGAAAAAATATTAAAGCCTGTGAATAGAGGGCCACACTATAAAAGTAAATGAGTGGACCGAGGTATATAACCAATAGAAATACATATCTGTGTGTACCAGAAGACATATAGTGTTCACAGTGTCATTAGATATAATGTTCCTAAACAAAGAAATACACATAACAAGATCAGTGTATGATCTCTTCCCACATTGCAGGAAGAGATCATTTCATGTACACTTTCACACATTTTTTTCAAGAAATTATACAAATATATATGTTATTTATAGTGTTCCATATCCTAGAAAGAAAAGTCATGTATATGTTTATAAAATAAATATGTAATATCCCATGAAATATCTGAAATATATATAATAATATATTCCAAGAAGTGATGAGTGTGGTGAAAAAAAATAAAGCAGGGAAAAGGAATAGAGAATATGGTGAAGGTGGTGTTATTTTATATAGGGAGGTTAGAGAAGGCCACTCTGACAGGGTATTTGAGAAGGATCCTGAGGGAAATGAGAGTGAGCCATAAAGGTATCTTTAGGAAAAAGAATTGGAGAGTGGAAAGGCCTTGCTTTATGAACATAATTGGGATTTGGGGAGATAAAACATGGAAGATATTTTGGGTAGAATGGACTGGCCAAGAGCGACAGTGATAGGAGATGCGATCTGAAAAGCAAATGAGGGCCACATCTTTATAGAGCTCTTAAGCCACTGTAAGGAATTTGGTTCTTACGCTGAATGAGAGGGGGGATTTTTAGAAGGTGACTAACCTATATTTGTAAAGGATCCTTCTTGCTGCTATATGGTGGATAGACTGCAGCAGGGCAAGTGTGGATGCAGAGAGAAGCATTAGGGGAGGTCATTAAAATATTATCCAGGTAAAAGATAATAATGGTGACTTGGCCCATAGCATACCTGTAGATGATGAGTATGGTCAGATTATTACAAAAGTAGAGCTGAATAATTGAATGTGGTATGTGAAAGAGGGAAAAAAATCAAAGATGACCTCTAGGGTTTTGATCTGAGCAACTGGAAGAATATAGTTGCCTTTTACTGATAAAGATTGAGAGTGCACACTGAAGACCACCAGTGCTAGTGGCTAAATTGTAATTAGAAAAGTCAGGGACTAACAGAGATCATATTTATGTGCATAAGAACTAGAAAATGAACAGCTATGGGATTAGAGATAGATTTAGATGAGGAAGTTGTGACACAGAAATGAATAGTTTAATATGGCTCATATACGGATCTCATGTATTAGAAATATAATAAGTAAACTTGGTTGGGCCATATAGTGGAGAGCCATGGATTCCAGTTTGAAAGTGTATTTTTGGGTAGGGAGTAAATAAAAAGTAGGAAGTCCAGTAGTGCTGTGTATAGGAAAATAATTAATCCTCCCATTCTTGAATTAGAATAGTGAAAGGATGAAGTCAGGAAATAGTTTGAGTCCCTCAACTCACAATAAACAAACAAACAAATAAATAAATAGCAAGCCCTGGAGTAGTAGAAGTACAAGACTTGATAATGTAACAACTGATTTTATGTGAGGAGTGGAGTGAGAGGTAAAAGGAAAAAGTAAAAAAAAAAAAAATGATTATAAGGGTTAATGTGAGGAGAATGACAATAAAATACATAGAAAATTATAAGGGAAACCATGTGATACAGCAAAAAAAATGTAGTTAAGGATTCTTCTGCTAGATTGCTTAAGCTAAAATCCTGTCTCTATTATTTACCAGCTAGCTGCATGATCATGGAAGTCACTAAAACTTTCTGTATCTCAGTTTCCTTATCTCTAAAATGGGAAATATGTTAACAAATAGTACCTTACCAACCTCAAAACGTTGTTGTGAGAATTTATGTAAAACACCTAGAACAGTGCCTGGCACTTTATTCTTATTTACCAGTATTATTTTGTTAAAATTTTTGTTTGTTTATTTTTTGAGATATGGTCTCACAATGTTGCCCAGGCTGTTCTCCAACTCCTGGTCTCAAGTGATCTTCCTGCCTCAGCCTCCAGAGTAGCTGGTCACAGGCACAAGCCACTGTACCAAGCTATTTACTGGTTTTAAAAGTAAGATGACTCAATTAAAAATGGAGGAAAACCTTAACAGACACCTTACTAAAGAAGATGTACAGATAGCCAATAAACATATGAAAAGATGTTCCATGTTATACACCATCAAGGAAAGGCAAATTAAAACAATAATGAGATACTGCTAGACACATACCAGATAGCCAAAATCCAGAACACTGACAACAACAAATGTTGGCAAGGATGTGGAGCAACAGGAACTCTCATTCATTGCTGGCACAAATGTGAAAAGATAAAGCCATTTTGGAAGACAGTTTAGCTATTTCTTACAAAACTATAAATATACTCTTTCAATACAATCTAGCAATCACATTCTTTGTTATTTTTTCCAAAGGAGCTGTAAATTTATGTCTACACAAAAACCTGCACATGAATGCTTATAGCAGCTTTATTCATAACTGCCAAAACTTGGAAGCAATCAAGATGTCCTGCAGTAGGTGAATGGATAAATAAACTGTGGGACAGGTAAACTTTGGCACATTATCCAGGGCTAAAACGAGTTGAGCCATCAAGCCATAGAGAGACATGGAAGAAATTTAAATGCAAAGTACTAAGTGGAAGAATCCTATATGAAAAGTGTGCATATTGTATGATTTCAACTAAATGACATTATGGAAAAGACAAAATCACAGAGATAGTAAAGCAATTTAGTGGTTTCCAGAACTTGGAGGGGAAAGAGAGATGAGTAAGTAGAGTGCAAATAATTTTTAGGGCAGTGAAACTATGTAATACTATAATGATGAATACATGTCATTATAGGTTAATTAAAACTCATAGAATGTACAAAACCAAAAATGAACCCTAATGTAAACTGTGGATCCTAAGTGATAATGATGTGTCAATGTAGGTTCATCAATTGTAAAAAATGTACCACTATGGTAGAGGATATTGATAATAATAGGAGACTGTGCATGTGTAGGGGCAGAGGGGATATGGGGAATCTCTGTACTTTCCTCTCAATTTTGTTGTGAATCTAAAACTTGTCTAAAAAGTAAAGTCTATTTAAAAAAGAAAATGAAAGAAAGACAACATACTAAGTTTTCAAAATTTTGAGTTTAGTAATTACCTATCCAGGTAATGAGAATCAACAGACAGTTGTGTACCCAAGGCTTGAATTATAAAAGTGGTTTGATACACTCATTTGGAGGTCAATTTCATAGTGATAACAGATGCACTCTGAGAGTGAATGGAATAGCCACAGGAAAAGAAAGAAAAATCAAAGAGAGGGGAAAAGGGATAAGGTTGAAATTGGGAGAATATCTAAATTTACAAAGTAGAAGACCACAGAAAGGAGACAGCTGAAGATATAGAAAAATGTCAGTAAAATTTTTAAGAGAACTAATAGGATGGTGTAGACTTAGACAAAGAAGACAAAAGTTTTACAAGAAAGAGTTGGTCAACAGTATGAAGAGCTGCAAAGAGCCTGGACATTCTTTGCTTGATATTACAGAAGCCCTTGAATTTTCAGTTTCTATCCACATGGAAGAATCTCCTCTGGAGACCTGATTTAATCTATTTTAAACTGGGTTCCCTTTCAATGAAGTCTACTGTCAAGATAGTTTTATCTTCCCCAGGGTTAGAGCAACTAGAAGAGGTCTCTTGGGTAGATGTGACCATGATCTATATCTGCTTAGAAGAATGAGAAAGAAATAAAGCCATCCTTGTATTATTTGGATTATAAAAAATGCTGTGATGTGCTTGCACTGAAAATGGCCCTCCAAGTTCAGAAAGACATTTCATTTCTCCTCTTGGTCCTAGGGAATAGAGTGCTACTAGAATGTACTTAGAGAGTTATTGGAATAGATGACAGGTGCAAACATAAAAGATAAGGAAAAGGTTGAATTAAAACTTTTGGAAAAAGAATCTAATGAAAAGGTCAGATACTCAGGTTTAACTTTTTGAATGTCTTATAGTTGGGCAAGGGAATGGGAGTGGATAAAATCAGGCGAGATATTTAGTATAGGAAATTCTTAGTATAAACAAGTTCATTAAAATTTCAGGGTCCTTTAACACCTCAGTAACAGCTTGCCTGAAGGTTAACATTTATTGTTTTGAACTGCCAACATCTTGCTTTTATGGAACACATTTATGTGCTAAATTGCCTATTATGTTAAGCTGTAAGTTCCCATTTAGCAGTATCAGAAATAAGATTTGACTATAAGTGTTTGTATTTTATTAGTGCTATGCTAGACTTCCTAATAGCTCAAAATTCCCAAAGGCTGAAATTCATTGCATCTTCTTCAGAAGGTGCTTACCTAAAATAATTTGTTATAAATGCTACATTTGCATAGACTTGAAGTTTCAGATGTGTCATCAGGAAAAGTGAAAAAAATTACTTCATTTGATCTTACCCTTAAGCAAATCATAAGTGACACATTTAAGCAATTATAATGAGAAAATAAAAGTACAATCTAACTGATGACTACTCTTTTCTTAATGATTTGAGAGTAAATTAGCAGGAAACTCCAAGGGAATGGTTGTTGAGTTATAATGTGGTATTACAAGCATTCTCACATATATACAGAGTTGTCAGAAATTTCTATGGTGCATCATCAGAGAGTTCATGATTATATGGACCATGATATAATATGAAAAATTTCACACAGAATCTTCAACATGTAAAATTTCGATTTCATGTAGTAAGGTAAAAAAGATATTAGTTAAATGCACAAATTGAAAAGAAAATTGAAAAATACTGCTCAGAAATAGACACTCCACACTGGTGGAAAGCAGAGACTAAAAATATGTTCCATTTGGGAAACACTATGACACCCACTATTTTACCACACTTCTTCAGAATCTTTTTCTCTTGAACTTAAAATGCATTTGCTTCAGAATACAAAGTGAACACTAAATTTATCAATCAAGTTACAGAATTTTAACTAATACTTTTTATTTATGCACTATTGTATAATTATAATGGATTTTATTGCCTTGATGATTTTTCTTTTCTTTTTTGGCATCAAAACAACCATGTGGATTTTTTTCCCCTTAGTGTTGGAAGCATTAGATATGTAAAGGAAACTAAACAAAGTAAAACAACTGTTTATTGAGCACCTATCACATACTGTGTCAGTACTTTGCTGATAAGGGACTTTAAAGCCTCCATCTAAGTATGAACTGATAGGAAGAATAAACCGAGAGAACAATAGAAAAGAGACATGAGTTTATTCAGTGGGTTTATGTGCTCCAGTGGTAGTTGGCCAGATGAGATTCTCCACACCACACCCAGGAACAGCAAGTGATTATACAGGCAAACAGAAACAAAGAAACAGTAACTTGGGTATATGGTGTGTGCTACTGGGTATGGTAGGGCAGTTTTCCATAAAGGTCAGCATGCTCTCTGCCAGGCTCCTGGGGGTGGGGTTGTGGTGGTGGTGGTGGTGGCCTGTCCCCTATGGATTTGTTTGTTTAACTTTTTCAGCCTCCCTGAGTGGGATTGGGGCCAGGATCTCCAATTACCACACAGACAGTTTGTATTTGGCTGGTTTTGTATTTGTATTGTTTTACCGCTTTTCATTTTTTCACAGCTATTTTATTTAGGAGGGATTAACCCTATAACTAGTCCCAACAATGGGCATTGATTTTTTTTAAGTAAGTTACTTTGTGATGTTATTTTTTCAATGTTGGCACATGACTGGGAAAGTCTAAAGAGAAGGAAATCTAAGAGTTTTGTTCAATATTTGGAAGTGTGAAACTCCTCCCTTTCCCCCTTGATGTAAATAAGAAAGCATGAGACCTGGGAGCTACTGTCAGCTAACTCACTGTAATGAGAGAAGTCAGCCTGAATAAAGCCAAGATCAGGGAAGAGTCTACAGAATTACAGAAAAACCTAGATGAAATCCTGATAAAATCATCAATCTGTGGACCTAACCAACCATGCAGCCCATGCTAATTCTAACCCCACATATACCATATATTTTTTAAAAAAAATTTTTAAAAAATAAATGTTTATTTCAGGTATGAAAAGTATTGTTAAAACATCATCCAAAAATTATATTCAGTTTAACAAGTATAAAACAAGACTTCTGAAAAAAAGTTTACAATTAGGTATAAAATACTTAAGAATATAATCTGACATTCACAGTGGACATTTTTGAATATAATTTTAAAATAATTTTAAATTGCATTTTCCATTACTTGTAAACCAAAGACTCTATCTGTTATATAGCTGTTCTCTTTGTTTCTCAGACTTTCAATTGCTATTAATGTAACAGTATCTTTATGCCATTTCATGTTTCTTTGGGAGATGTGAATAGAAACACAAGTATTTTTAAGAAATCTAAATAGAGAGTCAGAATCATCTGATAGCAGTTACAGAATATTGAAAAAATGGACTTAATTTAATATGAAAATTATGAAGTGAAAGAATTATAATACTCTCAGGTTACAAAACTTATTTATTAAGTCATGCACACAGAGAGTTGTGAAGGAGCTCAGGAAATTTAACCCCAAAGTATGACTCATTGGTATAAAGAGTATTTTGTATTAAAGACCCTTAGAGATCAACAGGCCCTTGGAAAGGGCTTTCTCTGTATCTGCATAACCAGACAGACCCATCAAAAGAAAAATAGACTTTCCCTTCCCTTCCCTTCCCTTCCCTTCCCTTCCCTTCCCTTCCCTTCCCTTCCCTTCCCTTCCCTTCCCTTCCCTTCCCTTCCCTTCCCTTCCCTTCCCTTCCCTTCCCTTCCCTTCCCTTCCCTTCCCTTCCCTTCCCTTCCCTTCCCTTCCCTTCCCTTCCCTTCCCTTCCCCTGCCTGTTATCTCACTATATTGCAGTAAAATAAATTAAGAATGCAACCAGATTAGCACAAATCATTTTTAACATAATACCTGTCTCTTAGGTTAATTTACAAGTCAATCTGTTTCCCTGGTACATTCATCCTCCCTAACAACCATTTATTGCCCCTAAACAAAATAAAACAAAGTGTATATTCTTCATCGCCCCTTGTATTCTAAAAAAAGTATATGAAAATATCTGGATCCCACTGGAATATTGGGTAATAACTCTGTGATTCTCCCTGTGTGTATGTTAAATAAACCTATTCCTCTTATTAATCAGCCTTAATTGTGAGTTGATCTTTCAGTGAATTTTGTGAGGAAAGGGGAAGTTTACCCTCACCTCCCCAGTTGTCAAGTGATAGAGCACCCAAAAGTACCATTGTACCAGACACATGCAATGATAGAGACACTGGGTAATAGAATTGGAGAGATTCAGCGAGATGATATCTGTGTATCCTTTTTTCTTTTCCCTTTGTTTCAGTAGTAATTAGTCCTAATTCTCTTCTAGAACTTACCCCATTTTAGTTGTTTCTACTCTACTAAGCAATGAGTTCCTCAAGGTAAAGTTCTTGTTATTTTTGCTTTATATTTCTAACAGTGAGCATCATGCATTGCATGTAGTAGACCTATAAAAGTGTGCTTCAATAGTTAAATGAATGAAAGTGCTCTAAAGAGTAATGTGAACATTGAGAGAAGGGGGAACTCCTTAAGTGCTAGATTGGACCTAGAAAGCATCCTATTTCTCATCATCACTCAGCACAGTGCTTACAAAAGAACTACTTTGAATACTCATTCTTGGAATGTTTTATAAACAAATCTTTACTCTCTCACTGGAAGGTGCAGGTAGTTAAACATCTAGGAACTCTAGTTTATTTTTAAAAGAGAATTCTTGTTTCATTTTACAATAAATTTATTTTAATGATAGAAATAGAATTACTTAGACAATTTGAGAAACAAAAACAGATCACTCATAATAAAATCACCCAACATGATCATTGATATTATGGAAATCAAAATGCACTTGTGATTTTATGTGCTTCTTTAACTTCATTTTGCAGAATAAGCACCATGCCATTTTCCAAATAATCTACAAAATGCATTTTTAACAGTTAAAAATAGGCTACCCAGTAAATATACAAAAAAATCGTGTAGTGATTCCTCTGTTGTTGTTGAAGACTTAAAGTGTTTTCCATTTTTCCTTATTATAAATAATACTGTGATGAACAACCTCATGCACATGATCTTGTCTATATTTTGCCAAAGGTGGTATTATCAAGTTGAAAGTTTTAAACATTCAAAGATTCACAATACATATGGTTTCAAAATGTTTCTAATAATTTATGTCAGCAATGCATGCATATATCTGATTTTTCACACTCCAGTAATGCAAATTATCATTATCAAATGCATGCTAATGTAATTAGTGAAAAGCAGCGATACCATATTATCATGTTAATTTCCTTTTTTTTTTCTTTCTTTTCTTATAAAGTTAGACATTTTTTCTATATATTTTCTCTTTACTAAGTTATCCTAACTTTTGTATTAGGCTATGTTGATAGCCTGGGAATCCCTTTTCCTAGCTACTGCCAGTGCTGCTAACAGATCTTATCTACAACCTTAACTGGAAGATTGGCTTTGAAATATTTGAGCCAGCTCCTGGATAATATCTTGCCCCAGGCCAGCCATTATTTTATGTCACAGGACTTGAAAATATCTACTCCCTTGCCTCAGGGCAGAGTGGGACTGACATAGAGGTAAAATTTGCATTCCAGAGCGCTGCAGGGATCATACTAAGGCTGGACTTCTTCTGAAACCTCGTCTTTGTGTTAGCCTTTTTCTTCCCTGTCCTCCCTCTCTCACTACCTTACAGGCATCTCCTGCTAACACTCCCTTTAAAAAGAATCCCATTTCAGGATCTGCTTTTAGGGAACCCAAACTAAGACAAATATAATTTCCATATTTATGAGGTGTGGCCTTAGTGTTTTTTGTTTTTTAATTTGTTTTTACTGTCTATTTTAGAATTTGGTAGAGAGTTCTCTTTTCATACAATATTGTCATAGGAAATCAGATACATATGATTCTCTTCACACTCCTGAAATACAGATAAAGTCAAATCTCCTATTGTTTTGGTTTTTGTTTGTTTTCAAAGAGAGATTTAATATAGGAAAGTAGAACTCAAAAAAATCAACAAGAAAAAATCAAACAACCGTGTCAATAAATGGGCAAAGGACATGAACAGAAGCTTCCAAATATTTTATAAGGGCCAAAAGAGTCTAATTCTGAACTTGTGATTACCCCACCACAGCATTGTTCTTAACAGTAAATGACATCTAATTACCCAGCTGCTCAGTCCAAAATCCTCAGAGTCATCCTTGCCTCCTTTCTTTCTTTCACACCTCACATCAAATCTATCAAAAGATACCTGCTGGCTCAGAGTCCAACCAATTATCACCACATCTTCTGCTCCCTCTATGATTTAAGCCTTTGTCTTCTTATAGATTGTACTTCCTGCATCTGCCCCTGCCCATTGATGCCAGTGTGTTCTCAATGCAGCAGCCAGAGAGATTGTGGAAGACATTAAAGTTGTCCACCAGATACTTCCAGTTCTGCTTCCAGCATATGGTAAGGTTGTACTTCCCCACCCTGTCAAAGCCTAAATAGCCATGTCATTTATGTTGGCCAATGAAATGTTAATGGGAGCGATACAATAACTCCCAGACTGGAAGCTCTAAAGGCTGACACGTTTGAATAGTCCTTCTCTTGCTGTCATGGGAACCAGTACTACTACACCAGTCAGGGCCTGGGGCCCGAAGTGAGGACAATGTGGAACAGAGTCCTCAGCTGACTTTCAATAAATGTGTGATGTTGGTGTAGGGGTGAGGGAAAACTTGTCCTTTCCCTTGAAAATTCACTGAAAGATCAATTCACAATTAAGACAGATTAATAGGAGAAAATTTATTTACCATGCATGTTGGGAACCGAGGTCTTTGAAGTTCTTAACCCGGAAATACCCTGAGCAGAAAATACCCTGAGTTGCCAAAAAGTGCTTAACGACCATTCCAGGAAAAAACTGCAAGATACTCCAGGCTTGCTGCCTGAGGCTGTTTGTAATTGATCAACCCTAACCCCCGCTGCCCCTCCCTACTTCATTGTTTCTGTATGCTTATAAAACCAGCAAAGGATCTAAGTAAAGCAGACCTTGACAACCCTTTGCTTAGTCTCTTTCCTTTCTCTTGTCCATCTCTTTCAGGCACGGTACCCCTTGACCCCACGAGTAACAGAAGGTCCCGAGGGCCGGGACACATGCACATGGGGGGAGAATCACAAAGTGATTACTCAGTATCCCAGTGGGATCCAGATATTTTTATACATGCCTTTTAGAAGGGAGGAGGAATATGAAGATGATAGGTAATTCTGTTTAGGGGCAATACATAGTTACTAGGGAGGATGAATAGATACTTGGGAGAGTGGATGGGTAGGGGAAACAGATTGACTTGTAAATTAGCTTGAGGGTCACCTATTGTATTTAAAATAATTTGGACTAGGTCTGGTTGCATTCTTGAAGTTCTTTCATACAGTATATTAACATACCAGGGAGAGAAAGGAAAGTAAATTGTTCTTTTGATAGGCTTACACAGATAGAGGGAAAGCCCCTTCTGATGTCTTTTTTATCTTGAAGGGCCTGTAATTCAAATACTCTTTATACCAAGGAGTCATATTTTGGGGCGAAATTTCCTGAGCTCCTTCATAAGTTTAAACTAAGTGATTATTTGTTACTAAAATACAATATACAGTTTTGATCAATACAGTGATCTGTTGAAAATATAATTCAGATCATGTCATACTTCAAAAGCTTTCTCTCCTATAGATTTGATTCTATGTCCCCTCTCTAAATTCATCTTCTTTTTGGTTTGTTCATGCTTTCCAGGCAGACTGATCTTTTAAATACACCAAGCATACTATTGCCTTGTACTTTCTTTTTCTTTTAGATAAAATGCTTACCCCTCAGATATTTTGCTCTAAATTCTACTTTCTTAGTAAGGCTTTTCCTGATGACACTATTAAAAAAAATACAACTCTGGTCTCACATTGCCTATTTCTTTTCTCTTTTTATTTCTTTATTTTAAAATATTGAATTAACAAATATAATTTTATATATTCAAGGTGTACAGCATGATGATTTTATATATGTATATATTGTGTACTGATTGCCACAATCAAATTAATTAACACATCCATCACCACCCATAGTTACCCTGTGTGTTTGTGTATGTGTGTGTGTGTGTGTGTTTTGAAAACAGTTAAATTCTTCTTCCCAACCCCCGAGTCCTTGCAACCACTGTTCTTCTCTCTGCTTCAGTGAGTTCAACTGTTTAACTGTTTTAGGTTTCACGTATGAGATCATGTAGTATTTGTCTTTTTGTGCCTGGTTTATTGGATTAAAGGCTTAAATGTAGCAATTGAAACTATTAAACTCCTAGAGGAAAATATAGGGGAAAAGCTACTTGACATTGGTCTTAACAATTTTTTTTTTTATATAGCACCAAAAGCACAGACAACAAAAACAAGAACAAACAAGTGGGACTATATCAAACTAAAAAGCTTCTGCACACCAAAGGAAATAATCAATAAAACAAAATGTCATTTTTGACATTGGAATGAAAAGAAAGAATGGTATGAAAAAAAAAGTATTTTCAAACCATGTATCTGAAAAGGGGTCAGTATACAAAATATATAAGAAACTCACAAAACTCAATAGTGCTGTTTAGGAGAAGCACTCAAATGTCCTAGGTTGTGGGTGGGGTCCTCTAACTTCCAGGTGTTTCCACATTCTCCACCACAGCAGAGACAGTTGGGAGAGTGAGGCAGGGTGGGACTGTGTTGAATGAGCCTGCCCTCAGGCTCCACAAACCTAGGAAGGTAACTGTTTTGACAGGGGTCAAAGGTCTGCTCCTAGGCTTCTGGGGAAAGTCACCTGGGAGGGGCTGAAGTGGTCCCATCAAGCCAGAATATCTGCTTATGGGGGTGGGCCACCTGAGATTTACGATCTGGCTGTCAGGAGCTGGTTTCCCTCTTCTTTCTCCTCCCCAGCTCTGCAGTCTCCCTCCAACATCTGCCAGGAGGCAGGAGCTCAAACTAGTTGAGTGCCCCTGCAGTGGCACTGCGGGCCAGGAGCCCACTGTCCCGGAGCCCACTGTCCTGGATCCCACTCTGGTCTGAGAGAGTAGCCTTCCTGTGGGGATAGGCATTCTCCATGAGTATGCTGTGCATGGGTCCACAGTGTGCTCTCTTTTCAGTTTTATCCACATGGGCTCCCTTGCATCCCAAGATTAGTTCACAATCTCCCCTCCATGGCCCCAAGCAATACAATTGAGTCCTGGGAGTGTGGGATTTGGCCTGCAGGCTTGTCCCTGGGTTCCTGCGGATGAATCCCCCCCCCCCTTTTTTTGAGACAGAGTCTCGCTTTGTTGCCCAGGCTATAGTGAATGCGGTGGCATCAGCCTAGCTCACAGCAACCTCAAACTCCTGGGCTCAAGCAATCCTGCTGCCTCAGCCTCCCAAGTAGCTGGGACTACAGGCGTGCACCACCATGCCCGGCTAAATTTTTCTATATATATTACTTGGCCAATTAATTTCTTTCTATTTATAGTAGAGACGGGGCCTCGCTCTTGCTCAGGCTGGTTTTGAACTCCTGACCTCGAGCAATCTGCCTGCCTTGGCCTCCCAGAGTGCTAGGAATACAGGCATGAGCCACCACGCCCGGCCCTGGTCAATCCCTGACCATGCCAGGGAGAAGCATGCTGGCCCTGAGTTGTCTATGGGGTGCTTAAGCAGGTTTGATGTCTGATTGCTTTGGGGTGTGCCCTGCTCGGATGGAGCAGCTGGGCAAGCAGCACTGGGGAGGGCTTGTGAGCAGGAAGCTCACAGTCTGAGCATCCCTTAGTCTACTGCAAGTCTTTAAGAGGAAAAGTTTGAATCCCACTACCTGTGGAAGCCCCAGTGTTGTGGATGCACCAACAGAGGGGAGGCAGCAGCTTCTGAAAGCCCTGGCTCAATTCTCTCTCTCAGCAGCCACCAACAGTGGAGGGGAAGGAAAGGAAAAGAGTCTGGATGGAGGAAATCTAGTACTCTGGTCATCTCTGTACTCTCTCTCCAGAAGTCAGCCCACCCAGAAAACCCAGGTTCTGGGGTCACACAGATCCCCCAGGACCCAAAGGCTCCCCATGATTCCCACAGTCTGGACTGGAGTTGGGAAATGTTTATGTGGGAATGAACAAGATGAATCCTGAGGGGCTGAAGCTCCCTGGGGAGGACAAAGTCACATGATGGGTGGAGAAGCAATATAGTACATGTCGTCTTGCCTCAAGTCTGTGGTAACTAGAAGCACCCCAAGAGGGCTGGCAGACTCATGCTTTGTCCTCAAGGAGCTTCCAGTTCGCTGCTGGCAGCAGCTTTTGAGCTCATGAATGTTGAAATTGTCTCCAGCAGCTCAGAAGCCTGCTGACTCTTTGGGATGTGAGAGAGGCAGAAACAACACCGCTCCACCTGCTATTTTCACTGGACTCTGAGCCTCTCAGGGACTGTCATTTGCTGATATTTTGCTATTTCTTGTTATGCTCTGCAATTTCTTCTCATGGAATCTCTTGTAGTTTCTGGCAGTTTTCCCTCTGAGTTACATCCTATCTATGTTTCTTTGTATGTTTGTTTCTTCATTTTCATCTAAAACTTTCTCTTCTTTCTGAGATGATCTGGGAGCTGTTGTCACTGGTCAGCCAACTTGTTTTTCCTTCTGTTCTGGAATTCAAATTTGAATTATTTCCTGGGGGCAACATTTGATTTTATTCTGTTTTGCAACTGAAAGCACTGTTCATAAATATAGATAGTTACAATTGTGGATAAAATATTTGCACTATCATTCTTGTATTTAATGAATTTCAATATCATAATTTATAATTTTATGCCATAGTTCAATAACTTACATTTACAAATTTTTATTCATATTGTCAATATCAATTGATTTGGTTGAACTGAAAAATGTTTGATTATTTTTGCAAATTTTAAAAGCAATCTAACGTTTTAGAATTTCATATTCAACTCAAATTTCAGAAGTTTGGTCAATCTATTTTATATCTGAAAACTGATTTGGTGAAGGAAATTAGCCAAGTTATTCCTTGCCAAATTAATATTCTAAACTTGTGATTTCTCCAAAAATGTGTGAATCAAATCATACATTTGTGTAACTATTAAAACTCTTGAATAAGGTCAAAGTATTCTCTCATTTTTTGAATATCTATTTATATGTACTTATATCCCCCTTATTTTGTTAATATTGTTTATATCTTCTCTATTTTTCTCATTATTAACGTTGCCAGAATTTATCAGTTTTTTTTCCTTTCTAAATCATTAGCATTTGATTTTATTGATCTAATCTTTATATATTTTATTTTATTCCCTCATATTGCTTTCTTGGATTTACTCAGTTGGCCTATTTCTAACTTCTTGAGTTGGACAATGAAATCACTACTTTTCATTTTATTTTTATAATATAAAATATTTAAAACTATAAATTTCTTTTTATATGCTGCTTTAGCTGCATTCCACCAAAAGTTATGTATAATATTTTTTATATTATTTCTACATATTTTCTAATTTGTATCGTGATCTATTTTAGGACTTATGAAATACATAAAATATGTATCTTCTTACTTGCAGATTTATGAGGGAGTTTTTAAAAAAATATTTTTAATTAGTTTCTAAGTTACCTTAATTGTAGTTAGAGCGGGCAATTTGTATAATAAATAGCAACTCTAGACTTTGTGTTCTGATTCAAGATCAATTATTTTATTAATGTATACTCATTTGAAAGGAGTGTGTATTTTCCAATTGCTGTTATCAGTGTCTTAGGAAGACCTAATATATAGCATCCCCAAGAAGAGGAAAACAAATTTTGATTACAATGTGATTTTTGTTATTGGTAAAGATGATTTGGAAAATATGGCTGTTGACTAAAGTGAGCTTTCTAATGCTGAACCACAGAATTAGACTTACCTATTCATTGTCAAACAATAATAGAAGACTAAAATCCTACCTCATGTAGGCAGAGGAGCAGATAATATATGCCTCTGGGAGCAGGCTATATCTCAAAAGGGAAATAAAATAATGGTGTGGACTATGTTTACCAAGTTCTTTACTCAAACTTGACAATCCAAATTGTTCTTGCATTGAGAAGTGAAAAAGTGGCAAAGAGAGAACATGACTATTTTATTAAAGGCCCTTTACATTGATGGTATCATTAAAAGTGGGTTCAAGTATACTTATATGTCAATTACATCAAGCATGATAATTGTGCTCAAATCTTCTAAATTTAAACTTATTTTTCATCTGCTTGATCTATCAATTTCTGAAAGAAGCATATTAAGTATTTTTCTATGTGACTTTGTCAATTTCTCTCTGTAATACTGTCAAGTTTGCTTCATATATTTTAAACCTGCTTTTATTATGTACATATAAGATAAAAATTGAACACTCTGGTAAAATATATCTCTAATCATTTTTCCTAATACAATATTCTATCTTAATCAATACAACTCACCAACAACTTTCTTTCTGTTAGCTTGGTTTAGTGTCTGTTCTCCATTTCTTTCTTTCAAATATTACACTCACACACATTTCTAAATTTCTAACAGGAATGGCCCTTTTGGTTTTGTTATATATTGCTAACTTTGTGGCATGATCAGAGAATATTATTTATATTGCTTTTTCTTCATGTAATTTATTAATACTTTTGGATATTGCCAATTATTATAAATATTCTATGGGGACTATAGAGGAAGACATATTTCCATTACTGGGGCTTACTTTTGACATATATCTATAAAATCTAACTTATTGGTTATGTTGTATATGTTTTCTAAATTCTTATTATTGACTTGTCTCTAATTTTAAGAGGTGTACCAAAGTCAGCTATTATCAATGTGTTTCTTTCTATTTTTCCTTGCATCTCCTATAGTTTCTGCTTTATGAAGGTGGTTGCTATATTATCTGGCACATTTGGCAAATTGTTATTCATTACCATATATCTTATTTGTGAATTTTTGCATCTTGCCTCAAAAGTAATATTGACCTTTAATTTTTCTCTTATAAATTATGTAAAGGGGTTAGATATCAACAGGTTTTGATATCAATAGGTTTTGACAAAACAGTTTGAGTTGGAAAGTGTCTGGCCTTTTTGTCCTTAGGAATAGGTTATGATTAGTATTATGACTTCTTTAGATATTTTGTATCATTCACTAATGGGACCATTTGGGTCAGGAGTTTTCTTTGTGGGAATGATTTTAATTACAGTTTCAATTCACTTAATATTCAGAAGGTTATTTTTATTCTCTATTTTTTTTGAATATAGTATGGAAAGTTGTGCTATTTAGAAATTTTGCATTTAGCTTAATTTTCTAATTTGTTGGTATAGAGTTATTCATAATATATATCTATTCAATGCATATCTATTCTATAGAGATATATGTGGATTTTTGGTTTTTTTTATTTCTGGTATCAATCATTTGTGCTTTCTATCTTTCTCTTTTTTTCCCTGATCACCCTTATAAGGACTTTTAATGACTTGCTTTAAATATTCAAATTTCAGCAATTTTAAATATTTTTTTTTCTGTTTCATGTATATCTACTCTTAAGTTTTCTTTCTTTTAGTTGCTTTTGGTTTAATTTTGTTATTTTTATATCTCCTTAAGATATATGCTTAGATAATTGATTTAAGCTTTATCTATTTATAAAATATGTATTTAAGGCTTTTAATTTCTTTCTATTCATACATTTAGCTCTATCTAACAAGTCATATATCAGGAGTCTTATGTCCACCATCATTCAGGTTTAGATACCTACTATGCACATTATGATTGCTTCTTTAATACATGGATTTTTAGAATTGTACTGCTTATTTTCCAATCATAGGGGAGTTTTCTACCTTGCTTCTTGTTATGAATTTCTAGCTTAAATTTACTGTGTTCAAAAAACATACTCCTGTAACATTTGAGTCCTTTGAAAATTTTTGAACCTTGCCTTATAAGATATATTTAACAACTGACACATTTAGTCACTCAAAAAAGTTTTTATTATTATATTTGAAATTATATATTTATAATTATATTAGCCATATTAAATGTTATTACTTTATTATATTATCATAATTTTTTTATTAAAATGGAGAAGTTAAGAAAAGGAACTGGGTTTAAACTCTAACTCTACCAGTAACCAGATGTATGACCATAACAAAGCTACTTAAACTCTCTGTGCTTCAGTTTCCATTTCTGTATAAAAGTAGAATAATGACTATTAGCTCACAGTGTTTTGTAAGGACCAAAATAGTACCTAGAAACTGTTTATAGCAGTGATTGCCACGTGATAAGTGGTTGATAAGTGTTGGTGGTTATAATTGAACATAAGAGGGAGAAAGAGGAGAGGATCTAGAAATATGATTCAAGGTTGATGTTTATGTAGAGTGAAGTATTTAGACAATAGTCCTTGTGATAGAATGACCAAAGACTCAAAATAAGACTTTTAAAATATTTCACACAAAAGCTATTTGCAATGTGGAAATGTCCCCACATCATACACTTCAGAAATGTAAATTTTAAATGCAGAACTGTGGAATTTCTAGATGAAAACATAGGAGAAAATATTCATGACCTTGACTTCAGTGATGAGTATTTACATATAACATGAAAAGTATGAAAATGAAAAAAACAAATCAATAAGTTAGACTTATTAAAATTTTTAAAATTTGCTCTGTGACAGATGCTGTTAAGAAAAGACATGAGACAGATTGGAGGAAAATATTTGGAAGTCACATATCTGATAAATGACTTGTATCCAAAATATACAAAAAATTCTTAAACTCAACAATAAGAAAACCAATATCCCATTTATTTAATAGAAGTGGAAAAATATCTGAAGAGCTCTCAAAAAAAGATTTATAGATAGCAAATAAACACATAAAAAGATTTTCAACATCATTTTCCATTAGAAAAATGCAAATTAAAATAATGAGATACCACTACATATCTATTAAAATGACTAAAATACAAAATATCTAGCAATAATAATTATTGGCAAGGATGTGGAACAACAGGGACTCTCATTCATTGCTACTGGGAATGCAAAATGGTACAACTATTAATAATTTGGCAGATCCTTTGCCAATTTCTGACAAAGATAAACATAGTTATACCATACAATTCAGAGTTCAAACTCTTAAGCTTTTACCTCACTTATTTGAAAATATATGACCATACAAAACCCTGCGTGTGAATATTTATATTGTTCTTTCATGATCACCAAAATCCAAGAACAACAAAAATGTTCATCAGTAGATAAGTGGATAAACAAACTGGTACATTCATACTTTGTAATACTATTTACTGATTAAAAGGAACACGCTATTAATCTACTCTCCAACATGGATAAATTGTAAATGCCTATTGCTAATTGAAATAAGCCAATATGAAAAAGACTACACATTGTATTATTCCATTTTTATGTAATATTCTTCAACATAAAAACTATGCAACAATGGAAAATAGATCAATGGCTGCCAAGGGTTTGAGAAGGAGCTTGGGGACTAGGTGAAGCATAGAGGATATTTTTTTAGTGTGGCAAAAGTGTTTTGTTTGGTACTTTAGTGGTGAATACATGACATTACATTTAATCAAATCCATAGAAATTTACAGCAGAAAGAATAAGCCTTGAAATTTTAAAACATCAACTAGGAGGTCAGGGTATCCAAGGATGAAATGCTGATTATTACAACATGATCTAACTATATTATTAATACAAATGTATGATATAATCTCACTGAAAAGATTAATAGAAAAGGTGCTGACCTGAGTAGCTTTGGAAATGAGTAGAGCCTATAAAACTAAAGACAAAGGAATGACATGTAAGCACTGTACACTGATTAGAATAGTCATTTCCTATGCGGGTAAGAGTTATCAATTCTGAAACTATTATACATGTATACTGTAATTGAACAAATAATTAAAATAATTGGTGGGTGGTGGGGGCTAGGATTTTTCACTGTGAGACTCAGAGGTTACAGATAAGTAAAGAGAGAAGGCTACTGACTCAAGGAGGGAAGGGAGGCAAGGGCAATATATGTAACCTTAACATTTGTACCCCTATAATATACTGAAATTTAAAAAAGAACCATTAAGTACTGAATTAGAGTTGGCTACATCAGTGTAAACTCACGTTTAGCCCAACATAGGTACTATTGAATATATATAGAAATAATTACAGATATGTGTCTATACAAAAGTGAGTATACAGATATATATTTCTAGCTCTGTATTGGAAGAGTTTAGAAACAATGAAACCCCAACAGCAATAAGTACATCCAATGCACAGGTATTGGTTTCTAATTATATTCTCCAACAAAAAGAACCATAGATCCTTGCAGAAATAGCCATTCTAGGCCTAGGGCAGAGAATATACAATATGATCCTGGAGCATCTTATTGGGCCAGTAAATAAGGACATTTTTTTTTAAAACCTCACAAGATGGGGATATGTGGAAGAGACACAGGAACCAAGTGTAAGAGCTCCTAAGGACTAAAGGTGGAATAATTTGAGCAATAAAATAAGCAAGGTAGTATCATATTATAACTCAAACTATAACATAAATATTCATGTTCCAATAATGATATAAATAACTTAATAAATAAGTATATGGAGGGAAAAGACTAATCTCCATTACAGAAGAATTCCGAATAATTTATATGGATAATGCCCCTTCAAAGAAATGGAGCATAGCTCTCCATGCCTTAAAGTGTGGGATTGGCCTTCTGACTGGAAAAGGAAGGAGGGAGAAGTAACTTTACAGTGAGGAAATATGGCAAAAACTACCCCAACCAGTTGATCAAGGTTAATATCATCAGTGATAAGTCATGTTGATGGCATGTATCCTTGATATGGTGTGATTAAAAGGAAACTTTATCTCCCAAAACTTATAACACCAGTCTAAGCATGAGATAGACAGCAGACACTCCAAAATTGAGGAACATTCTACAAAATACTTGGCCAGTAAACATTAAAACTGTCAAGATTATCAAAAACAAGGAAAGTCAGAGAAATTGTCATAATCCAGAGAAGCCTAAGTAGACATGATGACTAAATACAGGTGGTGTCTAGGATGGGATTCTGGAAAATGACAAGGTTATTAAACAAAAACTAAAGAAATCTGAATAAAATTTAGAGTTCAGCTAATATAATAAAAACAATAATAAAACACATTTGTGATGTTGAAATACCCTCAAAAGAAACACTTTTCCACAAAACCATTATAAAAATCTAAACACAAAGTTTGCTTCCTTTTTCATATAATGCAATGCAAAACAACAATAGAAAGAATAAGACTTTAAAGAGATCCTTCATAAACTGAAGTAATTCAGCAGACGTATAAGCCTGGAGCTACTTGTGACTATGAGACCCTAGGTCCTCTAGGAATTCACAGAACATATGGAGATGGTTTGGAACTTCCATAAGACCTAGATAGGGATTCTAGTTCATTCTAATTAGATCTTATTGGGCAATGAGACCTTAGTTAATATTTGGGTTAACCTTGATTATTAGGGTCTAGAAATGTATTAAGAAGAATCATTTAAACCTTTCATAAAATAGATAAATTAAAAACGAAAATAATATGGTTTGTATTGGTAAAATTATAATTTATGTGGTAAGGCATATTGCACAATGACTCTGAAAGTCTGAGATATTGGTCGTTTATAGTAACTTTTTGGATTTTAAGGAAGCAATTTTATTTATTTATTTTTTCTTTTCTTTTTTTTATTTCAGCATATTATGGGGGTACAAATGTTAAGGTTACATATATTGCCCATGCCCCCTCTTCCCCCTCAAGTCAGAGCTTCAAGTGTGACCGTCCCCCAATCATTGCACATCACGCTCATTGTGTTTATATATACCCATCCCCTCCTCCCCCCTCCCACCTGCCTAACACCCGATAAATGTTATTCCTATATGTCCACTTAGGTGTTGATCCGTTAATACAAATTTGATGGTGAGTACATGTGGTACTTGTTTTTCCATTCTTGAGATACTTCATTTAGTAGAATGGGTTCCAGCTCTATCCAGGAAAATACAAGAGGTGGTATATCACCATTGTTTCTTAAAGCTGAGTAGTACTCCATGGTATACATATACCATATTTTATTAATCCACTCATGAATTGATGAGCACTTGGGTTGTTTCTTCAACTTTGCAATTGTGAATTTTGTTTCTATAAACATTGGAGTGCAGGTGTCTTTTTCATAAAGTGACTTTTGATCTTTTGGGTAGATGCTCAGTAGTGGAATTGCTGGATCAAATGGTAGATCTACTTTATCACTTTAAGGTATCTCCATATTGTTTTCCACAGAGGTTGAACTAGTTTGCAGTCCCACCAGCAGTGTAGGAATGTTCCTGTCTCTCCACATCCACACCAACATTTATTGTTTTGGTACTTTTTGATAAAGGCCATTCTTACTGGAGATAGGTGATATCTCATTGCAGTTTTGATTTACATTTCCCTGATGATTAGAGATCATATTCAGCATTTACTTTAAGAAAGATTAAAGAAGGAGCTACAAAATGCCACTTTCTCCAAAGTGCATATTCAGGGACATCTGAATGTGGCACCAAACAACTTGAGCTGCTCAAAATCAGGAAGATCCTCCAGGAAAACGATATCTTTCAGGGTCAAAAGTATGACTTTCTATAGGTACTGCCATCCCTGGCTGAGGGATAGACTGTTCTGTGTTATTAGTAGCAGAATATTCTTATAGGCCTACCAATAGGCAGAGTATTTTGATGATTCGTTATAATTTGAGCAATGGCCAAGATATAGAATGAGTCTTGTGGAAGTAGGACCTATGTGCTTATTAGTAAGGAGGGTCTCTTCCCACTGCCAGAAGTCCCCTTACATTGGAGTTAAAGAGGCAGACAAGAGCCACGTACACTGGAACTCTCCCCTCATATCAATTCCAGGGTGCAAACATTTTGAATTTTTTATTTCAGCATATTATGGGGTTACATATATGTTAAGGTTACATATATTGCCCATGTCCCCCATCCCCCCTCGAGTCAGAGCTTCAAGCATGACCATCCCACAGACGGTGTGCATCTCACTCATAAATTGGTAATAACTGATCAACACCTAAGTGGACATATAGGAATAACATTTATCGGGTGCCGGGCAGGTGGGAGGGGACAGGAGGGGATGAGTATATACATTTTGAAATTTTATTAGTCTTATTTTCCTCAATTTTAAATGCTGAAAACTGCATGATAATAGAAACATTTTTGATAGCATTTCTCAATAAGAAATGACCTGCTATACACATATGTATCTCTCAAAAGGATTCTGACTTCATTTTTGATGTTTGACCATGAAAGAGTTAAAGCCCAACTACTCATCTTTCCTCTTCTTCCCCTTATCTGAGAAAGTTAATGCAAAAGATCACATTCTTTAGTTCTCCTTTGGTGCCAGAGGGAAGTACAAATCACTCAAACCATAGGGACTTTCACTCCAGCCCCAATTCCAAAACACAGAAAACAAAGCCATTTGCCCCCCTCTTCACTCAGCCATTTTGGACCAACTTTCATACTCCCTACTGTTCACAGAAAGCTTTATTATGTGCTCTTTATGTGAATAATATGACTCTTTGTATACCTTCTTAGTGTTTCTATATTTAAACTAAAGTTCTTTGGAAAAAAATTGATTCTTACACTCCAAGGCAAACCATCCATATCTATATAACTGAAGCAGAACTTTCACAAAATATGTACACTTGCTATCTGTGAGATATTTAAATATTTTCTATGCTACTATATTCTTATTTATTTCTTTTAAAAATACTTATTATGGTCCACTCAATTGATTTAATGAACTCTAATGGGTTGTCATCCACACCTCTCAAATTTCTTCAGTTTCTGAAACTGACTTACCTCAGGTTACATAAGTAGGATGATGAAAAAGCTTAGACTAAAACCCAGGTTTTCTCACTCCCCATCCAATGCCTTTTCTGTTCAATCATGAGTGTTTTGTGTGGCAATAGAAAATCTCTTCTGCAAAAAGCAAGCCATCTGTTCATGTGATATAATGTCTACAGAAAAAAAAACAACAACACATCATTCTGGTGCTCAAATTCAACCTTCTAGTGCAACATTCTGATGCTCAAATTAAACCTTCTAGTGCTACATTAATATTCTTTTTGTGTTTATGCATAACTGAGTCTTCAGTAGCTTAAATATACTATAGTCAAATTTACTAGGACATCATGGGTTTGAAAAGGACACCAACTAGCTATTTTTCAAGTCGCCAATTTTAACAGTAGCCACTTTGTATGCAGTAGAATAAAATATTGACCTGAATTTGCATACTTATTTTGCCTTTTTCAAAATAATATACATGCAGTTTTAGAATTGTTAAGCTGCTCATCAGAGACAGGCTGCTGACATTTAAAATATCAAAGTATAACCAGTATTGAAGAAGGTTCTGTATGAAAAGTCTGTATTTAGAATTATATTTGTGTTGAGAAAAGCCATAAAATAAATAATAATTTATAAGTGGATTTGTGTGCTTAAATTTAATCTACTCTAATGTATGTAAACAGCAGTGAATACAGAAAGATAATTACAATTTTTAAAAGACATTTGCCATTATTATCTGGATACTCCTGGAAATATGTACTTTTTTTTCTTAAAGAAGTGTTTGAATTCAATACGTGAAATAAATCCAATTCATACAAAGATATGACATCTTTAATTAAACTAAATGAATTAAAATTTAGAAATGTGATCTGATTCTTATCCTAATCACTTCATTTTCCTTGTGCATGCTTCATACATAGATAATGAAATACTTTGCTTCATCAGAAGAGATAACCACATGTGAGCAAAGACATGTATATAGAAATATGCATTCATATATTAGGTGTGCTGGTCAGTTTTGAGAACTTAGTGAGACATGGAGCTTAAATTTGACTCAATTCACTTTTGAGACTTAGGTTAGCATGAATAGTCATAGCCTCTTTTATGATATTTTCCATGGATAAAGCTCCAGTGTGAATCCTGATCCCCTAGACTATGATCTTATTTGCTGCTCAGAGAACTTCTAAATTTTGAAAGGAAATTGAATTAAATCTTAGCTCTATCCCTCACTGAATTTTCAGAATCTCAGTTTACTTTCATGGACAATAGAAATAGTACTATCTATGGCAAAGTGTTGTGAACATTAAATCAAAGGTGATGATATATATATATATACACACACATATATAAAATATGGAATATATAATATATTAATATGTAATATATTAATATATAATATATATGAAATATATATAACATATGATGTACACAGACCAGGCTTGTTATTCTATGAATATTAATTCCATTGCACTTACTATATGATTGTTATCCAGACCAGATCTGAAAAATGTCTGATGATTTTTAGTAAACTATGTTATCTGAAAAAAATAAAATGTTTGCATCAGGAATTTTTATTTAACCATCCTATGTCTTTGGTGCCAATCTCCTAGGTAGCAAAAACCAAGGCAAATTACCAAAGAATGCCTGCCATTTGAGAGGATGTGTATTGTGGGCATGGATGGTTTCCACTGGAAATTATCGACGTTAAGTTCAAGACATAATCACTCTACAAAGTAAAACCTGTTCATTAGGTAGGGTGAGAAGGTAGCTTATATACCTTTCACAAATGATTAAGCACACAATATTAGAACTGAATCTCTCTACTTATATGCCACAGGAAATTTTGTGTATTTGCTGATCTATTTTTAATTTTTCTTCTTCTTTTATTTTGGGCTTTAACTGGATCTTGACTCGACTTTGATAGTCAATAAATGAAGAGCAAGGACAGTAATTTTTATCAGTTTGATTAGCCTATGCTTGGTATTTTTCCTGTGAAAAATACGTAGAAAAATAAGTAGAACTTATTGCTCTCCATTAAACAAAGGAGAAAGCCAATATTCAGGTTCAAAAGAAAGCTCAGTATTTGATTTTATAAATGAAGTTCTTTTCTTAACCCCAGGAAGAGAAATTCTAATAGAAATCATCTGAATGCCTAGTCTTAATTATTGGAAAACACACAAAGCAATATTGGCTTGCCAACTGCTAAAGTACTTAGTACCAAATGTTTTCATTTATTTTAGTACAAAATTATTCTAAAAGAGAAATAAAGGCTGATAATATTTTTACATTAACATTTTAACCATTTTATACATTCTGTGAAGAAAAAGAGTTATTTTTTCTTTAACACATTTTTGTCAGTATGATTTATTGACCTACTAGAAAATTTAAAAGGAAAAATGAATTTCCTATAGTTAAAGTGTTTAGAGAAAGGCATGATTTTTTGTAACTTGGCAAGATGATTGCATCAGTTGTTAAATCTTTTTGTTTCTGTTTCCTGAATATTTCAATTTATTTACTTGGGCATTCTAAAGATGAATAATTTTTAATAATTTATGATTTTGTCAGAAAACATTGATAAATTTGAAATTTTAGGGCTTTTTCTTGAATATTAGAAGCTACTTATATAAAATATATCAAATTCTTTCTACGTTTTATATATATTTCCACGTTGCTTCAAAAATAAGACACTAAACTTAAGAAAGAATTTTACCCAGGCGTATATTCTAAAGAATCCTCTATTGTTCCTACTGATCAAAATAACTGTCTTTGAGCCTATCATTTTAACTTACTGATAATAACATTTCTTGAGTAATTTTATCTTGATCATTGCAAGAATCTTTATTTTGATTACTACATTAAATGTCATTAAGTAGTTATTAAAAATAGAAATTAAGTTATCATTAAGTAATAGGCCTTTCCAAATACTACTAATGAGAATATGGTAATCTCAAATGATCAAAACTTAGTTCAATTTATTTATTTATTTTTTTTCAAATTTTTAAAATAAGCTTTATTTTTTTTAAAGTTAATATATGCAATATAGGAAACTGAAAAACACAAGAAGGAAAGAACAAAGTCATCCACAATCACAAGCAGTTCACAGTTGGACATATCCTTCTAGATCCTGACACATATACAACATCTAATTTTATGGGATTGAGATAGTATAGTATGCATCATGTTTTTCACACATCATGAATATTTACCAATTGAAAATCCCAAAGCTATGTATTTTGATAACCAAGAATACACTACACCAACTCAATCTGTTAGGAAAAAATGTAATCCTGCCTTTCTTGGGACAAAAATTTCATAAAAGACAAAAATGGCAACAGGCCTCTCTCTAGATGAAAGTACTGGCAGAGTTCCGATTAAAATACTGTATTCCCGGCCGGGCGCTGTGGCTCACGCCTGTAATCCTAGCTCTTGGGAGGCCGAGGCGGGCGGATTGCTCAAGGTCAGGAGTTCAAAACCAGCCTGAGCAAGAGCGAGACCCCGTCTCTACTATAAATAGAAAGAAATTAATTGGCCAACTGATATATATAAAAAAAAAAATTAGCCGGGCATGGTGGTGCATGCCTGTAGTCCCAGCTACCCGGGAGGCTGAGGCAGAAGGATCGATCACTCAAGCCCAGGAGTTTGAGGTTGCTGTGAGCTAGGCTGACGCCACGGCACTCACTCTAGCCTGGGCAACAAAGCGAGACTCTGTCTCAAAAAAAAATAATAAATAAAAATAAAAAAAAAATAAAATACTGTATTCCTTTAATGCTCAATTTAAAATCAAACATAAAGCAACAGAGAACACTAAGTGTAATGTTTCTAAGAGAATTCATTATCAGATCTATACCATTAAGGTATTAGCAAGAAGGTATGTTTCTATTGAATTACTGAATATATTCTTATAGTATAGCCAAAAGGGATGCACATACATCAATGGCTATCATCAAAATGTAAATATGAACACATCTGCATACTTTTCTCCTTTCATACTTCGTTCTGCCCCTCTGCTGCTAACCTAATGAACAAGTCCTGATATACACTACTCAGAGGTGGTTTAACAATTCCATGTCCAAGATGCATCTCTTATATCAATTATTACCAAGATAATCACAAAATAGCTATTTACTAGTTCTTTTTATCATACATTGTCACCTCAAGACATCTTCAAAGCTTAGATGTTGCAAAATAATGAACTTTGTCCACAATAAACAGATACTTTACTAAAAATGCACATATAGACCGATGGTTATAATCCAAAGCCATCTTCTAGAGATGGAGATACTAACAAAGAGCCCTTCCCTTCACTCTTCCTCTTCCCCCACTCCAGCGACTAAGTACAGGACTTAGTCTAGCTCCAAGAGGTGGATTAACAAAGGTCACTCCCAGAAGATGGTTCTTCCTAAAAACTAACAAAAGAACATATATAAAGGGACTATTTAACTACCTCTATTTTTAACATACCTTGAGTATTAGGATTTGTTTATCCTTTAATACACACCAATATTAACTTAAATGCACATATAGAACAATGGTTAACTAATCTAGCTCACTGGCACAGAACCCTTCTCTGCATACTTTATCCTCCCCTCCCCCCACCGCCCAGTGACAGTATACTCTCTAAGACATCAAGTTTAACAATTCCATTCCCCAAATGCAACCACTCCTATGAAATAACAAAAAACACTCAAAGGGTGTTACTTTAGCCCTCTACTTTTAACATATGTTGTACACTTTTAAGCATCTAGAAAGACTAGATGTTTCAAATAGGACTTAAGTTTTTTTACCACCATACACAGCAGCATTGAATGCACACTCATAACAAAAGCTATAATCTCAAAATGTCCTCTAAGTAGGAACATTCTAGCCTAGAACTCTTCCTCTTCCTACCCTCTACCAACCCAGTGGACAGGTCTAAGCATCTGTAATGTTTAGAGGGGATTTTAATAATTTCACTTCAGTAAGTATTTTTAAGAAAAATCTTTTCTATGAATTTTAACTCAAAGTCTACTCAATGTATTAGTTCACTAAACTCTACTTTTGTCATACACTGGCAACCTCTTTATCTAGAAAGACTAGATGTTGTAAATTAGGAAATGCACATAACATACAGGGCAATGGATAGGCTGAAATTCTCTAGTGTACACAAGCAAAACACTCATTGCAATTTCTTCCCTACCACGTCCCTCAACCTAGTGAACAAGTACAGAGAGTATACTGTTCACAGAGGTGGATTAATTTATTTTATCAGAAGGTGGAGAGCTTTGAAGTTGGTGGGCACATGGAGGTGCTGGGGAGGCGGTGTACCTATAGAAGGCATGGGGACTCTGCTTTCCTACCCCAATATTGCCCTGTGTATATCTTTCACTTGGCACTTCCTCACTTTTATCCTCTATAATAAATAAGTATTGGTAAATAAAAAAGTTGAAATCTGGTTCTAAAGTCTTTAGATCTGGGCTGGCTTTGTGACTTGTTTTGACCAACTGAACAAAACAGAATCAATGTGGTGCACTTCCTAAGTTTAGGCCTCAGGAGGCCTTATAGCTTCCATTCTTTCCCTCTAGGAATGCTGTCACCAATTGACTATGACCAGGCTAGTTTGCTGGGTGATGAGACACTATGTGGGGAGAGAGGACTGATAATTCCAACCATCCAATATGTGGCCTTAGACTCAGTATTGATCCCATCCAACCCATCAGAGAGCAGAGACGAGCTGTCCTGACAGAGCCTAGCCCAAATGGCTGCCTCACAATTGTAAGAATTGTGAACAAATAAATGATTATTGTTTTAAGCCATTAAATTTTGAGGTGGTTTGTTATGCAGCAATAGTTAACTGATTTAGGGATCATAAAAATATATACTGTTATACAGCTGAAGATGAATTTAGGTATAAATCATATTAAAGGACTTCTTACATGCTAAAGATACAGTAGTCTTGAGTTTGAGTTTCGGTTCTACACTTACTACCTGTGTAACACTTGGCTAATTGTATAATCTCTATGTGTTTCTTCATTTGCAACATGAGGGTGAGGGGAGAATTATTATTGTTTACTGATGCGAAGAAATTAAAATTACTACTACACTACCTATCTCCTTCAGTGAGAAAGAGCCTCCGAAGAGTTCATAAGAGCAAATAAAGAGATAAAAATAATTTATTGTTCTATTTATTAATATAAATAAGTACTTAAATAATTATATATTTTGCTTACATATTTGCTCTAATTAAGCCTTACAAAAATAAGTTCTCAAACCAGGTTCCATAGATGAGTTTTAGGAGGTCCTAACCCATAAAAATTAAATGCAATGTTTTATATATAGGAGCAAAAGTATACTCATTTGACAGGTAGTGGGAGAAAAAGACAATTTTTTTTATCAGATTTACAGAGGGGGCCATGACTCAATAATATTTAAGGATTATTATGTTAGAAATTCAGGACTAAGAATTCTAAAACTGGTGGAGAGGACATATAGAAGGGGAAAAAAATGTAGACTGCTGAAATGATCCAAATGGGAAGTAATGAAGCTCATAATCAGTCAGTGGTAGTAGGGCTAAGAGGCAAGATTTGAGAAATATTTCTCAAGTAGCTGCCTTATGGCAAGTACCCAAGGAAACAGACTCTGGGACAAAGATTTGTATTCAGAAGGTTTATTGGGGAGAGTTCTTGGAAACAACTTTGTTAGGCAGTGAAGGAAGCAGGGCTGGATAGAGGGTGGAATATAACTGTGCTATACTTGCAAGAGAGACCTCGGCAAATCCTAAAAGAAGCTCTGAGCTTGATATGAATCCTCAGAAGTGTGCTATAGTGAGGCAATGGGTCCAAGGTTTTTCACTCCTGCATTAACCCCAGACAGATGCAGGCAACTTCTAGGGAGGAGACATGACCTTGGCGAGGCATTTTCTTTTGGTAGAGGGCAATTCCCAGAGAGGGACTCAGAGTAAGCCATCAACAGCCAACATTCTCAGCGGCTGAAATAATGAGTGTCTTGGTCTTGAAGAGAAATCTAAATGGCTCACCATATGTCCACTAGGAAACATTAATAAGATTTTAAAATACATATGTTTATGATGATAATTATGTTGTGCTAGCTAAATCTGTGATAGCAGCAGTAAATATGAAAAATAATATCACTACTTGCATGGAGTCATGTTCTAGAGGTAGGAAGAACAAAAAATAAATAAGTAAACAAACAAGATTGTGATAAGTGGTTTGAAAAAGAATAAATGAATGCAAAATTCTGAAGAATTTTAACTGGCAAATGATTTTTATTTTTGGCATCAAGGATGGTATTTGAGGTAGTGATAGTTGAACTGAGTTATAAGGGACAAGAAGGAGCCAGCAGTGCATATATGTGGCAAATATTCTAAGAAAAGGAAAAGGAAAAATAAATGTGAATATCCTAAAACAGTTATAAACTTTGCTACTTTGAGGAACACTGTGAAATAAATTTAGTGGGTTGTGACAAGTATTTTAAAATTAAATGAGATAGAAATAAAAATTAGAATAGAAAAGATCAGAGTGCCTTATCCTTGGTATAGATAAGTAATGTTTTAACAAAAATTATATGTTAGGAGTATATGTATGTGTAGCTCAATCAAGATATAAAATGTATTTTCTTGCTGTGTGCTGCAATAAAAAAGTTTGAAAGCCACTGATATTAGTAGAAAGTCTAGAGAAGAGAAGAATAGGAGGAGAAGTGAACCCTGTGTCAGTGCAGTGTGTAGAAATCCAAAACATTAGAAGCTGCCAGCAAACAAGGCTGGAAACAGCCAGTAAAGTAAGAGGAAAATCAAGAGTGGTGTTACAGAAAGAAACATAAGAGAGATTGTTTCAGGACAAAAAAGTGATAATTAAATATATTTAATATGCAGAATCATTGAATAAAATATAACTCTGTTAATTGGACATGGAATGTGTGAGTAAAGGAGGAAGTAAGTTTGTTTGCTTATTATAATTTTGGAAGAAATGGTAGATGATGATGTCATTAAAGTGAATTGAGAAGTGAGAAGTGTTATAGTGTCATTTATTAAGATCTTTTTAAAAATTTTTAATTTTTAACTATTTGAGTACATAAAAGTTGCATATCTTTGTGGGGTGCATGTGATGCCTTGATACAGGCATGCAATGTGAATTAATCAAATAAGTGTAATTGGGGTATCTATACATCACCTCAGGCATTTAACATTTCGCTGTGTTAAAAACATTCCAGTTTTACTCTTTCAGTTTTTTTAAAGTATACTCTAACTTATTGTTGATTATATTCATTTTGTTGTGCTATCCAATATTGTTAAGTCTATCTATCTATTTTTTGCACCCTGTAACCAATCCCACTTTATCCCCCCTCCTTGCTATACTTCCCAGACTCTGAGAACCACCATTCTACTCTCTGTCTCCATGAGATCAATTGTTTTTAATATTTAGCTCCACATATGAGGTAAAACATGCAAGATTTGTCTTTTCGTGCTTGGCTTATTTCACTTAATGTTCCATTCATGTTGTTTCAAATGGTAGGATTTCATTCATTTCATGGCTATATAATATTCCATTGTATATGTGTACTACAATTTCTTTATCCATTTATCTGTTGATGGACTCTTAGGTTGATTTTATATGTTGACTATTGTGAATAGTGTTGCAATAAACATGGGAGTGCAGATATATTTTCAATATATTGAATTCTCCTCCTTTGGATTTATATTCAGCAGTGGGATTATTGGGTCATATGGTAGTTCTATTTTTGCTTCTATGAGGAACCTCCAAACCATTCTCCACAGTGGTTGCACTAATTTACATTCCAAACAACAGTGTATAAGGGTTTCCCCTTCTTCACATCCTCACCAGCAATCATTATTGCCTATCATTTTGATAAAAGCCATTTTAACTGGGGTAAGACAATATCTCATTGTAGTTTTGATTTGCATTTCTCTGATGACTGATGTTGGGCATCCTTTCATATACCTGTTGGCCATTTTTATTTATTCTTTTGATAAATGTCTATTCACATCTTTTGTCCATTTTTAAATCTGATTATTTCATTTTTCCTATTGAAGCTCCATATATATTGTAGTTATTAATAACTTGTCAGATGAGGAGTTTGAAAATATTTTCTCCCATTCTGTGGGTTGTCTATTCTCTTTGTTGTTTCCTTTACTGTGAAGAAACTTTTCAGCTTGATGTGATTTCATTTTCCAATTTTGCTTCCGTTGCCTGTGCTTTGATGGTGTTACTCAAGAAGTCCTTACCCAGTCTAATGTCTTGAAGCATTTACCCAATGTTCTCTTTAACTAGTTTTATAGCTTTAGGTCTTAGATTTAATACTTTAATCCATTTTTATTTTATTTTTTGTATATGGTGAGAGGCAAAAGTCTAGTTTCATTCTTCTGCATATGAGTATCCATAATTCCCAGCACCAATTAGTGAAGAGACTGTCCTTTCCCCACTGTATGTCCTTGGAAACTTTGTCAAAATTAAGTTCAATATAAATGTGTGTATTTATTTCTGGGTTCTCTATTCTATTCTATTGGTCTATGTATTTGTTTTTATGCTATGTTGTTTTGCTTACTATATCTCTGTGATGTAATTTGAAGTTAGGTAATGTGAGTCTTCCGGTTTTGTTCTTTTTGCTCTGGATGGCTTTGACTATTCTGAGTCTTTTGTGGTTCCATATAAACTTTACTATTATTTTTTTATATTTCTATGAAGAATGTCATTGGTGTTTTGATGGGAATTGCATTGAATTTGTAGATTACTTTGTGTAGTATGGACATTTTAATAATATTTATTCTTGTAATCCACAGACATGGAATATCTTTCCATTTTTGTGTGTCCTCTTCCATTTCTTTCGTCAATGTTTTATAGTTTTCATTATAGAGATTTTTTTCACTTCTTGGGTTAAGTGTGTTCCTAGATATTTTATTTGTAGCTATTGTAAACGGGTTTGCTTTTTTGGTTTCTTTTCCGGATTGTTTACTGTTGGCATATAAAAATAGTACTGATTTTTATATGTTGATTTTGTTTTCTACAACTTTACTGAATTTATCAGTTCTAATAATATTTTGTGGAGTCTTTTGATTTCTCTGGATATAAGATCATATCATTAGATCCAGAAATCCTATTACTTGTGAGAACCTTAGTGTTGATCAGTCATTGCCAGTTTGATGGCAAGTACATGTGGTGCCAATTCTTTCATTCTTTTGTTATCTGACTTTAGAGGACAGGCTCAAGCTCTATACAGGAAAATATAAGAGGTGCTATATCAGCATCATTTCTTAAAACTAAGTAGTATTCCATTGTATAAATATACCATATTTTATTAATCCACTCATGGATTGACTGGCACTTAGGTTGTTTCCACATCCTTGCTATGGTGAATTGTGCTACCATAAGCATTCAAGTGCAGATGTCTTTATTATAGAATGCCTTTTGTTCCTTTAGGTAGATGCTTAATAGTGGTGTTGCTGGATCAAATGGTAGTTCCACTTGTAGATCTTTGAGGTATCTCCACATTCTTTTCCACGAAGGTTGCACTAATTTGCAGTCCTACCAGCAGAGTAAGAGTGTTCCTATCTCTCCACATCCTTGCCAGCACTTGTTGCTTCCAGGTTTTTTTTTGTTTGTTTGTTTGTTTTTTAATAAAGGCCAATCATACTGGAGTTAAGTGATATCTCATTGTGGTTTTGATTTGCATTTCCCTAATGATTAGAGATGTTGAACTTTTTTTATATGTTTGCTGGCCATTATTCTGTCTTTTTTTGAAAATTTTCTATTCATGGCCTTGGTCCACTTTTTGATAGAGTTGTTTGACTTTTTCTTGCTGATTTTGTTTTGAGTTCTATATAGATTCTTGTTATTAGACTTTTATCGGATGTGTGGAAAGCAAATATTTTCTCCCATTCTGTAGGTTGTCTATACAATCAAATGATAGCTTCCTGAACTATACAAAAGCCTTTTAATTTGATCAAGCCTCATTTATTTATTTTTGTTGCTGCTGTGATTGCTTTGGGGGTCTTCTTCATAAATTCTTTGCCTAGGCCAATGTTTGAAAGAGTTTTCCCTACATTTTCTTCTAGGATTCTTAAGGTTTCGTGCTTTAAGTTTAAGTCTGTTATCCATCTAGAGTTGATTTTTGTGAAAGGTGAAAGGTGGGAATCCAGGTTCAATCTTCTGCATGTACCTATCCAGTTTTCCCAGCACCATTTAGTGAAAAGGAATTATTATCCAGTAGATATTTTTGTCTGTTTTATCAAAGACTTGATGACAATACACAGATGGTTTCATCTCTGGATTCTCAGTCCTGTTCCAAAGGTCTATGTCTCTCTTCTTGTGCTAGTACCATGCTGTTTTAATCACTGTAGCCTTGTATTACAGTTTGAAGTCTAGTAGACTGATATCTCCCAGTTTGATCCTTTTATTTAAGATTGCTTTGGCTATATGAGGTCTTCTATGGTTCCATACAAAGCGTAGAATTATTTCTCCTAAATCTGCAAAGAATGATGCTGATACTTTGATGGCGATTGCATTAATTCTGTACATCACTTTAGGTAGTATGGACATTACAACAATGTTGATTCTATCAATCCATAAGCAAGGTAGATTTTTCCATCTGTTTACATCTTTTATAATTTCTTTTTTTAGTGTTTTGTAGTTCTCCCTGTATTTATCTCTTACCTCTTTAGTTAAATATATACCTAGATATTTGATTTTATTGAGGCTATTGTAAAAGGTATTGCATTTTTGTTTGAATTCTGGCTTGACTGTTATTGATGTATAAGAATGCCTTTGATTTTTTGTGTATTAATTTTGTATCCTGAGACTTTACTGAATTCATTTATTAATTCCAGGAGGCTCTTGGTTGAATTCTTGGGGTTTTCTAGATACAATATTTTATCATCAGCAAAGAGTGAGAGTTTCATCCCTTCTGCCTCCATTTAGAAGCCCTTACTTCCCCTCTATTGTCTAATTGCACCAGCCAGGACTTCCAGTACTATGTTGAATAGAAGTGAGTCATCCTTGTCTGGTTCCAGATCTAAATGGGAATAATGTCAGTTTTTCCCAATTCAGAATGATATTGACTGTGCGTTTATCATTAAGGCCCTTGATAATTTTAAGATTTGTCCCGTCTATGCTTATTTTGTTAAGAGGTTTTATCATAAAGGTGTTCTGTACTTTGTCAAATTCTTTTTCTGCATCAACTGAGAGAATGATAAGGTCTTTGTTCTTGCTTTTATTTATGAGGTGAATTGCATTTATAGATTTGCATATGTTGAACCAGCCTTGCTTCTCTGGGATAAAGCTCACCTCGTTGTAATGAATTTTTTTTGATATGCTGTTGGATTCGATTTGCTAAAGTTTATTGAGAATTTTTGCATCAATATTGATAAGAAATTTTGGTTTGTAGTTTTCTTTTTTGTTGTGTCCTTTCCTGGTTTTGGTCTCAAGGTGATGTTGGCTGCATAAAATGAGCTAGGGATGATATCATCTACCTCAAAATTGTGGAATAATTTCTGTAGTATAGGTATGAGTTCTTCTATGAATGTTTGGTAGAACTCCCATGTGTAGCCATCTGGTCCAGGATTTTCCTTTCTTGAAAGTTTTGAATTACTGCTCCAATTTCTGTGCTTGATATTGGTCTGTTCAGGAATTCTATTTCCTCCTGGGTGAACTTAGGGAAGTTGTATATTTCTAGCAATTTCTCCATTGTCTCCACCTTATGTAGTTTGGGGGCATATAGGTTTTTATAGTATTCAAACATAATATTTTGTATTTATGTTGTGTCTGTTGTGACCTCTCTTTTTTAAATTTTTAATTGAGTTTATTAGAGTTTTTTCCCTTTGAGTTCTTGTCAATCTGTCAACAGGGCTGTACGTTTTATTTACCTCTTATAAAAACCAGCTTTTGGTTTTGTTGATCTTCTGTATAATTCTTTTGTTCTCAATTTCCTTTATTTCTGCTTTGGTCTTAGCTATGTGTTGTCTTCTGCCAGTTTTGGAGTTGATTTGCTCATCCTTTTCCAATTCCATGAGACTGTTTGTTAGATTGTTGATATTTGAGCTTTCTGCTTTTTGGATGTGAGTATTTAATGCTATTAGTTTTCCTCTCAGAAATGCTTTTGCTGAGTCCCACAGATTTTGATAACTTATGTCCATATTATCACTAAGTTCAAAGAATATTTTGATTTCTCTATTTATTTCCTCATTTAACAAATAGATATTCAGGAACAAATTTTTTAATTTCAATGATTTGGTAAGTGGTGTGTGTTTTTGTTGAAATTGAACTCTAATTTCATACCACTATGATCAGACAAAATGCAAGGTATTATTATATATTTTTTAATTGGTTGAGGTCTGATTCGAGGCCTAGTATGTGATCAATTTTGGAAAAGTTCCATGAGCTGATGAGAAGGATGTATATTCAGCTTTATTTGGGTGGAATGCTCTGTAGATGTCTGTCAAACCCTTTTGTTCTAGAGCTCTGTATAAGTCCATTATTTCTCCGCTTATTTTCTGTTTACAAGATCTGTCCAGTTCATTCAGTGGGATGTTGAAGTCCCTGGCTATTATGATGTTATCTTTTATCATGCTATTTAGATCAGACAGGGTTTGCTTTATCTATTTGGGTGATCCTGAGTTGGGTGCATAAAAATTGAGAATTGTTAAGTCTTCTTGTTGGATCTTCCATTTCACCAATATATAGTGGCCATCTTTGTCCTTTCTTACTTTTGTTATTTTAAATATTATGTTATTTGAAATGTGGGATCTGAAAAGCAGCTACCCCTGCGATCTTTTGACTTCCTTTTGCCTGGAAATTTGTTTTTGATCTCTTGACCTTGAGATGAAAGCATCTTTGTGGGTTACATGTGTTTGTAGTAGACAGCAGAAACTAGGCATGTGTATCTTTATCCACTCGGCCAGTCTATATCTCTTCAGAGCAAAATTCAAGCCATTCAGATTTATTGAGAGGATTGAAATTTGAGGTAGATTTCCATTCATGTTCTTGGGTGAAATCCTGTTGTTTTGTTTTACTCCTTGTGCCATCATAGAGTCCAGATTCTAGCCTTCACTCTTTTTTTATTTTATTTTATTTTATTTTATTTTTTTATTTCGGCATATTATGGGGGTACAGATTTTAAGGTTTCAATAAATGCCCATTACCCCCCCTCCCCCCAAAAGTCTGAGTCTCCATCATGACCATCCCCTAGATGGTGCACATCTCACTCATTATGTATGTATATACCCGCCCCCCACCCCCCTCCCATCTGCCCAATACCCTATTGCTGTAGTACCTATGTGTCCACTTAGGTGCTACTCAGTTAATACCAGTTTGCTGGAGAATATATCTGGTGCTTGTTTTTCCATTCTTGGGATACTTCACTTAGTAGTATGGGTTCCAGCTCTAACCAGGAAAATATAAGATGTGCTATATCACCATTGTTTCTTAGAGCTGAATAGTACTCTATGGTATACATATACCACATTTTATTAATCCATTCTTGGATTGATGGGCACTTGGGCTGTTTCCACAGCCTTGCAATTACGAATTGTGCTGCTATAAACATTCGAGTGCAGGTGTCTTTTTTGTAGAGTGTCATTGGATCATTTGGGTAGATGCCCAGCAAAGGGATTGCTGGATGAAATGGTAGATTCACTTGTTTCGCTTTAAGGTATCTCCATATTGCTTTCCACAGAGGTTGAACTAGTTTGCAGTCCCACCAGCAGTGTAGGAGTGTTCCTCTCTCTCCGCAACCATGCCAGCATTTATTGTTTGGAGATTTTTTGATAAAGGCCATTCTCACTGGGGTTAAGTGATATCTCATTGTGGTTTTGATTTGCATTTCCCTGATGATTAGAGATGTTGAGCATTTCTTCATATGTTTGTTGGCCATTCTTCTGTCTTCTTTAGAAAAATTTCTGTTCAAGTCCTTTGCCCACTTTTTAATGGGGTTATTTGATTTTTTCTTCCTAATTTTCGTGAGTTCTAAGTATATTCTAGTTATCAGTCCCTTATCGGATGCATAGGATGCAAAAATTTTCTCCCATTCTGTAGGTTGTCTGTTTACTTTCATGACTATTTCTTTGGCTGTGCAGAAGCTTTGTAGTTTGATCATGTCCCATTTATTTCTTTTTGTTGCTGCTGTGATTGCCTTTGGGGACTTCTTCATAAACTCTTTGCCCAGGCCAATGTCTAGGAGAGTGTTTCCAACTTTTTCCTCTAGAGTTCTAATAGTTTCATACCTTAGGTTTAAGTCTGTTATCCAGCGTGAGTTGATTTTTGTGAGAGGTGAAAGGTGTGGGTCCTGTTTTAGCCTTCTACAGGTGGCTATCCAGTTTTCCCAGCACCATTTATTGAAGAGGAATTCTTTTCCCCAGCGTATGTTTTTGTCTGCTTTGTCAAAGATTAGATGGCTATATGAGGATGGTTTTATACCAGGATTCTCACATCTGTTCCACTGGTCGATATCCCTATTTTTGTGCCAATACCATATTGATTTAATTAATACAGCTTTGTAGTATAGTTTCATATCTGGCATATTAATGCCTCCCATTTTGTTTTTGTTGCCTAGAATTGCTCTTGATATTCGGGGTCTTCTTTGGTTCCATACGAAGCGTAAAATTATTTTTTCTATATCTGTGAAGAATGCTGATGGGATTTTAATAGGTATTGCATTGAATCTGTAGATCAGTTTGGGTAGTATAGACATTTTGATGATATTGAGTCTGCCGATCCACGAGCATGGTATGGATTTCCATCTGTTTAAATCCTCTGCTATTTCCTTCCTCAGTGTTTCATAGTTCTCCCTGTAGAGGTCTTTTACGTCCTTGGTCAAGTATATTCCTAGGTACTTTAATTTCTTTGTTGCTATTGTGAAGGGAAAGAGTCTTTGATTTGGTTCTCAATTAGATTGTTGTTGGCATATATGAATGCCTCTGATTTCTGTGTATTGATTTTGTATCCTGAGACTTTACTAAATTCATTGATCAGTTCCAGGAGTTTCTTGGTTGAATCCTTGGGGTTTTCTAGATACAATATCATATCATCAGCAAACAGTGAAAGTTTGATCTCTTCTGCCCCTATTTGGATACCTTTGATTCCATTTTCCTGTCTCATTGCTGTAGCCAAGACTTTCAGCACTATGTTGAACAGAAGTGGAGATAGTGGGCAGCCTTGTCTGGTTCCAGTTCTAAGTGGGAATGATTTCAGTGTTTCCCCATTCAGTATGATGTTGGCTATGGGTCTGTCATATATGGCTTGTATCATTTTTAGGTGTGTCCCTTCTATGCCTATTTTCTTAAGTGTTCGTATCATGAAAGGGTGTTGAATTTTGTCAAAAGCTTTTTCTGCATCTATTGAAAGAATCATGTGGTCTTTGTTTTTGCTTCTGTTTATATGGTGAATTTCATTTATAGATTTACGTATGTTGAACCATCCCTGCATCCCTGGGATGAAATTTTATTTCTTTCTTTCCAATTTGAGTTACTTTAATTTCCTTTCCTTACCTGGCTAGAACTCTGTTTTCTCGTTCTCCAGCTAGAACTTCTAGTACTAGGTTGACCAGATGTGGTAAAATCAGATACTCTTGTCTTGTTTTTGACCTTAGATGAAAAGTTTCCAGTCTTTTATTATTCAGTAGAATGTTAGATGTGAGGTTTTCATATATGGCCTTTATTATATTGAGATAGTTCCCTTCTATTCCTAATTCACTGTGTGCTTTTATCATGAAAGGGTGTTTAGTTTTATCAAATGCTTTTCTTGTATCAAGTGAGATAACCATGGTTTTCCCCCCTTCATTCTCTTAATGTGGTGCATTATATTGGTTTATTTTCATATGTTAAACCACTCTAGCATTCCAGGCAAAAATACCATTTGGTCATGATCATAGTGTACAATCCTTTTAAGTGTACTGCATAATTTGGTTTGCTAGTGTGTTGTTGAGAATTTTTCCATCGATATTCATAAGGTATATTAGTATATAGTTTTCTTTTATGGAATGCCTTTATTTGGTTTTGATATGAGGATAATACTGGCCTTGAAGAATTAATTTGGAAGTATTCCTTCTCTTCAATTTTTGGAAGAATTTTAGAAGGATTGCTATACACTCTTCTATTTGCTCTCTCTCTCTCTCTCTCTCTATATATATATATATATATATATACATATATATATATAATATATATCAGCGAAGATATAAGTGAAGACATATATATATGTCTATATATATATAGACTGATATATATATATATATATATATCAGTGAAGACATAAGGTCCAGAGGTATTCTACTTTGTCATTTTTCATTACTGATTCACTTCTTTACTATTTTAATTTTTTTTAGAGGCAATCTCCCTGTGCCCAGGCTGATTAACTCCTGGCTTCAGTTGATCCTCCCATCTCAGGCTCCTTAGTAGCTGGAATTACAGGCACCAGCTACCACACCTGGCTCACCTCCTTACTATTTATAGGCTTTTCAGACTTTCTATTTCTTTGTCATCGAGTCTTGGTACATTGTGTGTTGTCCATTCCATTTTAGTAATACAATTTGTTCATAATTGTTTATAGTGTTTTCTTATAATCCTATTATTTCTGTAAAATTGCTAGTAATACCTCCATTTTTGGTTCTGATTTTAGTGAATTAAGTCCTTTTTCTTAGTTAATGTAGCTTTTAGCTACAATTTGACAATTTTGTAATTTCACAATTTTTTAGTTAATTTTGAAGTGTCAACTTTTGGTTTCATTGATTTCCTTGTTTTTCTATTCCCTATTTTATTTATCTTCTCCCTAATCTTTCCTATTTGCTTCCTTCTTCTAGCAGCAAGTTTAGTTTTTTCACTTTCAAGTATTAAAGTTAGGTTTTTAATTTAAACTTTTTTCTTCTTTTTTGATGTGTTTCCAGCTATAAATTTTTCCTCTTATCATTCCCTTTGCTGCATTTCATAAGTTTGGCATGGTGTATTTAACTTTTAATTTGACTTAAGATATTTTCTAATTTTGTCTGTGATTTCTTTCTTGTCCTATTGGTTATTTAAGAATATGTCACTTAATTTCAACATATTTGTGAATTTTTCAGTTTACCTTTTTTTGCTAATTTCTAGAATCATCCCATTTTGATTGAAAAGGACACTCTGTATAATTTTAATCCTTTAAAATTTATTGGGACTTGTTTTGTGGCCTAACATATGATCTATCCTGAAGAGAGTTATATATGCACTTGAGAAAAATGTGTACTCTACTGTTGTTTGGTAGAGTGTTTTTTATATATCTTTTATGTCCAATTGGATTGTAGTCTTATTTAAGTCCTCTATTTCTTTTGGATCTTCTGTCTGATTGTTCTATTACTGAAAGTGATTTATTGAAGTCTCCTACTATTTTTGTAAATCCTTCCGTTTTTCCTTTCAGTTCTGTCAATGTTTGCTTAACATATTTTGGAGTTCTGATGTGTGTTTTATGCAATTTTATAATTATTATATCTTCTAGGTGAATTGACTCTCTTATCAATGTATAATATCCTTCTTTGTCTCATAATCATTTTTGACTTAAACTCTATTTTTTCTGATGTCAGTATAGCCTTCTCAGCTATCTTTTGTTTACTATTTGCAAAGGACATATTGTTCTATCCTTTCATTTTCAACCTACATATATATTCTGAGATCTAAGAAGAGATTCAACTCCTCAGAGTCAATTCTAGAAAGCATAGATTAGAATCATGTTGTTTTTCTTTAATGTACTGTGTGAATTCCTGCTTTTTTATTGCTGAGTTTAATGCATTTAAATTTAAAGTTATTATTGAAAGGGAAGAATAAAGCTTTGAATTTTTTTGTATAAGTTTTCTGTGTTTCTGATAGGTTTTTATTTCCTTTGTTTCATTTATTATTGCTTTTATTTGCATTTAATCGATATTCTGTAGTGACACAAATTGATTTATTTCTCATTTTCTTTTGTGTATGTTCTATAGGTAATTTATTTGTTATTACCGTAGATATTACATTTATAATAATATATAATTACAACAATCTATTTTATTTATTTATTTATTTCATCATATTATGGGGGTACAATGTTATTAAAGTTACATATATTTTTAATTGATACCAATTTAACATTGATCACATACAAAAACTCTTATAGAGCACCACATTTTAAAATGTATGTTATTCATATCACAATTTAGAAATTACATCCTTATACATTCTGTGCTTAACACAGATTTAGAATTATTTGTAGTTATTTGTCTTTGAAATAATCTAAAAATAAAAAATAAAGCTACAAACTTATTTTGTATTAATAATGAATTTTGTATTTACCCATGTAATTTTCTTTACCAAAGATCTTTATATCTTCTTGTGGCTATGAATTGCCTGCTAGCTTACTATAATTTCAAACTGCAGGACTCCCTTTAGCATTTTTTGTACATAGGACTGGTGCTAATAAAGTCTCTCAGTTGTTGTTGTTGTTGTTTAAATTTAGGACTGCCTTAATTTCGCTCTCATTTTTAAATGGAAATTTTGTCAGATACAGAATTCCCAGGTGAAAGTTTTATTTTTCTGAGTGTATCACCCCACTGACTTTTAGCCATCTGGGTTTCTGATGAGAAACTGACTGATAATTTTATTGAGGATGCTTGTATATGACAAATTGCTTTTTTCTTGCTACTCTCACAATTCTTCTTTGTCCTAATCTTCTTTATTTGATTATAATGTACCTGTGTAAGAGTCTCTTTGGCTTTGTCCTCTTTGGAGTTTATAGACCTGCTAGGATTTATAAATGAATGCTTTCATCAGATTTGGGGAGTTTGGGGCCATTATATCTTCAAATAATCTCCCTATCTTTATCTCTGAGACTCCCACAATACACATACATACTTAATAGTGTCCTATAAATTTCATAAGCTTTGTTCACCACATTTATTCCTTTTTTTTCCTTTCTGTTTCACAGATTCAATAATTTCAAATTTCCTATATTCAAGTTCACTGATTCTTGTGTCTGCTCAAATCTGCTCTTGAACCCCTTTAGTAAATTTTTCAGTTAATCTCTCAAAAAATCTTTTGGCTCCAAAATGTTTATTTTTCAAATAATTTCTCTCTGTTGATTTTCTCATTTTGTTCATATATTGACTTTCTGATTGCTTTATATCTTTATCTATGTTTCCTTTTAGCTCTTAAAACATATTTAAGACAGTTGTTTTAAAGTCTTTGTCTAGTAAGCCTGATAGCCAGGAGTCCTCAAACTATGGCCCGTGGGCAACATGCAGCCCGCCTAGGACATTTATCCGGCCTGCCGGGTGTTTTTGCCGCTGCTGCCTGTCCTGCTTAGTAGCCGTCTCGTCCCCGGCCCACAGTGCGCATGTGTGGAATGTGTCCCGCACTCTCTAACGGCCCTCCAACACTCTGAGGGACAGTGAACTGGCCCCCTGTTTAAAAAGTTTGAGGACTTCTGCTAATAGCTGTGCTTCTTGAGAGATGGTTTCTATCATTTTTTTTTCTTTTGAATGAGTTGAGCTTTTCTGTTTCTATATATGATAAGCAATTTTTATTGAAATATGGGAATTTGAAAAACAGCTACTTCTCTGTCTTTGCAGACTGGCTTTCTGTGCCCTGAGTCTAGGAATTAACTCAAGGTTAAAGCTTAAAATTTTCCTAGGTCTTTTATGAGTATATGTCTTATTGGTTCTGTATGTAAGCTTTCTCAATATTTTCATATATATGGATGGTTTTGTATGACTTAATTTTTCAAAATGTTTCACCCCAGCTTATCGTTATGGCCTTACATAGTATTACTATATTGTTGTATCCACTCATAATATATTGTCTCTAGTACCTGTGGTCTTAGTGTCACTACTGCTTTCCTGAGCAGTGCCTGCTATTTTCCCTGCTTAAGATACAGGCCAGGCAAAACAAAAGCCAATCCTTTCTGTCGACTCCAACAGGCTAGAACATTGCAAATAATGTCTCCTCTGTTCTCTCTGTTTAAAGGAAGGAATTTGGCACTGGGTTGCTGCCTTGGATGTCTCATTGTATATCTTGATCCTTAATCTCTTGCCACAGGCATCCACAGGTCTTATTCTGTCTATGCCCATTGCTTTTCTATTTCTGAGATACAAATTATGCTGCTTTCCCTCTGCTTGATATCTCTGTTATGTAAAACAAATACTAGTTATTCAGGTATCTCCCAAACACGTATGGATGCTAGACCAATGTTTGTTCTTGCACTGGTTTGAAGGAGGGTATTGGGAATCAGCTGTTACCTCCTGCTGACCAAGACTGTCCCCCACCAAGGAAGAGGTGTAGCAAGGTGACAAAAATTACTGCAAAATTCTCCACCTTTTGAAGTGTGCTTTTTCTTGATCACTTTCTTGTCTGCAATAGATCTTTGATTGTTTTCCAGCACTCCTACAAAGTTAATTTAGCCAGTCTCTAGTTGTTTTGTTTAATGTTTGTGTGCAAGAACAAAGTCCTAGAGCTTCCTAGTCTACCGTTTTGTTGATGTCACTTATACTTGATAATTGTTGCTAAAATAAATGAATTTTTAAGTGGTAAAATAATTACAATTGACCTTGGAACAATGCTAGCATAAGAGGCACCAATGCCTACATAGCTGAAAACCCACATATAACTTGTGTCTCCCCCAAATTGAACCACTAATAGCCAAGTTTTGGCCAGAAGCCTAACTGATAACCTAAACAGTCTATTGACATATTTTATTTTATATGTATTATATATTGTATTATTTCAATAATAAGCTAGAGAAAATGAAATGTTATTAACAAAATCATAAGGAAGACAAAATACATTTACAGTACTGTACTGTATTTATGGATACCATAAATTTACATTGACTGATTACTAGATGAATGATCTGTCTAAAATGGCAGGCGACTTCAGTTTCAAACCTCAATGTATAGTATAGATCAATAAATTTAACTTTTTCTTGTAATGTCATGACTTTCCTCTGCTTCTTGGGAGCACTTTCAGCATCACTAGTGGCAGTTCATATGAGTACCATGAAGTTATTAAAGGTTTGTGGTATTGTACTAAACATAATGAAAAATATGCAAGAACCACAAGGGATCACTTTTTACCATGATATGTAATTTATTGGTGAGATGAACTGCTACATGGATATGATTAAACTCACATAATATTTTAAACAGATACTTGCAATATTTGAGCTCATTGAAAAAGTAACAGGAGGTGGCTGTGAATTTACCACAGTAGTACAGTATGTACTATAGTTAATTTTATGCACTTATGATTTAATACTACATCTTCAGGTTTGTTGAAATGTCTCTGTACTGCGAATTGCACCATGGATATTCTGTTTGTGTGCATACGTTTTGATAAATTTTAACATTTTGTCAAAGATTTACCCCCAAGGCAATCACTGTCACAGCAAAAATAAACAAATGGGATCTGATCAAATTAAAAATTTTCTGCACTGCCAAGGAAACAGTCATTAGAGCAAATAGACAACCCACAGAATGGGAAAAAATATTCATTCTCTACACTTCCAATAAAGGTCTAATAAAAAGAATCTATCTAGAACTTAAAAGATTTAACAAGAAAAAAATCAAACAACCCCATCAAGAAATGGGCAAAGGAAATGAACAGAAACTTCTCCAAAGAAGACAGAATAATGGCCTGCAAACATATAAAAAAAATGTTCAACATCTCTAATCATTAGAGAAATGCAAATCAAAACTACAATGAGATACCACCTAACCCCAGTGAGAATGGCCTGTATCAAGAAATCCCAAAACAACAAATGCTGGCGAGGATGCAGAGAGACAGGAATACTCTTACAGTGCTGGTGGGACTGCAAATTAGTGCAACCTTTGTGGAAAAGAATTTGGAGATATCTCAAACAACTACAAATAGAAATACCATTTAACCCAGCAATATCATTGTTGGGCATCTATCCAAACGAACATAAGTCATTCTATTATAAATACATCTGCACCCGAATGTTTATGGCAGCACAAATCACTATTGCATGGACATGGAAACTACCCAAGTGCCCGTCAATTCATGAATGGATAACTAAAATGTGATATATACTCACAATGGAATATTACTCAATCCTAAGAAACAATAGTGAACTAGCACCGTTTATGCTATCTTGGATTAAGCTTAAGCCTGTAATACAAACCGAGACAGCACAAGGCCTGGAAAATGGGCTACACATCTACCCGCCATCAAATTGGTACTGACAGACTAAAACTATGGTGCTCAAAAAATTGTAGTGTTCTACAGGGATCTGGGGCGGGGGAGACCCACATCTTAAGAATGTGATGAGCATTATAGGGGAAAAAGGATTACCTCTATACCTTTTTAGGGAGAGGCAAAGAAACACACTGTAACCAAAATGTCTAAAAAAATGTGTTAATGGGAGGTGAACAGGTGGAAGGGGGGAGAAAGGTAAGGGTACGCACTTTCATGGCGGGTGCAGGGCACACCACTTGGAGACTGGACACGCTTGAAGCTCTAGCAGAGTGGGGTGGGGAGGGGGGGCAGGGGCAAGATATGTAACCCTAACAATATTTGTACCCACAGAATTTGAGATAAAAATAAAATAAAATAAAAGATTTATAAATATTTTTTTTCAATATTTCTAAGTTACAAGGTTTGTGAGGGTTTCTAATTTGAAATTTTCAAAAATCTCTGAAGATTTTTTGAGTATATTTAGTGAACAAATTCACATATAAGTGAACCTATGCAGTTCAAAGCCCCATTGTTCAAGAGTCAACTGTATATAATTTGAAATGACAGAGAATATTATTCAGTTTTGATAATTTCTTCCTTAGGTCACTGGAAAACAGGAAAGGTGTAAAAAACAAAACTTTTTTGTGAAAAACACTTAAAAGTTTCTCCCTTTGGTTATGTTCAGCATTTCCCTTTCTCTCAATTCTTTTCCTCTATTCTAGTTTTTACTGTGTAGGTTATCTCTTTGATTAAGTCCTCCTTTTACTCCTTAATCCTTGTTTATCTATCTATTATCCTTTTTCATAAATGTTCAAAAGTTGACTTGTAAAATGTGTGCAGAATAAGAGGATAAGTGGCAGAAGTGATGGAAGTGAATAGGATGTTGGGGAAAAGTCTAAGAGAGCAACAGAAGAAGGAAAGGCTTGTTAGAAAATGTTGCTTGGTTTCATAATGAAAATAAGATGCATTGAAATATGAAGAAGACAACATGATAAAGGCCACATATGACATGGTCACAGCTAACATCATACTAAATAGGGAAAAATAAAGCCTCTCCTCTAAGATTTAGAACAATATAAGGATGCCCAGTTTTCCAATTTTATTTAACACAGCACTGGAATTCCTAGCCAGCACATTTAAGCAAAAGAAAGGAATAAAGTGAATCAAAATTGGAAAGGAAGGGGTACCCTTTTTGTGGATATAATATTATATTTAGAAAAAAACGAAACACTCCACAAAAAAAAACCTCTTAGAAGTAATGAACAAATTTAGTAAAGTTTCAGAATATAAAATCAGTATACGAAATCAATAGCATTAATCTGAAATCACTATCTGAAATAGTGATTTCAGATTAATCACTAACAGTGATTAATCTGAACAAATCCAAGAAACCAATTCCATTTATAATAGCTACAAAGAAAAATAAAGTACCTAGAAATAAATTTAACCAAAGAAATTAAAGATCTATACAATGAAAATTATGAAACACTAATAAAAGAAATTAAGGAGGCTATACAAAAAAATGGAAAGATATCTCATGCTCATGGATTGGAAGAATTAATATTGTTAAAATGTCTATACTATCCAAAGTGATCTACATATTCAATGCAGTCACTGTCAATGACATTCTTCACAGAAATAGAAAAAAAAATTCAAAATTTGTATGTAAAAAGAATTGCTGAAACAACTCTGAGCAAAAAGAACAAAGTTGGAGGCATCACAGTACCTGATTTCAAATTATATTAGAAAGCTATAATAATCAGAATTGCATGGTACTGACATAAAAACAGACTCATAGACCAAAAGTACATAACTGAGAACTCATAAATAAATCCATGCACGTATATCCAACATGTTTTTGACAAATGTGTCAAGAACATACATTTGGGATTGGACAAACCCTTTAATAAATGGTTATGGGAAATCAGCAAGAAAAAAAAATCAAATAACCCCATTTAAAGGTGGACAAAGGACATGAACAGAAACTTTTCAAAAGAAGATAGACTAATGGCCCAGAAATACATGAAAAAATGTTCAACATCTCTAATCATCAGGGAAATGCAAATCAAAATCATAATGAGATAACACTTAACTACAGTGAGAATGTTTTTTTTTTATCAAAATACTCCAAAACAACAAATGTTGGCAAGGATTAGGAGAGATAGGAACACTAATACCCTTCTGGTGGGACTGTAAACTATTACAACATCTATGAAAAGTCATATTGAGATACCTCGAAGAACTAAAAGTAGAACTACGATTTGATCCAGCAATCTAATTACTGGGCATCTATCCAAAGTAAAAAAAGACATTCTACAAAAAGACATCTGTTCTCAAATGTTTTTCAGCAGCAGAATTCACAATTGCATAGATGTGGAAACAACCCAAGTGCTCATCAATTCATGAGTGGATTGTGGTATATGTATACCATGGAGTACTACTCAGCCATAAAAAGAAATGATGAACTACTTATTGTATTTTCCTAGATAGAGCTGGAGCCCATTCCTCTAAGTGTATTATCATAAGAATTGGAAAAAAAGAAACACCACATATACTCATTATTAAATTGGCACTACATGACCAACACTAATGTACACAAATGGGAAGTAACATTCATAAGGTGTTGGGCAGGTGGGAGGGGGGAATAGGGATTGGGTAAATCCACACTTAACAGATGTGGTGTGTGGTATCTGGAAGATGGGCATGCTTTTGGGGTAGTGCAAAAGCAATCTATGTAACCAAAGCATTTGTACCCCCATAACACTCTGAAATTAAATTAAATTAAATTAAATTAAAAAGAATGCAATTGTAAGTTAAAAAGAGAAAGTGCCAAAGTGCTAGAAAATTATACTTATGTAGATGAAATTAAAAAAAGAAAAATAAGGCAATTTTTAAAAATCTATAAAATAAAGGAAAGAAAAGATAAGAAAATAAAAGAAAAAAGAAAATAAAATAAAACAAGGATAGTTTGACCGCCTCTTTATCAATTTAGATAACCTCTATTTGGTTCTCATGTGTGATTGTTTTGTCTAGGCCTTATAATATTGAATAGAAGTGGTGAGAGTGAGCATCCTTGTCTTGCTCCAGTTCTTACGGGGAATGGTTTCCACTTCTTCATATTCTTTATGATGTTGGCTGTGGGATTGTCATGTATGGTTAGAATTTTAAGGTATGTTCTTTCTAGGCCTAGTTGTTGAGGATTTTTTTTTTATCATGAAAGGGTGCTGGATTTTATCCAATGCTTTTTCTGTATTTATTGATATGATCATTTGGTCTTTGTTTTTGTTTCTGTTTATGTAGTGAATCATATTTAATTATTTGTGTATGTCAAACCATCTTTGTATCCTTGGGATGAAACCTATTGATCATAGTAGATTATCTTTTGGATGTGCTATTGAATTTGGTTTGCTAGTACTTTGTTGACTATTTCTACATCAGTGTTCATAAAGGGATAGTTAATAGTGATCTATAGTTTTCTTTTTTTGTTGTGTCCTTTCCTGGCTTTGGTGTCAGGATGAAATTGACTTCATAGAATGAGTTAGGGAGGCTCCCCTCTTCTTAATGTTATGGAATATGAATACTTTCTGTACCAGTTCTTTTTTCATAGGTCTGGTAAAATTCAGCTGCGAATCCATTTGGTCTGAGCCTGTTTTTGTTGAGAGGTTTCTTTATATTATTATTACTGCTTCAATATCACTGCTTATTATTGGTCAGTTCAGGGTTTCCCTTACTTACTGATTCAGGCTTGGGGCATTTTTTGTTTCCAAGAATTTATCCATTTCCTTTAAGTTTTCTAGTTTGTTTACGTGGAGGTTTTTGTAGATGCATGGATGATATTTTGTATTTTGCTGCAGTAAATGACTCCTCCTAAACTGAGCGAAATTTCATGTTACAAAATCAATGTACACAAATCAGTGGCATTTATATATACTAATAATAGCATGCAGATAATCAAATCAAGGACTCAATAACACTCACAAAAGCAACAAAGAAATACCTAGGAATATACTTAACAAAAGTGGTTAAAGACATCTACAAGGATAACCAGAAAACATTGATGAAAGAAATTGCAGATGACACAAACAAATGGACAAACATTCCCTTCTCATGGATTGGTAGAATGAACATCATTTAAATGTCCATATAGCCTAAAGTGATTTAGAGATTCAATGCAACTCCATCAAAATACCACTGTCATATTTCACAAATCTAGAATAAATAATCTTAGGCTTCATTTGGAATGAAAAAAGAGCCCTAATATCCAAAGCAAACTTAAGTAAAAAGAAAAAAATATGGAGGCATCCCATTACCTGACTTAAAATTATACTACAAAACAATAGTAACCAAAATAGCCTAGGGCTGGTATAAAATTAAAGAAATAGACTAATGAAAACAGAATTGAGAGCCCAGAAATAATACCATCTACAGACAAACAACTGCTATTTAACAAAGCTAACAACAGCATACACTGGTAAAAGTAAATCCTTTTCAATAAATGGTGCTGAGAACATTGGATATCAATATTCAGGAGAATGAAACAGGATCTCTATTTCTCACCATATGCAAAAATTAATTTAATATGGATTAACATCTTAACTGTAAGGCATGAAACTATAAAAATTCTAGAAAAAAATGTAAGAAACATTCTTTTAGACATTGGCCTAGCCAGAATTTATGATGAATACCTGAAAGGTAAATATAATAAAAACAAAAATAAACAAATTGGACTTAAATTTAAAAGTTTCTTGCAGCAAAGGAAATAATCAAGAGTGAATAGGATTGTCAAAAATGGTGGATTAGGGATGACCTCCTGGCCCTCTGCTCTCAAAGTGGGAGGGGAAGAAAATGATCTAAATCACTCAAGTTCTCCCACAGGATCAGTTTAATGAAATTGCAGGAAAGCTTCGAGGAGCAGCTGTGCTGGGGAAAGGAGGAAAGCAACGCAGTGAATTTGCTGTAAAGTTCCGAGAATCCGAGTTGAACAGTGGGGAGTGGAGCACAAGCTGGCGGTGCTCAGCAGCCAGCCGCCCGAGACTGTGTGATCCGTCCCACAGGGGAACTCCTTCTCCTTCACCTACCTCCATACCCACACAAGCAGCAAAGCACCTGAAGACAGCGCAAAGAGGTAACGTGGGCAGTAAGGCAGTTCTGAGAGGAGACAGGAGCAGAAAGTAATTTAAACTCTCCAGCACATGGTGCAGGGACTCCTTGGCTGGGAAATCTGTACACACCAGCGGTTTATGCCTCACTTTTGAAGGGTCAGAAAAGTGAGACAAATCGCTCATTTAGCTGAGTTGTCTGGTAAACTCAGGTGGCCCAAGCACTGCTGGTGAAGGGGCAGAAGAGGTAAGGAGCTTGATCCTCTGTGGACCCTCCCAGGGGGCTGAAGCAGTCTAACCTCCACATGTGCAGCATGGAAAAGGGCCAGTTTTCACCCTTCAGTGGAACCTCTCAGTGGTCCCCAGCTGCTCAAGCGCTGCCACGGAGGGAGCGGAGAATCGAGGGTGCTCGATCCTCCGCAGACACACCCAGGGGACTCCTGCAGCCCAAACTCCGCTGGTGACGCATGGAAAGAGGATAGTTTTTACCCCTCAGCTGAGCTTCTCAGAGGACCCTAGCAGCTCAAGCACCACCAGCGATGGGGGAAGTGGGAAGGAGCTTGCTCCTTGGTGAAGCCTCCTGGCAGACCCCAATGTCTCAAGTCCCACCAATGAGGGGAGGGAAGAGGGAGAGAGATTGCTCTCCAGGAGGTGTCCCCAGGTAAGGTTAGGCAGTCCCCCATCCCACCCAGCCATCTCTGTTTTGTGCCTAATGAACAGAACCCGCCCTAGCAGGGTGTAATTAGGAAGGAGAGCAATTGTCCAACTCTGACTTGGGTCAACAGCATCCCCCACATGTTCTTGTGTTTTGAGCTAGGTGCTCCTCTTGAAAACTACAGACTCCACCCCTGGGTGGAGTAGTGAAACGAGCCATTATTCAAGCTGAAACCAGAGGCTGGAATGCTATCTCCTATTGCTTAGTATCCATTGCTGGCCTGTTTTTCACCAAATACCCAAGTCCCTCCCCTGAAAGGGTTTAGTAATACCTTCTCTAGATTGCTATCCAAGCTTAAAACCGAGCCCATCTCCTGGAGGCCACTTTATAGTCAGGGACCTCAACCAAAGTATCATCCCCCAGCCCTGGAAGCGAGCAGTTGTGAGGGAGTCCGCCTTCAGGGCTAAGACCCACCTGAATTGCAGAAGGTCCTTGTCTACAAGCAGGTCACTGATATTTCATAGGGAAGGGCCTGACCCCTCTTATGTAGGAGCAGAGTAGCCAAGGAGGTTTCTCTCTGTTCTGTGTCCCTCAGTGGCCTGGGGCAAGGCCTCTTCAACAGCCCTGAGGCATTTACTTCATACCAACCTGATAAACCCCATCCTTGGAGGGGTGGAATAAAAAGAGCAGATGTCCTACTACTGTGAGTGGGTTTGGATCATATATTAAAAGCAGAATCCAAGGGCTTGGCCTTGGTGTCCAGGCAGTTGCCAAATTATAGGATTGTGTTCTGAGAAGGAAAATCTCAACCAGAATCCCTAACAATTGTACCAAAAGACTCTTTCCACCAGGAGCTGCCACACATAGGCAGTGAATGATCTCTGAATAACTTTTTAGTAGCTCCCCTCTAGCCACAGATCAAGCAACCTCCAAAGTATACTCTTATAGGCTTGCCGATACCTGTTGCTTATCTCACCCCAACTAAATAGGAAACAGGGCTCAAGTCTCCCCTGGGAGAGGTACGATACTACTCAAAGGTTGAGAGTCCTGTTTACCACATTCAAGGGTTTAGAGCTCATTACAGAGATATTGGAATACCTTGATAACTGACCTCCCCACAATAACCACAAGCAACAAAAAGAGAGAATAACCTCATAGCTCACCACAGGGCCTCTTACTTCATACTAATAGCTGATCGAGGTGCACGCTTATAAGAAGGATACAATACCAGGGAGTCTAAGCAAGGGATCCAATCCCACTAATCTCCATTAAAACATCGTGAAGACAATAGGTCAAAAATAATCCAACAAGATCATACTACTCTAAGACATTACAGGTCCAGAGCATATATCCCCAGATCTGCCAAGGATCATCCCATAAGAATTCCAGAATTCAGCTCATAATCGAGTCCCTGCATCTCCGGTCCTCGATAAAACACCCAGGTGAGAAAGAACCAGTGAAACTTCACAGGAAACATGAAGGAACAGAGAGAAAAGACACTGCCAAAGCAAAATACTCATTCTCTATCATCTGACACCAACTTACATGACATGATTAAACTGACAAAGGAAGAATTCTGAATATGGATTGCTACAAAACTTAATGGAATTGAAGAGAAAATAGAATTTCAACATAGAGAAACCACAGGAACAATACAGGAAATGAATGAAAGATTCTCCAAAGAAATTGAGATTATCCAGAAAAACCAAACAGAAATTCTGGCAATGAAGGAAACATTCAAGGATCTCCATAATACAGTGGAAAGCCTAAAGAACAAGATGGACCACGCAGAGGAAAGAATCTCAGAACTTGAAGATTATGCCTACGCTGTAAACAAATCAGAGGAAGAAAGGGAAAACAGAAACAAGAGAAAAGCCCAAAGTTTACAAGTGTGGGATTATGTTAAAAAGCTGAATCTCAGATTGATTGGTATTCTGGAAGGTGGAAGAGGAACATTCACAAGAGCTGAAAAACTTACTTCACGGAATACTGGAGGAAAATATGCCAGTACTGAACATAAATCTTGATATCCAAATACAAGAAGCTCACAGAACTCATGGGAGATTCAACGGAAAAGGAAATCACCTTGCCACGTGGTTTTTAGGTTGACCAAAGTAAACGTGAAAGAAACAATTCTCCATGCAGTGAGACGAAAACAGCAAAGGACCTATAAAGGTAAGCCTATCAGACTAACAGCAGACTTCTCATCTGAAACCTTACAAGCCAGGAGGGATTGGGTGCCTATCCTTAATATTCTAAAACAGAATAAAGCCCAACCTAGAATTATTTATCTGGCAAAATTAAGTTTCATCTATGAGGGAGAAATAGAGTCCTTCTCAGACAAGCAATCACTGAAGGAATTTGCAAAGGCCAGGCTAGCCCTACAGTAAGTTCTCAGATCTTCCTTTGACACTGAACAGGGCAATAGACACTCCTCAAAGTAAAATCTTCAAAGAATTAAAGGCTAGAACTTGAACTGCATGATGGCTCAAGGGGCAAGACAAAGCAACAGGACTTCACCCAACAATATAAATGGAAATATTTCTCCAATTTCAATCCTCTCAATAAATGTAAATGGTTTAAACTGTCCTCTGAAGAGGCACAGACTGGCAGAGTGGATAAAAATCCAAAATCCTAGTATGTGCTGTCTACAGGAAACAAATCTAACCCACAAAGATGCATTCCACCTGAAAGTCAAGGGATGGAAAACTAACATCTAGGAAAACAGACGTCAAAAGAAAGCAGGTGTAGCTATAGTATTTGCAAATAACATATGCTTTACAGTAGCAAAAGTAAAAAAGGATAAATATGGCCACTTTATAATGGTGAAAGGGAAGATCAAACAAGAAGATTTAACAATTGTTAATATTTATGCACCCAAGGCAGGAGCACTCAATTACATAAAGAAAACTGTGTATGATCAAACTCTCACTCTTCACCAATGATATGATATTATACCTAGAAAACCCGATGGATTCATCCAAGAGATTCTCAGATTTGATAATTGAATTTGGTAAAGTTTCAGGTTATAAAATCAATATCCACAAATCAGAAGCATTCATATATGCCAAGAACCATCAAGCAGAAACTCAAATCAAAAACGTAATACCCTTTACTATAGTCCAAAGAAAATAAAATACCTAGGAGTATATTTAATGAAAGATATCAAATATTTATATAAGGAGAACTACAAAACACTAAAAAAAGAAATTGATGATTTAAACAGATGTTAAAATCTACCTTGCTCATGGATTGGTAGAATCAATATTGTTAAAATGTCAATATTACCTAAAGTGATCTATAGAATCAATGCAATCCCCATCAAAGTTCCACCAGCACTCTTTACGGATCTAGAAAAGTAGTTCTTCACTTTGTATGGAACCAGAAAAGACCTCATATAGCCAAACCAATCTTAAGTAAAGAGAACAAACTGGGAGACATCAGTCTTCCTGACTTCAAGCTATATTATAAAGCAATAATATTTAAATTTTCCTGGTACTGGCATAAGAACAGAAGCATCAGTATGTGGAATAGATCTGCGATGCCAGAGATGAAACCATCAGTATACGATAACCTAATCTTTGATAAAGTAGACAAAAGTATACAATGGGGAAAGGAATCTCTCTTCAATAAATGGTGCCGGGAAAACTCGATAGCTACATGCAGAAGAATGAATCAGGATTTCTACCTCTCACCTCTCACAAAAATTCACTCAAGATGGATAACAGACTTAAATATAAGACATGAAAGCTTAAGAATCCTAGAAGAAGATGTTGGGAAAACCCTATCAGACATTGGTCTAAACAAACAACTTTTGAGGTAGACTCCCAAGGCAATCACCACAGTATTAAACATAAACAAATGAGATCTGATCAAATCAAAAAGTGTTTGTACAGCTAAGGAAACTATCATTAGAGCAAATAGACAACACACAGAGTAGGAGAAAATATTTGTTCTCTACACTTCTGATAAAGATCTAATAACAAGAATCTATCTAGAACTTAAAAGATTTAACAAGAAAAAAATCAAACAACCCCATCAAGAAATGGGCAAAGGGAGCAAGATGGCGGACGAATAACACCGCCAGACAGAGGGTCTCTGCAGAAAAGACAGATTCTAGCAGAAACTAGAGGAAAGAAGCAAGAAGACGAGCATACAGCGTGGGCTCCCCAGCGGGTGGAGAGACCTGCGGACACCAGCGACTGCCACCGCCTGCCAACAGTGAGCCTGTAGCAGACGTGGCACCAGGTTCCCAACTTCCTCCGGGCACCTCCGTGTGCACAGACCAGAGCCGCGTGGCAGGCGCCATATTGCCTCCCCCTCCCCTCCGCCGACCATACCCGCAGCTGCCCAGAGAGACAATACAGCCACCAGCCAGAGGCACATACAGGGAACGGGACCTTCCCGTTTGGGACCTCGCCCGCCCTCCCAGGTGCTGCTGGCACCGTGTTCCCAGGAAAACGGTGCCGACTCAGAGGCTGAGAGACATAGACCCAGCTTGGGCTCCCTGTGGGTGAATTAGGACCGGAAATCCTCTCCCTGGTGGGAATACAGTTTGAACTCTGGGACCCAAAGGTCGGACCTGCAGACCAGATCCCCTGCACCGAGGGCTAGCATTGCCCAGGGCACAGAAGGGTTATACGTGAACAGCCTACTGAGGTGTGTGTGCCTCCAGGGGTGGATCGGCGTCCTAGAGGGCAACCCTCCTCCCAGGAGGAGGCCGTGCGCCCAACCCAGGTGGCGTTCCTGTGCAGGGAACATCCCCGCCGGCATCACAGTCCGGGGAGGCCTGGTGGCTTGTGGTCTGGCCTGCTGGCAGAGGCCCAGGAGTAGCTGCGGAGTCGGGGAGGGTGGAAAGAAGCGAGGCCTGCTGCAGACTGCGGGTCTCAGACAGACCCACCCCCACACCCAGACTTTCTGGCTGAGCGGGACCATTCCAGCCCCGCTCTGACAGCTTTCCCTGGAAGCGGAGATCAGAACTTTGACCCCTGCTAACGGCCTGAGGGCAGGCTTACCCAACCCAGCTCCTCCGCCCAGAATGAGAGCTGATAACAGGACTCAAAATCAACACCATAGCCTGTTCCTCCAAGCAAACGCCACCTACTGACAGGGACGGCATCTTGCACAGCCTTTCCACGGCACCCACTGACTCAATATACAGGGAGTGGTCCAATTTCACCCACAGGCACCACCTAACGCCTCAGAAACTAAACAAGGTGTGTGAATACCCAAACAATAACCTAAGGAAAGAAACAACAACTGATCGACATGGGAAGAAATCAGCGAAAGAACTCAGGAAATATGAAGAACCAAACGGAAAACACACCCCCAAAGAGGAGCACCAGCCCCCTAGAAATGGACACCGACCAAAATCAGGCAACCAATATGACAGAAGAGGAATTTCGTATGTGGAACATAAGAAGACTCACCCAACTGCAACAACAACTCAATAACCAACACCAAGAAACCACAAAAAGTCTCCAGGATATGAGAAAAGAAATAGACACATTGAAGAAAAGTGTAACCGAACTCCTGGAAATGAAGAATCAATTCAAGGAACTACAAAATACAGTGGAAAGTCTCAAGAACAGGGTAGATGAAACAGAAGAAAGAATCTCAGAGCTTGAAGATAACACCCTCCAATTAAATAAATCAGTCAAAGAAATAGAGCAGAGAAACAAGAGAAAAGAGCAAAGCCTACAAGAGCTGTGGGATTATGTGAAGAAACCTAATGTGAGGGTCATAGGGTTACAAGAAGGGGAAGAAAACAACACTCAAGGGTTGGACAAGCTGTTTGAAGATATAATGGAGGAAAATTTCCCAGGCCTTGCTCAAAATCTTGATATACAAGTTCAAGAAGCTCAGAGGACCCCTGGGAGATTCAACACAAACAGGAAGACGTCACGACATGCAGTCATCAGACTGACCAAAGTATCAACTAAAGAGGCCCTTCTAAGAGCTGTAAGACAAAAGAAGCAAGTAACATACAAGGGAAAGCCAATTCGAATAACATCAGACTTCTCTAATGAGACTTTACAAGCAAGGAGAGACTGGGGCCCGATTCTCACTCTTTTGAAACAAAACAATGCCCAGCCTAGAATATTATTCCCTGAAAAACTAAGCTTCGTATATGAAGGAGAAATAAAAACATTCTCAGACAAGCAAAGGCTCAGAGAATTCACCAAGACAAGACCAGCCCTATAAGAAGTACTTAAAACAGCGTTATGCACAGAACATCATAATAATAACCCACGCATATAAAAACAACCATAACCCAAAGATATTAAAGGCCAGATATTACAATGGCTCAAGACAGAAATCATTGCAACAACATCCAATCCAACAGAATGATCAGTAATCTACCTTACCTATCAGTTCTCTCAATAAATGTGAATGGCTTAAACTCTCCACTCAAGAGACATAGGCTGGCTGAATGGATAAGAAAATACAGGCCAAGTATATGCTGTCTTCAGGAAACACATCTAACCTGCAAGGATGCATATAGACTAAAAATAAAAGGGTGGAGATCAATATTCCAAGCAAATAGAAGCCAAAAGAAGGCTGGTGTGGCAGTTCTAATTTCAGACGATTTAGTTTTTAAACCAACAAAAGTAGTAAAAGACAAAGAGGGTCATTATATAATGGTGAAGGGCACAGTCCAACAAGAAGAGATAACAATTTTAAATATATATGCACCCAACTTAGGTGCACCCAGATTCATAAAGCAAACCTTACTGGAGCTAAGCAAATGGATTAATAGCAACTCCATAATCGCCGGAGATTTCAACACCCCACTGATGGCACGAGACAGATCTTCCAAACAGAAAATTAATAAAGAAATAATGGACTTAAACAAAACTCTAGAACAATTGGGTCTGACAGACATCTACAGAACATTCTACCCAAAACCCACTGAATATACGTTCTTCTCATCAGCTCACGGGACATTCTCTAAGATTGACCATATCCTAGGACACAAAGAAAATCTCAAGAAATTTAAAAAAATAGAAATCATACCATGTACCTTCTCAGATCACAGTGGAATAAAACTAGAAATCAACCGTAACAGAAACTCACATTTCTACACAAAAACGTGGAAATTAAACAACCTCCTACTAAATGATTACTTCATAAATGAAGAAATCAAGACGGAAATAAAAAACTTCTATGAAGAAAACGACAATGTAGAGACAAGTTATCAACTCCTCTGGGACACAGCTAAAGCAGTTCTGAGAGGAAAGTTTATCTCCATAAATGCCTATAACCAAAAGACAAGAAGATAACAAATAGACAATCTAATGAAACGACTCAAAGAGCTGGAAAAAGAACAGACCAACCCCAAAACCCAGCAGAAGAAGTGAAATCAACAAGATCAAATCAGAACTAAACGAAATTGAAAACAGGGAAGCTATTCAGGAGATTAATAAAACAAAAAGTTAGTTCTTTGAAAAAATAAACAAAATTGACACACCATTGGCTAAGCTAATGAAAAGCAGAAAAGAGAAATCTCTAATAAGCTCCATCAGGAATAAAAAAGGAGATATCACAACTGATCCCAAAGAGATACAAGATACAATTTATGAATACTACAAAAATCTTTATGCACACAAACTGGAAAATGTGGAGGAAATGGACAAATTTCTAGAAACACACTGCCTCCCTAGGCTCAACCAGGAAGAAATAGATTCCCTGAACAGACCAATCTCAACAGCTGAAATAGAAACAGCAATTAAAAATCTCCCTAAAAAGAAAAGTCCCAGTCCAGATGGCTTTACACCTGAATTTTACCATACTTACAAAGAAGAACTAGTACCTATCTTGCAGAAACTATTCCACAACATCGAGAAGAACGGAAACCACCCCGACACCTTTTATGAAGCGAATATTACACTGATACCAAAACCAGGAAAGGATGCAACACAAAAATAAAACTACAGACCAATATCCGTAATGAATATAGATGCAAAAATTCTCAACAAAATCTTAGCTAACCGAATCCAGACACTTATCAAAAAAATAATCCACTACGAACAAGTGGGCTTCATCCCAGGGATGCAGGGATGGTTCAACATACGTAAATCTATAAATGCAATTCACCACATAAACAGAAGCAAAGACAAAGACCACATGATTCTTTCAATAGATGCAGAAAAAGCTTTTTACAAAATTTAACACCCTTTCATGATACGAACACTTAAGAAAATAGCCATAGAAGGGACATACCTAAAAATGATACAAGCCATATATGACAGACCCATAGCCAACATCATACTGAATGGGGAAAGATTGAAATGATTCCCACTTAGAACTGGAACCAGACAAGGCTGCCCACTATCTCCACTTCTGTTCAACATAGTGCTGGAAGTCTTGGCTACAGCAATCAGACAGGAAAATGGAATCAAAGGTATCCAAATAGGGGCAGAAGAGATCAAACTTTCACTGTTTGCTGATGATATGATATTGTATCTAGAAAACCCCAAGGATTCAACCAAGAAACTCCTGGAACTGATCAATGAATTTAGTAATGTCTCAGGATACAAAATCAATACACAGAAATCAGAGGCATTCATATACACCAACAACAATCTAATTGAGAACCAAATCAAAGACTCAATTCCCTTCACAATAGCAACAAAGAAATTAAAGTACCTAGGAATATATTTAACCAAAGAGGTAAAAGACCTCTACAGGGAGAACTATGAAACACTGAGGAAGGAAATAGCAGAGGATGTAAACAGATGGAAATCCATACCATGCTCGTGGATCGGCAGACTCAATATCGTCAAAATGTCTATACTACCCAAACTGATCTACAGATTCAATGCAATACCTATTAAAATCCCATCAGCATTCTTCACAGATATAGAAAAAATACTTTTACGCTTCGTATGGAACCAAAGAAGACCCCGAATATCAAGAGCAATTCTAGGCAACAAAAACAAAATGGGAGGCATTAATATGCCAGATATCAAACTATACTACAAAGCTGTAGTAATTAAAACAATATGGTATTGGCACAAAAACAGGAATATTGACCAGTGGAACAGATGTGAGAATCCTGATATAAAACCATCCTCATATAGCCATCTAATCTTTGACAAAGCAGACAAAAACATACGCTGGGGAAAAGAATCCCTCTTCAATAAATGGTGCTGGGAAAACTGGATAGCCACCTGTAGAAGGCTAAAACAGGACCCACACCTTTCACCTCTCACAAAAACCAACTCACGCTGGATAACAGACTTAAACCTAAGATATGAAACTATTAGAACTCTAGAGGAAAAAGTTGGAAACACTCTCCTAGACATTGGCCTGGGCAAAGAGTTTATGAAGAAGTCCCCAAAGGCAATCACAGCAGCAACAAAAATAAATAAATGGGACATGATCAAACTACAAAGCTTCTGCACAGCCAAAGAAATAGTCATGAAAGTAAACAGACAACCTACAGAATGGGAGAACATTTTTGCATGCTATGCATCCGATAAGGGACTGATAACTAGAATATACTTAGAACTCACGAAAATTAGGAAGAAAAAATCAAATAGCCCCGTTAAAAAGTGGGCAAAGGACTTGAACAGAAATTTTTCTAAAGAAGACAGAAGAATGGCCAACAAACATATGAAGAAATGCTCAACATCTCTAATCATCAGGGAAATGCAAATCAAAACCACAATGAGATATCACTTAACCCCAGTGAGAATGGCCTTTATCAAAAAATCTCCAAACAATAAATGCTGGCGTGGTTGCGGAGAGAGAGGAACACTCTTACACTGCTGGTGGGACTGCAAACTAGTTCAACCTCTGTGGAAAGCAATATGGAGATACCTTAAAGCGATACAAGTGAATCTACCATTTGATCCAGCAATCCCATTGCTGGGCATCTACCCAAATGATCCAGTGACACTCTACAAAAAAGACACCTGCACTCGAATGTTTATAGCAGCACAATTCGTAATTGCAAGGCTGTGGAAACAGCCCAAGTGCCCATCAATCCAAGAATGGATTAATAAAATGTGGTATATATATACCATGGAGTACTATTCAGCTCTAAGAAACAATGGTGATATAGCACATCTTATATTTTCCTGGTTAGAGCTGGAACCCATACTACTAAGTGAAGTATCCCAAGAATGGAAAAACAAGCACCAGATATATTCTCCAGCAAACTGGTATTAACTGAGTAGCACCTAAGTGGACACATAGGTACTACAGTAATAGGGTATTGGGCAGGTGGGAGGGGGGAGGGGGGCGGGTATATACATACATAATGAGTGAGATGTTCACCATCTGGGGGATGGTCATGATGGAGACTCAGACTTTGGGGGGAGGGGGGGAAATGGGCATTTATTGAAACCTTAAAATCTGTACCCCCATAATATGCCGAAATAAAAAAAAAAAAAGAACAGGCAGCCAAAATGCAAACCAAAACAAACAAACAAAAAAGACTGATAGTCTGAATAGAAAAAAATAATAATATATAAGAGCTAGTAAATAAAAATTCTTTATAAGAGCTATTAGAACTGTTTCTGTCTATATGCTTATATGTCTATGTGTATATATATATGTCATTGTATGTGATATTTCACTACCATGGTATATAAAAGGGCTCTAATTAATTTCCTTTAAAAATGAATAAGTGCTTAAATCAAATATTTTGTCAAGATAGGAACTAACTCAAATGCTTTCTACTTCATGTGATTTTAGGAATACTGTAATTGACCTCTGCTCAACTTTCTTTTCAATTCTGTTGCTTCTGGTTCACAATTTCTCTTTGGATTCACCTTCAGAGGGAGATAGTGAACGTGGACTTGAATACCTCAGATATACTGTGAGTCTTGTTCAATATTCTTTCAAATTCTCTAAGCTGTTTAGACTCTATAACCTTTACCCTGAGATCCACTTTTGTTTAGTACATGTTCAATATATTGAAGATCTGCTCTGTAACACAGTGCTTTCTTAGACTTTCTCATTCTATTAAAGACTCTAGCTGTATGAGACCATAAAGTCTAGGTCTAGACTCCAGTGCGTACAGAAAACGATTACTTACTTAGTACATGAAATATATGAGGACACTCAAGCTCATCCCAAAATGCTTTGAGTCAATTTTGTCATAGCCCTCATTAGAATTTGTACATTGACAAAAGGAAAAGCTACCACTATTTATGTGAATCCAAATATGCTTTTGGAGTCTGCCATGTAGTTGGCACAAGTTGGAAATCCCATGGTTTCTTAATTTCCACTGTCATTCCTATTGCCAACGGACCTATAATATTAGATGGATTGTATATTGGGGCAAACAGTGCCCCTGTGGCTGCTTTTTTAAAAAAACTTTTGGACTCATGGTTATCTCCCATCACATGGGACATGTGTGAAAATGGGGAATAATTAACAACATATATATATATATATATATATATATATATATATATATATATATATATATAGAGAGAGAGAGAGAGAGAGAGAGAGAGTTGGTACTGCCTTGGGATCTACAATATCTCTGATCAAAGTATTTCCCAGTGCATTACAGGATGTCCCCAAAATTACCATACATAGGAAAAATGGGAAATTGTAGCTACATATACCTTTATTCACAAAATATTAATTATAAAATTTTACAAAATTTGTCCTTTCTATGGAGACTTTTGGGACACAGACTGTTCCTTTTGACACTCCAAATTGACTTTATAAGTTTACTTCCAGTTTTAGGCTTTTCTCACTGTTTCGTTATTGTTTATATGATCAGTGGATAGACTGAATCCTATCCCACTAGGTATGCTGATGCTACAACAGTGGTAAAAAAATTACTAACTGAGATTATTCCTCATTTTGGTATTCCTTTATGGATTGAGTCAGATAAAGGAACTCATTTTAAATCACTTGCTTTCAAAGGCTCTGGGGTACTTATTTAAATGTCATACCCCATGTCATCTTCAATCCTCAGGGCAAGTGGAACATAAAAATCTGGAAATAAGAAGGACTTTGAGGAAAGTCCGTTGCGACATTAGACTTAAGTGGCCAGAAGCATTACTTTTGGGCCTTATAAAAATCTAGAATGCTCCAATTAGAAGACATGGTTTAAACCCTTTTGAAATAGTGTTCTGTCACCCCCACGCCTACTGACACCTATAAACCTTCTACTCCTGAACTGGCTGAACACTATAGGGATTAAAGTGAACAATTTGATACCATGACTAGCTATATATGGACACTAACCAATATGCTTGGAGTGTACCATCAACAGGTGAAAAGAGCATGGCCTCTGCCAACTGATAGAACTTGTCATCCTGTTTGACCAAGAGATCACGTGTACATCACAGTTTTTAGAGGAAGATATGTGCTGTTGCCTTTCTGGGAAGTCCCTTATAATGTACTATTAAGTACCTGTGCTGCCATGAGAATAAAAGAAAAATCCTTCTGGATTCATGTGAGCCATGCCAAACTACACTGAGACAACTGGAGGATGACCCATATAGGTTACATGAAAGTAAGGATTTCCAGGGCCAGTTCCCAGGCCCTGAGCAACTGTCTTCATGAAGTAAACAGCTTTTCCCAAGATTCTGAAACAAGAAATTTTATTTTTATCTAAAACTCCTTTTTGTTTACTTTTTACCCCCACCCATAAAATGATCATTTTTATATGCTTCTTTTAAGCTTCCCCCTTTAAGGATTGCATATTGGAAGCTGAGTGGAGATCCCTTCAACCTATCCTATTCTCCCATTTAGCTTCCACTATGACTCTTCTTTCAAATTATATATACTTTTATTTCCCCTTACTGTTTTTCCAGCAGGTAAGCCACAGACCTGGCATCCCTTTGCACCAGTCATTCAAACCCTGGCTACACTAATCAACCTAATTGCTGGTCATGTCAACAATCTCAGTCATGCAAAGGAACATAAACTCATTTTTGTTTCTGCCAATGTGAATGTCTGGTGGAAACAGTCTGGAAGATGGATGTATGACAACATGTGACATCCACAGACAGAGTAAAAAACAACATGATCCTTCTCCTGTTAGTGAGTCAATTGGACACAGGAAAACCCCTGTGTGAGCTCAAAAACTGCCTTTTGCTCATGTATAGTCATTGGAAAGAAAATTTTCCCTCTGCATTAAGAATGGGGATGATGCTGGATCCTTTCTCGATGACATATTAGGGCAATATTGGGATCAGACTCTATGGTTTGATTCCACAGATGGCATTCTTGTACTCTTAGATGGTGCTGAAACTAATCCTCATGATGTCATCACTTGTCAAATAACCAGATGTTATGGACGGTTCACAAGCCAGGCCTGTGCAATGTGAGGTAGTTCACTCACTCCCCTTGTTAAGGTATGAGACACTAAAGATTGTACATGGACAGACCAAAAGTCTGGACTGACTTGGTTAAGTGACAGAACCAAGCCCTATAACTGCCACAACTAGAGCAAAGGACTTTTATATCAAATATTTCACAACCTGTTCTGTTCCCACTGCCTGGCGAGGACACCTAGAAACTGGAGATGTGGAAGTACCAATGAGGAAGAAGAGACAGAGCAAACTCCAGACTGGGAGGTTATAGGTTCTAACCTGACCATATCTGTGAGTTATACTCGTCTTTTTATAGTGTGTGGTGATATCTGACACAGTCTGTTACCAGGCACTCTATTTAAATGCCAGCCAAACTACAAACTTGGGCTCTTTCATTCATAAAGTGGTACCATACAAATGTACTAGATGTGATATTATTTAAAAAATTTACTTGTATATCATAATTATATATTCTTTTGGTTGCTAAAAATATACTAGATGTGATATTATAAAAAATTTGTATATCATAATTCTAAGTTCCTTTTGGTGCTCAGAGCTCTTTGTCTGACATTTAGAACTCATGATATTGAAAAGGCTGATTTGAATTTCTCCATGGTAATAGAACAAGAGTTAAATCTCAACATGCAAGCATTGGGAGCACTTCAGTTAGAAAGCAATAGCTTAGCCTCTGTTGTATTTGAAAACTTCTCTATTCTGGATGCCCTGATAGCCCAAGAGAGAGGAGCTTGTATGATTATTGGTGAAAAAATGCTCTTTCTGGGAAAACCACAAAGGGCATTTAGAGACTGTGATCCATATCACTTAAAAGACAAGATAAATATTCTCCATCAGATTAATGAATATTAATTCCCAGGAATGGAAGGCTGGTTTAATGTCATGTGGGGAAGTATGCTTAGATCTGTTCTTGTTTGCTTATTTTCATTCTAATCTATATTCTTGTCTCTATTTTCAAAACTCTTGTTACATGACTAGTAATCATAGCTCTCTCTCCACAGCTGGTGACTCAGCTTTTCATGTGTGAAACCTCTAGGGAAGTTCCAGATAGGAGGCTTGAAGGAGCTCAGAAAATTTCACCCCAAAATATGACTGCTTGCTATAAATTATTTAGAATTAAAGACCATCCAGGATCAGAAAGCATTAGCATTGGAGGGGGCTTTCCACCTATCTGCATAAACCAGACAGACCAATCAAAACTCAAAAGGGACAATTGTCTTCCTTTTCCACTTGTCTCTCAGGTTAATTTAATTTGCTCAGATTAATTTAATTTGCCAAGAGAATAATTTACTAATCAATTTATTTCCCCATTCATTTATCCTCCCTAGCACCATTTGTTTCCCCTAAACAGAATTACCTATACTCTTCATTTTCACACTCCCTTGCAAAAGGACAGGTATAAAAATTTCTGAACTTCATTGGGATATTGGGTAATCACTCTGTGATTCTCCCCATGTGCATAGTGAATAAACATTTCTCTTATTAATCTGCCTTAATTGTGAGTTAATCTTTCGGCAAACTTTTAAAGGGGAAAGGGTAAGTTTCCCCTCATCCGTATACTCTCATACTACCCAGTTTAAGAAAGCTTGTACAACATCCTCTCTTGTTTCACTTGTACTTACAATTACAATGACCTTAAGAAGAATGTAATGCTGATCAGAAAAATAGAACCATTAGGAGGTGTTTTGTGTGTATATATATGTATATTAAATAGACCCTCTACATATGCAATTGTGAGACCTTGTTAAACAGCCTCTAAGTCTGTTGATTTTGCATCTGGTTCTGGAGCTTGAAATCAGGCAGGTAGTTGGGAAGAGGATTAATGTGAAGTCAAGAGAACAAGGGCAAGCTGGAAACCACAAAGACGGACTGGATTTCCTGTTGGTCTCTCATCATCTTCAATGAGGTGGATGCCATGCAGAAGTTGGCATCCTTCATCAAAAAGCTAAACAGTCATCAGATAACCTTGAGCATCCAGGGAGAGGAGGAACAGCTGAAAGCCTATTCCTGCCTCCATGCCAAGATAACTAGTCAGTAGATAAGTGACAACCTCTGTAAACTGCAACAGCACCTGGTGCCCCTGCATCAACCTTCCAAGTATAAAATCAGTTAGGCTGCTGCTTCATTTCTGCCTTCCAAATCCCACACAAAATGACTCTTCTGTGATCTTTGCTAACTAGGAGCTGTGTAGGGAAGGAAATTCTGAGAAATATAATTCTAGCTTAGCTAAGTTGAGACAACTCCATTACAATGCCATTTATGACATAACAAAGCTCAAGGAGAGTTAGAATCTGGGTCTCCATTGACATTGAGCATACCCAGAAACTCTTCCTAACTCTGAACCTCTGGTTATGAGAGATTGCAAGTTACCTTGTCTTCATTATTTAAGTTGGAGCACCTATTCTTGCTATTGAATTCATCCTGATACAGTAATCATCACATTAGCCTGTACTAAGAGAATGTATGGGATATAACATATGGAAAGGAGGTTTTATTTTTATCTTTATGAGAGATGATGGAAGATGGAAGAAAAATTAGGGAAATTCCACAAGATGGATACTCTTTGGAAAGCTCTCAAATATCAGTGGTTGAGATAAGGAGCCATTAAGAATAAATCATGCATTTCCTGCTTTGGCAGAAAATCAACCTAGATGGCAGAAAGGGAATGTTTTTAATTGTTTCCCTCATACACATTTGTTTCAAAATAAATATCTTTGCAGTATTATGTTTTTTTATTTTGAAAATGTACTTTACTTTTTCACATTGTGGAATTAGGGAAGAGGCACCAAAAATGCATTTTATGGATGGTCCCTTAGGGGACAGTACACACCAGACTGGAATCTACTTTAATGCAATCACATGACACAAGCTGAAGTGTTTTATGAAATTAAATGAAAAATGAGGGTTTTCTTTCTCTCTAAATGTACCAGACTGCAAGACCGTCTTCTTTACTACATAAACTTGTCTCTAATATCCTCCCTCCCTTTGGACCTCCAGTGACCTAATTATTCAAATCCTACAATACTACATTATGTGAAATGAGTTTGGAAAGTAGCAAGGAAAAGATATATATCAAATTATATAATATTTTGATGACCATAAGCCTAGAGGAACTGTTTGTATAACTTAAATGTATCTTTTGAAGCCATATTCATGGTATTATCTTATTTTCTACTATTTAACTGTATAATTAAAACAAGTTAATTCTAGATATATGAGTGTAATTTGAATACCCAGATGAACATTAATCCCACAAATACATAGTTGATAAGATTGTAAACTTGCAAAAGAGCTCCTTTAAACTCTTTTTATCAAACTACTGTCAATAATTCTCCACAAATGGCCTTTTTGTTGTTAAAGTACCTATAACAGTGGTACTTTTATTCTCAGAAATACCTATTATTCTGCAAGGCAAAGAAAGAATTTGTGATTCATTGTTTTCTGTACTTCCTTCAAAACCACTTACTCAGAAGAAAAATTTTAATATCAAACTTTTCTTCATAAGAAATTACCAGAGTGCATTTTATGGATTCACTTCTAGCTCATTATTGCCAGCAATTTTCAAGCCCCAAAGGATAGTTGTAAAGTGACAAAGCAACACTGGATTGGAGAAGAGTTTGTGTTGAAAAATCATGAACCATGACTGACGGCCCCTAACTTCTATGTGATATAGCTTCACTAGGTACCTCTCAGGATTATATGTATGTACAGTTTTATAAAGTAAGTAGTAAGTGGAAATTGAGTAAGGAGTGTTTCCATGTGACATGTTTCAAGATATGTTTGTGATTTGAGGGTGAGATGAGAGAATCTAAACTATCCAACACCGAAAGTTCTTGCTTAGATATGTAACAAACCCCAGGTATTTTCTATTTCGTATATTATTTAGTTAAAACATTGGACCACCCTTAATGAGCCGCTGTTTTTGAACATGAGTCTCCTTACTTTTTATCACTGCTAACACTAAGCTCTGATTTGAAACTCAGCTTGCTATGTCCAAGAGTAAATTAATACCTTAAAAACAACAGATTCTTGCTGTGCTTTGAAAGAAAAACATGAGTGTTACATTCTGTAAAGGCTTCACTGTAAAATTAGATACACTGAAATAAAAAACTTTAAATCTTGATTATTCTTTTGTTTATTTAGTTTCACAACTAATCTTAAACAATTCTGATGGCACTGTTTTGTTTAAAGGTAAACTCCAAATTCCCTAGCAAGACCTTTCAAAATCTCATTCATTCTCCCCTTCAAACATCCCTCAAACTCAGTTTTTCCCAATTACCATATCCCCCTTGAACAGTGGATCATGGCTTTACTTTTGCTCATACCATTTCTTTGGCAGAGGATATATACCTCTCCTCTACCTAGGAAATACTAGTGTAGATATTGCCTACTCTTTGAAGAGCAGTTCTGTACCACCCAAACGAAATCAATCCTAATCCCTCCTTCATCTATACTTCTATAGAATTTTGTGATTATCATGGTTTTAGCACATAGCAAATTCACATTTTAATTGATTGTTTATGTATTTTCCCTCTTGCTAAACTGTGATCAGGTCCATTTAAAATAACAGTTTGTCTTCTTTTGACAAGTATTTACTAGGCTCTCAAGCTTCCAAAATGAATAGAACACTGCAAAAACACTATGTATAAAGTGTCATGGAGCCCCCGAATATGGAAACATTAATGAGAGCACTCTAGAGTCTACACAGGTTTTAAGCAATAAGTGGGAGTTCCTCTCACAGACATAAGGGGAGGGTGAAAATGTAGGCTATAGGATGAGGAAGAAAAACAGCATTGACAACCACATAATTTTCATTCTTATTTCCCTAGCATCTCACACAATACCTGGCAAAAGTGAGTACATCAATACATTTTTTAAAAGAATGTACAAAGCAACAAAGAAAATCTCAGCAAATTCCCAAAGATAAAATATCGTACAGATCACATTCTCTAACTCAGTAAATCCAGATCTTGCACAAAATTATAAAATCTGAATGACTAACAAAATACATTTAACACACAAATACATTGTGTGGAAATTAAAAATGATTTTAAACTATCCTTAGTTAAAGAAGTAACCAAAATGAATGTGAAGACAATAAGGAAAGAAAAAGATAAAGATATATGCTGAATGCATACGATGTTAACGTGCAGGAGGTAGTTTTCAATTCACCTGCAATAACAAATTACACAATTCACTGCAACATACTGATCCCATTTACATTAGTAATAAAATCTTATTCTGATATTTACTGTTGGACTTGCTCCTGTTTTCTTCCAGAGAACACTTAACAGAAGATGCTTTAAAAAGTTGAAGGCCTCAGTCTTATCTCCTGCTAAGGCTGCTATTTTGTAGCCACAACTTTAAAACTTGCAGTTTGAGGTACAAAAACAATTGGCTTTTTCAACCTGCAAAGTTCTAAATCACAAGACCCTTTGTCAACTTACATCACATGCTTCAGCAAGAGTTCCTTCTTTAGCAGAGCCTCTCCGTCAACAAGAGCTACTTGAGTGGTTAACTCTAGTCTGAATTCATCTATGTCAGGCAAAGACTTTGCTAAAAATAGCAAGAAAGAGGCCAGCAATCATGAATTTTTCTTACTATCCACTCCAATACTACAACCTCAGTTGGCACATGGTCCACTTCCTAATGTAAAGCTTACAACTGTTTAACCAGACGCTTTGTCATTGTCTAACAAGGCTTTCTACTTTACCAACCTGATATCTACATCTGAGTTCTTAATATGTTGCTCGATTTTTACTCCATTCAGCCAATTCTATATTTAGGTTCTATTTCTTGCAACATCTCACAAATGCCAAAATCTATATCAAATAGAATTTGTGTGCATAAAATAAAAAATATAAAATAATGGTGGCTTAAATAAAATAATTTTCTTTCAAATTACTGAGAGACATGTACTGCTCTTAGCTGATGTGGTAGCTTTGTAATTATCCAAGACTCACACTCCTTCTATCAATCACTCTGCTCTACTAGTCTTGACCCTAGCATGGATCCTCAAGAATGCTTCATAGTTCCAAAGGGCTGTGTGAGATGCAGCCAACACATGGGCATTAAAGACAGAGAAAAAGGAAATAGGAAGAGAAGGAGAAAAGATGTATATACAAACTAAGCCAATACCCTTTAAGAAGCTTAATGGCAGCCTTAACTAACAATTTCCACTTATTTATTGTTGGCAGTTTCTAGCTACAAGGGAGAATGGAGAAAACAATCCTTTACTCCAGCAAATCTTCTCTGGAATATAATTAGAATTCTGTGTACTCAGAAGGAAAGTGTGGATACAAGGTAGTCCCAATTTAGCAGTCTTTACAACATAGCCTACCTTTCAGAATTCACACACACACAAAAAATAATTGCAGATATATAAAGATATAAACTTTATTTGAAATTCTACAAAATTATTAGAACAATATTCAGTATAAATGGTTATAACATTATGAGATATAAAAGGGACTATGGGCAAGGTTAACCACATAAAATTAAAACAAACAAAATAAAATAATCTGTATGTCAAAAGATACTAATACACAAATTGAAAGACAAGTATAAGTTTGGGATAATATATTTGCAGCATATATAACAAATAAGAGATTAGTATTCAAAATATATAAAGACTTATGGCAAAAAATCTAAAACAAAAAAAAAGATCTGAAAAAAATCAACAGGTTGTTTCCATGTCCTTGCAATAGTGAATTGTGCTGCCATAAACAATCAGGTACAGATGTCTTTATAATAGAATGTCTTATGCTCTTTTGGGTAGATGCCTAATAATGCTATTTCTGGCTCGAATGGTATTTCTATTTTTAGTTCTTTGAGGTATCTCCAAATTCTTTTCCACAAAGGTTGCACTAATTTGCAGTCCCACCAGCAGTGTAAGAGTGTTCCTGTCTCTCCACATCCTTGCCAGCATTTGTTGTTTTGGGATTTCTTGATACAGGCCATTAACACAGGTGTTAGGTGGTACCTTATTGTGGTTTTGATTTGAATTTCTCTAATGATTAGAGATGGTGAGCATTTTTTATATGTTTGCAGGCCATTATTCTGTCTTCTTTGGAGAAGTTTCTGTTCATTTCTGTTGCCCATTTCTTGATGGAGTTGTTTGATTTTTTTCTTGTTAATTCTTTTGAGTTCTAGATAGATTCTTGTTATTAGGCCTTTATAAGAAGTGTAGAGAGCAAATATTTTCTCCCATTCTGTGGGTTGTCTATTTTCTGTAATGATAGTTTCCTTGGCTGTGCAGAAGCTTTTTAATTTGATCAGATCCCATTTGTTTATTTTTGTTGCTGCGATGATTGCTTGGGGGTCTTCTTCAAGAATTCTTTGCCTATGCCAATGTCTGATAGGATTTTCCTAATATCTTCTTCTAGGATTCTTAAGGTTTCATGCCTTAGGTTTAAATCTGTTATCCATCTTGAGTGAATTTTTGTGAGAGGTGCGAGGTAGGGATCCTGATTCGCTCTTCTGCATGTAGCTAACAAGTTTTCCCTGCACCATTTATTGAAGAGAGATTCTTTTCCCCATTGTATATTTTTGTCTACTTTATCAAAGATTAGGTTTCCATATGCAGATGGTTTCATCTCTGGGATCTCAGTTCTATTCGAAATATTGATGCTTCTGTTCTTGTGCCAGTCCCAGGCTGATTTAACTATTATTGATTTATGGTACAGCTTGAAGTAAAGAAGACTGATGCCTCCCAGTTTGTTCTTTTTACTTAAGATTGCTTTCGCTATATGAGGTATTTTCTGGTTCCATACAAAGTGAAGAATTATTCTTTAGAGATCTGTAAAGAATGATGGTGGTGCTCTGATAGAGATTGCAATAATTCTGTAGATGACTTTAGGTAATATTGACATTTTAACGATATTGATTCTACCAATGCATGAACACAGTAGATTTTTCCATCTCTTTACATCTTCTGCCCATCAATACATGAATGGATAATTAAAATTTGGTAATGTTCACAATGGAATATTACTCAATTCTAAGAAATGACAGTGAGCTAGCACCACTTATACTATCCTGGATTAAGCTTAAGCCCATTATCCAAAGTGAGGCTACACAAGATCAGGAAAATGGACTCCACACGTACTTGCCATCAATTGGTACTGATTGATTTTTCTTGGGATATTTTACTTAAGAGAATGAGTTCCAGCTATATCCAGGAAAATACAATTGAGGCTATATCGCCATTGTTTCTTATACCTGAATAGTACTCCGTGGTATACATATACCACATTTTATTAATCCACTCATGTATTGATGGGAACTTGGGTTGTTTCCACAACTTTGCAATTGTGAATTGTGCTGCTAAAAACATTTGAGTGCAGATGTCTTTTTTATAGAATGTTTTCTGTTCTTTTGGATACATGCCCAGTAATGATTGCTGGATCAAAAAGGGTAGATCTACTTATATTATCTTTAAGTTATCTCCATATTGCTTTCCACAAAGGTTGTATTAGTTTGCAGTCACATCTGCAGTGTATGAGTGTTCCTGTCTCTCCACATCCACACCAACATTTATTGTTTTGGGACTTTTTGATAAAGGCCATTCTCACTGGAAATAAGGGATATATCATTGTGGTTTTATTTGCATTTCCCTGATGAACAGAGATGTTGAGCATTTTTTTATATGTTGTTTTCATGTTTGTTGGCCATTATTCTGTCTTCTTTTGAAAAGTTTCTGTTCATGTCCTTAGTCCAATTTTTGATAAGGTTGTTTGGTTTTTTTCTTGCTGACTTTCCTGAGTTCTAAATAGATTCTAGTTATCAGCCCCTTATCGGATGTATAACTTGAGAAAATTTTCCCCCATTCTGTAGGATTCTGTTTGCTCTCGTGACAGTTTCTTTGGCTGTGCAGAAGCTTTTTAGTTTGATCAGGACCCGGTTATTTATTTTTGTTGTTGTTGTGATTGCCTATGGGGTCTTCTTCATAAATTCTTTCCCTGGCCAATAGTAGAAGGGTATTTCCAATGTTTTCTTGTAGAATTCTTATAGTTTCAGGCCTTAAGTTTAAGTCTGTTATCCACGATGAGTTGATTTTTGTGAGAGGTGAAAGATGTGGATCCTGTTTTAGTCCTCTACCTGTGGCTACCCAGTTTTCCAAGCACCATTTATTGAATAAGGATTCTTTTCCTAGTGTATGTGTTTGTCTGCTTTGTCAAAGATTAGATGGCTATATGAGGATGGATTTATATCTGGGTTCTCAGTTCTGTTCCAAATGGCTATGTCCCTGTTCTCTTGCCAGTAACATACAGTTTTAATTACTATAGCCTTGTAGTAAAGTTTGAAGTCTGGCAAATAGATGCCTAACATTTTATTCTTTTTGCCTAGGATTGCTTTTGCTATATAGGGTATTTTCTGGTTCCACATGAAGCATAAAATTATTTTTTCTATATGTGTGAAAAATCATGTTGGTGTTTGAATTGGGATTGCATTGACTCTGTACATTACTTTGGGTAGTATAGATATTTTAACAATGTTGATTCTGCTGACCCATGAGCATGGTATGGTTTTCCACCTGTTTATGTCTTGTGCTATTTCCTTCCTTAGTGTTTCATAGTTCTCCCTGGAGAAACTCTCATCTCTACACAAAGTCATGGAACTAAGAAGCCTTCTGCTGAATGATTATTTCTTAAATGAGGAAATCAAAGGATTCTTTTAACTAAATGACAAAGGATACACAAGTTATCAAAATCTGTGAGACACAGCTAAAGCAGTTCTGAGAGGAAAGTTTATGTCGATCAATGCCTATATCCAAGAGACAGAAAGATCACAAATAGATAACCTAATGAATCATTTCAAAGAGCTAGAAAAATATGAACAGACCGACCCCAAACCCAGGAGAAGAAGTGAAATTAATAATATCAAATCGGAACCTAATGAAATTGGCAATAAAACACTATACATAAAATTAATAAAACAAAAAGGTAGTTCTTTAAAAAAGTAAACAAAATTGGCATGCCTTTGGCTAGACCAACGAAAAGCAGAAAAGATAGAATTCTAATAAACTCCATCAAGAATGAGAAAGGAAAAATTACAATTAAAGCCACGGAGATAAGAGATATCATCTATGAATACTACAAAAACCTTTATACACTTAAACTGGACAATGTGGAGGAAATGGACAAAATTTTTGAAACACACAGCCTTGCTAGGCTCAACCAGGAAGAAATAAAATTCCTAAACATACTAATATCAAGTACTGAAATTGAAACAGCAATAAAATCCTTCCTAAAAAGAAAAGTCCCGGACCAGATGGTTTCATATTCAAATTTTACCAGATCTACAAAGAAGAACTGGTAGACCTACAGAAACTATTCCACTACATTGGGAAGGATGGCATGATACCCAACACATTTTATGAAGCCAACATAACCCTGATACTAAAACCAGAAAAGGACTTAACAAAAAAGAAAACTACAGACTAATATCCCATATGAATATAGATGCCTAAATTCTCAACAAAATCCTAGCAAACTGAATTCAGGTGCTTATCAAAAAAAATAATCCATCACAACCACGTAGGCTTCATGTCAGTGATGCAAGGATGATTCAACATATGCAAATCTATAAATATAATTAATCACATAAATGGAAGCAAAAAAAAGACCATATGATCCTATCAAGAGATGCAGGAAAACAATTTGACACCTTTTTTATGATAAGAACACTTAACAAAATAGGCAAAGACAGGGCTTACCTAAAAATGATAGAAGCCATATATGACAAACCCACAGCCAATATCATACTGAATGTGGGAAAATTGAGAGCATTCCCACTTAGAACTGGAACCAGACAAGGTTGCCCACTATCTCCACTTCTATTCAACATAGTTCTGGATGTCTTTGTTAGAGCAATTTGACAAGAGAGGGGAATTTAGGGCATCCAAATGGGGACAGAAGAGATCAAACTCTCACTCTTTGCTGATGATATGATATTATATCTAAAAATACCCCAAGGATTCAACCAGGAGACTCTGGAATTGATAAATGAATTCAGTAAAGTCTCAGGATACAAAATCAATACACGCAAATCAGAGGCATTCATATATGCCAATATCAGTCAAACTGATAACCAAATCAAAGACTCAATACCATTCACAATAGCAACAAATAAAGTACCTAGGAATATATTTAATGAAGGAGATAAAAGACCTCTGGAGGGAGAACTATGATTTTTTTCTTTAGCGTTAGGACAAATTTCCAGCTAAAAGATTTTACTAGTGGCAGTCTTGATTAGTTAACAATTGACTGTGGGTTCTTAGTGGATTAAAAAATGCCTTGTGGTTATTAAGAAGTGATTGTGAGAGACTCCTCTGAATGAGCTTTCAACTGATGATGAGCCATATTTAATGAATCCTAAAGCTACAATTCAGTCTCTGATCACTGTCACCACCACCTTGGGCTGGCCCAGGAGCTATGAGTGTATGTATGTTGCATTGACATTCTCCCAGGGGGCCCACAATTTCTTTTTTTTTTTTAATGTTATTTTATACTAAAAAGATCATTCTGCAGTTCACCTGACATAATTTAAATTTTTCTGTTAAGAGTCTATAACTAACAGAATTTGACTACAGAATTAACTCTAGGCAATAATTCCTCCAGATACCAGTGAGATTTTGAAGACTTCTTTTGTTGAAATCCCTGAAAAATAGTGCAGTTGTAGTCATTGTAAAGGTTTTTCAGGAGGTGGGAGAAAGATCTCATATGGTCGTTTCTGACAGTGTTATACTGAGAGTTGTCTTGGTTGAAATGGTTCTGCATTTCATTAGTTTTCATGTCTATATTTAGTATCTTTAAGTAGTTGAAGAGCAATTACACTATAAAATGCATTTTGTTTTATATGTACCTTGAAACATGTCATAACAGAATATTCAGAGAACTATGTCATAATCATGTCCAGATCCTATGATTTATATAAAGGGAAACATTTTGACAAACATTTTATATTATTTTTTTCATTTACTATTTTTTATAAAGAATATGTTTATAATAGAGATATTTTAGAATCAAAGATAAAAAATAAGTGTGTATTCCACAAATGACCCTTTATGTCTAGGACTGCTGAAATTGTGACTGAAATGAGATATTTTGCTCATTTTAACAAAGTATGACTGCAATTATTTCTAAAGGAAATACTCACAAGAATTTGGCACTAAATACAAATTTCAACTTTATAATAATATAAAAAACTTGAACTGATATTTAAAGTCCACATCCCACCTAACTTTTAAATTTCTCTCTTATGTAACCCATTTTTTCCATACTCACAATGAGATTACAATAATAGTAAAAATGCAATATTTCTTTGGTTTTTCATAATGACTGCCTTCTGATTCCTATAGAAATGTTAATTGAGTTTTCAGGGCCTTGCTCACATGGGCTTATGAATGGGGGTTTCTTAAATTCTTTTTTTCTTAGTTTCAGCATTAATAGGTCACAGATCTCTTTAATCTGAGTTCCATTAGTGACTTGCTCAGCTACTTTGTGTGTTAAAAATAATGTGCTATGATGTGCTATAATCATACTGGTTTGAGGCAATTGTCTTGCACAATCACTTTATTATAAGCTCACAAAATAGTGTTATCTTCACTCTTATGTATATTTCCATGATGATGATCTACATTAACTACTCATTGCTTTTGTTTTTTTTTATTTCAAATTATTACAGGGTGTAAATGTTTTAGATCACATAGATTGCTTTTATAATAATTGAGTCATGGTTAGAAGTATGCCTGTCACCAAGATAGTGTTCATTGTGCCAGTTAGGTAGGTTTTTGCCAACCCCCTCCTTCCTTCTGCCCCCTGTTTGACTTCCATTGAGTTTTACTTTGCTCTATGTATACATATGCTTATCAGTTAGTTCCAATTTAATATTGAGTGCATTCAGTGTTTGTTTTTCAATTTTTTAGATACTTTATTTAGGGGAATGATCTCCAGTTTCATCCAAATTGTTGCAAAAGGCATTAAGTCATCCTTTGTCATGACTAAGTAATATTCCATGGTATGCATATACCACATTTTGTTAATCCACTTATGAATTGATGTGCATTTGGGATGATTTCACATCTTTGAAGTTGTGAATTGTGCTGCTATAAACATTTGAGTGCAGGGGTCTTTTTGACAAAATGACTTTTTTTCCTTTGTGTTAATTACTCAGTAGTGGGAGTGTTGGGCCAAATGGTAGGTCTATGTTTAGTTCCTTGAGAAATCTCCATACTGTTATTGATAGAGGCTGTACTAATTTTCAGACCCACAAACTGTGTACGAGCTTTCCTTTTTCTCTGCATCCACTCCAGCATCTATTGTTTTTGAACTTTTCAATAATTCTGACTGGGGTAAGATGATATCTCATTGTGGTTTTAATTTGCATTTCCCTGATGATTAGTGACACTGAGCATTTTCTCATAGGTTTATTGGCCATTTTTCTATCTTCTTTTGAGAAGCTTCTGTTCATGTCTTTTGCCCACTTTTTAATGGAGTTCTTTGTTCAATTTTTTCTTGTTGGTTTTCTTTAGTTCTTTGTAGATTCTGGGTATTAGTCCTTTATCCATTGTATAGCTGTGGACATTTTCTCCCATTCTGTAGGTTTTCTATTTGATCTTTTGATTATTTTCTTGGATGTGCAGAAACTTTTTGACTGAATGACACTACCAGACTTCAAACTATACTACAAAGCTATAGTAACCAAAACAGCATGGTATTGACACAGAAATAGAGATATAGACCAATGGAACAGAACAGAAAACCCAAACATAAAACCAGCCACATATAGCCAACTGACCTTTGATAAAGCAGACAACAATAAACACTGTGGAAAATAGCCTATTCAATAAATGGTGGTGGGAAAATTGGATAGCCACATGCAGAAGAATGAAACAGGATCCATATCTCTCATCACTCACAAAAATTAATTCAAGATGGATAACAGACTTAAACTTAAGGCATGAAACCATAACAATTCTAGAAGAAATTTTTGGAAAAATTCTTCTGGATATTGGCCTAGGCAAAGAATTTATGAAGGTGACCCCAATGGCAATCACAGAAATAACAAATAAATAAATAAATAAATGGGACTTGATTAAAGTATTCATTGTTAATTGAGTACAAATGAAAAGCAGTATAGAACATAGTGGTTTATAGCATGGACTGTGTAGTGTAACTGCTTGAGTTTGATTACCAGCCTTACTACTAGTAGTTATTTAATCTTAGAAAAACTACTTCACTCTTCTCTGCTACTGTATACTCATTTACAAAATGTGGGTGATGACAATCAGACCTGCCTCAAATGATTGTTATGAAAATTAAAGGATTTAATATATTTAAAGTACTTAATACATGATACCTAGTAAGTACTATATCAATTTATTTCTATTATTATAATTATTATATTATTATAAATTCCTCTATTTAAGGTACGGCTATGAGTCCTGGGTAACTGAGCCCTCTGTGACACTGAAACATTAATAGTTTGGTTGATGATATTAAAGCAAAAATTATTAAGCAGAAAATCTCATCAACAAGAACTGTCCAAATGGGTTGTAGAGAGTTCAGAATTTTAACATCTATTTTTGTCTGGAGATATTTGTCATTATTATTTGACATGAACATGAAATAGACTTCTACAGAAGATGGTGAAATGTAATGGGTATGCTCAAACCCATAAAAATCTCAATATAAACAATCTTTTTTTAAAGTTTTAAAAAAATCAATGGGTGAGCTTAACTGCAAGAAAATGTGATCTTCAGGTACCATAACCTAATCAGAAAGTCATAGTCAAAGTAATTAGAAGAAGGTAAAGCTATGTTACCTACTGAGGTAATTGACATTTTGCCAAAGACAATTATTTATTGTGGGGAACTATCTCATGCATTGCATAATGTTTGGCTTTCCAGGGTCCATTCCCACTAAATGCCAATTAACACACATCAGTCATTGTGATAAGTAGTAATGCTTCAATCAGAAGAAAAATTATCATGCAGCTAATGAAGCTCAAATTTCAGGGTTCTCCATTACATGGATACCTTCCAAAGCCCTGAAACTAATTTGGTATTTTAATTGTGTATTATTATTTGAAAGGAATTTAAAATTGTATAAAATGCCAGTCCCTCAAAATCTACATCTTATTCTGGCCCCAAACATTTCCAAACTCTGTCAGGCTATGGAGGGAGGGGCAGATAAATTCTCAATTGAGAAATACTGCCTTAGCAGAAAGAGATTTTTAAACACACGTGGGAGAAAGGAACAGAGCCTACAGTCTCTTTGTGTATTGAATTCTTTAAAGTGTTTCCCTGTATAAATCAAGAAATCTGGAACAGGTTATCATATGTGTGACTTTAAATATTAATTAGGAAGACCCTGTTTCATGGCCCCAAAACAATTAATTAAAATTTAACTTCTTGTTTTGAATATGAGTCTAAAAAATTCATTTTTAATAAATCAATTCCCTATGTGCATCAACAATGTGTGGCTGAGGGCTGAAATTATCCACTGATGTAAAAACTCTGAACCAGAAAACTAAGAAAATCAATCTCATTAGGATGACCTTATTAACAAAAAGTAAAGAAATATATGGTAAAATAAATGACAAAGAAATTAAAATATATACTAGAAAATATCTATATCTATTGAACACAAAATAAATCAGCAATAAAGGATTTGAGGAATAAAAATAGAGAATAGAGCTGATAGAAAACAATACCACAATGGCAGTAGCAAATTCTTCCTTATGAGTCACTTCATTAAATATAAATGGAATAAACCTTCCAGTTAAAAGTCAGTCATTGGCAGGGTGGACAAAAAATATGACTCAACTATGTGTTGTACCCAAGAAACTTATTTTAGATTCAAGGACACAATTAGGATGAATGCAAAATAATGGAAAAAAGATATCTCATTCAAATCATTAACAAAGGAAAGCTAAAGTAGATATATCAATATCAAACAAAAGGGAAATTAAAACAAATTTATTAAAATAAAGAAGGATATTACATAAAGATAAAAAAACAAATTTTAAAAGATATAACAATTGTAAACATAGATACAACTTACAAAAGAGCACCAAAATAAGTGAAACAAAAGATGTCAACTGACAGAAAATATTGAAAATTAAAAAAATAATAGTAGAAAACTTTCATATGACAATTTCAATAATGAATGGAGAAACTAGACATAATATTGGCAAGGAAAAACTTCAACAATACTATACACAAACTAGACCTAAGACACATTTAGAAAGCACGCTATCCAACAATGTGTATATTATGCATTGCTTTCAAAGCACATAGAACATTCTCTGGGAAAGACCATGTGTTAGGCCATAAAACAAGTCATAAAAAGTTTAAAAGGATTGAAATAACAAAAAATTTGTTCTCTAACCATAATAGGATGAAATTAGAAATCAATTACAGGGGAAAAAATGAGAAGTTCACAAATTTGTGGGAATAAATAATAAAATGACTAAAAAACATTGGGTCAAAGAAGAAATCACAAAGGAAATTAGAAAATAATTTGAGATGAAAGAAATCTATAATCCATAACAAAAATACATATGAACATAGCTAAAAGAGTATTTAGAGTGTTTAGAGATATTAATAGTTACAGCTGGAAATGTCTACCTTAAAAAGCAAGAAAGATTTCATGTTGACAATCCAGCAATTCATTTTAATAAATTATAAAATGATGAGAAAACTAAATCCAGCCCAATCTGTGGAAAGAAATAACAGAATATTAGAACACAAATGAATGAAATATGAATAAGATCAACAATAAAGAAAATCAATGACCAAAAGTTGGTTACTGGAAAAGATTAATAAAATTAACAAACTTTTAGCTAGAATGACCATGAAAAAATAAGAGAAGCTGCAAGTACTAAAATCTGAAATGAAAGAGTGAACACTACTATAAACCTTAAACACATATAAAAAATTACAAGGAGATAATACAAACAATTATAGGTTGAAAATTAACAAATTAGATCAAATGGGAAAATTCCTAGAAAGACACCAACTACCAAATTTAACCCATTAAAGAAAGTAAAATATGGCCCGGCACGGTGGCTCACACCCGTAATCCTAGCACTTTGAGAGGCGGAGGCAGGCGGATTGCTTGAGGTCAGGAATTCGAAACCAGCCTGAGCAAGAGCGAGACCTGTCTCTACTATAAATAGAAATAAATTAATTGGTCAACTAATATGTATAGAAAAAATTAGCCAGGCATGGTGGCGAATGCCTGTAGTCCCAGCTACTCAGGAGGCTGAGGCAGGAGGATTGCTTGAGTCCAGGAGTTTGATTTGAGGTTTCCATGAACTAGGCTGACTCCACGGCATTCACTCTAGCCTGGGCAAGAAACCGAGACTCTGTCTCAAAAAAAAGAAGAAGAAAGAATGTAAAATATAAATATATGTATAACAGGTAAACATAAAATGAGTAATCATAACCTCCCTGTAAAGAAGAGCAAAGGAGCAAATATTTCCAGATGATTTCTACAAACATTTAAATAATTATCAATACATTTCAAGTGTTTCCAAAATAAATAGAAGGATGCTTACCAAATCATTACATAATATAAACTAGATAGCAAATCAGAGAGACATCAAAAGAAAATAAAACTGCAAAACAATATTCTTTGTTAATATAGAAACAAAAATTCTAAGTGAAATAATAACAAAACAAATTCTGAATGAGATAAAAAGCATTATACATTAAGACAAGTAGGATTAATTCTAGGAATGCAATGATAATTCAACATAAAAAGTTTAATAACTATCATACACCAAAGTAATAAAATAAAAAAATGATCATTTTAATAGGCACAGAAAAAGCATTGAAAAAATACAAAATCCTCTCATGATAAAACCACCAACAAACTAGGAATAGGATGAAACTTCTTCAACCTGAGAAAGGAGATCTTTGAATGCAAGTCATATTAATTGTGAAAGATAGGACACTTCACCTAATTTCAAAAATAAGACAAAAGAATGCCCACTCTCACTAATTTAATCAACTATGTACTAGATGACTTAGGGCAATTAGTGAAGAAAATGAAATAAAAATCAAGCAAATTAAATATCAGGAACTAAAATTTTGTTTTTTCAGATGACATACACATGTATATAGAGATTCCTTAGAGTTTGGAAAAAATCATAAGAGCTAATAATAACTTTTGACAGTGCAGGATAAAAGACAAAATACTATCAAGAAACAATCTGAAAATATAATTGAAAAACAATTCCATTTACAAGCATCAAGAATAAAAACATAGATAAGAAATTCACAGAATAGTATTCTAATAATTGTGTAGTGAAAAGTAGAAGATATATATATATATGTATATATATATAATTTCAGAATATTATGGGATACAAAAGCTTTAGTTACATATTAATATATTGCCTTTGAACTGCCTGAGTCAGAGTTACAAGTGTGCCCAACCCCAGAGAGTATGCATCACGCTCGTTAGGGTAAACTGTGAATTTACCCATCTCCCCCTCCCCCTCCCACCTGTATGACACCTGAACAGTATTCCTTCCATATGTACACATAAGTGTTGATCAATTAGTACCAATTTAATGGTGAATACATATTGTGCTTGTTTATCCATTCATGGAATACTTCACTTAGAAGAATGGGCTTCGGCCCCATCCAGGATAATACATTTTTTATGGCTCAATGTTACTCCATGATATACATATACCATATTTTATTAATCCACTCATGTATTGATGGGAACTTGGGCTGATTTTACATCTTTACAATTGTGTATTGTGTTGCTATGAACATCCAAGTTGCAGTTGCCTTTTTAAAAATATAATGGCTTCTTTTTCCTTTGGGTAAATACCCAGTAGTGAGATTACTGGATCAAATGGTAGTTCTACTTTTAGTTCTTTTAGATATCTCCATTTTACTTACCAAAGAGGTTGTAATACTTTGCACTCCCACCAGGAGTGTATGAGTGTTCCTATCTCTCTACATCCATGCGAACATTTGCTGTTTTTGGAATTTTTGAAAAAAAAAATTCGCATTAGAGTTATATGATATCTCATTGTGGTAATGATTTGCATTTCCCTGATGATTAGAAATGTTGATCATTTTTTCATGTTTTTGGGCATTAGTAAAACTCTTTATATTCATAAGTGTATTAACAAAATGTCGTATATGTATGCCATGGAATACTAGTCAACCATAAAAAAGGATGAATTAATATATTTCGCAACAATTTGGATGAAACTGGAGACGAATATCCTAAGTGAAGTATCTAAACAATAGGATAATAGCATTTTTCCATATGTTTCTAGGACATTAGTCTGTCTTCTTTAGAAACGTTTCTGTTCATGTCCTTTCCCCATTTTTTAATGGGGTTGTTTGATTTTTTTCCTGTTGATTTTCCTGAGTTCTATATAGATTCTAGTTATCATACCTTTATTGGATGTGTAACAAATATTAGGTTGTATATTCCCCCCAGTGATAGTTTCTTTGGCTGTGCAGAAGCTTTTTAATTTGATCAGATCCCATTTATTTATTTTTATTGTTGCTGTTATTGTTTTGGGGGTATTCTCCATATATTCTTTGCCTCAGCCGACGTATATAAGAGTTTTTATAACGTTTTCTTCTAGAATTCTTATAGTTTCATTCCTTAGGTTTAAGTCTGTTGTGCATTTGGAGTTGATTTTTCTGAGTGGTGTGATGTGCAGAACTTGTTTCAGTCTTCTACATGTGACTATCCAATTGTCCCAGTACCATTTGTTCAATAGGGTGTTTTTTTTCCCCCAGTGTACGGTTTTGTCTGCTTTGTCAAAGGTCAGATGGGTATGTCAGGATGGTTTTATATCTGAGTTCTCAATCCTGTTCCATTAGTCTATTTTTCTGTTCTTTTGCCAGTTTCACACTGTTCTGGTTATTATAGCCTTGTAGTATAGCTTGAAGTCTGGCAGACTGATGACTCACAATTTGTTCTTTTTCTTAAGAGTTATTTGGCTATATGAGGTCTTCTCTGATTCCATATGAAGCACAGAATTATTTTTTCTACACCTGTGAAAAATTTTGTTGGTATTTTAATAGGTATTGCATTGATTTTGTAGATTACTTCGGGTAGTATAGACGTTTTAACAATATTGAAAATTTTTTTCAGTATTGTTAAGCAAATTTTGCCAATCCATGAGCTTAGTATGGTGTTCCATTTGTGTATGTTCTCTGCAATTTCTTTACTCAGTGTTTTGTAATTCTCCCTATGTATATCTCTCACCTCCTTAGTTAAATATATTCCTAAGTATTTTATTTTCTTTGATGTTATTGTTAAAGGTATTGTATCTTTGATTTGATTCTCAGAATGAATGTTATTGCTTTTTATAAAAGTTACTGATTTGTTCACATTGATTTTGTAGCCCAAGAAATTGCTGAATATATTTATCAATTCCAAGAGTCTTTTCATTGAATCTTTGGAGTTTTCTAGATATAATATCATATCATCAGCAAAGAGCAATGGTTTGACCTCTTCTTTCCCCATTTGGATACCATTAATTTCCTTCTCTTGTTTGATTTCTCTGGCAAGGACCAGCACTATGTTGACTAGAATGGTGAAAATTGGGAAACTTGTCTGGGTCCAGTTCTACTTGGGAATGCTTTCATTTTTTTTTTCCTGTTCAGTATTATGTTGGCTGTCGGTTTGTAATATATGACTTTAATAATTTTGAGGTTTGTCCTATCTATATCTATTTCTAAAGAGTCTTATCAGCAAAGGGTACTGAATTTTGTCAAATGTCTTTTCTGTGTCTATTGATAGGATCATCACTCTTTGTTTTGCCTTTTATTTATGTGGTGAATTACAATTACGGATATGTATATATTGAACCATCTTTGCATCTTTTGAATTAAGCCCACCTGGTCATGATGATTTTTTTTTTTTTTTGATGTGCAGTTGAATTCAGTTTGGTAACATTTTACTAAGCATTTTGCATCCATATCCATAAGGGATATTGTTCTATAGGTTTGTTTTCTGTTGTTTTGCCTGGCTTTGGTATCAAGGTAATATTGGCTTTGTAAATTGGGTTGGGGGGATTCCTGGTTTCTTAATGTTGTGGAATAATTTCTGCAGTATAGGTACCAGTTTCTCTTTGAAAGTTTGGTAAAATTTGGGTGTGAACTCATCTGGTCTGGAACTGTTTTTGTTGGAAGTTTTTTTTTTTTTTTATTTCTGCTTTAATTTTGGCAATTGTTATTGGTCTTTTCAGGAATTCTATTTCTTCCTGATTTACCCTAAGGAGGTTGTGTGATTCTATGAATTTATCCATTTCCTCCAGCTTTTCAAGTTTGGGGGCAAATATATTTTTATATTATTCAAAGATAATGTTTTATATTTCCATGATATCAATTGTGACTTTTCCTTTTTCACTTCCAATTGATCTTATTAAATTCCTTTCCCTTCTGCTTCTGTTCAATCTAGCAAGAGGCCTGTCAATTTTGTTTATGTTTTCAAGAAACAAACTTTTTCTCTTATTACTCTTCTGTATCATTCTTTTGTTGTTGATTTTATTTAGTTATACTCTGATCTTGATTATTTCTTTTCTTCTGTCTGGCTTAGGATTGGTTTCTTCTGCCTTTTATGGTTTCTTGAGATTATTCATTAGATTATTAGTTTGTGATCTTTAAGTCTTTTGGATGTGGGCATTTAAGGCTGTGAGTTTTCCTCTCAGGACTGCTTTTGTTGTATCCCACGGATTTTGATAACTTGTGTCCTCATAATTATTTAGTTCAAAGAATCCTTTTATTTCCATCTGAATCTCCTCCTTGATCCAACAATGATTCAGCAGTAGGTTGTTTATGTCCCATGATGCTGTGTAGAAATGTGTATTTGTGTTGAAATTGATTTCTAACTTATTCCACTGTGGTCAGAGAGAATACATGGCATAATTTCTATTTTTTTTTAAATTGTGATGATCTGTTTTGTGGCCTAGAATGTGATCAATTTTAGAGAAAGTTCCATGTTCTGAAGAGAAGAACATATATTCAATGTTATGTGGGTCTAGTATTCTGTAAATGTCTGTTAGGCACATTTGTTCTAGACTTCTATTTAAATCCATTGTTTCTTTGATTAATTTCTCTTTGGAGGATCTGTCCAGTCCTGTCAGTGTGGAGTTGATGTTCCTAGCTATTATGGAGTTTTTGTGTATTATTTTGTTTAGATCAAGCAGTATTTGCTTTATGTATCTGGATGCTCCTGTGTTAGGCACATATAGGATTGATACATCTTGTTGAATTTTTCCCTCCACCACTATATAGGGACTGCATTTGTCTTTCTTTACTTTGGTTGATTTAAAGTTTATGTTATCTGATATGAGAATAGCTACACAAGCTTCCTTTTGGTTTCAATTAGCCTGGAATATTGTTTTCCATTTATTCACCTTGAGTCTAAATGAGTCCTGTCAGTTAGATGCATTTCCTGAGACAGCAGATTTTTGGCTTGCATTTTTTTATCCACTCAGCCAACCTGTGTCTCTTCAGTGGGCCATTTAAGCCATTCACATTTATTGAAGGAATTGATATTTGGGGTGGACTTCTGTACATCTGTTAGGTAGATCCTAGGATGGCCATAATTAAAAAAAAAGACTATAAAATGTGTTGTTTAGTGTCTTAGTTTTTTTTTTCCTGTTGCTATAGCAGAATGATACAGACTGGGTAATTTATTATGAATAGGAGTTTATCTGGTTCACAATTCTGGAGGCTGGGAAGTCCAAGAACATGGTGCTGGCATCTGGCAAGTGTCATCTTATGGTAGAAGGCAAGTCAGCATGTAAGACAGAGAAAGAAATGTCGTCGATCTTAACCTTTCACCAGGAAAGTTTCTCAATAACTAACCCACTCCTGTGATAATTGTATTAATTCATTCACAAGGGCAAAGCTCCTATGACAAAATCACCTCTTAAAGGTCTCACCTCTTAATACTATTACTATGGCAATTAAATTTCAACATGAGCTTTGGTGGGGCTATTCAAACCATAGCATGCAGTATATAGAGAAAGTGGAACTATTATTTATTGCTAGTGTGAATGTAAAATTAAAGACTGTAAAAGTGATTGATGATTCCTCAAAATGTTGTTTTCTTTTTTGACAGAGTCTCACTCTCTTGCCCTGACTGGAGTTCCATGGCATCATCCTAGCATACAGCAACCTCAAACTCCTGGGCTCAAGGGATCCTCCTGCCTCAGCCTCCTGGGTAGCTGGGACTATAGGAACACACAACCGTGCCTGGCTAATTTTTTCTATTTTTTTAGTTGTTTGGCTAATTTCTGTCTCTTAATAGTAGAGATAGGGTCTCGCTCTTTCTCAGGCTGGTCTCAAACTCCTGAGCTCAAGCAATCCTCCTGCCTTGGCCTCCCAGAGTGCTAGGATTATAGGCGTGAGCCACCATGCTCAGCCTCAAAATGTTTAATATAGTGTTATAATATGAGCCAACAATACCATTCCTAGTTATATACCCCCAAATTGAAAGCATAAATTTATGCAATGCACAAATGTTCATAGCAGCATAATATCAAACAAAGTAGAAATGACCCAAATGATAATGGATAAAGACAATATGATATATCCATATGATGGGCTATTATTCAACCATAAAAAGGAATGAAGTACTATTATATGCTACAACATGAATGAACTTGAAAACATTATACTAAGTTAAATAAACCAGAACATAAGACTGCATATTTTATTATTGTATTTGTATGGAATGTCCAGAACAGGAAGTAGAGTAGTGGTTGGCAGGCATAGGGGAAGATAGAAATAAGAAGTGACTGCTAGTCTGTTTGTGATTTCTTTGTGGCATGATAAAAACAAATCTGTATGTGGATAATGGTGATATGGTAAAAACCACTGATTTTTACATTTTATAATAGTGACTTTTCTTCATATAGGTTATATGCCAATTTAAAAAGAGAAAAATAAAACTTATTTACAAATTTATAGCAATTCAGTCAGTGTGGTACTAGCATAAGGATAGACATATATACCAATGGAATAGAATTGAGAATCCAGAAATAAACTCAAACGTGAAACTGAATAATATCCTATTATATATATAGCCCAGGTTTTATTAATCCATTCATAGATTAATGGATGCTTGGTTTGGTTCCAACTTTTCAATATGGTTAATAATGTTGCAATAAATGTTGATGTGCAAGTATATAAGCTCCTTTTCAAATTTTTGGATAACTATTAATGCCTAGGAATGGTATTAATATAGTAATTCTTTGTTTACCTTATTGAGGAACTATTTTTCACAGTGGTTGCACCATTTTATATTCCCACAAGTAATTCACAGTGATTCCAATTTCTCCACATCCTCATGAACACTTCTTATGTTCCATCTTTTTATTACAGTTAACATAGAAGTAATATAACATTATGGTTTTCATTTTTATTTCCCTTATGACTAATAATCTTAATCACTTTTTATATGCTTATTGCCTATATGTATATCACCTTGGAGAAATTACTATTCAAAAAATTTCCTCATTTTTAATTCTGTCGTTTGACCATTTATCAGTGACTTGTGACAGATTTTCATATATATTAAATAAAATTTCCTTATCAGAGATATAATTTACAAATATATTTTTCCACTATGTGAGTTGTCTTTTTACCTTCATGACAATTTCCTTTGATGAACAGATTTCACCTTTAGTAATGTTGATTTTCACTATATTTTTCTGGTTGCTTGCATTTTAGGTGTCATGCCTAAAAATCTATTGCCTAATCCAAGATCACCTTAGTTTACTACCATATTTTCTTCTAAAACTTTATAGTATTACCCCTTAAATTAATGTCCATTTTGAACTACTTTTTGTATGGTGTGAAGTAAGGCTAAAATTTCATTCTTTCTTTCTTTTTTTTTTTTTTTTTGGCATGTGGATATCTAGTTGTCCATGTACAAACTGCTTAAAAGGTTATTATTTTCCCAGTAAATTATCCTGAGACCCTTGTTGAAAATCAACTAACTATAAATGTAAGGATTTATTTATGACTCTCAATTTCACTCTTTTGATTTATTCATCTATTTTATGCTAGTACCACACTATATAGATTACTGTTGCTTTGTATTAGGTTGTGAAAGTAAGAATTTTGAGTCCTACAAGTTTGCTTATCTATTTCAAGATAGTTTTGGATATTTTGGGTCCCTTCAGTCTCCATATAAATTGTAGGCTGAGCTTGTCAATTTCTACAAAATGAATCAGTTGGCATTCTGGTAGATATAAATAAATTTGCACCAAATTTATTAATATTTATTAATAATTTATAAATAAATTTGCACCAAATTTATTAATTGATTTGGGGGAGATTGCCATATTAACAATAGTAAGTCTTCTGATCAATGTCCATGAGATATCTTTCCATTTATTTAGGTCTTTAAATTCTTTCAACAAAGTTTTAGAGCTTTCAAAATATATTTTGTATGTCTTTTATTAAATTTACTTTTTAAAATTATTTTGATGTTATAATAAATGAATTGTTTTCTTAATTTTATTTTTGGATTGCTCACTGATAGTGTGTGGAAATACAGTTGAATTTTTTTTTCATCCTGTTTCTTGCACACTTGCTGAGCTTGTTTATTAGTCCTAACATCTTTTTATTGGATTATCTGCAATGTTTTTATACAAATATTATTTTTTCTTTTCCTGTCTAGATTTCTTTTATTTCTTTTTTCTTCACTAATTGCCCCAACTAGAATCGCCAATAAATTGTTAAAAAGAAGGAGAAGACAGACATTCTTGATTTATTCTTGGCCATGGGGGATTAGGACATAGGCTTTTACCATAAAGTATGATTTTAGCTATGGATTTTTGTATATGTCTTTTGTCATTGTGAAATTTCCTATTTATTTTTATTTATTGAGTAATATTAACATGAAAGTTTGTTGGATTTTATCAAATGCTTTTTCTGTGTCTATAGATGATCATGTGGTTTCTGTTTTATAATCAAATGATATCATATATTACATTAACTGACTTTTAGATATTAAGACAACCTTTCATTCCTGCAATAAATCCCAGATGACCACAGTGTATAATCCATTTAGTATGCTGCTGGATTCAGTTGACTAGTATTTTCTTGATGATTTTCTAATCCATATTTACAAGACATATTGGCCTATAGACTTTTTTTTTCTTTTTGATGTCATTGGTTTTGATTTCAGGATAATGCTGGACTCAAACGATGAGTTGGGAGATGTTCCATTCTATTCTTTTTTTGGGAAAAATTTGTGAGTAATTGGTATCAGTTTTTTAAATGCTTTTTGTTAGGTCATTAAATAGAAAATGTCTGACAAAAATCAAAAGTGTAGTTTGTTATATAAGAAAAAGAAGCAGTATAATTAATCAAAGTATGTACCTAACCTATAGACATGGTTTGCCACCTAAGTGGTAGCTTGTCTATGCCAGCAGTGAAAAGATCTGGAGAGCAAGTGCTGACGAAATTGTGAAAGGCGTTTTCCACAGCTTGTTGATAATTAAATATTTTTCCTTGCAAGAAGTATTGTAAAACCTGCAAGAAGTAGTAGTAGAAAATGAATAATAAATATTATACTGGAAAGTAATAAAATGGAGGATAAAAAATGATAGTAAAAGCAACAAAACCAAAAGTGTTTTTTTTTATCAAAAGTTCAACTAAATTGAAAAAAATTTAGCTAAGTTAACAAAAAATAAAAGAAAAAAAGGGAGGGGGGGAAATGGGCATTTATTGAAACCTTAAAATCTGTACCCCCATAATATGCCAAAATAAAAAAAAAAAGTTTAACTTATAAACCAAGCACAGTAAGATATTAACAATATTAACTAATAATAAAATAGAACAATTATAATAATATTCAATAATAAATGTTTTATGAATATGAAAAAAAAATTCTGAGAATTTGTACAGTAAATAAAGTTTTAAAATTATGAAAAAAAAAGAAAAAAGAAAAAAAGGCCCAATTTAAAAATAAGAAATATGAGGGGACATTACTACTAATCATTCAGAAAAATGCATAAAAAGAAATACTATAAATAATTATATATAAACAAATTCGATAAAATAAAATGAATAAGTTCCTAAAGAAACACAAACTATTGAAAGTGACTCGTAAAAAAATTAAAAATCTAAGTAGATAAATAATATATCCACAAATTGAATTACTGATATAAAATATAGTCAAAAAGCTTGGACCCAGCTAAAATGGTTTTACTGTTGCATGTTATAGATTATTAAGTATGAAATGTCTGATTTCTTTAAGTACTAAGTTTGACAGTTACTATTTCTGAATTTCACTTTGACACTTCTTGTTTTATTTTTATTTTCAATGTACATCCTCAGTCTTTCAAACATACACTTTGGCTTGTGATTATCTTCCAAAAGAACAGGTCTACATTGCTAAAAATGAAATCTTAACATGTGGATTCTTAATAATACAAGAGATAGTAGCATCCTTAGTGCTTTAGTTCTGCAATATGGCTCTTGAAATTGTTACTGAAAAATTGATCTAGAGTCATTTCTTTTCAGTGTTTCCAATGAGTCTGTAAATCCTGCTCTTTAACAAATCTCTTTCTGCTTAAGGTAGGTAAAATTGATCTTATTTTCTGCAACTGAACTTTCATCAATAGACTTTGAGGTAATCAGAGCATATAGTTATATAGTGATCTAAGCAGCTTGTTTCAGGTCTTAATCACATATTGACATACGCAAATCTTTGGTTTTTTGCATATATATGTAATTTTTAATCTGTACATTATCTTTCTCTAAGCCAGGAGACCTCAAAAAAAGTATTCTACTTCCTATAATCATAGAGAGAGTGTTTCTGTCTGAAATCAATTCTTGCTTACTGATGTTTTTAGACATATCTCTAATATTTTTATTATATTTCTTACGATTGTTTTGGCTTAAGACAAACTTAAACTAATTCTGCATTGTGCTTATTTTTTATTTCTGATTTTGCTTTAAGTACAACCAATGGTGATTATGCTAATGACAATGGCCATTTTGAATGGTAGGTTTTACTGTTGCTAGATCTATAAACAGGTAAATATAATTACCTTGAAGTCATATAGTAGTAATAGAAGTACTTAGCATTCAAGTAGTGTCCCCTTTTAGCTGGAGTTCAATATCTGATCATTTGATTTGTTGAGTCTTTGAGAATAGATCATAATTACACAATCTGATGAATAAATAATGCCAAGGCAAGCCAGCAAGCAAAGTTTTTATTACAGTACACTTAACAAAATTGTGGTTGCCAACATATAATCTTCTGATTAATTTAATAATTTTAATTTTCTTGTTTTAGAAACAGGGGTTAATGTTGTCACATTTGCCTTTTATAATCCTTTTGTTAATTAATAAACTTTATTTTGAATGATAGTTTTAGGTTCATAGCAAAATTCAGTAGAAAGTACAGAGAGTTCCCATATACTTCTGGCCCCACATATGAACAAACTCCCTCACTAATAACATTCGGCACCACAGAAGTACAATTGTTATAAACAATCAACCTACATTAACAATTCTTTTTTTTTTTATACCCACCCCCTCCCCCCTCCCACCTGACCAATACCCTATTACTGTAGTACCTATGTGTCCACTTAGGTGCTACTCAGTTAATACCAGTTTGCTGGAGAATATATCTGGTGCTTGTTTTCCCATTCTTGGGATACTTCACTTAGTAGTATGGGTTCCAGCTCTAACCAGAAAAATATAAGATGTGCTATATCACCATTGTTTCTTAGACCTGAATAGTACTCCATGGTATACATATACCACATTTTATTAATCCATTCTTGGATTGATGGGCACATGGGCTGTTTCCACAGCCTTGCAATTATGAATTGTGCTGCTATAAACATTCGAGAGCAGGTGTCTTTTTTGTAGAGCGTCATTGGATCATTTGGGTAGATGCCCAGCAATGGGATTGCTGGATCAAATGGTAGATTCACTTGTATCGCTTTAAGGTATCTCCATATTGCTTTCCACAGAGGTTGAACTAGTTTGCAGTCCCACCAGCAGTGTAGGAGTGTTCCTCTCTCTCCGCAACCACGCCAGCATTTATTGTTTGGAGATTTTTTGATAAAGGCCATTCTCACTGGGGTTAAGTGATATCTCATTGTGGTTTTGATTAGCATTTCCCTGATGATTAGAGATGTTGAGCATTTCTTCATGTTTGTTGGCCATTCTTCTGTCTTCTTTAGAAAAATTTCTGTTCAAGTCCTTTGCCCACTTTTTAATGGGGCTATTTGATTTTTTCTTCCTAATTTTCGTGAGTTCTAAGTATATTCTAGTTATCAGTCCCTTATCGGATGCATAGGATGCAAAAATTTTCTCCCATTCTGTAGGTTGTCTGTTTACTTTCATGACTATTTCTTTGGCTGTGCAGAAGGTTTTTAGTTTGATCATGTCCCATTTATTTATTTTTGTTGCTGCTGTGATTGCCTTTGGGGACTTCTTCATAAACTCTTTGCCCAGGCCGATGTCTAGGAGAGTGTTTCCAACTTTTTCCTCTAGAGTTCTAATAGTTTCATACCTTAGGTTTAAGTCTGTTATCCAGCGTGAGTTGGTTTTTGTGAGAGGTGAAAGGTGTGGGTCCTGTTTTAGCCTTCTACAGGTGGCTATCCAGTTTTCCCAGCACCATTTATTGAAGAGGGATTCTTTTCCCCAGCGTATGTTTTTGTCTGCTTTGTCAAAGATTAGATGGCTATATGAGGATGGTTTTATATTAGGAAATCCATACCATGCTCGTGGATTGGCAGACTCAATATCATCAAAATGTCTATACTACCCAAACGGATCTACAGATTCAATGCCATACCTATTAAAATCCCATCAGCATTCTTCACAGATATAGAAAATATAATTTTATGCTTCGTATGGAACCAAAGAAGACCCCGAATATCAAGAGCAATTCTAGGCAACAAAAACAAAATGGGAGGTATTAATATGCCAGATATCAAACTATACTACAAAGCTGTAGTAATTAAAACAATATGGTATTGGCACAAAAATAGGAATATTGACCAGTGGTACATTAATAATTCTTTATTGACCAAAGTCCATATTTTACACTAAAATTTGCTTTTGGTATTGTACATTCTACGGGTTTTGACAAAGGTATTAATATAATGACATATATGCATATAGTGTTGTACAGAATAGTTTTACTGTCCTAAAATATCCTCTGTGTTCTGCCTATTAATGCCTCCTTTCCCCCAACCCCTGGCAACCACTAACCTTTTTAGTGTCTCCACAGTTTTGTATATTCCAGAATGTCATAAAGTTGGAATAATACAATATGTGGTCCTTTCAGATTGGCTTGTTTCACTTAGTAATATGCATTTATGTTCTTTCATGTGTTTTCATGGATCACTCACTCACTTCTTTTTTTTTCTTTCAGCATATTATGGGGGTACAAATGTTAAGGTTACATATATTGCCCATGCCCCCTTCCCCACTGGAGTCAGAGCTTCAAGCGTGACCATCCCCCAAACGTTGCATATCTCACTTATTATATTTGTATATACCCATCCCATCCTCCCCCCTTCCCATCTGCCCAAGACCTGATAAATGTTATTCCTATATGTCCACTTCGGTATTGATCCATTAATACCAATTTGCTGGTCACTTCTTTTTAATGCTAAATAATAGTCCATTGTCTGTATGTGTCACAGCTTATTTATCCAACACCTACTGGAGGACATCTTGGTTGCTTCCAAGTGTTGGCAACTGTGAAATAAGATGCTCTAAACATTCCTGCGCAGATATTTGTGTTAACATAAGTTTCAATTCATGTGCGAAAATACCAAAGAGTATGATTGCTGGATCACATGGTAAGGGTGTGTTTAGTTTTGTTAGAAACTACCAAATGATCCACAATGGTTTGTATCATTTTGCAATCCTACTGGCAATGAATGAGAATTTCTGCTGCTCCACATTCTCACCAGAATCTGGTGTTGTCAGTGTTTGGATTTTAACAATTCTAATAGATGTATAATAATATCTCTAATTGCTGTTTTAATTTGCAATTACCTAATTAAATGCAAGATTGAAGCACATGATCTTTTCATATGCAAACTTGCCATCTAGATATATTTTTTGATAACATCTTTTCAGATATTTTGCCCTTTTTATAAAAACTGTGTTGCTTTACTTATGTTGTATATTAATAGTTCTTTTTATTTTTTTTATAATAGTTCTTTATAAGATGTGAATTTGGCAAGTAATTTTTCCAGGATTGGCTTGTCTTCTCATATTCTTGGAAGTGACTTTTGCAGAGCAGAAGTTTTTCATTTTAATGAAGTCTAGCTGTCTAGCTAATCAATTATGTCTTCCATGGATCATGCCTTTGGTCTTTTATCTAAAAAATCATCATGATACCCAATATCATCTAGGTTTTCATTTATGTTATTTTCTAGGAGTTTTATAGTTTTGTGCTTTCCATTTAGGTCTATGATTTATTTTGAGTTAATTGTTGTGAAAAGTGTTATTTCTGTGTCTGGATTCATTTTTCTTTTCATGGCAATGTCCAGCACCATTTGTTGAAAATATATCTTTGCTCCATTTTATTGTTTTCCCCTTCATCAAAGATCAGTTAACTGCGTTATGTGCATCTATTCCTGGTCTCTCTATTCAGTTTATTTGGCCTATGTGTCTTCTTTTTTTACTCCTATAAGTACCACACTGTATTTATCACTTTAGCTTCATAATAAGTCTTGGAACTAGGTGCCATCAGTTCTCTAAATTTGTTCTTCTACTCCAGTATTGAGTTGGATTTTATGAGTCCTTTACTTCTCCATAAAAACTTTAAAAACAGTTTGTCAATATTCACATTACTTGCTAAGATATTGTCTGAGATTGGGTTGAATATATACATCAAGTTGAAAAGAACTGATATCTTGACGAAATTGAATCTCTCTATAAATTGATATAGAATATTTATTTATTTATTTTTCTTTGATTTTTTAAACAAATATTTGCAGTTTTATTACATGGCTCTTGCACATGTGTTGTTAAATTTGTACTTATGCATTGTATTTTTGTGGATGCTAAGGTAAATGATAACGCATTTTTAACTTCAAATTCCAATGGTATGTACAAAGTCAATTGATTTGGGCATATTAATGTTATATTCTGCAATCTTGCCATAATTTCTTAGTAATTACAGGAGTTTTTATATTTAATTTTCTATATAGATGGTTATGTTTTTTCTAAACAAAGACAGTTTTGTTTCTTCTAGCTCAACTATTTTCTATTCTTGTTTTATTGCATTACCTATAACTTCCATGATGATATTGAAAAGCATTGGTCAGTGGGGGCATCCTTGCCTTTTTCCTGATCTTAGTAAATAAGCATCAAGTTTCTCATTATTAAGTATGACATTAGCTGCAGATTTTTGTAAATGTTCTTTATGAAGTTGAGGAAATTTTCTTCTGTTACTATTTTGTTGGGAGTTTTTTCTGAAAGTTATTTTATTTTTATATTTTTTATTTCAGCATATTATGGGGGTACAAATGTTAACATTACATATACTGCCCTTCCCCCTCTCCCTCCTTGAGTCAGAGCTTTATGTGTGTGCATCTCCCAGATGGTGTGCATCGCATTCATTATGTATGTATATACCCAACCCCTCCTCCCCCCTCCCATGTGCTGGATGTTGAGGGTTTTATCATGAAAGGGTGTTGGATTGTGCAAATGATTGGTTCTGTATCAATTTATATGATCATGTGATCTTTCTTCTTTTGTCTTTTGACGTATTAGATTACATTATTTGATTTTCAAATACTGAACTAGCCTTACATACCTGGGATAAATCCCACTTGACTGTAGTGTATACTTTTTATACATTAATGGATTCAATTTACTCATATATATATATATATATATATATTTTATTTTGGCATATTATAGGGGTACAGATTTTAAGGTTTCAATAAATGCCCATTCCCCCCTCATCCCACAAGTCTGAGTCTCCAGCATGACCATCCCGCAGATGGTGCACATCTCACTCATTATATATGTATATACCCTCCCCCCTCCCCCTTCCCACCTGCCCAATACCCTATTACTGTAGTACATATGTGTCCACTTAGGTGCCGCTCAGTTAATACCAATTTGCTGGTGAGTATATGTGGTGCTTGTTTTTCCATTCTTGGGAAACTTCACTTAACAGTGTGGCTTCCAGCTCTAACCAGGAAAATATAAGATGTGCTATATCACCGTTGTTTCTTAGAGCTGAATAGTACTCCATGGTATAAATATACCACATTTTATTAATCCATTCTTGGATTGATGGGCACTTGGGTTGTTTCTACAGCCTTGTGATTATGAATTGTGCTGCTATAAACATTCTAGTACAGGTGTCTTTTTTGTAGAGTGTCATTGGATCTTTTGGGTAGATGCGCAGTAATGGGATTGCTGGATCAAATGGTAGATTCACTTGTATCGCTTTACGGTATCTCCATATTACTTTCCACAGAGGTTGAACTAGTTTGCAGTCCCACCAGCAGTGTAGGAGTGTTCCTCTTTCTCCACATCCACGACAGCATTTATTGTTTGGAGACTTTTTGATACAGGCCATTCTCACTGGAGTTAAGTGATGCCTTATTGTGGTTTTGATTTGCATTTTGCTGATGATTAGAGATGTTGAGCATTTTTTCATATGTTAGTTGGCCATTCTTCTGTCTTCTTTAGAAAAGTTTCTGTTCAAGTCCTTTGCCCACTTTTTAATAGGGTTATTTGATTTTTTCTTGCTGATTTTTGTGAGTTCTAAGTATATTCTAGTTATCAGTCCCTTATTGGATGCATACGATGCAAAAATTTTCTCCCATTCTGTAGGTTGTCTGTTTACTTTCATGACTATTTCTTTGGCTGTGCAGAAGCTTTTTAGTTTGATCATGTCCCATTCATTTATTTTTGTTGCTGCTTTGATTGCCTTTGGGGACTTCTTCGTAAACTCTTTGCCTAGGCTGATGTCTAGGAGAGTGTTTCCAACTTTTTTCTCTAGAATTCTAATAGTTTCATACCTTAGGTTTAAGTCTATTATCCAGCGTGAGTTGGTTTTTGTGAGAGGTGAAAGGTATGGATCCTGTTTTAGCCTTCTACAGGTGGCTATCCAGTTTTCCCAGCACCATTTATTGAAAAGGGATTCTTTTCCCCAGCGTATGTTTTTGTCTGCTCTATCAAAGATTAGATGGCTATATGAGGAGGGTTTTATATCAGGATGCTCACCTCTGTTCCACTGGTCAATATTACTATTTTTGTGCCAATACCATATTGATTTAATTACTACAGCTTTGTAGTATAGCTTGATATCTGGCATATTAATACCTCCCATGTTGTTTTTGTTGCCTAGAATTGCTTTTGATATTCGGGGTCTTCTTTGGTTCCATATGAAGGGTAAAATTATTTTTTCTGTATCTGTGAAGAATGCTGATGGGATTTTAATAAGTATTGCATTGAATCTGTAGATCCCTTTGGGTAGTGTAGACATTTTAATGATGTTGAGTCTGCCAATCCATGAGCAAGGTATGGATTTCCTTCTGTTTACATCCTCTGCTATTTCCTTCCTCAATGTTTCATAGTTATCCCTGTAGAGTCCTTTGACCTCCTCGGTAAAGTATATGCCTAGGTACTTTAATTTCTTTGCTGCTATTGTGAAGGGAATTGAGTCTTTGATTTGGTTCTCAGTTTGATTGTTGTTGGCGTATATAAATGCCTCTGATTTCTGTGTATTGATTTTGTATCCTGAAACTTTACTAAATACATTGATCAGTTCCAGGAGTTTCTTGGTTGAATCCTTGGGGTTTTCTAAATATAATAGCATATCATCAGCAAAGAGTTTAAGTTAGATCTCTTCTGCCCCTATTTGGATACCTTTAATTCCATTTTCTTGTTTGATTGCTGTAGCCAGGACTTCTAGCACTATGTTGAACAGAAGTGGAGATAGTGGGCAGCCTTGTCTGGTTCCAGTTCTAAGTGGGAATGATTTCAATTTTTCCCCATTCAGTATGATATTGGCTATGAGTCTGTCATATATGGCTTGTATCATTTTTAGGTATATCTCTTCTATGCCTATTTTCTTAAGTGTTTGTATCATGAAAGGGTGTTGAATTTTGTCAAAAGCTTTTTCTACATCTATTGAAAGCATCATGTGGTCTTTGTTTTTGCTTCTGTTTATGTGGTGAATTCCATTTATAGATTTACCTATGTTGAACCATTCCTGTGACCCTGGGATGAAGCCCACTTGGCCCTGGTGGATTAGTTTTTTTGGTAAGCATCTGGATTGGGTGAGGTAAGATTTTGTTGAAAATTTTTGCATCTATATTCATTAGGGATATTGGTCTGTAGTTTTCTTTTTGTGTTGCATCCTTTCCTGGTTTTGGTATCAGAGTAATATTCGCTTCATAAAAGGTGTCGGGGAGGTTTCCGTTCTTCTCGATGTTGCGGAATTGTTTCTTTAAGATAGGTAAATTTTTTGTAAGTGTGGTAAAATTCGGGTGTGAAACCATCTGGACCGAGACTTTTCTTTTTAGGGAGATTTTTAATTGCTGTTTCTTTTTCAGCTCTTGAGATTGGTCTCTTCAGGGAATCTATTTCTTCCTAGTTGAGCCTAGGGAGGCTGTGTTTTTCTAGAAATGTGTCCATTTTCTCCACATTTTCCAGTTTGTGTGCATAAAGATTTTTGTAGTATTCATAAATTGTATCTTGTATGTCTTTGGGAATAGTTGTGATAGTTCCCTTTTTGTTCCTGATGGAGCTTATTAGAGATTTCTCTTTTCTGCTTTTCGTTAGCTTAGCCAATGGCGTGTTAATTTTGTTTATTTTTTCAAAAAAACAACTTTTTGTTTTATTAATCTCCTGAATAGCTTCCCTGTTTTCAATTTCGTTTAGCTCTGATTTGATCTTGTTGATTTCACTTCTTCTGCCGGGTTTGAGGTTGGTCTGTTCTTCTTTTTCCAGCTCTTTGAGTCGTTTCATTAGATTGTCTATTTGTGATCTTTTTGACTTTTGGTTATAGGCATTTATGGAGATAAACTTTCCTCTCAGAATGGCTTTAGCTGAGTCCCAGAGGATTTGATAACTTGTCTCTCCATTGTCATTTTGTTCATAGAATTTTTTTATTTCCATCTTGATTTCTTTATTTATGAAGTAATCATTTAATAGGAGGTTGTTTAATTTCCACGTTTTTGTGTAGAAATGTGAGTTTCTGTTAGGGTTGATTTCTACTTTTATTCCACTGTGATCCAAGAAAGTACATGGTATGATTTCTATTTTTTTAAATTTCTTGAGATTTACTTTGTGTCCTTGGATATGATCAATCTTAGAGAATGTCACGTGAGCTGATGAGAAGAACGTATATTCAGTGGATTTGGGGTAGAATGTCCTGTAAATGTCAGTCAGACCCAATTGTTCCAGGGTTTTGTTTAAGTCCATTATTTTTTTATTAATTTTCTGTTTGGAGGATCTGTCTTGTGCCCTCAGTGGGGTGTTGAAATCTCCGGTGATTATGGAGTTGCTATTAATCCACTTGCTTAAATCCAGTAAGGTTTGCTTTATGAAACTGGGTGCACCTAAGTTGGATGCATATACATTTCAAATTGTTATCTATTCTTGTTGATGTGTGCTCTTCACCATTATATAATGACCCTCTTTGTCTTTCAGTACTTTTGTTGGTTTAAAAACTAAATCGTCTGAAATTAGAACTGCCACGCCAGGCTTCTTTTGGCTTCCACTTGCCTGGAATACTGATCTCCACCCTTTTACTTTTAGTCTATATGCATCCTTGCTGGTTAGATGTGTTTCCTGAAGACAGCATATACTTGGCCTGTATTTTCTTATCCATTTAGCCAACCTATGTCTCTTGAGTGGAGAGTTTAAGCCATTCACATTTATTGAGAGAACTGATAGGTAAGGTAGATTATTGTTCATTCTGTTGGGTTGGATGTTGCTGCTTTGATTTCTCTCTTGAGCCATTGTATTATCTGGCCTTTAATCTTTGGGTTTTGGTTACTTTTATATTCGTGAGTTTTTATTATGGTGTTCTGTGCGTAACACTGTTTTGAGTACTTCTTGTAGGGCTGGACTTGTCTTGGTGAATTCTCTGAGACTTTTCTTGTCTGAGAATGGCTTTATTTCTCCTTCATATATGAAGCTTAGTTTTGCAGGGAATAAGATTCTAGGGTGGGCATTGTTTTGTTTCAGAAGAGTGAGAATGGGGCCCGAGTGTCTCCTTGCTTGGTGTCCGCAGGTCTCTCCACCAGCTGGGGAGTCCACCAGCAGTCCCAGATTTAGGGCCTGGGAAAGGTGAATGATCCACCTACCCTTTCCGCTGGTCTCCGGGCTGCTCCGGCGGTCTCAGCTTCCAGTTCTCCTCCACAACCTCCTCCTGTGGAGTCTCCCGGGGTCTCAGGTACCCCTCCTTCTGGCCCTTGTCTGCTGTATGCTCGTTTTCTTGCTTCTTTTTTCTAATTTCTGCTAGAATCTGTCTTTTCTGCAGAGACACTTTGTCTGGCGGTGTTTTTCGTCTGCCATCTTGATCCTCCCCCCAATTTACTCACATTTTATTGAGAATTTTTGCATCCATATTCCTGAGAGATACTGGTATGTAATTGCCTTTTCTTGAAATGTGTTTATCTGGTTTTGGTATTAAGGTGATGCTGGCTACATAGAATGAGTTTAGAAGTATTCTCTCTCTTTATGTCTTTTGGAAAATATTGTAGAGAAAGGGTATAATTTCCTAAATGTTTGGTAGGATTCACCAGTGCTTTCATATGGGACTGATATCTTTTGTCTGTTTTGGAAGGTTAATACTTGTTCATTAAATTTTTTTCATAGATATATACTTAGTCAGATAATCTATTTCTTCCTGTGTGAGTTTTGGCAGATTGTGTCTTTCAAGGAATTGTTCATTACATATAGGTTATCAAATTTGTGGGCATAGAATTCTTCATAGTATTCCTTTATTATTATTTTAATGTTAGTGGGATCTATAGTGATGTTCCTGCCTTAATTTCTGATATCAGTAATTTGTTTCTTTTCTCTATATTTTCATAGTTAGCCTGGCTGGAGGTTTATTAATTTTATTGATTTTTCAAAGAAACAACTTTTAGAAAAATATTTTCTATCGTTTTCCTTTTTTTATTTCTTTGATTTTGTTCTAATTGCTATTACATTTTTTCTTCATGTTGATTTGAATTCAATTTTGTCTTATCTTTTTTTGTTTTCGAAGGTTATATATCTTGGATAACTGATTTTAGATAGTTCTTCATTCCTAATATATGTTTTAATTTCTATAAATTTCCCTCTAAGAACTTATTTTTCTGCATCCCACAAATTTTGAAAAGTTGTGTTTTAAATTATATTTAGTTAAAATATTTTAAAAATTTCTCTTAAGATTTCTTCTTTGACTCATGTGTTGTTTAGAAGTGTGTTACCCAATCTTCAAGTATTTTGCAATTTTCCAGTTATCTTTCTGCCATTGATACCTAGTTTAATTTAATCATGGTTTGATAGAATATATTGTATGATTTATATTTAAATTTGTTAAGCTGTATTTTGTGGCTCAGAATTTGTTCTTAGTGAATGTTCTGTGTGAGCTTGAGAAGAACATGTAATCTATACATCTATTTATGTCAATTATATTTTATAGATTGCTGATGCTGCTGAGTTCAACTATGCTCTTACTGATTTTCTGCCTACTGGATATATCCACTTTGATAGAGGGGTTTTTAAATCTTCAACTTTCTATTTCTCCTTATATTTTTATTAGTTTTTGCTGCACATATTTTATCGCTCAGTTCTTAAGTGCATATGTCTTCATGAAATATTGATTCCTTTATCATTTTAATGATCCCATTTTACCCTGATAACTTTGTGCTAAAATCTGCTCTGAAATTAATATAGCTACTCCTGCTTTCTTTTTACTAGTATTATTATGATATATCTTTTTCCAACTTTTTACTTTATTCTATATGTCTTCATATTTAAAGTGGGTTTGTTGTAGTCACCATATAAGTGTGTCTTGTTTTTCCTATATATTCTGACAGTCTTTGCATTTAAATCTATATGTTTAAAACATTGACATTTAAGTTGATAGTTGATACAGTTGGAGTAATATCTACCAAATTTGTTATTAATTTCTATTTTTTGGCCTTATTTTTTATCTATATTTTGTGTTTAATATTTTCTCTATCTTTTGTGTTTTAGTTGAGATTTTATATAAATCCACTTTCTCTCCTAAGAATATCAATAATACTTATTTTTTTTACCTTTTACATTTGAAAAAATTACAATTGTTTTTGGTATATACTAGGCATGCATATTTATAAAGTACATAATGTTTTGACACTGATGTACAATAGATAATAATGAGATCAGGGTAATGGGGTAGCCATCACCTCAAGTATTTATCATTTTATTGTGTTGAGAACATTCCAATTCTACACTTTTAGTTTTATAAAATATACAATAACTTATTTGTTGACTGCACTCACCCTGTTATGCTATCAAATACTAGATATTACTCCTTCTACCTAACTGCATTGTTGCACCCATTAACCATCCCCACTTTATCCTCCTCTCCTTTCTATTCTTCTTAGCCTTGGATACCCATCATTCTACTCTATATCTCCATGACCATAATTGCTTTAATATTAGTTTCCACATATGAGTGAAAAATGAAAAAGTTGTCTTTCTGTGCTTGGCTTATTTCACTTTACATTATATCCTCCAGTTTCATAAATATTATTGCAAATGACAGAATTTTATTATTTTTATGGCTACATAATTTATCATGTATATGTACCATATTTCTTTACCCATTCATCTATTGATGAATGTGTATATGTACATTATTTACATAATTTACTGTGTATATGTACCATATTTATTTACCCATTCATCTATTGATGGACACTAACATTGGTTCCAAACCTTGGCCATTGCTCATAGTGCTGTAATAAACATGGAAATGAAGCTATCTCTTGGATATATTGATTTGCTTTCTTTGGGATATATACTTAGCAGTGGAATTGTTGGATCATATTGTATTTATATTTTCAGTTTTCTGAGGAACCTCAATACTGTTCTCTATAGTGGCTGTAGTATTAATAGTTCACATTCCCAACAACAGTGTATGAGGGTTCCCCTTTCTCCACATCCTCACCAGGATTAAGTATTGCCTGTCTTTGGATAGAAGATATTTTAATTGAGATGAGATAATATTTCATTGTAGTTTTCATTTGCATTTCTTTGATGGCTAATGTTGAGCATTTTTTTCACATACCTATTGGTCATATTAATGTCATCCTTTGAAAATGTCTATTTAGATCTTTTCCCCATTTTTATTGGCTTATTTTATTTTTTTACTATTAACTTGTTTGAGTTTCTTATACATTCCAGTTATTAATCCACTGTCATTGAGTAGTTTGCAAATATTTTCTTCCATTTTTTTCAGTTGTCTCTTAACTTTGTTGATTGTTCCCTTTGCTGTGCAGAAGCTTTTTAGCTTGCTCTAATACTATTTATTCATTTTTTCTTTGCTTGCCTGTGCTTTTGAGGTATTACTCAATAAATCAGGCCATTGTCCTCAATTGTTTTCCCAATTTGTCCTTTAGTAGTTTCATACTTTCAAGTTTTAGATTTAATCATTTAATATATTTTGATTTTATTTTTTGTATATGGTGAGAGAGAAGGCTCAATGTTATTCTTCTGCATAGGGATATCCAGTTTCCTCAGCACCATATGTTGAAGAAACTGTCCTTTCCCCAATGTATGTTCTTGATAGCTTTGTCAAAGATAAGTTTACTATAGATATTTGCATTTATTTCTGTATTCTGTATTCTGTTCCGTTTGTCCGTGTGTCTGTTTTTATGCCAGTACCATGCTGTTTTTATTACTACAGCTCTGTAGAATAAATTGATATCAGGTAAAGTGATTCTTCCAGTCTTTTGTTTATTTGTTTTTTATTGCTCAGCATGTCTTTGGCCCTTGTAGGTCTTTTGTGGGTTCCATATATTTTAATATTTTTTTTCTATTTCTGTGAGGAATATCATTGGCTTTTTTGTAGTGATTGTATTGAATCTGTAGGTTGATTTGGGTAGTATGAACATTTTAACAATATTGATTCTTCTAATCCATGAACATGGGATTTTTTTTTTCATTTTTTGTGTTCTCTTCAAGTTTTTCATGAAAGATTCCTAGTTTTCATTGTAAATATCTTTCACTTCTTTTGTTAGCTTTATGCCTACATATTTTGTTTTATTGTTAACTTTTTCAAATGGCACTACTGTCTTGGTATCTTTTTCAGATAGTTCACTTTTGGTATATGTAAAAGCTATTGATTTTTGAATGGTGATTTTGTATCCTGAAACTTTACTGAATTTGTTTATGTATTCTAGTATTTTTTGGTGGAATCTTTAGATTTCTCCAACTATGTGATAATATTTTCTGAAAACAAGTATCATTTGTACTCTTCCTTTCCAATTTGGATGGCATTAGTTTCTATCTCTTGTCTAATTGCTTTAGCTAGGAATTCCTGTACTATGCTGAATAACAGTGGTGAAAGTAAACATCTTTGTCTTGTTCCAGATCTTACAGGGAAAGCTTTTAGCTTCTTTGCATTCAATATGATACTAGCTGCTTTTATCATGTTTAGGTATGTTCATTCAATGCCCAGTTTTCTGAGAGTTTTTTTTTTTTAAGGTGGTTCTTTTTTTTTATTTCAGCATATTATGGGGGTACAAATGTTAAGGTTATGTATATTGCCCACTGAATTTTCTCAAATGCTTTTAAGGATCAAATTGAAATGATCATATGATTTTTTCCTTCATTCTGTAAATATGATATATTACATGTATTGATTTGCATGTGTTGAACCATCCTTATATCACTGGGAGGAATCCCACTTTAACATGAAGAATGATATATTTAATGTGTTGTTGAATTTAGTTTGCTCTTTTTTTGTAAAGGATATTTGCCCCTATGTTAATCAGAGTAATTGGCCTATGTTTTTACTTATTTTAATTATGTCTTTTTCTGGTGTTGGTATCAGAGTAATACTGGCCTCATAAAGGAGTTTGGAAATATTCCTTCCTCCTTAAAATTTTGCAGTAGTTTGTGTATGATTGGCATTATTTCTACTTTAAATGTTTAGTAGAATTCAGCAATTATGCCTTTGAGTCCTGAGTTTTTATTTCATGGGACATGTTTTATTATTGCTTCTATTTCATTACTTGTTACTGGTTTATTCAGGTTTTAAATTTCTTCAGGGTTCAGTATAGGTAGATTGTATGTGTCCAGAAATTTATCCATTTCTTCTATATATTCCAATTAACTTGTATATAATTACCCATAGTAGTCACTAATGTTTTTTTGGATTTCATGGTGCCAATTGTAATGTCTCCTTTTTCATCTGATTTTATTTATTTAGTTTTTCTCTCTCTTTTTTTACTTAGTCTGGCTAAAGGCTTCTCAATTTTGTTTATGTTTTCAAAAAAACCAACTTTATTTTATTGATCTTTTGTATTTTTATTTCAACTTTATTTATTTCTGCTCAGATCTTTGTTATTTTTCTTCACTAATTTTAAAATTGAATACTATCAAAACCTCTATGCACATAAACTTGAAAACATGGAGGAAATGGACAGATTCTTAATTTTAAAATTGATTTTATCTTTCTTTTTTTGTTCTTTAAGATGTATCATTAGGTTGTTTATTTGAAGTTTTCTGCCTTTTTGCTATAGGTGTTTATTACTATAAACTTTTAGTACTATTTTTCCTGTATCCCATAGACTTTGGTATTTTGTGTTTCCTTTCTGTTTTCCAAGTAATATTTTAATTTTCTCCTTAATTACTTCATTGACCCACTGATCATTTAGGAGCATATTGTTTCATTTCTGTGTTTGTATATTTTCCAATATTCCTCTTGTTATTGATTTCTAGTTTTATTTCATTGTGGTCAGAGAAGATAGTTCATAGAATTTAATTTTTTTGATTTTTTTAATACTTGTTTTGCTGACTAATATATGATCTATCCCTGAGAATGATCCATGAGCTGAGGAACGCTCCATAGGTGTATGATAAATTTTGTGGAAATATCTATTAGGTCCATTTGGTCTATACTGCAGATTAAATCCAATGTTTCTTTCTTCATTTTCTATTTGGATGACCTGTCTAATGCTTTAAGTGAGTGTTTGAACCTCCAGCTATTATGATGTTGGCATCTATTTCTCCCTTTAGCTCTAATATTTGCTTTATATATATGGGTGTTGCAGAGTTGGTTGTATATATAGTTACAACTGTTATATCCAATTGCTGAATTAACCTCTTTGTCATATATTAACGTGTTTTGTCTCTTTTTACAGTTTTTGCTTTGAAATCTATTTTACCTGGTAGAAGTATATCTACTTCTTCTCTTTTTTGGTTTCCACTTGATTGGAATATCTTTTTCCATCCCTTTATTTTGAGTCTATGTTTGTCTTTAGGAATAACTTTTTCTATCCCTTTATTATTACTCTATGTTTATCTTTATAGGTGAAGTAAGTTTCTTGTAGGCTTCATGTAGTTTAGACTTGTTTATTATTCTTTCAACCACTCTGTATATTTTGATTGGAGAGTTTAATCTATTTATGTTCAATGTTATTATTGATAGCTAAGAATTACCTATTACTATTTTGATATTTGTTTTCCAATTGTTTGTTGGTTCTCTCTTTCTTTCTTCTTTCTTTCCTGTATTCCTTTCTGTAAAATGATTTTCTCTGGTAGTATATTTTAATTTCTACCTTTTTATTTATTTATTTTTATATCTGTTGTAGGTGTTTTGATTTGAGGTTACTGTGGAACTTGCAAATAACATAATATAACCAATTATTTTTTAATAATGACAATTTAAGTATGAATACAAAAAGAACAAATAAACAAACAAAAACTTTTTTGAAAAATCTACACTTTCACTCCATCCCCCAACTTTTTGACTTTTCATTATTTCTTTGTTTTTCTTTTTATTTCATCATATTATAGGGGTACAAATATTGTTAAGGTTACATATATTTCCCCTGCCACCCCTCCCCCATGCTGAGTCAGAGCTTTGAGTGTGTCCTTCCTACAAGTGGCGCACATTGCACTCATTATGTAAGTATACATCCATCCCCTCCTCCCCACTCCCACCTGCCCACCACCTGATAAAAGTGTTGTTTTTTGACATTTTGGTTACATTTATATCTTTGCCTCTCCCTAAGAATGATTAGAGGTATGCCTTTCCCCTCCACAATGCTCACCACGTCCCTAAAATGTGGGTCTACCACCCCCTGAATCTCTGATGAGCACTACCACCATTTGAGCACCATAGTTTTAATCAGTCAGTACCAATTTGATGGCAAGTACATGTGGAGCCCATTTTCCTGATCTTGTGTCGCCTCACTTTGGATAATGGGTGTAAGCTTAATCCAGGATAGTATAAGCGGTGCTAGCTCACTGTTGTTTTTCAGAATTGAGCACTATGATTTCTATTTATCCCTTTTTATACTATCTATTAAAAGTTTGTTGTAGATTTTATTTTTGATAGGTTTGTATTTTCATCATCCTACTCAAGGTATGAGTGTTTTATACACTAAAATTTCAGTGTTCATGTATTCTGTATTTACTGTTACCAGTGAGTATAACACCTTCTGATGATTGTTTATTGTGTGTTAGCATACTTTTCTTTCAGATTGAGGGAATCCCTTTAGCATTTCATGTTCATCAGTTATGGTGTCAGTGAAATTCATTAGCTTTTGTTTGTCTTAGAATGTATTTATCTCTCTTTCATGTTTGAAGAATATTTTTTTCAGGATATAGTATTCCAGGGTATTTTTCCAGCACTTTGATTATGTCATGTCATTATCTTATGGCCTATAAAGTTTCCACTCAGAAGTCTGCTGACAGTTGTACTGGATCTCCTTTATATAGTATTTTTCTCTTTATACTTTTAGGATTCTTTCTTTATCCATGTACTTTGAGAGTTTGATTCTTAATGGCCTTGAGGTAGCCTTATTTGGATTAAATCTGCCTACTGTTCTATGACTTTCTTGTACCCAAACATTGATATATTTCTGTAGGTTTGGGAAGCTCTCTGTTATTATTTATCTGAATAAAGTTTCTACTCTGATCTCTCTCTATTATTTCCTTTTGGGGCCCAAACTGCTTAGATTTCCCCTCTGGAGGCTATTTTCTCACTCTTGTAAGCATTCTTCATTCTTTTTTCTTTTATTTCCTTGTTTTCTTTTCTGTGTATTTTCATAGAGTATGTACTTAAACTCAGTAATTCTTTCTTCAGCTTGATCAGTTCTACTGTTGAGAAAATCTGGTACATTTGATGTTCAATTAATAATTGAATAATTCAGCCCTGACATTTTGACTTGTTTTTTTATTACTATTATTTTAATCTTTTTTTTTTAATTTCATAATATTATATGGGTACAAATGTTTTGGTTACATGTATTGCTTTCATACAGTTTGAGTCAATGTTATAAGTGTGTTCATCACCCAGAGAGTGTACATTGTACCCGTTATGTGTGAATATACACTACCCCTACTCCTCCCTCCCACCTACTTGATTTCCACTGAGGTTTACTTTCATATGTGCATATAAGTGTTGATAGATAAGTTCTAGTTTAATAATAAGTACATGTGGTGCTTGTTTTTTTCCATTCTTGTGATATGTGACTTCAGAGAGTTATCTCCAGTTTGATAGAGGTTGTTACAAATGGTATTAGTTCCCCATTTTTTATGGCTGAGCAGTACATATACCACATTTTATGAGTTCATTCATATATTGGTGGGCAGTCAGGTTGATTTCACATCTTTGTGATTGTGAATCATGCTGCAATAAACATTCTAGTCTAAGTGTGCTATTTAAAAAATGACTTTTGAGGGGGCGGAACAAGATGGCGGACGAATAACACCGCCAGACAGAGGGTCTCTGCAGAAAAGACCGATTCTAGCAGAAACTAGAGGAAAGAAGCAAGAAGACGAGCATACAGCGGGCAAGGGCCGGAAGGAGGGGTACCTGAGACCCCGGGAGACTCCACGGGAGGAGGCTGCGGAGGAGAACTGGAGGCTGAGACCACCGGAGCAGCCCGGAGACCAGCAGCAAGGGTAGGTGGATCTGCTGTTTCCCCTCCCCTGCATTCGGGACTGCTGGTGGGCTCCCCAGCGAGTGGAGAGACCTGCGGACATCAGCCCAGAGACTGCCGCCGCCTGCCAATGGTGAGCCTGTAGCAGGCACCAGGTTCCCAACTTCCTCCGGGCACCTCCGTGTGCACGGACCCCAGCCGTGCGGCAGGCACCATATTGCCTCCTCCTCCCCTCCGCCGACCCTACCCGCGGCTGCCCAGAGAGACAATACAGCCACCAGCCGGAGGCACCTCCAGGGAACGGGATCTTCCCGTTTGGGACCCCGCCCGCCCTCCCAGGTGCTGCTGGCACCGTGTTCCCAGGAAAACGGTGCCGACTCAGAGGCTGAGAGACATAGACCCAGCTTGGGCTCCCTGTGGGTGAATTAGGACCGGAAATCCTCTCCCTGGTGGGAATACAGTTTGAACTCTGGGACCCAGAGGTCGGACCTGCAGACCAGATCCCCTGCACCGAGGGCTAGCATTGCCCGGGGCACAGAAGGGTTATACGTGAACAGCCTACTGAGGGCTGTGTGCCTCCAGGGGCGGATCTGCGCACTAGAGAACAACCCTCCTCCCAGGAGGAGGCCCTGCGCCCAACCCAGGTGGCGTTCCTGTGCAGGGAACCTCCCCGCTGGCACCACAGTCCGGGGAGGCCTGGTGGCTTGTGGTCTGGCCTGCTGGCAGAGGCCCAGGAGTAGCTGCAGAGTTGGGAAGGGTGGAAAGAAGCGAGGCCTGCTGCAGACTGCAGGTCTCAGACAGCCCCCAACCCACACCCAAGCTGAGAACAGAACTTTGACCCCTGCTAACGGCCTGAGGGCAGGCTTATCCAACCCAGCTCCGCTCTACGAGAGCTGATAACAGGACTCAAAATCAACACCATAGCCTGTTCCTCCAAGCAAACGCCACCTACTGACAGGGACAGCATCTTGCACAGCCTTGCCACGGCATCCACTGACTCAATATACAGGGAGTGGTCCAATTTCACCCACAGGCACCACCTAACGCCTCAGAAACTAAACAAGGTGTGTGAATACCCAAACAATAACCTAAGGAAAGAAACAACAACTGATCGACATGGGAAGAAATCAGCGAAAGAACTCAGGAAATATGAAGAACCAAACGGAAAACACACCCCCAAGGAGGAGCACCAGCCCCCTAGAAACGGACACCGACCAAAATCAGGCAACCAATATGACAGAAAAGGAATTTCGTATGTGGATCATAAGAACACTCACCCAGCTGCAACAACAACTCAATAACCAACACCAAGAAAACACAAAAAACCTCCAAGAAATGGAACAAAGGTTCAACAAAGAGATTGACACAGTGAAGAAAACTTTAACCGAAGTCCTGGAGATGAAGAATCAACTCAGAGAACTACAAAATACTGTGGAAAGTCTCAAGAACAGGGTAGATCAAGCAGAAGAAAGAATCTCAGAGCTTGAAGATAACACCTTCCAATTAAATAAATCAGTCACAGAAATAGAGCAGAGAAACAAGAGAAAAGACCAAAGCCTACAAGAGCTGTGGGATTATGTGAAAAAAACTAACGTGAGGGTCATAGGTTTAGCCAAAGGGGAGGAAGACAACACTCAAGGGCTGGACAAGCTTTTTGAAGATATAATAGAGGAAAATTTCCCAGGCCTTGCTCAAAATCTCGATATACAAGTTCAAGAAGCCCACAGGACCCCTGGGAGATTCAATGCAAACAGGAAGACGTCACGTCATGCAGTCATCAGACTGACCAAAGTATCAACTAAAGAGGCCCTTCTAAGAGCTGTAAGACAAAAGAAGCAAGGGACATACAAGGGAAAGCCAATTCGAATAACATCAGACTTCTCTAATGAGACTTTACAAGCAAGGAGAGACTGGGGCCCCATTCTCACTCTTTTGAAACAAAACAATGCCCAGCCTAGAATATTATTCCCTGCAAAACTAAGCTTCATATATGAAGGAGAAATAAAAACATTCTCAGACAAGCAAAGGCTCAGAGAATTCACCAAGACAAGACCAGCCCTACAAGAAGTACTTAAAATAGCGTTATGCACGGAACATCATAATAATAATCCACGGATATAAAAACAACCATAACCCAAAGATATTAAAGGCCAGATATTACAATGGCTCAAGACAGAAATCATAGCAACAACATCCAACCCAACAGAATGATCAGTAATCTACCTTACCTATCAGTTCTCTCAATAAATGTAAATGGCTTAAACTCTCCACTCAAGAGACATAGGCTGGCTGAATGGATAAGAAAATACAGGCCAAGTATATGCTGTCTTCAGGAAACACATTTAACCTGCAAGGATGCACATAGACTAAAAATAAAAGGGTGGAGATCAATATTCCAAGCAAATAGAAGCCAAAAGAAGGCTGGTGTGGCAGTTCTAATTTCAGACGATTTAGTTTTTAAACCAACAAAAGTAGTAAAAGACAAAGAGGGTCATTATATAATGGTGAAGGGCACAGTCCAACAAGAAGAGAAAACAATTTTAAATATATATGCACCCAACTTAGGTGCACCCAGATTCAGAAAGCAAACTTTACTGGAGGTAAGCAAATGGATTAATAGCAACTCCATAATCGCCGGGGATTTCAACACCCCACTGACGGCACGAGACAGATCCTCCAAACAGAAAATTAATAAAGAAATAATAGGCCGGGCGCTGTGGCTCACGCCTGTAATCCTAGCTCTTGGGAGGCCGAGGCGGGCGGATTGCTCAAGGTCAGGAGTTCGAAACCAGCCTGAGCAAGAGCAAGACCCCGTCTCTACTATAAATAGAAAGAAATTAATTGGCCAACCGATATATATATAAAAAATTAGCCGGGCATGGTGGCGCATGCCTGTAGTCCCAGCTACCCGGGAGGCTGAGGCAGAAGGATCACTCGAGCCCAGGAGTTTGAGGTTGCTGTGAGCTAGGCTGACGCCACGGCACTCACTCTAGCCTGGGCAACAAAGCGAGACTCTGTCTCAAAAAAAAAAAAAAATAAAAAATAAAAAAAATAAAAAAAATAAAAAATAAAAAATAAAGAAATAATGGACTTAAATAAAACTCTAGAACAATTGGGTCTGACAGACATCTACAGAACATTCTACCCAAAATCCACTGAATATACGTTCTTCTCATCAGCTCACGGGACATTCTCTAAGATTGACCATATCCTAGGACACAAAGAAAATCTCAAGAAATTTAAAAAAATAGAAATCATACCATGTACCTTCTCAGATCACAGTGGAATAAAACTAGAAATCAACCCTAACAGAAACTCACATTTCTACACAAAAACGTGGAAATTAAACAACCTTCTACTAAATGATTACTTTGTAAATGAAGAAATCAAGACAGAAATAAAAAACTTCTATGAAGAAAACGACAATGGAGAGACAAGTTATCAACTCCTCTGGGACACAGCTAAAGCAGTTCTGAGAGGAAAGTTTATCTCCATAAATGCCTATAACCAAAAGGCAAGAAGATCACAAATAGACAATCTAATGAAACGACTCAAAGAGCTGGAAAAAGAAGAACAGACCAACCCCAAACCCAGCAGAAGAAGTGAAATCAACAAGATCAAATCAGAACTAAACGAAATTGAAAACAGGAAAGCTATTCAGGAGATTAATAAAACAAAAAGTTGGTTCTTTGAAAAAATAAACAAGATTGACACGCCATTGGCTATGCTAACGAAAAGCAGAAAAGAGAAATCTCTAATAAGCTCCATCAGGAATAAAAAAGGAGATATCACAACTGATCCCAAAGAGATACAAGATACAATTTATGAATACTACAAAAATCTTTATGCACACAAACTGGAAAATGTGGAGGAAATGGACAAATTTCTAGAAACACACAGCCTCCCTAGGCTCAACCAGGAAGAAATAGATTCCCTGAACAGACCAATCTCAACAGCTGAAAAAGAAACAGCAATTAAAAATCTCCCTAAAAAGAAAAGTCCCGGTCCAGATGGCTTCACACCTGAATTTTACCATACTTACAAAGAAGAACTAGTACCTATCTTGCAGAAACTATTCCACAACATCGAGAAGAACGGAAACCTCCCCGACACCTTTTATGAAGCGAATATTACTCTGATACCAAAACCAGGAAAGGTTGCAACAAAAAAAGAAAACTACAGACCAATATCCCTAATGAATATAGATGCAAAAATGTTCAACAAAATCTTAGCTAACCGAATCCAGACACTTATCAAAAAAATAATCCAACACGACCAAGTGGGCTTCATCCCAGGGATGCAGGGATGGTTCAACATACGTAAATCTATAAATGCAATTCACCACATAAACAGAAGCAAAAACAAAGACCACATGATTCTTTCAATAGATGCATAAAAAGCTTTTGACAAAATTCAACACCCTTTCATGATACGAACACTTAAGAAAATAGGCATAGAAGGGACATACCTAAAAATGATACAAGCCATATATGACAGACCCATAGCCAACATCATACTGAATGGGGAAAGATTGAAATCATTACCACTTAGAACTGGAACCAGACAAGGCTGCCCACTATCTCCACTTCTGTTCAACATAGTGCTGGAAGTCTTGGCTACAGCAATCAGACAGGAAAATGGAATCAAAGGTATCCAAATAGGGGCAGAAGAGATCAAACTTTCACTGTTTGCTGATGATATGATATTGTATCTAGAAAACCCCAAGGATTCAACCAACAAACTCCTGGAACTGATCAATGAATTTAGTAAAGTCTCAGGATACAAAATTAATACACAGAAATCAGAGGCATTCATATACGCCAACAACAATCTAATTGAGAACCAAATCAAAGACTCAATTCCCTTCACAATAGCAACAAAGAAATTAAAGTACCTAGGAATATATTTAACCAAAGAGGTAAAAGACCTCTACAGGGAGAACTATGAAACACTGAGGAAGGAAATAGCAGAGGATGTAAACAGATGGAAATCCATACCATGCTCGTGGATCGGCAGACTCAATATCGTCAAAATGTCTATACTACCCAAACTGATCTACAGATTCAATGCAATACCTATTAAAATCCCATCAGCATTCTTCACAGATATAGAAAAAATACTTTTACGCTTCGTATGGAACCAAAGAAGACCCCGAATATCAAGAGCAATTCTAGGCAACAAAAACAAAATGGGAGGCATTAATATGCCAGATATCAAACTATACTACAAAGCTGTAGTAATTAAAACAATATGGTATTGGCACAAAAACAGGAATATTGACCAGTGGAACAGATGTGAGAATCCTGATATAAAACCATCCTCATATAGCCATCTAATCTTTGACAAAGCAGACAAAAACATACGCTGGGGAAAAGAATCCCTCTTCAATAAATGGTGCTGGGAAAACTGGATAGCCACCTGTAGAAGGCTAAAACAGGACCCACACCTTTCACCTCTCACAAAAACCAACTCACGCTGGATAACAGACTTAAACCTAAGATATGAAACTATTAGAACTCTAGAGGAAAAAGTTGGAAACACTCTCCTAGACATCGGCCTGGGCAAAGAGTTTATGAAGAAGACCCCAAAGGCAATCACAGCAGCAACAAAAATAAATAAATGGGACATGATCAAACTACAAAGCTTCTGCACAGCCAAAGAAATAGTCATGAAAGTAAACAGACAACCTACAGAATGGGAGAAAATTTTTGCATCCTATGCATCCGATAAGGGACTGATAACTAGAATATACTTTGAACTCACAAAAATTAGGAAGAAAAAATCAAATAACCCCATTAAAAAGTGGGCAAAGGACTTGAACAGAAATTTTTCTAAAGAAGACAGAAGAATGGCCAACAAACATATGAAGAAATGCTCAACATCTCTAATCATCAGGGAAATGCAAATCAAAACCACAATGAGATATCACTTAACCCCAGTGAGAATGGCCTTTATCAAAAAATCTCCAAACAATAAATGCTGGCGTGGTTGCGGAGAGAGAGGAACACTCCTACACTGCTGGTGGGACTGCAAACTAGTTCAACCTCTGTGGAAAGCAATATGGAGATACCTTAAAGCGATACAAGTGAATCTACCATTTGATCCAGCAATCCCATTGCTGGGCATCTACCCAAATGATCCAGTGACACTCTACAAAAAAGACACCTGCACTCGAATGTTTATAGCAGCACAATTCATAATTGCAAGGCTGTGGAAACAGCCCAAGTGCCCATCAATCAAAGAATGGATTAATAAAATGTGGTATATGTACACCATGGAGTACTATTCAGCTCTAAGAAACAATGGTGATATAGCACACCTTATATTTTCCTGGTTAGAGCTGGAACCCATACTACTAAGTGAAGTATCCCAAGAATGGAAAAACAAGCACCAGATATATTCTCCAGCAAACTGGTATTAACTGAGTAGCACCTAAGTGGACACATAGGTGCTACAGTAATAGGGTATTGGGCAGGTGGGAGGGGGGAGGGGGTGGGTATATACATACATAGTGAGTGAGATGTGCACCATCTGGGGGATGGTCATGATGGAGACTCAGACTTTTGGGGGGAGGGGGGGAAATGGGCATTTATTGAAACCTTAAAATCTGTACCCCCATAATATACCAAAATAAAAAAAATAATTAAAAAAAAAATAAAAAATAAAAAATGACTTTTTTCCTTTGGGTAAAGGCCCAATAGTGAGATTTCTGGATCAAATTGTAGGTCTATTTTTAGTTCTTTGAGTATCGAGTCTTTGATTTGGTTCTCAATTTGACTGTTATTGGCATATATGATATTGATCCCTCTGATTTGTTTTGTATCCTGAGACTTTACTGAATTCATTTATCAATTCCAGTAGCTTCTTAGTTGAATACTTGGGATTTTCTAAATATAATATATTATCATCAGCAAAGAATAAGAGTTTGATCTCTTCTGCCCCCATTTGGGTGCCTTTATTTTCCCTCTCATGTCTTATTGCTATAGCCAGGAATTCCATCACTATGTTGTATAGAAGTGGAGATAGTGATCAACCTTGCCTGGTTCCACATCTAAGTGGGAATGATCTCAATTTTTCCCCATTCAGTATGAACTTGGCTGTAGGTGTGTCATATATGGCTTATATCATTTTTAAGAAACCCTCTACTATGCCGATTTTGTTAAGTGTTCTTATCATAAAAGGGGGTTACATTTTGTCAAATGCTTTTTCTTTAATTATTGAAAGGATCATATGGTCTTTGTTTTTGATTCTGTTCATGTGGTGAATTACATTTATAGATTTGCATATGTTGAACCATCCCTCCATCCCTGGGATGAAACCCACTTAGTCACGATGGATTATTTTCTTGAAAAACCCCAGGGTTTGGTTAACTAGCATTTTGCTGAGAACTTTTGCATCTATATTCATAAGTGATATTGGTCTGTAGTGTTTTTTTTTTTTCTTTTATGCATTCTTTCCTGGTTTTGGTATCAGGGTGATGTTGGCTTCATAAAATGTGTTGGGGAGAATTCCATCCTTCTTGATGTTGTGGAGTAATTTTTGCAGGATAGGAACCAGTTCTTCTCTGTAGGTGTGGTAAAATTCAGGTGTGAAACCATTTGGTCCGAGACTTTTCTTTTTGGGAAGGTTTTTAAATGCTGTTTCTATTTTGACATTTGATATTGCTCTGTTCAAGAATTCTATTTCTTCCTGGTTGAGCCTAGAGAGGCTGTGTTTTTCTAGAAATTTGTCCATTTCCTCCACATTTTCCAGTTTGTGTTCATAAAGGTTTTTGTAGTACTCATAGATTATATCTTGTATCTCCATGGCATCAGTTGTAATATCTCCCTTTTGTTCCTGATGGAGCTTATTAGAGATTTCTCTTTTCTGCTTTTTATTAGTCTAGCCAAAGGCATGTCCGTTTTGTTTATTTATTTTTTTTTGAAGAACCAACTTTTTGTTTTATTAATTTGCCATATAGTTTCCCTGTTGTCAATTTCATTTAGTTCTAATTTGATCTTGTTAAATTCACTTCTTCTGCTGGGTTTGGGGTCATTCTGTTCTTGTTTTTTCCAGCTCTTTGAGTAACTTAATTAAGTTTTCTACTTGTGATCTTTCTGACTTTTGAATATAGGCATTTACGGAAATAAACTTCTCTCTCAGGACTGCTTTAGTTGTGTCCCACAGATTTTGATAACTTGTGTCTCTATTGTCATTAATTTAAAAGAAGTTTTTTTTTTTTTTTTTTTTTTTTTTTTGAGACAGAGTCTCCCTTTGTTGTCCAGGCTAGAGTGAGTGCCATGGCGTCAGCCTAGCTCACAGCAACCTCAAACTCCTGGGCTCGAGCGATCCTTCTGCCTCAGCCTCCCGAGTAGCTGGGACTACAGGCATGCGCCACCATGCCCGGCTAATTTTTTTTTTATATATATATCAATTGGCCAATTAATTTCTTTCTATTTATAGTAGAGACGGGGTCTCGCTCAGGCTGGTTTTGAACTCCTGACCTTGAGCAATCTGCCCGCCTCGGCCTCCCAAGAGCTAGGATTACAGGCATGAGCCACAGCGCCCGGCCGGAAGAAGTTTTTTTTTTTTTTGTTTTTTTTTTTGGCTTCAAAGATCCTTTACTGAGATCTACTTAAAATATTTCAGTCCTCAATTTGAATAAATTTCAACTCAGTTGACAGGCTAATGGCTGATCCATGTAAAGATTTCATGGTTGCTAAAACATTTCCCACCTATAATATCAAAACAGCTTCCTAACAAATGTTAGTGACTGTCCTCAGGGTCTCTGTCCCATCTTCTTCAGGGTTCGATTAAGCTCTTCAAATTTGTGGATCTGGCAGATAAAGAAATCCCCATAGCGCCTGGCAACCTTGGTGTCTGCAATGTGGATCATGTCCTTATCAATGTAGAAATCGACCTCGGAGGCAGACTGAAATTCACCCTCTAGGGCAGAGATACCACTGGTCCACACCAAGTTCTTCATCTTGTGTTTGAAGGCAAGAAGCTGGATCCGGAACTCCTGCTCTGTGAGGTCCAGGAAGCCTGCCAACTTGGCCACAGGCATGGTGGTGTAGAGCTTAAGGAAGCTGCGGATGGTTGAGAGCTGGGCCTGCTGCTGCACTTCATCAGAAAACACCTTCAGCTGCTGCAGGAAGGGCTCTTTGTGGTAGTTTGGGTGCACGTTGTCATAGTTGGGCACTACAGGTGACAGGAACTTGGGGCAGGAGTAGCTGAAAAGTTCCTCATAGACCTGTGGGTCACCTTTCTGCATGCGCAGCATCTTGTCCCCATACTTCTCCTGTAACTGGAGGTGAATGCTCTCATCAATACGCATGGGGTACATAGTGAGGGCAATGGCCAGCAGTGCGTGCATCTGCTCATTCTGCTTGTTAATCATTTCATACTTATATGTGGTCCTCTGGAACATGCTCTTGGTCCTCTGGATGTAGAGGAGGATGTTGGCAAAGACCCGGATGGCATCTTGGTAGCGACGCATCATCAAATACGCAAAACCAACATAACAGTATGTGGTAACTTGGCACTCTGGCACACGGGAATACATGCTCTTCTTGTTCAGTTCGATATTCTCTAGCACCTTGATGGCCTGGTAGTAATCCCCCAACAAGGAGTGCAGGCATAGAAGCCCCACCAGGCTGAAGTAACCAAGCATCTTATAGAGCGAATGACGTCCATACTCCCCAGCCACACTCTCAGGGTCACCTCCACTTGTGTACACCTCCAACTGCCGAATGATGTTGGATTTGTCTACCAAGGAATGAAGGACGTTGAGGACACTGTGAACATTCCAGATTTTCGGATTGGAACGAAGGAAGTCAATCTCCTCCTCAGACTTCTTCGCAGTCTTACAGCGGTACTGACTAAATGACTGAAACTGATAGATGAATTCATCAATGATATCCCAGAGCCACTGATTGGGTAGTTCAAGGGGAGCAGGACCATCAGCATTAAGAATGTAGTTGAAGAGATTGCAGTAGTTGTAATAGGATTCAAACCTCTGCTCCAAGGAGGGTCCTCCACTGACTTTGGCATATATGTGCCTGTAGTATAATTCTCTGTATAAAATCAGGAAGACAGCATCGTTGCCAACCTGTGGAGCAATTGCTTCAGCCTCAGGCCAAGGTGTATTCTTGAAGAATCTTTCAGTCAGCTTAGTCCAACTGTTCTCATAGATGTCCTGGATCTCATACACCTTCTTGTCAATGACATCACTGGAGACACGACTGGCCTGTAACTCATATACTTTCTGGTCAATCAAATCCGAGACAGTTTTGTGGAAATACTGGATGAAGTTTTTGATCACTTCGGGGATCACCTGATAAGTCTGCTGTTCATACTGATGTTCATAAGCAAGGTCTTGCTTTGGATCTCCTGTGTGCATATCATAGTCGCCCGGATAGGCATATGGATCATAAGCCACCTCAGACTCGTAATCATCTGCAGCGTAAGACATGGCTACAGCACTCGCGAACACTGCTGGAAAGAGAGAAAAGAGCAGCCCGCCCTGGCGTCATGAGGCCGGAAGTTCTCAAAGAAGTTTTTGATTTCCATGTTTATTTCCTCACTTATGAAGTAATTGTTTAGCAGAAGGTTGTTTAATTTCCAAATTTTTTTGTAGAAATGTGAGTTTATGTTAGGGTTGATTTCTACTTTTATTCCACTGTGATCTGAGAAGATACATGGTGTAATTTCTATGTTTTAATTTTTTTGAGACTCTTTATCCTAGGATATGGTCAGTCTTAGAGAATATTCCAGGAGCTGATGAGAAGAAGATATATTCAGTGGATTTGGGGTAGAATGTCCTTTAAATGTCAGTCAGGCCTAAATGTTCTAGAGTTTTGTTTAAGTCCATTATTTCTTTATTAATTTTATGTTTGGAGGATGTTTCCTGTGCAGTCAGTGGGGTGTTGAAATCTCCGGCTATTATGGAGTTGCTGTTTATCTACTTGCTTCGATCAAGTAGGCTTTGCTGTATGAATCTGGGTGCACTTAAGTTGGGTGCATATATATTTAAAATTGTTATGTCTTCTTGTTTAACTGTACCCTTCACCATTATATAATGACCCTCTGTCTCTCATTAGTTTCGTTGGTTTAAAAACTAAGTTATCAAGTTATCTGAAATCAAAACTGCCACACCAGCCTTCTTTTGGCTTCCATTTGCTTGAAATACTGATCTCCACCCCTTCACATTTAGTCTATATGCATCCTTGCAGGTTAGGTGAGTTTCCTGAAAACAGCAGATACTTGCCTTGCATTTTTTTTTATCAATTCAGTCAGCCTATGTCTCTTGAGTGGGAAGTTTAAGCCATTCATATTTATTGGGAGAACTGATATGTGAGGCAAATTTCTGTTCATCCTGTTGAGTTGGATTTAGTTGCTTTGTTTTCTCTTTTCAGCCATTGTGGTATCTGGCCTTTAATCTTTGAGTGATTTTATGTTTGTGATTGTTTATTATGCTGATCCATATGTAATCCTGTTTTGAGTACTTCTTGGAGGGGTAGTCTTATCTTGGTGAATTCCCACGGTCTTTGCTTATCTGAGAATATCATTGTTTCTCCTTCATATATAAAACTTACTTTTGCAGGGTACAAAATTCTAGGCTGGGCATTTTTCTGTTTTAGAAGAGTAAGAATGGGACCCCAGTCTCCACTTGCTTGTAAGGTTTCAGTAGAGAAGTCTGGCATTATTTGGATTGACTTTCCTTCATATGTTACTTGCTTCTTTCACCTTACGGATCATAGAAGGGCCTCTTTAGTTGATATTTTTGTCAGTCTAATGACTACATGTCATGGTATCTTCCAAACAGCGTTGAATCTCCCAGGAGTCCTTTGATCTTCTTGTACTTGGATATCTAGATTTTAGCAAGGCCTTGGAAATTTTCCTTAATTATATCTTCAAATAGCTTATCCAACCCTTGAGTGCTTTCTTCTTCCCTTTCCGGAATCCATAACAACATAAAGTTAGGTTTCTTAATATAATCTCAGAATTCTTGTAAGGTTTGCTCTTTTCTCTTAATTCTCTGCTCTATCTCTGTGACTAACTTATTTAATAGGAAGGTGTTATCTTCAATCTCTGAGATTCTTTCTTCTGTTTGATCTACCCTATTCTTGAGGCTTTCCACTGTGTTTTGTAGTTCCCTGAATAGATTCTTCATTTCCAGGAGTTCAGTTTGATTTTTCTTTAATATTACAATTTCTTTAGTGAATTTTTCTTCTATGCCCTGGATTTTTTTTTGTTTATGGTTTCTTTGTGTTAGTTATCCATTTTTTTTCTTGCATATCATTGAATTTTCTTATAATCCATGTTTGAAATTCTTCTTCTGTCATTTTGGTGATCTTATTTTGGTTAATGTCCATTACTTGAGAGCTGGTGTTCCTCTTTTGGGGGGGGGAGGGCCTTCTGTTTGATTCTTCATTCTTCCAGAATTATTTTGCTGGACCCTCCCCATCTTGATCAGCCATTGTTTTTCCATTTGATAAATAACAGGCTCTGTGTAGCCTCTGTTCCTTAAAGGTGTTATAGGAGTGAGGCAACCTGGATGTATGTACTTCTATGGTTGCTTAATCTGCTGCTGGGGGAAGCCACTATTGTGTTGTTCAGGGCTCTTCCACCGCTGTTGGGAGGCTACTCCTGATGGAAGGGGTTACTTGGAGAGCTTACTGTAGTCCCTTGAGGGGATTCTTGTTCCTTGACCATGGACCTCACTGTTGGCAGCTGACCCAGGATGGAAATCCAGCCCCAGTGCTTTGATCCTACTGGGTGACCTAAACTGCTCTGAAAAGCAAAATCACTGGACTGTCAACTATTGATCTGTGCCAAGGCCCCAGCGGATTCACCCTAGTCACAGAGGGAAAGTGGCTTTTCTTGTATCATGCCACCTCCAAGGATGGGGCCCACCACTTTTGGGGATGAAAGATGCTTGCTAGGGGGAGGGGGTAGTTCCCTAGTCTGCCTCATGCCCCGGCTCCCTAGTGCCTGTAAGTCCCACAGGCGTTAGCCTCCTCATGACTAGGGAAGTGTTCAGAGTTCATCCATCAAGACAGGCCTGGCTAGTTGATCATAGATTGTGTAAGGGTGGAGCTTGTCACAAGAGTCCCTGGGCTGGGGGAAGAGATCTGCCTGACACACCATATCACACCAGAGCAGCTGGGTTGTGGACCCCAACAATGGCGCATGCCCACCCACAGACCGCCAGCACTAGGGATGATTGTTCAGGAGATGGCAAGTGCTGTATTAGAGAGCTGGGTCATCAGGACACTCTGTTGTCTCTTTTATGTTGCCCTCCCACAGTCTTACACCTGTGCAGCTGGAGGTTTCAGTCTTACTGTCCCACCCTGAGCGGGCCTATTTGCCTGAAGTGGCTCCAGATTAGAGTCCCCTACTTAGTGCTAACACCTCTGTAGGTTTGGATCCACTGGGTGCCAGAGGCAATTTACTTGTCTCCTAACTACCTCCCACAGCAGCTTAGACTGGATCCCTCCCTGCTTAGTGCAGTCCTGGCACAGATCTCTGGGGAGTTCAATGTTATTCCCACTATTGTCCCCTCTCCCCAGACTCCCACTTGTCCTGCTGCGATTTTTGCACCAACTTCAGGCAGGTCCCTGTCTGAGTGGGTGTAGAAGACAGTGGGGAAGCAAGAAGTTCTCCTGTGGGTCTGATCCCACTACATTGGCTTGCATGGTGGGCAGGAGCCCTCCCACACTCTGTGGCTCTATCATCTATAGTTTCTTTTGAACTCTCCAGAGATCGTGATCCTATCTCCCATTCACCTTTTTATCTTACTGTTTTGTGTGTCTTGCACTGATTCTCTGCAGATTCACACTGATGTTCTTGCAGGGGAGAGATCCACTCATGTGTAGGGTACTAAAATCTATGTCTCTTTCTCTGGGAGCAGGAATCCAGGAGGTTACCTTTACTCTGCCATTTTTTCTCCCCCCACACTCAAAATATATATTTTAAATTACATCTAAAGCAGAAGAATCAGCAATGACTTAGAAAGGCCATTTTCCTTCTTCCCCTCTACCTCTAGACATTACACCAAAAGAACACTGCAAATGCCAATCAATTTCTTATATATTTTTGTGAAAATCAGACACAAATTATATTATGCCATTTTCATGATTATCAATTCATATAGTCAGTAGGGGTTATGAAAAATTAAATGAACTTTCCTTAGTTCCTTTTCCTAGTGTTTTCATTTTTTCTTCCACAAGCATCTTATGGAAGTCAAGATGTTTTGTTAATTCAAAATATTAAGGGGGTGCAAATGTTTTAGGTTACATGGAAAACTTTTGTAATGCTTGAGTCCTGGATAAAGGTGTGCCCATCATCAAAATAGTGTTCATAGCACCCATTAGGTGGGTTTTTGCCCCTTCTCTCCTCCCCTCTACCACCTGGTTGATTTCCACTGAGTTTTACTTCCCTCTGTGCACATGTGTGTTCATCGGTTAGTTCTAATTTAATAATGAGTACATGTGGTGTTTTGTTTTCCATTCTTGTGAAACTTCACTTATGAGAATGGTCTCCAATTCCATCCAGATTGTTGCAAAAGTATTAATTCATCTTTGTTTTGTGGCTGAGCAGTATACATATACTGCATTTTATTAATCCACTCATAAATTGATGGGCATTTGGGTTGATTGGATATTTTTCCAATTGTGAATTGTGCTGCAATAGACATTTGAGTGTGGGTGTCTTTTTGAAGAAAAGTCTTCTTTTTTCCCTTTGGGTAAATACTCAATAGTTGGAATGTTGGATCAAATGGTAGGTCCACTTTTAGTTTGCTGAGAAATCTCCATACTATCTTCCATAGATGTTGTACTAATTTGTAGTTCCACCAAGCGCGTATAAGCATTCCTTTCTCTCCTTATCCACACTATCATCTATTGTGTTTGGTCTTTTTGATATATATATATATATATATATATATATATATATATGACTATAAACTATACCTTAGTCTCTGTGTCTTCTTTTATTTCTCTCTGTTGCTTATTAATCCTTATCATCTGTGGTGACCCCTATCTTAGGGACTTGGCTCTGTGGGGAGATGTAGCTAATCTCCTCATGGGCCTGCCTTAACTACTCCTTCACAGGGGATTATCATTTGCTAATATGTTCCAAGCTGTTATGGACACATGATGAATGCCTGCCTAACTCCTGTCCCTTTCTTTGAAAGTAGCATCCACAATCCCAGCTGAGGACATTGTTTTTACTAGCTTTTGCCAACATTGCCCCTCCAATAGAGGCAAGCCAATGGATTCTTTCCTTATATTTTAAACTAATCAATTTGGAGTATCTTATACAAAAACAAACTGGGATGCCAATTTTTAGGCCATGCACATTGATAAGCAGAGGGACATCTACATAGAGAAACAGGAGAAACAAGATGTCAAAGATAAATTTAGATAAAAAATCAAGTGGTCCAAGACAGGGACAATAGGTGAGTTTGTTCCTTATAAATATCCAGATCATACAGAGGCCTGTTTTAAAGACTTTGGCTACTGTTCTGAGTGATATTGGAGCATGTGAAAGAGTTTTAGCAAGGAACTATAAAAGTATACATAGATATTTAAAAATCACTCCCGCTGTTTTAAGGAGAGGAAAATGTAGGGAGTTGAGGCTGATATTGGAAGCTAGGTATGAGGCAATTGAAAGAATGCAAATGAGGTTGATGGTGGTTTGGACCAGCGTGGAGGTAGTAAGTGGTCAGATCAACCATATGGTTTGAAGGTAGAGCCAACAAGAGTGCCTAATGAATTTGATGTTATAGATAAGTCAATAGGAGTTGTCAAATATGACTCCAAAATTTTAGATGAGCAACTGAAAGAATTAGTTAGAAGATTGGCAAAAGCATATTGGCCTTAAGGTGAAGAACAGAATCTAGTAAATTACTGAGAGTATTAATTGAGACAACATCTATGAAAACTGATTTGGCAAGTTTACAATTGCACTTAATCTTATACCTAGCAATTTACCTTCAAAAAATTTATTCTACAAATATAGTTGCACATGTATAAAATGCCTAATATAAAGGTTATTTACTGAAGCCATCAAAAGAAGACTGGTTAAATAAATTATGATACATCCATATGAAGGATGGATGTATCATAAAACTGAATGAAAGAGTAATTTGTGTATGGCTCTGGAAAGATCTCCAAAATATATTGTTATGTGGAAAAAGTGGGGTGCAGTACAGTTTGATTAGTGTGTTACCATTTGTGTAAGAAAACATGAGGTATGAGATTAAGACATATAGGCATAGACTTGATTTTATATCAGTTAAACATCTCTTGAATGACATAAACCAAATAATAAATATTTATACCAAGGGAAGAAGGAGGTTATCTGGGGGACAAAAGCAGAAAATGATCACAATACTCCTTTACATTTTTAGAATGTCAAAACGTATGACTCTGCTATTACTATAACAAAAATTTAAAAAATAAAATTATCTATGTAGTTCTGCTATAACTATACAGGCATTAATCTCCCAATAACTTGGGAAAATGTGAAAGATAAAACAACTTAAAATCTAGAATGATTTTACTGAATTCTTGAAAAGTGTATAATACTATAAAAAGGATCAGATGAAAATGTGTCTCTGTTTCACCACTGCTGCAAGTTAATATGGTTGCATCTTTATGATAAAATTTTAGTTTGAAAGGTCAACATATGCAACACTTGAGAACCTTGTCTTGTGAATATTGTTAATTTTTTTCTGAAGTGCTCTGCCACTTTTTCTGACATAAAGTTTTTTTTGTATGAATAAAGTAGAGTGAACAATAATTAGGCATTTGTCTAGATTATTAATAATCTTTAGTTACAAAATATATAACTATGTTTTATAAATAAATATCAGAGCACTTCTAATCAGAGATCCTTATTTTGAATGACTCACAATCTGCATCAAACTTTATTAACACTTGAAGCTCTGACTCAAGTGGGGCAAAACCAATATATATAACCTAAACATTTGTACCCCTGTATAATGCTGAAATAAAAAATAAATTTAAAAAACGAAAAAAAAAATAGATGTAAAGATAACATGGTGCAGTGAAAGGAATATGAATTTGGGCTTTGGAGCCTCAATAATCTGGATTTGAATATTTAGTTTCCCTACTGACTGGATGTTTGGCCATGAACAAGATAAATTTTCTATCTTAGTTTCCTCACCTACAAAGCCAAATAGATGTTCGGTGATTGATACTTGATTTTCAATATGCATTTATTACTGTGAAGTAGTTGCAGAAGAAAATAACTCCTAATGTATTATATTTTGGATTGGACATGGTTACAGTTTTTAGTTTCTGTTCTGAATATATTTTATAGAAAGCAAATTGGAAAATCCTTATATAGCAATTGAAGATATGGGAGGGAAAAGGCTAGAGAATCAAATTGCTTAGCTGCAAAATGCCTAGTCTTTACACCAGGAGAAAAATGCGGTCAGAAAAGAAAAGAGATTTATTGGCATTTCACTAAGCTCTAAAAGGTAAACAAACAAACAACAACAACAACAAACCAAAACCCATCAGACTTCCCTTTATTAAACTAGCTTGGGGAAGAATGGTGATTAATTGGTTTGAAAATAAGAATAGTCTATATCTGACATTTTCAAGATCATTATGGGTACTATTGAAAATAATTATGTTTACATTTTTAAACTTCACTTCTTTTAACATCAAAGCACATTTGTAGAGATGGGATTTTTTTATTCAAAATAATCATATAATCTATCTTGAAAACATTGCTTAAGTTATATTCATGGTATACCTTAAAATACAGTTTTATGTTACTTTCTTAGCAGCTAGCATTTAGCTGAATAGAAATGCTAATAAAAAACTGCCTAAATTATTTGGTACGTCATATACCCTGGGCTTCTTTCTGAAGTATCAAAAAGCTTTCAATGAATCTATTGATTTCAGAAGACTATAGAAAAAACAGCTGTTATCTATCTTTTCCTCTCATCCACAGGAATATTGGAGTCAATTTAGTTTCCATCCTATGCCTGATTGAGATGATTACTCAGAATGTTAGAGCTAATGATGCAAGTTTATACCAGGTGCTGCCTCTCTTCAAGTCACTTTTCTCCAAACATGTGAATTTAGATTATGAAAGTTGCACATGATCTAAGTGTGGCAGATGACTTGTCTGAAATGATGCTTTACTCATCTGGACTCTGGAATTTTGATCTTGGGTAAAGAAGAACAGCTTCATAATTTCCCTTAAAAAATAAAAGACCTCTTTTAGAATATAAACTATTTTGACCTTTAGACTGGGAAAAATATTTTTCAAAGATCAAATGAACACTAAGGCAGCCCCTGGGATAAATACTTCATGGTATCCCCTGGGATAAACTCAATATGGAGAACAATGATAATAGTAGGATAGATAAAGAGGTGCTGGTCCTGATTTTTTGGATCTGAATAAAATGAGACAGATATCACTTATAATAGTCTAGACAGGTGGAAATAATCTTCAGTGTTAGGTTTTGCTTCAATGTTGCTGCTATATGTTTGGAAAAGAAAGTTTGCCATGTAGCTATTTTTTATATTTCAAGATAATTATCTAAGCACCTCCATTAGCCTTTTATAGTCTTTGCCTACATTTTGTCCACTTTATTGATGATAAGTGGCTTTTTCACCAGAAAGTAGATACTGATACAGGAATGGGGGGAAATGATTAAAGTTAAACATATCAATTTTGTGTGTAGTTTCTAGAATCCTTTAGATATTTATCTCTTTCAACGTTCACTGCACATTATAATAAACAGGGGAGCTTTTAAAAATTCTAATTCTGAGACTGATCCCAGGTCCAATGAAATTATAGTTTCTGCAAGTGGAATCCAGGCATCAGTAAATTTTAAAGCCCTCCAGATGATTCAAATGTACAGCCAACTGAGAATCACTGCTCTTACTCCCCTGAATTAGTAAGAAAAGCTATGTCACTTGCATTTCTGATGGCAAGTTCTTTGTGCTTTGTTTGTATATGTTTGACTTCTACATTTATAATTATGGCTGGTCTGGTAATTTTAATTGAACTTGTACCTAATGTTATCATTTGTTCAAATGTCATCTTTTCAGACAGGCCATTCCTGGCCAACCAAAATTGTCACCAACATTTATCACTCTCTATTACCTTGTCCTATTTTATTTTTACTCGTAGCACTTACTACCATCTGACATTTTACTAGGCACTAATCTCTTGATTGTTACTTATCTGTCATTCCTGTCATCTTCATTAGAATTTAAACTCTATGAAAGGAGGGCTTATGTTTTGCTTACCACTACATCTCAAGGAGCAGAGCCTGGTGCATAGCAGACAATAAGATTTGTAGGATGAATAACAAATGTATAGTGAACAATTATTCTATTTTTTCATTATTAGTAATTTGTGGTACCAATGTAAAAATTTTTCTCTTACCTTGACTCATTCAGAGCTATATGTGTAAGAAAACATATTCCCAAATAGACCATTCATTACTGAATATTATAATAGTGTTAGGTATAAATTATTTTTCTCTATTTCATATTACTAAGTTTTAAAAAAATATTCAGTTAATAGCAAAGATATTATTTCTATTTCAGAGAGAAAATAAAATACATCATTTTTCATCCCCAGATCAAAGAGTTATCTGGCTGGAAAAAAGTTCTTACATTTGAATTTCTGTAGTATTGTGTTATCTTGTTAGAGGAGAAAAGAGATTCAAAGGTAACTTAGTAATGAAATACTATAAATTTTAATGTATCAGAATAGGCAATAAGTAACAGAATTTTTACTTGTGCTGTAACTCAAAGATAGACTCTTTTTTATCAAAGACAGAAGGTAATTTATATTTATAGGGTACTTAAAATATTCCAATAATTTTGTATTTAATACCCATAACAAATGCAGTAATATTATTTACCATCAGATGGCAAACTGAGACAGATTGTATTTTCCAAGATAGCTGCAACAAGATTTCTCATTTTATATGCTCTTCTTACAGTGTGACATTGGCTCTTCTTCCATAGAGAGGAGCATCTCCTCCTCTTGAATCTAGGAAGTCCTATAACTGTGGTGAACATGATGCTATTAATATGTGATTTCTAAAGCCCAAAGTTAAATTCCTTTATTATTACAGAGATTATAGGTGTTTATAGATAAAAACTGTATTCTCTCACCTTACTTTTTAGGTACCAGCAGAATAGGCCTTTTTTTATATGTCTTTAAATGCTCTAATTCCTTTGCTACCACTAGGGCTTTGTCTCTATAGTTTCCTCTACCTAGAATACTCTTTTTCATGCTGTATACAAAACTTGCTTATTCTCATCATTGACATAGTAGCACAAATGTCATCTCCCAAAAACGCATTCTTTAACCATCTTTTTTTTCTTTTCTGTTAGTACAAATTTATTTTCTTTGTGATTCACATCACAACTTGTAATTATCTTGTGTATTTCATATCTACAGTTTCTTGGATTGGTTAATGTCCCTTGAATGTCCCAGAGTCATTCTCTACATTTATGAGTCCTATTCACCATATCAGAAGGCAAACCTCTATTAATGAAATTACATGGGTCCCCGAGCTTCAAGTTGGGCTCAGCCAATGGGAGATATTTTCAAAAGTTTGAAAGGTAGAATAAGAGAGAACACAGAATATATATGACCTATTCTCTCTTTCTGCTATTTAAAGGCTTCAGTAATGGCTATATTCCTCCAGGGTTACAATTCCCATCAGCTATAACTCTCTTGGGGTCCCAGTAACACACTTTTCACCATTATCCTTTCAGGGCTGGGGATGCATCAGAGACTCAGTGGGCAAAAATATATTCAAATTAGGGGGCAGAGCAAGATGGTGAACAAGAAACACCGCAAGACAGAGTGTCTCTGCAAAAAAGACAGATTCCGGAAGAAAATAGAAGAAAGAAGCAAGCAGACGAGCATACATCAGACAAAGGTTGGAAGGAGGGGTACCAGAGACTACGGGAGACTCCACAGGAGGAGGTTGCAGAGGAGAACTGGAAGCAGAGACCATCTGAGAAGCTTGGAGACCAGCAGCAAGGGTAGGTGGAGGGGTTAACTTCCCCCTCCCTTGTATCTCAGACACCTGGTGAGCTTCCCAGTGGTTGGAGAGACCTGCAGACACCATCCCAGAGACAGCCACTGCCAGTAAGAGCTAAGACTGCAGTGGACATGGCACCAGGCTCCCAACTCCCTCGGGTCACCTCCGTGTGTACAGACCAGAGCCATTTGGCAGGCGCCATATTGTGACATACTCCCCTCCCTCTTCCTTATCCGCAGCTGCCAAGAGAGACAATATAGCCACCAGCTGGAGGCATCACCAGGGAATGGGACCTTCCCTTTTGGGGCCCTACAGCTGACTGAGGGGTACTCAGACGATGAGATCCCTACCCGCCAGCCTTCCTAGATGATGCTGGCCCAGTGATTCCAGGAGAATGGGGCAGACCCTGAGGTTGAGAGACATCGAACCAGCTTGGGCTCCCTGTGTGTGAATTAGGAATGGCACTCCTGTCACTGGTGGAGTCAGGGATTAAATTCTGGGGCCCAGAGGTCAGACCTGCTTACCAGATCCCATGCACCCGGGTCTCAGAAGTGATATTCGTGAACAAGACTACTAAGGTGTGTGTGCCTTCAGGGGCAGATCAGCATGCTTGAGGGAAATCCTCCTCCCAAGTGGGGTGGGGGGCGTGTGCCCAGCCCAGGTGGTGACACTGCACAGGGAACCTCCTGGCCTGCATCACAGCCAGGGGAGACCCAATGGAATGAGGTCTTGCCTGCTGGCAGAGGCCCAGGAGAAGCCTCAGAGTCAGGGAGGGTGGAAAGGAGTGAGGCCTGCTCCAGAATGCAGGTCTCAGACAGCCACACCCCCTCACAGAGACTTTTTGGCTGAGTGGGGCCATTCCAGCCCCTCCCTGACAGCTTTTACCAGAAGCAGAGAATATAACTTTGACCCCTGCTAACAGCATTGGTGGTGCCTGAGGGCAGATTTACCCAACCCAGCTCTGCCCAGACTCACTCTCAGACCAGCCCTCACTGAGGTGGAGAATAATGACACACCTGGAAGTCCTAGGGCCCCACCCACCACCTGAGGCACTAGAGTGCCTCTCCAGAGGAACAAGAGCTGGTTACAGGACCAAAAAACAACAGTATAGCCTGATTCTCCCACCAAGCACCACCTACTGACAAGAAGGACATTCTGAACACCCTTTTACAACATCTACTGACTCATCATACAGGGTGTGGTGGAATCTCACCAACAAACACCACCTACTGGCTCAGAGACTAAACAAGGCATGTCATTATCTAAATGAAAACCTAAAGGTAAGAAGCAACAACTGATCCAGATGTGAAGAAATCAGCAAAGGAACTCTGGAAATATGAAGATTCAAACAGAAAGCAACCCACAAAGAGGAACACCAGCCCCTTAGAAATGGACATCAACCAAAAGCAGACCACTAAAATGACAGAAGAAGAATTTTGGACATGGATCTTAAGAAAGTTCAATGACTTGCAAGAAAAACTGCGAACACACACACACACACACACACACACACACACACACAAAAAAAAAAAAAAAAAAAAAAAAAAAACAAGAAGATTCTAGGACCTGGAACAAAAATTCACTACAGAAATTGAAATAATAAAGAAAAATCGAACTGAACTCCTGGAAATGAGAAATCAATTCAGGGAAATAGAAAACACAGCAGAAAGAATGAAGAACAGGGTAGATCAAACAGAAGAAAGAATCTCAGAGATTGAACATAACAATTTCCAATTAAATAAATCAGTCACAGAGATAGAGCAGAGAAATAAGAGAAAAGAACAAAGCCTACAAGAGATGTGGGATTATGTTAAGAAACCTAATGTGAGGGTCATAGGGTTACCAGAAGGGGGAGAAGACAGCACTCAAGGGTTGGACAAGCTATTTGAAGATATAATACAGGAAAATTTCCCAGGCCTTGCTAAAAATCTCTATATACAACTTCAAGAAGCTCAAAGGACTCCTGGGAGATTCAATGCAAACAGGAAGACGTGCACAACCTGCAGTCATCAGAATGACCAAAATATCAACTAAAGAGGCCCTTCTATGAGCTGTAGGATGAAAAAAACAAGTAACACATAAAGGAAACCCAATCTGAATAATGCCAGATTTCTCTATTGAAACTTTACAAGCAAGGAGAGACTAGGACCCCATTCTCACTCTTTTGAAACAGAATAATGCCCAGCCTAGAATCTTATTTCCTGCAAAACTAAATTTTCTATATGAAGGAGAAATCAAGACATTCTTAGATAAGCAAAGACTGAGGGAATTCATCAAGACAAGACCTGCTCTTCAAGAAGTACTCAAAATGGTGATACACACAGATCAGCAGAATAAATACTCATGAATGTAAATATATTCCAAAGCTAAAGAGCAAAGCCCAGATATCACAATGGCTCAAGAGAGAAAACAAAACAACAAAGTTCAACCCAACATAATGAACAGAAATCTGCCCAAATCCATCAGTTATCTCAATAAGTGTGAATAGCTTGGACTCCCCACTCAAGAGACATAGGCTGCCCAAATGGATAAAAAAAACATAAGCCAAATATCTGCTGCCTTCAGGAAACACATGTAACCTGCAAGGATGCAATTAGACTAAAAGTAAAGGGGTGGAGAACAATATTTCAAGCAAACAGAAGCCAAAAGAAAACTGGTATGGCAGTGCTGATTACAGATAACTTAGTTTATGAATCAACAAAAGTAATAAAAGAAAAATAAGGTCACTATATATTGGTGAAGGGTACAGTTGCACAAGAAGACATAACAATTCTAAATATATATTCACCCAACCTTGGTACACCCAAATTCATAAAGCAAACTCTACTTGATCTAAATAAATGGATAAACAACAACACCATAATAGTCAGAGACTTTAACACCCCACTGACACACAGGACAGATCCTCCAAACAGAAAATCAACAAAGAAATAATGGACTTAAACAGAACCCTAGAACAAATGGGCCTGACTGACATTTACAGGACATTCTACCCCAAAACCACTGAATATACGTTCTTCTCATCAGCTCATGGGTTAATCTCTAAGATTGACCATATCCTAGGACACAAAGCACATCTAAGACAATTTAAAAGAATAGAAATTATTCCATGTATCTTTTCATATCACAACGGAATAAATGTAGAAATCAACCCTAACAGGAACTCTCATTTCTACACAAAGTCATGGAAACTAAACAACCTTCTGCTGAATGATCACTTCATGAACCAGGAAATAAAGACAGAAATTAAAAGATTCTTTGAACTAAATGACAAAGGAAACACAAGTTATCAAAACCTGTGGGACACAGCTAAAGCAGTCCTGAGAAGAATGTTTATTTCAATAAATGTCTATATCCAAAAGTCAAAAAGATCACAAATAGACAACCTAATGAATCATCTCAAAGAGCTAGAAAATGAATAACAGACCAACCCCAAACCCAGCTGAAGAAGTGAAATAATTAAGATAAAATTAGAACTAAATGAAATTGACTACAGGAAAACCCTATTGAAGATTAATAAAACAAAATGTAGTTTCTTTGGAAAAAATAAAATCGACACACCTTTGGCTAGACTAATGAAAAGCAGACAAGAAATGTCTCTAATAAGCTCCATCAGCAACAATAAAGGAGAAGTTACAATGGATGCCACAAAGATACTAGATATAATTTATGAATACTAAAAAAAACCTCTATGCAAAGAAACTGGAAAGGGTGGAGGAAATGGAATTTTTTTTAGAAACACACAGCCTCCCTAGGCTCAACTAGGAAGAAATAGAATTCCTGAACAGACCAATATCAAGTACTGAAATTGAAACAGCAATCAAAAACCTTTCTAAAACAAAAAGTCCTGGACAAGATGGTTTCACACCCAAATTTTACCACACTTACAAAGAACTGGTGTCTATCCTGCAGAAATTATTCAACTACATCGAGAAGGATGGAATCATCCCCAGCACATTTTATGAAGCGAACATAACCCTGGTACCCAAACCAGGAAAGGATGCAACAAAAAAAGAAAATTATCGAGCAATTTCCCTTATGAATATAGATGCAAAAATTCTCAACAAAATCCTAGCCAATTGAATCCAAGTGCTTGTCAAGAAAATAGTGCATCACAACCAAGTGGGCTTCATCCCAGGGATGCAGGGATGGTTCAACATACTCAAATCTATAAATGTAATTCACCATGTAAACAGAAGCAAAAACAAGGACCATTTGATCCTCTCAATAGATGCAGAAAAAGCATTTAACAAAATTTAACACCCTTTTGTGATAAGAACACTGAACAAAATAAGCATGGACGGGGCTTACCTAAAAATGATACAAGCCATATATGTCAAACCCACAGCCAATACAATACTGAATGGGGAAAAATTGAAAGCATTCCCACTTATTCTGGAAGAAGACAAGGTTGCCCACTATCTCCACTTCTATTCCACATAGTTCTGGCAGCCCTTGCAACAGAAATCAGACAAGACAGCGAAATTAAGGGTGTCCAAAGGGAACAAAAGTGATCAAACTCTCACTCTTCGCTGATGACATGATATTATATGTAGAAAACTCCAAGGATTCAACCAAGAAAATCCTTGAATTGATAAACGAATTTGGTAAAGTCTCAGGATACAAAATCAATACACAGATATCCGATGCATTGATATACGCCAACAACAGTACAAGTGAGAACCAAATCAAAGACTCAATTCTCTTCAAAATAGCAACTAAGAAAATAAAGTACCTAGGATATATTTAACTAAGGAAGTAAAAGATCTCTACAGGGAGAACTATGAAACACTGAAGGAGGAAATAGCAGGCTATGTAAACAGGTGGAAGAATATTCCATGTCCATGGGTCGGCAGAATCAACATTGTTAAAATGTCTATAATACCCAAAGTGACCTACCGAGTCAATTCAATCCTTATTAAAATACTGTCATCATTTTTCACAAATATAGAAAAAAATAATTTTACCCTTCGTTTGGAACCAGAGAAGACCCCGTATAGCAAAGCCAATCCTAGGCAATATAAACACACTAGGAAGTATTCATTTGCCAGACTTCAAACTATACTACAAGGCTATAGTCTTTAAAACTGCTTGGGACAGGCACAAGAACAGGGACATTGACTGGTGGAACAAAACAGACAACCCAGATATAAAACCATCCTCATATAGCCAACTAATCTTCGACAAATCAGACAAAAACATACACTGTGGAAAAGAATCCTTATTCAATAAATGGTGCTGGGACACCTGGATAGCCACATGTAGAAGACTGAAACAAGACCCACACCTTTCACCTCTCACAAAAATTAACTCACGCTGGGTAACAGACTTGAACCTTAGGTGTGAAACTATTATAATGCTAGAGGAAAGTGTTGGAAATACTCTTCTAGACATTGGCCTAGGCAAAGAATTTATGAAGAAGACCCCAAAGGCAATCACAGCATCAACAAAAATAACTAAATGGGACCTGATCAAATTAAAAAGCTTCTGCATAGCCAAAGAAACTGTCAAGAGAACAAACAAACAACCCACAGAATGGGAGAAAATTTTCGCCAGCTACACATCTGGTAAAGGGCTAATAACCAGAATCTCTTTAGAAGTCAGGAAAATCAGCAAGGAAAAGTCAGACAACCCTATCAAAAAGTGGGTAAGACATGAACAGAAATTTTTCAAAAGAAGACAGAATAAAAGCCCACAAACATATGAAAAGATGCTCAAAATCTCTAATCATCAGGGGTATGCAAATCAAAATTGCAATGAGATATTACTTATCTCCAATAAGAATGACCCTTATTAAAAATCCTCAAACAATAAATGTGGGTATGTGTGCAGAGAGATAGGAATACTCCTATACACTGCTGGTTGGACTGAAAACTAGTTCAACCTCTGTGGAAAGCAATATGGAGATACCTTAAAGCAATACAGGTAGATCTACCATTTGATCCAGCAATTCCACTACTGGGCATCTACCCAAAAGATCAAAAGTCACTTTATGAAAAAGACACATGCACTCGAATGTTTGTAGCAGCACAATTCACCATTTCAAAGTTGCGGAAACAACCCAAGCGCCCATCAATACATGAGTGGATTAATAAAATGTGGTATATGCATACCATGGAGTACTATTCAGCTTTAAGAAACAATGGTGATATAGCACCTCTTGTATTTTCCTGGATAGAGCTGGAAGCCATTCTACTAAGTGAAGTATCTCAAGAATGGAAAAACAAGCACCACATGTACTCACTAGTAAATTGGTATTAATGGATCAACTCCCAATTGGACATATAGAAATAACATTTATCAGGTGTCGGGCAGGTGGGAGGGGGGAGGAGGGGATGGGTATATACAAACACAATGAGTGAGATGTGCAACGTTTGGGGGATGGTCACGCCTAAAGCTGTGACTCAGAGGGGAGGGAGGCATGGGCAATATATGTAACCTTAACATTTGTACCCCTACAATATGGTGAAATAAAATTTAAAAAATATATGTAAAAAATATATATTCAAATTTGTGAGTTTGAGGGAAGTTTAATAATGGGACTAGTCACAAAGGTATGGGAAGGATTTAGAAAAACTTGTAAGAGATGACACATAACCCTGAAGCTAGTCAAAGAATAACCTGGAAATGAAGCTGTATGAATAGAACTTCCTGAAGTTCTGTGATCCTAGAGAAGTTCAGCCATTGTTAATACTTGACCTCACAGGGGTTGAGAGGGAGGAAGGAAGTTGAAAGCATGGGGAAACAAATATCCCTCGTTTTTTCTTATCTTATTTTCTGGATTTCTTTTTTCCATTGCTACCCATCTGCCAAACTTAAACAGGGCTTTATGACAAGGTAACCTGTTTATTGAAATACATATGGAACAGATTCTTTGGACACAAAGTTGGATGGGAAAAAGGGAGAGTGGATCTGAAGTGGTAAATTAAAAATATCCAGGAGAGAGGATAATGTCTTTCCAGTATTGTTGCTCAGTGTATGTTTCATCGACTCTTGTTGGTTTTCCTAGCCCTATCAATAACCCCATAAATATATCTGCAATTAAATTGTTAGATTGTGCCATTATTTTCCTACTGGCATAGGTCATATTCTGAAAGATACTGTTCCTAACAAATCTCCCATATTTGTTCTTAACACAACTAGAATGATTCATTCAAGATGTAAGTCAGATCACATCAACTCTTTCCTCAAAATCTTCTGATGCTTCCCCATCAAGCTAAAAGTAAAATTGAAAACTTTTACTATGGCTTATAAGGCCCTACCAGATGTGGCCCCTGTCTACCTCTATGACCTCATCTTCTACAACTTTCCCTCTTGCTTAGTATACTTTAGCCACAATGGTCTTTTAGGTGTCAATTTGCCTGGAATATCCTTGCCATAGATATGTGAAAGGGCTTTCTCCTTTTTACCAATCAGGTCACTTCTCAAATTTCACTTTCTCAGAAGCTTTCTTTGTACAGCTTTCAAGGGACTCTCATTTCCCTCCTATCTCTCAATAATTTGCAGAACCCAATAAGATTTCACTAAACACCCTGCCTTAGCCTGGTACCCTTGACACACACCCTTTCTGTGTGATACTCAGCCCTCTGTATCCATGGGCTTATATCTGTGGATTCAACCAACCATCAGAAAAAAAAGAAAAATGAATGGTGGCACCTATACTAAACATGCAGACTTTTGTTTTCTTATGATTATTTCCTAAACAAGGTAGTATAACAACTATTTACATGGTATTTACATTACATTAGATATTATAAGTAATTTCAACATGATTTAAAGTGTACAAGAGGATATGCATAAGTTATATGGAAATACTATACCATTTTATACAAAGTACTTGAGCATTCACAGATTTTGGTGTCCACAAGTGGTCCTAGAACCAATTCTCCATGTTATCAAGGGATAAATGTATATACCTTGAGGCTTTTTGCATCACTTTACTTGACTGTCCCAGCCCAAGGCAAATAGGGGAGTCATATGCTAGGTTTGAAATATAATTATGCTAAAGGTCATAAGAACTGGATTTTATTGTATTTCAGAAAACTAGGTATCAAACTTTAAATTATTTGTTGTTCTTACAGACTTGTCTTAAAAAATTATTGTAGAGACTGTGTTCTTCATTTAATCTCAAAATTTGTCTTACCGTGTCATGAACACCATTAGTCTACAAAATTTTTTTTAAAAGACCATAAAAAGAGAAACACAGGGAGACCTATGAATTCATGTCCAAAACCTGTCCTGAGGGCTGACAAGTCAAAACTTTTGCCAGGCCATTGCCATTAAGAGGAAGAATCTTGCCTCAAGTCATATCCAAATGCCTTAAAAGGTCTTCTTTATTTCTTTATCCTATTTCTGTGACAAAATATTCAAACTCTAAAACTATTAGTAGTCACATATTGTTTGTTTTGTGGTTAGAGATGGCCATCCTTTGGTAAGAGACCCAAGACAAAAGGGACAGAAGAATATTTTTCAACTTACCATTATCAACATACTTTGAATCATCTCAGTCCAAGCTAGACTACTTTATTTTATGTGTGTTCTCATTATAAGACAAATTCTGGTTACATTCTTACAAAATGCAACAAAAGGTTAAAGTGGAATTAAGTGTTCAGTTTGAGGAATTTTCAATATCACTAAGATTATCCACCTTAATAATGCCTTAGAGCAAAAGGAGAATGAGCAAAACGAAAATTCTTCATTGTATTAGTCAGGATTTTCCAGACAGAATACACACAAGGATAGATCAATAGATAGATAGATAGATAGATAGATAGATAGATAGATAGATAGATAGATAGATTATGATAAATTCTCATATGATTATGGAGGCTGAGAAGTCTCATGATCTGACATCTATAAGTTGGAAGCTCAGGAAAACCAGTGGTGTAATTCAGTCTAAGTTAGAAGTCCTTGAGGACCAGGGAGCTGATTATATAAATTGTAGTCCAAGGGTAGAAAATGAGATTACATGCTCTAGCTCAAACAGCAAGACGGAGAAAAGGGGGTAAATACCTCTTTCTGGTACCTTTTGTTCTATTTAGGCCCTCAAAAGATTGGATGATACCCATCCACATAGGTGAGGGTAATCTATTTTACTGAGTGCACTAGGCCAAATGCCAATCTTACCTGGAAACTCCCTACAATACACATCCAAAATCAATGGTTTTTTTTTTTTTTTTTACTCTACATTATATCATTTTTTTTTCTTTAATGTATTTTTTTTTTATTTTGGCATATTATAGGGGTACAGATTTTAAGGTTTCAATAAATGCCCATTTCCCCCCCTCCCCCCAAAAGTCTGAGTCTCTATCATGACCATCCCCCAGATGGTGCACATCTCACTCATTATGTATGTATATACCCGCCCCCTCCCCCCTCCCACCTGCCCAATACCCTATTACTGTAGTACCTATGTGTCCACTTAGGTGCTACTCAGTTAATACCAGTTTGCTGAAGAATATATCTGGTGCTTGTTTTTCCATTCTTGGGATACCTCACTTAGTAGTATGGGTTCCAGCTCTAACCAGGAAAATATAAGATGTGCTATATCACCATTGCTTCTTAGAGCTGAATAGTATTCCATGGTATACATATACCACATTTTATTAATCCATTCTTGGATTGATAGGCACATGGGCTGTTTCCACAGCCTTGCAATTATGAATTGTGCTGCTATAAACATTCGAATGCAGGTGTCTTTTTTGTAGAGTGTCATTGGATCATTTGGGTAGATGCCCAGCAATGGGATTGCTGGATCAAATGATAGATTGACTTGTATCACTTTAAGGTATCTCCATATTGCTTTCCACAGAGGTTGAACTAGTTTGCAGTCCCACCAGCAGTGTAGGAGTGTTCCTCTCTCTCCGCAACCACTCCAGCATTTATTGTTTGGAGATTTTTTGATAAAGGCCATTCTCACTGGGGTTAAGTGATATCTCATTGTGGTTTTGATTTGCATTTGCCTGATGATTAGAGATGTTGAGCATTTTTTCATATGTTTGTTGGCCATTCTTCTGTCTTCTTTAGAAAAATTTCTGTTCAAGTCCTTTGCCCACTTTTTAATGGGGTTATTTGATTTTTTCTTCCTGATTTTCGTGAGTTCTAAGTATATTCTAGTTATCAGTCCCTTAATGGATGCATAGGATGCAAAAATTTTCTCCCATTCTGTAGGTTGTCTGTTTACTTTCATGACTATTTCTTTGGCTGTGCAGAAGCTTTGTAGTTTGATCATGTCCCATTTATTTATTTTTGTTGCTGCTGTGATTGTCTTTGGGGACTTCTTCATAAACTCTTTGCACAGGCCAATGTCTAGGAGAGTGTTTCCAACTTTTTCCTCTAGAGTTCTAATAGTTTCATACCTTAGGTTTAAGTCTGTTATCCAGCGTGAGTTGGTTTTTGTGAGAGGTGAAAGGTGTGGGTCCTGTTTTAGCCTTCTACAGGTGGCTATCCAGTTTTCCCAGCACCATTTATTAAAGAGGAATTCTTTTCCCCAGCGTATGTTTTTGTCTGCTTTGTCAAAGATTAGATGGCTATATGAGGATGGTTTTATATCAAGATTCTCACATCTGTTCCACTGATCGATATTCCTATTTTTGTGCCAATACCATATTGATTTGATTACTACAGCTTTGTAGTATAGTTTGATATCTGGCATATTAATGCCTCCCATTTTGTTTTTGTTGCCTAGAATTGCTCTTGATATTCGGGGTCTTCTTTGGTTCCATACGAAGTGTAAAATTATTTTTTCTATATCTGTGAAGAATGCTGATGGGATTTTAATAGGTATTGCATTGAATCTGTAGATCAGTTTGGGTAGTATAGACATTTTGACGATATTGAGTCTGCCGATCCACGAGCATGGTATGGATTTCCATCTGTTTACATCCTCTGCTATTTCCTTCTTCAGTGTTTCATAGTTCTCCCTGTAGAGGTCTTTTATGTCCTTGGTTAAGTATATTCCTAGATAGTTTAATTTCTTTGTTGCTATTGTGAAGGAAATTGAGTCTTTGATTTGGTTCTCAATTAGATAGTTGTTGGCGTATATGAATGCCTCTGATTTCTGTGCATTGATTTTGTATCCTGAGAATTTATTAAATTCATTGATCAGTTCCAAGAGTTTCTTGGTTGAATCCTTGGGGTTTTCTAGATATAATATCATATCATCAGCAAACAGTGAAAGTTTGATCTCTTCTGCCCCTATTTGGATACCTTTGATTCCATTTTCCTGTCTGATTGCTGTAGCCAAGACTTCCAGTACAATGTTGAACAGAAGTGGAGATAGTGGGCAGCCTTGTCTGGTTCCAGTTCTAAGTGGGAATGATTTCAATTTTTCCCCATTCAGTATGATGTTGGCTATGGGTCGGTCATATATGGCTTGTATCATTTTTAGGTATGTCCCTTCTATGCCTATTTTCTTAAGTGTTCGTATCATGAAAGGGTGTTGAATTTTGTCAAAAGCTTTTTCTGCATCTATTGAAAGAATCATGTGGTCTTTGTTTTTGCTTCTGTTTATGTGGTGAATTGCATTTATAGATTTACGTATGTTGAACCATCCCTGCATCCCTGGGATGAAGCCCACTTGGTCGTGTTGGATTATTTTTTTGATAAGTGTCTGGATTCGGTTAGCTAAGATTTTGTTGAAAATTTTTGCATCTATATTCATTAGGGATATTGGTCTGTAGTTTTCTTTTTTTGTTGCATCCTTTCCTGGTTTTGCTATCAGAGTAATATTCACTTCATAAAAGGTGTCGGGGAGGTTTCCGTTCTTCTGGAGGTTGTGGAATAGTTTCTTAAAGATAGGTACTAGTTCTTCTTTGTAACTATGGTAAAATTCAGGTGTGAAGCCATCTGGACCAGGACTTTTCTTTTTAGGAAGATTTTTAATTGCTGTTTCTATTTCAGCTGTTGAGATTGGTCTGTTCAGGGAATCTATTTCTTCCTGGTTGAGCCTAGGGAAGCTGTGTGTTTCTAGAAATTTGTCCATTTCCTCCACATTTTCTAGTTTGTGTGCATAAAGATTTTTGTAGTATTCATAAATTGTATCTTGTATCTCTTTGGGATCAGTTGTGATATCTCCTTTTTTATTCCTGATGGAGCTTATTAGAGATTTCTCTTTTCTGCTTTTCATTAGCTTAGCCAATGGTGTGTCAATTTTGTTTATTTTTTCAAAGAACCAACTTTTTGTTTTATTAATCTCCTGAATAGGTTCCCTGTTTTCAATTTCGTTTAGTTTTGATTTGAACTTGTTAATTTCACTTCTTCTCCTGGGTTTGGGGTTGATCTGTTCTTCTTTTTCCAGCTCTTTGAGTCGTTTCATTAGATTGTCTGTTTGTGATCTTCTTGTCTTTTGGTTATAGGCATTTATGGAGATAAACTTTCCTCTCAGAACTGCTTTAGCTGTGTCCCAGAGGAGTTGATAACTTGTCTCTCCATTGTCGTTTTCTTCATAGAAGTTTTTTATTTCCGTCTTGATTTCTTCATTTACGAAGTAATCATTTAGTAGGAGGTTGTTTAATTTCCACGTTTTTGTGTAGAAATGTGAGTTTCTGTTAGGGTTGATTTCTACTTTTATTCCACTGTGATCTGAGAAGGTACATGGTATGATTTCTATTTTTTTAAATTTCTTGAGATTTTCTTTGTGTCCTAGGATATGGTCAATCTTAGAGAATGTCCTGTGAGCTGATGAGAAGTAGGTATATTCAGTGGATTTTGGGTAGAATGTTCTGTAGATGTCTATCAGACCCAATTGTTCTAGAGTTTTGTTAAAGTTCATTATTTCTTTATTAATTTTCTGTTTGGAGGATCTGTCTCGTGCCGTCAGTGGGGTGTTGAAATCTCCGGCGATTATGGAGTTGCTATTAATCCATTTGCTTAGCTCCAGTAAGGTTTGCTTTATGAATCTGGGTGCACCTAAGTTTAGTGCATATATATTTAAAATTGTTATCTCTTCTTATTGGACTGTGCCCTTCACCATTATATAATGATCCTCTTTGTCTTTTACTACTTTTGTTGGTTTAAAAACTAAATCATCTGAAATTAGGACTGCCACACCAGCCTTCTTTTGGCTTCTATTTGCTTGGAATATTGTTCTCCACCCTTTTATTTTTAGTCTATGTGCATCCTTGCAGGTTAGATGTGTTTCCTGAAGACAGCATATACTTGGCCTGTATTTTCTTATCCATTCAGCCAGCCTATGTCTCTTGAGTGGAGAGTTTAAGCCATTCACATTTATTGAGAGAACTGATAGTTAAGGTAGATTACTGATCATTCTGTTGGGTTGGATGTTGTTGCTATGATTTCTGTCTTGAGCCTTTGTAATATCTGGCCTTTAATATCTTTGGGTTTTGGTTGTTTTTATATTCGTGGGTTATTATTATGATGTTCCGTGTGTAACGCTGTTTTAAGTACTTCTTATAGGGCTGGTCTTGTCTTGGTGAATTCTCTGAGCCTTTGCTTGTCTGAGAATGTTTTTATTTCTCCTTCATATATGAGGCTTAGTTTTGCAGGGAATAATATTCTAGGCTGGGCATTGTTTCATTTCAAAAGAGTGAGAATGGGGCCCCAGTCTCTCCTTGCTTGTAAAGTCTCATTAGAGAAGTCTGATGTTATTTTAATTGGCTTTCGCTTGTATGTTACTTGCTTCTTTTGTCTTACAGCTCTTAGAAGGTCCTCTTCAATTAGCCGGGCATGGTGGCGAATGCCTGTAGTCCCAGCTACTTGGGAGGCTGAGGCAGGAGGATTGCTTGAGCCCAGGAGTTTGAGGTTGCTGTGAGCTAGGCTGACGCCATGGCACTCACTCTAGCCTGGACAACAAAGCGAGACTCTGTCTCAAAAAAAAAAAAAAAAAAAAAAAAAAAAAAAAAAAAAAAAAAAAAAAGAAGGTCCTCTTCAGTTTATACTTTGGTGAGTCTGATGAATGCATGTTGTGACGTCTTCCTGTTTGCGTTGAATCTATCTCCCAGGAGTCCTCTCATCTTCTTGAACTTGTATATCAAGATTTTGAGCAAGGCCTGGGAAATTTTCCTCTATTATATCTTCAAACAACTTGTCCAACCCTTGAGTGTTGTCTTCTTCCCCTTCTTGTAAACGTATGACCCTCACATTAGGTTTCTTCACATAATCCCACAGCTCTTGTAGGCTTTGCTCTTTTCTCTTGTTTCTCTGCTCTATTTCTGTGACTGATTTATTTAATTGGAGGGTGTTATCTTCAATTTCTGAGATTCTTTCTTCTGTTTGATCTACCCTGTTCTTGAGACTTTCCACTGTATTTTGTAGTTCCTTGAATTGATTCTTCATTTCCAGGAGTTCGGTTACACTTTTCTTCATTGTGTCTATTTCTTTTCCCATATCCTGGAGGCTTTTTGTGGTTTCTTTGTGTTGGTTATTGAGTTGTTGTTGCAGCAGGGTGAGTGTCCTTATGATCCACATACGAAATTCCTCTTATGTCATATTGGTTGCCTGATTTTGGTTGGTGTCCGTTTCTAGGGGGCTGGTGCTCCTCTTTGGGGGTGTGTTTTCTGTTTGGTTCTTCATATTTCCTGAGTTCTTTCACTGATTTCTTCCCACGTCGATCAGTTGTTGTTTCTTTTCTTAAGTTATTGTTTGGGTCTTCACACACCTTGTTTAGTTTCTGAGGCGTTAGGTGGTGTCTGTTGGTGAAATTGGACCACTCCCTGTATATTGCGTTAGTGGGTGCCTTGGAAAGGCTGTGCAAGATGCCGTCCCTGTCAGTAGGTGGCGTTTGCTTGGAGGAACAGGCTATACTGTTGATTTTGTGTCCTGTTCAAAATCAATGTTTAATTTGAGAAACCCACGTCCCACTCAAGTTGGCACATAAAATTAATCATCACACTCATATTCAATGCTTTAATTTTCTAGATTGGCATAAAGAAAGTTCTAAATAAAATTCCAATTGCAAAATACCTTTATCAAAGTATTATTTGGCTGAAGCTAATAAAAGTGTAAAAACTTCAGACATTCTTATTTTTGGATTCATTGTAATTGTGTTTCTAGAGTCATTGCCATTATATGATGATACTTCTTCTTCTCACACTTCCCCACTGCCAATGTAAACTTCTGCCTTTGTTCCAAATTCTCATTCCTTTCCCTTTAACTTTACTAATTGTTAACCCTCTTCCATTTATGCTTTATTCTTCTTTCCCCAACCACGATTTTATTTTTTAAAAAGATTGTAAAAACAGAAAGGTCAACTCTGGCAGGTTGATTTTACATCCTTTTCTCAATCTTAGTTAAGTACTATTATGAAGAATTGTTCCCATCTCTGAGAAGAAAGAGATAAATTAACTGGAGAATTTAGAATAATATTGGCAATATAATATCTCATCCTTTCTTACCTTTAGCAACTAGTATACATATTAGTAGGGCATCCTGATGCTAAGGCCTGGCTCAGCGAGTAAATTGGGAGGACCTGGCAAAAGATTTAGCAACTCCTAAAGTCTACTCAACAGAACTGTTACTAGGGAAAACACAAAATATGTTTAAATCTTTTCTGAAAGTTATACCTGTATTTACACTAAAGATTTACTCAACATCATACATGCAGAAAAATACTTGTTGAAAGCAGCTATAAGCATAAGTCAAAAGTACAAACTATACAAATGTTCATTAACAGAAGAATGAATAAACAAATTGTGATACTGTGAAATATATATTTAATCTTTGTCCTGTCTCCTGACAGACAGTTCCTAAAACCCTTGGAATCTCAGAAGTGATAAGAGTATATTTTTATGATAATGAGATAATTGGTGGCTGGTGTCTCATGGCTGGAGACCTCTAGATAGCTTCAGGATGGATGCTGGTCACCAGAAAGACCAAGGTATGATTAAGAGGGTTGGAACTTTTAGCCTCACCCCTCAACCTCTGGGTAAAGGATTGAAGCTTGAGTTGATCACCAATAGCCAATGATTTAATCAGTCATGCTTATGTAATGAGTATTCCATAAAAACCCAGAAGGACTAAGTTCTAAGAGCTCCCAGAGAGCTGAACATATGGAGATTGCTAGAGGGTGGTATCCCCAGTGAGCGCATGCAAATTCCTTGCCCCTTCCCACATACTTTGCCATGTGCATTTGCCTGTTCATCTGCATTCTTTGTAATACCCTTCTAATAAACCATCAAATGTAAGTAAGTGTTTCCCTGAGTTCTGTGAGCCACTCTAGTATATTCTAACTGAATTCAGGGAAGCAGTCACTGGAACCCTGATTTATAACCAAGGTCAGAAGTTCTGGAGGCCTGAACTTGTGACTGGCATCAAAAGTGGGGAGAGTTTTGAGGACACAGCCTTTAAGCTGTGGGATCCAATGCTATCTCCAGGTAAACAGTGTCAGAATTGAGTTGAATTTTAGAATACCCAGCTGGTGCCTACTGCAGAATCTGTGAGAGAAGGTTGGCTTGGGGAAAAACTTCCCCACACATCTGAGTCACAGAAGTGTTGAGGGTTGTGAAACTACAGGTTGAGCATTCCTAATCTAAAATCTGAAATCTAAAATGCTCCAAAAAACGAAACTTTTAATCATTGACATGACACTATAAATGGAAAATTCCACACATAAATACTGAACACAAACATTTTCATGCACAGAATTATTAAAAATATTGTATAAAATTACCATCACACTATGTGTAAAAGGTGTATATGAAACATAAATAAATTTTGTGTTTGGACTTGGATCCCATCTCTATGATATCTATTATGTGTATGTAAATATTGAAAAATCTGGAAAAAAAAATCCAAAATCTGAAACACTTCTCTGAAACATTTTGGATAAGAAATATTCAACCTGCATAAAAGGAGAAACCAAGTTTTGCTTTTATGATGCCCATACACAAATCATATCATATCTATGTAATGGAATGTTACTCAGGGATAAAAAGGGATAAATTAATGATTCCAGCAACAGAATGGAGAAATCTCAAAAATATATGCGGAGCAAAAGAAGTCAGAAAAAAAGGGATACCTACTCTGTGATTTCATTCATTCGAATTTCAAGAAGAGGTAAAACTAATATTTGGAAATAGAAATCAGAAAATTGTGAAGTTGGAATTGGCTGAGATAAGGCAGAGGGAAATTTCAGGGGTTTGGGAAATATTTTGTATGTAGATTGGAGTGTTGGTTACACAAGTACACACATTTGTCAAAAGTCACAAAATATTTTATGATCTGTGCATTTTGCTGCAAGTAAATTTTATGTCAATTAAAAGGAAGAATGAATAGGGATTACTACAGTCTTGCAAGCAAATAAAAGATAAATCCATAGGATATTTTAGCAAATATATTTTCAATACCTTCATACAGTATTCTAGGGTATATATAGTGGCAGATGTTTCTGTCCTTGTTTATTCGTGAACAGATTTAAGCTAAAAATAAGGTATTTGTTCCATAAATAAAGGCCAAAATGGGAACTAGATCTCCTAACAGATCTATTGAATTTGGAACTTTCTGAAAAAACAATTTTAAAGCAAAAACAAAATTTGTTTTGAGAAAAGCCCAGGATAAGTTAATAGCTTTACACATCAAATAATAGTATAGCCCCATGTCCTTCCTGTTTCTTCACAACAAGGGTTCCATTCATGATCATACTTTCTGCTATTATAAACAAAATAGATATTGGACAACTTCCCTGTGTTGGCTAAAATTTATTAAAAATAGATGAGGATAAATCTGATAAAAATGAGAGGCCAGGAAGGGGAAATATAGCACTTGTCTTCCAATTTTTCCCTTAAACGTACAAGGATATTTGTCATTAACTATTGCCAGCTAAATTCACAGTTCTCTTACAGTTACAGTTCATACACTTTGCACAATAAACTTAATACTATATTCATCCATCACTTATCCTTGACATCAATGTTGCCAAATGGTATCATCACCAAAAATCCTCAGTCATCCCCTATCTCCCAGTCACTAACTTTTATCCTTTGTCCTTTGACTAAGAAATGGGATTTTCTGTTTTGTGATACAACACCAATCAACTTAATTGAGATATGCAAGCCCACTTGAAATTTTTAAGGGCTTCTCAAATCATGATAAGACTATAATCACTTTGGACATATTCTTACTAGTATCCTTGTGCTTCAACCAAATTCTGTATGAATCAAAACTTTTAATACTGTATATTGTCAGAGTTAATTAGGCTGAGTCCATTCAAGGTTCAGTTTGACCAACTCAAATCTTTACACCAATGGCATAATATGCCCTAAAGAAAAGAAGAATTAAAACTGATAGTAGGCATATTAATAGAAACAAGACTCATTAGAATTTGCACTAATTCCATTCCAGTATGCATCAGTAAAAAAAAAAAAAAAAAAAAAAAAAAAAAAAAAAAAAAAAAAAAAAGAATTTGCACTAACACTTGTGACAGTCCTTTCTTACCTGATAAAAAACACAATGAACTAGAGTTCAGATTCATTCAAAATCTTAAGGCTATAAAGAGAATGGTTATAGCCTGCTTTCCAGTGGCACCAGAGATAAATGCTGTTCTTTCCTTGATCCCACTCAAGAGAATCTATTTTACAGTTGAGGATATATATTTTTCCTTTTAAAATTATTCCAAGCTTTTCACTAGGATTGTTTTTTATTTTATAATTTCTTTTCTTTTTTCTTTCTTTTTTTTTTTTTAGACAGAGTCTCACTCTGTTGCCTGGGCTAGAGTGCCGTGGTGTCAGCCTAGCTCACAGCAACCTCAAACTCCTGGGTTCAAGCGATCCTCCTGCCTCAGCCTCCTGAGTAGCTAGGACTACAGGCATGCACCACCATACCTGGATAATTTTTTCTATATATTTTTAGTTGGACAATTAATTTCTTTCTATTTATAGTAAAGAAAGGGTCTCACTCTTGCTCAGGCTGGTTTCGAACTCCTGACCTTGAGCGATCCTCCTGCTTCAGCCTCGCCCTCCCAGAGTGCTAGGATTACAGGCATGAGCCCCCACGCCTGGACAATTTTTATAATTTCTTAATCAGCATCTCAAGGATCTGAAGTTATTTTGTAATTTTGTCCTTCTATAATATGTGGTAGAATTTTTACTAGCTTCCAAAATAAAGAAACCTCTAGAGTGAGTTACCTTTGAACTCTTTTAGCTCATAAAACAGTAGGTGTCAAAACTACAATTTTGTCAGCAAAACGTTCACTATTTGGAGCATGATTTATCTCAGAGAGGTAAATTTCTTACTTCTGATTTACTACAAGTCATGCAAAGTTTCCCTAGGCCAGTTACTCAGATGACTCAGGGTATCTCTAAGTCTCCTTGACTATTACAGACAGTGGGTTCCCACCTTTTCCACTTTTCCAAGGTTGCTCTTCTTTTTATAATCTAACTAAATCCTCATTCAAAAATCCTTCCATTGAAATCCCAAATACAAACTGGGATTTTTCAAACCAAAGGCCTGACAACTACGGTAAACTTTTCATCCTCTTTATTCAGGAGTAATCTGGTCAGGACCTTGGTGTTTAAACTCTAATACATAGAAATTATCAATGACTCATAGCTTATTTTAGCCTCTTTCTGATACCCTTCTTAACATAAGACTATAGCAGCCACCAATAAATTTTTGAAGGCTCCTACTGACATACTTTTGAGCTCTTCTTTAAAACTAATGATTCCCCATAATGCATACACATTTTTTCAAACCACTTTCTGTTACATCCATACTTTCTCTTTCAAATAGTACTGTCCTTCACTATATACTTTAACACTATTTTCAATTACCAGAGTACAGAGAAACGTGATCTTTACAATTTCCTTGAGAATCATTCATGTCTCATGTATGCTTATTAGAAACTCATTTGGACAATCCAGACTTGACTCTCCTTGTTGAGATGTCATGACAACAATAAACTGAAAAGGAAGTTATCAGACTGGCTATGCTATGGAAGATCTTATTTCACACTTAAAAGATTCCTTAACATGGACTATTTAGTCCTATATATTAGAATGTATTACTCTGCTATAACTCCTTTGTGTGAAATAGCCTAGAAACAATGGCCAATCCATTAGCAATGAACATTCTGAGAGCCAAGATGGTGAAGTTGAAATATCATTTCTCATGTACATAAACCAGACTTCATGGAAAAATGGTTGATTCAAGATATGGACTAGAAAACGTACAAGATGAGTCTGGAACCCCTTGATATATCAGAGAACAACGTAACTATCAAAGACTTATGAAAGTCATGTCAAAAGGACTCAAGTCTCAGCCTGAAGTGGTATCCTTAGCCAAACAACATACAATCTAAGTCTCAATAAAGATAAGAATTGAAACAGATTGAAAACATCAAATATGTTTAAATACATTATCCTTTAATGGCATGAAAAGTAATGATTGACTTTTAGAAAACAATAGAAAAATAATTTATTAATCTAAAAACAGTTTAAATAAAATGAAAGAATCATTCATTTATTCTGCCTTTCTGATATAAACTGTACCACTAGGTAGTCAAATATTAGATGAGAATTGTCTACTTATAAAATTTTTCCAAATTATAAAAGCACACAAAATGATAAAATTAGAATATCGCCATTGTGCAACCCCCAATGCATCTATATATTAAGGATCAAAAGCTGCTAATATCAAAACAAAAGTGAAAAACATGCATGTGCCTCCTGATGAAAGAACAATATACCACCAATAGCTTTACTATAGGGATTGAGCCTAACTCTGATCACATCTTTGAATTCACCTGTCAATTTGCAAAAAATACAGAGTAACATGCTGAACTGTACCAGGATTACACAAGCGAAAAAAACCCACATTGCAGAAACGCTTACAAGTCAAACCTAAGTTCTTAAACAGATAAATTGTGAGAAACATGAAGATGGGGTAAGGAAATCTGTTTGTTAAAAGTGATGTAAAAACTGTAGAATTTTAATGGAAAGTATTAAAATTGTAGTGTCTAGGTTTGCACACTTATGTAGTGAAACCAAAAGACTTCCAGGAAAGTGATTATCAAAAATCAGGATAATGGTTACTTGTGGAGGTAGAAAAGAACTTTAATTAAGATGGGAAGCGATGGAAAGCCTTCTGGTTTGACTAAGAAAGTTCTATTTCTTGACCTGGGTGGTGGCTATACGGGTACTCACTTTATGATAATTATTTAAGATAGTGCTATCCTTAGGAGAAACGGTGATTAGAAGAGAGCATGAGGAATAATTCTGGGATGCTTATGTGTATTCTGCTTCTTAATCTAAGGGCTGGTTATATGAGTGTGCTCCGTTTGTAAAAATTCATTGATCTGTTTACTTATGTACACTTTTCTATATGTAAATTTTATTCCATATAGAGCTTAAAATCTAATAAACACATCAGAGAGTTGTGTTTCTTTCATTGGACACTTCTATTAATAGTACTAGAAATATTCTCACATTATTTACCTCAATATCCAGTCATTAAAATATTGGATCCTGAGCATGGAACAGAAAAACATTTCTGCAAAAATAATTACAGCACTATCCATGGGAGTTAGAAATACAATATGGGTGGGATTAATATTGGCACTAGTTTTTCTTATAGTAGGCTATTTTCCTCAGAGATAATCCAACCAGCATTTCAGACATAATATATTTAGCTTCTCTCAGAAAGAAAATTGGGGCACACCTGTCATGTTAAATAATATCTACAATCCCAGTACATTCTGTATGCCATAAGGATACTACATTTTATGTGGAGACCAAGCTTGTTCCTTGTTTACCACACATAAACTTGATTTGTGCATATGGGATAATATGTGCAAATATTGTTGGAGGCTTTATGTATTCAAGAGCAATATACATCTTATGGGCCATTTCTGATTGAGATGTGAACCCACTAACATAAGAAATAAAGGCATCTATGAAAAATCACCTAGAAAAACCACTGGTTCACTTTTTATACCATTATTTATGTCTCTAATGGTCAGGCATTTATCAATAACCTTAGCTTAAGTCATTAATATAAGCAATACTTACACAGCTCTCAAGTTTCAATAGACAAGTCTAATTTCTTTGTTACAAGTAATAATGGAAAAATTAATAGCCATAGATTCTGTTAGCCAAAATGATGTCTAGTGTTACACTCAGAAAAAAAATTATATTGCCATATATCACAATAAATCTCTAAATTAAAGGAGCTGACCACTCAGATACTTGTTTTTGTAGCCTAGATTTGTTCATTTGAATCATGGCCTCATAGTATTCTACCTAATTTAACCATTTATTTGGCTATTAGTCTTCATACGTGTTGTCCTGTCAACTATGTACTCTCCAGAATTTTATATACTGTTGTGCCACTAATATACCAGATGATCTGACAACTCATCGTATGACAAAAGGAGCATAATGGTTAAACCCTGGTCCAACTCCAAACTGTTGTCTATGAGACAATGATGCCATCTAATGATCACTTGAGTGGTGTAGAACTAGAATCAGAATAGTTTTATGGCTGATCCTATCATCTACAGGATGGCCAAAGAGATGGGGAATTAGAAGAGCCACATCTTCAATAAGCAATCTATTCATAGAATATCTTATGACCCCTGTAATATTTTCACTTCAAGCTCTTGAATCTACCTTTGTCTTAAGAAGTCAATCAATCCATGCCTCACCTGGCCTTATATATCCCAACCTAAAATCTTCCCAGCCCAAGCCACAGGCACACACACAAAAATAGACACTGACTTTCTCTAAAAAGATATTTTAGATTCACTTATTCAGTGTTCTCTCTTCTGCAAGCAGTCAATAAAACTCAATTTACTTATATCATATGTTTCTGCATTTGAGAAGACCTTACTCTGTTTTGCCTTCTGCATTGTACTTTCAACATCTCAAATATTATTTTTAATTTGTTGGTGGATTACTCATTCTCTGTCTCCCCACACTAGGATATAATTAAATGAGGGAAAGATATTTAAATATCCTATTAAAATAAATCAAAATATTTTACCCCAAAATATATTTCTTTGACATATTATGAGATGCCTTTCAGAGAGTCAGCAAACAGAAGTATCCCTGCAAAGCTCTCTTTTGTGATGGAAATTTATATCTGCAGAGAATCTGCATTAATACCATCAGGCCTTCACTTGCTCTAATCTAGGAAAGAATAACAGAGTCTAATACCTTAAAAATCTGAAAGAAACATTTACCATATATTTATGAGGGCTGCTACCTATGAGGTTTTAACTACATAACAAGACCACCTTTCCTAGCCAAGTTCCTTCTTCTCTCCTTCGTATAACCTGTTTCATCACCATAACTTTCCCATGATCCAAGCCCTCATTCTTCCCATAACCTCAATGTGGTAGATAAGCTTTTCTACCCCATTGGAGAGTTGTGTAATCACTCTGTGACATTCCCCCTGTATGTGTTAATAAATTTTGTGTGCCTTTTCTCCAATTAATCTGCCTTTTGTGAGTTTTTTTTTTTTTTTTTTTTTTTTTTTGTGAACCATCAGAGTGCAAAGGAGAAGTTTTCCCTTGGCACCTACACTATTTATCTCTGTGCCTTCATTAATAATATAGTTTTTCACATATTATAAATGTAAATGCATAAATGGGAGCATTATGTACCCCCAGTAGAAAATATTCTCCATGATACTAGGGATATATGATTTAAACTTTCTGGTACATATAAAGCATGAAATAAATACTGAATTAATTAACTTAAAATTCAAAAACTTATGTTTTCTTTCTGCAACCGGTTTCTTTGTACAGAGATTTTGTAGATTTTTGTTTGCTTGTTTTTTGTTTGTTTTTCTTTTACCTGAAGAGGATAAGAACAGACTTTTTAATAAAAATTATACAACTTAATAAAATGGGACTTTTTCACTGATTAACAATCTAGATTCACAGGTACTAGAATAAAGAGAAATGTCAGAAATACAAAGAAAACAGAAAAAAATGGAATTTATAACAGAGCAAGTGAAGTGTGCATATTAAATGAATAATCTGAATGGAGAATGAAAAGTAAGAGTTTCAGCAGAGATCCTCAACTCTTATTATGCCACCTGAATTACCCTTGGCACTATAAAGTTGCTAAAGGAGATGAAGTCTAAGGGAATCTGATTGTCTAAACAGATCCTGTGAGCAGTGGTTAGAGAATCAATACATTTATTGGATGTTGGATAGAAAAAAATATAGTATTTACATAATTCATAAAAATGTTGTTTCAAAACATTATATATATATATATATATATATATATATATATATATATATATATACTCTGTATCCTAACAAGGCCAATTGACACAAGTTGAAAACATCTCTGATAAAAATTGAAAAAACAAGATGTACAATGACACAACATTAGGAGCTCAATGTAAAAACTTAAATTTAAGTAAGTAAATTTAATTAATATAAACACTTAATAGGTCAAAGAATTGATATGCCAACTCTCAAAATTCAAAGAATGGCTCCAAGTCAAGACATAATGATGACCAGCTTAAAGTTATCACCATATCCAAAGATAGAATATGGCAATTTCGATATGATTGCTGCCTGTGTGGTGGTGATGGTAGATGGCAGTGTAGTGTGGAGGGAGAACAAGAAAACTTAAGAAAAATACAGGTGCATGCAAACAAAACTTGACATAGCCCATACACGTACTCCTCTGGAGGCAAGGAACCCTTAAACAATAAACTAAACTTATGTTTTTGGAATGCTCCAAAGTTCAAATTCCTCGAGTCCCTAGAAATTATCTTTAGTATATTATCTAAATTAATGAGTATCCATTCTATCTGATTTCATGGAGTTCTGTCTTCTATGGCATTGTCTTTCTCTAGTTTTTCTGATTATCCCTTGGAGATTTTTACATGTTCCACAAATACATCCTAGCTGTCACTATCACTTTTCCTCCAGACAATTGCTTTCAGCTTGTATTTTTCACGTTGCTTTGTCATTTCTAGTGCCATTTCACACCAGTGTGAACTAACACTTCTCCCTTAATATCCTAAATCTTTTCTAACTCTAAACTGTAGATATTAACATATCTCTTCTGAGAAGTAGTATAGCATTGTGGTTAAGAGTGTGGACATTGTTACTAGATGTCTTAGGTTCTAATCCCAGTTGGAGCAATTACTACCTGCGGAACTTTAGGGAAGTTTTTAAACTCTTTGTGCCTTAATTTCCTATCATGTAAAATAGGGATAATACTAGGACCTGTCTCATAGACCTGCCTGCAGGGTTAAATGGACGTATTTCAAAGTGAGCATCAGAAGTAGTACTTGGCACATAGTAAGTATTTGCTAAGCATTATCCACATGATGGCCTGGGAACAAAATGATGAAAATTACAACGAAGAGGAAAATAACCCAAAACTGGTGTCATATGTTACCTGATGTTTATTGGCTTGCATCTACCACAGGAACTTCCTAATTGGCTATTTCAGTCTGCTCTCCCCCAATGAATTTTATGTGCAGGGTAAAGTTTATAGCTAACTTGCCACTGTCCTCTCTCTAGAGTTCCCATCCTCATCCTCCCTCCTTGCCTGCACCCCAGGAGAAAAGGAAATTCTCTCCCTTCTCAAAACAATTTTAAAGTTGCACTTTATAAAGCTGCAACTCAGGCAACTTTTACACTGCAATACTTAGTAGTTAGGCTCTTTAAGTTCTTCATTCTAGAAGATGGTTTTGTCTTTGTATTAACATAAATGAAAAGCCAATAAAGTGTTTATCCAAAAGGAGAAAAGGAAGTTTATCATAGTCCTCCAGAAGAGCCAACATCAAGACAAGTAAGTTAATTATAAGTTCAAGTATGCCTCCTTTCTAGAATAGCTGGAGATGCTTTTTTAAATTTATCTTTATTTTTTTATTTCAGCATATTATGGGGGTACAAATGTTTAGGTTATGTATATCGCCCTTGCTCCGCCATTCCCCCTGAGTCAGAGCTTCAAGTGTGTCCATCCACCAGTTGATTCATATCACACTCATTATGCATGTGTATACCCATCCCCTCCTCACCCATCCCATCTGCCTGGCGGCTGATAAATGTTATTCCTATATGTGCACTTAGGTGTTGATCAGTGAAAACAATTTGATGGTGAGTACATGTGGTGCTTGTTTTTCCATTCTTGGGATACTTCATTTATTAGAATGGGTTCCAACTCTATCCAAGAAAATACAAGAGGGGCTATATCACCATTGTTTCTTATAGCTGAATAGTACTCCATGGTATACATATACCACATTTTATTAATCCACTCATACATTGATGGGCACTTGGGTTGTTTCCATAGCTTTGCAATTGTGGTTTGTCATGCTATAAACATTTGAGTGCAGATGTCTTTTTTATAGAATGTCTTTTGTTCTTGTGGGTAGATGCCCAATAATGGGATTGCTGGATCAAATGGTAGATCTACTTGTAGCTCTTTAAGGTATCTTCATATTGCTTTCCACAGAGGTTGAACTAGTTTTCAGTCTAACCAGCAGTGTATGAGTGTCCTTATCTCTCCACATCCATGCCAACATTTATTGTTTTGGAACTTTTGACAAAGGCCATTCACACTGGAGTTAAGTGATATCTCATTGTGGTTTTGATTTGCATTTCCCTGATGATTAGATATGTAGAGAATTTTTTCATATATTTGTTGGCCGTTATTCTGTCTTCTTTTGGAAAGTTTCTGTTCATGTCCTTTGCCCTCTTTTTGATAGGGTTGTTTGATTTTTTTTCTTGCTGATTTTCCTGAGTTCTAAATAGATTCTAGTTATCAGCCCTTTATCAGATATGTAGCATGTGAATATTTTCTCCCATTCTGTAGGTTGTATGTTTGCTCTCCTGATAGTTTCTTTGGCTATGCAGAAGCTTTTTAATTTGATCAGGTCCCATTTATTTATTTTTGTTGTTGGCGTGATTGCCTTTGGGGTCTCCTTCATAAATTATTTGCCTATGCCAATGTCTAGCAGAGTATTTCCAATGTCTTCCTCTAGAATTCTTAGTTTCATACCTTAGGTTTAAGTTTATTATCTACTGTGAGTTGATTTTTTTGAAAGGTGAAAGGTGTGAATCCTGCTTCAGTCTTCTACATGTGGCTATCCAGTTTTCCAAGCACCACTTATTGAATAAGAATTCTTTTCCCCAGTGTATGTTTTTGTTTGCTTTGTCAAAGATTAGATGGCTATATGAGGCTGGTTTTATATCTGGCTTCTTAGTTCTGTTCCAAAGGTCTATTTTCCTGTTCTTGTGCTAGTAACATAGTGTTTTAATTACTATAGCCTTGTAGTACAGTTTGAAGTCTAGTGAATTAATGCCTCTTATTTTATTCTTTTGGCCTAGGATTGCTTTTGCTATATGGGGTTTTCTCTGGTTCCATATGAAGCATAAAATTATTTTTTCTATATTTTGAAAAATGATGTTGGTATTTCAATAATGATTGCATTGACTCTGTAGATCACTTTGGGTAATATAGACATTTTAATAATGTTGATTCTGCTGACCCACGAGCATGGTATGTTTTTCCATGTGTTTACGTACTCTGCTATTTCCTTCCTCTGTGTTTCATAGTTTGGAGATCCTCTTGAAATAGTATTTGGTCACACAACACTTTTAAATATGCATCATCTTAAGAAAGGCTTAAAATTTTATGTCGCTTGAGATAAAATCTTGACATCAACTTAGGCAATATATTTAACCTTTCTGTTTCATAGTCTGAAAAATATGATTGCCAGTGCCACTTATTTCATAGGGTTGTTTCCAGGGTTAAATAGATAAATAAATGATCTAAATAAAGCCCTATTTCATTAACTAGAACACAGCAAATGCTCAATAAATATCAAACATTTTTAAATTATGGTAATAGATTCCAGAAAAAAAATGACACATTTTTTTTTTTTTTTTAAGTTTTTCCTGCTCCTTGTTCTAAGGTTCTTCTGGAGCCATAGTGAGTTCCTGATGCATGTCATCAGCATATTATGTTGAAGTAAAAAAATAAAAATTTAAAAAATTTTTAAAAATAGAACAAAAATAGTATAGCAAAACAACAGCAACAACAATGAAAAATAATTCTTATATTTAAATTTCCCAAGAGTAGTTGATGAGATTTATTCAAGGTGACTGTAAAAAAGTTGCATTTTTTTAATATATTGATTTTAAGAGTGAGGAATAAAGTGCCAGTAAAGAGTTTAGGTCTCCTTTTAAAAGCAGCAAGACAAGGTGAGTCATATAAATTATCTCATTTTCTTATTTTAAATTACTGAATACATTTCTATGTCACTTAACTCAGCTTCTTTAGTGATATTATTCTGCAAGTTCCCTTCAATATCCTAATATTTTGTGATTGCTTTTGTATGGCTGTTATGAACGTTCTTAGAGCTAGAAATACCTAGGTAACCAAAGTATTAAAAGAGTTTCTTTATTCTTTAGAATATGTCCACACAACAGTTTAGCGGTTTACCAAAGTCCTCTTATTTATTCTAGGTATCATTTATTTATTTAAGAATATTTTCAAATTTTTCTTTTATTATTTTTATACTCAAAGGAAGATTAGGTATAATCTCTTTGCTAAACTGAAGAAAATTAAAAAAATAGAATTATTTTATACTTTAAAAAGTTTTGCAGTTCTGTCCTGTGATTTTATATTTTAGGTAAATACATGATATTATTCTTTCTATTTTATACTAATATTTTTGAATTCTACATTAAAACGGTCTTGGCACCAATGTGTTTCAACATGTTGAAATATGTCTCTCTTTTTGGTGTAGTTTGTACTGTTGTTTGGAGTATTGGTTTTCTGGCTGTAGTGTTCTCTGTGGTTTCATACAAATCTGGTCATTGAAAGATGTAATGAAATCCTGTGTTTTAAGCTTTTGATTACACCCCTATTTTAACATTATAAATCTTTTAAAAGATAGTCTTCTTTACTTTAGAGACCTTAGCATTCTATATTGTTTTTTATTATTATTTTAGCATATTATGGGGGTACAAGTGTTAAGGTTACTTATATTGTCCATGCACCCCTCACCCCTAGAATAAGAGCTTCAAGCATGTCCATCCCAGAAACGTTGCACATCTTACTCGTTGTGGCTGTATATATCCACCCCCTCCTCCCCCCTCCCACCCTCCCGACACCCGATAAATGTTACTCCTATATGTCCACTTAGGTGTTGATCTGTTAATACCAATTTGCTGGTGAGTACATGTGGTGATGATTTTTCCATTCTTGAGATACTTCACTTAGTAGAATGGGTTCCAGCTGTATCCAGGAACATACAAGAGGTGCTATATCACCACTGTTTCTTAAAGCTGAGTAGTATTCCATGGTATACATATACCACATTTTATTAATCCACTCATGAATTGATGGGCACTTGAGTTGTTTCCGCAACTTTGAAATGGTGAATTGTGCTGCTATAAACATTCGAGTGCATGTGTCTTTTTCATAAAGTGACTTTTGATCTTTTGGGTAGATGCCCAGTAGTGGAATTTGTGGATCAAATGGTAGATCTACTCATATCACTCTGAGGTGTCTCCATACTGCTTTCCTTAGAGGTTAAACTAGTTTGCAGTCCCACCAGCAGTGTAGGAGTGTTCCTCTCTCTCCGCATCCACGACAGCATTAGTTGTTTGGGGACTTTTTAATAAAGGCCATTCTCACTGGAGTTAAGTGATATCTCACTGTAGTTTTGATATGCATTTCCCTGATGATTAGAGATGTTGAGCATTGTTTCATCTGTTTGTTGGCCATTCTTCTGTTTTCTTTTGAAAAGTTTCTGTTCATGCCCTTTTCCCATTTTTTGATGGGGTTGTTTGATTTTTTCTGGCTGATTTTCGTGAGTTCTAAATAGATTCTAGTTATGAGCCCTTTATCAGATGTGTAGCTTGCAAAAATTTTCTCCCATTCTGTGCATTGTCTGTTTGCTCTCTTGACAGTTTCTTTGGCTGTGCATAAACTTTTTAATGTAATCAGGTCCTATTTATTTATTTTTGTTGCTGTTGTGATTACTTTTTGGATCTTCTTCATAAATTCTTTGCTTAGGCCAATGTCCAATATCATATTATGCCTAGAAAACCCCAAGAATTCCACCAAGAGACTCCTTGATCTGATAAATGAATTTGGTGAAGTCTCAGGATACAAAATCAATACACACAAATCAGAGGCATTCATATATGCCAACAACAGTCAAAGTGAGAACCAAATCAAAGACTCAATTCCCTTCAAAATAGCAACAAAGAAAATAAAGTACCTTGGAGTATATTTACCTTAGGAGGTAAAAGACGTTTACAGGGAGAACTATGAAACACTGAAGAAGGAAATAGCAGAGGATGTAAACAGATGGCAGAATATACCATGCTCATGGGTCGGCAAAATCAACATTGTTGAAATATCTATACTACCCAAAGTGACCTACACAGTCAAGGCAATCCCTATCAAAATACCATCATCATTTTTCACAGATATAGAAAAAATAATTTTACACTTTGTATGGAACCAGAGAAGACCCCGTATAGCAAAATCAATCCTAAGCAATAAAAACAAAATAGGAGGTATCAATCTACCAGACTTCAAGCTACACTACAAGGCTATAGTCATTAAAACAGCTTTTTACTGGCACAAGAACAGGACCAATTTCTACTTTATTGTTCCTGATGGAACTTATTAGAGATTTTTCTTTTCTGCTTTTCATTAGTCTGGCCAATGATGTGTCAATTTTGTTTATTTTTTCAAAGAACCAATTTTTGTTTTATTAATCTTCCATATAGTTTCCCTGTTGTCAATTTCGTTTAGTTCTGATTTGATCTTAATGATTTCACTTCTTCTGCTGGGTTGGGCGTTGGTCTGTTCTGCTTTTTCCAGCTCTTTAAGATGATTCATTAGGTTGTATATTTGTGATCTTTTTGATTTTTGGATACAGGCATCTATGGAAATAAACTTTCTTCTCAGGACTGCTTTAGCTGTGTCCCACAGGTTTTGGTAACTTGTGTCACCTTTGTCGTTTAGTTCAAAGAATCTTTCGATTTCCATCTTGGTTTCCTCGTTTATGAAGTCATCATTCAGCAGAAGGTTGTTTAGTTTCCATGACTTTGTGTAGAAATGAGGACTCCTGTTAGGATTGATTTCTACATTTATTCCATTGTGGTCTGAAAAGATACATGGTATAATTTCTATTTTTTTACATTGTCTGAGACGTGCTTTCTGTCCTAGGATATGGTCAATCTTAGAGAATGACCCATGAGCTGATGAGAAGAACGTATATTCAGTGGTTTTGGGGTAGAATGTCCTGTAAATGTCAGTCAGACCCATTTGTTCTAGGGTTCTGTTTAAGTCCATTATTTCTTTGTTGATTTTCTGTTTGGAGGATCTGTCCTGTGCTGTCAGTGGGGTGTTAAACTCTCCAACTATTATGGTGTTGTTGTTCATCCATTTGTTTAGATCAAGTAGATTTTGATTTATGAATCAGGGTGCACCAATATTGGGTGCATATATATTTAGGATTGTTATGTCTTCTTGTTGATCTATACCCTTCACCATTATATAGTGACCTTCTTTGTCATTTATTACTTTTGTTGATTTAAACACTAAGTTATCTGTAATCAGCACCGCCACACCAACTTTCTTGTGGCTTCTGTTTGCTTAAAATATCGTTCCCCACCCCTTTACTTTTAGTCTAATTGCATCCTTGCAGGTTATATGTGTTTCCTGAAGGCAGCAGATTGTATTGTGTTTTTTTATCCATTTGGCCAGCCTATGTCTCTTGAGTGGGGAGTTCAAGCCATTCACAATTATTGAGATAACTGATAGGTGGGGCATATTTTTGTTCATTACGTTGGGTTGAACTTTGTTGCTTTGTTTTCTCTCTTGAGCCATTGTAGTGTCTGTGCTTTGATCTTTAGCTTTTAGTAGATTTACATTCATGAGTGTTTATTGTGCTGATCCGTGGATAACACTATTTTGAGTACTTCTTGAAGGGATGGTCTTGTCTTGGTGAATTCCTTCAGTCTTTGCTTATCTGAGAGTGTCTTGATTTCTCCTTCATATACAAAACTTAGTTTTGAAGAAAATAAGATTCTAGGCTGGGCATTGTTGTGTTTCAGAAGAATGAGAATGGGGCCCTAGTCTCTCCTGGCTTGTAAAGTCTCAGTAGAGAAGTCTGGTGTTATTTGAATTGGCTTTCCCTTGAATGTTAATTGCTTCTTTCATCTTACAGCTCTTAGAAGGGCCTCTTTAGTTGATATTGTGGTCATTCTGATGACTGCAGGTCGTGATGTCTTCCTGTTTGCATTGCATCTCCCAGGGGTCCTCTAAACTTCTTGAACTTGTATATCGAGATTTTAGGAAGGTCTGGGAAATTTTCCTCTATTATATCTTCAAATAGCTTGTCCAACCCTTGAGTGTTGTCTTCTTCCCCTTCTGGTAACCCTATGACCCTCACATTAGGTTTCTTCACATAATCCCACATCTCTTGTACGCTTTGCTCTTTTCTATTGTTTCTCTGTTGTATCTCTGTGAATGATTTATTTAATTGGAAGGTGTTATTTTCCATCTCTGAGATTCTTTCTTCTGTTTGATCTACCCTGTTCTTGAGGCATTCCACTGAATTTTGTAGTTCCCTGAATTGATTCTTCATTTCTAGGACTTTGGTTAAACTTTTCTTAATTGTATCAATTTCTTTAGTGAACTTTTGTTCCAGGTCCTGGAGACTTTTTGTGGTTTCTTTGTGTTGGTTATTGAGTTGTTCTTGCAGGTCATTGAATTTTCTTATGATCCACATTCGAAATTCCTCTTCTGTCATTTTGGTTGCCTAATTTTGGTTGGTGTCCATTTCTAAGCGGCTGGTGTTCCTCTGTGGTGGTGTGGTTTCTGATTGGTTCTTCATATTTCAGGAGTTCCTTCACTGATTTCTTCTCACGTTGATCAGTTGTTGCTTCTTTCCTTTAGGTTTTCATTTGTGTATTCACTCTCCTTGTTTAGTTTCCTTGCCTCTGGTCTCCAGACTGTTCTGCGGAGGTCTCTGCTTCCAGTTTTCCTCCACCACCTCCTCCCGTGGAGTCTCCTGTGGTCTCAGGTACCCCTCCTTCTGACCCTTATCCGATGTATGCTCATCTTCTTGCTTCTTTCTTCTAATTTCTGCTAGAATCTGTCTTTTCTCCAGAGACACTCTGTCTGGTGGTGTTTCTCGTCTGCCATCTTGATTATCTCAGCATTCTATATTATTAACTGAAGTTAAATAGGTAACTTTTATTAATGAAGTTTTTGTTAGTTTAAAATTAGTATCACATTGTGGACAATTTTGGAAATAAAATACATAGATAAATTGTTTAGTAATTGTTGCATAAAAAATGCACCAAAATTTAAGAGCATAAAACATAATGAAAATTGTATCTAATATGGTTTCTGTGAGTCATGTATTCAGGAATAACTTAACTGTGTAATAATGGCTCAGGGTGTCTTGTGAGATTGTAGTTGGAGGGACCAACCACCCACCAGGGTGGAATGAAGACTACCTGAAACTGAAAACTTCTGGACCAACAACACCTGCAGAAAATGCCTCATCTGAATATCCTTTGATTGATGATTAAAACAGAGCTTTCTGAGAATTCAACTGCCATATATCTTCCTCCAGGGGAGCTTCTAGCCAGGAAGGACAATGCCCATTAGCACTGGGATAAAATATTATGTAAACAAACCCAATAGATCCCTCCATACTTTCCTACTGAAACCCTAACCAAACTCCTCCTTTTTTTAAGCTCATATGTAAATCTTTACGTCTGACTATTTGAAGAGCCACTCCTTATAAAGTGTTCCCATGTGCATGTGAATAAGCTTGACTCATGTTAATCTGTTGTAAAATAATTTGCAACCTATTATCTTGCCACTTCCCTACTCCTGCCAACTACTAGGACTTATGTGAGTAGATGAAAAGTTTTCCCCTAACACAGTCAAAATGTCAAGCAGGAATGCAGTCATCTGAAAACTTGACTAGATTTAGAGGTTATAATTACAAGGCTCATGAACATAACTGTCATGTGCTGGATGTTGGCATGAGGCCTTGGTTTTCCTCATGATGTGGAGCTATTGATAGGGCTTCTTGAGTATCCTCATGGATGTGATGGCTAGCTTCTAAAGTAAGTGATCAAAAGAGCAGAACAAAACCTGCCATATTTTGTATGACCAGCCTTAGAACTCATATACTGTCATTCATGCAATATTCTGTTGGCTACAAACTCAGTTCTATTCATTGTGTGTGTGTGTAGGGGGCGCTATACAATGAATAGAAAACAGAAAGTAAGAAACACTTGAGGCCATTTTGGGGCCTGCCTATCACAATGACCTTTTTTCTTACTTATCTGAAATCCCATGGCAAATACAACTTACAATTTCACTTTTTAATTTAACATGATATATAAAACCATTTATCTTTGTTATTACATATCATTATAATCACATTTTAATGACTACATAGTAGCCCATCATAATTTTATTATAAATTTCAACATTTTTGACATTTAGTATCCTTCTAAAATAGATAATTTCCATATTTAATTATTTATTTTTTATTGAAGCACTTAGCAATTTTTTTACATTAGCCCCATTAAAAGGATTGCACATTTTATTTTTTTTAAATTATTTTTATTTATTTATTTTATTTTAGTGTATTATGGGGGTATCAGTATTAAGGTTACTTATATTGCCCATGGCCCCCTCCTCCCTTGAGTGCACATTTTGTTTTAATAAAACATAATACAGTGCTATTTATGAACATAGCTTGCTTAGACTTGATGGATTCAGCTGGTCTAATTCCTTCCTTATAGAATATTTGAGAGAAGTATTTTTGTGTCCACAAAAATTCATCATGCTACGTGGATAGAACGCAGGGAAATGGGCTGACCTAATTCTTTGGCCACATCTTTAGTCATTAAAAATCTTAAAACAGGAAAGAAACATGCTTAAAACCTTTTTAGGATATTTATTAATATACAATAATGCCCAAACAAACATGGTACTGAAAGCCTATTACAAATTATCCCATCTACCCTACCTCCTACCTCTTCAATTTCCTCCTTCACATAAACCTTCATTTTACACAAGCTCCATCCATAGGAGATATTCTGGTCTTGAACATGCCAAACTCTTTCATCTGGGCATGTCTTTGTTCATGTTGTTTCTGAAGCTTAGAATGCTCGCTCACACCCCTGATAATACCTCTCCCATTTACCTGACAAAAACTGCTCATCTTTCAAGGCTCTTTCTGAAGTTTCCCTGAAACTTCTTCTCCAGATAAAATTGACTCATTTCTTTGTGTTCCCTTGTTTCTGATCTTTAATCGTTTCTATCATAGGACCTGGAAACTTTGATTACACTTGTTTTTAAGTTCCTTGAAGGCAATGAATTTAAAATATTATAATCAATTGTGTATTCTCAGTGTCTCTCTTGTCAAGACATATGTGCTTAGCACATAGCAGTGACATAATGAAAATTAAAACTAATAAACCTTAAAGATATCCAATATTCTCCTATCCTCCTTTTCTTTGCTTTAGGAAATATTTTCAAAATGCTTACTATTTGTTTTACAAGGCCACTACATGAGAAAATTTTAGAAGCCTCCTTATATTCAACAAATATTTATTGAGTAGCTACTTTATACAAAGCACTTTTCTAGGTGCTGGGGTACATCAATAGACAAAAAAGACAAAGTTACTATCCTTATTGGTATGACATTTTAGTGGTTGGTAAGAGAGAATAAATAAATATATAACGGGTTAAAATGCCAGATGTTGGTAAATAATCATGAGAAAATAAAACAAGCTAAGGGAATAAGGTTGTCAGGGGAGTCTTCTCTGAAGAGATGATATTTTTGCATAATTAAATGAGAAACTGAGTAATATATTAACTAATGAAAAAGTATTTCAGGTAGCAGAAACAACAAAGACAAGAAACTACGAGATGTGATCATGGAGTTACAAGGAAGCAAGTGTAACTGCTGCTTACTGTGCAAGGAGGAGAATGTGAGGCCATGAGGACAGAGAGGAAACTTGGGGCATATTTTAAAGACTTTGATATTTGCTCAGAGTGAGTGACACAGTCAGACATATTTTTAAAATATTCTTCTGGATGCTGTATGAAGATTAAAGTATAAGAGGTTGAGGGATTGGCATGACATAAATAAAGTTTATCCCCAACAAAAATCATGTTGAGTCTTGGTTCCCAATCTGGCCGTGTTGGGATGTAGTGCATTTAAGAGATATTAAGTCTTTAAGAGGAATTAATGCCATTTTTGAAGGAAGGTGTTCTTGCTCTCAAGGGTTTGAATTAGTTACTATAAGAGTGAGTTTTTATAAAGTGAGGTTGCCTCTTGTGTTTGGTCTCTGAATGTGCCTGCTTCTCCTTCTGCTTATCCACCACAATATGGTGTAGCATGACCCCTCACCAGAAGCAGACCAGATGCAGTTGCCCAATCTTGTACCTCTTATCCTCCAGAATCCTTAGATAAATAAAGCTCTTTCCTTTATAAATTACCCAGTCTCAAATATTCTGTTACAGCAACAGAAAATGAATTAAGAGAGAGATGAAACAGGAAGACCATTCGGAAGGCTACCAAAATAATCAAGATAAGAAATGCTCATAGCTCGGACCAAATGGAAGATCTCAATATGGAAAAATGGTCATATTTGCTATATAGTGTGAAAGTAGAACTAGCAGGGACATATCGGATATCAGGTGTGAGAAAGAGAAGAATGAAAGATGACTCTAGGTTTATGGTTTGAGAAACTTGAAGAATAAAGTTGCCATTTACTGAGATAAGGAACACTGCTGTAGTAACAGGTTGTGAAGGAAAGATAAGAAGAAGTTTGGCTTTTGCCATATTAAAATTGCATGTGGCAAGTAAGCAGTTAGATATATAAGCTTAGAGTAGTTTTAGTAACTATGATTCTGTAAAAAACAATCCCCTAAATTTAGTGTCTTAAAACAATGACAACATTTAGTTTGTTCATGAATCCACAATTTTGGCTGAGATTGATAAAAATGACTCATCTGTGCTCCACTAGAAATCAGCTGAAGTGACTTGAAAGTTAAGGGGCTGGAGTCTTCTGAAGGTCATTCATTCACATGTCTGGTGCTATATTCTGGCTGTTAACTGAAACCTTAGCTAGGGATGTTGGTTAGAACACCCAAGTATAGCCTCTCCATATGGTCCAGACTTCCTCACAGTCTGGAGGAATAGTCCCCCAAGCAAGCATCCTAAAGGGTTAAGGGAGATGTATCTTTTTATGAACTCATCTTGGAAGTCAAAAAGCATCATTTTTCTTGATAATATATTGGTTGTAGCATCATAAGTCCCACAGTGATTCAAGAGGAGGGAACACACAGTGTCAGTTACTTTGCAAGAAGAGCACATGGGATGGGAGGCATAACTACTACCCACATACCTGTTACTGAATTCCTTTCCTTAATGCCTTCAGCTTATATTGACTGGGTCAGTTCTCAAAGCCAGTAGCTTTTACTAAGTGCTCAAAAACTGAAGTAGAGTAAAATAAATAGATACATTATCTTCTGCTATAGGATATTTTAAAAATGACTCATAACTGCGTAGGGAATTTTAAAATCTGATATACTTGTCCTTAGCATCAAATCTTAATGTCCTTCAAACAAGTAAGTCATAAGCATAGGTACTAAGTATAGTTTTATTAGATTTTATATCTTTTATTATGAAATTGTGATATATATTTAAACAAGTCCAAATATCTAATGTTCTGCCAATGGGAAATGGAAATGCAGTATTTTTCTTAGCTATATTCAATAATATACTGAGAGTATATTTTAAGTGATATCTCACGTCTATTTAACATACATAAGTTAAACTGGGCCTTTTGTTTTTGGTTAATGAGGGAGATTCAAATATTAAATGAGGCAAAATCTACTACTGACAGATGGTGTGTGACTTAAACAATGTTGAATGTTATCCAGAGATGCTGACAAAAAATACAAGTCTCTAATGTAAATAAAAGACATTCAAACATTGCTGCATGAACATGGGTATATAAAACAAGAGACCTAGGCACATTCTTCCCTTTGTATGGTACTTTCCCTTTGTATTAAAGTCCCCATGAATGCATTCCATTGCTGATAATAGTATCTGATGTGTATCAAGATTCATCATGTCCCAGTGAACTGAACTGAAAGGAGTGTGCTGTGGGGGTCCAAGGAGCAGCAATATGGGAGGGCACACACTCCTCACTGGAGAAAAATTGCACTACTGGACAAGTACAGAAAGACCCCAGCCTGGGGCACTAACACTCAGTGTTTAGGACCCTCCCATGAAAAGCCTTCAAGGTTTGGAGACCTTGTCTTGACCCTCCTACTAGTCACTCTCCCTAGTGGCCAGAAAAGTAACTTCTCAGCACCACCGAGATTTTGCAAAGCCTTTCATGCTATTGCAACCTAACCATGAACTTCCATGCTCCTCCTTCAACCTAAGTGGCAGTAGAGACCAAGCAACCACTGAGAGCTACAGGGTCCCTCCTAAAGCTTGGGGCACTTAAGTAGTCCACTTGATGAACCAGAGCTTACTACAAGCACAAAATAACATATTGGTGGCTGGTTCTTTCACATAAACATCAACAAATGACAGGAAGAACAACTCTATAGCTCATCATAGCATCTTCCAACTCAACCAATGAGGGCATGATTCATTCCTACTCACAAATACCTCATGCCATCTAGGAAATTAAGCTGGGCAACCCAGTACAATTCACACTGCTGGGAAGACGTGAAGACAGGTGGACAGAGGCCACTCCACAATATCATCACATCTACTTGAACACCCCATAGGCAACTCAGGACCAGCACTCTTCTCTGTGGCATGGTCAAGGATTGATCTTTGGGGATCCAGAAAAAGGCCTGCAAGCCAGGCGTAGAACTTTCAAGACTTGATCTACAGTCCAGATCAAGAGAAGAGAGAGAAGGAATCAGTGAAAGAACTATGAAAGTATGAATAATTAATGCTAAAGAACACCCTCAAAAGGAAACAATAATTCTTTATGAATGGATACCAACCAAAATGAAAATATTGAAATGACAGATTAAAAAATGCAAATATGACTTATAAGGAAGCTCAGTGAAATACAAGAGAAAATGGAAAACCAACACAAAGAAACCACAAAAATAGTACAAGAAATGAATTAAAAATTTGTTAAAGAAATTGATTAATTTAAAAAATCAAATAGAACTTCTTGAAATGAAAAATTCATTCAAGGAAATATATAATACAGTGGAAATTTTAAATAATAGAATAGGCCAGGCAGAAGAAAGAACCAGAGAGCTTGAGGAAAACACCTTTGAATTAAACAAGTCAGTCCACGATAAAAATAAGAGAAATGAGAGGAATAAACAAAGCCTACAAAAATATGGGATTATGTAAATAGGTTAAAAATAAGAATAATAAGCATCACTAAGCATGAAGAAAACACACAATAGTTGGAAAATGTGTTTGAGGGAAAAAATTGATGAAAACTCCCCTGGTCTTGCTATAAATTTAGAAATTGATGTGCAAGAAGCTCAACAAACACCTGGGAGACTCATTGCAAAGATAAAATCACCATGACACATAGTCATCAGACTATCCGAAGTTAAAATTAAGGAGGAACTCCTGTAAGCCATAAGGGGAAAACATCAGATAACTTACAAAGAAAAACCCATCAGGTTAACTGCAGATTTCTCAAATGAGACCTCAAAAGCCAGAAGGGAATGAGGCAACAACCACAGCCTTCCTAAACAGAAGGCTGGCCAGTCTAGAATTTTATATCCTGCAAAACTAAATTTTTTATATGAGGGCGAAATAAAGATGTTTTCAGACAAGGAAACACTGATGGAATTGTGAAGACCAGACCTTCCCTGCAGAAAGTACTCAGGCCTGCATTATACATCAATCAGCTCAGTAGACACAACAGTGAAAAATCACCCCAAAGCTAAAGCTCAGGGTCCATAAAAACTAATGGCTCAAGATGTAAAACAAAGCAATAAGGTTCTACCCAATAGGATTAATAGAAATTCAGCCTTCTTACCGATTATTTCAATAAATGTGAATGGCTTGAATTACCCATTGAAAAGATATAGGCTGATAGAATAGATTAAACAATGAAATCCAAGTATCTTTTTTTCCCTCCCTTGGTGCCCAAGGAGAGTCATGCTCAGCTCAACACTTCCAACAGTGGGACCTGAACACTGGTGTACGCGGCATCCCAATCCCTAGCAAAACTGCAAAGTAGCCTCCAATAATAGCAGCACCCTAAGCCAGCAAGAAAACCTCAGATGCCATTGAAATCATTTATAGCCAAAGAAATTATACAGAGACTATCCTATTGCATGCATCCAGAATAAAATCCAAAGTGCCCTAGCTAACCAATATCATAGAGTCATACTTAGAAAAAAGTCCTCTCTTATGAAAACAAATTTAAAAATTTAGAAGAAGCAGCTGATACACTAGATGTGCAGATATCAACATAAGGAAACAGGAAACATGAAAAAGCAAGGAAATATGACAACTCCAAATGAACAGAATAATTGTCCATAAATAAATCAGAATCAAGAAGAAATTCATGAAATCCCAGGAAAATAATTCAAATTATTGATTCTAAAGAAATTCAATGAAATACAAGATAATTATGAAAAATAATACAAAGAAATTAGAAAAACAATTTAGGATATGAATGAGAAATTTACCAAAGAGATAGATACCATTAAAAAGAACCAAACAAAATCTGAAACTGAAGAATTAATTGAATGACCTACAAAATAAATTCCAAAGCTTCAATTCTAGACTAGATCAAGCAGAAAATAAAAGAATCTCAGGACTTGAAGATGGATCTTTTAAAATAACCCAGTCAGACAAAACAAAGAAAAAAGAATGAAATCTTTTTTCATTGAAAGAATTAAAAATCCTTCATTATATAGAAGACACCATAAGGTGATCAAATGTATGGATTATCAGCATCCCAGAAGGTGAAGAAAAAATGAAAGGGTTCACAAACCTATTTAACAAAATAAAGGATGAAAACTTTCTTTGATTTGGTTTTCAATTAGATTGTTGTTGGCGTATATGAATGCCTCTGATTTCTGTGTATTGATTTTGTATCCTGAGACTTTACTAAATTCATTGATCAGTTCCAGGAGTTTCTTGGTTGAATCCTTGGAGTTTTCTAGATACAATATCATATCATCAGCAAACAGTGAAAGTTTGATCTCTTCTGCCCCTATTTGGATACCTTTGATTCCATTTTCCTGTCTGATTGCTGTAGCCAAGACTTCCAGCACTATGTTGAACAGAAGTGGAGATAGTGGGCAGCCTTGTCTGGTTCCAGTTCTAAGTGGGAATGATTTCAATTTTTCCCCATTCAGTATGATGTTGGCTATGGGTCTGTCATATATGGCTTGTATCATTTTTAGGTATGTCCCTTCTATGCCTATTTTCTTAAGTGTTCGTATCATGAAAGGGTGTTGAATTTTGTCAAAAGCTTTTTCTGCATCTATTGAAAGAATCATGTGGTCTTTGTTTTTGCTTCTGTTGATGTGGTGAATTGCATTTATAGATTTACGTATGTTGAACCATCCCTGCATCCCTGGGATGAAGCCCACTTGGTCGTGGTGGATTATTTTTTTGATAAGTGTCTGGATTCGGTTAGCTAAGATTTTGTTGAAAATTTTTGCATCTATATTCATTAGGGATATTAGTCTGTAGTTTTCTTTGATATAGCACATCTTATATTTTCTTGGTTCGAGCTGGAACCCATACTACTAAGTGAAGTATCCCAAGAATGGAAAAACAAGCACCAGATATATTCTCCAGCAAACTGGTATTAACTGAGTAGCACCTAAGTGGACACATAGGTGCTACAGTAATAGGGTATTGGGGAGGTGGGAGGGGGGAGGGGGGCAGGTATATACATACATAATGAGTGAGATGTGCACCATCTGGGGGATGGTCATGATGGAGACTCAGACTTTTGGGGGGAGGGGGGGAAATGGGCATTTATTGAAACCTTAAAATCTGTACCCCCATAATATGCCAAAATAAAATAAATAAATAAATAAATAAATAAATAAATAAAACTTTCTAAGTCTAGCAATAGACTTAGACTTTTAGATATATGAGGCCCAGAGATCTCCAAATAGATAAAATGCAAAAAGATCTTGTTCATGACACATTACAATCAAAATGTCCAAAATCAATGACAAAAAGAAAACTCTAAAAACAGCAAGAGTATAGCATCTAGTCAACTATAAAGGAAGTCCCATCAGACTAACAACTGATTTCTCAGCACAAACATTATTGACCAAAAGAAAATGAGATGATGTAGTCAAAACGCTGAAATAAAAAGATGGCCAGCCAAGGATAATATACCCAGCAAGATTCTCCTTCATAAATGAAGGAGAAATGAAGTCTTTCCAACACAAGCAAAAGCTGAAGGAATTAATCACCAGCGGATTAGCTCTATAAGAAATGCTCAAAGGAGTCCTAAACCTGAAAGTGAAAGAACAACATTGACCAACATAGAAAAACACAAAAGTATAGAACTTAATGGTAAAGCAATCACACAAATGAGAAAAAGAAGAAACCCAAATGGTACCACTACACATTACCAACAAACCATAATGACAAACAATAAGAAAAAAAGACAAGAACAAAAAGTATGCAAAACCACCAGAAAATAATTACCAATGTAAGAGGAACAAAACCTCACATATCAATAATAACCTCAAATGTAAATTGATTAAAATTTTCAATTAAAAGGTATAGAATAGAATAATGAATTAAAAACAAAGCATGATTCAACTATATGCTGCCCATTGGAAATGCATTTTACTTGTAAAGTCACAGATAGACTAAAACTAAAGGTATGAAAAAAAGATATTACATGCAAACATAAACCACAAGAAAGCAGCAGTAGCTATACACATATCAAATAAAACATTCTTTAGGCAAAAAGCAGTAAAACAAAAAAGACAAAAAAGATCATTACATAATGAAAAAGAGATCAATCAAATAAGAGGATGTAACAATTCTAAACATATACGCACCCAACACTGGAGCATCCAAACTCATAAAACAAAATTACTAGATCTAAAGAGAGAGACTACAAAAAAATAATAGTGAAGGAACTTCAACACCCCACTGTTAACATTAGATGGATCTTCTATACAGAAAATTAACAAAACTGAATTGAATTTTAAATGGACTTTAGACCAAATGGACCTAAAAGATATGTATAGAATATTTTATCTAAAAACTACAGAACACACATTCTTGTCATCAGCACATGGGACATTTTTTCAGGATTGATCCTGTATTAGGCCACAAAACAAGTCTAAAAAAGTGTTAAAAAATCACAATCATATCAAGTATCTTCTCAGATCACAATGGAATAAAACTAAAAATCAATAGGAACTTTGGAAACTACAAAAATACATGGAAATTAAACAATGTGCTTCTGAATGACAATTCAGTCAATGAAGAAATAAAGATGTAAGTTTTTTTTAAAAAAAGTATTAAAACAAATGAAATTGGAAACAAAATATAGCAAAAACTATGGAATACAGAAAAAGCAGTAATAATGGAAAGGTAAACACCAACACCATATGAACACCATAGTGTTAATCAGTCATGGTGGTGTTCACCAGGGATTCAGGGATTGGAGAGGTAGATCCACATCTGAGGGAAGTGTGAGCATTGTAGAGGGGAAAGGCATACCTCTAACCCTTGCTAGGGAGAGGCAAATATATAAAATGCAACCAAAAAATAATGGAAAGGTAATAACAATAAACAACTACATCAAAAAAGTGGAAATATTTCAAATAAATAATCTAACAATGGATGTCAAGGAACTAGAAAAGCAAGAGGAAACTCACATAATATTAGCAGAGGAAAAAAATAATAAAGATCAGAGAAAAACTACATTAAATAAAGACTAAAATAATAAGGATTGTTGAAACCAAAAGTTGGTTCTTCAAAAAGATAAACGAAATTAATAAAGTGCTAGCTATACCAAAAAATAGAGAAAACACAAACACAATCACAAATGAAAAAGAGACATTACAACTGATACCACAGAAATACTGAAGATCATCAGAAACTATCATGAACAGCTATATATGCTATCAACCTGGAAACTTACAGGAAATGGATACATTCCTGGAAACATACAACCTACCAATATTGAATCAGAATGAAATAGAAAAACTTAACAGATCAATAAAATCTCTCAGTAATAAATAATTTTGCAACAATAAGAAGCCCTACACTGGATGCATTTACTGCTGAATTCTATCCAAACACATAATAAATTAATATCAATTCTTGAACTACTCACCCAGCCATCCCCTCAAAAATGGGAGAGCATTCTCCTTAACTCATTCCATGAGGCCAGCAATACCCTGAACCAGGCAAGGATACAACAAAAAATAAAACTACAGGCCAATATCCCTGATAAATATAGACACAAAATTCCTCAACAAAATATTAGCAAACCCAATTCAGCATCATGGCAAAAAGATAATACACCATGATCAAGTAAGATTTATACTAGAGGCACAAAGATGTTTTAACATATGCGAATCAATAAACAAGATACATCACATCAACAGAATGGAAAACAGAAATTATATGATCATCTCAATATACACAGCAAAAGCATTTGATAAAAATTCAACATCCCTTCCTGATAAAACTTTCAGCGAAGTAGGCATAGAAGGAACATACCTCAAAATAATAAAGATGACCTGCGATAAATCCATAGCTCACATCATACTGAATGGAAAAAAGTTGAAATCTTTTCTCTAAGAACTAGTGCAAGGCAAAGATGCACACTTTGATCAATCTTATTCAATATAATACAGGAAGTCCTAAGAGAGCAAACAGGGAATAGAAAGAAATAAGAAATAAAATGTAACCAAGTTGGAAAAGATAGAGTCAAATTGTTCCTCTTTGCAGATAACATGGTCTTATGTTTAGACAGACTACAAGACTCCACCAATAAATTCTTAAGAGTTGATAAAGAAATTCAGTGAAGTTACAGGATCAAAAGCAACACAAACAAAGCAGTAGTGTTTCTATATGTCAATAATGAAATAACAAAAAATATATATCAAGAAGGCAATCTTATTTAAAATAGTGACAAATAATAAAATGCCTAGTAATAATGTTAACCAAGCAGGTGAGAGATCTGTATAAGGAAAACTAGAGAGCATTGATGAAAGAAATTGAAGAAGCCACAAACAAATGAAAAGAAATCCCATGCTCATGGAATAGAAGAATTAATATAGTTAAAATTGTCATACTTCCCAAAGAAATATACAGATTCAATGCAATCCCTATCAAAATACCAATGACATTTTTCATAGAAATAGAAAAAATTTCAATAAAAGAACCAGAATAGCATAAACAATACTGAGAAAAAAAGAACAAATCTGTGAGCTTTGTTCTATCTGACTTCAAAATATATTGTAAGGTTATGATAACCAAACATCACAATATTGGCAAAAAACAGACATATAGACCAATGCCACAAATTAGAAAATCCAGAAATAAAACCAAATATTTACTTCCAACTGATTTTTGACAAAGGTGCCAAGAATATACATTGGGGAAAAGACACCCTCTTCAATAAATGGTGCTGAAAAAATTGGATATCCATATGCAGAAGAATAATAGTGGACCCCTATCTTCCACCACATACAAAATCAACTCAGGATGGATTCAAGATTTAAACAAATGACATGAAACTATAAAACTAAAGAAAACATATGAAAAACACTCCAAGACATCAGTATGGGCACAGATTTTATGGCTAAAACATCAATAGCACAGACAGCTAAAACAAAAACAAATCAATGGGACTGTATTCAACTAAAAAGTTTCTGCACAGCAAAGAAAACAAACAAAAGAGTGAAGAGGCAATCTATAAAATGAGATAAAATATTTGTGAACTATTCATCCAAAAAGAAGTAATATCCAGAATATGAAATAAATTCCAACAACTCAACAATAAAAAATCACATTAAAAACTGAGCAAAGGACATGAATAGATATTTCTCAAAAGAAGACATACAAAAGGCCAACCAACATATAAAAGAATGATCAACATCAGTAAACATCAGGGAAATGCAAATCAAAACCACAATGAGCTATCGTCCCTTTCCAGTTAGAATGTATATTATTAAAATACAAAACATAACAGATGCTGGCAAGAATGTGGTGAAAAGGGACCTCTTGTACACTGTTGGTGGGAATGTAAATTGGTACAACCACTGTGGTAAACAGTATGGAGAACTCTCAAAAACTGGTAATAGAATGACCATGTGATCCAGTAACCCCAGAATTGTGTATCTGTCCAAAGGAAAAGAAATAAGTGTATGAAAGGGATACTAGCACTTGCATATTTATCACAGTACTATATCATAATATTAAATAATATTGATAATTATATTAATAATATATCTATATATAACAATAGCAAAGATGTGGAATCAACATAAGTGTCCACCAAAGTATGAATGGATGAAGAAAATGTTGTAAGCATTATACACTGTGTAATACTGTTTGGCCATAAAAATAACTAAATCATGTCATTTGCAGCAACATGGGTGGAACCAGAGGTCATTATTATAAGTGAAATAACACAGACATAGAAAGACAAATATTTCATCTTCTCACTCATATGTGGGAGCTAAAAAGTTTATCTCACAACCAGGTATCACCTTACCACTGTCAGAATGGCTATTATCAAAATGTCCAAAAAACAATAGATGCTGGTATGGATGCAGAGATATGGGAATGCTTATATACTGTTGGTAGGACGACAAATTAGTACAATTTCTATGGAAAACAGTATGGAGATTCCTCAAGAAAATAATAAGGAAATAAATATAGACTTACCATTTGACCCAACAATCTTATTACTGAGTATCTGCCCAAAGGAAAGTAAGTCATTTTATTAAAAAAAAAAACCTGCATTTGAATGTTTATTGTACCATAATTCACAATTGCAAAGATATGGAATAAACCTAAGTATAAATCAATTCATGAGTGGATTTTAAAAATGTGATTTGTGTATATCATGAAGTACTACTAAGCCATAAAAATAATTTATTGCCTTTTGCAACAATTTGAATGAAACTGGGGATCATTATCCTAAGTAAAGTATCTCAGGAATGGAAAAAGAAACACCATATATACTTTCTAATAAGTTGACACTAATTGATGGACAGACATGGGGACAGAGGGAAGTAAAAATCATGGGAAATCAAGAAGTGAGAGAATGGAGGCATGAAGCAGTATAAACCTACCTAACAGATACAATGAAGACTATTCAGTTGATGAGTACACTAATAGCCCTGACTTAAGCATTATAAAAGGTGTTCATGTAACAAAAACTTGTGTCCCCCTTTAATATTTTGAAATTTAAAAGAAGTTTATCTCATACTGGCAGCTAGTAGAATGATAGATACTAAAGGCTGGTACATAAAGGTGGATGGGTGGGTGGAAGGGGAGGATGTAGAGATTTAGATTAATGGGTACAAACATAAAGTTGGATGAAAGGTACAAGTTCTATCATCGGACACCAGAGTAGATTAACTATATATAACAATAATATACTGTTTATTTCAAAGTAACTAGAAGAGAGCACTTAAATTGTCCTGATATATAAAATGGTCAATGTTTATAGTGATAGATACATCTAATGAGTAATGGTCAGATCAGAATATTTGATTTATGTAACAAAATATTATATATATCTCATAAATATGTAAAATATTACATATCAATTATCATGCAAAATAAATGGGAAAGAATTATTCAAAGACTAAATGGAGAATAATTAACTATCTGTAGGAAAGAGTAGTATTTGATCTCTAGATTGAACGAAATGTAAAAAAATAATTATGTAGATTAAAGACCAGATCACGTAAAACAAAATCTTCAAGCTATTCGAAAATATATAGAAATATATTTTGTGATCTCTATGTAGGGGAAAGTCTTTTAAAAGACTCAGAAAGCACAAATCATAAAACAGGATATAGTTAAATTTAATGTATAAAATTTGAAATATTGGGAAAGCAAAAATATAACAAAAGTATGATTAAAAATCTTTTTCACTTCTAGCCATGACAGATTAATGAGGAAGAAACCTACCAGCTCAACACAACTAGGGCTGGGAAGTTTGAGATAAAGGTGCTAACAGATTTAGTGTTTGGTAAGGGCTCATTTTCTGCTTCAAAGATGGCGCCTTCTAGCTGTGTCCTCACACAGCACAAAGGGTGAACAAGCTCCCTCAAACCTCTTTTATAAAAGCATTAATCCCAATGATGAAGGTGGAACCTGCATGACATAATCACCTCCCAAAAGCCCCACCTTTTAATACTACCAGATTGCAAATTGTGATTTCACATGTGATTTTGTGGGAGCACACTCAGACCATAGTACCACTCAGAGATCATATCCCATGCCAAAGACCTCACTTCCTAATCAATCACATTGGTGGGATAGGATATCAACATATGAATTCAAAGGGGTGCATAAATATTCAGTATATAACAAAGGCATTGCAAAAAAAAACCCCTACAGATTGACATCTCTTATGAATATAGATGAAAAAATCCTCAAGATAATAAGAAACAAAATTGTTCCATATAAATAAAGAATTAGGCCGGGCGCTGTGGCTCACGCCTGTAATCCTAGCTCTTGGGAGGCCGAGGCGGGCGGATTGCTCAAGGTCAGGAGTTCAAAACCAGCCTGAGCAAGAGCGAGACCCCGTCTCTACTATAAACAGAAAGAAATTAATTGGCCAACTGATATATATATAAAAAAAAAATTAGCCGGGCATAGTGGCGCATGCCTGTAGTCCCAGCTACTCGGGAGGCTGAGGCAGAAGGATCACTTGAGCCCAGGAGTTTGAGGTTGCTGTGAGCTAGGCTGACGCCACGGCACTCACTCTAGCCTGGACAACAAAGTGAGACTCTGTCTCAAAAAAATAAATAAAGAAAGAAAGAAAGAAAGAAAGAAAGAAAGAAAGAAAGAAAGAAAGAAAGAAAGAATTACATAACATAATCAAGTGTAATTTATACCAGAAATGCAAGGTTATTTCAGTATAAGAAAATCAATAAAAGTAATATATCATAGTGACAAAATAAAGGCAGAAAACTACATGAATATCTCAATTGATGCAGAAAAACATTTAACAAAATTTAATGCTCCTTTATGACAAAAATATTAAAAAATAAATAAATTAGTTAATTAATTTTTAAAACTAGGTATATATGGGAATGTCCTTAATCTGAAAAAAAGGCATGAATGAAAACGCACAGTTAGCATCAAAAATAAAACCACGGAAAAAAAATTCTATTTACAATAGCACCAAGATGAATAAAAATTAAAATTTAGCAAGGGGAGTGTGAGAAAACTATGCTGTCTGAAAGCTACAAAACATCATTGAAAAGGTTAAAGATAACAAATAAATCTGGATATCTCATGTTTATGAATTGAAATAGTTTTTATTGTTATGGTATTAATACCTTGAAAATACATTTAGAGATTCAAGACATTTCTTGACAAAATCATATCTGGCTGCTTTCACAGAAATTGGCAAGCTATTCCACCAATATAGATAATGCAAGACATCCTGAATAGCCAAAACAATCTTGATAATAACAATGTTGGAGGACTCACACTTTCTTATTTCAATATTTACAAACTAAAGTGATTAAGATAATGCAGGGATGGCATAAGCATGTTCATATAAATCAATTAAAAGTCTAAAATTATATCCTCATATTTACATTCTATTGATTTTCAACAAGGGTGCCAAGACAATTCATTGGGAGATGAATAGTCCTCAACAGATGATGCTGCACCAACAGGATTTCCACGTGCAAAATGAATGAAGTTGAAACCCTCCCTCACATCATGTACAAAAATTAATTCCATGTGGATGAAAGATCTAAATGTACAAAATATAAAAATCTTATACAAAAATCCAGAGACAAAAGGAAACATGTTGTATTATTACCTGTACAACAAATGTGCAGATTAAGCAAATTCATAAAGAAATAATGAAGATTACTGTTTTCCCAGTGCTTGTTACATGGGAGTGTGGGGGTAGCATGTGTTGAGTGACTGCTAATGGTTATTGATTTATTTTTAGAACATTGAAAACATTCAAGAATGAGATAGTGTTAGTCATTGCACAGCTAAAGTCAACTGGTTGTAAATGTCTAAAGTATGACTTTATGGTTTATAAACTAAATCTCAATAAAGTTTTCTTTCTTTGACTGATTATGAAGAGAAATAAAGGATAATTCAATAGGTAATAATGCTTCCTTTTGTACACCATAAACTACATTCCCTAGTATTAGGATCCTACAAACATCCATAATATTGATTATTGTATAACCGTGCTAAGGGTAGAAAAATCTTGAGCTTCTAGCTTTGAACAGCACTGCCATAAGAAATGACAGGATTTTTCAAGGATGTTAAACTATCACCTGAATTTCAATAACTCCTATAGCTCTCAGCACCTTGAGTGGATCTGGCTCTGATAACTGTACTAGATTCCAAGAATGTTTTCATGCATATTATTATAATAATAACAATCTGATGTCTTTGATCGAGAAGACAGGTGCAATGTAAATTTTTGACCAGAGCTGGGAAAAATATGTGCTATAAACAAGGAACCAGTACATGGAAGCATCTGGAAATAAAGGAGTTAGGGTTAGGAGAGGGGGATAAATTAATGAATAAACCAGTAAATTAGATAAGAATTTCTGAGTGATCAAGTGGTACTGATGAAATTAAAGATAGAAATGTGATAATGAGTGACTTGGATTTGGCATAATTCTTGGGTTTGGATGGTTAAGAAAAGCCTCTCTTAGCAAGTAATATTTGAACTAAGATTAGAGAAAAAGGAGGGAGTCATCTGAAACTTTGAAGAAAAAGCATCCCAGACAGAGGAGCAGCCATTAAAAAGCCCATGGGCAGTGTATTAATCCATTTTATGTTACTTATAACAGAATATGTAAAAATGGATAATTTATAAAGAAAAGGAATTTATATCTTACAGTTATGGAGGCTGGGAAGTCCAAGATCAAGGGGGTATATCTGGTGAGAGCTTTCTTGCTGATGGGGACTCTGCAGCATCCTGAGGTGGCACAGGGCATCCCATGGTGAGGGGGCAGAACATGCTAATGTTCTGGCTTGGGTTCCTCTTCATTTTCTTATAAAGACACCAATTCTCTTCCCATTATAACCTATTAATCCATTAGTCCATTATTCCATTAATGCATGAAGAGAATAATCCATTCATAAAGACAGAGCCCTCATGATTCAATCACCTCTTAAAGGCCTTACTTCTCAATACTGCCACATTGGGAATTAAATTTCAACATGAATTTTGGAGGAGATGAATATTCAAATAATAGACAGCAGGGAGGAATGACCAGGTTAATGGTCAATGAAGCTGCTACATGCTGCATCATTTGCAAGTAAAAAGTGATATGAGGAATTGTATAGAGGTGGAGAGTGATAGGTGATGCGGGGTTTTGCAGGCCATGTCAGTAATTTGAATTGTGTTCTTTGAAAAGGGAATCAACTGTATAGATTTTAGCACAAGAATGTCATGACCTGATCTATGTTTCTAAAAAATCTAGAAGCATATTGAGGCATTGCCAACATTTCCTAAACTGGATGTTTTATGTGGCAATGGACTATTTGAACTTTATTGAATAAAGGATTTATAAATTCAAATTAATGTCAATAATGCAATATAAAATTATTTTGTGTCTCAACAGAGAAACTTTGCTTTTTTACAATTCAGTGGTTCTCAAAATGAGATTTGGAAGCCAAAACTCAATGTATTCTAGTTCATAAGTAATTTTTAGATTTGAAGGCAGATATACATTTGAATTTCCATTATATATTTTAAATGATGGTGCTTCATACAACCTATAGTGACTATTTCACTATCACATGCAACATATTGCTCTAAGAACACATTTAAAATATGATAAATACAGTGCCAATTTATATGCACTTTATGTAGTTCTGGAAAATGATGAGGACCACCTGGGGGAATTGAAATTAGGCAGGACTGAAGAAAATCTATTTGAGATGGTCAAATGCCAGAGACCCCTGGGTTCACACTTTGAACCCATTCCACTATAGTTGCCAAAAGTGTTCTGAGACTAGCTTGTACTAACTAGATTCCAAGCAGATAAGTGGGATAAAGGTAATTATCCCTGAGCCAAGTTGCATTTTTACCCTGATACAGTTGATTTGAGGCTTTCACCTAACTACATCACAACAAAGATTACTTAAAAGTAACCTGTGACTGTGTGGCTCTCAGAAGAGTTTAGGATAAATATATTGGTACAAAGACATCCCCCTTCTTGTCCAAACAATGTCTAGATTGATAAAAGGACACAATGAATCTTTTTTTTTTCTTATTTCAGAATATTACTGGGGTAAAACAGTTTTAGTTACATGGATTCCTTTTGTACTGCTTGAGCCAAAGTTTCAAGTGTGCCCATTTCACGGAGAGTATACTTTGTATTAGTTAAGTATGATTTCACCCACCTTCTCCTCCCCTTACCACCTGCTTGATTTCTTCTGCATTTTACTTTCATTTGTGCATATGAATGCTGATTGGACAGTTCTAATTTAATAGTGAGTTTTTTAAATTTAATAGTGGTGCCTTTTTTTAGGATATTATGAGGGTACAAACATTTTGGTTACATGTTATGACTTTGCCACACCTAAACCATGTTTTGAGGCATGCCCTTTCCCCTCTACCATGCTCATAACATCCATTATTGTTAGTTTACCTACCTTCAACCCCTCAATCCCTGAAGAATATTACTACCATGTGAGCACCATAGTGTTTATAGTTAGTGCCAATTCGATGGCGAGTACATATAGAGCCTATTCTTATGATACATCACTTTGAAGGATAGGGTCAAGTTCTATCCAGGAAAATATAAGAGGTGCTAGATTACCATCATTTCTTGTAATTGAGTAATATCCATTGTATACATATACCAAGTTTTATTAATCCACTCATGAATTGACAGGCACTTGAGTTGTTTCCACATCCTTACAATAGTGAATTGTGTTGCCATAAACATTCAGATGCAGATGTTTTTATCATAGAATGTCTTTTGTTCTTTTGGGTAGATGACTAATAGGGCTATTGCTGGCTCAAATATGTAAACAGATGGAAAAATCTACCTTGCTAAAAGATTGGTAGAAGCATCATCTTTAAAATGTCCACACTACCTACAGTGATCTACAGAATCAATGCAATCCCTATCAAAGTATCATCATCATTCCTTACAGATCTAGAAAAAATAATTCTATGCTTTGGATGGAACCAGAGAAGACCTCGTATAGCCAAAGCAATCTTAAATAAAAAGAACAAATTGGGAGGTATCAGTCTACCAGACTTCAAGCTGAACTATAAGGCTACAGTAACTAAAACAGCATGTAATTGTCACAAGAATGGAGACACAGACCTTCGGAACAGGACTGAGAATCCAGAGTTGAAACCATCCACATATTGTCATCTAATCTTTGACAAAGCATAAAAATATACACTGGGAAAAAGAATCCCTTTTACATAAATGGTGCTGGGAAAGCTGGGTAGCTACATGCAGAAGATTGGAACTGGATCCCCACCTCTCAACTCTTACAAAAATCAATTCATGATGGATAACAGACTTAAACATAAGACATGAAAGCCTAAGAATCCTAGAAGAAGATGTAGGGAAGACCCTTTCAGACATCAGTCTAGGCAAAGAAGTTTAGAAGAAGACTTCCAAAGAAATCACAGCAGTGACAAAAATAAATAAATGGGACATGATAAAATTAAAAAGCTTCTGCAGAGCCCAGGAAACTATCATTAGAGCAAATAGATAGCCTACAGAATGGTAGAAAATATTTGCTCTCTACACATCTGATAAAGAACTTATAACAAGAATCTATCCAGAACTTTAAAAAATCAACAAGAAAAATTAACCCCATCAACAAATGGGCAAAGGACATAAACAGAAACTTTTCAAAACAATATAGAATAATGACCAGCATACATATAAAAAAATGCTCAACATCTCTAATTATTAGAGAAATGCAAATCAAAACCACAATGATTCATCACCTAACCCCAGTGAGATTGGCCTTTATCAAAAAATCACAAAACAAATGCTGAGAAGGATGTGGAGAGACAGGAACATACTTATACTGCTGCCGGGACTGCAAATTAGTGAAACCTTTGTGGGATAGTGGTGTTTTATTTTTCCATTCTTTGGATACTTCACTTAGGAGAATGGTCCTTTGGTTGCTTCCAAATTGCTGCAAAAGGTATTGATTCATTTTTTATGGCTTAATAGTACTCCATGGTTTACATATATCACATTTTATTAATCCACTCAGGAATTGATGGGCACTTCAGTTGATTCCACATCTTTGTGATTCTGTATTGGGTTGCAACAAAGAGTCTAGTACGGGTGTCTTTTTGATAAAATGGCTTTTTCTCCTTTGAGCAAATATCCAGTAATGGGATTGCTTGATCAAATGATAGGTCTACTTTTAGTTCTTTGAGTAATCTTTATACTATTTTCCATAGAAGTTGTACTAACTTGCCATCCAAGCAAAACAGTTTAAGTGTTCCTTTCTCTCAGCATGCACACCAGCATCAACTCTTTTGGGATGTTTTGATAAAAGCCATTCTTACTGTAGTTAAGTGATATTTCATTGTGGTTTTGATTTGCATTTCCCTCATGATTAGTGATGTTGAATGTTCTTTCATATGTTTATTGGCCATTAGTCTATCTTCTTTTGAAAAGCTTCTGTTCATGTTTTTTTGACCACTTTTTAATGGGGTTATTTGATTTTTTCTTGTTGATTTACTTGTGTTCTTTGTAGATTCTGGTTATTAGCCCATTATAGGATCTATAGCATGTGAATATTTTCTCCCATTCAGTAGGTTGCCTATTTGCTCTGATTATTGTTTCCTTTGCTAGGCAGAAGCCTTTTAATTTAACCGCATCCAATTTATTAATATTAATTTCTGTTGTTGCTGTGATTGTCTTTGGGGTCTTTTTCATAAATTCTTTGCCTAGGTTAATATCTAGAAGAGTTTTTCCAACATTTTTTTCTAGAATTCTTATGATTTCATATCTTAAGTCTGTCATACATTGTGTATTAATTTTTGTGAGTGGTGAGAGTGCAGATTCTATTTCAGTCTTCTATTGGCTATCAAATTTTCCTAGCACCATTTATTAAATAGGGCTTCTTTCCAACAGTGTATCTTTTTGTCTGCTTTGTCTGGCCTCCAGATGGCTTACTCAGATGTCCTGTTGGTGGCCATAAGCCTAGAAGGTGGGCCAATTTTCAGGCCTCTGGTCAGCCAGTGTGGCATGGGAGATGGCAGTGGCAGTGGTGGGACAACCCTCTAGGTTTCAAGCAGTGCATACTGGTATTGGGAGTAGCTTCAATGGGCTGGGAAGGCCATACTCCAGGGCCATACCTGGGACATGCAGGTAGGTGGCAACTGTAGCAGTAGCAATTGGTTGGGTAGGTCCAATCTAAGGCCCCTGGGAAGAGAGGTCAGGTGGCTATGATGGTGGACTGAGGTGGGAAATCTCCTGACCCATGGACTGTATACTCTGGCTCAAGGGGAGGGGTAAAGCCAGGTTGGGATGGCTTATCTTCAGGCCACCTGAAGGGCAGCACAATCTCCAGGCCACTGGCAGGATGCTCAGGTGGGGGGCAATAGCAGCCATGCTGCTATACTGCCACTAAGGAAATGTTGTTGGCTCCAGTGAGCAGCCTAGGCCAGCAGGTAGGAATTGTCTGTGCCACTCATGCCTCAGCCCCTGGTGGGGTAGCCCACAATTGCTCACATTTGAGTCTTGAGGTTATCAGTCAGCTCTTCTTTTGCATCATAGCTCTTGTGTTCCTGGGCTATAAGAGAGTTTGCACTCTGTTGGTGGCAGGGCTCTAGAATTGTGCCTAACTTGTATCTCAGTGCTAAAGGTGCTCCAGTCCTAAACACCTCAGCCATGTCTCTGTCCCTAGCCCATAGTTACTCATGTGTAATCCCTGTGGCAGCAGCCTGTGCTTCTCTTGCATCTGAGTCCCAGGCGGGGCTGGGCTCTAGGATCTTGCACAGTCTGTTGGAGTGGGACTCTAAAATGTCCCCTTCCTCTTGCCTCAGTCCCCATGGCACATCAATCCTAAAAGTTTCAGTCACATCTCCACCCCAGGTGTGGTGGCCGTTGGTTGCTAATGCCTAAGCCCCTGGGGAAGCTGCCCATACTTCTCTTGAACCTCAGCTCTGGTGCCACTGGGTTTCAGGACAGTGCACAGTCTTTTGGGGATGGAGTTATAAAATGGCACCCTAGTGTAGCTGCTTATGTCTTAGGGAATGTGAAGGACCCAGTGCAATCTTCCTCTCTGACACAGTGCCATCATACAATCTGCCAGAAATTCTCATATTAGTTTCAGGGACCACAATGGTTGAGGGGCTCTCCAGCCACTAGGATTACAGGGGTCCATGTGGAGAATGTGAACCACTGAGAGTCACTCATTTATCGTTTCCCCATACTGAAAAGCCTCTCACATGCCACTTCTATTAACTACTTTATAAATAATAAGAGTAGTATAAGCTCATAAACACAAGGAAAAAAGAAGAAAGAAGGAAAGAAAAAAGGAAGAAAAAGAAAAATTATTGAAGCTAATTCCCTTGCACAATCCTTTAAAACTCCTAAAATCACTCATTATGTTATATCCTATATTTCTAGAAAAAATGTCTGTGCATACTTTAGTGTTACTTTAGAAACAAATTGTGTAATTCTTTTTAGGGCCAATAATTATATCTTGTTTCAGTGATTTAATTAATTTTTAACTAATCTCAGAAAATGATAAATATTAAGTATTTTTATCTTAGGAGTTTTATATAGTTCTTTTACTTGATTAGTTCTTCAAATTGCTGCACAAATTGGTCATGTCTTTCTACAACATGGCCTCTTTATTTGAGGAACTTGCGTTTCTTCAAATGCAAAAAGCAAACAAACTTGTGTTAGAAAAAGGATTGCTTATCCTTTATTACAATGAATTCTGGGTATGGGGGGTTGTGGGTTATAATAGAGAATTATGAAATATTTTTTTCCATGACAATCCCATTCTATAACTCAGAAGATCATAGAAGGACATTCTACATTCTAATTTTACTCCATCAGGGTCCTTACTAACATCTGAACCTTCTAACCAGTGGAAAGCAATCACAAACCTTCAGACTATCTTGTCCCAGCTTTCTTTTAGACTTGCAGGCTTAGTTTCATAAGTATCTATTTCACATGTGCCATTCATTATTTCACTGTTTAAGATCAAATTCTCTTTTACTAGTCATTACTGACAATAGATATTTTCATAGATAAATTGAGAAGCTAATTAACCCATTGAAGGTTGCAGTCATGGTAAATGGAAAGAGCCAGTATTTGAACCAAGAGTGTCAGACTTCAAAGTCAATCCTCTTCTACTACACTATAGTTCCTTAGTCTTTCTTATCCCAATGTAACATTTAGTATATTGTTTTCTACATACTGCATTGTCAAATAGGTGACTTGTGAATATTATATATAAATGAAACATAGAGAAGTGTTCATATCAGCATTTCCTTTGGGTGGGGGTTTCTGAATGAAGATGTATATAAATTTAGCCACAGAAATCAAATAATGATGCATAATAGAAAAGAAAGGTGAACATGAACAAGACTTTTATTATGAAAAATGTAAACAAAAATATTTTGATCTGTATTTATAGCTTTCAAATGCGCATGAAATCATAATTCTAGTTACACACTATAAAATATTTTGAAGTTAAAGAATCTATCCAACATATACTCCAATTATTTCTGAAATTTTCTGTGAAATGGTCTATTTTATAACAGGTTCTAACTCAAATATTTAATATTTTTGAAATTTGAATGTAGTATAATATATTCTATTGTTTAAAACAAAGTGATAAAATTCATTTCAAAGGAAAAAATAGAATAGCCAACTTAAAAAATGACACTCATTTGATATAAATGGTTTTTAATAGATAAATTAGTGCTTCACATAATTTATTAAATTTCTAAGTATAATATAAATGACTTAATTTTAATAATTTCAAACATCTGATTCAAAAGAGATTCAGCCCTTGGAGCAATAATTTTTAAATCCATCACTATCTATTCTGAATATGTTATCAAGATCTCTTACTGCCTTTAGAATTTCTAAAAAGTTGGTGCTAAAAAAATTAGTCACACACATATTTATAAACCATCTTATTGATAAAATTATTATTATTTATTTCTCACATATAATCTATGAATAGTAAAAACAATCACTGCTTATTAAGCATTGATTATTTTCCAGACAATGTGTAAATTGTTTTACAGACATTATCTCCCCTAAGTTTAAATAACTTGCCCAGAGACACATAGTAGCTGACAGACACAGTTTGAACTCCAGTTGTGTGACTCCAAAGGACATATTTTACTATATAAACAATGTGTGCCAATTGATAGTCAATGTCATCTTTCTACTTTAGAAATGTCAAGTTATAAAGTATCAATTTTTCTGGCATCAATAACTCAGAAATTGAACACAGACTGCCCCAATATTTTCTACACTTATTAACGTGTATGGCTGACAATGGTTCATACTATATTTTTTTTAAAAAGATGTAAGCACATATGGAGAAAGTGCTTTGTGAAAAGGAGGAAGGATCAATACATTAGAAAGAAAGGGAATAACATTTGAAAGGTGGTGTGTGAATCTTGTATCAATGAAGACTAGGACATTTGACAATTTCTGCAACACTTTACATCTTTGCCCCTAGCTACTGTCAAACTAACTCTTAATAAAGTCAGATGAAATTCAGCTATTTCTGTTATGCAGTTTCTGAGTGACAAAAAATATTAATAAAGATATGTCACATATACATATAGGAAAAATAATATATTAAATGCTACTATTTGGATTAGAAAGCCTCAAAAAGTGAGAAAAAGACGTTAGAGTCAATGTCCACTGCACAAATTCAGAGGCACAAAGGAGATAATTTAATGATTATTTAGAAGAAGCTTAGTAAAGCAAAATCTCTGGTGTGTTTAACCTTTCTTCCTTTTAATTTGCTAGAGCATGTATGTCTCTTGTTGTCAAGTCAGTGGAATGATGAATTTCATTGCAACTCTGTAATATCATTCCTAACCCACCAAAAAAAAAAAAAATATGCAAATAGATAAAGAAATAGACGAATGCAAGTAGCTGGCTTTTTTTTTTTTAAGTTTGTTTCCCCCATCTTGTCTCACCTCCACTTTTTTGTTGGGGTTATTATTTTAAAAATCCTTCAAGTTGAGTTAGAAATTCACTGAGAATGCCACACTTTTTCCTTTATTTTTCTTTTTTTCTTTTTTTTTTTCTCTGCTCATGTTGTCATGTTATTTCCCTGAACTAAAACTAGAACACTGTCCTCTTCAATTCAACTTGTCAAAATTCTAACCATCTTTGAAGATGTGTTTCAAGTGTGAATTCTTTCAGGAAGCTTCTTTTGGGCTTTCCCAGTTGGATGCTCTCTTTTCATTGCATTTCCATAGTTTCTAATTCCTTTTCCAGTGCCAAGGGCTTTGGGAATGAGACCACATCAGGTGTGAAAACTCAGAAGGTGAGTTTTTGAACCCATTGCACAAGCTAATATGTCCTTTGTCATAGAGTACTTGTGGTGTATTTTTTTTACTTAAACACCAGTATTAATTATTGGAACTGATATAAATATTCTGGAGTTAAAATCAAGCTGATCCTATAAGTTTTCTCAGGGTCTTTGCTAACAACTAGCCTTTGCAGTGGTATCTGTTATAGCACTCTGACAAGATTGACTTCCTGTAAGTTATTTTATAAATATTCACTGTTTTTAAAACTGGATTCTATAATGACAGAAGCTACTAGGTCTCCCCATTATCTATTCTTCCCTTCTACATTTTAGTAATAGATGTCTTCTCAAGCTTTAGTGATGCACATAATTCTTTATCTAGAGACTACATAAGCTCCCCTTGCAGCTTGGTACAGCCATGTGACTAAATTTTCATCAATGTTGTATGAGCCAAAATGACCTGTTCACTCCTATTTCATTTCCTGAAAGGAAAATAATTTCTTGCCCCTTAACTTCCTCTCAACCCTCCTTTCTAAAGGCAGCTAGTTAGTAAGACCCCAAACCCTGTAGACAAAGAAAATACCTGGTATATGATAGAACAACAACATACAAGATCAATCTTGTGGAGCAGAAACAACTATCTATCCTGAATCAGGACCTATCTATGAAGAGATAGATGAGATAATATTAAACTCTGTCTCTTATTTTGGGGGTTTTTCATTACATCAGTTTAGCTTTGGGTATACTAGTTCCTACCTAGTGGAAAGCTCACTTTTATTAGGATCACCTGTGTTCCAGTTCAAATTTATTGAATAAGAATCTCCAGCAGTGGATTTTAGGAATCTTCATTTTATTAATAACAAGTTTTCTGCATGATCCCTACATACTTTAAGTATGAGAACCACTCTTGCAGTTAAGAGCATAAATTTGGAGAGAGATGTAGCTGAGTTTAAAACTTAGCTTTGTCACTTACTAGCTATATCTATGGCTCCTTCACTCTCATATATCCCTGAAAATCTCCTGCTCTTAATGTCCCCATTCCTAATCTCCTGTTATATAACTAAATTTTTCCAAGTGTTAATGCATAGTTACATAGATGTTTATACTCTTGCAATCCCAAACAGGGGGAGCCTCCTTAGTAAGTTTTTTATCCCTTCACCACATAATATAAATTGTACAGTTTTCTACTTGGCAGCCTTCTAAACTCCATTTCCCTCCAAATTGCTGTTCTATCATGGCAGCCAAAGAATTTTGCAACCTCATGTACTAATAAAAGATAATGCTTTGTTGTGTTTCTGTTTTTTAAATGTGTTATGTAGGCTATCTGCATCTCGTTCAAAGCTTGTGAAAAGTGCTGATGCCTGGCTCCACAAAAGATATTCAAATACAAAATTCTGGGATGTAGCTCAGGAATCAGCATTTTGACTGGTTTCCTCAGGTAATTTGTATACACACTAAATATTGAGTACCTCTAACTACACTAATGCTCTGAGGAAACATTGACACCTGTTACAGTAAACAAGCCCCCTGCTGTTGCTAGGCTATATATAGGAACAAACACCAAAATTATTCCAAATACTAAAGCCTCAGAACTCAGACTAGTAAATCAATACAAGCAGGGGCTTTTAGAGCTCTCTCTGCACTAGAACATATGTGTATCTTATTCTTAGCTTTAGATGCTTGGGCCATTACTATGAGCATTTCTGCTAACCAAGATATATATATGCGTGTATATATATAAATGTGTGTGTGTGTGTGTGTGTGTGTGTGTATGGGGTGGGGAGAGAGAGAGAGAGAGAGAGAGAGAGAGAGAGAGAGAGAGAGAGAGAGAGAGAGAGAGAGAGAGAGAGAAGCAACTGATTAAATCTGTTTTCAGAAGGAATATTTCCAGCAACATCTCACTCTGCACTTCAGAGTTAATAGGTTTCCAGTGTAACATTTTATTTTCTGAAAATGACAAAACTTTGTACTGCATGTAAAAAGCATTTCTAAGTCAAAAAGAGTGAATGATTGTTAGGCAGAAGAGATCTTAGGTTTGACTCTGGGAGGCCTATTTGTCACTTTCTTTAAGAAAAGTTCCTTTTCTTTGGATTATTTTCCTCTCACCTGGTTAATCAATTCTCAATTTAACATGCCCTTGAATCTTATTGGACAAGGGCAAGATAAACCAGTTTGTAGTTTCCAGGTTGATTTTTGTTGTCCCTGTGATGTAAGTTGTAGTTTCTTTGGGTAATTTTTACTTCCTGATATCCTTTTAGTCATAAAATGTCATAATTACAAACTACAGCACCAACAAAATGCAGCATTTATAAAAATATCAAACAGCTTTAAGTGCTAACTGTGTATTACACAATCCTTTGCTATATACATGAGTATCTTTGTCCATTACATGTAGATATAATACCACTAAATGGGCAATTTATAATGAACAGAAATTTATTTGCTCATGGTTCTGGAGGCTAGGAAGTACAATATCAAGGTGCCAGCATCTGGTAAGAGCATTTTTGCTCATCATAACATGGTAGAAGGCATCACATGGTAGGTCAAAGAGAGGGTGAGAAAGAGAAAGAAAGAGGGGGAAAACCCACTCCCATAATAAAAAACCTACTCCTACGATTACAGCATTGGGCTCCATTCTCATGACCTAAACATGTCTTAACAGTCTCACTTCTTAATGATGTTACAATGGCGAGTAAATTTCTGCATGAGTTTTGGAGGGTAAATAAATTTATGTTAAATTTCAAATAATTTTGATAATGATCACTGATAATCATTTAGCACTCTCTATATGCCTGTCACCATCCCAAATACTTGACATATATTATCATACATTATTTTAACTTTACAAGAGGATGCTGAAACTTAGAAATTAAAGTGACTCGCCATGGTCACAGAACTGGTATGTAGAAGAACTAGAATTTGAACAATTAACAATTATGTTTTTTATATTATTCACATCCATGAACAGTAGAAACACTGGCAAGCACAAATAGCATAGTTGTTTATATTGATTTTTATTAGTCATTTTTCATTGAGAGGCATGAGATCTTCTTTGTAGGAAATTTCATCTTTATACATAAGTTCATCTTTATACATAAGTAACAAGTGATCCACACAATGCAATTTCACAGGATACAAAGGAATGCTTTTCAACCCAAATTCTCTCTTCTTTTTAATTTTCTTTAACTATTGACTATCTGATATTTCATCATTTGAATGTAGAAGATTTATTTATGCAATTAAAAGGAAAAGATTGAAGATGGATAATTACTGTGTAATTGCTATCCAAAGTACTTTGCATATTTACTCATTTAATCCTCATACCAGAATTTTAATGGAGGTTTTATGATATCTACTTAGAAAGAATAAGGACAGTGAGCAAGACTCATAGAAATACCTTACACTAGAAACCAAGATTTGAATGCAGATCTGATTCAAAATCACATATTTTTCACACTACATTAAGTTTTGTCCTGGTTATAATACAGATTCCCCAGCTTGGAGGGATGGGGAAAAGTCACCATTAAAAAATAAAGATTAAAAATATATAAGTAAAGGGGGGGAAGGGGGTGAGTGAAAACCTACCTAATGGGTGCAATTGAACACTATTTGAGTGATGGGCACACTAATAGCTGTGATTCAACCATTATAAAAGTGATCCATGCAACCAAAACCAGTATTACCTCCTTAATAATTTGAAATTTTATATATATATACATATATACACACATGTATACATATATACATACATATATGTATATTATATATGTATATATACATACACATATATGTATATATACATATATATATTAGCTTCCAGTTATATATATATATATATATAAAGAGAATATTAATAGTGATTATATGTCTGAGTGCTAGGATAATGACTATTGTTCTTTCTTGCCTTAAAAATGCTTTTGTGTACTTTCTAAACTTTATTCAATGAACACAGATTGTTTTTAAGACTGCATTTTAAAATAATAAAGTTTAATTTTACTTTTAGATGAGAAGAACTTTGAGGAAATTTCCTAAGGTACTGATTTTCAGCTGTGTTCTATGAAGCCTAAATGAAGTCTACGTATTTGGCAAAAATTTTCACTAAATCAAAGCCAGCATTCAAAATGCAAAGGTCTGGAGGTTACATTATTTATTTTGTTTCTATTTTTTTACTTTTTAATTTTTTCTATTTTGTTTCACTAATAGATGAGTGGCAGTAGAAAACTGAATTCTATTTGAAGTTAATAAATGAATGTAACACCAAAGAAAAACTGTAATATAAAAATGCATACTTATGGCTTATCATGCTTTCCAGATATAATACTTATAAAAATATAGAAATAATGGCAAAATGTATATTTTAAATTATGATATGTGTTCCTACATTAAATGTACTTAAATTAGTTCATATACTTGAGAAAGATTAAGCATCCATGATAACTTTAAAATTGAAAGAATTTTTCAAAACCATTTTTATTCTTTAGTAGTAAATGCCCCATTGTAGGGGAAAAAATAAAGCTCTAAATGCCAGTGTGAAGTGAGCTTGTGTCCCTGTGTCCTTGTGTTGTTTGCTAAGAAAAACATCAATGAAACACACTCTTAGCAATGGAAGAATGTAAGATATGAACTTAATGAAAGTTGACAATGACTAATATTGATGTCCTTATCACAAATGACAAGAGGGATAGGCTGCTGCTCTGCCATAATGGCCCTGTACTGGTTCAAAAGCTTATTATTTGAAAACTGCAGTGTTCATGCCAAGATCTTTCACCCCATGTTCATCAGCATAAAATGAATTAGCTTCCTGTTCCCCAAGCTTTACACTGAGAAGAGTATATGCCACTGTTGCTTTAGCACAGTGTTCTCCCTTGACAGTTTTTAAAGTTTTAGCATATCAAGACCCCCCTCCCCCAGAAGGGAAAGGTGGCTTTAGGACTATTTTCTATGCAATAATGAGAATGCTGTTTTCTGTAATAAGAAATTGTTTGTTTCCTTTCAGTTAAAGTCACACTCTTTGAAAAAAAAAAAAAGGTTGAATTTTCTAGTGTTGTGTGAAGAAAAATATCTATGTGATATAAAATATTCAGATAAAGGGGGCTTCAAACTTTAAATAATACAACACAATTCCCTCACAGACTATATCCAAATGTATCACTTATGTGTACTGCCTTCTTGAAGTAAAAATAAAATTGAAGAGGAACTCATGTATGCAACTTTATGACAAAATTTTGTCATAACTAACATTGCTAAGGGAGCACTAATGTTTATGTTTTCCCTGTTAGTATAATAAATGCAATTATTTTGAAGGAGTTTCAAGGAAGCACTTATATCTTGGATTAAGATAGCAAAAAGAACCTAAGTGTTTATTTCTCCTCTTATGGTAAATATGGCGATTTATCTCCCAATATGCATTTTCCTTTTTCCCTGGTAAGAGAATCCTTAATTTTAACTGAGTACATTTTCCACTCACCAAGGTTGACCTGACTAGGGCCATTTCTGAGCTCCCAATCTTCCAGCAGCAGAGACTGACACTGAATTCCTAATAAGACACCATTCTATAGATTGATCCGCCAGCTAATTGGTGGCAGGTTGATTACATTGAACCACATCTATTACGGAAGGGGCAACATCTTGTTCTTCCTTGGATAGAAACTCACAGTAAATGTGAATTTGTCTTTCCTGCATGCAATGCTTCTGCCAAAACTACCATCTACGGATTTACAGAATGCCTTATCCACAATCATGGTATTCTACACAGCATTGCTTCTGACCAAGGAATTGACTTCACAGCCAAAGAAGTGTGGTAATGGGCTCATACTCAGGGAGTTCATTGGTCTTACCATGTTCTCCATAATCCTGAGGCAGCTGGCTTGATAGAAGAGTGGAATGACCACTTGAAGTCTCACTTAGAGCACCAGCTAGGTGAGAGTACTTTGTAGGACTTGGAAAAGGTTCTTTAGAAGGTTGTATATGTTCTGAGTCAGCATCGAGTATATGGTATTGTTCCTCCCATAGCCAGGACTGACAAACCCAGGAATCAAGGGGTGGAAATACGAGGGGCACCATTCGCCATTTCCTGTAATGACTCATTAGCAAAATTTTTGATTCCTGTTCCTACAACTTTGTGTGCTTCTGGTTTAGAGGTCTTAGTTCCAGAGGGATGAATACTGCCACCAGGAGCAATAATAATATTCCACTGAACTGGAAGTTAAGACTGTCACCTGGCTACTTTGGGCTTCTAATGCTTGGAGTTAGCAGTCTAAGAAGCTAGTAATGCTGTTGACTATGGTGATTGATCCAGACTATCAAGAGGAAATTGGACTACTACTCAACAATGGAGGTAAGGAAGAGTATGTCTGGATTACAGGTTATCCCTTAGGGTGTCTCTTAGTATTACCATGCCTTGTGATTAAGGTCAATGGAAAATTACAACAACTCAATCCAGGTAGGACTACAAATGGCCCTGCCAGGAAAAAAACAAAACAAAGCATAATCAGATGAGGTGCTTGTTGAAGGCAAAGAGAATACAAAATGGGTAGTAGAAGGTACTTAAAAATACTAGCTATGATGCTGTAACCAGATACAGAAATGAGAACTGTAATTGCCCTGAGTATTTCCTCCCTATTTTGTTAAGAATATGTTTTTTGTATATATACACAAATATTAAGCAAATATATTTGTTTTCCTTCCTTTCTTAGTTCTTTATCATTAACATAAAACATGTTGAATTTATATAAATATTTTTTTTATTTCAGCATATTATGGGGTATAAATGTTAAGGTTATGTATATTACCCTTGCTCCCCTCTCCCCCCTTGAGTCAAACCTTAAAGTGTGACCATCCCCTAGACGGTGTGCATTGCACTCATTATGTATATATATACCCAGCCCCTCCTCACCCCTCCCATCTGCCTGACACCGGATAAATGTTACTCCTATATGTCCACTTAGGTGTTGATCTGTGAAATCAATTGGCTGGTGAGTACATGTGGTGCTTGTTTTTCCATTCTTGGGATACTTCACTTAGTAGAATGGGTTCCAATTCTACCTAGGAAAATAAAGAGGTGCTATATCACCATTGATTCTTATAGCTGAATAGTACGCCCTGGTATACATATACCACATTTTATTATTCCACTCGTGTATTGATGGGCACTTGGGTTTTTCCACATCTTTGCAATTGTGAATTGTGCTGCTATAAACATTTGAGTGCAGATGTATTTTGTATAGAGTGTCTTTTTGTTGTTGTTTGGTTGCTTTTTGACCACCAATTTTTCCAAGCATCATTTCTCTTTTTTTTTATTTCAGCATGTTATGGGGGTACACATGTTAAGGTTATGTATATTGCCCTTGCCCCACCTCACCCCTCCATTCAGAGTTTCAAGCGTGACCATTCCCCAGACAGTGTGTCTCCCACTCATTATGTATATAAGTAACCATCCCCTCCTCACCCCTCCCATCTGCCAGACACCCAATAAATGTTATTCCTATATGTCCACTTAGGTGTTAATCAGTGAACCCAAATTGCTGGTGAGTACATGTGGTGCTTGTTTTTCCATTTTTGGAATACTTCACATAGTAGAATGGGTTCCAGCTCCATCCAGGAAAATACAAAAGGTGCTATATCCCCATTGTTTCTTTGGGCTGAATAGTGCTTCATGGTATACATATACCATATTTTATTAATGCACTCATGTATTGATGGGCACCTGGGTTGTTTCCACAATGTTGCAATTGTGAATTTTGCTGCTATAAACATACCAGTGCAGATGTCTTTTCAATACAGTGTCTTTTGTTGTTTTGGGTAGATGTCCAGTAATTGTTTGTTGAATTAAATAGTAGATCTACTTTTATTGCCTTAAGATATCTTCTATTGTTTCCACAGAGGTTGCACAAATTTGCAGTCCCACCAGCAATGTAGCAGTCTTCCTATCTCTCCACATCCATGCCAACATTTATTGTTTTGGAACTTTTTGATAAAGGCCATTCTCACTAGAGATAAGTGATATCTCATTGCAGTTTCGATTTGCATTTCCAGGATCATTAGAGACTTAGAGCATTTTTTCATATGTTTGTTGGCCATTATTCTGTCTTCTTTTGAAAAGTTTCTGTTCATGTTCTTTGCTCACTTTTTGATAGGGTTGTTTGATTTTTTCTGGCTGACTTTCCTGAGTTCTAAATAGATTCTAGTTATTAGCCCCTTATTGGATGTGTAACTTGCGAAAATTTTCTCCCATTCTGTAGGATTCTTTTTGATCTCGTGACAGTTTCTTTGGCTATGCAGAAGCTTTTTAGTTTGATCAGGTCCCGATTATTTATTTTTATTGTTGTTATGATGGCCTTTGGAGTCTTCTTCGCATATTCTTTGCCTAGGCAAATATCTAAAAGAGTAGTATTTCCAACGTTTTCCACTAGAATTCTAATAGTTTCATACCTTAGGTTTAAGTCTGTTACCAAGCATGAGTTGATTTTTCTGAGAGGTGAAAGGTGTGGATCCTATTTCAGTCTTCTACCTGTGGCTATCCAGTTTTCCCAGAACCATTTATGAATAGGGATGCCTTCCCCATTGTATGTTTCTTTCTGCTCTGTCAAAGATTAGATGGCTATATGAGGCTGGTTTTATATCTGGGTTCTCAGTTCTGTTCCACTAGTCAAGGTCCCTATTATGGTGCCCATCACAAGCTCATTTAATTGCTACAGCCTTGTTTTATAGTTTGAAGTCTGGCAAATTGATACCTCCCATTTTGTTTTTATTGCCTACAATTGCTTTTACTATGTGGGGTCTTCTCTGGTTCCATACGAAGTGTAAAATTATAAAATTATTTTTTTCTATATCTGTGAAAAATGATGTTGGTATTTTAATAGGGATTACATTGAATCTGTGGATTACTTTGGGTAGTATAGACATTTTAACAATGTTAATTCTGCCAACTGACAAGCATGGTATGGTTTTCCATCTGTTTTATGTACTCTGCTATTTCCTTCCTCAGTGTTTCATAGTTCTCCCTGTGGAGGTCTTTCACTTCCTTAATTAAATATATTCCTAGGTACTTTATTTTCTTTGTTTCTATTGTGAAGGGTATTAAGTCTTTGATTTGGTTATCAATCTGCCTGTTATTGGTGTATATGAATGCCTCTTATTTGTGTGTATTGATTTTGTATCCTGACACTTTACTAAATTCATTTATCAATTCCAGGAGTCTTTTGGCTGAATCCTTGGGACTTTCTAGAAATAATATCATATCATCCGCAAAGAGTGAGGGTTTGATCTCTTTGCCCCCATTTGGATACCATTAATTCCACTCTCTTGTCTGATTGCTATATCCAGGACTTTCAGCACTATGTTGAATAGAAGTGGAGATAGTGGGAAACCTTGCCTGGTTCCAGTTCTAAGTGGGAATGCTAAAATTTTTAAATATGTATGCACCCAACTTAGGTTCACCCAGATTCATAAAGCAAACTCTACTTGATATAGGCAAGTTGATAAAGAGCAACTTCATAATAGCCAGAGATTTCAACACCCTGCTGACTGCACAGGACACATCCTCAAAACAGAAAATTAATAAAGAAATAATGGACTTAAACAGAACTCTGGATCAATTGGGCCTGACTGACATTTACAGGACATTCTACCCCAAATCCACTGAATCTACATTATTCTCATCAGCTCATGGGACATTCTCAAAGATTGACCATATCCTAAGACACAAAGCAAGTCTCAAAAAAATTAAAAAATATAGAAACCATAACATATATCTTCTCAAATCACAGTGGAATAAAAGTAAAAATCAATGCTAACAAAAACTCTCATTTCTACACAAAAACATGGAAACTAAACAACCCTCTGCTGAACAATTACTTTATAAGTGAGGAAATGAAGATGGAAATCAAAAAATTCTTTGAACTTAATAACAAAGGAGACACAAGTTATCAAAATCTGTGGGACACAGTTAAAGCAGTACTGACAGGAAAGTTTATTTCCATAAATGCCTATATCCAAAAGTTAGAAACATCACAAATAGACAACCTAATGAATGAACTCAAAGAGCTGGAAAAAGAATAGCAGACCGATCCCAAATCCAGTCAAAGTAATGAAATTAACAAGATCAAACCAGAACTAAATGAAATTGACAACAGGGAAACTATATGGAAAATTAATGAAACAAATAGTTGGTTCTTCAAAAAAATAAACAAATTTACATGCCTTTTGCTAGGCTAATGAAAAGCAGAAAAGAGAAATATCTAATAAACTCCATCAGGAACAAAAAAGGAGATATTACAACTGATGCCATGGAGATACAAGATATAATCTATGAATACTACAAAAACCTTTATGAAAACAAACTGGAAAATGTGGAGGAAATGGACAAATTTTTAGAAACACATGGCTTCACTAGGCTCAACCAGGAAGAAATAGAATTCCTGAACAGACCAATATCAAGTACCAAAGTTGAAACAGCAATAAAAATCCTTCCTAAAAAGAAAAGTCCTGGACCAGATGGTTTCACACCTGAATTTTACCACACCTACAAAGAAGAACTGGTGCCTATCCTGCAGAAATTATTCCACAACATCAAGAAGGATGGAATCGTACCCAACACATTTTATGAAGCCAACATAACCCTGATACCAAAACCAGGAAAGGACGCAACAAAAAAAGCAAACTACAGACTGGTATTCCTTATGAATATAGATGCCAAAATTCTCAACAAAATCCTAGCTAACTGAATCCAGGTGCTTTTCAAGAAAATAATCCATCACGGCCAAGTGGGCTTCATCTCAGAGATTCAGGGATGGTCAACATATGCAAATCTATAAATGTAATTCACCATATAAACAGAAGCAAAAAAAAGACCATATGATCCTTTCAATAGATGCAGAAAAAGCATTTGACAAAATTCAGCACCCTTTTATGATAAGAGCACTTAACAAAATAGCCATAGAAAGGGCTTACCTAAAAATGATACAAGCCATATATGACAAACCCACAGTCAACATCATACTGAATGGGAAAAATTGAAAGCATTCCCACATATATCAATATTTAAGTGTTGTTAATTTTACACTATAGTATTTAAGTTATGGGATATCAGGAAAAGAATAAACATCATCCCAGTACTTTACCTCTTCTGAAGAAGGGATTAATGCAATTTTGGTCATATTTAGGATGGCTTTATCATGTTAGGTGAAATTATTTCCTTGTTATTTTCTTTATTTAGAGATTAAGTTTGGCTAAGAGATACATATGAGTGCCAAGTTGACAAGAGGAAGGTTTACAATGGTTAATTTTAGGTGTCAACTTGACTGGATTAAGGAATAACTAGAGAACTGGTAAAGCATTACTTACGGGTATTACTGTAGGGTATTTCCAGAGGAGATTGGACTACAAGTCAATGGGCTCAATGGAGAACCTCCTTCCCCTGATGTGTGCAGGCACCGTCCAATTGGCTAGGGGGTCAAATAGAACAAAAAAATCCATAGAAAAGGCAATTTCCTTCCTCTCTCCTAGACCTGAGGCTCCCTTCTTCTCCTGCCCTTGGACATTAGAATTCTAGGCTCTCTGGACTTTGAACACCAGCACTTTAACCAGTGGTTTTCTGGGTTTACAGGCCTTCAGCCTCTGATTGAAAATTACAGCATCAGCTTCACTGGTCCTGAGGGTTTTAAAATGGTATGGAACCACACTTCCAAAATCTCAGAGTCTCCAACTTGCTGATGGCTTATCATTGGACTTCTTAGACTTCATAATCATGTTAGTCAACTCCCCTAATAAATCTTCTCTTGTCTATCTATGCATCTATATTATTGGTTCTGTCTCTTTGTAGAGCCCAGACTAATACAGCAATAAATTTTAAATTCTTGATGCAAAGGACAATTCTCTAGGGAAACATAAATTATTTTAAAATTATTCAAAATGAAGTAGAAAGCCAGTATAAACAAAATGCAATAGCACACATTTTAATGTAATAAAGTGCTATTGTCCTATAGACAAATTTTAACAAACCTCAAAAAAGTTAATTCCTATGTTACATGCATTATTCTAGAACATAGAAACAATAAAATTCATCATTCTAGATTAATAAAACCACAAGACAAAAATTGAAGTAAGGATAGCACAATGGAAGAAAACTACTGATCAATCTCACTTATAAGCTATACTGAAAAACCATAAGTTAAAATATGAAATCTAGTCCAGCAATATATCATAACTGCTAATTGTTTTAGCTTAGAAATGCAAACATATACATTAGAGAAAATTATACATATTCTGTTCTTTTTTGTTTAATTCACTTTCATATTTTTAATTGCTTAGAGCTCTATCTTATACTGTGATTGTTTTCAATATCGTTTTTATCTTCTTTTGTTGATATAATATTTTATCATCTCTTTGAAGATAATTGTTTTTTTCCAAATCATGCATTGTCTTTCATTTTTTACTTGATTTTTTTTCTATTTGTCTTGATCTTTGTGTTTGTGTTTGAGGGTTTCCAGAGCTGTCTACTGTTCATACCTAAAAATGAGGCATTAGTTCCAGGTTAGTATAGTATAATGGTGTCTGGTTAAGTGTTAAATCTCTCTAAATATCAACCCCTTTGCCCTTTCACACACAAACACATATAGATAAAAAAAAAGAGGGTAAATATATCTAGCCAAATTTATATCACCAACATAACTAGAAAGTAGAGAATATTATCAATTTCACATTATACACAAAGAGAGTCATTAATTATGTATAAAGAATCCACACTGGAGCATAACCAAGTGGAGCTAAAGCAGAAAATAGAAGTAGGCAGAGAGCCTAAAACCAGGGATACAATGTTGCCTGTATCCCTGAACAAACACAAAAAGGGTGATACTGAGAACAGGTTTGAGAACTGGGAGCTGAAGGAGCTTGAAATTGATTGGGAGTAAATGATACAGTTTATGTATCATTGGGCAGGCTTAATTCCTGTGTTGTTTACATTAGTCTAGAACATACAAAAAATTAGAATGTGCCAACATGGAATGGGAAAATATCTTCTTAGAGGCTTGATGACATAAGGAAAGACATGGAAACAAAGAGTGAAAATTAAGGGTCCTGAAGAAAGAGGAAAAAATCAGAAAATCCAATAACATCAGTAATAATAATAATGAAAGTGCCAAACCCCACTCTGGATAAGGATGATGTCAATTAGAGAAATTCCACTATACTAACAGAAGAAAGTGTTCCTGAACCCAGCAACATGCAAAAATTCTTCACTTTTGCCTATATAAAATTATCTGTCATTGCTAGATCAGAAAAACTTAAGGAATTTCAAAATGAATTGAACATGGCAGACACCATCCATACAAAGCTACTATAAATAGAAAGCATAACAAGGGAATCAAAATATTTTACCTGATGAAAATTCTATCCATAAAACTGAACACAGAGTAGAGAAAAATTGTAGCACAACAATCTAACCAGAATTAAATGTCCTTTAGCGTACATATAAATATGAAAAATAAACTTTGCACATTAGAAATTCAAGAATTCAGAAGAGAATCGAATAAAATATGAAGATATGAAATTAGAATTCGATGAACTCAGAAGAGATCTTGAAGGAAAAATCATCTCATAAATGAAGGCTAAACGAAGACCCAATTATAACATGCCTAAGGGAGAATAGATTTGACTAAATATATATATATATATATATATATATATATATATATATATATTGAGAGAAATTTAAAAAGGCAAAACAAATACAGAGAATAAAAACAATATAAAGAAAGCTGTAAAAAGGCCAGAAAAATGATTGATATTAACATACAAACAGACAAAAATAGCCAATAAATATATAATGGAAATTCCGGAAGAAATTTAAAAAAATAACAGTGAAACAACAATCAAATCAAAAACCAAATCAAAGGCTCAATTCCCTTCACAATAGCAACAAAGACAATAAAGTACGTTGGAATATACTTAACCAAGGAAGTAAAAGACCTATACAAGAAGAACTATGAAACACTGAGGAAGGAAATTGCATATGACATAAACAGATGGAAATCCATACTATGCTCATGGGTCGGCAGACTCAACATCATTAATATGTCTACACTACTCAAACTGATCCATAGATTCAATGAAATACCTATTAAAATTCCATCATCATTCTTCACAGATATAGAAAAAATAATTTTACGCTTCGTTTGGAACCAAAGAAGACCCCGCACATCAAAGGCAATTCTAGTCAACAAAAACAAAATGGGAGGTATTAATATGCCAGATATCAAACTGTACTACAAAGCTGTAGTAATTAAATCAATCTGGTATTGGCACAAAAATATGAATATTGATCAGTGGAACAGATCTGAGAATCCTGATATAAAACCATCCTCAAATAGCCATCTCATCTTTGACAAAGCAGACAAAAACATACGCTGGGGAAAAGAATCTCTCTTCAATAAATGGTGCTGGGAAAACTGGATAGCCACCTGTAGAAGGCTAAAACAGGACCCACACCTTTCACCTCTCACAAAAACCAACTCACGCTGGATAACAGACTTAAACCTAAGATATGAAACTATTAGAACTCTAGAGGAAAAAGTTGGAAACACTCTCCTAGACATCGGCCTGGGCAAAGAGTTTATGAAGAAGTCCCCAAAGGCAATCACAGCAGCAACAAAAATAAATAAATGGGACATGATCAAACTACAAAGCTTCTGCACAGCCAAAGAAATAGTCATGAAAGTAAACAGACAACCTACAGAATGGGAGAAAATTTTTGCATCCTATGCATCCGGTAAGGGACTGATAACTAGAATATACTTAGAACTCATGAAAATTAGGAAGAAAAAATAAAATAACCCCATTAAAAAGTGAGCAAAGGACTTGAACAGAAATTTTTCTAAAGAAGACAGAAGAATGGGCCGGGCGCTGTGGCTCACGCCTGTAATCCTAGCTCTTGGGAGGCCGAGGCGGGCGGATTGCTCAAGGTCAGGAGTTCAAAACCAGCCTGAGCAAGAGCGAGACCCCGTCTCTACTATAAATAGAAAGAAATTAATTGGCCAACTGATATATATATATATAAATTAGCCGAGCATGGTGGCCCATGCCTGTAGTCCCAGCTACCCGGGAGGCTGAGGCAGAAGGATCACTCGAGCCCAGGAGTTTGAGGTTGCTGTGAGCTAGGCTGACGCCACGGCACTCACTCTAGCCTGGGCAACAAAGCGAGACTCTGTCTCAAAAAAAAAAAAAAAAAAAAGAAGACAGAAGAATGGCCAACAAACATATGAAGAAATGCTCAACATCTCTAATCATCAGGGAAATGCAAATCAAAACCACAATGAGATATCACTTAACCCCAGTGAGAATGGCCTTTATCAAAAAATCTCCAAACAATAAATGCTGGCGTGGTTGCGGAGAGAGAGGAACACTCCTACACTGCTGGTGGGACTGCAAACTAGTTCAACCTCTGTGGAAAGCAATATGGAGATACCTTAAAGTGATACAAGTCAATCTACCATTTGATTCAGCAATCCCATTGCTGGGCATCTACCCAAATGATCCAGTGACACTCTACAAAAAAGACACCTGCACTCGAATGTTTATAGCAGCACAATTCATAATTGCAAGGCTGTGGAAACAGCCCAAGTGCCCATCAATCCAAGAATGGATTAATAAAATGTGGTATATGTATACCATGGAGTACTATTCAGGTCTAAGAAACAATGGTGATATAGCACATCTTATATTTTCCTGGTTAGAGCTGGAACCCATACTACTAAGTGAAGTATCCCAAGAATGGAAAAACAAGCACCAGATATATTCTCCAGCAAACTAGTATTAACTGAGTAGCACCTAAGTGGACACATAGGTACTACAGTAATAGGGTATTGGGCAGGTGGGAGGGGGGAGGGGGGCGGGTATATACATACATAATGAGTGAGATGTGCACCATCTGGGGGATGGTCATGATGGAGACTCAGACTTTTGGGGGGAGGGGGGAAATGGGCATTTATTGAAACCTTAAAATCTGTACCCTCATAATATGCCAAAAAAAAAAAATTAAAAAAAAAAAAAAGAAGACATAAGAATGGGCCGGGGGTGGTGGCTCACGCCTGTAATCCTAGCTCTCTGGGAGGCCAAGGCGGGTGGATTGCTTGAGGTCAGGAGTTCGAAACCAGCCTGAGCAAGAGCAAGACCCCGTCTCTACTATAAATAGAAAGAAATTAATTGGCCAAATAATATATATAGAAAAAATTAGCCGGGCATGGTGGCGCATGCCTGTAGTCCCAGCCACTTGGGAGGCTGAGGCAGAAGGATTGCTTGAGCCCAGGAGTTTGAGGTTGCTGTGAGCTAGGCTGATGCCATGGCACTCATTCTATCCTAGGCAACAAAGCGAGACTCTGTCTCAAAAAATAAAAATAAAAAAAAAAGAAGACAGAAGAATGGCCAACAAACATATGAAAAAATGCTCAACATCACTAATCATCAGGAAAATGCAAATCAAAACCACAATGAAATATCACTTAACTCCAGTGAGAATAGCCTTTATCAAAAAGTCCCCAAACAATAAATTCTGGCATGGATGTGGAGAGAGAGGAACACTGCTACACTGCTGGTGGGACTGCAAACTAGTTCAACCTCTGTGGAAAGCAATATGGAGATACCTTAAAGCGATACAAGTGGATCTACCATTTGATCCAGCAATCCCATTGCTGGGCATCTACCCAAAAGATCCAATGACACTCTACAAAAAAGACACCTGCACTCGAATGTTTATAGCAGCAAAATTCATAATTGCAAAGCTTTGGAAACAACCCAAGTGCCCATCTATCCAAAAGTGGATTAATCAAATGTGGTATATGTATAGCATGGAGCACTATTCAGCTCTAAGAAGCAATGGTAATATAGCTTATCTTGTATTTTCCTCATTAGAGCTGGAACTCATACTACTAAGTGAAGTATACCAAGAATGGAAAAACAAGCACCACATATACTCACCAGCAAACTGGTACTAACTGAGCAGCACCTAAGTGGACACGTAGGAACTACAGTAATTGGGTATTGGGCAGGTGGGAGGGGGTATATACATACATAATGAGTGAGATGTGCACTGTCCTGGGGATGGTCACACTGGAAACTCAGATTTGTGGGGCGAGGGGGGAAAGAGCATTATTTGAAACCTGAAAATCTGTACTCCCATAATATGCTGAAATAAAAATAAACTATACAACTTTCATAAAGAAAAATAATGAGGTTGACATCAGATATGTATACAGTAATACACAAAGCAAGACCATAGTGGAACAATATTTTCAAAAAAAACAAGAAAATATGAGCCAAATATTTTTATATTGCCATGCTGTGTTTTAAGTGTCATTTCTATAGAAAAACAGTTTTAGCTATACAAGAACTTAAGCTATATTCTATTCATAATCTCTGAACAACCTACTAAAATGCTATTGTTTGACACCCTCTACCCAAAATATATGTTGAAATCCTAACTTCTGGCACCTATGAATGTGATCTTGTTTGGATACAGGGTCGTTGCATGTGTAATCAAGTTAAAATGAGGTCATACTGGCTTGGGGTGGTCCATAATTCAATATTACTGATATCCTTATAAGAAGAGGAGGGGAAACGCGGATACACAGACTAAGGAGAACACCATGTGAAGAAGGAGGGAGAGATTAGAGAAATGTGTTTATAAGCCATGTGTAATAATCAGGATTCTCCAGAGAAACAGAGCCAATAGGATACATATAAATCCAAGGTAAGATTTATTATGAGTATTTATTTAAGAGATTGTGGAGGCTGAGAATTCCCAAGATATGTTATTTGCAAACTAGAGAACTGGGAAAGCCAGTGATGTAATTTAGCTCAAGTTATAAGGCCTAAAAAATGGTGGAGGATGGGCACTGCTAGTGTAATTCATGGGGTAAAGAAAATTAAAATCCAGGAACTCTAATGTTTAAGGGCAGGAAAAGATAGATGGTCCAGCTCAAGATGATGGAAGCAATTCACGCTTCCTCCACCTTTTTGTCCTATTTATGCCCTCAATAGGTTGGATGATGTTCCCCCCACATTGATGAGAGTAGGTCTTCCTGACTCATTCCACAGATTCAAATGCCAATGTCTTCCAGAAACACCCTCACAGACACATCCTGAAATAATGTTTTACTAGATATGTATTCTTTTCATTTTTTTAAAATTTCAATAGATTTAGGGGGTACAAGTGGTTTTCTGATGCATGGATGCATTGTATAGTGATGACGTCAGGGCTTTTGGTGTATGGATCACCCAAATAGTAGACCCTGATAGGTAATTTTTCATCCTTGATTATTATTAACCCAGGCAAGTTGATGCATAAAATTAACAATCATACCAATATCCATGAAGGATTGTTGGCAATAACAGGAGCTAGGAGAGAGGCATGAAGCAGATTTTCCCTCAGCACCTTCACAAATTACCAATACTGTCAACATCTGGCCTTTGGACTTCAAGCCTCCAGAACTATGACAGAACAAATTTCTGTTGTTTTAATCCACCCTGTTTGTGGTATTTTGCTATGACATCCCTAGGAAGTGAATATAACTGTCTTCATCAAACCAAGAGATGACTGGGGAAATGTTAGCAAAGAGGCTGATGAGTGAAACTATGAAAGTGCAGATAAGTGTGTAAGAATAGTGTGATTATATTATATGTGCTAACAATGTAGAGATAATGTACTGAAATGATGAAAGGATAGATGACAGAGAAAGGGAAACATAAAGTAGGTACATTGATTTTTTTCGTATATAGATGCGAGTCAAATGATATCATTTAAGGCTGACAAGCCAAGTGGTCAAAAGGCATTATAAAAAATACTGTACAGGTAACTTTGAGAATAAAAATTTCCCCATATTTAAATAAACATGTTCATCAAATTAGTAAATGTAAATCAGTTTAACTCACCCATCAAAAGCATTTTTCAGACTGTTCACAAAAAATAAACACAAATTTGGCTAAATAAGAAACATACTTAACAAAGTAATTCAGAAAAGCTAAAAATATACCACATAAATACATGCAATCATTATGTGTCCATTAGAAATCCCTATATATATTTTTTTAAAAAGAAAAGCTGAAAATAAAGAAATGGCAAATGTATACCAGGCAATGAGAAAGTTATGCCTATGGTCCTGAAATCAGAAATGGTGTAAGCCAGGCAAAAATACATTAAACACAACAACCATCTTCGTAAAACAGAAGCTATAGGTAATGCCAGTAAAAATGGAAACACACTAATAATGGAGACTTTTTAAACACTTGTATCAAGTTAGTAATTTGTGTGACAATGCTCCACACAAAATGATTTCAAAATCACAGTTGTTTATCATTTGTTCTTGCTTAAAAGGTCTGCATTGGCTGAAGGCACTCTGCTTCATCCTGAGTTTGTTTGAAAACTCTAGGTAGGGCCAGGTACAGAATTTGCAGAGACTGATGCAAAATGAAACCATTAGGACTCTTGTTCAAAAACCAGGGAAGAAAAGTCATATTAAAGGTACTAAAATATAAAGATTTTTCTCTAAAGATATTCTACTGCATATAAAATGCAATGTGGTTAAGAGTGACACATGTGTAACAACACAATCTCATAAATTGAAAAAATATAATATTTCAGTATCATAATTGTACAAGATACAGTAAATAATAATACTTTAATAGTTTGATATATTCATCAAGATACCAGTCAGCAAATGTATTTATTAGGTCATAAAATGTATACCTTTAGAAAATTTCAGTTCAATAAATATAATTGACAATAATGTCAGTTGTTTTAGGCAAATGCAAAATGGAAAATAAATTTTGATGTACTTTTTTTATTTTGAGAAGATCTTTTTGCTGGTACAACTATTACTGGTGCTCATATGAATATTTTATAAGTTGTAACAACATTAAGATAAATTTTTTACCAATTATTTCAAAATATAAATTTCAGTGTATCTAGCCTATTATTTTACAGAACAATTTTTGCTAAAAAGATTTAACTCTACATATATACCAGTAAGGCTGAATTTAATTTTAGTTGTATAATAAATTCATACATGAAATTCTAATGTTTCCTTGATATTTCCTGTAGCTTCTGGAGTTTATATAAGAAACCAAAAGTGGCTTCATAATTTGTACATAATCCAAAACACCTGTGTATTTATTCTATCACTCTAATTTCAATTACAAGGAAAACTTAATTTAAAAATTATGTCTCTCATTAATAATTGGTTCTTTCTATGCTTTATATAAAATAATGTATATTCCATCTAATTCAATGACTTTAAATTTAATTTCAGTTTCTAACTCATGGATATTTACTTTGTAATGTTGCAGCAGTTTTCAAAAACAGGGATTATAAACTCTTTGATGATTTCCAATAACTTCCTGATAAGCTTTATTGTATTGTCCATGTGGAAATTTATATTTTGTAATAATTTACTGACAAGGTTTACTGTAGCCATGCTGGTAGTTCCTGTCTTAGAACTCAGGCTGAAGAGTTAATATTTGTGCATATGCCACAGGGGCTAGCTCCTGGGATGAACATGCAGGCCAACCTCCCACAAAAGGTTTCTACTGTACCCAGGCAAAGGCTTTCTTCTCTCCCACAGCTAACTGTCACTGCTGCTGCTGAAACTATTGCCACCACAACTATGGGCCCAGGTCCCAGCCAGGCTGCTCCCTTAAATTGCTGCAGTAATGAATATACCTGAAGCCAAGCCAAACTATTTGGTATGCATACTACCTGTCATGCCTGTGGACCTGAGTCCAGGCATGTGCATGCTGCTGCCCAGTGTATATCCTGAAATATTGTGCATATTCCACTACCCCATTGGATTTCACTTACAAAATACCACTTCAAAAATAAAATTATTAACATTTTCAAAATAGCAACAATAGAACTTTGCATGGTTGCACACTCATGAAGTTTGTTCTGGCTCTAGACTATAGTTTGGATTTAGATTTGTTCCATTTGTCTTTATGTTGGATCTAGGGCTAAAGTAACAATAACTACCTGGAGTATATGCCCTGCATGGCAGATCACTGGAGTGCAAAAGAACAAGCTAAACCATGCAAGTGTGTTTAAAGTTTCTGCTCATGTCATATCTATAAATACTCCACTAATCCAAACAATTCATATGACCAAACTCAGAGATGAGGAAATGTACTTCACCCAGAGTAGGGGGCACCTGAGATACTGTATAACTACAAAGAAAATAGAGTGAATCAATAATTCTATTGTGGAGTAATGAAAAAATTATAATTAATAATCTAATGCAATCATATCACCATTCTTAGACTAAGAAGGTTAAAGAAACAAAAAAATAAGAATGGAGAAGATGCAAAGAACATAATTTAAAATGTATATTATTATACCTGTGTGTCAGCACTTATGCTATAATGATAGGGAATATACCTTCTTCTCAAGCATATCTGGGACATTCATAAAAATTGACCATACATTAGATCATAAAGGAAACATCAATAAGTGTCATATAAAGTTACAAATTAGAAAAAATAAACCTTAAAATTACTCTTTGAACTGGAAATTCAGAGTTTCTATTAACAAATTCTTGGGTGAAGGGAAAAATGCAAACTTGAAATTAAAATATCTAAAATCTAATTACAATAAAAGCTACTGCATAACAGAATATGTGGGGTAAAATTAAAATATAACCAGAGAAAAGAAATTATAGCCTTGCATACTTAGGTTGATAAAAATGAAAGAACTAAAATAAATAAATGTTCATTGTGACTCAAAATGCTAAAGCAAAATAAGCCAAAATAAAGGAACACTAAGGAAAGAGAAATAAAGGCATAAATTAATGAGGTATAAAATAGAGAAACAGAAGAACTAATATATAAATCAAACTGATTTTTTGTTAAAAATAAATTTAACAACTATTAGCAAAATTCTCAAGAAAAAGAAGAAAAATACACAAATATTCAAAATGAGAAATTATAATGAGGACTCACTATCAAAGCATGAAATTTTAAAAAATCAAAAAGACCAATGTATATAACTGTTTAGAAGTAAATCTGAAAACATATATGAAGTGAATATTTTCTTAATAAAATACAACTAAGTATAATTTAAAACTTAATAAAATACAGCCAAGTATAATTTAAAACTTCAGACAGGTCAATTTCTATAGAAATAATAAAAAAGTTTTTAAAAAACTACTTCTCCCTCTAAAAAAAAATCTGGTAAGTTCAGATGAATTCATCCAATATGCAAACATAACTTCCATGTGTTGACAGAAATTAAGGTTGTTGAGGCAGAAGTAATATGATAAAGTTTTATTGAAAGCCAAATTTGAGGATCAACCTGGGAAGACACATCAAAGAAATTGGACATGTTCCAAAGTCTGCTACAATTGGAATGTTTTTATAAGAAAGTTTAGGAGAAGGGAGGTAGATTCCTCATATCAGAGTTTTCTTTTTCCTTTGGAGAATACAATGCAGAGATTATAGTCATTGGCTACAGATGACAATGTACAGGCTAAAATGTTTTATGTTCAAGGCAATCAGTCAAACTTCATGATTCAGAAACAAATCAGTCAAACTTTATGACTAAAAGGCAAATTAAAGTTGGTAGGTTGTGTTTTAATCAGTATGCCAACAGTTTGAAGAACTCATGATAAGATATAAGGGACTCAGAATAAGATTCTTTACTGAGTAATAGGATGTAAACCATGAATTAATTAAAGACCTTCCCTAGGTGGTTGATTTAGAAGCCTGCAAAATGTGACTTATGGGTTATAATTCTCTCTTTCTGATAAAAAAAAAATCTTTCCATGCAAGCACTCATGTTCAATCTCTTCCTTAGGTTACAGTGATAGATGTTCATTATCTCTTGGTATTGGGAAGACTCATTCTCAAGAAGTCATGTCCCTTGGTGGGGAAAAAGAACTTTGTTATTACAGGTAGGCCAGGTTGTTGATAACATGGGGTAGGTCATAACATGAGCCCACATGCTATTTTTCTGAATACTGAATCATCTCCAGTCACTGGGCAACCATTATTTTAGCCTTAAGCTTTGATGGTAGATTCACTTGTATAGCTTTAAGGTATCTCCATATTGCTTTCCACAGAGGTTGAACTAGTTTGCAGTCCCACCAGCAGTGTAGGAGTGTTCCTCTCTCTCCGCAACCATGCCAGCATTTGTTATTTAGACACTTTTTGATAAAGGCCATTCTCACTGGAGTTAGGTGATATCTCATTGTGGTTTTGATTTTCATTTTCCAGATGATTAGAGATGTTGAGCATTTTTTCATATGTTTGCTGGCCATTCATCTGTCTTCTTTAGAAAAGTTTCTGTTCAAGTCCTTTGCCCACTTTTTAATAGGGTTATTTGATTTTTTTCTTGCTGTTTTTCATGAGCTCTAATTATATTCTAGTTATCAGCCCCTTATCGGATGCATAGTATGCAAAAATTTCCTCACATTCTGTAGGTTGTCTGTTTACTTTCATGACTGTTTCTTTGGCTGTGCAGAAGCTTTTTAGTTTGATAATCTCCGATTTATTTATTAATTGTTGCTGCTGTGATTGCCTTTGGAGACTTCTTCATAAACTCTTTGCCTAGACCGATGTCTAGGAGAGTGTTTCCAACATTTCTCTCTAGAATTCTAATAGTATCATACCTTAGGTTTAAGTCTGTTATCCAGCGTGAGTTGATTTTTGTGAGAGGTAAAAAGTGTGGGTCTTGCTTTAGTCTTCTACAAGTGGCTATCCAGTTTTTCAGCACCATTTATTGAAAATGGATTCTTTTCCCCAGCGTATGTTTTTGTCTGCATTGTCAAAGATTAGATTGCTATATGAGGATGGTTTTATATCAGGATTCTGAGATCTGTTCCAATGGTCAATATTCCTATTTTTGTGCCAATACCAGATTGATTTAATTACTACAATTGTGTAGTATAGTTTGACATGTGACATATTAATACCTCCCATTTTGTTTTTGTTACTTAGAATTTCTTTTGATATTCGGGGTCTTCTTTGGTTCCAAACTAAGTGTAAAATTATTTTTTCTGTATCTGTGAAGAATGCTGATGGAATATTAAAAGGTATTGCATTGAATCTGTAGATCAGTTTGGGTAGTATAGACATTTTGATGATGTTGAGTCTGCTGATCCACAAGCATGATATGGATTTCCATCTGTTTACATCCTCTGCTATTTCCTTCCTCAATGTTTCATAGTTCTCCCTGTAGAGTCCTTTTACCTCCTTGGTTAAGTATATTCCTAGGTACTTTAATTTTTTTCTTGCTATTGTGAAGGGAATTGAGTCTTTAATTTGGTTCTCAATTTGATTGTTGTTGGTGTATATGAATGCCTCTGATTTCTGTGTATTGATTTTGTATCCTGAGACTTTATTAAATTCATTTATCAGTTCCAGGAGTTTCTTGGTTGAATCCTTGGGGTTTTCTAGATACAATATCATATCATCAGCAAACAGTGAAAGTTTGATCTCTTCTGCCCCTATTTGGATACCTTTGATTCCATTTTCCTGTCTGATTGCTGTAGCCAAGACTTCCAGCACTATGTTGAACAGAAGTGGAGATAGTGGGCAGCCTTGTCTGGTTCCAGTTCTAAGTGGGAATGATTTCAATTTTTCCCCATTCAGTATGATGTTGGCTATGGGTCTGTCATATATGGCTTGTATCATTTTTAGGTATGTTCCTTCTATGCCTATTTACTTAAGTGTTCATATCATGAAAGGGTGTTGAATTTTGTCAAAAGATTTTTCTGAATCTATTGAAGGCATCATGTGGTCTTTGTTTTTGCTTCTGTTTATGTGGTGAATTACATTTATAGATTTACGTATGTTGAACCATCCTTGCAACCCTGGGATGAAGCCCACTTGGTCCTGATGGATTATTTTTTTGATAAGCGTCTGGATTGGGTGAGGTAAGATTTTGTTGAAAATTTTTGCATCTATATTCATTAGGGATATTGGTCTGTAGTTTTCTTTTTGTGTTGCATCCTTTCCTGGTTTTGGTATCAGAATAATATTCGCTTCATAAAAGGTGTCGGGGAGGTTTCCGTTCTTCTCGATGTTGCAGAATAGTTTCTGGAAGATAGGTACTAGTTCTTCTTTGTAAGTGTGATAAAATTCAGGTGTGAAACCATCTGGACTGAGACTTTTGTTTTTAGGGAGATTTTTAATTGCTGTTTCTATTTCAGCTGTTGAGATTTGTCAGTTCAGGGAATCTATTTCTTCCTAGTTGAGCATAGGAAGACTGTGTCTAGAAATTTGTTCATTTCCTCCGTATTTTCCCGTTTGTGTGCATAAAGATTTTTGTGGTATTCATAAGTTAAATCTTCTATCTCTTTGGGATCAGTTGTGATATCTTCTTTTTTATTCCTGATGGAGCTTATTAGAGATTTCTCTTTTCTGCTTTTCGTTAGCTTAGCCAATGGCATGTTAATTTTGTTTATTTTTTCAAAAAACCAACTTTTTGTTTTATTAATCTCCAGAATAGATTCCCTGTTTTCAATTTCATTTAGTTCTGATTTGATCCTGTTGATGTCACTTCTTCTGCTGGGTTTGTGGTTGGTCTGTTCTTCTTTTTCCAGCTCTTTGAGTCGTTTCGTTAGATTGTCTATTTGTGATCTTCTTGTTTTTTGGTTATAGGCATTTATGGAAATAAACTTTCCTTTCAGAATGGCTTTAGCTGAGTCCCAGAGGATTTGATAACTGGTCTCTCCATTGTCATTTTGTTCATAGAATTTTTTTATTTCCATCTTGATTTCTTTATTTATGAAGTAATCATTTAATAGGAGGTTGTTTAATTTCCACGTTTTTGTGTAGAAATGTGAGTTCTGTTAGGGTTGATTTCTACTTTTATTCCATTGTGATCTGAGAAGGTACATGGTATTATTTCTATTTTTTTTAAATTTCTTGAGATTTACTTTGTGTCCTAGGATATGGTCAATCTTAGAGAATGTCACATGAGCTGATGAGAAGAACATATATTCAGTGGATTTTGGGTAGAATGTTCTGTAAATGTCAGTCAGACCCAATTGTTCCAGAGTTTTGTTTAAGTCCATTATTTCTTTATTAATTTTCTGTTTGGAGGATCTGTCTCGTTCCATCAGTGGGGTGTTGAAATCTCTGGTGATTATGGAGTTGCTATTAATCCACTTGCTTAGATCCAGTAAGGTTTGCTTTATGAAACTGGGTGCACCTAAGTTGGGTACCTATATATTTAAAATTGTTATCTCTTCTTGTTGAAGTGTGCCCTTTACCATTATATAATGACCCTGTTTGTCTTTCAGTACATTTGTTGGTTTAAAAACTAAATCGTCTGAAATTAGAACAGCCACGCCAGCCTTCTTTTGGCTTCCACTTTCCTGCAATACTGATCTCCACCCTTTTACTTTTAGTCTATATGCATCCATGCAGGTTAGATGTGTTTCCTGAAGACAGCATATACTTGGCCTGTATTTTCTTATCCATTCAGCCAGCCTATGTCTCTTGAGTGGAGAGTTTAAGACATTCACATTTATTGAGAGAACTGATAGGTAAGGTTGATTATTGTTCATTCTGTTGGTTTGGATGTTGTTGCTTTGATTTCTCTCTTGAGCCATTGTATTATCTGGCCTTTAATCTTTGGGTTTTGGTTACTTTTATATTCGTGAGTTTTTATTATGGTTTTCCTTGTGTAACACTGTTTTGAGTACTTCTTGTAGGGCTGGTTTTGTCTTGGTGAATTCTCTGAGACTTTGCTTCTATGAGAATGTCTTTATTTCTCCTTCATTTATGAAGCTTAGTTTTTGCAGGGAATAAGATTCTAAGGTGGGCATTGTTTTGTTTCAGAAGAGTGAGAATGGGGCCTCAGTCTCTCTTTGCTTGTAAAGTCTCATTAGAGAAGTCTGGTGTTATTCAAATTGGCTTTCCCTTGTATGTCACTTGCTTCTTTCATCTTACAGCTCTTAGAAGGGCCTCTTTAGTTGCTATTTTGGTCAGTCTGATGACTGCATGTTGTGACGTCTTCCTGTTTGCATTGAATCTTTCAAGGGTCCTCTGAGCTTCTTGAACTTATATATTGAGATTTTGAGCAAGGCCTGGGAAATTTTCCTCTATTATATCTACAAATAGCTTGTCCAATCCGTGAGTGTTGTCTTCTTCCCCTTCTAGTAACCCTATGACCCTCACATTAGGTTTCTTCACATAATCCCACATCTCTTGTAGGCTTGCTCTTTTTCTTGTTTCTCTGCTCTAGCTCTGTTACAGTTTCATTTAGTTGGAGTGTGTTATCTTCAATCTCTGAGATTCTTTCTTCTGTTTGATCTACTCTGTTCTTGATACTTTCCACTCTATTTTGTAGTTCCCTGAATTGATTCTTCTTTTCCAGGAGTTCGGTTAAACTGTTCTTCATTATGTTGATTTCTTTAGTGAACTTTTGTTCTAGACCCTGAAGGCTTTTTGTGGTTTCTTTGTATTGGTTATTGAGTTGTTCTTGCAGGTCGTTGAATTTTCTGATGATCCACCTTTGAAATTCCTCATCTGTCATTTTGGTTGCCTGATATTGGTTCATGTCTGTTTCTAGGGAGCTGGTGCTCCTCTTTGGGGGTGTGTTTTCCGTTAGGTTCTTCATATTTCCAGAGTTCCCTTTGTGATTTCTACCCTTGTTGATCAGTTGTTGTTTCTTTCCTTTAGGTTTTTGTTTGGGTATCAATATGCCATGTTTAGTGTCTGAGCTGGTAGGTGGTGTCTGTGGGTGAGATTCGACCACTCCCTGTATAATGAGTCAGTATGTACTGTGAAAAGGCTGTGCAGGATGCCGTCCCTGTCAGTAGGTGGCGCTTGCTTGGAGGAACAGGCTACGCAGTTGTTTTTGTGTCCTGTTATCAGCTCTTGTTCCTGTAGAGAGGCACTCTAGTGCCTCAGGTGGTTGGTGGGGCCCTAGAACTTCCAGGGGTGTCCTTTTCTCCCCCTCAGTGAGGGCTGGTCTAGGAGAGAGTCTGGGTGGAGCTGGGTTGGGTAAGCCTGCCCTCAGGCACCACCAATGTCATCAGAAGGGGTCAAAGTTCTTTACTCTGCTTCCAGGAAAAGCTGTCAGGGAGGGACTTGAATGGCCCCACTCAGAGAGTCTGCGTGTGGGAGTGTGGCTGTTTGAGACCTACAGTGTGGAGTGGGCCTGGCTTCTTTCCACTGTCCCCAACTCCGCGGCTACTCCTGGGCCTCTGCCAGCAGGACAGATCACACGCCACCAGACCTCCCGTGCCTGTGATGCTGGCGGGGTGGTTCTCTGCACAGAAATGCCACCTAGGCTGGGTGCACGGCCTCCCTTTGGGGGAGAGTTACCCTCTAGGATGCTGATCTGCCCATGAAGGCATACACACCTCAGTAGGCTGTTATCGTATGTCCCTTCTGTGCCCCGGGCAATGCGAGACCTTGGTACACTGGATCTGGTCTGCAGGTCTGACCTCTGGGTCCCAGAGTTCAAACTATATCCCCAGGGAGAGGAGTGCCAGTCCCAATTCAGCCACAGGGAGCCAAAGCAGGGTCTATGTCTTTCAGCCTTAGGGTCTGCCCCATTCTCCTGGTATCACCGTGCCAGGAGCACCTGGGAGAGCTGGCAGGTAGAGAGCTCACAGTCTGAGTTCTCCTTAGTCAACTGTAGGGCCCCAAAAGGGAAGGTCCTGTTCCCTGTAGGGGCCTCCTGCTGGTGGCTGTATTGTCTCTCTGGGCAGCCGCGGGTAGGGTCAGCGGAGGGGAGGAGGCAATATGGCCCCTGCCATGCTACTTGGGTATGTTCACAGGGAGGTGCCCCGAGGGAGTTGGGAGCCTGGTGCTGCGTCCGCTACAGGCTTGCTGCTCACTGGTGGTGGCTGTCTCTGGGCTGGTGTCCGCAGGTCTCTCTACCCGCTGGGGAGCCCACCAGCAGTCCCAGATGCAGGGGAGGGGAAACAGCTGATCCATCTACCCTTCCCACTGGTCTCTGAGCTGCTCCGGTGGTCCCAGCTTGCAGTTCTCCTCCGAGACCTTCTCCCGTGGCGCCTCCTGTGGTCTCAGGTACTCCTCCTTCCGACCCTCATCCAATGTAGGCTCGTCTTCTTGCTTCTTTCTTGTAATTTCTGCTAGAATCTGTCTTTTCTCTAGAGACACTCTGTCTGGCAGTGTTTCTCATCTGCCATCTTGATTCCCTCCCCTCTATACTCTATTTTCTTAAACAGCCATTTTAATTTAAGATGAAAATTTCACATGCAAGTTCTTTTCTCATACAAAATTATTTTTCTTTCTTTTTAACCTTTCTTAACAAAAATATACCTTGATATTAATAATTTTCTTCACATCTCTCTCTCCTATTTACTCATTCCTTCTTACCTTCTTTCATAAATTTATTTCACCATATTATGGGGATACAAATATTTCAGTTATGTATATTGCCTTTGCCCCACCTGAGTCAGATTTTCAAGTGAGTCTATCACCCAGACAGTGTGCACTACATCCTTTAGGTCTGTATATACCCATCACCTCCTCCCCACTCCCATTTTCCCAACACCTGATGAATGTTATTACTATATGTGCATTTAAGTGTAGATCAGTTAAAATAAATTTGATAGTGAGGACATGTGGTGTTTGTTTTTGATTCTTGGGATATTTCACTATCCTGGATAGAACTAGGTTACACCTCTATCCAGGATAATATAAGAGGTGTTATATCACCATTGTTTTTCATGGCTGAGTAGAACTCCATGTTAGACGTATACCACATTTTATTAATTCACTTATGTACTGATGGGCACTTGGGTTTTTTCCACATCGTTCCAATTGTGGAATTGTGCTGCTATAAACATTTAAGTGCAGATGTCTTATTTTATAGAGTATCTTCTGTTCTTTTGGGTAGATGCCCAGTAATGGGATTGCTAGATCAAATGGTAGATCTACTTGTATCTCTTTGAGGTATTTTCATATTGCTTTCCACAAAGGTTGCACTCATTTGCAGTCCCACCAGAAGTGTAGGAGCATTTCTATCTTTCTGCATCCACACCAACATTTATTATTTTAGGATTTTTTTAAATAATATAAATTTCAGTGAAAACCTAGGAAGCAAGAGATCTTTAATAGTCACATATCGGTATTTCATAGTAAGAAACATTTTGTAATAATTTTTTAGAAAACATTTTATTATAATTTTAATTAGAATTCACCAAGATGTATAATGAGTTTTACTTAGTTTAAAATAACTTTTAAGACTTCAAATTACATGAAAATTTTGTAAGCATCTATCCCATTTACATTTACCTGACTCATTTGTTGGCAGTTTGCCTAGATTACTTTTGAGAGCAGATATTAGACAAAGCTAGTCATTATTTTAATTTATTTCCTTGTTAAGCTCTAACATGAATATTGTTGTTCACATAAATCCAAACCTTAAAATTATATATGTTTATTTTATCTATAACTCAGATAATATAACTGTTTTCATTAAACCAATAAAATTAAATGAATCATATTTTTAAAAAATCACATAAATATTCTACTTTTGGCTGGTTTCATAGTTTTATAAACTTCATGCCAAACCCTTATACCTTAAGATGTCTAGCAGAGACAAATACAAAACTGTCTGAGCAATAAACCTAAACAAAATTGTATTCTGACAATTCTGAAGACATTTCTATATTTATTTCAGCAATAATTTTTAAATCAGCCTGTATTTATTACAGATTTAATTAAGTCACATGTACTTGAAAAACATATGAGTTTTTTTATTTAAGTTATGAATACTCCTTTATTTATATGCCAATTTGGTATCATGTAAACAAAAGATATAACACAATACAAGTATCTATATGCAAATATGTCTAAACACATATACATACATGCCAAGATCCTATAGTTTTTACCTCAAAGCTCCAACCACGTGATAGAATTACAAATTCACATGTTTACAAAAGAGAGCTGAATCCAAATTATTTATCACAATATTGGAACCTGTTTAGTTGCTAAACTTTATTTGTCTAATGGATGAAAGTTGTGGGCCAAAATTTTGGTAAAGGAGTTTTCATGGAAGTTTGATTTTTAAAAATTACTTTTAATTTTTTTCTTCAACTTCAAATGTGTTTAGGGTTAAATAATCAATATTTACATTTTAGTAAGAAATGGCTGAACTGTTTAAGAAAAGCAAAATCTCCAAGTAGCCTTGAATTAGTGATACCATAAATCATGGGTTTTATTTCAACACCAGTAGCTGAGTAACTGCAGGTTTAAATCAGGCAAAAAATAAAATAGAGAGGTAGACAAAGAACTAAGAAGAGTTTTCATTTTTACTCTATATTTACAATTGGACCATTTGAACTTGGAATTTTCCTCAATGCAATTTGTCCATCAGTTTAAAAATGTGCAGAAGAAAGGGCACATAATAAATAGCCAGTTGGAGTCCCAGAAATCCAGGCATGTTTAAAGTTTTAGTATTCTATTTTGTTTATTTTTTTTATTATTTTCCAGCTTTATTGTGGTATAATTAGCAAATAAAAATTGCATATATTTACAGTATATACTGAAATGTTTTGATATATGTATATGTTGTGAAATGATTACCACAATCAAGTTAACTGACATATCCATCACCTCACATAGTTATTCTTTGAGTGTAGTGAGAATATTTAAGATCTACTTTTTTTAGTGATTTTCAACTATACATTATTATTAGTTATAGTCTCTATGCAGTACAATAGATTTCTAGAATGTATTTATCCTATCTGATTGAAACTTTGTACCCTTGATCAATAGCTCCTCTTTCCCTTCCTCTACTGCATCCCGTCCTACCATCATTTTACTATCTGATTCTATGAGTTTAATATTTTTAGGTTCCACTTGTGATGGGATCATGCTGTATTTGTCTTTCTATGCCTGACTTATTTCACAGAGCACAATGTCCTCCAGGTTCAACCATGTTTTCACAAATGACAAGATTCCTTTTTCAGGCTGAATACTATTCTACTGTGTATATGTATGTGTATGTGTAATATATATATTACACACATATATATATACACACACTATATATATACACATATATATGTGTATATATATACACACAATATATATACACACAAACATACATATATGAAATAAGTGTAATATATATGCGTATTATATATCATATATTTTATAATATATATCAAATATATATGATTTCATATATGTGTGCATGTGTATATATATATATATATATATTAAATTTTTTTATCCATGCATCTGTAGATTCATTTTAGGTTGAGTTCATATTTTGGGTTTTGTGAATAATGCTGCAATCAACATGGGGGTGCAAGTGTTTCTTTGACATACTAATTTCATTTTCTTTGAATATATACTTAGAAGTGGGACTGTGTATCATATGTTAGTTCTGTTTTTAATTTTTGGGGGGACCTCCATGCTGTTTTTCACAATGCCCACACTGATTGCATTACAACCAACAGTGTACAAGAGTTCACTTTTCTCCACATCCTCTCCAACATTTGTGTTCTTTCTTCTTTTTGATAGTAGCCATGCTAACAGGTCTGAGATCATATCTCATCGCAGTCTTAACTTGCATTTTGTTGATGATTAATAATGTTGAGCATTTTTCAGATACCTCTTGGCAATTTGTATGTGCTTTTTTGAAGAATACTTACAGATGACATAATCTTATACAGGTATCTAAAGACTTTATTGAAAACATTCTTAAAATTAATAAACGGAATTCAGTAAAGTTGAAGGATACAAGATCAACATAAAAATCCGTTGTGTGTCTATATACTAACAGCAAACTATCAGAAAAGAAATAAAAAAAAACACCATTTATAATAACATCAAAAAACCCTTAGAAATAAATCCAACCAAGGAGGTAAAATATATGTACACTGAAATCTATAAAACACAGATGAAAGAAATAGAAGAACATAAAAGTAAATGGAAAGATATACTTGTTTATGAATTAGAGAAATTAATATTGTTAAAATGTCCATAGTCCTTAAAGCAATCTTCAGATTCAATGCATTCCCTATCAAAACTGCAATGATATTATTCAAGGAAAAAGGAAAAGCAATTCTAATATTCATATGGAGCCACAAACAAACCCAAGTGGCCAAAGAAATATTGAGCAAGAAGAACAGAGTTGTAGGCATCATACTACCTGAGTTCAAATATACTATAATGCTATAGTAATCAAAGCAGCATTTTATTGGCATGAAAATAGACATAGAGACAAGTGAAACAAAATAGAGAGCCCAGAAATAAATCCAAGCATTCGATTTTGACAAAATTAAGAAGAACACATAATGGAGAAAGAGCAATCTCCTCAAAAAATAGTGTTGGGAAAATTGTATATTCACAGGAAGAATAATGAAATTGGACCTGTATCTTATACCATGTGCAAAAATCAAATCAGGCCAGGCGCAGTGGCTCACGCCTGTAATCCTAGCACTCTGGGAGGCCGAGGCGGGCGGATTGCTCAAGGTCAGGAGTTCGAAACCAGCCTGAGCAAGAGCAAGACCCCGTCTCTACTATAAATAGAAAGAAATTAATTGGCCAACTAATATATACAGAAAAAATTAGCCGGGCATGGTGGCGCATGCCTGTAGTCCCAGCTACTCGGGAGGCTGAGGCAGGAGGATCACTTCAGCCCAGGAGTTTGAGGTTGCTGTGAGCTAGGCTGACGCCACGGCACTCACTCTAGCCTGGGCAACAAGTGAGACTCTGTCTCAAAAAAAAATAAATAAATAAAAAATAAATAAAATAAAATCAATCAAAATACATTGAAGGCTTAAGCATAAGACCTGAAACTATGAAACTCCACAGAAGTAAACCGAGGTGAAAAGGTTCATGACTCTAAGATTGACCATATCCTGGGACACAACGTAAGCCTCAAGAAATTTTAAAAAATGGAAATCATACAATGTATCTTCTCAGATCACAGTGGAACAAAAGTAGAAATGAACCCTAAAATAAACTCACATTTCTACCCAAAAAACTGGAAATTAAACAAACTTCTACTAAATGATTACTTCATAAATAAAGAAATCAAGATGGAAATTTAAAAAAATTCTTTGAACAAAATGATAATGGAAAGACAAGCTATCACATCATCTGGGATACAGCTAAAGCAGTACTGAGAGGGAAGTATATCTCCATAAATGCCTATAACTAAAAGTCAAAAAGATCACCAATAGACAATCTAATGAAACGACTCGAAGAGCACAAAAAAGAAGAACAGACCAACCTCAAACCCAGCAGAAGAAGTGAAATTAAGATCAAATCATAACTAAACAAAATTGACAACAGAGAAGCTATACAGAAGATTAATAATACAAAAAGCTGGTTCTTTGAAAAAATAAACAAAATTAACACACCTTTGGCAAGGATAAGGAAAGGCAGAAAAGAGAAATCTCTAATAAGCTCCATCAGGAACAAAAAAGGAGATATCACAACTGATCCCAAGGAGATACAAGATATAATTTACAAATACTGCATAAACCTTTATGCACACACACTGGAAAATGTGGAGGAAATGGACAAATTTCTAGAAACACACAGCCTCCCTAGGCTCAACCAGGAAGAAATAGAATTCCTGAACAGATCAATATCAAGAGCTAAAATAGAAACAGCAATTAAAAATCTTCCTAAAAAGAAAAGTACCGGCCCAGATGTTTTCAAACCCAAATTTTACCACACTTACAAAGAAAAACTGGTGCCAATATAGCAGAAATTCTTCCACAACATTGAGAAGAATGGAAACCTCCCTGACACCTTTTATGAAGTGAACATTACTCTGATACCAAAACCAGGAAAGGATGCAACACAAAAAGAAAATTACAGACCAATATCCCTAATGAATATAGATGCAAAAATTTTAAACAAAATCCTAGCTAATCAAATCCAGACGCTCATCAATATAATAATCCATCACGACCAAGTGGGCTTCATCCCAGGGTCGCAGGGATGGTTCAACATATGTAAATCTATAAATGTAATTCACCACATAAACAGAAGCAAAAACAAAGATCACATGATCCTTTCAATAGATGCAGAAAAAGCTTTTGACAAAATTCAACTCCCTTTCATGTTAAGAACACTTAATAAAATAGACATAGAAGAAACATACCTAAAAATGATACAAGCCATATATGACAGACCCATAGCAAACATCATACTAAATGGGGAAAAATTGAAAGCATTCCCACTTAGAACTGGAACCAGGCAAGGCTGCCCACTATCTTGACTTCTATTCAACATAGTGCTGGAAGTCCTGGCTACAGCAATCAGACAGGAAAGTGGAATTAAAGGTATCCAAATAGGGGCAGAAGAGATCAAACTTTCACTGTTTGCTGATTAGATGATATTATATTTAGAAAACCCCAAGGATTCAACCAAGAGACTTCTGGAATTCATAAATGAATTTAGTAAACTCTCAGTATACAAAATCAATACACAGAAATCAGAGACATTCATATATGCTAACAATAATTAAATTGAGAACCAAATCAAAGACTCAATACCCTTCACAATAGCAAGAAAGAAATTAAAGTATCTAGGAATATACTTAACCAAGGAGGTAAAAGACCTCTACAGGGAGAACTATGAAATACTGAGGAAGGGAATAGCAGAGGATGTAAACAGATGGAAATCCACACCATGTTTGTGGGTCGGCAGACTCAACATCATTAAAATTACTATACTACCCAAACTGATCTACAGATTCCATGCAATACCTATTAAATCCCATTATCATTCTTCACAGATATGGAAAAAAAATTATGCTTTGTATGGAACCAGAGAAGAACCCACATATCAAAACCAATTCTAGGCAATAAAAACAAAATGGGAGGTATTAATTTTCCAGATATCAAACTATACTACAAAGCTGTAGTAATTAAATCAATCTGGTATTGGCACAAAAATAGGAATATTGACCAGTGGAACAGATCTTAGAACCCTGATATAAAACCATCCTCATATAGCCATCTAATATTTGACAAAGGAGACAAAAACATATACTGGGGAAAATAATCCCTTTTCAATAAATGGTGCTGGGAAAACTGGATAGCCACTTGTAGAAGGCAGAAGCAGGATCCACACCTTTCACCTCTCACAAAAATCAACTCACACTGGATAACAGACTCAAACCTAAGGTATGAAACTATTAGAATTCTATAGGAAATTGTTAGAAACACTCTCCTAGACATCGGTCTAGCTAAAGAATTTATGAAGAAGACACCAAAGGCAATCACAGCAGCAACGAAAATAAATAAATGGGACATGATCGAACTAAAAAGCTTTTGCACAGCCAAAGAAATCGTTATGAAAGTAAACAGACAACCTACAGAATAGAAGAAAATTTTCACATCCTACACATCTGATAAGGGGCTGATAACTAGAATATAATTAGAACTCATGAAAATCAGCAAGAAAAAATCAAATAAGCCTATCAAAAAATGGGCAGAGGACATGAACTGAAACTTTTCTAAAGAAGACAGAAGAATGGCTAACAAACATATGAAAAAATGCACAACATCTCTAATCATCAGGGAAATGTAAATCAAAACTATAATGTGATATCACTTATTACCAGTAAGAATGGCCTTTATCAAAATGTCCCAAAACAATAGTTGTTGGCGTGGATGCAGAGAGAGAGGAACACTCCTACACTGCTGGTGGGACTGCAAACTAGTTCAACCTCTGTGGAAAGCAATATGGAGATACCTTAAAGTGATACAAGTGGATATACCCTTTCATCCAGCAATCCCACTGCTGGGCATCTACTCTAATGATCCAATGACACTCTACATAAAAGACACCTGCACTTGAATGTTTATAGCAGCACAATTTACAATTGCAAAGCTTTGGAAACAACCCAAGTGCCCATTAATTCATGAGTGGATTAATAAAATGTGATATATGTAGACCATGGAGTTCTATTCAGCTCTAAGAAACAATGGTGATATAACACATCTTGTATTTTCCTGGATAGAGCTGGAATGCATATACCTAAGCGAGTTATCTCAAGAATGGAAAAAACAAGCACCCCATATACTCACCAGCAAACTGATATTAACTGAGCAGCACCTAAGTAGACACATAGGAACTACTTTAATTGGATATTGGGCGGGTGGGAGAGGGTAGGGGGCAGGTATATACATACATAATGAGTGAGATGTGCACCATCTGGGAGATGGTAAGGCGTGAAGCTCAGACTTGTGTGGGGAAGGGGGGCAAGGGCATTTTTTGAAACCTTAAAACTTGTACCCCCAGAATATGCTGAAATTAAAAAAAAATTGTCTGGTTCCAAAAATAGCTTTTTGTTTTTGAATTTTTTATGCACATAAATTATTTTTTATACTTAAAAAAGATATCCAATTTTAGCAATTGCTGCTTATAACCATCCAAGTTTAAGTGGATCCACTTATATAAACACTTACAAGTGGGGGGGCACAATTATTATATGTAAAATCCATCTGGTGCATCCTCAGACTTAGAGTACCCATTTCCCATCTTGGTTGTTGTGAGTGAGACAAGCTATGTAGTGGAGCAATACTGCCTTCATGCAATGGAAAAAGAAGGAAGCTAAGGAAATGTTGTTTCTCCCCAAATGCCTAGGAAATAATTCACAGAGATCCTATTTTACCCTGACCTAGACTTCAACAATAAAAAAAATATCTTCACCTTGAATTTATAGTGATCATTCTCATTCTGAGAGAATCCTTGTACCTCCTAGCCAAGGAGAAAGCCAGTTTCCATAACCCAGAACTTTGATTAAGACAGGAAGTTTGTTGATTTCAGTAAGAACACATCTGTAACACCCAGACAGAAACACCCAACTTTGAGGCCATCGCCAGTGTCTGAATGAAGATTGAAAGTGTGCTGGATAGTCCAGAGAGGTCACACCAATATCCTGCCTGAGTATGTAATTTTGTTTAGCAAAACTAGGGCTGTTGAGACAGAAATAATTTGATAAAGTTTTGTTGAAAGGCAAATTTGAGAATCGACCAGGAAGACACACCAACGAAGTTGAGTGTGTTCCAGAGTTAATTATAAGTTGGAATGTTTTTATAAGAAAATTCGGGAGAAGAGAAAGAGAATCCTCAAATCAGAGTTGCCTTTCTTCATTGGAGGGTACAATACAGAGATTATAGCTATTGGCTACAGATGACAACATATATGCTAAAATGTTTACATACAAGACAATCAGTAAAATATCATGATTCAGAAACAAATCAGTGTCCTTTTCAATGTCAGTAGGTTAATTGAAGAACTTATGACAACAGTTGAGGGACTCACAATAAGTTTCTTTACCTAGGGACAAGATGTAAGTCATGAATCATAAGATCTTCCCCAGGTGGTTAATTTGAAAGCCTGCCAAATGTTGCCGGCAGGTAATCAAAAGATTAAATAATTCTAATTCTACCTTAATTTTTAAAGTTTAGAGAAAGGGCAACCTTCAATTTTTTTTTTTTTTTTTTTTTTTTTTTTATGAAGCAAGTATAACATTCACACTGAAATCAGTATGGGTAGCACAAAAAAGAAAAAAACTATAAATCTCACTTATGGATATCAATGCCAAAATCCTAAATAAATTTTTGGCAAATACAATCTAACACCACTTTAAAAAATAAGAATACATAATTACTGAAGTAGATTTCAAAAGTGGCCACATACTCCTTTGTGTATAAAATACCTCTTTACAATGTGATTTTGGCACTCCTGTCATCAAATGGTGGAATCTACTTCTCCTCCCCTTAAATATGGGCTTAGACATGTAACTTGCTTTTTCCCATGTGATATTAGTAAACACAATGCGGATAGAGATTTCAAAATCTTGTGCACTGGAGTTTGTCTACTTTTGAGGCTGTTGGCACTCTACAACCACCACCATGTAAAAAAGCCCAGGCTACTCTGTTGGATAATGAGAGACATAGCTTACTCATCCACATTAACTTGGCAGCCAATACTGGCAGCCAGTACCAATTAACAAACATGTTAGCAAATCATAGACTAACCAGTTCCTAGCCAATCTCCCAGCTACTGTAGAACTACCCAGTCATACAATGATCAAGTAAGATTTACATTCCAGGAACACAGGAATGGCAAAAAGCACCAAAAGCAAAGCCGACAGATAATGACAAACTAAGAGAAAATATTTACAACATGTATCACAGATGAAGGTGTAATATCTCTAATGTATGAATAAATGCTACACATTAAAAAAAAATACAAAAGAAAAAAGGAAAATTATACAAACAGTTCAAAGGTAAAGACATGCAAATGGATTTATACATATGAAAAATTGCTCAACTTCACTCAGAATGAAAAAGGCAAAAGTTCAAATGCATAACAATATATTCTACTGGTGAAGCTATCTTCAAACAAAGACTCATACATTGCTGATGGGAGTGTGAAATGGTTGAAACCCAAAAAGCAGAATTTGGCAATGCCTGACAAATACACATATGTTTGTACCTTTTGACTCAGCCATCCAGATATGAGGAATTTGCTCTGAAGACACATATCCACCAATATAAAACAACATATGCATATGTTTGTCCCCCTTGTACATACACAAACAAACAAACACACACACACACAGCACACAAGAAAGATAAAAACAAACACTAATAACCATGGTTTTCTGTAGACTATTGGTGGAAAGAGGGTGAAAAGAATACACAAGGAAGCAAGTCTTTGAGTTTTCATGGAGTTTTAATTTTGAACCATGTAAATGTTTTTACATATTCAAAAAATTAAGTTAGTAAAAATGATTTTTAAAAAACTATAACATTGGTTAAGATATCAGAAAAAAGATTAATATAAATGCATTTCAAATTTATAACATAAAGAAAAGAAATGAAAAAATTCAAGAATCCACAAAGGGAAAAATGTAATTTTATATGATGGAGAAATGTGGGTGATCAGTGATCAAACTCAGCATCACTAGTAACTAAAAAAACTGATATTTTATACTTCCTTATATGTCGCTATGGTATGTGTACAACATGGACTCTGTAGTTTCCTTGCCACAAATATTTAATATGAATCCAATCATGAGGATGCAACCAGAAAATTCCAGCTTCTATAACATTTGTAATAAATGGCCTAGAATCTTCAAAATGACTCTCTCTCTCTCTCTCTCTCTCTCTATATATATATATATATATATATATATATATATATATATATATTTCAGGCAAATTGTTCTCAATTGAAAGAGACTAAGGGGATTTGGGAACTGCAGGCAATATGTGATTACTAAATATTTCCTAGATTTAACATATAAATATAGGATATTGTATTCATAAGGAACATTAGAAGGACAACTGGGGATATTTGTACTTGTACTATATATTAGGTGATAATATTGTCTCAATGTCAAATTTGTTAGGTTTGATGATGGTTTGGCTATGAAGGAGAATATCTTTTTTTTTTTTTTTTTTTTTTTTTTGAGACAGAGTCTTGCTTTGTTGCTCAGGCTAGAGTGAGTGCCGTGGCGTCAGCCTAGCTTACAGCAACCTCAAACTCCTGGGCTTAAGCAATCCTACTGCCTCAGCCTCCCGAGTAGCTGGGACTACAGGCACGTGCCACCATGCCCGGCTAATTTATATATATATATATTAGTTGGCCAATTAATTTCTTTCTATTTTTTATAGTAGAGACGGGGTCTTGCTCAGGCTGGTTTTGAACTCCTGACCTTGAGCAATCCGCCCGCCTCGGCCTCCCAGAGTGCTAGGATTACAAGCGTGAGCCACCGCGCCTAGCCGAGAATATCTTTATTCAAAGAAAATAGGGATGAAATTTGATATTTGCAACATACTTCAAATGATTTCACAACAATAATATATGTATATACACACACATATATGCATATGCATATATAAAGAGAGAGACAGACAAGGGGAGAAAGGAAAGGGGCAGGATGAAAGAGAGTGGGAAAACAGTCAGACATATGAGGCAAAATGGTAACAATACATGAATGTAGATAAATATTTTACTTTTCTTTCAAAATTTCTATAAACTCGAATTTTTTAAAATAAATATTTTTGGGGAAAAGTAGGGAATTTGAAGTTTGGGTGACAGGGTTGATATTGTTAACTGGTTGGCTACACTGCAAGATGTTCAGGAGGAGACCTGACTTTTTATTCAGAGGCTGTTTTATTGGTAGATATTTTCTGTTTGGTCAGTTTTCCAAGATTGGAATTCTTCATTTTTTCTGTCTGAAGTATAAACTTATAGAGTTTAATAGAGAAAGATGACCAGGGGTTTTCAAGTGTTCACTATGGAGGCTTTCACTGAATCCATTCATTTTTGTTTTGAGTGTAGCATGTCATCCACATCTTGACCTGTGCTTCATTCACCAAGTCCAGAACTTGTCTAGCTCAAACTCTATAGATATAAATCCTGAAACACACTGTTGAGAATGGGTAAGTTTGGGGTTAGGAAAGAAAGTGGTGATTCAGATATTTTGAAGACTTTTAACTAATTTTATTTGTTTGTTTGTTTGTTTTCAGCCTTGCCTCATAACCCTGCCTTCTAATTAGCTTTGCACTCCTGCCTTCCAATAGCCACTCAAGGCTATTCCTGATCCTTTTATGACCTCCATGGGTACAATGGATTGTTTTCTGTTGGATTTCTCCTACAGGCTTCAGTTCGAGCTTTATTTGGTCATCAAAGCCAGTTGCCATTATTCATTTTGCTTTCTGATTTCCAAGTTGTTAACTTCTAATGTCATCCATCATCTCCTGAACTGTTTATAATTTGTTTCTGTAATTTATTTTTTTTTATTTGCTGCCATTTTAGTGGTCCTTTAAATGGGTACAAATATAAATGCATATGTTCAATTTGTCATGTTTAATAAGAAAGTTAATATTAATAAATCTACTGTTGCAATTCATTCTGTGACAAAGTTAAACTCAAAGTATCAATCTGTTTTTTGGGGGTTTTTTTGTGTATTTTTATGATCCACTTCCCGGTCAACAGTATCTCACAGATTATTTTCCCTACCCTGGACTACACTGAAGCAGAAATATGGATTAAAAGAGAATAGATAACCAAAATGTCAAATGAAGATTTTCTCCTGTGTGCTAGTTTGTTGGTTCCATTACACTAGGTAACACTAGCCTGGAAGAAGTGGTAAGAGAAGGTAAAGTTGTGGTGAAAATTTTTAGTGAGTGAATCAGGGAGCAGAGAGGAAGAAATACTTCTTGATAATGGAGAATAAAAGTTGTTCTTAAGTATGGACTGCTCACTGACTCAGGTGTCTGGGCAATAGTCCTATATATTTGTTAGCAAGGGACAATATATGGATGTATGGGAGCAGGAAAAGAGAATCTCACTTCTGACCATGATTGAACTGAAGAGAATGAATTCGAAATCTATGAATGGGGCAACATGGTTAAAGAACAATTGTTAAAACCACAGGAATAAATCAAAGGAGAAAAATATTTATAATATCTATAGATAATCAGAAAGTATTTGATCAAATTCAAAATTTCTTTCCTATAAAAACATTTAGTAAATAAGGAATAGAAATATACTTCCATAAAATGGCAGAGCACATTGGTTGGAAAGGACAGAAATTATCATACATGAGAAGCAGTCCCACTGAATCTAGAAGCTATATAATTATGGCCTAAGTGTTAGGAGAATTGAGTAGTTACTCAGGAAAGACAATATAAATGTAGAATCATAACTCCACAATGCATAACAAAAGTTGATACAGGATTAAATATATTAATGCACAATGCACCTTTTAAAAGTACTACGAAATCTTGGAGAGCATGTTTTTATATTAGCGTTAAGAATACATTCCTAAAAAGCTAAAACTTGAGAGTTTTCAAGGTATACTACAAGGCTATAGTAACTAAAACAGCATAAAAATGGCACAAGAAGAGAGACATAGGCCAATGGAACAGAACTGAGAACACAGATATAAAACTGTCCTCATGTAGTCATCTAATCTTTGACAAAGCAAACAAAAACAAATACTAAGGAAAATAATTCTTATTCAATAAATGGTGCTGGGAAAATTGGATGGCCATATGTAGAAGATTGAAACAAGATCTGCACCTTTCACCTCTCACAAAAATCAACTCACTGTGCATAGAAGACTTAAGCCTAAGGCATGAAACTATAAGAATTCTAGAAGAAAATATTGGAAAAACTCTTACAGACATTGGCCTAGGCAAAGAAATTATGAAGAAGACCCCAAAGGCAATCACACCACCAACAAAAATAAATAAATAGGACCTGATCAAATTAAAAAGCTCTGCACAGCCTAGGAAACTATCACGAAAGCAACCTACAGAATTGGAAAAAATATTCTCATTCTACATATCTAATAAGGGTCTGATAACTAGAATCTATACATAACTCAGGAAAATCAGCAAAAAAAAAAAAATCAAACAACCCTATCAAAAAGTGAGCAAAGGACATGAACAGAAAGTTTTCAAAAGAAGGTAGACTAATGACCAACAACTATATAAAAAATGCTCAACACCTCTAATCATCAGAGAAATGCGAATCTAAACCACAATGAGATATCACTTCTCTCCAGTGAGAATGGTCTTTATCAAAAAGTCCCAAAACAATAAATGTTGGCATGGATACAGAGAGATAGGAACACTCATACACTGCTGGTGGGACTGCAAACTAGTACAACTTCTATGGAAAGTAATATGGAGCTACCTCAAAGAGCTACAAGTAGAACGACCATTTGATCCAGCAATCCCATTACTGGGAATCTACCCAAAAGGACAAAATAAATTCTATAAAAAATATATCTGCACTTGAATATTTATGGCAGCATAATTTACAATTGCAAAGATATGGAAAGAACCCAAGTGCCCATAAGTATACGAGTGGGTTAAGAAAATGTGGTATATGTCTACCAGGGAGTTCTACTCAGCCACAAAAACAATGGTGATCTAGTACCTCTTGTATTATCCTGGATAGATCTGGAGCCCATTCTACTAAGTGAAGTATCCCAAGAATAGAAAAACAAATACCACATGTACTCACCATCAAATTGGTATTAACTAATCAGCACTTCAATGCACATATAAGAATAACATTCATCAGAGGTCAGGCAGATGGGAGGGGGAGGGGGTATATACACACCCAATGGTGTGGTGTGTATAATCTGAGGGATGGACTCGCTTTGACTCAGGGGGGCAAGAGTGATATATGTAACCTAAACATTTGTACTCCCAGAATATGCTGAATTAAAAAAAAGTAAAGAAAGAAATAAAAGAAAAAAAAGTGACAGATTTGACTAAGTAAAAGGAAATAAACTAATTTTGTTGAATAATACCAAAAGCAAAGTTTTAAAAACAAAAGAAAAAAATTCTTGTATATAATGAAACAACTTATATCAAAATAAAAATTAATACTCATCTCTTATCAACATTTCCTATATACAAATGAAAAATATTAATAATTGAACAGAAAATGATTTTATTAATAATAGTAATAGTGCTTACAAAACACTTAACATTCCAGAAGTACTTTGAATTGATATAGAAATATTACATTCTCTTACGCATCATAAGACTTCTATGATGCTGGCACAAATACTACACTCATTATACATATTGCAAAATTGAAGAAGCACAGAAAGCCTTTCCTCAAGGTTAAAAACAAGCAAGTAAATAATGAAGCCACGATTCAAACCTGGACAGATAGTTCTAGAGTTCATGCTCTCAACCAGCAATCCAAGGATTAGAAAAAGAGAAAACTGAGAAATGAGGAAATCCCTTCTTCATAAGATAAAGAATATCATTAAAATGAAAATTAATATGTGGCAGAGGACGGAGCACAGACATACCAATACTGGCCCTTCTCTACTAGTGACCTCTATAATTGGAAATCTCAAAACTCGAACTTCTCCGAGAATCCGAGAAACCTAATTAATCTTTTAGACTCTGTTCTTTTTACTCATCAGCCCACCTGAGATGATTGCCAGCAGTTGCTTAAGGTGCTCTTCACAACGGAGGAATGAGAAAGGATTCAGGAGGAGGCGCGGAAGCTGGTTCTGGGAGAGGATGGCAGACCTACTACAAACCCGCGAACCATTGGCCGAACTTTGAACGGCTGCTTTGGGACTACAATGAGGCTGAAGGTAGGGAGCGTCGCCAGGTCTACCGCCAGACTCTGATGGCCGGTCTCCGTATGGTGGCGCGAAAGCCGACTAATTTGGCCAAGGTAGGAGACCTTCGTCAGGGGCCGGAAGAGAGCCCGGCAGCATACTTAGAGAGGATCATGGAGGCCTTCCGGCAGTACACTCCCATAGTCCCACTATGGAAGAGAGCAAGGCAGCTGTTATGATGGCGTTTGTCAATCAGGCGGCCCCCGACATTAGGTGCAAGGTGCAGAGAATAGATAGATTAGGCGAGAAGACTCTGCAGGACCTGTTAGAAGTGGCGGAGAAGGTCTATAACAATAGAGAGATGCCAGAAGAGAGGTTAGAGAGGATCAGGATAGAAGATAGGAAATTCCAAGCTGGGGAAGCACGGAAAGCAAACAGAGAGATGGCTAAGATCCTGCTAGCCGCCACAAGATGGGGGCAGATAGGGTCAGAGGATAGGGAAAGGCCCCGGCAGGAGAGGCTAGGAAGGATCAATGTGGCAATTGCAAGGAGCATGGGCATTGGTCCCGGGAGTGCCCCAAAAAGAAAAGGGGGCGAAGACTTGGAGGTCCTGAAAAATCATGGTTGCAGGACAGGTGACAGATGAATAGGGAAGACGGGGTTCGGTCCCCCTCCTTGAACCTAGGGTAACTTTGCAAGTGGAGGGGAACCTAGTCAGCTTCCTTATAGATACAGGAGCAGACCATTCGGTACTAACGGAAGACACAGGAAAATTGTCCAGTAAGACCAGTTGGGTGCAGGGGGCAACAGGAGCCAAACTATATCGGTGGACTACACGGCAGGGATTGGATTTGGGTTCAGGACAAGTGAGTCACGCCTTTATGGTCATCCTTGAGTGCCCCACACCACTACTGGGAAGAGATATCCTTACCAAGCTTAAGGCTCAAATTCATTTTAAAGAAGAGGGAGTAATAATAACTGATAATAAAGGCAATCTCATCAACAGCTCCCGGGTCACTCAGATCCTGACCCTGACACAGGCAGATGAATATAGACTGTACCAGCTCATAAAAAGCAGAGAGGAAGGCATAGAGCAATGGCTCTGTGAATTTCCCATGGCATGGGCCGAGACAGGGGGCACAGGATGGGCAAAGCACCAGCCACCTCTTTACATTGAGTTAAAGCCCGGAGCCGAACCAGCCCGAGGAAGACAGTACCCCATGTCCCAGGAAGCCAGAGTGGGAATTACGCCCCACATGAGGAGACTCCTGGACAGTGGGATTCTCCAGAAATGCCAGTCGGCCTGGAACACCCCCCTGTTGCCGGTGAAGAAACCGGAAGGTAAGGACTATAGGCCTGTGCAAGACCTCAGGGAAGTCAATGCAAGGGCCCTGGATATCCACCCCACAGTCCCTAGCCGTTATACTCTGTTGAGCTCTCTCTTTCCCATGCTGTCTTGGTATACCATCCTAGACCTAAAGGATACCTTCTTTAGCCTGGCAGTGGTGACATGCAGCCAGGAGATTTTCACTTTTGAGTGGTGGGATAACGAGAGAGGAATTCATGGACAGCTGACATGGACGAGACTGCCTCAGGGGTTTAAAAACTCACTTACCCTGTTCAACAAGGCCCTCCATGATGACCTGGGTGAGTACCGAACTAATCACCCAGAGGTGACTCTGCTGCAGTACGTGGATGACTTGCTGTTAGCTGCACCTAACCCCCAGGCCTGCCTAGAGGGCACCAAAGACTTACTCAAAGTATTAGGTGAGTTGGAGTACCGAGCCAGTGCAAAGAAGGCTCAAATTTGCAAGGATGAAGTCACCTATTTGGGGTATAAAATAAAAGGTGGCCGAAGGTGGCTAACCGAGGCAATGAAGCAGACTGTGTTGGGGATACCCACTCCAGCCTCGAGCTGAGAACTGAGGGAATTCCTGGGGTCGGTGGGTTACTGCTGCCTCTGGATTCCAGGGTTTGTGGAAAAGGCTCGACCTCTGTATAAAGGGTGTAAGGCGAGGCGAGCATGGGAGTGGAGTGTGCAAATGGAAGACGCTTTTCAGGCCCTGAGGGCAGCCATGCTGGAAGCCCCATCCCTAGCACTCCCTGATCCTACAAAAGAGTTTCACCTGTTCATAGACGAGAAGAGGGGAATAGCCTAGGGGGTACTGACGCAGGCCCTGGGACCCTGGAAGAGACCGGTGGCGTACTTGTCAAAAAAAACTAGATATGTTCCTGCAATTTCTTTTTCACAAAAAAAAAAAAAACAAAAAAAACTAGATATGGTGGCAGTGGGTGGCCAGCGTGCTTGTGAATCATCGCAGCCACAGCCCTGTTGGTCAAAGACACTGATAAGCTCACCCAAGGGCAGTGGCTTCAGATCACCACCCCGCACGCCATAGAGGGGGTCCTGAAGCAGCCACCGGGACAGTAGATCACAAATGCAAGGCTGACACACTACCAGGGGCTTCTGTTGGATGCCCTCCCAACCCCCAGCATTGAGTTCTGACCACCTGTTGCCTTGAATCCGGCCATGCTCGGCCACGCTTCTGCCCGGCCGCTATTCAGCCATGCCTGAGTATGACTGCCTTGAGATCCTGGCTGAAACCCAGATGTCCCGGAGAGACTTAAAGGATCGCCCCCTTCCAAGCAGTGACCTGACCTGGTTCATGGACGGAAGCAGTTTCATCCGGGATGGACGTAGGTACGCAGGGGCGGTCATAGTAGATGACCAGGGCAAACTTATCTGGGCAGCACGCCTTCCTCAAGGGACATCAGCACAGAAGGCGGAACTAATAGCACTAACAGAGGCTCTTAGTCGGGCCCAAGGGAAAAGGCTGACAGTGTACACTGATAGCCGCTATGCCATTGGGACGGTACGAAGCCTGGGTTACAGAATAGTTGCATGCAACACAAGGCGAGGATGGCTGGTTTCGGGACGAAGGGCATCGCCTAATAGTGCCAGAACTCTTAGGACTCTACCTGTTAGAACACCTGCATCAGACCACACATCGAGGGGAGAGAAAGATGCTGCAACTGCTGGACACTGCTCAACTAAGGTTCAAGTCACAAGGACGGGTTGCAGATGACATCGTCAGAAGCTGCCGAACCTGTCAGGTTATGCAGCCGGGGAGGACCAGAGGGACCCACGCAGGTACGAGGGAAAGGGGAAGGCAGCCAGGACTATTTTGGGAAGTGGATTTCACAGAGGTCAAGCCTGGAAAATACGGGTACCGATATTTACTGGTCATGGTAGATACATTTTCCGGATGTGTAGAAGCCTTCCCTACGAAAGGAGAAACAGCTTTGACAGTAGCTAAGAAAATATTAGAAAAAATAGTCCTCAGGTATGGACTGCCGGAAGGGATAGGATCAGATAATGGACCTGCGTTTGTCTGTCAGGTTAGTCAAGGGCTGGCCCAGGCTATCGGGATGGATTGGAAATTACATTGTGCATATAATCCCCAGAACTCTGGGCAGGTAGAGCGAATGAATAGAACAATAAAGGAGACCCTGACTAAATTGGCCCTGGAGACTGGCAGAGACTGGGTGACCCTCCTTCCCTTCGCCCTGTTCCAAGCCCGGAACACCCCTTATCACTTGGGTTTAACCCCTTTTGGAATCATGTATGGCACACCTCCTCCTGTAGTTCCTAGGATGAGCCCTGAGGCTCTTCTGGGACATCCCAAAGAAGTGTTACAAGTGGTGCAGGCTCTGCAACATGTCCGCAGTCAAGTATGGCCGGCCCTCCGTACTATTTACTGGCCTGAGGAGGAGTGTGCCAGACACCTGTTTCACCCACACCAGCAGGGGGACTGGGTGTGGGTGAAACAGCATAACAGCAGAATCCTCGAGCTGAGGTGGAAGGGCCCCTATCAAATTATTCTTGTTACCCCCACTGCTCTTAAGGTCGATAGAATAGCGACCTGGATACACCACCCCCACGTGAGACCTGCTAATAAAAAAGACCAGGAGTGGTGCCAGGACCAGTGGAAAGCAACTGCAGACCCGAAGAATCCTCTGAAGAGCAGACTGACCCACATGGTGGCGACAGCCCAGCCCAGGACTGCTGACACAGACTTGGACTGGGGTTGTGGCATCTAAGGATTGAACTGGGTGACAACATGGATGGGTCGCGGTGGGGGTTGGTTGTTGTGGGTCTAATGTTTTGGGGATGGAGACCTACAGCTGTACTTACCGCCCCGAACTCCCACCAACCCCATAACCTTACATGGGTCTAAAGATTACTGTATAATGGTGTTAGTGTTCCCAAAAATAATATGCCACACTGAGGAGACAATTTATGAGGGCATAGTAGGGAGAAGAGTCACCAACCTAATTTTTGAAAGAAAAAGAGAGCCCTTCACAGCCATAACCCTGGCTACTCTTTTTGGCTTAGGGGCAATAGGAGCAGGAACTAGTATCTCTTCTCTGGCAATGCAGCAAAGAGGGTTTAATACTCTGAGGGCAGCTGTTGATGAAGATATTGCAAGGATAAAAGATTCAATCTCACACCTAGAAAAGTCACTAACCTCCCTATCCGAGGTAGTGCTCCAGAACCGGAGGGGGTTAGATCTAGTATTCCTCCAGCAAGGAGGACTATGTGTTGCCCTCAAAGAAGAATGTTGTTTCTATGCAGACCATACGGGAGTTGTTAGAGAATCTATGGCTAAGGTCAGGGAAGGGCTTGCCTGCCGCAAATGGGAATATGAACAGCAAGCAGGTTGGTTTGAGTCTTGGTTTAACAGTTCCCCCTGGTTAACAACGCTACTATCCACCCTACTAGGCCCACTCATTATGCTAATCTTAGTCCTTACTTTCAGGCCGTGTGTAATTAATAGACTAGTAGCTTTTGTGAAAGAACGGATAAACACTGTCCAGCTACTAGTATTGCAACAACAACATCAGCAGCTACAGTCAAGTGCTATAGAACTAGAGCACCTAAGAGACCTTGAGGATGAGCAGGAGTGCTTGTCTGCTACCTAGAGAAAGGGGGGAATGTAGGGCAGAGGAAAGGCAGAGGAATTTTTCCAATTGTCGGGAATTTACTTGGGTGGGGCAATGAGCTAACCGCAAACCTTTGCTTCTGGTCATTGCTTGCTTGCTACACCGCTGTAAGGGGAATTATGGGATGAGGTCATTGAAGCATGGGCGACTGGCCCATCAGGCAATAGAGGGCAATCAACCCGCCAATTATTTCAAAAGACAATAGTGGGCAACCAATCATTTTAAAGGTCAACGCATGATCCACTCGTAGTCAGCTTGTGAGCAGCTTGTGCACCATGGGGATAAAAGGCATGTTCCGGTCGGGGTCCTTGCCTGCGAGAGTGGCCACTGCGTTGGTGCTCTGGGGCTTGGACCCTAGCTAGCCAGAAAATAAACCTCCTCTTGTGTGATTGCAAAAAAAAAAAAAAAAAAAAAAAGATGCAGTGTGAATTAATATGATGGGTGAACTAAATCTTGAGTACATAAAAAATACACAGATGGGAAGAAGTAACACAAAGTATATATTGTGTTGGGAAAGTATTTAAAAGTAGATATAGATAGATAAAATTATGAACTATGAGAAATTAAGGTATCAGTAAAATTCAGATCACCAAGCTGGTGAACTATGGAAGATACTGTGAGACAACTTAAAAAAAATATGAAAACAGACTAATAGTTTGAGTAGAGGGAGAGATAACTCAAATGTGATAGGTCAGAGAAAGTAATAGTAACTCAGTGATTAAAATGAGATTGATGCAGGCAACTAACATGAAAGTAAGAAAAAAAGAGCAGTATGTCAAGAGTTACATCATTTGAATATCATCTTCTCATTAGTCTCAGTGCTGAACATGTTCTATAATTTTCCAAGCTAGCACACTATAATTTAACTCTGTTTCAAGGGTCTTGACAGAGTCAACTTTATATTGACCTACTTAGAATATGAGAATCTAAAGAGAAATATTTGAAAAAAGATTTTTAACCAAACTCCCCTATGCTATTTATAGGGTCCTGGAATTATAATTTATAATATATATTACATGATTGTGTCATTATTGAGGTGCTTCAACTAACACTCTACTGCTTTTAGCAGCAGATGCAAAATACAGTAAATGAATTAACAGGTCAATATAAAGTATTATAGATTGATTTTATAATTGACTTTAACCCATTTGTCTATGAGAGTTTTTAGTGGTAATAAAATGTCCTCCAAATTTCAGATATTAATGAAAAAGAGGGTCTTGTGAAGTAAGCTTATTTTTATTAAAATTTGCAGGTGAAATATACTATCAACTGATTATGAAAGTACTATGCTTATTCCATTATAATTGGGGGGACATCTGATTAAATTTTCTGACTTTTTGGTTTATTTGGGGTTTTGTGTATTGAAATAACTCAATAGTAACAGTAGTCTGTAGCCAGTTTTATTTTTTCGAAAGCTTCTAGTTTTGTAACTACTATAGAAATGGCAAATGATTGCAAAATGACAACATATCAACGGAGCAGTAAATAATAATAATAGAAGGGGATTTGAGCAAGGGTCCTACTGGGTCCAGGAATAGAAGCAGGCAGAAGTGGCTCTGATTCTTATTCCAAAAGGGCAATGGAATGCATGACAAAGGCCCTACATAAAGAGCATGGTCCCACCCATAGGGACACTGAGGAGCAGCCCAGGTTCCTCAGCCATGAACTAAGATTAAGAAAATTTTCACCTGCCACCTGGATCCTCAGCCAATAATGCACTATTGCCTAGGGTGGTGGGTGTAAGCAGAAACAGCCAAACACGCAGACAGGGTTAAGCTGCCTATGATATGCTCATAGGAGGAAAACACTTAGCTGTGAATGCAAAACCTGGTTCTGAAACAGTAATCTAAGTAGGCAATGTAATTAAAACTGTTGAATCATCAAAGATAGAGGGTTTGGGATCATGAAAGGAAAACATACACATAGACAGATACATAAAAATATTACTAAAATTTGGCTTATTAATTAAAATACCAAACTATTACTAAAATTGAGTCTAGTAACTAAAATCCCAAATCCCAATCTTCACAAATGGGAAACTTTTATATTCAAACAAATGGAAAAATCAGAGCAATTTCCAAAAAAGGAAATTTGAATAAGTCTATTAAAAACACTCATCGAGATAAAAGGAGGGATAAAAGTTAATAAATGATGTACATATTCAGTGCAATCCCTATCAAAATTTCAGCTGCCTCTTTCGCATAAATTGAGAAGCCAACTCTAAAATTAACACCAAAATGCAAGGGACCCATAATAGTAAAAATGATCTCAAAAAGGAATAAAATTGGAGCACTTTCTCATTTCCTCTTCCTCATTTGCTCATTTCCCATTCCCTCATTGCAAAGCTTACTACAAAGCTACAGTAATCAAGACAATGTATGACTGGCATAAGGATGGATTTATAGAGCAATGCATAGAATTAAGGGCCCAGAAATAAATACTTACTTTTAAAAGCAATTGCATTTTTTTCCATGTTCTTTTTTTTTTAATTTCAGAATATTACAAGGGTACAAATGTCTTGGTTACATGGATTGTTTTTGTACCGCTTGAGTCAAAGTTATAAGTGTGCCCATCACCCAGATAATGTACACTGTACCCAATTAGGTATGGTTACACCCATCCCTTTCTCCCCACTCCCACCTGCCTAATTTTTATGTGTGCATACGAGTGCTGATAAGTTAGTTCCAATTTAATAGTGAGTATATGTGATGTTTGTTTCTCCACTCTTGCAATACCTCGCCTAGAAGAATTATCTCCAGTTCCATCCAGATTTTTGCAAAGGTATTAATTCATTTTTTAACGCTGAGTAGTACTCCATGGCATACATATACCACATTTTATTAATCTACTTATGAATTGATGGGCACTTGAGTGGATTCCACATCCTTGAGATTCTGAATTGTGCTGCAATAAACATTCTAGCACAAATGTCTTTCTGATAAAATGACTTTTTTTTTCTCTTTTGGTAAATGCTCACTACTGGGATTGCTGGAACAAATGCCAGGTCTACTTTTAGTTCTTTGAGAAATCTCCATACTATTTTCCATAGAAGTAGCACTAGTTTGTTGTCCCATCAGCAGTATATAAGTCTTCATTTCTCTCCACATCCATGCCAGCATCTATTGTCTTGGGACTTTTTGACAAATGCCATTCTCACCGGGTTTAGGTGATATCACATAGTGGTTTTGATTTTCATTTCTCTGATGATTAGTGATATTGAACATTTTTTGTATGCTTATTGGCCATTTGTTTTGTTTTGAAAACCTTCTGTTCATGTCTTTTACCCATTTTTAATAGGGTTGTTTGACTTTTTTCTTGGAGATTTGCTTGAGCTCTTTGTAGATTCTGGTTATTAGCTGTTTATCAGATGTATAGATTACGAGTATTTTTTTCCCTTCTGTAGGTTGTCTGTTTGCCCTGTTGATTGCTTCCTTCTCTGTGCAGAAGCTTTTTAATTTAAGCAAGTCCTATTTATTTTTGTTGTTTCTATGATTGCCCTTGGGGTCTTCTTTGTAAATTCTTTGCCTGGGCCAATATCTAGAATAGTTTTTTCTTTTTTCTTTTTTTAAATAAAGGTGCCAAGAACACTCAAAGGGTAAAGCATAGACTTTTCAACGAATGGTGGTAGGACAACTGAATATCCACTTCTACCTTAAAGTATACATAAACATTAATTCAAAATGGATCAAAGGTCCAAAAATATTATATAAAACTATGAAATTCTTATAAAAAGTATTGGTGTAATATTGTTGATCTTGATCTTAGATGAGACAATGGTTTCTTAGTTATGACACCAAAGCATAAATGACAAAAGGAAAAATAGATAAATTACACTTGATCAAAACTTAAAACATCTGTACTGCAAATAATACCATAAAGTAGGTGAAAAGACAACCCATTGTATGGGACAAAATATTTTCAAATAATATATCCAATTAGAGACTTGTGTTCACAATATATAAAAGAAAACATTTGCAATTAAATATAAAGTCAATCCAATTAAAAATGGACAAATGATTTGAATAGATACCTCATGAAAGAAGATATACAAATGGTCAATAAACACATGAAAAGAAGCTCAACATAATTAGCCATTAGGGAAATTCAAATCAAAATGACAATGAGATACCACTTAACATTCACTAGGATAACTATAATGAAAAAGAAAAATGTTCACAAGGAAAAATTGAAATCTTTATCTTTACTAGTAGTACAAAAAAATATCCAGCTAGTATAGAAAAGTTTGGCAATTCCTCCAAATATTAAACATACAGTCACCATATGACAAAGCAATTTGTCTCCTCAGTGTGTACTCCAGGGAATTGAAAATAGTTATCCACACAAAAATCTGTATATGAATATTCATAGCAACACTATTCACAATAGCTTTAAATAAAGTGAAAATAATCCAAATACCTATAAAGAGATGAATGGGTAATAACAATGTGGTATAATCATTTAATGAAATATTTTGACAATAAAAAAAATGAAGTGTTGATTTGTGCTATAACAGAAAACTATTGAAAACCTTATGCTAAGTGAAATAAGCCAGATGCTAAAGGATACATATTTTATTATTCTATTTATATGAAATGTCCAGAATGGACAAATTCACAGTGATAGAAAATAAATTAGTTGTTGCCAGGGGCTGGAAAAATGGGGCAATGGAGAGTGACTATTAATGGGTACAAAATTTTCTTTTAAGGCGATGAAAATGTTCTAAAATTAGATAGTTAAAATGGTTACATGATTCTGTGAATATACTAAAAGCCAGTGAATTGTACATTTTATGGCGTGTGAATCATATCTCATTAAAATTTTAGGAAAACAGGCATGGTCACCACTGGAAAATCACTTTTAACAAGTATCAATCTAAAACAAGAGATTACTAAGCAAAACAAACAAATAAAAAACCCAAACAGATATAAATTTTTAAAAAGGTGAAGGTAAAAAAATGGGTATTTTAGAAAAGACAATTTTATGTCACTAGAATAAAAAAGACATTTCATTAAAATTATAATTGTAACAGGTTAAATTAGAATATAACTTTAATAGGATTAATTCTCATGGGGACATATTCAAAGAAAGAACTGGTAAAATCAAAGATAGTACAGACTAATTGACCCTAAATCCAGAGTAGTAATAAAGAAAACAGAAAGAATAACAGAAAGTCAATATTTCAAGAGAAAATGTCTGAGAATTCCCTGTATTAAAGAAAAACATGGATTCCCAGGTATCAAATGAACACTGTCACTGAGCATGATAAATTAAAAAATAATAATAATAATTGGCTCTTAGGTTCCAATGAATTTGTAGAAGATCATGAATAAAGTGAAATATTTTAGAAAGTATCAGGAATTTAAAAAAGTATTACATACAAGGGCATGACTATTAAGTTAACATAAGACTTCTGGTCAGCAACCATTAATACAGGAATACAATGCTATATACCTTAAAAATGTTAAGAGAAAAGAACTGTCTAATCTAGAATTCTATACCCAGTAAACTATTATTCATGCATGAGCCAAAACAAAATAATTTTCAGAATGCAAAAAATAAGTGATTTTATACTCCACGGAAACTCATAGTATTTTCTAAATGATGCAATTTAGCAAATGTGAAAGAAATCTCAGAAATGGGTGAGTAGCAATAAATAGTGGTAAGCAAAAGTATTGGTATAATATATTGGTAAATCTGAGTACTTATTATTAAAATAACAACTATTTTTATTGTTATCACATCTAAGACATGTGAGAATAAAATTATAGACAAAACAATAGAAAATGAAAGGTGTTTAGAAGATATATTCATTTGAAAGTAAACCAAAAATAGTGAATAACTTTCAACATATAATAGAAACATAAATTTAGTTTGCTCATTAAAAATTAACAAACGAAAAATGTTATGTTAAATTAAATAATTAGGAGGCCATTAGCCATAGGCTGTCTTTGTACTACAATCTAACTTAGTACATAAAGAAACCAAAACCGAACTTAGAAGTATAACAAACAGCCAATTACAAGTTTCAGCCAATCACAAGCAGCTGGTTTTGTTTCTGAACACCAAAGGGGTTCAAGCTAGGTCTGATGTCTCACTGCACAAAAAGAAAATTATCTAGAAAACAAGTATTGACAGGGAAGAAATGGTTTTATTGCAATTGACATCAGATCTCATTTTTTTTCCCAAAGACAGGGTCACACTCTGTCACCAGGGGCTAGAGTGTAGTGGAGTGTGATCATAGCTCACTGCAACCTCAAACTCTTGGGCTCAAGTGAATCTCCTGCCTCAGCCTCCTGACAACCTCAGACTACAGGTGCATACCACCATGCTGGGCTTTGTTTTGTTTTTGCTTTAGTTTTATTTTTTGTTTTTTCTTTAATTTTGTAGAGATGAAATATAGCTATGTTGCTCAGGCTGGTCTGGAGCTCCTGGGCTCAAGTGATCCTCTCATTTTGGCCTCCCAGTGTGCTGGAATTATGAATTGTTCACGGGTGTGAGCAACTGTGTCTGACCCCTCATGATTTTGAACCCAACTTACCCCATTAAAGGCAACCACTTCTTTTACTTTATCATCATAAAATAGTTCTTATAACTATTTCTTTGTTGTGCCTTATTGTATTGGCTAGGACTCCAGAACAGTATTTGTAGTAGTCAGACTCCAAGATGGTCCCCCATGATTCACCTTCTCCTGATACTCATACCCTTGCAGACTCCTCTTCCACTTGGTATCAGGGTTTGGCTGTGTGACCAACAGAATACAGCATAAGGGATGGCATTTCATTTGGAAATTAGTATACAGAAGACTGTGGCTTCCATCTTGGGTCCTCTCTTTCTATTAGATCACATGCTCTGAGGGAGGCCATATACAGATTCCTGAGGAGACTCAGGCCCCAAGTGACAAGGAACTGAAGCCTGCCAACAACCACTCAAGTGAACTTGGAAGTCAATTCTTTAATTTTCATTGAAGCTTCTTCAGACAACTGCAGACCTCATTGACAGATTGACTGCAACTTCATAAAAGGTACTGAGCCAGAACCACCCAGATAATATGTTCACATATTCCTGACCTATAGAAACAGTGAGATGATAAATGTTTGCTGTTTTTAGTGGTTACCTTTTGTGGTAATTATTTATGCAGCATGATACTGCTAATAAAATGTTGAAGTAGTAATAGCAAACATTCTTGTTTTTCCTTATCTCAGGAAAAAGGCCCTCAATATTTCACTATTAATTGTAATGTTTTTTGTAGTTTGTTTTTGATTTTTTTTTTTTTTTTTTTTTTTTTGAGACAGAGTCTCGCTTTGTTGCCCAGGCTAGAGTGAGTGCCGTGGCGTCAACCTAGCTCACAGCAACCTCAAACTCCTGGGCTCGAGTGATCCTTCTGCCTCAGCCTCCCGGGTAGCTGGGACTACAGGCATGCGCCACCATGCCCGGCTAATTTTTTTTTTATATATATATCAGTTGGCCAATTAATTTCTTTCTATTTATAGTAGAGACGGGGTCTCGCTCTTGCTCAGGCTGGTTTTGAACTCCTGACCTTGAGCAATCCGCCCGCCTCGGCCTCCCAAGAGCTAGGATTACAGGCGTGAGCCACAGCGCCCGGCCTTGTTTTTGATATTTTTAAACATTAAAAATTTCTTTCTTTTCCTAGATTTGGAAGATGTTTTTATTTTCTATTTCCTAAAATTATAGAGATCGTGCAGCATCTCTACCAGTGTTATGAAGCAACAAAGAATGCTCCAGACCACAATATCAGACTGAAGGAGGAGAGACACTTTTCATTTCAAGGAGCTCCAGAACCTCCTCAAATCTCCATATTTATTGTAGGGAAAGGTATATGTGTTTACAGTAAAGAACATACAGATAAAATCATTGGTGTCATATAGTAACCATATTGTTCTAAACAATTCTATTTGATGATGTACATTAAACTTATAATTATCTTGTTAATTTCCTTGTTGTTCCTTAAAGCCATAAAGAAAAGGGCAGGGACCCAACAGCAGTTGTGCTTCCATACATTCCAAAGCCTGCTGTGTGCAGCCAGCTGATAACAATCATACCCAAAGTCCTGTTTTCAGGACTGTCAGATAACTACCTTTCTTACAGTCCCTTTACCCAGGCCTTTATGCCTTTTCTAATATCCTCTACAAAATCATAAATGAGTGTTAAATTTTATCAGATATTTTGGCATATATTGAGATGCTTATAGGATTTTTTTCATGAAATCAGTTACATTGGATTTATTTTCAAATACTAAGTCAACTCTATATTTATGTAAATCAAAATATTGACATTTTTGGTTTATATATGCCAAATATTGTCATAATTTATAATTTTTAATGTTACTATGTCAAATAAACTGTAATGTGGTCCCCATGATCCTCACCTCCTGATATTTGTATCTTTATATAATCATCCCTTTCTCTTTAGTTTGGGCAGGATAGGTGACTTGATTCTCAGTAATATAATATGACAAAGGTGATAGGATGTGACTCCTGTGATTATACTATAAGATTCTATCTTGCTAGCCAACTCACTTTCTCCTTTGTCAACTTTGAAGAATCACATTTCTATGATTTGAGAGAGGTTATAGAGAGGACTGGGTGGCCTCTAAGAGCTGAGAGTTCTTCTGACCAAAAACCAAAAAGAAGCCAGAAACCACAATCTTACAATTGCAAGGAAATGAATTCTGCCAATGATCTTAGTAGGCTTGGATGTGAATCTGTCCTCAGTTGAGCTTCCAGAAGAGAACTAAGCTGAGTGCTGACAGATACCTTGATTGTAGCATTGCAGAGGACCCAGCTAAGCAATGTCTGGAATTCTGACTCACAAAAACTGACAAAAACAATTAAATGTGTGTAGTTTTAAGTTTGTAAGTCTGTGATAATTTGTTATACAGCAATAGATACTAAAATAATTATTGTATTTGTTGTGCTAATATTTTATTTCAGAATTTTTCCATCTATATTCTTGAAAAAGAGAAAGTCCTGGTATTGTTTCTTATAATGCTGTTTATTAGTTTTGGTGTTCAGGTTATGCTGGCCTTTTAAATGGAGTTGAGAAGTGTTCCTTCTTTTTCTATTTTCTGGAAGAGTTTAATGTAAGACCATTGTTAATCATTTCTTACATAGTTGGAAAATTCACTGGTGATGCAACTTCAGCCTTGATTTTCTTATAGTAATATTTTTATTATAGACTCAATTAAATTAATAAATATTTGACCCTTCAGTTTCCTTTTTCATCTTTTACCACTTTTATTAAGTAATGTTTTGAAGAGAACATGTCATCTCATCCAAATTTTAAAATGTATTATACTAGATTGTTAATAATATCTTTACATTACTTTTGCAATGCCTGTAAGTCCTACAGTTATGTCTCCTTTTTCACTTTTGATATCTGTGTCTTCTATTTTTATTTTTTCAGTCTTACTAATGGTTAATAATTTTATTTCTCTTCTCAAAAAAGTTTTATTTATTTTCTCTATTATATTTTTGTTTTATATTTCATTAATTTCTATTCTTCTCTTTACTTTTCTCTTCCTTCTTACTTTCTTTGGGTTTCATTTCCTATTCATTTTATGGATTCTTCAGATAGATGCTTAGATAATTAATTTTTCAGCATTTCTTTATTCTAATAAATGTAGTTAACATTATTATTTTCCCTCCTAGCATAGCTTTTGTTGCATTCCACAGGTTTGGATGTTACCATTTCCATTTATTTCATTTAAAAGCATTTTCTAATTTCCATTGAGATTCTCCTTCCACTCATGGCTTAATTAGAGGTGTGTGGTTTCATTTTTATACAAGTATAGCTTTTTCTAGTCATCTTTCTTGTTACATTATGGACAGACAATATGTCCATTATGATTTCAGTCTTTTGAAATTTGTTGAGACATCATAGCCCAAACATCTGGTAAAACATGCACTTGAAATGAATGTATATTCTGTTATAGTTATTAATAATACATTATATATATGAACATATGTATATAGACATATACAATTTGAATAATATGATTACTAGTATATCTCAAATAGGTTAATTGATAATCACATTACTTATATTTTCTATGTATTCACTGACATTTTTGCCAGCCCGTTACTTATCAGTTACTAAGATGCTGAGAGAGGTATGTTAAAAATTTATTAATAGTATGGATGCTTGTTTACCATTCTACCTTTTAGTTCTCTGACTTTTTACCTGTATATGTTGAAACTATTTTATTAGGTCTATGTAATATTTAATTGCCATATTTTACTAATATATTCACAGTAGGACATTACCTATTTATCTTCAGTGTAACTGCACTGCCCTTATGGTGATTTGTGTTTGCATAATGTATTTCTTCATTTAATCTTTAAATCTTTCTGTGCATATTTAAATGAGTCTCTTGTAAGCTTCATACTGTTGGGATTTGTCTTATTTATCCATTCCTGCAACTATTAATGATATTCTAGTGTAGTAAGAAATTTAGATACTAAAGTATAAGATTTTAAAATATTTTTCTCACACTTTTTAAGCCATATTTTCTGTATGCCTTATGATTTATCATAGATTGTGTCTGTATTATATAAACATATATTTATATACTGGATGTATGTTCAAAAACATGTTCATTAATCATAGTAAATGTAAAAAATATTTGGAGACCCTCAACTATTCACAATAAGATTTGTGGGATAGAATATCATGTAAAGCTTTGTAAGATTATAAACTCTAAGTATTTGAAAGATAGTATGTTTCAGTCATACTTATTGATTATATATGGTTATAGGTAGTCCATCTCAATATGTGTTTATAGTTATCATCTATGTATATCTAGATATATAGTTAATTTTAACCACCAAACGTTAAGTCTGATGTTGTCTTCTCAGCCTGAAAAAGTATAATATGACATTCATTTGGTTCTATGGTATAAACAATTCTTAATTAATACAGGGTAGTGATTTTTATGGGTCTTTAAAAATCCCCAAAGTAGAACACTTATCACTCCATCATTGGATCATAGGAATGAGATGAAACGTTTTGATTTATTTTATCAAAACTGGATCTAGATGAGCCAAGGCAAATTTAGATGGGAATAAGACATATTGCTGTGGTAGCTTTGTTAGTCTTTCAAATGGGAAGCTCGCTGTGTGAGTTCAAAAAGGTCAGCGAAATGCTAGGAAGCATAAGAAAGGATGCTGAAAACCAAAATGGAAACATTATCCTTAATATTGTAAAACCATGGTGTTTCTACACTTATTTGCCCCTTTCAGTCACAGCTCCCTGAGAAAAGATATAATGAGGATGAAGAAAACCTGGAGGAAATATAAAATGATCAAGGGGAGAGTTGGATGCCATAAGAAGAGAGATTTAAAGAAAAGAAAGTATTCAGGCTAGAAATATAAGAGTAAAAAGGCTCTACTAGCTTGAAGGGTTCTAATAGAAGCAGGAAGAATAGGAAAAAGAAGTATATTTGATGTTTATTACATAGTGTAAATCTTTGCATTTAAGCACTTATTTGATTGTTTGATGTGTATCTAAGGCTTGTTTTAAGATAAATTATCTCAAAGTTCCTTCAAGGCATCTCATTGAGTATAATGCCCTCATGGTTCTCTTATTCATAAAAGGTTAATGTCACATGAGAAGAGGGTTTGGGGCTTTCACGTTCTCAGTGCATAGCTCAGCAGGAGAACAGAGTGTGGTACAGATGCTCTACTGATTAAAGTTTTCAGTCCTGTCCAATTAGGGCATGTGAGTATAGGGAAGCTGCAAGGTTCATTGCAGTGCTTTAAAAAACTTGTGTCCAAAATCTCGAATATAGAACAGTTATAAGCAAACCTCTCTGAATGCAGTAAGTTGGAGGGCCCTGAGCTCAGTGTTTTTGTCTTCCTTTCTCTCTCTATGACAACCTTTCAGATATTTCTACAGTCTCTAGTGCTCAGAAGGGTAAAGTTTGAAATTTTCAGGTGTAGCAGGGAGAGTAATGCTTTAGATCAGGAAACCGTTGGTCTAGTTTAGATTTTAAAATTAGCTATAATATTAATCTAATCAATTCACTTTTCTATTTGTGTTACTTAGTCTATTCCTTGGGGTTCACATATGGGAAATGTATTCATTTTCATTGAATGAAGATGCATTCTGTCTTACTATGCGTTGGCTTGTTTTTGTTTTAGATTTAAATGATTATATTTTATGGTTTGGTAATGAATTGTCAATTACCTTTGGAAAATTTCCTCACAAGGGAGTAGCTTCTTTAATTCACCATTTCAAACTTTTCATTATAACCACCATTAACAATGTTTTTTTTTTTTTTTAATGTAGTACTCAGTATATATATATACACTCAATGATTACAGTCATTCTGTATATGGTGAGCTCTGAAATGTTGAGATTCATTCTATTCTATTTTATCCTGTTCTATTTTGTTAAAAAGCATGTTGGACACAAATGATTTAATGACTACAAATGGGTTACAACCTGCAGTTTAAAAAACACTGATCTAGGGTCTAGTACATAGCCATTCAAGATAGATTATGTTTGACTGTGTTCTTTTTTGTTTGCATTTTTATTTTTCTAAGCTGACTCTTCTTTTTATTTATTTTTATTTATTTACTTTTTGTTTTATTTCAGCATATATGGGGGTAAAAAAGTTTTGGTTACATATATTGCCTTTGCCCCACCTGAGTCACACTTTCAAGTGTGTTTATCCTACAGATGGTACATACCGCACTTATGAGATGTGAATACCAATCCCCTCTTCCCCTACCCCACCTACCCAACACCCAGTGAATGTTACTATCATATGTGAGTAAAAAGTATTGATAAATTATTGCCAATTTGATGGTGAGTACATGTGGTGCTTATTTTTCCATTCTTGGGATACTTCAATTGGTAGAATGGGCTCCAGCTCAATCTAGGATGATACAAGAGATGCTAGATCACCATTGTTTTTTTGTGGCAGGCTAGAACTCCATGATATATATATCACGTTTTATTAATCCACTCATGTATTGATGGACACTTGTGTTGTCTACACATCTTTGTAATTGTGAATTGTTCTACTATAAACATTCTAGTGCAGATGTCTTTTTTATAGAATGTCTTTTTTTCTTTGGGTAGATGCCCAGTAATGGAATTGCTAGATCAAATGGTGGTTCTACTTTTGGCTCCCTGAGGGTATCTCCATATTGCTTTCCATAGAGATTGTACTAGTTTGCCATCCCACCAGCAGTTTATGAGTGTTCTTATCTCTCTGTATCCTTGCCAAAATATATTGTTTTGAGACTTTCTGATATAAGCCATTCTCACTGGAGTTAAGTTATATCTCATTGTGGTTTTGATTTGCATTACCCTAATGATTACAGATGTTCAGCATTTTTTCATATGTTTGTTGGCTATTAGTCTGTCTTCTTTTGAAAATTTGCTTTTCATGTCATTTGCCCACTTTTGAATGAGGTTTGATTTTTTTGTTAATGTTTGATTTTTTTCTTGTTGATTTTCCTGAGGTGAAAATAGATTCTAGTAATCAGGTGTTTTTCAGATGTGTAGCATGCAAATATTTTCTCCCATTCTGTAGGTTGCTTGCTGTCATGATAATTTTATTGGCTGTGCAGATGCTTTTTAATTTGATCAGGTCCCATTTATTTATTTTTGCTGTTGCTGTGGTTACCTTTGAAGTTTTCTTCATAAATTCTTTCCTTATTCCAATGTCTATAAGAGTTTTTGCAACATTTTCATTTTCTTCTAGAATTCTTATAGTTTCATGCCTTAGGTTTAAGTCTGTTATCCACCGTGAGTTGATTTTTGTGAGAAATGAGAGGTGTGGATCCTGTTTCAGTCTTCTACATGTGAGTATCAAATTTTCTCAGCACCCATTTATTGAATAAGGATAGTTTTCTCCAGTGGATGTTTATGTCTGCTTTGTCAAAGATTAGATGACTATATGAGGATGGTTTTATATCTGGGTTCTCAGTTCTGTTACATTGGTCTATGTCTCTGTTTTTGTGCCAGCTCCATGCTATTTTAGTTGCTATAGCGTTGTAGTATAGCTTGAAGCCTAATAAATTGATGCCTCACGATTTGTTATTTTTGCTTAAGATTGCTTTTGTTATACGGGGTCTTCTCTGGTTCCATAAGAAATTTTTCTAAATATATGAAAAATGATGTTGGTATTTTAACAGGGATTTCATTCAATCTGTAGATCACTTTGGGTAATTTAGACATTTTAACAATGTTTATTCTGCTGATCCATGAGCATGGTGTGGTTTTCCACCTGTTTATGTCCTCTGCTATTTTCTTCCTCAGTGTTTTGTAATTCTCTGTATAGAGTTCTTTCACCTTCTTAATTGAATATATTCATATGTATTTTCTTGTCTTTGTTGCTATTGTGAAGGTTGCTAAGTATTTGATTTGCTTCTCAGTTTGACTTTGTTGCCTTATGGGAATGCTGGTGATTTGCTTATATTGATTTTGTAACCTGAGACTTTGCTGAATTTGTTTATCAATTCCAGTTGTTTCATGGAGGATTCTATGTGGTTTTGTAGATATTAGACCATATCGTCAGGAAAGAGTGAAAGTGTGACCTTTCTGCCTCCACTTGGGAGCCCTTGATTTCCTTCTCTTATCTGATTGGTCTGGCTAGGACTTCTAGCACTATGTTGAATAGAAGTTGTGATTGAGAGCAACCTTGTCTGGTTCCAGTTTTAAGAGGGAATTCTTTCAGTTTTTCCCCATTCAGTGTGATGCTTCAGTCCAAAGATGCAGGGATGGTTCAATATATACAAATCTATAAATATAATTCACCACATAAATAGAAGCAAAACCAAAGACTATGTGATCCTGTCAGTAGATGCAGAAAAAGCATTCAACAAAATTCAGCACCCTTTTATGATAAGAATGCTTGACAAAATAGGCATGGATGAGACTTACCTAAAAATGATAAAAGCCATATATGACAAACCCACAGTCAACAACATACTCACTATTCTTTTTATATTGTGCTTCTCCTAATATAATTTACTCTATCATCTTTATGTTTACTCATTAATAATGGTAGAATTAATAATAATAAAACTTTGGGGAGCACTAGTTATTCTCTAGAAAGTGTGCTAAGAATTTTACATTCCTTGATTCATTTAATTATCACAACAATGCCAAAAGTTAGATACTGTTAACATCTCCATTCCACAAATGAAGAAAGTAAGGTGGAAAAGGTTAGGAAGAGTTCATTTGTTTATGTAGCACTATATGTGGCACAGTGAGTTCTAAGTACAAAGAATTTTATTTTTTAATCTTCTAAAAAAACCTCTCCAAATTGATAGCACTATTATGATCCCCATATTACAGATGGGTTTTTAAAAGTTTAAGAAATGTGCCCAAAATAATACAGTGAGTAAGTGGTAGAATTGGGATTGAAACTCCAGTAACCAAGCAAGTAAATACTATGAATTACAGTTATACTTCTTTTCTGGACCTACTTTGGGTGTTCCTATACTTCAGTCAATTATTTACCCATAGATTTCTCCAAAAATGTCCACAAATTGCTAGTCACATCTATGCTGTGTGGCTTTGATTAGTTTAATTCTTCAGACAACAATATTTCCATTATTTTCATCTTTTGGTGAAGGTGTTGGAATCTCAACTTGTATTAATGGTGTGAGGTATCTGTGACTAATAATGAATAAGGTATAATTTTTCCTGTTGAGATGCTCATAGTCATTGGGCAGAAATAGCCATACAAACAGATTAATTACCATTAAATAAATGGTAAGTACTGTTACATGGATATTAATAAGATGCAATTGGAAGGACATAAAAATAATTTTATCACTAAAAATTGGACAAGATTTCAAGAGAAGAGTCATGATTTAAACTGGGTTTGAAAGGAAAAGTAAAATTTTGCCAGATAATACAAGGGACAAGGACATTTTAAGCAGGTATAATTACATGTTCTTACATGTGAAGATTCATTCTGTCTCTACTATACTAGGAACTATCTCAGTTCTCACTTTCTAAAATCATCTTAGTGTAGAATTTAGAGTTCTAGGCTAATGAATTTAATCTACCAAAGTATCCAATTGTTGATGTAACATTCATTATGTTTCTGGGATTTTCCACAAATAGATGATATCTCACATCACTCCAGTTTACTGTGTGTACCAAATATTAAAGGTATTGGTTGAAGATATCAACTAAATTATAAATAAAAATGTGAAAGATTTTTCTCAAATATTTGAAAAAATAATTCTTTTCATGAATTGGCCAGTTGCAATTATAAAATAAATATTATCTAATATGTATAAATCAATAATATTAATTGTAGTAGATTAAATACTAGAATTTATTGCTTTTAACTATTTTTGTACACATTATCCAACTTATTTTCATACTCTGCTCCTCAGTTCCCTTCCCAGCCCCTGGTAACCATCATTTTACTCTCTACCTCCCTGAGATTCACTTTTTATGAGTGAGACCATACAATATTTGTATTTTTTTTTTTTTTTTTGAGACAGAGTCTCGCTTTGTTGTCCAGGCTAGAGTGAGTGCCGTGGCGTCCTAGCTCACAGCAACCTCAAACTCCTGGGCTCGAGTGATCCTTCTGCCTCAGCCTCCCGGGTAGCTGGGACTACAGGCATGCGCCACCATGCCCGGCTAATTTTTTTATATATATATATCAGTTGGCCAATTAATTTCTTTCTATTTATAGTAGAGACGGGGTCTCGCTCTTGCTCAGGCTGGTTTTGAACTCCTGACCTTGAGCAATCTGCCCGCCTCGGCCTCCCAAGAGCTAGGATTACAGGCGTGAGCCACAGCGCCCGGCCTCAATATTTGTATTTCTGTGTCTGGTTTATTTAACTTAGCATAATGACCTCTAGTTTCATCCATGTTCCTGCAAATAATAGCATTTCATTTTTTATGGCTAAATAATATTCCATTGTGTGTGTGTGTGTGTCTGTGTGTGTGTGTGTGTGTGACATTTTCTTTATCGATTCGTCCATTAGTGAACACTTACACTGAGCCCCTATCTTGGCTATTGTGAAAAATGCCAAGATATCCCAAGTAATTGCGGGAATACAAATATCTCTTCAATAGACTGATTTCTTTTTTATCTGATATGTACCCAGCAGTGGATTGCTGAATCGTGTGGTAGTATTTTTGAGGCAGAATGTTTATTTTTACAAGAATTTTCCAAATAAAACTTGCCATTATCCCTTTCCTTTCTTTTACGTGGTAAACCAATGCAGAGAAAGCTAATGAAAAGAGAGAAAAGCTTCTATTATTTTATTAATTTTAAGACATATTTTAAGTAATATTGAGTGATGCCTATTCACTTAGGCAACTGAGATGCTTTTGCACTTTGTCAGAATAATATCTGTATTATCCAACCTATAACACAGATATTATCATTAGGGAAATGCAAATCAAAAACACAAAGTAATATCACCTAACTCCAGTGAGAATGACCTTTATCAAAAAGTCCCAAAACAACAAATCCTGGCATGGATGTGGAGAGATTGGAACACTCTTACACTTCTGGTGGGACTGAAAATTAGTACTATCCCTGTGGAAAGTAATTTGGAGATACCTCAAAGAGCTAAAAATAGAATTGATCCAGCAATCCCATTACCAGGCATCTACCCAAAGGAAAAAAAAAAGACATTCTATAATAAAGACATCTGCACTCGAATGTTTATGGCAGCACAATTCACAATTGTGAAGATGTGGAAACAACCCAAGTGCCCATCAACACATGAGTGGATGAATAAAATGTGGTATAAGTATACCATGGAATACAACTCAACTGCAAAAATCAATGGTGATCTGGCACCTCTTATATTATCCTGGAGAGAGCTTGAGGTATCACAAGAATGGAAAGTGAGGTATCACAAGAATGGAAAACCATGCACCACATGTACTCACCATCAAATTGGTACTAAGTGATCGACACTAAGGTGCTTACAATGTAGTAATATTCATTGAGTGCCAGTCAGGTGGGGGTTGGTGGGAGTGGGTAAACTCACAACTAATGGAGTTGGGGCACACTCTATGGGGGATGGGCATGCTTGTAGCCCTGGCTTAGGTGAGGCAAAGGCATTACATGTAACCAAAATATTTATACCCCCATAATATCCTGAAATAAAAAAAAATCTGTTATCTTCACAATTTGGAATTTATTTATACTTTTTAAGTAAAAATGTTTACTTTATTTTAATTTTTGGCTTACCATCTCTGTGGGTAAAATTAATTCAAGCTGAAAGTTGGAATATATTCTTGGCTTGGAAAGAGTTTTAAAAAATGGAAATGATTACTTTAATTTTGTAGATTGAATTTCTAATGAAAGAGTTAGAGATAGTTTTTTTTTGTTTGTTTGTTTGTTTTTTTTTTTTTCATAGAAACATTGTTGATTGCTAATGTTATTAAATGTCTAGCCTGAGTTTTGGAACTTCATTTTAGCTTTTAATTTGGAATTAATTTGTATTGAAATATCCAATACATAAGAAAAACATATTAAAAAATGGATTAATTTGATCCAAGATCATTTGATAATATTTCTTACTTTTCCTCAACTTAGTGATAACGCACTTATAAACCTTGACAAAGGTTTTGATAATTTTGGTGGTCTCATTTCATTAGATAAATACATTTATAATACTATGTGCAATGTTTATTTCCATAGTATAATTTTTTATTAACCATTTTTTACATTTTTCATCGTGTGTCTTTTTAATGGCAAAGTAATAAATATTCACTGACTCAGATTGCACAGTTTGATCTGACACACATTAACTTCTCTGACCTAGTCTTGTACTACTCTAGTCCTCATTCAATTTGTTCCAGCCACACTAGTCTCCTGATTGTCCACTGACTGTGTTAGGTAAGCATCAACCTCAAAGAATTCACTTGCTGTTCTTTCTGCCTGAGATGCTCTTGTCCATGAAATCTTGGATTTTCCCCACATTTCCTTTAGGTATTTTTAAATTATTGCCTTCTCAACAAGGTCATTTTTTTTCCTATTTATTTATTTATTTATTTATTTATGAGACAGAGTCTGACTCTGTTGCCTGGGTTAGAGTGCCGTGGCATCAGCCTGGCTCACAACAACCTCAAACTCCTGGGCTCAAGCAATCCTTCTGCCTCAGCCTCCTGAGCAGCTAGGACTACAGGCATGCACCACCAGGCCCTGGCTAATTTTTTCTATATATTTTTATTTGGCCAATTAATTTCTTTTTGTTTTAGTAGAGACAGGGTCTCGTTCTTGCTCAGACTGGTTTCGAACTCCTTACCTTGAGCAATCCTCCAGCCTCGGCCTCGCAGAGTGCTAGGATTACAGGCGTGAGCCACGGTGCCTGGCCTTTCCAATGTATTTAAAACCAGCAACCCATTACTCTACTGCCAGCACACTCTCTTCCCCATCCTGGATTCATTTTTTTCCCTCCATAGCACTTATCATTACATGAATAATGTGCATGATAATCACGTATCTAAGTAAATGTGGTTTTGAAATTATCTACTTATGTCACTGCTATATTTCCAACATCTAGAACATATTGTATGTTCCAGAAAAACATTTCCAGTGCCTAAAATATAATAGATGGTCAAGTTATATTAGTTGAATAAATGAATGATTATAGAAAATATGGAAAGAAAAATGCAGAAGAGTAAGAAGAAGAAAAAAAGACATTCATTATCCCACAACCTGGAAATAATCATTGCTATTGTTTTGGTACAGCTTATAAACACACACACACACACACACACACACACACACACACACACACACCCATGTACATATGAGAGCTGTCCATAAAGTATCCAGCCATGTAATAGGAAAACTAGAAACATTTATTGAAGAAGATACATTCCCCTTCAAAGTATCCACCTTGGGATCTCACACATTTCTCCTAGTGAATCTTAATCTAACTTGTACACATTCAATATTCTCAAGTGTTCTGCTTGTTTCAGGCCTTCCAGAATGTGGATCAATTACTAACAGATTATTGACCATCTTTAAAGCATTTTTGCCACATTTTCATTTGCACTGCACCCATCGTATCATCCCTGAAAGCCTTCTGAATCATCCTAATAGTTTTCACGGAGGAGTGCTCAAACTTAGCACAAAATTTGAGGCAGATTTTTTGCTCTACTCCCTCAGTCATTTTGAATGCAGCAGCCACATAGTACATATGCTCACTAAATAGCGTCTAACACCCCACTGACTAGTGCAGTTAAGTCCTCATTGTTCACATATTCGCATAACAGGCCACTCTCCTTGATTGCCAGATACACAGATGTCACACAAACAATTCTTGGTATATTAACAATGACTGGATACTTTCCAAGCATCCCTTGTAGGCCTATAGATGTACAGGTAGTAGTGGTAATAAATTTAAAAGTAAGAGTTGCAATGTTAGCAATATTTGTTGGCATTATAATCACAACATATATGATAATATTTGTTAACCTTCTCTTCTCACTTAAAATGTATATCATGACTTCCAGGAAAAAGGTGGCATTCATATAAGTAACTGACCATCCCTCTAAACATTGACTCAGTTTTTTATTTATTGCTATGTAACAAATCACTCTAAAAATTAGTGAATTAATACGACAGGCATTTATTACCTCACAGTTTCTGTGTGTAAGGAATTCAGGAACAGCTTAGCTAAGAGGTAATGGCTCAGCGTCTTTCCTGAAGTTGTAGTCAAGATACTGAGAACCCAGAAATGAAACCATCCACATATTGTCATCTAATCTTTGACAAAGCAGACAAAAACATACACTGGGGAAAAAAATCTCTTTTCAATATATGATGCTGGGAAAACCAGATAACTACATGCAGAAGATTGAAACTGGATCCCCACCTCTCACATCTTATAAAAATCAATTCATGATGGATAACAGACTTAAACCTCAGGCATGAAATCTTAAGAATTCTAGAATAAAATGTAGGGAAAACTCTTTCAGACATTGGCCTGGCAAAGAATTTATGAGGAAGACCCCCAAAGCAATCACAGTAGTAACAAAATAAATAAATAAGACCTGATCAAATTAAAAAGGTTCTGTACAGCCAAAGAAACTATAGATAGAGTGAATAGATAGCCTACAGAATGGTAAAAGAATATTTGCTTTCTACACATCTAATAAAGGACTGATAATAAGAATCTATGTAGAATTCAAAAAATCAACAAGAAAAAAATCAAACAACCCATCAATAAATGGGCAAAGGACATGTACAGAAACTTTTCAAAAGAAGACAGAATAATGGCCAACAAACATATGAAAAAATGCTCAACATCTTTTATCATTAGAGAAATGCAAATGAAAACCACAATGAGATATCACCTACCCCAGTGAGAGTGTCCATTATCAAAAAACCTCAAAACAACAAATGATGGCGAGGATGTAGAGAGATAGGAACACTCTTACACTGTTGGTGGGACTGTAAATTAGTACAATCTCTGTGGAAAGCAATATGGAGATATCTCAAAGAGCTAAAAATAGAAATACCATTTGATCCAGCAATAGCATTATTAGGCATCTACCCACAGGAACAAAAGACATTCTATAATAAAGGCATCTGTAAAGTAAAGTCGTAACATGTAAGCAAAATGTTTGTACTCCCCAAATATCCTGAAATTAAAAAAAAAATGTATATACTGACCAGGCTAACAGTATCTAAAGACTCGATCAATGTTAGAAGTTGTACTTAGAAGGTGATTCACTCACAGCTTGGCAAATTAATCCTGGTTGTTGGCAGGAGTCCTCAGTTCCTTGCTATGATGACTTCTACATGAAGCTGTTTGAGTCTTCTTACACTGTGTAAGCAGCTGTTCTCACCCAGAGTAAGTGATTCAAGATCGAAAGGAGGAACCCACAGTAGTTTTTATGGCCTAGTCTCAGAACTTACATACCATCACTTCTATTTAATTCTGTTTGTTAGAAGTGAGTCACTAAATATGACCTGCAATCAAGGAGCAGGTAATTAGACTCCTTTTGAAAGAAAGTTTATCAAAAATGTTCAGACATCCTTTTTAACCACCACACTGACCAAAATAAGTTATAAATGTAAGGGATACTGTCAGCAGTGGGACTAAGGATCATTCCCAACTCAATAACATAAACTGCAAGCAATATTTGCCAAATGTAATACAGTTTAAACCAAATTGCAACACTCCTCTGAGAATTTAAAAATAGCTATCATTCTCCAAATAATGGAGAAATTTTGTGAAAAATAAGTGGAAGAAATTCTGAAAAGAACTCACACATTAATATCACTCTATTTAGTGAAAAGTGTTGGAAGTATGGATTTTCTCCATAGAGCTGTCCTTGCTCCAAAAATAAAGCAATAATAACATGCCAAGGCTATAGAAGTATGCTACAAAAGAAGCTATAATCATGTCTTGCTTTTTTGGTGTTTTATGACATGTACTCCTAAAAGGAATATAGACTTGCTTTGAAATAGAGTGGTAAATCCTGAAATGAAAGAATAAAGACTAGAAGAGAGAATAAAAGGTATAAGAGAAACAAGAGTTTCATCAGAGACATTTTCATGGTGAAGAGAAATGTCAGCAAAACAAAAAGCTTTATGAGGAAAATATACATACAAACAAAATTTTTGCAAATCAAGGTGACTTTATCCAAACCAACTTTTTAATAACTTGGACAGCTCACTATTAGGATTAATAAAAACTTCTGCACATTTTTTGAATGAAAGGTATAAAACAGGAAAATTCAAATGAAGAGCATACTCTGAAAGATTTGTATGAGGAAACAGAATGAAATTTAAAAAATAATTTCTTTAAATTTTCAAGAACTTGAATTTCAAGTAAAAATATGAAATAAGAAAATAAAAATGGATTAAAATTTAAAGACAGTGGTCATAGCTGAAAAACAAAAAAAAAACTACTTGATGAGAAAAATTGTATCATATTAAAATTTTAACTTAGTTTTAAGAAGCAAACCTGCATAAAATGGAATCAATGACAGAGATTACTAGGATTCAGGGGAAAATAAGAAAGAAATATGAAGGTGATTAGAAGGAAGACAACAGATATGAAAGACAGAAAAGGCTTCATTATGTGGTTGACTTATGTGCTTGTGTGTAAAAGAATGCAAGATAAGCTATTCATATGAATGAATAACCATCTGATTGCTCAGATAAAAGAGATCACTATGTATTCATTATGTACTAGGAGAAATTAATAAAAAAGAACATAACAGCAGCACATGTTTGCGTAAAATTATTTAAATATGGGACTAAGTTTTAAAGGTGAAAGATCACAAAGAAAACTTTAAATGTAAAAGGCTGCAACAAATTGAAATAAATCATGTAATAGTAATATACAATAAAAATAAAACTCAAATACACAGCTCCCCCTTCAATTATCTACTTGGAAATTTTAAAAATATACATTATTTTATTCATTTCATAAATATTTACTGAGCTCTTTCCAATACCAAGTAATCATCTAAGCATTAGGAAAACAGCTGTAAACAAAAATAGGTAAAAAGAAAAGACTTCATTGAGTTTATATTCTATTGAATAGAGAAAGACAATACAAATCTAAAGAAGTAAAATATATAGTACATCAAATAATGATAATTGTTATGGATAAAAGCAAACCCTTAAGAAAATATAGGTAGTTTCAGCTGTGGGTGTGTGTGAGGGGTAAGTACATAATTTTAAATAAGTTGAAAGAAAGCCTCCCAGAAAAGATAACTTGAAAGTGAAGAAATGGGCCATGCAGCTATCTGAGGAAAAGAGCATTCCAGGAAGAAGGAAAAGCTACAGTAAATGCCTACAAGTGGGAGTACATTTGCTGTGTCCAAGGAAAATTGAGGAGGCCAGAGGGGATAAAGCAGAATGATTCTGGTATAGAACAGTGGATGAGGCCAGAGAGGTAGTAGAAAGGACATCAGATAATGGAGGTGAGGAAATTTCGTATTTTAAGGACTTTGAATTTTATTTTATACAAGATAAGATATCATTGGAAGAGTTTGAACAGAGGAGTAACATGATATGACTTACATTTCTGAAAATTTAATTTGATTGCTGTATCGAGACTGGTATATTTTCCAAGCAAGAAATAGGGAAAGTTGTTATGAGGCTATTGCAATGATCCCGGCAAGAGGTGATGCTGACTTAAACTAGGGTGTGCAATGGAAGTGATAATATTGTTGATGTGTTTTTAAGTCTGAGCCAGTATGATTTGTTGATAGATTGGATAAGTAGTATGAAGAAAAGGCGAGAAATCAAGATTGATTCCAAGCTTTTAGCATGAGTAACTTACATGGATAAATTTTCAATTTATTCTGATGAGTAAGATTTGGAGAAGAGCCTAATTGGATGAGTGGGGGAAACATCAGAAGTTATTTTGCGTCATATGAAGTTTGAAATGCCCATTAGACATTGCAGTAGAAATGTCAAAAAGAGACTTTTATAGTTGGACATATAAGCTATCTTAGTACATTTATATCGCTATAAACAACTGAGTCTGGGTAATTTATAAAGAAAAGAGGAGGTTTATTTGGCTCATGGTTCTGCAGGCTATATAGGAAGCATGGTTCCAGCATCTGCTTTGGGTAAGGGCTTCAGGGAGCTTCCAGTCAAAGTAGAAGACAGGAGGAGTAGGCATGTCACATAGTGAGATGGGGCCAGAAAGAGAGAGGGGGGAGGTGCAAAGCTCCTTTTAACAACTGGCTCTCATGTGCAAACTAACAGAATGAGAACTCGCTCATTACTGCATGGTCAAGGACAGCACCAAGTCATTCATGAGGGGTTTGCCCCAATGACCCAAACACCCTCACAGCAGGCCCCATGTTCAACACTGGGAATTAAATTTTGACATGAGAAGTTTTGGAGGGGACAAATATTCAAACTATATCATAATCCTTGAGTTCAGGAATAAGAATCAGGATACAGGAAAATAGTTGAGACCTGTCAATGCACAGATGGCATTTTATGCTATGGAATATATAGGATTATAGATAGAAAATAGATGTTTACAGATCTGAGAGATGGGGAGCCTGTGGCCTTCTGATTTAAAGATTGTTCTTTTTTAATCACCAAAGGAGGAAAGAAAAGCTTCATTTTTCTCCACTGCACTCCTTTTAATAAAAGGATTTGTTCTGTAAAATTTGGATTCAATCAAAAGGCCACATGTAAGGATCTAGAAGGGCACATGTGGCCTTAAGGTCACAGGTTGCCCACCCCATATTAAAATTTGATAAGATGGATCATAGTGAAAGATAGAGGAAATTTCAGAGCCTAAAGTGGCTTAATTTGAAATAAATTTTAAAAAATGAAAATGAATTAAAATAAGTGCTATCTCAAGAATCTGGAAATTGACAAAATCCCTTAATAATATAAAAGAAAATAATTAAAAGTTAATAAGATGCAGAGGAATGCTGCTTATTAGTTAAAGGTGAAATCAATGAGAAAGTTTTAATGATCTTGATACTTCATGGATCCACCAATATTTGTTAAAGACTTATTAAGTGCTAGGTACTGCTTTAAACACTACATGACTTATATCTTTGGATAAGGAATCATTGGAAGGAATTTTACTGAAGTTAAAGTTATGACAAGGATTGGCACTATCACCTTTACTATTTAACATTGTTGTAAAGGTCCAGGCCAATATAATAAGAACATTTTTTATAAAGTAAAAATATTAAAAAGAGAAATGATATTATTAACATGTGTTCATATTATCTACTTGGAAAATTTAAGAAATGCAATTTGAAAACTATTCTACTTAATGAAATTAGGTATAGAGATGTTAATTCAAGATCAGCACACAGAATTTTATACCAGGTTTGTATGCTGACAATGCCTAATTGGAAAACATAATGGAAGATAAAAAGCTATTCACAATTGTGAAGAAAACCAAGAAATTACCTTAGCAAAAACCTAGGAAGGCATGTTCATGACCTTTAGAAAGACACTTTAAAGTTTATCAAGGGCATAAATCACACCTAAAATGGACAGGAAAAAAACTATATTCTTGAAAACTCATTGAAAACTCAATGTTATAAATATGCTTATTTTCACCAAAATTAATCTATAGATTCAATTTATTTCCAACTTAGGTAATCCATAAAAAGTATTGTAATACAACCTATCACACTTATTCTAGAGTAATTTTTAAGAATGCACAAGAACACACAAGAAAATTGTTATAAAAAAACAAAATGAAAGGGATTTGTCCTAATAGTTATCAAAATATAGGAAAAGTTTTATTATTGAAATATGCAATAAATAATGTTGAGGTAAACAGATATCTACTTGGGAAAAAAGAAAACAGGTACTCTTTCATAATATACATATATCAATTATAAATTTAATGAATTTATACATATATGTGAACAAAAGGATTAGAAGTGGTCTAGTACAAAATAATATTTTAATAATGTAAAGAAAGTAATCATCGCCACATTTTCATCACACAATCAAACATTTAAGGACAGTACTATATAACATATTTACACAAAAAATTAAAGTACAATAAAATGTTGTGAAGATCATACTTAATAGATAAATAGATGTTTCAATATATTAAAAAATCCTGTAAATTAATTGGAAAGAAAAAATAATTTATCAAGTTATTTGAAATTCATAGATTATATAAAAATAACCAATAAGCATAAAAATATTTAACCAAATGAATAATCATTCACTCAAATTACTGTAACAATAAAATATTATTTCTCACCCATCAAATTCATAGCAAAATTAAAATCAGATAAATGAAATAATAGAACATGATTATTTAATGATAATTCATAGAAGTACAAATAATAACATGATTCAATTAAAATCAGAAAGTAGAGAAAGTTTATGTGCATGCATTTCTTCACCTTGTATAATGGGCTATCAATAAATAGGTAACCTCTCAAAGGTTTCAAAACATAATATAAACTAGGTATGGTATTATAATAAAGACTCACAGCAGCAGAAGCATCACAACATGAAACAGAGAATAAATAAGAAAATACAAAAATGAATTAAAACAGAAAGCACAGCATAAAATAAGATAAAATAAAAAAGATCGAACATGTATAATCTTTATAAATATTGCTAGGAGAAATTCATCTATTAAAAGAACAAGGCCCCTATAATCCTTATACAATAACATTGTGTACAGAAAACACAGTGATTCGGGATGGTTAAAAGTTAAATAATGGGAAAATACAGAAAAATCAGAACAGTAAAAAGTAAAGCTTGCACATTAACAAAAATTTGAATTCCTGACAAGAATCATTATATGAGACAAAGAAGATGTACTAGTTTGCCAAAACAGCCATAAAACAAAATACGGACAAAGGACCTGACAGACATTCCTCAAAAGAAGACATGCAAATGGCCAAAAAAAAAAAAAAATATATGAAAATAATGCTCAGTATCACTAATTATCAGGGAAATGCCAATCAAAACCACAATGAGTTATCATCTCATCACAATTAGGATAGCTATTATCAAAAATAAAATAACAAATGTTTTCAAGGATGCAGAGAAAAAGGAACGCTTCACCATTGGTGGGAATGTAAACTAGTACAGCTGTTATGGAGAACAGTATGGACGTTCCTCATAAAACAACAAATAGAACTATCATATGACCCAGCAATCCTACTATTGGTCATTTATTCAAAGGTAAGAACATCATTATAATGAAGATACATCTACTCCCCTGTGTTTATTGGAACACTATTCACAATAGCCAAGGTATGTAATAATCCGAAGTGTCCAGCAACCAATAAATGGATAAAGAAAATGTAGCATATATACACCATGGAATACTATTCAGCCATAAAAAGTGAAACCCTGTCATTCACAGCAGCATGAATGGAACTGGCTATCATTATGTTAAGTGAAATAAACCAAGAGTAGAAAGTTGAACACCACATGTTCTGATTCATATATGTAAGCTACAAAAAACTTGATCTCATAGAAGTAAAAAGTAGATCAGAGAATACTAGGGGATGTAAAATTAGGGTAGAGGGAGGTATAAGGAGGGATTTGTTAAAGGATACAACATTATAGCTGTATAGGAGGAATAAGTTCTAGCATTCTGTACCACTGTAGGGTGACTATAGTTAACAATAATACATAGTTTCATAGCTAAAAGGAGAATTTTGAATGTTCTCAACACAAAAAAAGGACAAATGTTTGAGACACAGTTATGCTAATTGCCCTGATTTGATCACTAAACATTATACATATTGAAACATCATTTCTCTAATGATTAGAGATGTTGAGCATTTTTTATACATTGGCTGGCCATTATTCTGTCTTCTTTGGAAAAGATTCCATTCATTTTCATAGCCCATTTATTGGTGGGGTTGTTTGATTTTTTCTTGTTGATTCTTTTAAGTTCTAGATAGATTATTCTTATCAGACCTTTATTGGATGTGTAGAGAGCAAATATTTTCTCCCATTCTGTAGGTTGTCTATTGGCTCTAATGACAGTTTCCTTGGCTGTGCAGAAGCTTTTTAATTTGATCAGATCCCATTTGTTTAAATTTGTTGCTGCGGTGACTGCTTTGGGGGTCTTCTTAAAAAATTATTTGCCTAGTTTTGTTAAAAATGGCGGACTAGGGATGACCTCCTTGCTCTCTGTTCTTGGAGTGGGAGGTGAAGAAGGTGGCCTTTATCACTTAAGTGGGTAGTTCTCCCACAGGATCAGCTTCACGGAATTGCAGGGAAGCTTTGAAGGGCAGCAGTAGCGGGAAAAGGAATAAAGTGACTCAGTGGATTTACTGTGAAGTTCCGAAAATCTGAGTGGTACTGCGGAGTTTGGAGTGTAAGCTGGCCGTGCTTAGTGGCCAGCCAAACAACTGTGTGATCCTTCCCACAGGGGGATGACTTCTCTTTCACCGACCCCCATGCCCACACAAGCAGGAAAGTGCCTGAAGACAGCGTGAAGAGGTAACACAGACGGGCAGGCAGGTTGGAGAGGAGGCAGGAGCGGAAAGTAATTTGAAATCTCCAGGGCACGATGTAAGGTCGCCTTTGCTGGGAGATCTGTAAACACCAGAGGCTTATGTCTCACTTGTGAAGGGACAAAAGAGTAAGACAGATTGCTCATTTGATTGAGTTGCCCAGTGGACTCGGGCGTCAGCCCGAGCCCTGTAAGGCAGGGAGTGGAAGAGGGGAGTGAGAGCCATCCTCTGGGACCCTCCTGGGGTCTCCAGTGGCCCAAGCCCTGCCGCCACCGAGGACACGCAGATAGTTTTCACCCCTTGGCAGAACTCGTCAGCGGTTCTCAGCCCCTTGAGTTTTGCCCATGAGGGGACAGAAGCGGGGTGATAGCCATTCTCCTCGGACCCTCCCCAAGGGTTGACAGTGGCCCAAGACTCACCAACAAGGCACGGAAAGTTTTTACCGCTCAGCAGAACTTGTCTGCGGCCCCCAGCTGCTTGAGCTCTGCCAGGGAAGGGGCATAAGAGGGGGCTAGTGCCATCCTCCGTGGATCTTCCCCAGGGGTCTACAGCGACTAAATCTCCACTGGTGACAAACGGAAAAGGGACAGTCTTCACCCCTCAGTGGAGATTCTCAGTGGTCCCTGGCAGCTCAAGCACAGCTGATTTTAGCTCATAATCCATTCCCTGCATCTCCGATCCTCAATAAAGCATCCAGATGAGAAAGAAACAGCAAAAGTTTACAGGAAACATGAAGGACCAGAGAGAAAACTCACCTCCAAAGCAAAATACTCATTCTCCATCATCTGACACCAACTTACATGATATGAGTAAACTGACAGAGGAAGATTTCCGAATATGGATTGCTACAAAAATAAATGGAATTGAAGAGAAAATACAATCACAACATAGAGAAACCACAAGAACAATACAAGAAATGAATGAAACATTCTCCAAAGAAATTGAGACTATCAAGAAAAACTAAACAGAAATTCTGGCAATGAAGGAAACAATCAAGGATCTCCATAACTCAGTGGAAAGCCTAAAGAACAGGATGGACCATGCAGAAGAAAGAATGTCAGAACTTGAAGATTATGCCTATGCTCTAAACAAATCAGAGGAAGAAAGGGAACACAGAAACAAGAAACAAGACCAAAGTTAACAGGAAGTGTGGGATTATGTTAAAAAACCAAATATCAGATTGATTGGGATTCCGGAAGGGGAAGACGAACATTCTCAAGGGCTGGAAAACTTATTTCATGGAATATTGGAGGAAAATATACCAGGTCTGGGCAGAAATCTTGATGTCCAAATACAAGAAGCACACAGAACTCCTGGGAGACTCAATGTGAAAAGGCAATCACCTCACCACGTGGATTTTGGGCTGACCAAAATAAATGTGAAAGAAACAATTCTCTATACAGCTAGACCAAAGCAACAAATGACCTATAAAGGTAAGCCTATCAGACTAACAGCTGACTTCTTATCTGAAACTTTACAAGCCAGGAGGGATTGGGTGCCTATCCTTAACCTTCTAAAACAGAACAAAGCCCAACCTAGAATTCTTTATCCGGCAAAATTAAGTTTCATCTCTGAGGGAGAAATAAAGTCCTTCTCAAACAAACAATCACTGAAGGAATTTGCAAAGACCAGACTATCCCTTCATGAAGTTCTTAGATCTGCATTTCTAACCGAACAGGGCAGTAGACACTCCTCAAAGTGAAATCATCAAAGAATTAAAGTTTAGATCTTGAACTAAATGATGGCCCAAGGAGTAAGACAAAGCAACAAGATTCCACCCAACAATATGACTGGTAATCTTCCTCCAATTTCAATCCTCTCAATAAAGGTAAATGGCTTTAACTGTCCTCTGAAGAGACATAGACTGGCAGAGTGGATAAAAATGCACAAGCCTAGCATCTACTGTCTACAGGAAACACATCTAACCCACAAAGATGCCCGCCAGCTGAAGGTCAAGGGTTGGAAAACTATCATCCAGTCAAATGGAAGTCAAAGGAAAGCTGGAGTAGCTATACTATTTGCAGATAATATAAGCTTTAAAATAGCAAAAGTAAAATAGGATAAATATGGCCATTATATGATGGTGAAAGGGAAGATCCAACAAGAAGATTTAACAATTCTTAATATCTATGCACCCAATACAGGAGCACCCAATCACTTAAAGCAAACCTTTTCTAATATAAACACCTTGTTACATAACACTACCATACTAGTAGGGGACTTCACCACTCCTTAAATGATCTGGATAGATCCTCCAAACAGAAAATAAGCAAAGAAATAATGGACCTGAATAAAGCCCTTGATCAAAAGGTCTGACAGATCTCTATAGAGCATTCCATCCAAACAAACTTTTTTTTTAATTTGTTATTTTTTCATATTATGGGGGTACAAATATTGTTAGGGTTACATATATTGCCCCTGCAATTCCTGCCCACGCCCTCCCCCCCCCGCCTTACCAAAACATCAAGCATGTCCTAATCTTGGGTGGGAAGAATTGCACCTATTTTGTAAGTGTAAATTCTTTCCCTCCTCCCCCCTCCCATATTCCCACCACCCGATAAAAGTTTGTTTGTTTCAAACAAACTTGAATTTACATTCTTTTCAGCAGCCCATGGATCCTACTCCAAAATCGATCACATCCTAGGCTGCAAATCAGATCTCAAAAAATTCAAGAAAATAGAAATTATACCTTGTATCTTCTCTGACCATAATGGTATAAAATTACAGTTCAATTCTTATAGAAACACTCAACCCCTCACAAAATCATGGAAACTAAACAATCCATTATTGAAAAATTATTGGGTAAAGGAAGAAATTCAGAGGGGAATCGAGAATTTCTTCAAACAAAATGATAACGGTGATACCTCTTACCAAAAACTGTGGGATACAGCAAAAGCTTACCTGAGAGGAAAACTAATAGCAATTAATGCTCACATCCAAAAAACAGAAAGCTTAGATATGACAACCTAATGAATAACCTCAAGGAATTGGAAAAAGAAGAGCAAACAATTTCCAATCCTAATAGAAAAAAAGAAATAACTAAGATCAAAGCAGAACTGAATGAAATGGAGAACAAGAGAACTATACTAAAAATTAGCAAAACCAGAAGCTGTTTTTTTGAAAAGATAAACAAAATCGATGGGCCTCTTGCTAGATTGACAAGGACCCAAAGGAAAAGGACTGTAATAAACTCAATAAGAAATGAAAAAGAAGAGATCACAACAGATACCAAAGAAATACAAAACATTATATTTGACTATTATAAAAAACTATATGCCCAAAAACTACAGAACGAAGATAAAATGGACAAATTCTTGGATTCATACAACCTCTCTAAGATCATGCAGGAGGGAACAGAATTCCTAAACAGATCAATCTCAAACTCAGAAATTGAAGCAGTAATTAAAAACCTGCCCAAAGGGAAAAGTCCTAGGCCAAATGGCTACACTTCAGAGTTCTACCAAACATACAAAGATGAATTCGTACCTATACTACAGAAACTATTCCATACCATTGAGAAGGATGGTATCCTTCCTAACTCATGCTATGAAGCCAATATCACCTTGATACCAAAGCCAGGAAAGGACACAACAAAAAAAGAAAATTACAGACCAATATCCCTCATGAATACAGATGCAAAAATCCTAAATAAAATTTTAGTGAATAGAATTCAGCAGCACATCAAAAAAATAATTCACCATGACCAGGCGGGCTTTATTCCAGAGATGCAAGGATGGTTCAACATATGCAAGTCTATAAATGCAATTCACTTCATAAATAAAGTCAAGAACAAAGACCATATGATTTTGTCAATTGTCAATGCAGAAAAAGCATTTGACAAAGCCCAACACACATTTATGATAAAAACTCTTAACAAAATAGGCATAGATGGCTCAGACCTTAAACTTATTAAATCCATCTATGACAAACCCACTGCTAATATCATTCGAAATGGAGAAAAATTGAAATATTTCCCCTTCGATCCGGAACTAGACAAGGATGCCCGCTATCTCCTCTCCTATTCAACATAGTACTTGAAATCCTAGTGATAGCTATCAGGCAGGAGAGGGGTATTAAGGGCATTCAAGTGGGGGCAGCTGAAATCAAACTCTTTCTCTTTGCCAATGATATGATATTATACCTAGAAAACCCCATGGACTCTTCCAAGAGACTCCTAGACTTGATAACCAAATTTGGTAAAGTTTCATGTTATAAAATCAATATACACAATTCAGAAGCATTCATATATGCCGAAAACCATCAAGCAGAAACTCAAATCAAAAATGCAATACCCTTTACTATAGCCCCAAAGAAAATTAAATATCTAGGAGTATACCCAACAAAAGATACAAAAGATTTATACAAGGAGAACTATGAAACACTAAAAAAAGAAATTGCAGAAGATTTAAACAGATGGAAAAATCTACCTTGTTCATGGATTGGTAGAATCAATATAGTTAAAATGTCAATATTAAACCTAAAGTGGTCTACAGAATCAATGCAATACCCATCAAAATACCATCAGCATTCTTTACAGATCTAGAAAAAAATAATTCTTCACTTCGTATGGAACCAGAAAAAACCTCGTATAGCCAAAGCAATCTTAAATAAAAAGAACAAACTTGGAGGCATCAGTCTTCCTGACTTCAAGCTGTACTATAAAGCAATATTAGTTAAATCAGCCTGGTAATGGCACAAGAACAGAAGCATCTATATCTGGAACAGATCTGAGATACCAGAGTTGAAACCATCAGTATACAGTAATCTAATCTTTGATAAAGCTGACAAAAATATACATTGGGGAAAAGAAACTCTCCTCAATAAATGTTGCTGGGAAAACTGGCTAGCTACATGCAGAAGAGCAAATAAGAATCCCTACCTCTCACCTCTCACCTCACACAAAAATTCAATCGAGATGGATAGTAGACTTAAACCTAAGGCATGAAACCTTAAGAATCCTAGAAGATGTTGGGAAAACCCTATCAGACATTGGCCTAGGCAAAGAATTTTTGAAGAAGACCCCCAAAGCAATCACTGTAGCATCAAAAATAAACAAATGGGATCTGATCAAATTAAAAAGTTTCTGCACAGCCAAGGAAACCTTCAGTAGAGAAAATAGACAACCCACAGAATGGGAGAAAATATTTGCTCTCTACACCTCTGACAAAGGTCTAATAACAAGAATCTATCTAGAACTTAAAAGAATTAACATGAAAAAAAATCAAACAATCCCATCAAGAAATGGGCAACATAAATGGACAGAAACTTCTCCAAAGAAGACAGAATAATGGCATGCAAACATATAAAGAAATGCTCAACTTCTGTAATTATTAGAGAAATGCAAATCAAAACCACAATGAAATACCACCTAACCCCAGTAAGAATGGCCTATATCAAGAAATCCCAAAACAAGAGATGCTGGTGAGGATGCAGAGAGACAGGAACATTCCTACACTGCTGGTGGGACTGCAAATTAGTGCAACCTTTGTGGAAAAGAATTTGGAGATACCTCAAACAGCTAGAAATAGAAATACCATTCAACCCTGCAATAGCATTGTTGGGCATCTACCCAAAAAAACATAAGACATTCTATTATAAAGACATCTGCACCCGAATGTTTATAGCAGCACAATTCACTATTGCACAGTCATGGAAACAACCCAAGAGTCCATCAATTCATGAGTGGATAATTAAAATGTGGAATATCTACACAATGGAATATTACTCAATCCTAAGAAATGACAGTGAGCTAGCACCATTCATGCTATCCTGGATTAACCCTAAACCCATTATCCAAAGTGAGGGGACAGAAGACATGGAAAATGGACTCTACATCTACTCGCCATCAAATTGGTACTGACTGATTAAAACTATGGTTTTCAAATGGTGGCAATACTCACCAAAGATTCGGGGGGGGGGATCCAATCTTAGGGAGGTGGCGAGTATTTTGGAGGGGAAGGGCATAACTCTAACTCTTCTTAGGGAGAGGCAAAGAAATACAATGTAACCAAAATGTCAAAAAAAAAATCAAAACAAAACTTTTTGTCGGGTGGTGGGCAGGCGGTAGGGGGGAGGAGGAAAGGGGTGTACGCTTCCATAACATGTGTGAAGCACACCACCGGGGGATTGGACACATCAGGGGGAGGGAGGGGGGCAGGGGCAATATTTGTAACCCTAACAATATTTGTACCTCCATAATATGATGCAATAAAAAAAAATATTTGCCTAGACCCATGTCTAAAAGGGTCTTCCCAACATCTTCTTCTAGGATTCCTAAGGTTTCATGCCTTAGGTTTAAGTATGTCATCCATCTTGAATGGATTTTTGTGAGAGGTGAGAGGTGGGGATACAGCTTCATTCTTCTGCATGTAGCTATCCAGTTTTCCCAGCATCATTTATTAAAAAGAGATTCTTTTCCCCATTGTATATTTTTGTCTGCTTTATCAAAGATTGGATAACCATATGCAGATGGTTTCATCTAATTTGTGAAATTATTATTTGTCAATTATGAATGAATAATTAAAAATATTAACAGAACTTAGTCTAAATTCTATAGGGAATCACCTAGGGTAAATTTAAACAAGTAAATATATGTTAAATCAGCCCTAAGAAAGAAAAATACATCTAAATGAATGTGCTTAATTATATCAGCTGCATACAACTTAAAATTTTAACTATTAATTGTTTAAAATAAATCAATACATTAGGAGTAAAACTATAAGGTACTTAGAAATAATTTTGACAAAAGATAAAGACATTTATTTATGGATAAAATTATTAAACTCTATTTGTAGACATACATTAAGACTTCAATATAAGAAAATAAATACAATTTTTGTGGATATTAAGATTGAATGCAATAACAATGCCACATTAAACAATATAAAGCCATAATTTCCCATTTCTCTCAACATTGATGGGGGAAGGGAATGGGTTCAGGGAGTTTGCAGGGATTATCAACTGGATCTGCAATATTTTGTTTATTGAAAATATATGTGGAACACATATGGCAAATGTTTAGAATTGATTAAATGGAGTGGTGGAACCCATGTTTTTATTACATTATATTATTCTCTGTACCTTCATATTCTAGAAATGTTATATTAAAATTTTTATGAAAATGAATATACAGATCTAGGTGAGTATGTGAAGAAATTTCAGATATAGAAGGCAATCAGTCATTTCAAAGTTGTAAAACGAATTTGCATAGGCTCATTGAAACTTTGAGAAAGTTTTGATTAATTTTATCATGGCATCAGTTCAGTATACTTATGATTTAATTGGATATATCAAGATTAAGCATATTTATTATGCATTTGACTGAGCAGTCGGACTAAAATAAAATGAACAAACAGATCTTTAAAACTTACTCCTCCTAACCGAAACTTTGTATCTTTTGACTAACATCTCCCCTTTACCCATTCAAACTCCCAACCAGCCTATCTGATAACCACCATTCTAATCTTGACATCTATGAGTTCAATTTATTTTAGGTTTCAGATATAAGTGATATCATGCAGTATTTGTAATTCTTTTTTTTTTATTTCGGCATATTATGGGGGTACAGATTTTAAGGTTTCAATAAATGCCCATTACCCCCCTCCCCCCACAAGTCTGAGTCTCCATCATGACCATCCCCCAGATGGTGCGCATCTCACTCATTATATATGTATATACCCGCCCCCCTCCCCCCTCCCACTGGCCCAATAGCCTATTACTGTAGTACCTATGTGACCACTTAGGTGCAGTTCAATTAATACCAATTTGCTGGTGAGTATATGTGGTGCTTCTTTTTCCATTCTTGGGAAACTTGACTTAATAGTATGGGTTCCAGCTCTAACCAAGAAAATATAAGATGTGCTATGTCACCATTGTTTCTTAGAGCTGAATAGTACTCCATGGTATATATATACCACATTTTATTAATCCATTCTTGGATTGATGGGCACTTGGGCTGTTTCCACAGCCTTGCAATTATGAACTGTGCTGCTATAAACATTCGAGTGCAGGTGTCTTTTTTGTAGAGTGTCATGGGATCTTTTGGGTAGATGCCCAGCAATGGGATTGCTGGATCAAATGGTAGATTCACTTGTATCGCTTTAAGGTATCTCCATATTGCTTTCCACAGAGGTTGAACTAGTTTGCAGTCCCACCAGCAGTGTAGGAGTGTTCCTCTCTCTCGGCATCCATGCCGGCAATTATTGTTTGGAGACTTTTTGATAAAGGCCATTCTCACTGGGGTTAAGTGATATCTCATTGTGGTTTTGATTTGCATTTCCCTGATGATTAGAGATGTTGAGCATTTTTTTCATATGTTTGTTGGCCATTCTTCTGTCTTCTTTAGAAAAGCTTCTGTTGAAATCCTTGCCCACTTTTCAATGGGGTTATTTGATTTTTTCTTCCTGATTTTCATGAGTTCTAAGTATATTCTAGTTATCAGTCCCTTATCGGATGCATAGGATGAAAAATTTTCTCCCATTCTGTAGGTTGTCTGTTTACTTTCATGACTATTTCTTTGGCTGTGCAGAAGCTTTGTAGTTTGATAATGTCCCATTTATTTATTTTTGTTGCTGCTGTGATTGCTTTGGGGACTTCTTCATAAACTCTTTGCCTAGGCAGATGTCTAGGAGGGTGTTTCCAACTTTTTCCTCTAGAATTCTAATAGTTTTATACCTTAGGTTTAAGTCTGTTATCCAGCGTGAGTTGATTTTTGTGAGAGGTGAAAGGTGTGGGTCCTGTTTTAGCCTTCTACAGGTGGCTATCCAGTTTTCCCAGCACCATTTATTGAAAAGGGATTCTTTTCCCCAGCGTATGTTTTTGTCTGCTTTGTCAAAGATTAGATGGCTATATGAGGATGGTATTATATCAGGATTCTCACATCTGTTCCACTGGTCCATATTCTTATTTTTCTGCCAATACTATATTGATTTAATTACTACAGCTTTGTAGTATAGTTTGATAGCTGGCATATTAATGCCTCCCATTTTGTTTTTGTTGCCTAGAATTTCTTTTATATTCGGGGTCTTCTTTGGTTCCATATGAAGCATAAAAGTATTTTTTCTATATCTGTGAAAAATGCTGATGGAATTTTAATAGGTATTGCATTGAATCTGAAGATCAGTTTGGGTAGTGTAGACATTTTGATGATGTTGAGTCTGCGGATCCACGAGCACGGTATGGATTTCCGTCTGTTTACATCCTCTTCTATTTCCTTCCTCAGTGTTTCATAGTTCTCCCTGTAGAGGTCTTTTACCTCCTTGGTTAAGTATATTTCTAGGTACTTTAATTTCTTTGTTGCTATTGTCAAGGGAATTGAGTCTTCAATTTGGTTCTCAATTTGATTGTTGTTGGTGTATATGAATGCCTCTGATTTCTGTGTATTGATTTTGTATCCTGAGACATTACTAAATTCATTGATAAGTTCCAGAAGTTTCTTGGTTGAATCGTTAGGATTTTCTAAATATAATATCATATCATCAGCAAAGAATGAGAGTTTGATCTCTTCTGTCCCTATTTGGATACCTTTAATTCCACTCTCCTGTCTGATTGCTGTAGCCAGGACTTCCAGTACTATGTTGAATAGAAGTGGAGATAGTGAATAGCTTCCCTGGTTCCAGTTCTAAGTGGGAATGATTTCAATTTTTCCCCATTCAGTATGATGTTGGCTATGGGTCTGTCATATATGGCTTGTATCAGTTTTAGGTATGTTTCTTCTACGCCTAATTTATTAAGTGTTCGTATCATGAAAGGGTGTTGAATTTTGTCAAAAGCTTTTTCTGCATCTATTGAGAGAATCATATGGTCTTTGTTTTTCTTTCTGTTTATGTGGTGAATTGCATTTATAGAATTATGTATGTTGAACCATCCCTGCATCCCTGGGATGAAGCCCACTTGGTCGTGATGGATTATTTTTTTGATAAGTGTCTGGATTCAGATAGCTAAGATTTTGTTGAAAATTTTTTCATCTATATTCATTAGGAATTTTGGTCTGTAGTTTTCTTTTTTTGTTGCATCCTTTCCTGGTTTTGGTATCAGAGTAATATTCGCTTCATAAAAGGTGTCGGGGAGGTTTCCATTCTTCCCGATATTGTGGAATAGTTTCTGCAAGATAGGTACCAGTTCTTCTTTGTAAGTGTGGCAAAATTCAGGTGCGAAGCCATCTGGACCAGGACTTTTCTTTTTAGGGAGATTTTTAATTGCTGTTTCTATTTCAGCTGTTGAGATTGGTCTGTTCAGAGAATCTATTTCTTCCTGGTTGAGCCTAGGGAGGCTGTGTGTTTCTAGAAATTTGTACATTTCCTCCACATTTTCCAGTTTGCGTGCATAAAGATTTTTGTAGTATTCATAAATTATATCTTGTATCTCTTTGGGATCAGTTGTGATATCTCCTTTTTTGTTCCTGATGGAGCTTATTAGAGATTTCTCTTTTCTGCTTTTCGTTAGCTTAGCCAACGGTGTGTCAACTTTGTTTATTTTTTCAAAGAACCAACTTTTTGTTTTATTAATCTCCTGAATAGGTTCCCTGTTTTCAATTTCGTTTAGTTCTTTTTTGATCTTGTTGATTTCACTTCTTCTGCTGGGTTTGGGGTTGGTCTGTTCTTCTTTTTCCAGCTCTTTGAGTCATTTCATTAGATTGTCTATTTGTGATCTTCTTGTCTGTTGGTTATAGGCATTTATGGAGACAAACTTTCCTCTCAGGACTGCTTTAGCTGTGTCCCAGAGGAGTTGATAACTTGTCTCTCCTTTGTCGTTTTCTTCATAGAATTTTTTTTATTTCCGTCTTGATTTCTTCATTTATGAAGTAATCCTTTAGTAGGAGGTTGTTTAATTTCCACGTTTTTGTGTACAAATGTGAGTTTCTGTTAGGGTTGATTTCTAGTTTTATTCAACTGTGATCTGAGAAGGTACATGGTATGATTTCTATTTTTTTAAATTTCTTGACATTTATTTTGTGTCCTAGGATATGGTCAATCTTAGAGAATGTCCCGTGAGCTGATGAGAAGAATGTATATTCAGTGGATTTTGGGTAGACTGTCCTATAGATGTCAGTCAGAGACATTTGCTCCAGGGTTTTGTTTAAGTTCATTATTTCTTTATTAAATATCTGTTTGGAGGATCTGTCTTGTGCCATCAGTGGGTGTTGAAATCTCCGGTGATTATGGAGTTGCTATTAATCCATTTGCTTAGATTCAGTATGGTTTGCTTTATGAAACTGGGTGCACCTAAGTTGGGTGCATATATATTTAAAATTGTTATCTCTTCTTGTTGAACTGTGCCCTTCACCATTATATAATGACCCTCTTTGTCTTTCAGTACATTTGTTGGTTTAAAAACTAAATCGTCTGAAATTGGAACTGCCACGCCTGCCTTCTTTTGGCTTCCACTTGCCTGCAATAGTGATCTAGACCCTTTTACTTTTAGTCTATATGCATTCTTGCAGGTTAGATGTGTTTCCTAAAGACAGCATAGACTTGGCCTGTATTTTCTTATCCATTCAGCCAGCCTATGTCTGTTGAGTGGAGAGTTTAAGCCATTCACATTTATTGAGAGAACTGATAGGTAAGGTAGATTACTGTTCATTCTGTTGGGTTGGATGTTGTTGCTTTGATTTGTCTCTTGAGCCATTGTATTATCTGGCCTTATATCTTTGGGTTTTGGTTGTTTTTATAATCTTGAGTTTTTATTATGGTGCTCCATGCGTAACACTGTTTTGAGTACTTCTTATAGGGCTGGTCTTGTCTTGGTGAATTCTCTGAGACTTTGCTTGTCTGAGAATGTCTTTATTTCTCCTTCATATATGAAGCTTAGTTTTGCAGGGAATAAGATTATAGGCTGGGCATTGTTTTGTTTCAGAAGAGTGAGAATGGGGCCCCAGTCTCTCCTTGCTTGTAAAATCTCATTAGAGAAGTCTGGTGTTATTCATATTGGCTTTCCCTTGTAGGTTACTTGCTTCTTTCTTCTTACAGCCCTTAGAAGTGCCTCTTTGGTTGATATTTTGGTCAGTCTGGTGACTGCATGACGTGACGTCTTCTTGTTTGCATTGAATCTCCCAGGGGTCTTCTGGGCTTCTTGAACTTGTATATCGAGATTTTGAGCAAGGCCTGGGAAATTTTTCTCTATTATATCTTCAAACAGCTTGTCCAGCCCTTGAGTGTTGTCTTCTTCCCCTTCTGCTAACCCTATGACCCTCTCGTTAGGTTTTTTCACATAATCCCACAGCTCTTGTAGGCCTTGCTCTTCTCTCTTGTTTCTGTGCTCTATCTTTGTGACTGATTTATTTAATTGGAAATTTTTATCTTCAATCTCTGAGATCCTTTCTTCTGTTTGATCTACCCTGTTCTTGAGACTTTCCACAGTATTTTGTAATTCCCTGAGTTGATTCCTCATCTCCAGGACTTCGGTTAAAGTTTTCTTCACTGTGTCGATCTCTTTAGTGAACTTTTGTTCCATATCATGGAGGCTTTTTGTGGTTTCTTTGTGTTGGCTTTGAGTTGTTTTTGCAGGTCGGTGAGTGTTCTTATGATCCACATACGAAATTCCTCTTCTGTCATATTGGTTGCCTGATTTGGGTTGGTGTCCATTTCTAGGGGGCTGGTGCTCCTCTTTGGGGGTGTGTTTTCTGTTTAGTTCTTCATATTTCCTGAGTTCTTTCGCTGATTTCTTCCCATGTCGATCCGTTGTTGTTTCTTTCCTTTAGGTTTTTGTTTGGGTATTCACACACCTTGTTTAGTTTCTGAGCCATTAGGTGGTGTCTGTGGGTGAGATTCGACCACTCCCTGTATATTGAGTCAGTGGGTGCCATGAAAAGGGTGTGCAGGATGCCGTCCCTGTCAGTAGGTGGCTCTTGCTTGGAGGAACAGGCTATGCTGTTGATTTTGTGTCCTGTTATTAACTCTTGTTCTGGGCAGAGCTGGGTTGGGTAAGCCTGCCCTCAGGCACCACCAATGTCGTTAGCAGGGGTCAAAGTTCTGTTCTATGCTTCCAGGAAAAGCTGTCAGGGTGGGGTTTGAATGGTCCCCCTCAGCCAGAAAGTCTGCTTGTGGGGGTGGGGCTGTCTTAGACCTGCAGTCTGGAGTGGGCCTCGCTTCTTTCCACCCTCCCCAACTCCTCAGCTACTCCTGGGTCTCTGCCAGCTGGCCAGACCTCACGCCACCAGGCCCCCCCGGACTGTGATGCGGCAGGGAGGTTCCCTGCGCAGGAACGCCACCTGGGTTGGGCGTATGGCCTCCTTTTGGGAGGAGGGTTGCCCTCTAGGACGCTGATCTGCCCCCAAAGGCACACACACCTCTGTAGGCTGTTCACCTATAACCCTTCTGTGCCCCAGGCAGTGCTAGACCTTGGTGCACGGGATCTGGTCTGCAGGTCCGACCTCTGGGTCCCAGAGTTCAAACTGTATCCCCACCAGGGAGAGGAGTTCTGGTCCCAATTCACCCACAGGGAGCCCAAGCTGGTTCTATGTCTCTCAGCCTCTGAGTTGGCATCGTTCTCCTGGGAACACCATGCCAGCAGCACCTGGGAGGGCTGGCGGGTAGGGAGCTCACAGTCTGAGTTCCCCTGAGTCAGCTGTAGGGTCCCAAAAGGGAAGGTCCTATTCCCTGGAGGTGCCTCCGGCTGGTGGCTGTATTGTCTCTCTGGGCAGCCGCGGGTAGGGTTGGGGGAGGGGAGGTGGAGGCAATATGGCGCCTGCCACGCAGCTCGGGTCTGTGCACACGGAGGTGCCGGGAGGAAGTTGGGAACCTGGTGCCATGTCTGCTACAGGCTCACCGCTGGCAGGCGGCGGCGGTCTCTGGGCTGGTGTCCGCAGGTCTCTCCACCCGCTGGGGAGCCCACCAGTAGTCCCAAATGCAGGGGAGGGGAAACAGCAAATCCACCTACCCTTGCCGCTGGTCTCCGGTCTGCTCCGGTGGTCTCAGCCTCCAGTTCTCCTCCGCAGCCTCCTCCCATGGAGTCTCCCGGGGTCTCAGGTACCCCTCTTTCCGGCCCTCATCCGCTGTATGCTCGTCTTCTTGCTTCTTTTTTCTAATTTCTGCTAGAATTTGTCTTTTTTGCAGAGACACTCTGTCTGGCGGTGTTTCTCATCCGCCATCTTGATCCTCTCCCAGTATTTGTATTTCTGTCCCTGGCTTATTTCACTTAGCATAATGTCCTCCAGCTTCATCCATGTTGTTACAAATGAAAGGATTTCCTTCTTTTTAATAGTTGAATAGTATTCCATTGTGCATATGTACCACATTTTCATTATTTATTCATCCATTGATGGACACTTAGATGGATTCCATATTTGATTTATTTTGAATAATGCTGCAATGAACATGAAAATGCAGCTAACTCTTCAAAATATTGGTTTCAATTCATTTGAATAAATACCCAGAAGTGAAATTACTTTATTGTATAGTAGTTATATTTTTAGTTTTATGAGGAATCTTCATACCTTTCCATAATGGCTATACTAATTGCTGTACTAATTTACAATCCCCACAAATGTATACAGGGTTTCTTTTTTCTCCACATCCTCATCAACACTTATTATCTTTTCTGTGACATATGACACTGGCTAATTAATAATGGTGTTCTTAGAAATGAAACAGATACAAAGTCTACTAAATTCTTACATAATCTGTATATGAAAAAACTTCCAGGTCAAGTGAACAAAAGTCTAACTTAAATCACAAAAACAGAGAATCGTGCCTCCTTAGTCATTTCCTAGGGGAGGAGAGGTGTTATATTGCTATATACGTACTCTTATTGCAGAACAGGCAATAGCTGCAGATTGAGAGGTCATGACAATAAGACCAGAGCATAAAAACTTGAATGGACTTACTGCTAGATATAGGTAAGATATAATTGTAAGGATGTGCATAAATTAGTTGAGTATATTTTAGAGGAGTTGGAAATACAATAATTGTAGGTTGTTCCTGTAAACCTTCATATATTTATTGGCTGTTAATATTATGGTGCCTTCATATACAATAAAGTTGTGTCTCAGAGTCTGATATATCTTCTTATCCAAGTGGTCATGACACTATGTTGGAAATGACTGATTAAATGCAGATTTATCCACAATATATTTTTTCTTAATTTGATGGAGAGTTGAGACTATGAAACTCTATTTTCTTTTTATGAACATGCTATAATATAAATATGTAAGCCATATTAGTTTGCTAGAACTGCCATAACAAAATACCACATTGGGTGTCTGCAAGGAGTGAACTCTGTGGCCAGCGAGTACACTCGAGCAGGCTTCTGGGAGCTGAAAGGAGAGGTGAGTGGCAACGGGCAGATGAGATATGTTCTTTATTGTTGGAAGGATACAGCAGCAGTGAGAGCATGGCTGAGAATGTGGCGAGTACTTATATATGGCTCAGAAAAATAGTGGTTGTACTATAAAGCAATAATAGTTAAATCAGCCTAGAACTGGCACAAGAACAGAAGCATCGATATTTGGAATAAGACTGAGATTCCAGAGATGAAACCATCTGCATATAGCAACCTAATCTTTGATAAAGTAGACAAAAATATGCAATGGGAGAAAGAATCTCTCTTCAATAAATAGTGATGGGAAAAGTGCATAGCTACATGCAGAAGAATGAATCAGGACCCCACCTCTTATCTCTCACCTCTCACAAAAATCCACTCAAGACGGATAATAAACTTAAACCTAAGGCATGAAACCTTAAGAATCCTAGAAGAAGATGTTGGGAAAACCTTATCAGACATTGGCCTAGGCAAAGAATTTTTGAAAAAGTCCCCCAAAGCAATCACCACAGGAATAAAAATAAACAAATGGGATCTGATCAAATTAAAAAGCTTCTGCACAGCCAAGGAAACTATCATTAGAGCCAATAGACAACCTACAGAATGGGAGAAAATATTTGCTCTCTACACTTATGATAAAGGTCTAATAACAAGAATCTATCTAGAACACAAAAGAATTAACAAGAAAAAATCAAACAACCCTATCAAGCAATGGGCAATGGAAATGAATAGAATATTTTCCAAAGAATACATAATAATAGCTTGCAAACATATAAAAAAATGCTCAACATCTTTAATCATTAGAGAAATGCAAATCAAAACCACAATGAGATACCACCTAAACCCAGTGAGAATGGCCCGTATCAAGAAATCCCAAAACAACAAATGCTGGCGAGGATGTGGAGAGACAGGAACACTCTTACACTGCTGATGAGACTTAAAATTAGTGCAACCTTTGTGGAAAAGAATTTGGAGATGCCTCAATGAGCTAAAAATAGAAATACCATTCGATCCAGCAATAGAACTATTAGGCATCTATTAGGCAACTATTAGGCAACTATTAGGCAAACTATTAGGCATCTACCCAAAAGAGCAAAAGACATTCTATTGTAAAGACATCTGTACCCGGATGTTTGTGGCAGCACAATTCACTATTGTAAGGACGTGGAAACAACCCAAGTGCCTGTCAATTCATGATTGAATTATTAAAATTTGGTATATGTTCACAATGGAATATAGAGTGAGCTAGCACCACTTATACTACCCTGAATTAAGCTTAAGCCCATTATTCAAAGTGAGGTGACAAAAGATAAGAAAAATGGGCTCCACATATACTCACCATCAAATTGGTACTGACTGATTAACACTATGGTGCTCAAATGATGGTAGTATTCATCAGGGAGTTGGGGTTTAGTGAGTAGTCCCACATCTGAGGGATGTGATGAGCATTGTGTGTGTGTGGGGAAAAGGGCATACATCTAACTCTTCCTAGGGAGAGGCAAAGATATAAAATATAACCAAAATGTTAAAAAAAAAAAAGTGAAACATTTATCGAGAGTCAGCCAGGTGGGAGGGGGGAGGAGGGGATGGGTATATACATACAAAATGAGTGTGATGCACACTACCTGGGGGATGGACACACTTAAATCTATGACTCGAGGTGGGAGAGGAGGCAAGGGCAATGAACCAATGTTCATAACCTTAACGTTTGTACCCCCATAATATGCTGAAAAAAAAAAAAAAGAATAAGAAAGAACAGTAGTGGCAACATGTCATAGGGAAAACATGATCACATGGGTTCACATTGGAGATAACACCTTGGTTATATATGTGTGCTGACCTTGCATCCCTGGAAGGCTGGCAGAAGACACACCAGAAATTAGTTTAATTTGGCCTAAAAAACCTATGGCCTATATGGTTGAATTTATCTTACAGTGCCTTAAATAACAAAAAGTTATTTTCTCACAGTTATGGAGGCTAGAAATCCAAGATCAAGGTGTCAGCAGGTTTGGTTTCTTCTGGAGCCTCTCTCCTTGGCTTGCAGATAAAGGCCTTCTTGCTTTGTCCTCACATGATCATCCCTCTATGTGTTGTCTGTATTCTAATCTAATGATCTCATTTTTAACTTATTTAGTCCTTTAAAAGCTCTATCTCCAAATACCATCACATTCTGAAATACTGGGAGTTAGAGCTTATATATAAATTTTGGAGGGACACAATTTGCCCCAGAACAATGATGGACACAGTTTTTCTAGAGCTTTAGAAAACTGAAAGGTACCAAAGAATAGAAATTGTCAATTAATATTTCCACATTCAAAACTTTAATCAAACATATTTATTTCCAGTAGCTAACATGCTGATACAGTAATTATCAGCATAGAGAATACTGTCTGTCATTCAGTGTGCAATTCTTTGAGCACTTTCAATTAAACTTGCAGGAGAATTCTTGGCATATAAAGTAAATAATCAGGAGTTTTCTCATCTTAGGTACTAAGTCCATCAATTACTTCAAAGCAAAATAAAATAATGGGGAAATTATTATAGTACACATCTTTTCTTTTTATAGAAACTTACAAATAAATTATATTTTGGTATCACTATGACTTAAGATAATGAAGCTCTATGATTTTAAATAAGAAAAGCTCAGGAAGAAAGGTTTATTTGTGCATGATAGTTTTACATTTTAAGGTTTAAGCATAATTGAAGTTTTATACTTGAAGATATAGTTATGAAAGCAGGTAAATGTAGATGAATTTATTTCCTACAGTAGAAGAATAAATAAAATAGAAAAAAAATCAGGGTTTGACTAATCCAATATACATTCAAATAATTTTGTCTTCTATGAAACTACTATTATTTGAATACCTGTTTAATGGCATAGAAAATAAATATTTACCTAGAGAAATAAAATTGACACAATATTAATAAAATAGCATCTTTTGCCTACATATTACAAATAAGTAACTTACATCATATACTGAATACAATATACATTTTAACTTATTTTAAATTGTATACCATGTCACAGTTTTTGTATTCCTTATAAATAGATATTACTGCTCATATACACTCACTGAGAATACAGGTAACTTACAAAATTTGAGTTACAAAGCTTTACTGAAAATATATTAAAAACACTCTTTTTCTTGGCTTATTAAACTTCTCCTGTTTTCAACTCTTTTTTCTTTTGTCTCTTTAGTTTTCCTTTGGAATTATCTAAACATGACAACTCCTTGGGAATCATATTAATGAACTTAAACTTTAGGTAAGGAAACAAATCAGTGATTCTTCATAAAGATCATTCACCAATCATTATTTAATTCTAGATTTTCTACTAATTGAATCTACCAACCTCAGCTAACCCATCACAGGATTAGTTGCATGGCCTCTAATTATTATAAACAACTTTAAAAAAATGTTTAATAAAATATACATACAGAAAAATGCATACACATATATGTATAATGAAACTTCCACCAAGGCCAAGGAAGAGAACACTGTCAGCACCTCAAAGAAGCACCAGGTATCCCTCCCAATTTATAGCATCTCCTCTAAAGATAACCACCCTCCTGGTTATATTTGTATTTATATGTATGTGTATACACGCACACACACACACATATATATTTCCCTAAACACTATAAAGTTTAGTTTTTTATATTTTATGGACTTTATATAAGTGTAATAATACTGGTTTATTCCTTTGTGTTTGATTTCTTTCCCTCAATATCATGTTTGTGAGATTCATACATGTTGTCTTGCGAAGTTGTAATTTGTCTATTTTGTTGCTGTATAGTATTCCAGTATGTAAATATATTCAATTTATCCATTATTTTCTTCATAATCCTTTGAGTTTTTTCCCCTCAGTTTAGAATTACTATGGACACAGCTGCATAAACTCCCTGTGCATATCTCCTGGTGTACATGAGCAAGAGCTTTTGTATAGTATTAAAAGTAAATGTGGAATTGTTGCCATAGGGTATATGACTATTTAAATTTATAATACAATGCTAACATATTTTTGTTAAATGACTGCATCAATTTATATTCCCTCCAACAATGTAGGAGTTACCATTGATACACCACTTTCTTCAATACTTAGTATTAACATGTTTTTAAACTGTTTGGAAATGTAATGGATATAAAGAGGGATGACATTTAAGTTGTGAGTGGAAATTCCTTGTTTACATATATTATTCAGTATTTTTTTAATTTATTAGATTTGTAAATATCTTCTTTTTTTGAATCCAGGATTCCCTTGAAAGCAGAGCCTGTGACCAAAAGTTATGCAGTAGTTTGAGAATGCGGTTCACAAAGCAAAACTGAGGGATAGCAAAAGCAAAGTAGGGAAGATGAGGAAGCCAGATCAATAGGGAATTTATTTTTCTTCATGTGTGTGAATGCTAAGAGGATTCCTCACTATGTTGCTCACTGTGGCATCAGAGAATTCCAGAGGTTGGAAATGTGAGGTCCATGGCAGGTGTACTCAGACTGTACATATATAAAAATGGTTAAAGCTATTTGGAATTACTTCAGCCACTAGTGGCTAAAATAAAAGTTTAGTCCATGAGATTTGAAATAGGGCACAGGAGACATCAAACACATTCCACTCTCTGCCCCATTCAGACCCACTCATGTTCTGTATTACAGCCAAAGCATCAGAATATCCTCCTATGTGACAGTCAGCTGAAATAACTACAAACACACAATACAAGTCTTTGTTACTGAAGATTATCCTATGCCTGTAATAGATATTCTCTCCCACTTCTGCTACTCATACTAGAGTTCTCTTACTTTTGGTTTGTGTTTCCAAACTAGCTGGTCTAGTTTGTTTGCCTGACAGTGTGACCCACACCTTCGTTCTTTGACTATATTGGGTTGTGGTTGCTCCAATTACCTACTTTCCTTTAGATCTTGTGTCTTCATAAAAGCACAAAATATGCTCCACTATACTCAAATGTCCCTTTCAAAGGAATTAGTAGTAGCTAGCTCACTTCAAAATATTTATAATTACCATTACAATCATATAATAATATGATTATTGTGCCATAGCACCACACAACTTAATTCTTTATGATTCACCTACAATGTATTCCTATCAGGAACAGGCAGAAGTTTCAAGTAATTGTGATATTATTGCCAGTGGTTATTTCTACCACTTACCACCAGCAATTAAGTTATTTTTTATTATTTCAAAATATGAATTAAGGGGTTACAAGTGTTTCTGTTACAAGGATATCTTACATAATGCTCAAGTCAGGGCTTTGTTGTGCCCATCACTAGAATAGTTTTTTGTACTCAATAGGTAAGTTTTAATCCCACATTCACCCTCCTGCTGTCCCCTCTTCTTGGTTTCTCATAACCTTTATATCACTCTGTGCCCATGTTTACCTATCTATTAGCTCCCACTTATTAGTGAGAATATATGGTTTTTAGTTTTTCATTCCTGAGATATTTCCTTAGGATAATGGTCTCCAGTTCTATTTAAGTTGCAGCAAATGACATTATTTCATTCCTTTTTATGGCTGAGTAGTACTCCATGGGATATATATTTAGTTAATAAACTAACAAATTGATGGGCACTTAGGTTAATTTCATTTTGTTTTTATACTGTTTGGTTAATTTCATTTCTTTTTTTATACATTCCATTTTGTTAATCAAGTAACAAATTGATGGGCACTTAGGTTAATTTCACATTTTGTTTTTATACTGGTTGGAATCTATTGTGCTGTTGTATGTATAATGTACTTTTTAGCATTTCCTTTAGGGGAAGTCTAGTAGTGACAAATTCCCTTAGTGTATACTTGTCTGAGAAAGACTTTATTTCTTCTTCATTGATTTAACTTAGTTTATAAGGGTACAAAATTCTTGGCAGCAGTTATTCTGTTTAAAGAGACTAAAGATAGGACCCCATTCCTTTCCAGCTTGCAAAGTTTCTCTTGTGAAGTCTGATTTTATTCTAATGTATTTTCTTTTGTAAATTACTTGATGTTATTGCCTCATGGCTTGTAGGAGTTCCTCTTCATGTTGACTTTGGCCAGTCTGATGGCTATATGCCTTGGTAATTCCCTTTTTCCAATGAATCTCCCAGGTGTTCATTGAGCTTCTTGTATGTTGACACCTAAATCTCTAGCAAGATCAGGGAAGTTTTTCTCAATTATTCCCTTAAATAGCATTTCCAGGTCTTGTGCTTTTTCTTCTTCGCCCTCAGGTATGCCTATGATACTTATATTTGTCCATCTTACTTAATCCTGTATTTCTTCCCCCATTTATCATTTTTTTCATTCCTCTTGATTCTTTTTTTTTCTTTTCTTTTTTCTTTTTTTTGTCTTGGTTTATCTGAAATTATTCTATTCACACTCTAAAATTATTTCTTCTGCTTGGTCTAGTCTATTCTTAAAACTTTCCACTGTGTTTTATGTTTCCCTAAATGAATTTCTCATTACCAGAATTTCTATTAGTTATTATTAATGTATTTTTCTCTTTAGTAAATTTTTCTTTCATTTCCTAAATTGTTTTTAGGTTTACTTTGAGTTGTTTTCCCATTTTCTCTTAATTGAGCTTCTTTACAATCCATATATGGAATTCTTTATTTGTCATTTCAGTATTGTCATTTCATTTGGGATCCATTGTAGACAACTGGTATGCTCCTCTGGGGGTGTCTTTTTACTCTGATTTTTCATACTTCTGGAGTTCTTTCACTGATTCCATCTCATATGGTGCAACTATTGCTTCTTTTCTTTTGGATATTTCTTTTGTCTGGATGTCGCTTCCCCCTACTCTTACTGGTGTCTTTGTAGCATATGTTTGGTAAGGACCTTTTGTTTGTTTATAGGTACTTTAATGGGAGTCTAAGTTCTAGATGAATATCTTGGTTATACATATCCTTAGTGTGGTGATTTTCTCAATTGCTTGTTATTTGTAGGTTGTAGCAGTGGTGTACTATGCACATGGGCAGATTCCCATGGAGCCCTTTGCAATTCTTTCTCTTTGTGAATTATATTGAGACACCCAGTTTAATCTCTAAGGCAGTAGGTGGTACTTGTGGATAAGAGCCAGCCACATCCTGTATTATTAAATTAAGGAATGTTGTAATGTGTTGTATAAGTTGTCCTTCTTCCCAGTAAGTGGCACTTGCAGGAAAGAGCCAGCTGCTGTAGTGTTGTTTTCTGGGGACCTGTGACCTCCTGTAATCAATCAGAAGAATCACTTGCATGCTTCAGGTGGTGGGTGGGGCCCTAGAACTCCCATGGGATTCCTCATTCTCCACAATAGCAGAGGTGGGTGGAGGAGCAAGGCTGAACAGGACTGGGTCAAATAGGCTTTCTTTCAGCCCCTTCAGAGGCTGACGCAAGAGCTATCTCAGCAGGATTTAAAGGTCAAATCCTGGGCCACTGGGGAAAGCCACCAGGGAGGGTCTAAAGTGGCCCCACCAAGCCCAAAAGTCTGTTCATTGGGGAGGGACCATCTGGGACTCACAGACTGGCTGTCAGGAGTGGATTTTGTTTTTCCCTTCCTCCCTGCCCTATGGGTCTCTTTCCAGTGTCTGGCCACATGCAGCAGGCCAAACTCACTGAGCTCACCAACAATGGTGCTGTGGGCTGAGAGTTTCCCCTTCTAAGGATCCTGCCATAGACAGAAAAAACAGATTTCCTATGGAGAGATGGGTGCTCCTCAAGTGTACTCAGCCTCAGACCCACAATGTACTCTCCTTTCAGTTTTGCCCATGTGGGCTTGCTCACTTTCCAAGGTTATTTCACAAATCTCACCTCACTGCCCCTGAGCAACACAATCAAGTCCTGGGGGTACAGAATATGGCCTGATGGCCTGTCCCTGGTTCCCTGAGATCAATCCTTGACCATGCCAGAGAGAAACATGCTGGTCCCCAGTTTCCAGTGAAGTGCTCAAGTAGGCTTAATGTCCACTTACTTCAGCATATGCCTTGCGTTTGCTTGAGCAGCCAGGTAAGCATCTCCGGGGAGGGCTGGCAGGCAGGGAGCTTAGAATCTGAGTACTCCTTGATCTAATGAAGGACTTTAAGAAGAAATGTGTGAGCCCCACTCTCTGTGGAAGCCTTGATATTCTAGATTAACCAACGGAGGAGAAGTATCTGTCCATGAGGGGCCCAGCACAATCATCCCTTAGCACACCCATGCTACTTGGGACCAGTAGGTAGGGAAGGGGAGGGGGAGATAAATGTCTCAATGGAGGAGAGCTGGCACTCTGGCCCTCTTTTTACCCTCTCTGTGGAAGGCAACCTATCTGGAATGTCCGAGCTATGAGATCACACATTTTCTCCAGGACACACCTTCCCCTATGGCTACTGTAGTCTGGGCATAAGTTGGGTAATGTTTGTGTGGGGACAAGTGACATGAAAACTGAAGAGCTGAAGCTCTCTGGGTAGGACAAAGTCATGCAGTGGGTGGAGAAGCAGTGTAGTGTCTGCTGTCTAGACTCAGGTCTATGGTGAGGAGGAGTGACCCCAAGGTGGCTGGCAGCTTGGTACTTTGTTTTCAAGAAGCTCCCATTCACTGGCAGCATCAGCTTTTGGGCTCATAGGGTAGATAAATTCTCCAGCAGCTTGGGAGCCTATTGGCTACCAGAGGTGTGAAGGGAGGAGAAATAACCCCCTCCATACCCTTTCCATGAGACTCCAAGTTTCTCAGAGGTTGATCTCTGCTGATATCTTGATCCTTCTTGTTCTGCTCCATGAATTCTTCCCATGGAATCTCTGGTAGGTTCTGTCACTTTTCCTTCAGAATTACACTTGAGCTGTTTTTTTTTTTTTTTAATCTAAAAATTTTCCTTCTTTTGGGGATGATCTGGTGACTGATGTCTCTATTCAGCCATCTTGCCCAACCCTCCAACAACGAAGTTCTTATTGGATTATTATCAGTGAGTTATACACCTTTAAAACCTTCTCCCAGGGTTCTTCTTTTTAGGACAACTTGTGGCACCAACTGTCATAACGAGTTTCCCCAAAAGCAGATCCTGAAATGAAGGCTTACAAATAAGTTGAGAATGTGATCCCAGGGGGTAGGAAGAAGAACAGAAATAGTGAAACATGAAGGAAAGATTGCTTACTGAATTGACCAATGCTACAAGCAATTTATATCTATATATTCATTCCATGTGATCTCCAAGAAGACTATGAAATGCATCCCAGAACCATCTTACCTGGAAAGAAAGAAAGAAAGAAAGAAAGAAAGAAAGAAAGAAAGAAAGAAAGAAAGAAAGAAAGAAGGAAGGAAGGAAGGAAGGAAGGAAGGAAGGAAGGAAGGAAGGAAGGAAGGAAGGAAGGAAAGAAAGAAAGAAAGAAAGAAAGAAAGAAAGAAAGAAAGAAAGAAAGAAAGAAAGAAATATTTAGACCTAGGCTCCTGCCAAGGATTAATATTCTATGCACTGACTTTCCTTCACTTCTTGGTTGCTCATGTATGGTATGAAAGTTATTAAAAGCCATTCCTGTCATGCACAACTAAAATAGAGTCAAGGGGCCATTGGTAAAAAGCACTTGGGTCACAAATGCTTCTTCCAAAACTATCTCACAAGCCCAATACAATGACATGTCCTGTTATGACTTTAAGACAAGCTTTATCTAGTAACTGCTACCACCCATCAATCAGAGCTTGCCATCTTCCAAGAGATACTGCTATCACCAATTACCTTTCATTCAAAATAATTTATGTAATAATTTCCTCTTTCTCAATAACCCTCAGCCCCTCCCTTTGTTTCTTGGACACTCCAGAAACCATGCTGGTCTTGGTGTACATGTCCCATATTGCAATTCTACTATTTGTACGTTATTCCCAAATAAAACCCCTTTGCTTGGAGATTCATCTCTGAACATTTTTATTTAACATTGACAATAGATACTAGTAATTGGTTTCCTATAAGCTCACTGTTATGCTATGGTATCAGAGAAGTCCTGGGATAAAAAAAAAAAAAGACAAAAGTAAGGTTAACAGAACCTGTAGGAATCTGGTGGAAGCCTGTATGGAACTAGAAATTGTATTCTTGGCTAGAATAAGTAGTGAGGCCAAAAAAATTGCAGTGAAAGAGATATGTAATAAAATTACCTATTCAAGCCTTATGCCCATGTTACAACTCATGCTTTCTCAGTTTAAACATTTAATTTACATCTGATTAAAGGGCAGATAGAATAATTAATACACCTCCAGTATAGATTATCTAAGGTTGCAGGCTGGGAGGTAGAATGGAAGGAATGTGTGAAGGTTTTTAAATGTTTATTTAACTGAAGTTGTTGTGTTCCCTTTATTGATCAGTGATGCTTCTCTGGTTAATACCTACTGGTCCTGGATAACTTGTGTGTGTTTGGCATTGAAATGCTAATTCTCCAGTGGGATTTCTGGCTAAGTGTATTGAAAAGTGGAGCAGGGGTTCCAAACTACATGATGTGAGAGATGTAGCTCTGGATAGACAACTGTCCTAGTGCTTCTGCATGACCTTCTGCCACAGTTTGTACATGCCATAGACTTGCTGATTAAATTCAACTACCTACCACATATTCCATTTACCCACATGAAACTTATGCATCCTTAGTAAACCCAGTCGCTTCACTACCTCTTCTTTTTGTCCTGCTCTATCTTTCTAAGTATCTTATCCCCTACTTAAGCATAGGGGAAGATCCACAACTCCATAGCCTCAGTTGACATCAACCCAGGAATCAAACATGTTCCACCTTACTGCCAGTACTCTCAACCTTTCCAAATAACTCTCATGGAGTTTTGTATTTCTCCTGGTGGATCAAAGAAATATTTAGAATAATAACTGATGGCAAATGGGCTAGTTTTGTAGCTTATTAGTAAGCTCTAGAGGCTGTGTCCATGTGTTCAGCCTCAATTGTTGGTGACTCCTTTTAGAATGTGAGGATATTTATTACTTCTTAACTTCTGTTGTGGGCCCTATTTTATCATTCCAGAAAAATAGGAAAGCCTCTTTGGATGGTTTGTCACACACATGCACACATACACATGCAGCTACAAATTCATTTTTAACTGGAAAGGGATTATATTATAAATTATGTTTTGTAATTACTTGAAAATATTGGAGTCATTGTGTGTCATTATTTTTATTTAAAATAGCTATATATTATTCCATTTTATAGATAGATATGTGATTGTTTAATAAATCTTATGTTGATAGACATTTAGGCTGTTTCTAAATTTTTACTTATTTAAACAGTGCCAAGACAAAAAATCCTGTGCATGCATATTTATACTCTCATTATTTCTATAGGCTATAGTCTTTAAAGTGGATTTCATGACTCCAGAAGAATATACTATTAAGGTCTTGCCAAACTGCCCACCAGAAATGTGATATCACTTTACAATGCAATAAATATTATAGGGAAGTGTTGGTATCCTCTCAATCTATTTAACACTGGATAGTGTTCATTTTTTTCATCCTAGGTCACCTAATGGGTGAAAGATTTTCTCTTATTATCTAATTTTTCTATTTGGCATGCATTTTTTGGAATCATATTCAATTAAAAACACAATTAAAGTATATTTTGGAATTTCAAATATTGTTATGCATTAAGGATATAATTTGGTCTTTTTCTATACTCTGAATTCAGATTGAATGAAATGCCCATTTTTGTACTAGTATCATATAATTTTACATATTGTAGCAACATATTTTAACCTCTGGTTGGTCAAGCCCTCACAGATATTTGAAAATTTCTGGCTTCTATCACCACATATTGAGCAACTACTATGTGCTAAGAGTTCTTATAGGTACTTAGTATGCATCTATCGATATGAAATATCCTTGTCATTATGGAGCTTACATTCCAGTAAATGTTTTAATAAAAAAACTCACATAATTATTCTTGCAAATAAATTTTAAAATCTTTTTTTTTTCAATTCTGCCTTTACCAAAATCCAGTAGTAGTTTGATAGAATTAATAATTTACAGATTAATTTTGGGAAAATTTATATTATTTTTGTACTATTCAATCTTCCCACCTAAGATCTCTCTATTTAAGTATTTTTTTGTGTGTCCTTTAATAGTGTTTTAGATCTATATACATATAGGCTCCTGTGTAGTATATATGATTTTGTTGTTATTACTAAAGTGAGTACCATCTCATAAACTTTTTCATTTGTTGCTACTGATAAATTAGAGTCATTTGATTCATATTTTTTATCTAGTTGATTTATTAGCCATTGTATTACCCAAGGTTTTCAGCTAGTTCCTTGAGTCACTGAGATTCACAGATATATGATTATATTATTTGTGAACAATAATAACTTTGCCTATTTTTAATTTTATACCCCTCATATCAGTGTTTTTACTAAAAAGCATTGACTACCATTTATAGATCATTATTATGTTCGCTTCATAAAATGTATTGGGGAGGATTCTATCCTTCTTGATGTTGTGGAATAATTTTTGCAGGATAGGCACCAGTTCTTCTTTGTAGGTGTGGTAAAATTCGGGTGTGAAACCATCTGGTCCAGGACTTTTCTTTTTAGGAAGGATTTTGATTGCTGTTTCAATTTCAGTACTTGATATTTGTCTGTTCAGGAATTCTATTTCTTCCTGGTTGAGCGTAGAGAGGCTGTGTGTTTCTAAGAAATTGTCCATTTCCCCCACATTTTCCAGTTTATGTGCATAGAGGTTTTTGTAGTATTCATAAATTATATCTTGCATCTCTGTGGCATCAGTTGTGATTTCTCCTTTATTGTTCCTGATGAAGCTTATTAGAGAATTTTCTTTTCTGCTTTTCATTAGTCTAGCCAATGATGTGTCAATTTTGTTTATTTTTTGAAAGAACCAACTTTTTATGTTTTTAATCTTCCCTATAATTTCCCTGTTGTCAATTTCGTTTAGCTCTGATTTGATCTTAATGATTTTACTTCTTCTGCTGGTTTTGGGGTTGATATGTTCTTCTTTTTCTAGCTCTTTGAGATGATTCATTAGGTTGTCTATTTGTGATCTTTTCAACTTTTGGTTATAGGTATTTATGGAAATAAACATTCCTCTCAGGACTGCTTTAGCTGTGTCCCACAGATTTTGGTAACTTGTGTCACCTTTGTCATTTAGTTCAAAGAATCTTTCGATTTCCATCTTGATTTCATCGTTTATGAAGTCATCATTCAGCAGAAGGTTGTTTAGCTTCCATGACTTTGTGTAGAAATGAGGACTCCTGTTAGGATTGATTTCTACATTTATTCCATTGTGGTCTGAAAAGATACATGGTATAATTTCTATTTTTTTTAAAATTGTTTGAGATGTGCTTTCTGTCCTAGGATATGGTCAATCTTAGAGAATGACTCATGAGCTGATGAGAAGAACGTATATTCAGTGATTTTGGGGTAGAATGTCCTGTAAATGTCAGTCAGGCCCATTTGTTCTAGGGTTCTGTTTAAGTCCATTATTTCTTTGTTGATTTTCTGTTTGAAGGATCTGTCCTGTGCTGTCAGTGGGGTGTTAAACTCTCCAACTAATATGGTCATGTTGTTTATCCATTTGTTTAGATCCAGTAGAGTTTCATTTATGAATCTGGGTGCACCAAGGTTGGGTGCATATATATTTAGAATTGTTATGTCTTCTTGTTGATCTGCACCCTTCACCATTATATAGTGACCTTCTTTGTCATTTATTACTTTTGTTGATTTAAAAACTAAGTTATCTGTAATCAGTACCACCACACCAGCTTTCATTTGGCTTCTGTTTGCTTGAAATATTGTTCTCCACCCCTTTACCTTTAGTCTAATTGCATCCTTGCTGGTTAGATGTGTTTCCTGAAGTCAACAGATACTTGACTTGTGTTTTTTTATCCATTCTGCCAGCTTATGTCTCTTGAGTGGAGAGTTCAAGCCATTCACATTTACTGAGATAACTGAGAGGTGGAGCAGATTTCTGTTCATTATGTTGGGTTGAACTTTGTTGCTTTGTTTTCTCTCTTGAGTCATTATAGTGTCTGGGTTTTGATCTTTAGCTTTCAGTAGATTTACATTCATGAGTGTTTATTGTGCTGATCCATGGGTAACACTGTTTTGAGTACTTTATTTTTATGAAACAAACATAATCCTGATACCAAAACCAGGAAAGGATGCAACATAAAAAGAAAACTACAGACCAATATCCCTTATTAATATAGATGCAAAAATTCTCAACAAAATCCTAGCCAATCTACCCGGTGCTTCTCAAGAAAATAATTCATCACAACCAAGAGGGCTTCATCCCAGGGATGCAGGGATGGTTCGACATACACAAATCTATAAATGTAATTCACCACATAAACAGAAGAAAAAACAAAGACCATATGATCCTCTTAATAGTCGCAGAGAAAGCATTTGACAAAATTCAACACCCTTTTATGATAACAACGCTGAACAAAATAAGCATAGATGGGGCTTACCTAAAAATGATACAAGCCATATATGACAAACCCATAGCCAATATCATACTGAATGGGGAAAATTGAAAGCATTCCCACTTAGAACTGGAACTAGACAACATTGCCCATTATCTCTACTTCTGTTCAAAATAGTGCTGGAAGTCCTCGCTATAGCAATGAGACAATAGAGTGGAATTAAGGGCGTCCAAATGGGAGCAGAAGAGATCAAACTCTCACTCTTTGCTAATGACATGATATTATACATAGAAAACCCCAAGGATTTAACCAAGAGACTCCTTTAACTGATAAATGAATTTGGTAAAGTCTTAGGATATAAAATCAATACACAGAAATCAGAGGCATTCATATACACCAACAACAGTAAAAGTGAGAACTAAATCAAAGACTCAATTCCCTTCAAAATAGCAACAAAGAAAATAAAGTACCTTAGAATATATTTAACTAAGGAGGTAAAAGACCTCTACAGGGATAACTATGAAACACTGAAGAAGAAAATAGCAGAGGACGTAAACAGATAGAAGAATATACCATCCTCATGGGTCAGCAGAATCAACATGTTAAAATGTCTATACTACCCAAAGTGACCTACAGAGTCAATGCAATCCCTATCAAAATACCAAATTATACTACAAGGCTATAGTCATTAAAACAGCTTGTGACTAGCACAAGAACAGGGACATTGACCAGTGGAACAGAACACGGAACCCAGATATAAAACCATCCTCATATAGCCAAGTAATCTTCAACAAAACAGACAAAAACATACACTGGGGAAAAGAATTCTTATTCAATAAATGGTGCTGGGAAAACTGAATAGCCACATGCAGAAGACTGAAAGAGGACCCACACCTTTCACCTCTCACAAAAATCAACTCACACTGGGTAACAGACTTGAACTTTAGGTGTGAAACTATTAGAATGCTGGAGGAAAATGTTGGAAATACTCTTCTAGACATTGGCCTAGGCAAAGAATTTATGAAGAAGAAACAAAGGCAATCACAACAGCAACAAAAATAAACAAATGGGACCTGATGAAATTAAAAAGCTTCTGCAGAGCCAAAGAAACTGTCAAGAGAGCAAACAGACAACCCACAGAATGGGAGAAAATTTTTGCAAACTACACATCTGATAAAGGGCTCATAACTAGAATCTATTTAGAACTCAGGAAAATCAGCAAGAAAAAATCAAACAACCCTATCAAAAAATGGGCAAAGTACATGAACAGAAACTTCTCACAAGAAGACAGAATAATGGCCAATAAACATATGAAAAAATGTTCAACATCTCTAATCATCAGGGAAATGCAAATTAAAACCACGAGATATCACTTAACTCCAGTGAGAATGGCCTTTTTCAAAAAGTCCCCAAACAACAAATGCTGGCATGGGTGTGGAGAGTGAGCAACACTCCTACACTGCTAGTAGTACTGCAAACTAGTTCAACCTCTGTGGAAAACAATATGGAGATACCTCAAAACAATACAAGTAGATCTACCATTTGATCCAGCAATTCGACTACTGGGCATCTACCCAAAAGATCAAAAGTCACTTTATGAAAAAGACACCTGCACTCCAATGTTTATAGCAGCACAATTCACAATTGATTGCAAAGCTGTGGAAACAACCCAAGCGCCCATCAATTCATGAGTGGATTAATAAAATGTGGTATATGTATACCATCGAATACTACTCAGCTTTAAGAAACAATGGTGATATAGTACCTATTGTATTTTCCTGGTTAGAGCTGGAAGCCATTCTACTAAGTGAAGTATCTCAAGAATGGAAAAACAAGCACCACATGTACTCACCAGCAAATTGGTATTAACGGATCAACACCTAAGTGGACATATAGGAGTAACATTTATCGGGTGTCAGGAGGTTGGGAGTGGGGAGGAAGGGACGGGTTTATGCAACCACCACGAGTAAGATGTGCAATGTTTGGGGGATGGGCACTCTTGAAGCTCTTACTCAAGGGGGGAGGGGGCATGGGCAATATACATAACCTTAACACTTGTACCCTCATAATACACTAAAATAAAAAAATAGATCATTATTAAATAGCAGTGTTATCATATTTGTTGCAGATTTTAATTGAAATGCTTTCAGTGTGTGTCCTTAAGCATAATCCTGATTGTTTGAGATAAATCATTTTAATTTAAAGAAGTAACCTGTTATTCTTCTTATTTAGGATACATGGTCATGATAAGTTTTAAAAATAACAAATGCTTTTCCAGCTGCCAACAAAATAAGTACATAGCCTTTTTCCTTTGACTTAGAGTAAATAATAGAAATAGATTTCTTAATATTATCATTTGCTCACTTAGTCATTGTATGGTATTCTGTGAGTATATCTCTGGTTGTGATTTGCTTATGTTTAGCTCAGAATTCTGGCATCTATATCTATAAGTGAGATTACACTGTAGTGCTTCATTCAAGTGTTAGTTTTGTCAAATAATTTGCTGGCTTCAAAATCTTTGGGAAATTTTCTTCTAATATTTTGTAAAACAGTTTAAATAGACTAATAAGAAGTCATTTCTTGAAAATTGAATAAACATACCTGTCAACAGGCATTCTCAACCAGTTTTGATATGCAGGTTGGTACAAATTTTCTGAAGGAGAGATTGGCAATATGCATCAAAATTTCAATTCTATTAATTTATCTGATAGAAATTTTCAAAAAATGCTTGCCAAAGAATGTTTATCATATTCCAGGGAATATTTAGAATAATATAAATATCCATCAGCATCAGCCAAGAGAAACAGAATCATCAATAGGCAAATGTTCTGTATAATATTACCATCTGTGCAGGAGGAAGCAGATGTAAATAATGCAGTGTCTGATGGGTTTGTAAAATTTTATAATTTTCCTTTTAATAATTTTAATGCATTTCTATTATTGCAGTATAGTCAGAAATGCAACCTATAGTATTTTTATATTTTTGAAATTATTGAAGTTTTCCTGTTGGCCTAAGGTATTTTCAAGTTGTTTAGATTACACAGGGAAATGTGATAATTTTAAGGGGCATTCTGTGCATTCAGGGAAGAGTATTTCATATGTACATATTGGAACAACCTTATTAATTATATAATTCAGATAATATACATAGTTATATATTTTTTGTCTAATTATTTTGAAAAGCAAAAATATGACCAATCATTCATTATTGTTGCTATCAAATTCTTCTTGTATTTTCAGATTTCAACATATTATTAATTATATATTTCAATATTATTTATGTTATGCTTTCAGACCATAAATATACATGGAAGTTAAATATTTATTATAGAATTTAACTTTCACAACCATAAATTCCTTTTGTCCCATTTAATGCTTTTGACTTTTACTTTATTTGATATTAATATACTATACTTTCTTTCTTTATTTATTTGTTAAATATAATTTGCCTACTATTTTGCTTGCTACTTTTTGAATTTTAGTGTATATTTTTAGGTAAAATATACTGAGAATTACTTTCACAAAATTTGTAAATTTTTAAAAATTATATAGTTGGTTTGACAGTTTTCATTTAGTCTTAATACAAATAAGTTTGATCTTTTGTCATCTGCTTTTAAGTTTTCTTTTCTACACTTACTTGATTTTTCATCTATTTCCTAATTTTTGCTGTATAATCTGTGTTTTCTTTTACTTTTCTCTCTAGAAATTTGGAAACTGTACCCTCTGTTTATTCTACTAGTGGTCATTTTTTATAATTTTAAATATAATACATAGGGCTATATTGTTTTATTTGCCACGTTCAGAAACAAAATGATATACATTGACCTTCTGGAACATGAGAAAATGACTAATTTAATTTTTTTCCCATTTACTAACTATATTTTATTCCTGGATTTTAGATTTTGCAGTTTTGTTCAAGACTGAAATGTAAATCTTATATTATCCTGAATAGAGCTGTAACAAATTCTGCAAAGGGAAGTATCCAAAGAATGGAAAAATAAGTACCACATATACTCACCATCAAATTGGTTTTAACTGATCAACACCTAAGTGCGCGTATAGGAATGACATTCATTGGGCATCGGGAGGGGGGAGTAGGGCATGGGTATATACATACATAATTAATAAATCACTCAGATAAATATGGAACTATATCAAGTGAACTAATACATGAATTATAGGTATCCCTGAAGGATAAAAATTGCAAAAAGCATGGAAAATCTAGTCAAGGGAATTATGGAGAAAAAATTCCCTGATATCACCACAGATTCAGACATCCAGATACTAGAAGGTCATTGAACGCCAGGAGGATTCATAGCAAATAGGACTTCTCCAAGAAATATAGTCATAAACCTTGGCAAAGTCAAGATGAAGGAGACAATTATACAAGCAGCAAGGTGAAAGCAACAATTGGCCAAAAAAGGAAAATTCATCAGGCTAACTGCCAACTTCTCAGTGAAAACCTTACAAGCCAGACAAGATTAGGGCTCCATCTTCTATCCCCTTAAACAGAACAACTGCCAAGCTACAATGTTATATCCTGCAAAACTAAGTTTCACCAATGATGGAAAAATAAATTATTTTACACACAAGCAAACACTGAGAAAATTTGTTATGACTGGTCCTGCTGTGCAGGAAATACCAGAACTGCATTACATATGGAACAGCACAATAGATACTCACTAGCATAAAATCATCCAAAACATAAAGCTCACAGCTCTTGTAAAACTACAGCCCAAGTAGGTAAACAAAGCAATAAGGCACCACCCAATATGATGAACAGAACAGCATCCTACATTTTAATAGTTAACAATCAACATAAACAATCTGAATGCTCCAGTAAAAAGAATTAGCTCTGCTGAAGGGATTGAATAAGCAAAACCCTAGTATATACTACATTCTGGAAGCACATTTAACCCACCCCACAGGGATTCACAACATTCAAGGTGAAGGGATGGAAAAAATATTCCAAGTAAATGAAAACCAAGAGATCGGGATAGCTATCCTTACATCAGATAAAATAGACTTTAAATCAATAGTGGTATTGAAAGACAAAAGTGGTCATTTATATAGCAATAAAAGGAAAATTCAAGAAGAAAACATAATGATCATAAGTATATATGCACTGAACAAAAAAAAAACCTTCCAGATTCATAAAGAAAATCCTGCTAGATATAAGCAAATAGATAAATAGTAGTAATGTAATTGCCAGGGACGTCAACACCCCAGTGACAAAAATGGACAGATAATCAAAGTAGAAAATAAATGAAGAATTACTGGAATTAAATATTACACTAGATCTAAAGGACCTAACACACAATTACAGAGCATTCTACCCAAAAATCACAGAATATACATTTTTCTCATCAGCATATGATTAACCAGAAATAGAAGAGCATAGCCCCAAGCAAGTTTAATCAGAAATGAAAAAGCAGATATTACAACTGATACAACACAAATGCAAAATATCATCCTTTCTATGAAAATTTCTATGCACATAAACTAGAAAATATAGAGGAAATTAATAAATTCCTAGACACACACAATTTCCCAAGACACAATCAGGAAAAAGTAGAAATCCTGAACAGACCAATAATGAGTAGCGAGATTGAAAAATTAATAAAAAAAAATTCCCAAGAAAAACAAAACCCCTGGATCTGATAGTTTCACAGTATTATTCTATAAGACCTACAAAGAAGATCTGGTACCCATAGTACAGAAATTATCGCATAACATTGGGAAGGAGGAAATACTCCTTAACTAATTTTATGAAGCCATTATCACCCTGATACCAAATCCAGGAAAGGACACACACACACGCACACACACACACACACAACTACAAACCAATATCCTTTATGTATATAGGTGCAAAAATCCTCAACATAACCCATACTAGCAAACCAAATTGAACAGCACATCAAAAATAATCCAACATGACCAAGTGATCTTCATCCTAGGAGTGCAAGAATGGTTCAACATAATTCAATGTATAAATGTGATTCTTCACATAAACAGAAGCAAAAGCAAAGATCATACAGTCATCTCAATAGATGCAGATAAAGCATTCAACAAAATCCAGCACACTTTCATTATAAAAACTCTCAACAAACTAGGCATAGAAGGGACATATCTCAAAATTATAAAATCCACATATGATAAAACCACAGCCAATATCATAATGAATGGGGAAAAGTTCAAATCATTGTCCCTAACAACAGAAATGAAACAAGGGTTCCTACTGTCACCATTTCTATTCAATATAGTATTGGAAGGCCTAACCAGAACAGTCAGGAAAGAGAAATAAATAAATGTATCTAAATCAGGAGACTGGAGGTCAAACAATCATTTTTTCACTAATGATATGATCTTGTGCCTAGAACATCCCATAGACTCCATGAAAAGACTCCCCAAATTGATAGATAAATTCAGAAAAGTCTCAGGTTACAAAATGAATGTACACAAATTAATAACATTTATATATAATAACAAAAGTCAAGCTGAGAGTCAAATCAAAGACTCAGTCACATTTACAATAGCTACAAACAAAATAAAATATTTAGGAATATACTTAACCAAGGAAGTGAAAGATCTCTGTAAAAAAGATCCCTATGAAATACTGATGAAAGAAATTACAGATGATACAAACAAATGGAAAAACATATCATGCCCATGGATTGGTAGAATAAATATTGTTAAAATGTCCATACAGCCCAATGTTAATTACAGATTCAATGTAATCCTCATCAAAATATCAACATCATATTTCACATATTTTGAAAAAAATAATCTTAAGCCCATTTGGAACCTAAAAACAAATAGCCAAAGTAATCTTAAACAAAAAGAACAAATATGGAAGTATCACATTTCCAGACTTCAAATTATACTATAAAGCTATAGTAACCAAAACAGTGTGGTACTGCTATAAAAGTAGACACATAGACCAAAGCAACAGAATAGAGAAGCCAGCTATAAAACCATCTATCTACAACCAACTGATTTTCAACAGAGCAGCCAACATCATACATTGGACAAAGGAAACCCTATCAATAAATAGTGCTGGGAAAATTGGACAGCCAAATGTAGAAGAAAGAGATAAGACCGATATCCCTCTCCACTCACAAAAATTAATTGAACATGGATAAATAAATGTAAGGCATGAAACTATAAAAATTCTATAAGAAAATGTAAAGAAAACTCATCCAGACATCCATCTAGGCAAAGAATTTATGACTCAGACCTCAAAAGTTATTACAACAACAAAAATTGGAGTTGATTAAATTAGAAAATGTTGATGCATAGAAAAAGAAATAATCAACAGAGCAAATATGCAATCTACAGAATCATAGAAAATATTTGCAAACTATATGTCTGATAAAGTACTAATATCTAGAATCAATGAAGAACTCAAATCAGTAGGAAAAAAGGAAAAAAAACACTAAAAAGTGGATAAAAGACATAAACACAAGTTTTCAAAGGAAAATAGACAAATGGCCAGCAAACATGAAAAAATGTTCAACATCAGTAATCATTAGGGAAATGCAAATTAAATCTACAATAAGATATCTCCTTATCCCTGCCAGAATCGTCATTATTAAAAAGTCATAAAACAATAGATGCTGGCATGAATGTGGAGAGAAATGAACTCTTATACATTGTTGCTGGGACTACAAATTAGCACAACTTCTATGTAAAACAGTATGGATATATCTCAAACAAATAAATATAAACATACCATTCAGTCCAGCAATCCCACTACAGGGTATTTACCCAAAGGTAAAGAAGGCAAATTATCAAAAAGACATCTGCATTTGATTGCTTATTGAAGCACAATTCAGAATTGTAAAGATTATGATCAAACTATATGCCTATCAATTCATTAGTGGATTAACAAAATGTGAGGCAGACAGCACACACACACAAACACACAAATCATGGAATACTACTCAGCAATAAAATGTAATAAAATAATGTATTTTGTAGAAATTTGAATGGAACAGGAGACCACAATCCTAACTGAAGTATCTCAGGAATAGAAAAACAAACACCACGTGGGAACAATTGGGAACTTAGTGATGGACAAACAGGCACACAAACAGATGTAAAGATCATTCCAAGTCAGGAAGGGAGAGGGTGGATGAAGTTAGGGGTAACAACCTACCTATCAGGTAGAATGAACACTATTCAGGTGGTAGGCACACTGATAGCCCTGACTTAAGTATTATAAAAGCTATATATGTAACAAAAATTTTTACCTCTTAATAAAATGTAAGACAATATGTATTTCCCAAAAGCTACATAAATAGGTGAACAAATACAATATGGGTATCTTCTGTTAACAAAGACAAATATTTGGATTTCCCTGATGATTAGAAATGTTGAGCATTTTTTTATATGTTTGTTGGCCATTATTCTGTCTTCTTTTGAAAACATTCTGTTCATCTCCTTAGCCCACTTTTTGATAGGGTTGTTTAATTTTTTCTTGCTGATTTTCCTGAATTCTAAATAGATTCTAGTTATCAGCCCTTCATCAGATGTGTACTATGCAAAAATTTTCTCCTATTCTGTAGATTGTCTGTTTGCTCTCATGACAGTTTCTTTGGCTGTGCAGAGCTTTTTTAATTTGATCAAGTCCCATTTATTTATTTTTGTTGTTGCTGTGATTGCCTTTGGGGACATTTTCATAAATTTTTTGCTTAGGCCAATATATAGAAGAGTATTGCCAATGTTTTCCTCTAGAATTCTAATAGTTTCACACCTTAGGTTTAAGTCTGTTACTCAGCGTGAGTTGATTTTTGTGAGAGGTAAAAGACGTGGATCCTGTTTCAGTCTTCTTCATGTGGCTATACAGTTTTCCCAGAACCATTTATTGAATAAGGATTCTTTTCCCCAGTGCATGTTTTTGTCTGCTTTGTCAAAGATTACATGGCTATATGAGGCTGGTTTTATATCTGGGTTCTTGGTTCTGTTCCACTGGTCAATGTCCTTGTTCCTGTGCCAGTCACAAGCTATAGTCTTGCAGTATAGTTTGAAGTCTGGTATATTGATACATCCCATTTTGTTTTTATTGCCTAAGATAGTTTTTGCTATAGGGGATCTTCTCTGGTTCCATACGAAGCATAAAATTATTTTTTCTATATTTGTGAAAAGTGATGTTAGTATTTTAATAGGGATTGCATTGACTCTGTAGATCACTTTGGGTAGTATAGACATTTTAACAATGTTAATTCTGCTGACCCACAAGCATGGTATGCTTTTCCACCTGTTTATGTCCTCCATTTCCTTCCTCAGTGTTTCATTGTTCTCATTGTAGAGGCACAATTCACAATTGCAAAGATGTGAAAGCAACTCAAGTGCCTATCAATACATGAGTGGATTAATAAAATATGTATACCATGGAGTACTACTCAGCTATAAGAAACAAGGGCGATATAGCACTTCTTGTATTTTCCTGGATACATCTGGAACCCATTCTACTAAGTGAAGTATCCCAAGAATGGAAAACTAAGCACCGCATATACTCACCATCAAATTGCTTTCACTGATCAACACCTAAATGCACATATAGGAATAACATTTATCAGGCGTTGGGCAGATGGGAGGTGGGAGGAGGGGATGGGTTTATACATACATCATGAGTTTGATGTGTACCATCTGGGGGATGGACACACCTGAAGCTCTGACTCGAGGGGGGAGGGCAAGGACAACATATGTAACCTATACATTTGTAGCCCCATAATATGCTGAAATAAAAAAGACAAATAATTATTTTAACATGGATATACTATATGCTATTATGAAACACGCAGTCCTATTTCATGTCTCCAAAAGTTCAAATGATGTCTTCTATACCTGTCTTTATTTTTAGTCCAGGGCACAAATAGGAATTACATATTACACTTAGTTATCATTTCTCTTTACAGCCAGGATAGTTATACTGCTTCTTACTTTTTGGTCTTTTCACTTTTAGAGTCTAAGCCAGTTGTTTTACAGAATGCCCCTCAATATGGAATAGTTTGTCTACTTTTGTTGCCTCATGACTAGATTAAACCATGTATAATTTTATAAGATAGTCATTTTTAAAGTAATATTGATAATGTAAAATGGACATTCTCCCTATTAAATGTCCTGTCTTTTAGTCTTATCTATTATCCATTGAAACAGCCTTTATTTTCTTCAAATAAATCTTCAATCCAGTTACACCAACATCAGAAAGAAGGCAACAAAAAAGCAATAAAGCAAATTATGAACAAATATTGTTTGTAATATAATATTTCTATATGGATAAATCAATGAAATCTATCATTATTAATCCATTTTAAATGAATATATTTTAAATTTACTAATGCTAATAATTATGTTTTTCAAAAATTCTGCTGAAAGAATTTCTATGATAAAGTCTTATTTCCTATATTTTAGCTTCAAGCTCACAGATTTCAGAAAAGTATCACAAATCTCTTGCAAAAGAGATTTATAATACTGTTGGTTCTAGACTGTTAGCTGTTGCAATCACTTAAGTATAATATGGTGGGATGGATTTTAAATCAATATTGTACATACCAGGGTGATTTTTATTATTATTCAAAATTTCCAAACTATGTGAAATTAAATAAGCATGATTATTGTTGAATCTCCAATAAAACAAAGTTTTCTTCCATTAAAAAAACTTAAATGGATCAACAAGTACAGAATGAAAAAGGAATAGGGATTTTATATATATTTAAACATATACAACCTTAAGATATTTTTGGGTTATGCATGATATCTAGTGATAACTAGCTTTAAATTGTCTTTCTAAATATTTTCTTTTTTTCACTTAAAATTTTATAATAGTATATGTGTATTTACATATATTTCTGACTGTGCTGTGTACTGACAAGACAAAATAACACAGGCAATAAACTACAGACATGAATAGTGTGATACTATTATTTTCTCTCTTATATAACAAACTAAAATGCATATGCATACACTTTCATGTAGATAATAAAGCTAGGCTATGAAATGAACATGTAAAGAAGAAATGAAGATGAGAGCTCTTTGCCTTCTTCCATGGGTATTATGAGTATAAACCTTGAACTGTGTAAACTTCTGAGTTTATTCGTATGCTGTGTTTTGAAGTAAAAAATAGAGGGAAATAAAATATATATATTTATTTATTTCAATTTACAAGTATCCATTTTCAAAACATTTGCCTTCCTATTTTTTAATATTTTTTTTTATTTTTGCATATTATGGGGGTACAAATGTTTAAGTTACATATATTGCCTTTGCCTCACCCAAGTCAGAGCTTCAAGTGTGCCTTTCTAATTGATATGATTAGCACATTCTTCTTGTAACTTACAACACAAATGTGTCTGATTTATTTTTTCATTGATCTGTACTTTAAAATGTATGGATTGTGTGACTCTCTGTAGCAATTCACAGAAAATCTTGAAAGAATTAGATGCCTTCAAAAAATAAATGAAAATAGATTGGAACTTTTTTGTCTCTGGCAAAATAGTGAACTCACAGAAGGTAATAACTCACTCCCTGAATACAAACCTTGTAGACGTCACAAAAGTGAGAGAGATGTTGATGGATCCCGGAAGGAAACATAAGCAAGAGAAATGCTCAAATTCAAAAATTGGTTGAGCTCTGATATAGTAAAGAAAATTAACTGATTCCACATATAAGGACTAAACACTATAGACAGGGGATAAGCCAAGTAGAGCTTCCTGTTTGTGAGCTTTTCTCTCCCTTAAATTTACCTGGGTGGATCATTGCTTCCCTGTCATCAGTATGGGGGAGAAAACCAGCAGCACCAACCCAGTGGGAAGCAGAAGCATCTGTGCAATATCAGGGAAGTGCTTGATCTCAGCTGGGATAAGGGTGACTAGTAATAAATTGAAATCAGCCACACCTCTGAACATTTCCTACACTCAGCCTTGGAGTAAGGTGGCAACACAAACAAAGAAGGCATCTCTTGGAAAAAGCATTGCCTGATGCTGTAGTGTGGTAATGCTCTTTAGGCCAGGTGTTCCCAAGGAAAAGTTGCTGAATCCAGATTTTAAGATTCTCACCCCAAAATTCACCCTTCCAGACACATAAATATATGTCAGCAGTTGCCAAAGGCAAGGGAGTAGAAGGAGTGAATAGGCAGAGTACAAAGGACTTGTAGGGCAGTGAAAATAATTTGTATGATATTATAATCATGGATACATGTCATTATACATTTATTTAAACTCATAGAATGTACAATACCAAGATTGAATCCTAATGTAAACTATGGATATTGGATAGATATAGGGTGACAATGATGCATCAATGCAGGTTCATATATATATATATATATATATATATATATTTTAATTTTTTATTTATTGTTTTTTCCTTTTTTTATTTTGGCATATTATGGGGGTACAGAGTTTAAGGTTTCAATAAAGGTTCATATATTTTAACATATGTAAGTTTCTAGTAGGAAATGGGGGATGTTGTTAGTGAGGGAAGGCTAGTACCTGTGGGGATAACTGTCTGTACTTTTTGCTTAATTTTGTTGTGAATCTAAAACTGCTCTATAAAACAAAGTCTATTAAAAGTAAGTGAGGAAAGACTAAATAGCTACTGAGAAAACTGCCTCACTACATGTGGAAAAAAATAAAGTAGAATTTTCTATATCACACAGTATTTTTTAAAAATACCCCAAATAGAGATAGCACCAGGACAAATATGCCAAAGACTAAAACAATAAAAAATCACGTTGAAATTCCTAGAGAATGCACCCAGGTATATGCAGTTTGAAAAAGCTCATTACATTGATTAAAACTGGCACATTTTCTTAATAACCTCTGCCCAGATCTTATCTTAGATATTCTTCTTATAAATTATTTTCTTTTGGAATATTACAAGTGTACAAACACTTTGGTTACATATATAGTCTTTCTACTCCCAAAGTCAGAGCTACAAACATGCCCATCCCCCAGAAAGTGTGCACCACACCAATCATGTGTGAATTTACCCATCCCCTTTTCCTCCCTCCCACTTGCCCAACACCCAATAAATGTTACTTTCATATGTGAACATAAGTGTTGATCAGTTAGTGAAAATTTAATGGAGAGTACTTCTGGTGCTTGTTTCTCCATTTTTGTGATACTTCACTCAGAAGAATGGGCTCCAGCTCCATCCAGGATAATACAAGAGATTCAACATTGTTTTTTTTGTGACTGAGTAGTACTCCAGGCCAACAAACATATGAAAAATTGCTCAACACCTCTAATCATCAAGGAAATGCAAATAAAACCACAGTGAGATATCATAAGTGATATGGGATATAAGTGATATCATAAGCGACTCCAGTGAGAATGGCTTATATCCAAAAGTACCAAAATGACAAATGTTGGTGTGGATGCAGAGAGATAGGATCACTCATACACTGCTGATTGACTGTAAATTAATACAGCCTCTATGGAAGATAATATGGAGATACATCAAGAAAGCAAAAATATAACTACCATTACTACAAAATATACTATACCATAACTACAAAAATATAACTACCATCCAGCAATACCACTACTGAGTATTCACTCAAAGGAAAACAAAATACATTCTATAACAAAGAGATGTGAATGTGAATGTTTATAGCAGCACAATTTACTATTGCAAAGATGTGGAAACAACTCAATTGCCTATCCATACATGAGTAAATTATCTTTGATATTCTAATATCTAGCCCAGTAATTTTGCCTGAGGAATGTTTTAGCATCATTTGACCAAAATTCTATGAATATATATATTAATATTATGACTTTTAAAATGCATAACTACTCACATATAAGAATAAGATCAAGTCAGAGATCACCAAGCAACTTCAAATAAAAGAATGACAGGAGTTTTGTAAACAGAAAGATTTTTGTTAAAATCTTAATAATGCAGGGTTAAATTTTGAAAATATATAAAATAGATAATATGTAAAGGAATAAAGATCTGGACATGGTGGCTTACACCTGTAGTCCCAGATACTTGGGAGGCTGAGGTAGAGTATCCCTTAAGCCCAGGAGTTTGAGACTACAGTGAGCTGATTGTATCACTGCCCAGCCTGTGCAACAGAGAAAGACTCTCTCTAAAAAAATAATGAAAAAGTAAATTTTACAAGAAAAGTAATCAGTAAAGACCAACTAAGACATAACCATGGAAATAATAATAGTAAGCATTATAATAATTACTTACACTTAAATAGTGCTTACTTTGTTCCAAGTACCAATCTCAGTTTTATGCACAGATTAACTAATTTAGTCCTCATAAGAATTGTATTAGGCAGGTGCTATTATTATCTCCATTTTACAAATGAGAAAACAAAAGTAGATATTATGTAACTCGTCCAAAGTCATGCAACTAACATGGCCTAGCTGAGATTCATATCCAAATATTCCATATCCAAATTGTCTACCTTTAACCACTAAAATAAATACAATAAAAACTAGGCCCAATTAGTTAACAAAGGAAGAAATGTGGAAAAAGTTAAAATAGAAACTAGATAAGCAAAAATACATAAAAGAGTATATAGCATTTTAAGATAATATATAAATGTAAGAATGTAGGGAGAAAAGTAGGAAAAAAATAGTGGACAATTGTAAAACAATGGTAAATATTTGTGTACCTAAACGTAGTTAAACACACAAAAAAGATGCAGTAAATTATGGTATTATAATATTATGAGACTGCCATCTTTTATGTGGTCCCATGTTAATCAAAATGTCATCATGTGAGACATGACTCCAATCCTGAGCAAATATCCACAGCCGAGCTGAAGGGATGTTCTAGTAGCTCTACTCCAGAATCCTTTCTCAATATTGGCAAACATCTTTTCATGTCTGTTGCATTTCTCCAATTAGACTTGCTTACTAATACTGATGACTTAATTTTGTAATTATTTTTCTTATTCCTTTACAATAATTGATTTTTAAAGTTCAGATTATTTTTATATAATTCTAAGGGGAAAAAATAGTGTCAGAAAGGACCCAAGCAATCTTTGCATATTCTTTATTTCCTAGAGAATCAGTGATACATGACTTTTTAAATAAAAAAAAAACATACTAATGACAAGAGCTTCACTATTGTTTATGACTAACCCAAAATTGTCAAAGAAAAGGTATCACATTTTTGCAACAAGCTAACATATACTACCTGTATCTGAGATAAACAGATCGACAAAATATTGATTCATTTTCAGCATTGCAATGTAAGTAAAATATTAAAGTGCATTTTGTGAAGATCTAATTAATTCAAGATTTTTTAATTGAGAAAATAAATTGAAACCCATAAATTATAATATTCATATAGTATAGTAAGTTTAATTGCTTGTGGGGTAACATGCAAATATATTTTCCAATTCAGTAGGTTGTCTATTTGTTCTCATTATAGTTTCCTTGGCTGTGCAGAAGCTTTTTAATTTGATCAGGTTCCATTTATTTATTTTTGTTGTTGCTGTGATTACCTTTGGGATCTTTTCATAAATTCTTTGCCAAGGCCAATGTCTAGAAGAGTTTTTCCAATATGTCCTTATATAATTCTTATAGTTTTATGCCTTAGGTTTAAGTTTGTTATCCACTGTGAGTTGATTTTTGTGAGATGTAAAAGGTGCGGATTCTGTTTCAGTCTTCCACATATGGCTATCCAGTTTTCCTGGCACCATTTATTGAATAAGGATTCTTTTCCCAAGTGTAAGTTTTTGTCCACTTTGGCTAAGATTAGATGGCTATATTAAGATGGTTTTATATCTGGGTTCTCAGTTTTATTCCATTGGTCTATGTCTCTATTCTTATGAAAGTCCTATGTTAAGTTACTGTAGACTTGTAGTATAGCATGAAGTCTGGTAAATTGATGCCTCTCATTTTGTTCTTTTTGCTTAAGATTGCTTTTGCTATATGGGATCTTCTCTGCTTTCATACAAAGCATAGAATTATTTTTCCTGGATCTGTCAAAAAATTATTTTGCTATTTTAATAAGGATTGCATTGAATCTGTAGATCACTTCGGGTGGTGTAGATATTTTAACCACATTGATTCTGCTGAACTATGATCATGGTAAATAGTTTTCCACCTGTTTATGTCCTCTGCTATTTCCTTCCTCAGTGTTTTGTAGTTCTCCTTATAGAGGTCTTTTACCTCCTCAGCTAACTAAATTCCTAGGTATTTTATTTACTTTGTTGCTATTGTGAAGGGAATATTATGCATTTGATAAAGTGCTGATAACAAAAATCTCTATAGAACTCAAGAAAATCAGCAAGAAAAAATCAAACAACCCTATAAAAAAGTGGGCAAAGGGCATGAATAGAAACTTTTCAAAAGAATATAGACTAATGGCTAACAAACATTTGAAAAAAATGCTCAACATTTCTAATCATCAGGGAAATGCAAATCAAAACCACTATAATATACCACTTATCCCCAGTGAGAATGCCCTTTATTAAAAAGTCCCCAAACAAAAAATGTTGGCATGGATGCGGAAAGATAGGAACACTGATACAATGTGCTGGTGGGACTGAAAACTAGTACAACCTCTGTGGAAAGCAATATGGAGATACCTCAAAGAGATACAAGTAGAACTAGTATTTGATCCAGCAATCCCATTACTGGGTATCTACCCTCCCCCCCCACTAAAAACAGAAGACATTCTATGAAAAAGACCTCTGCACTAGAATGTTTATAGTAGCACAATTCACAATTGCAAAGATGTGGAATCAACCCAAGTGCCCATCAATACATGAGTGGATTAATAAAATGTGGTATATGTATACCATGAAGTTCTACTCAGCCACAAAAACAATGGTGATCTAGCACCTCTTGTATTATCCTTGATAGAGTATCCTTCTACTAAGTAAGTATTCCAAGAGTGGAAAAACAAGCACCACATGCACTCACTATCAATTTGGTATTAACTGATCAACACTTAAGTGAATATATTAATAACATTCATCAAGTGTTGGTCAGATGGAATGGGGGAGGAGGAGATGGGTAGGTATATTGACATCTAATGGGTTCGGTGCACACCGTCTGGGGGATGGATACACTTGAAGCTCTGACTCGGGTGGGGCAAGAGCAACATATGTAGCCTAAACATTTGTACTCCTGTAATATGCTGAAATAAAATTACTTATTGGGGTTCATGTTAGACCCAATATAATCTTAAAAACTTTAAGGTCAGATACTTGCCTTTTAATAGGGAAATTATATCTCTCCAATGAAAGGTGAACATTATAATTTGTGTAATATATTCATTATGTCATAGCATAACTCTGTTTGCATGTGCTATTGCTATTATTTATTGATAAAATTTATGATTTTAAGGATATTTATGATGTGTGTTTCTTCACTTACAGAGATCTTCCTTTTTTGGTGAATTAGAGGAATGCAGTCTTTCATTTTCTTTCAATATAAAAGGACTAGATATAGCTGATGAAAAGAAAATGAAAATATTCACAACCTAAGCAATTTATTTTACCTTGAGTCACAATTTCTTTCCAAATTAACTACAATTTTTCTAGATAAAATGCTAAACATGAAATATCATCTTTCTTCCATAGAATTTATCTTCTGTGTGTGTTTGTGTTTGTGTAATTTTCGTGATCTCGCCTATTCCTGAAGTTCTATAGTTCTATCCACTTTTGTGAATAAATGCACCAATTATTGCACTTCAATTTGAATTAATCATACGTCTTATGTTTCCATATTCATTTTTCATATCACAAAATGTATATTCAACCCTCAGAACTCCCAACTGCCTAATGGATTAAAAACTTTATCTTATTTTATTATTGAATATCAAGTAAATTGTGGAAATTGATTTTAGCTGACAATTACTATTTATGTAAGCATTGATAATGTTTCTTCTTCTATCTTTATGAAAAGATGAAAATATCCCAAGCTTTTGATCTGAACTGATTGTAAAAAGGAGTCAGCTACAGAAATTTTTCAGACAGTAAGTCAAAGAAACAACTGTTCTTAACTTCATTTAACAGAGAACTCTGTGGTAAAGTATTTCTGCCTTTCTTTGTATTAATGTGATACGTGATTTTAAGAAAGATGGAGTTGTTCATCTAACAACATATAACTGCATCAAACTGACATAGGGCGAATTACAGGCTTATTTACTATTTATCTATCTCCCATAGTTCCACAGAAATAAAGCCTTTGGTTACATAATAACCATCACTGTGGACTGTTTATCTCCTGTGCTACTATAACATAGACCTCTGTGTGTGGGTTACCATCATGATACATTCAAACAGTCCATGGAGTATTTTAGGGAATTGGTAATAAGCTATTCTACTGTTGGAGTGGTTGAGACCTTCCATTGAGCTCTTACAGATCTGGGTTATATTTGTGATGTCACGCCCCTGAGGAAGAGAATTCTGAGAAATGTGGAAAGCCAGCACTTAGGAGGGACCTTCAGAATTCCAAGAGAAATAAATATAGCATCTGAATTTGTATCCAAAGTGTAATACTAAATATTACTAGGCAGTATCTAGAAAGAATGAAGATGTGTCATGTGGCATTCTTTGAGAATGTAGCCTTCATAACTCAAATGTGTGACTGACAGCCATGCTACCAAATTAAAAAAAAATTTTTTTTCCTATTCACATCTTTGAGTAAACAAACCAAAGTTTCATTCTAGAACAGCAAGCAGAGCCCTACTAACTACAAGTTTTGCTAGTGCTCATAATATAAATTTATTAGGATAATATGACTAAAAACCCCTTAGATGTAAATATCTTAAATATCATGTTTATAGAGTTTCTATGATCTCTGAGAATTCCGACATGAAAATCTCGGCCTTTGGATATCAGTTTTTCATAGTTATGGCTATGGAGTATGCATATCCCTTAGGAGTATTTTGTTGAATATCAGGTAGCTCATAGGGTAGATAGGAAACCTGGAGAAGTAAGTTTGTAGTGTTTTAGTCTGTTTTCTGTTGCTTATATCAGAATACCTGAAACTGGGTAATTTATAAAGAAATTAATTTATAAAGAAATTAATTTCCCCAATACTGTCTATAATCCAGTAAAGTAAAATAAATGACTGAAAATCTAAATAAACAAACAAACAAAAATCAAAGTCACTGGAATCCCATCTATTACATTTTTATGGTGATAAAATACACTGTCTCTCTTGCAATTTATATCAGTTTGTTTGATGTGATTTCCCTATTTAGTATCTGTCTGTTTAGGTCTGTTTAGGAATAGATTATAGTAGCATCTTTAAGGTCCTCATCAGTGTCTTAGAGGCCTGAAGAAGAAAATAGGAAGGAGGACACTGGCACTATAGACCCTTCACTCTACTTCAACCACACTTCACCACTTTCATTTGTTTATTTTAGCAGGATTCTATTTTAAAAGTGTGTTTAAAAACTCCCAATCCAGAGCTAGTTAATGTGGTAACTAAATTTTGTTAAACTTGCCTTGAAATACCTGATGACTACAGAAAACCTGAATGGGAGATTTTGAGAAAATGGTAGTCATTCTGTTTGTTATATGGTAAAACTCTTTGAACATTTCATCCATTTGTTCCTAGCTATCCCTAAGACAAGCAACTATATGATCATTACTATCAATTCTTGTCAATACAATAATGTATAACTGTATCTAGATCTAGATTTGACATTTTTACAAAACAAATTGGCATTGATTCTAAGTTTAGGAATATAACAGTATACAGTCTGTTTATATATATGGCATTGTACTCATGTTAAAAATAGTTAGTTTAATCCCCTTGTTGACCACTTCACTTCCTTTCCTTCTAAGTGATTTAATAAAGGAAAATGGGACTATTTATATCTTTATCTTTAGCAACAAAGTCATAGGAAACATTTTATAGAGTTAACACCATAATTTTATAAAGGTGAACTAGGAAAACATAAATCAGTGCCTTTTGCAGTAAATAAACTTTTTGACCTTCCTTGGACTTTAAAAATATTTGATAGGATTTAATGATCAATGGACATATGGAAAAAATATTCAATATCACTAATCATCTGGGAAATGCAAATTACAACCATAATGAGATACCACCTTACCCCTGTAGGAATAGTTATTATTAAAAAAAAAAAACAATAGATGCTGGCATGGATGCAGAGAAAAATGTGCTCATACACTGTTGGTGTGACTAAAAGTTAGTACAACTTCTGTGGTAAACAATATGGAGGTTTCTCAAAGAGCTAAAACAGACTTACCATTCAATCTAGCAATCCTGTTACTAGGTATCTACACAAATAAAAATAAATCATTTTACCAAAAAGACATTTGAACTTGAATGTGTATCACAGAGCAATTCACAATTGCAAAGATATGGAATCAACCTACATTCCCATCAATACAAAAGTGGATAAAGAAAATGTAGTGTTGTATATGGAGTACTACTCAGCCATAGAAAGGTATGAAAGGAATGAAATAATGTCATTTGCAACAACTTGGGTAAACACCATTATTCTAAGAGAATTCTCAAGAATGGAAAAGATATACACCACATGCTCTCCCTAATAAGTGGTAACTAAATGATGGGTGAACATGCACAGAAAAAGACACAAAGGACATTGGAATCTATGGATGGGGAAGGGGGAGGGGAGAGGGGGAGAGGAGCAAGGGATGAAAACTTACCTATTGGGTACAATGAACACTATCCTGGTGGGAGGCACACTGAAAGTGCTGACTTCAGCATTATAGAGTGTATCCATGTGACAAAAATGTTTGTACCTACTCCATATTTTGAAATAAAAACATTTTAAAATTTTCAAATTTTAAAAGTTATTTGATAAAAAATTGCACTTATGGCTTATGTACTGTTGGTGGGAATATAAATTAGTACAACTTCTATGGAAAACAGTATGGATAGTCCTCAAAGAAATAAATGTAGGCAGTCCTCAAAGAAATAAATGTAGGCTTACAATTCAAGCCATCAATCCAACTACTGGGTACCTACCCAGAGAAAAAGAGTCATTTTAATGACTACTGTCTTGATCATCTTGTTTGCCTACTTTGTTCGTCTTTAAACAAAAATATATTTTTGAAAAAAATAGTGTTTTCCTAGACAAAAGAAAGCTAGAGAGGAATTCTGATATTACATATTACAAAAGTATTACATATTAATTTTATACATTATGTGACTCTCCAATTTAATTATTGAATATTGTTCCTAAAAGACTGAGACTCTGGGTTGAAATTGGTAAATAAATGTATTTATGTAGTACTTACTAGCATAGAGTTTAAAGAATTTATAATATAGGAAATGTATTACTGAAGATAGAGTATATCATAAAAGTCCAAACTTTGGAGACCATTCTGGAAGTCTCTTCTTGTTAGGATTAAAATTCTTTTATCATGTAAGGCTATCTGATCATGAAAGAATTGCTAATTATCAATATCATTGTTAATAATAGAGCAATTATGCTCTTTTGGGTAGATGCCCAACAATGCTATTGCTGGGTTGAATGGTATTTCTATTTCTAGCTGTTTGAAGCATCTCCAAATTATTTTCCACAAAGGTTGCACTAATTTGCAGTCCCACCAGCAGTGTAAGAGTGTTCCTGTCTATCCACATCCTCGCCAGCATTTGTTGTTTTGGGATTTCTTGATATAGGCCATTCTCACTGGGGTTAGGTGGTATCTAATTGTGGTTTTGATTTGTATTTCTCTGATGATTAGAGATGTTGAGCTTTTTTTTATATATATATATGTTAACTGGCCATTATTCTGTCTTCTTTGGAGAAGTTTCTGTTCATTTATGTTGCCCATTTCTTGATGGGGTTGTTTGATTTTTTCTTGTTGAATCTTTTAAGTTCTAGATAGATTCTTGTTATTAGACCTTTATCAGAAGTGTAGAGAGAAAATATTTTCTCCTACTCTGTGGGTTGTCTATTTTCCCTAATGATAGTTTCCTTGGCTGTGCAGAAACTTGTTAATTTGATCAATCCCATTTGTTTATTTTTGATGCTGCAGTGATTGGTTCGGGGGTCTTCTTCAAAAATTCTTTGCCTAGACCAATGTCTGATAGGGTTTTCCCGACAACTTCTTCTAGGATTCTTAAGGTTTCATGCCCTTAGGTTTAAATCTGTTATCCACCTTGAGTGAATTTTTGTGACAGGTGAGAGGTTGGGGTCCTGATTCACTCTTCTGCAAGTAAATAACCAGTTTTCCCAGCATCATTTGTTGAAGAGAGATTCTTTTCTCCATTGTATATTTTTGTCTGCTTTATCAAAGATTAGGTTACCGTATACTGATGGTTTCACCTCTGGTATCTCAGATCTATTCAAAATATTGATGCTTCTGTTCTTGTGCCAGTACAGGGATTATTTAACTATAATTGCTTTATAATACAGCTTGAAGTAAAGAAGACTGATGCCTCCCAGTTTGTTCTTTTTACTTAAGATTGCTTTGACTATACTAGGTTTATTCTGGTTCCATACAAAGTGAAGAATTATTTTTTCTAGATCTGTAAAGAAGGCTAGTGGTATTTTTATGGAGATAGCATTGATTCTATTACAAAGACATCTGCACTCGAATGTTTATGGCAGCACAATTCACTATTGCACAGTCATGGAAACAACCCAAGTACCCGTCAACTCATGAGTGGATAATTAAAATTTAGTACATGCTCACAATGGAATATTACTCAATTCTAAGAAATGACAATGAGCTAGCACCGTTTATGCTATCCTGGATTAAGCTTAAGCCCGTTATCCAAAGTGAGGTATCACAAGAGCTGGAAAATGGGTTCCACATCTATTCACTATCAAATTGGTACTGACTGACTAAAACTATGTTGTTCAAAGGGTGGTAGTGTACACCATGGATTCAGGGGGTGACCCACATCTTAGGGATGTGGTGAGCTTTATGGGGGTGAAAGGAATACCTATAACTCTTCTTAGGGAGAGGCAAAGATATACAATGTAACCAAAACGTCAAAAGAAAACCACCTTTTATTGAGTGGTGGGCAGGTGGAAGGGGGGAGGAGAGGAAAGGTGTATACCTACTTAATGAGTGTGGTGCGCACCCATTTGACATGCTTGAAGCTCTGGCACGGTGAGGGGGAGGGGTGGCAGGGGCAATATATGTAACCATAACAATATTTGTACTCCCATAATATGATGAAATAAAAGGAGAAAAAAAAGTAATAGAGCAATTATTCTCAACATTGAGTTAGGCATCCCACTAATAAAAAAAAAAGCATTATTAAAAAGAAAATAATGATTCCTGAAAAAAATGATGGAGTAGTGGTGGCTTCAAGCCAACCATTTTTGGGGTGGGAGGTGAAGATCACGGATGGCTGCTTATGCATGGATTGCTCACTCCAAAAGCAGTGCTATGAATTTGCAGAGAAGCAGCATGGGACACTCAGCACAGGAAAAAGGATATCGGGGAGATACATTAACAAAAATTGGAGAGTGTGAGGTATACAATACAGAAGAGAGCATGGGGAGAGCTGCACTTGCCTGGCCATCACAATGTGATCTGACCTACAGGAGAACACCCACCACCCCCACAGAACTCCCATCCTTTCAGACAGGGACACACCTGGAGTCAGTGCAAAACTATTGCATGAGACAACAGGCTCTGTGGAGAAGAGACAATAATGGGAGTCATACTGAACTCACAGATTAACTATGCCAGGAATGAACTAGGCTAGGGAGCTACTTGACTGACTTGTGGATTCTCAGGACTGCCCATTGACATATGGAGAGGGCCACATTGCCCCTGGAAGTCAGCAGTAACAGGGCATGGAAGTTGACCAGACAGCAGCAGGCTCTGTCCTAGGAAATCACCAGCAGCCACTGTGGAGGGATCTGGGCAGGACAAGGAAAGCTGTGTTCTCTGTGCAGCTGATCTGCATCTGCAGGACCCTTGTGCTTAAGAAGCAGTTTACAGCCTATTCACCTGGGCCTGCCTGTCTAGTTCTGGCCTCCTCTGGCCTGCTTGCCAATAATGCCCACTCTCCAGATCTGGTTAGCCACCATCTTTAGGGTCCCCTGCTTGGAGGTCCTGTTTGGAAACTCGGTTTCAGGCTCCTCCTCACCCTGGCCCAGGGGCTCTCAAGCGTCGGTGCAGCAGGCTCCATCCTTGGAAGCCACCGGCAGCCACTGTGGAGGGATCTGGGCAGGATGAGAGCCACATCCTCTGTGTGGCTGACATGCATCTGTGGAATCCTGTTGCCTAATAGGTAGATTGCAGCCTATCTAGCCAAGCCTCCCATCCAGATCCTAGCCACTTCCTGCCTCACAGGCCTTAAACCCTCCCTCCAGGTCTGGTTCGCCTGCCATCTGCATGCTCTGGAGCAACCAGAGAGTCCTTCTACACACATGAGTCCAGAGACTGCTGCTGCCAGTGACCAGGAAGCTTCTTGAAGCAGGAACACCAGACTCCCAGCCATGCCAGGGCATCTGCCATTCAACAAATTTGAGTCAGACAGCAGGCACCATATAACTTCTATAACTACCAGGCATCTCTGTCCTCCCATGGGAACTTCAACTCCCCGGGTTCTATCCCGCTTGTTCCCACACAGATATTTCCCAACTACAATCCAGACTGTAAGAGCCACAGGAGTCAAGTGGGTCCTGGGATGTTCTGGGTGTTTTCAAAGCCTGGTTATTCTGGGTGGACTGGATCCCAGTGAGAGGATTGGAGATGACCTGAGGGTGGACTTTCCTCTACCCAGACTCTTTTTCTTCCCTTCCCCTAACCTGCCATGGTTACAGGAAGAGACAATTAAGCAACAACACAGAGGCTCTGACAGGAAGTGGGGCTCAGAACTTCACTTTTGGGGGAATGCAGCAGACTATAAGCTGTTTGGACTGTGAGCTTCCTGCTCACCAGCCCCTCCCTGCTCCTGCTTGCCTGACAGCCCCATTAGAACAAGACAGGTCCCAAGGCAGAGAGACATTGAACCATCAGGGGCACCCTGTGGGTGACATAGGACCAGGACTCTTCTCCCTGGCATAGTCAGGGAATGATCTCTGGGGCCCCAGTGATAGGCCAAAAGACCAGACACTGTACACCCAGGTCTTGACTGCATCACCCAGAGACACAGAGGGGATATTTGTAAGTTAGTCTCACAAGGTGTGGGTGCCTACACAGGCAGAACAAAGGAGAGAGAGCACTGTAGATCCTAGCTGTGGTGAGATTGTGGGGTACCCATCCTCCCATGAGGGGCATGCTTCCAGTTCAGGCTGGGACATTGACCAGGGATGATCCCTGCCTGCATCACTGTCACTGGGGAGCTTGGCTGACTTGAGGTCCTCCTACAGGCAGAGGCCCAGGAGAAACTGAGAAATATGGGTGAGTTGTAAGGAGCAAGGCCAGCTCCAGACTACTGGCTTGTGGGTCTCAGACAGCCCCGCCTCTACATGCAGACTCTCTGGTTAAGTGAGGCCATTTTGGCCCCACTCATGCAGCTTAGCCCTTAGGTGGGGAATGGTTCTTTACCTCCTGCATATTCCCTTACCAGTATTAGTGGAGGTTAGGGCAGGTTCACCCAATCTAACCTTTTCCAACCTCATTACCCCACCGGTCTCTGCTCTAGTGGTGAATAAAGGACTACCTGGAATTTCCAGGGCCCCACCCACCACTTAGGGCATTAGAGAAATTCTCCTGAGTAACTAGAGTTGGTTACAGGATCCAAAACCAACATCAGACCTTGTTACCACCAGCAAACATCACCTACTGAGAGGGAGGTCAAATTGCGCATCCATTACTGAATTTACTGACTAAATCATAGACTGCATGATTGATTCACACCCACACACATCTCTTACTGACTCAGAGATTAAATTCAATGTGCCAATAACTAACCAAAGAAACTCCAAAAGTAAGAGGCAGCATCTGTTCCAGATGAGAAGGAACCAGAGAAACAAGTCTGGAAGTATGAAGAATCAGAGCGAAAGCTCATCCCAAAAAGGAAACGCCAGCTCTCAATCCATGTATACTCACCAAAAGCACAATATTGAAATGACAGATGAAGAATTTCAAACATGGATTGTAAGGATGATTAATAAAATAAAAGATAAAATAAGAAGAAACTATAAAAAATGCAGAAATTAATGAAACAAACAGAAACCACAAAAGCAATATAGAAAATGTATTAAAAATTTGCTAAAGAACTAGAATTATTAAAGAAAAATCAAACAGAACTTCTGGAAATGAAAAAAATATTCAAGGAATTGCAAAACACAGTGGGAAGCCTTATGAACAGGTTAGATAAGGAAAAAGAACTAATCTCAGAGCTCTAAGACAACACCTTTTAACTAAAAAGGCAGTCACAAAGATAGAGCAGAAAAATAAAATGAGCAAAGCCTACAAGAAATCTCAGATTATGTAAAGAGGTCTAACATAAAAATGATAGACATACCTGAAGGTGAAAAAGAAAATACACAAAGGTTGGATAATATATTTGAGGGAATAATTGAGGAAAATTTCCCTGGCCTTACTAGAAACCTAGATATCCAGGTACAAGAAGCTCATAGGACCCCTGGGAGATTCACCACAAAGAGGAAAACACAACACATAGTCATCAGACTGGCCAAAATAAATATGAAAGTGGTACTCCTATGACCAGTATGGTGAAAATAGCAGGTAACTTACAAAGGAAAATCCATTAGGCTAACTTCAGACTTCTCAACTAAGACCCTACAAGCCAGAGGGATCGGGGCCCCATTCTCAGTCTTGTCAAACAAAATAATGCCCACCCTAGAATCCTCTATCCTGAAAAACTAAGTTTCATTTATGAGAGGGAAATAAATTCTTTCTTGGACAAGCAAACAGTGAGGGAATTTGTCAAGAAAGAACCTGCTGCACAGGAATTACTCAGAACTGCATTATTCATGGATCAGCACAATAAACACTCACCAAGGCAAAATTACTCAATAGCTTACAGGTCAAAATCTAGATATCACAGTGGCTCAAGAGATAAAAAAAAAAAAAAAAAGGAACAAAATGCAACTCAACAGGATGAACAGAAATTCACCCCTCCTATGAATTCCTTCAATAAATCTGAATAATTTGAACTGCCCACTGAGGAGATACAGACTGACCAAGCGAATATACAAAAGCCAAGCATCTACTGTCTTCAGGAAATACATCTAATCCACAATGAGTCACGCAGACTCCAGATGAAGGGATAGAAAACAATACTCCACACAAATGGAATATTCCATGCTAATGTAAACCAAAGTAAAGCCAACATAGCAGTTTTCATACCCGATAACTTAGTCTTCAAGTCAACAAAAGTAATGAGAGAAAAAAGTGATCATTACATAATGGTAAAGGGAACAATTCAACAAGAAGTCAACAATTTTAAATATCTACATACCTAACTCTGAAGCACCCAGATTAATAAAACAAATCCTACCTTATCTAAAGAAAATAGCGAGGGGAAAAGTAATAATTGTATGCTTTGTCTGGAACAAAGGAAGACTTCCTATAGCCAAAGCAATCTTAAGCAAAAAAAAAAAAAAAAAAAAAAATTGGGAGGCATCAGTCTGAAAGACTTCAAACAAGGCTATAGTAACCAAAATAGCATAGTACTGGCAGAATAACAGAGATATATACCTTTGGAATTGGACAGAGATCTTAGATATAAAACCATCCTCATATTTTCCTCTTATCTTCAAAGAAGCAGACAAAATTTTACATTGGAGAAAAGAGTCTATATTCAATAAGTGGTGCAGGGAAAACTGGATAGCCACATGCAGAATATGGAAACTGAATCCTCACCTCTCATCTCTCACAAAAATCAACTCATGCTGGATAATAGACTCAAATCTAAGGCCTGAAACCTTAAGAATCCTGGAATAAAATGTTGGGAAGACTCTTTTAGACATTGGCCTAGGCAAAGAATTTATGAAGAAGACACCCAAAGCAGTCACAGCCACAACAGAAACAAATAAATGAGACCTGATTAAATTAAAAAATCTTCTGCACATTAAAGGAAACTATCATTAGGCCACATAGTCTACAGAATGGGAGAGAATATTTGCTTTCTATACATCCGATAAAGAGATGATAACAAGTATCTATGTAGAACTTAAAAAAATCAACAAGAAGAAATCAAACAATCCCATCAATAAATGGGCAAAGGACATGTACAGAAACTTTTCAAAAGAAGATAGAATAATGGCCAGCACACATATAAAAATAATGTTCAACATCTCTAATCATTAGGGAAATGTAAATCAAAGCAACAGCAAGATATTACCTAACCCTAGTGAGAATGGCCTAGTGAGAATGGGGAGAAGGAATCCTCCCCAACACATTTTATGAAGCCAATATCACCCTGAGTCCAAAGCCATGAAATAACCCAACAAAAGAAGAAAACTTCAGACCAATATCCCTTATAAATATGAATGCAAAATTTCACAATAAAATACTGACAAATTAAATTCAGCTACTCACCATAAAAATATCCATCATGAACAAGTGGAATTTAGCCCAGAGATATAGGGATGAATCAACTTATGCAAATTCGTAAATGTCATTCACCACATAAATAGAAGTAAAAACAAAGACAACATGATCTTCTCAACAAATACTGAAAAAGCATTTGACAAAAGTCAGCACTCTTTTATGATAAGAACACTTAGTAAAATAGGCATAGATGGCACTTACCTCAATATTATAAATGCCATATACAGAAAACCTTCAGCCAATATCATACTGAACAGGGAAAAATTGAAAACATCCCTGCTTAGAACTGTGAACAGACAAGGTTGTCTTTTGTCACCACTTTTATTCAACATAATACTGGAAGTCCTAGCCAGAGCAGTAAGACAAGAGAAGGAAATCAAGGACATCCAAATGAGGCAGAAGAGGTAAAACTATCACTCCTCGTAGGTAATATGATCTGATAGCTAGAAAACCCCAATGATTCTGCCAGGAGACTACTGGAATTGACAAATAAGTTCAGCAATATCTTAGGTTACAAAATCATCATGCATAAATCTATACCATTCACATAGGACAACAGTCAAACTGAGAACCAAATCAAAGGAAAAAAGTCACTCTATAATAAAAACATTTGCACTCAGATGTTTATAGCAGAACAATTCACAATGCAGAGATGTGGAAACAACCCAAGTGCCCATCAATATATCAGTGGATTTATAAAATGTGATATATTTTATATAATGGAGTACTACTCATCCATGAAAAACAATGGTGAACTAACACCCTTTGTATTGTCCTGGATGGTGGAGCTCATTCTTCTAAGTAAAGTATCACAAGAATGGAGAAACAAGCACCATATGCACTCACTACCCATTTGGTACTAATTGATCAACACTTCTGTACGCATATGGAAGTAACATTCATTGAGTGTTGGGCAATTGGGAGGGAGGAGGAGGAGATGGGTATATGTCCACTTAATGGATGTGGTGCACACTTACTGTCTAGGATGGGCGCACTTTTAACTCTGACTCAGACAGTGCAAAAGCAATATATGTAACCTAAACTTTTGTACCCCCGTAAATTTTTGAAATAAAAAAAATGACATTTAATAATGCTTCGTCTGACTGCTACCATTTACCAAATAACTGTTACCAAGTATTGCTTACATTAATAAATAACCTTCATCTATATTTTAGGGGGAAAGCCTTTATTTTAAAGATATGCAGATAGGTATTGTGTTTTAAATTTTTTTTCAATATAAGATGGGGCAAAATTAATGTTGCAAAAAAGAAATCTCCTGTAAAGTTTCAGATCTTATATATGGAAGAAAACAAGCAGTATATGTAATATTCCTCAAAATAATTAAGTTTTTTACATAAATGGAGGAAGCTATCAAAATTTTTTTGTCATGAGTGATTTTAATGAATGTGGTTATTAACAATTTATACTATAAAACTACTATCTAACCAGCTTCACTAAACAGAGGCAAAGGAATTTTTAATCACTATGCTTTATTCTGTCACAGGAGCTGTGTACTTTTTATGTCTTGCCTGAAATGTTCTTTCCTTGCTTCGTACCCTAATTAAGTTTTATTCTTATTTCAGCTCTTAGCTCAAATGATAGAGCTAAAACAGAGTTCTTAGCTCCAGAGACTTAAAATACATAATTCACTTCTTTCTTCTTTCCATGTTCCTGTATTTTGCTGCCTTGAGAACAGAATGTTGGCCACCATCTTTCAACACGAGGATGAAAATGTTACCCTAGCTGGAGACAACAGAGCAATGAGCTGACAGGAGTCTGAGTCTCCAAGATTATCTTGGACAAAAAGCTGCCATACCAATCTGGGTGGCCTTCTTATGGACTTGTACATGGAAGAGAGCATTCATCTTGTTTGATTCACTGTTATGTGCAGATCTCACTTCCAGTTAAATTTGACCCTAACTGATAAACCACCATTATAGATTCTGATGACATAATTCACCACTCCTTCAAAACACCTATTCAATTTTTAAATATGTATTCACAAGAGTGATTAACTATGTGATTAATGCACCTCCCACTCTCAACAAGTTATAAGTTACATGAGGGCAAGGACTATTTTCACTATTGTACTCTAATCACCCTATCAGAGTGAAAATTTAATACCTTGAAGGAAAAACTGGGAGGAAGGGAGGAAGGGAAGAGAAGAAGAAGGGAGGAGGGAGGGAGGACAGGAAAACTTTCTAAAATGCTAAATTTATCTTCATCGTTTATATTCCCTTGTTTTCCTTCTTGCCTCTCCTCAATGGTGTAGTCTTCCTTTTAAGTGTACTTTATGCATTAAAGTTCTTTTACATTTGAACACTTTTCAGAAGGTTGTCTAATAAATCTATTATTACCGTGAATCTTCTTAGAGGAATTTATGTTTTAACAAACATAGAAATCATAAGTAGAAGGAATGTCATAAATGAAATATTCAATTATTGATCACAGAATTTCTTTTAGAAGCTGACCCAGAGGAAATTGTTAAACATCACGTGTTTCTCCTTCAGAAAGTTCTATTTCAAAATATATATATATCCTCAAAATGCTGTCTTCCTCTTAGAGGATATTGTGGTCAGCCATTAGGTTCTAGACATACATATCTTATTTATTTAGAAAATACTGCCATATTCTATGACTTTAATAGCTTGAGATAAAACAGGAAAACAAAAATAGAACATAGGAACAAAGGATGCATTTTAGAAGTTGAAGCTAGAATGTTCTTCAGACACAGAAATTGCATAGCAGATTGTTCTGTATCACAAATAAATATGAGAAGAAACTTAGATTGGCATGAATCTGGAGTTTTTGATGTGTATAGATGTTTCTATGCTTCTTTTATTGCACATTGATTTGTTTTAATAAATGAATCTGTTTTTAAAAATACAAGTGATAAGCTGCTAAAATCTTTCAAGTATTGTTTTTTGTGGATTTTTCTGTTTTACCACTAGGGAAGAATTAGAAATCTTTCCTCAGATGATTATAACTTCAAAAACCCATTCCTCATTGACCCAGAATGCATGTCAGCTTCAACATATCTTTGGTTTCCAGAAATAATTATAATATTTTAGCAAAAGTTTGACACTCATAAATAAAATCAACCAAAATGTCTTGGCTAAGTTGGAGCTTATGTTTTGGTGATGATAAATAAATTTTTGTTATTTATAGTAAAGATGAGAGGTAAAGATAAAGTGATAAAATTGAGATAACATATAATGTAATATAACATAATACAATACATAATACCAGGAAGTGACATCTATTTGCACAAGGACCCAGAACAGTGCATTTTAGGTATAAAGATGTTCAGAAAACAAGTATAAAGTTGGGAAATTAATAGCATTATTCGATAGGTTGCTGTGAGCTTTGAATGAAGGACCTAAATCTATGTAAAGCACTTAATATAATAGTTGAAAATAGTAGGAGCTCAAAAAATCTTAACTATTATTGGTATTCTTTATTTTACTTAATAAGTATAATATCACTTGATATCTCAAACTTAGAAAAATGTCTGCTTCTCAGAGGTCCTTAAACATTTTAACTGCTTACTTATGATATATACCTTCAGATACAGGTTTTGATAAATATAAATCATGTTCAAATGAAACAAAATTAGTTTTAAAATTAATACCATTGTTCTTGCTTTAGAATATAATAGTGGTTAATCCCCATATGTGTACACAGTTTTCTTCAAAATATTACTGTACTTCAACTTATTCAGAATTTTAAATTTCAGTAATTTAAAATATCCTGAAAATGTTTCATTCTATATTTCAAAACCCATTAACAGAAGTTATTTTAAAAACAAGCTTCCAGGAGGTCTTAGTACATTTGGGCTGCTATAGTAAAATCACCATAGACTGGGTAACTTATAAAAAACATAAACTGTTTTCTCACAATTCTAGGGGCTGTGAAGTCCCAGGTTAAGGTGCTAGTAGATTTAGTGTCTGTTGAGAATTCACTGTCTGGTTTGTAGATGGTGCCTTCTATCTCTGTCCTTACATAGTGCAAGGGGCAGGGGTCTCTCTAGGGTTTCTTTTATAAGGACATTAGTCCCAAACATAAGAGCTCTACTGTCATTAACTAATCACCTTCCAAAGACCCCACTTCCTAATGCCATCATCTTGGAGTTAGGATTTATACAGATGAATTTTGGAGGAAGACAAACATTCAGTCCACAGCACAGAATATGCCCTAGAGTTGATACCAAATCGTTCCAACCTCCTACAATTTTTGCAACTTCAGAATCATCAGATAGAAGAATTGATAGTTGGAACAATTGTTCTAACATATTTCAAATCTTTAATTGACTTTAAAATCAAATAACAACCCATATTTCTCACAAATAGTACTATTGTGTATATTTATACTCCTAGTCTGAATATTGATAACACAAATATGGAAGGTTATTAATAAAACAATAATAATAATAAGTTTCTATGAAGGTAAGAACAATGTATAATTTGTTCATCTCTATATGTCTAGTACCTAACTTAGTACTTAGCTTAGGGGAGGTGCTAAATAAATATTTTCAAATAAATAATTATTTATTCTAATACTCAAAGATAGCTTTTTGAGAATGTGATATAAGCCAGAAATTATTTTATGTACTTTATATGAATTATGGTAATCTTTACAATATCCTTTGTAGTGTGAAATATTTTACCTCTATTTCACAGGCAAGGAAACTGAAGCCCAGAATGATCAAGGTAACTTGCCCAAGATTACACAGCTGGTGAGTGGTAGAGGTTTACTTCAAATTCAGGTCTGTTTGATTACAAAGGCAGCTATTTTTCTCTATGTAATTTTATCTCTTAATAAAAGTGTAATAGAATTTTAAATTATTCATTAACCAAAAATCAAGTATAAAAGATTAGTTTACTGTTGAAAAATACTGCCTTTGATTTGCTAAAATTGAAGAAATATATCTGAACTGTTATGGGTTATGGTAAGGAGATGTGTTAAGGAAAAGAGTGTTATTCTTATTACACTATTCCTCTCTCTGGAAATTTCCTTTAAACTAAAACCAGAAAACCTCTAAGGTGTGATTTGTACATCACTTTGAGTAAAATGTATTTGTCATGTAATATGAACACTTTAGAAAGCCTTAGTAAATGCCAGCATAGAGACAGTATCCCTTGACACTTACACTTTCATCCTATGCTTAAACCAGTAGCATCTATTTTAATAAGTGAAACTTAGGTCAGACATTACAGAGGACAGAGAAGAGATATGAGTTTCCTTAGGTCAAAAAAGTGATAATAACTGAATTTTAGTACTGAACCTATTTAGCATAAACAGAATATTTTTCTCCTAGTTTACTCATTCTGTGGTAAGAGAGAATTCTTTTTTATCAGATAAAAACTGACTTCTGTTGTACCAAATACCCTTTAGATATATCTTCTGTAACAACATAACTGCATATAACTTATAACATTTATAAGATTCCCTACTGGGAGGAGTGTCTAACAACTTTCTAAATATTCTTTTCAATTTTTTAAGTGTAATACTTATTTTGGCCCAGTTATTGTTACTCTAAGGAATTTTCTTGAACAAACAACTGAGTTGTTTTACATAAAATGTTATAGGGATGGAAAATTTTAGAGGGGAAGAAGATTTTGTATTAATAGGAAGGCAATGCTAGGGATCATAGGTAAGGGACAAGATATTAATAAAGATAATAATAGCTAGCATTACATTTTGAATTTTCTAGATGTTATCCTAGTACTTTTTATACATTAGCTCATTTAATCCTCAATACAATCCTATGAAGACAGTAATATCTCCATTTTACTGATGAGATAAATGAGCTAATGAGAGATTAGATAACTTTCCCAAAATCAGACAGATCACAGATATGTAGTGGAGCCAGAATTCAAACTAAAGTAATTAAGCTCCAAATTTGTTGTCTTAACCAGTACACATAGTTAAGGAATTGGCCAAAAAATATAGGAAGAGGCCAGGAGTATTTAGGAAGGAAGCCAGCCAAAAATATTGCCTGTGCCTGATAAAAACAATGATTTTTTTTAAATCTCAACTATTTAATTTTACTTCTCTGATGGGCAGTTTTGTGATAAAAAAAAAATGAATGAAGTTGTACTATACACACCTAATGTATTGAAAGACTTTGGAGAAATAAGGATAAAAAAACAATGGTCTGAGTTTAAGTGTACAAACCTAAGAGAAAATGAAAGAGAAATAAGAGGCAAACAGGAACATATTGAAAATTCAGAAGCAGAAAGAGAAGATAAAAGGAGATTAAAATAAACAAATTTCATGAGAATCTTTAGATGTTGGACAATGCTAAGCTTTCTATCATTTTTGAGATGAAGACCTGAGTCATTTTAAATTAAATATAAGATAAGGGTTATTCTATAAAGCTGAAGAGCAAATGTATACCTAGTCGCTAACACTGGAATAATTTAAACATGTTTTTCTGAGATGAATAGTTTGTAAATGTGAGCAAAACTGACAGAAACTCCAAGAAACATGGTTATTTCTTTTTAACTTTTAAATAAAATTTTGCTATAATTATAGAATCACAGAATTAGATAAAGATGTTAAACAAGATAAAGAATAACCCTATTGTATACTTTGGAAAATTCTCCAGGACATACATGTGATTCTACATGCTCAGCCTGAGAAATCTTGAATACACTTTCAGCTTCAAATACCATGTTTATTCTGGCCCCTATGTCTGCAAAAATGCTCCCACGTTTTTCTCCTGGTCTTAAATTCATACTTAACATCTCCCCACTACTTTCCCAAAGCCACCTTATAACAAACGTCTCTAAAATTGAATTTTTCATCTCTCCCCAATCTGTCTTACTTCACATTCTCCTCATACTGTTGAATGGCATCATTATCCATCCTATCTCTTATATGTGCACCAGGGTATATCTCAAATATATTCTGGTGCACAATCAATCAAGTTCTGAATTTCTCTTGTACCTCTCTCATTCTCGTCATCTTCTCCGTCATTGCTTTAGGTCAAGCCCTCATCCTCTCTCACTTGAATTATTTCAAAAATTCTTTCTTGGCTCCAGTTTTCACACTCTCCAATATATTCTTCAAGGTATCCTAAGAAAGATACTTTTAACAAACTTAATTGTGTCACTCTCTTCTAAAACTTCATTTGATTCTCAACATCATTCACTGAAATATAAGGCTTTTATGATCTAGATTCTGTATATTCATCTGTCTTCATTTCCACTCATTTCCTGCCATCTTCCCCTTCCTACCTTGCACTAGTCATCCTGAACTGTTAAGATTTCCCCCACACACACCATCCTTCCCTATACCCACATGCCTCTACATAAGCATTTCTTCTGCTTCCTATGTCCTTCTCCCCCCTTTTATTGTAATTGTAAAGTCCTATTCATCACTATAGCCTCAGCATAAATGCTACCCCTTCAGAGAAATATTTCCTGCAACCAAGGCAATTGGATGCTCCCATTCAATCTATGTCACCAATGTTTTTTGTTTTTGTTTTTGTTTTTTTTAGCAATAACATACACCTCTAATTAGTAATTCACTTATTCTACTGTAATTTGTTGAAGTGAGAAACAAATTAAAGAAACTAATAAGTCAAATATATATAGAGATGAAGGTTGAAATGAAAACTAAAAATTATTTTTAAATGGCTAACAATGTAGTGATAAGAAATTGGAAAAGAGTTAGGAAGGCACAGTGTAGCAGAATGAAAGAGTAATCAATAGTCAATGGAATAGAAATGTGTATAAAGATTTGCACATGAACTCATTGAGGAGCACAGATGTTATTAAGGGAAGCTGTATCTAAGGAAATTAATACAAACATTTAGAGAGAATACAGAAAAAAGAAAAAAAATGGGTTATACATATTTTGAACCTAGAGTCAAAGGAGTGATACTCAATTATACTTCCCTAGTCAACAGCAATTGAAATTAAAAGAGAAAAGTCTATGAAGAAAGAGAGTCAAAGATAGAAGAAAGAAGACACTTTGGAAAAGTGTCTTAGAAAAGCAATCACTCTCTTGCTAGCCTTACCCAGATGGGCTGTATTTTGTCCAGGTTATCTGCTGGCCAACATGCACCCACAGATAATATTTAGTATTGCTAGAAGCATTGATACTAAACAACAACCTCTGCTGCCAGAAGATGTAGAAAATCTAATATTTATTTAAACTAAACATGACATCTTTATAGAATACCTTGGGTCATCGCCAAAGCATTGTTCTGTTACTCAAGAAGAGGTTATTAACAAGAGTGATGTCAAACAGAAGATAAACACTGAAAAACACATGGTCCCTTTTTCACAGCATGGATTTTTAAAAAGGCTCTTCTAACTGCATGCATTTTCTGTTTTTCTGTTATATCAGAGGAACCAGACAGTCAATATAAACAAGTCCATTTATATAGAATTATATTCATTAGACATTCTTTTGGGAACTGTCCCAAGTGTGTTGTTTTACTTAACTATTTTGGTTTATGGATGGCAACCAGAGAAACAGTTAATCACCAAAGGCATTCATAGTAAAATTAGGAGATAAATTATACCCTGAGAGATCCAGTAATGAGGAATCCTCTGTGAATTCCAGAAGCACCTTTAGTGCTATATTACATAAAGATAAGATTTGGTTGCTACTAGTCTGTGCTCTTGTTTATCCAATTATGATTAAACTTTTTTAAAAATTTCATTTATAGCTGCTCTTCTTGAGACTTGTCTAGTGATCCAGGGTAGATTTGAAACACTTCATCTTTTAATCATTTCTATCCTTATTTCCCTCTTTTACAGGATTGCTAAACTCACACATGAATGAAATTCTCTAGGCAGTGTATTTGTACTTCAGGAAGACATTCGACAAAATCTCCCATATATTTTTTAGTACAGGATAAAAATGTATGTGCTAAATGCCAGTACAATGAGGTGGATTTATAGATACCTAAGTGATTTTATTTAAAAGATGATGATTAGCCAATGTCAAATGCAGGGATATATCACATGGCATTTAAAAGTGCCACTTATTTTTTTCTACATTTTTACCCATTGCTTGAACAAGTATTATGGAGGCATGGTTATCAAATTTCAATATGACAAAAATCGAAAAAGAATAGCAAGTATCTTGGATGATTTACATATGATCAAGAAAGTTATTACTGGACTAAGATAATAAATTGAATCTCAGCTAAATTTCCACATCTGCATCCAAAACTCCAAAGTCATTAGTACATGATACAAAAAAAAAAACCTCACTTTAGAAACTATGTATAAATAATTTTTAGGCAGGAGGGAACTACATTGTGAGACAAAAGTGTGCATTGAATGCCAAATTGCTATTAATAATTTATTATTGATTGTTTTTGTAAAAACATATACTTCAAATGAATCATCAGATAGTATGTGGAAAATTATGTTTATTTCCCTCCAAGTATTTCATGATAGGAAATTATAGCCAAGCTGGAACACATTAATAAAAAGTGACCAAAATAATGATGAAATTTAAAATGTTGAATTGGGGATGATTTTGAAGAAACTAGAAATATTTAGTTTGATCATGAAATAAGAAAGAAGGAAAGATAAAGGATGGGAAGGAAAAGGAAGAAATATTCATGGCATATATCATAGCTTCCTTCAAATATTTACAAGGCCATCATATACAAAAATAATTAGAGTTTGTCTGTAGGACACAAAGGGACAGAACCAAAACAAACACACTGGAGTTATACTACAAATATATTTCAGGTGAATTTAAAGAAGGCCTTCTAATAATAAGAGCTCTATTGAAAGGTGATGAGTTTTCCACATAGGTGTAGGTTAAGGGTCTACTTATCAGAAAGATGGAAGACAAAATGAACATTAGATGAACTGGTAGATATTTAAGGATTCCTTCATCCCTGATATTTTGCAATTATTTTCTTTTATTTTAAGGTAGCTAGTATGCATTATTCTTCAATTTTTTAATGATGATTTATTTTTCTTCTTTCTCCAATTTAAATTAAAATTGCCTTGAGAACAGTTTTGTAAATTATCAGTAAGTATCATACAATATTTCTCGTTTAGAGCTCCCATTCCCACTGGAGTGGCTAAGAACCTCAGGTTTCCATACTCTAAACAACAAAAAAGTTAATGTAATTACTTTCACACTCAAGCAGAGAAAGCACTAATGCTTTTGGTACTGTCACTGCCTTTGCTTCTTGCTACCATACAGGATCCCTGTTTAACAATAATCTTCCATAGCTGTCCTCTATTGCAGCCCTATATTGAAGGAATGTCTCACTGGTTTCTGTTTCCCAGAACAAGCCAGTATTGTCCTTCAAGGAATGATAACTCTGAGAGTACAGCTTTCAATATCCTAAAAACAACAACAACAAGATGTCACTCATTTGTTTTTGAGGGTGGAATTTATTGGTCTCCGCTCACTATCACCCCAAAACCATTCCTTTCCCAAGCTACTATTACTGTTAGACTCACTATGTCTCGATGGGTTAAGGTGTTTACTTTTGAAAACTTGTGACTAATACCTAATTGCAAGCCAGTAGATACATACCAGAGGTCAGTTTTACCTTTAAAACCTTTGAAATATAAAAAATCTATTTCTGGCCGGGCGCGGTGGCTCACGCCTGTAATCCTAGCACTCTGGGAGGCCGAGGCGGGCGGATTGCTCAAGGTCAGGAGTTCAAAACCAACCTGAGCGAGACCCCGTCTCTACCATAAAAATAGAAATTAATTGGCCAACTAATATATATATATATAAAAAAATCAGCCGGGCATGGTGGCTTGTGCCTGTAGTCCCAGCTACTCGGGAGGCTGAGGCAGGAGGATCACTTGAGCCCAGGAGTTTGAGGTTGCTGTGAGCTAGGCTGACGCCACGGCACTCACTCTAGCCTAGGCAAGAAAGCGAGACTCTGTCTCAAAAAAAAAAAAAAAAAAAAAATCTATTTCTCTGCCTTTTCCAGATAATAGGGATACTACCTCCCCTCTTAAAATTGGTTTCCCCCGAGGAATAGGGGGGCGGAGAAAGATGGCGGACGAATAACACCGCCAGACAGAGGGTCTCTGCAGAAAAGACCGATTCTAGCAGAAACTAGAGGAAAGAAGCAAGAAGACGAGCATACAGCGGACAAGGGCCGGAAGAAGGGGTACCTGAGACCCCGGGAGACTCCTCGGGAGGAGGCTGCGGAGGAGAACTGGAGGCTGAGACCACCGGAGCAGCCCGGAGACCAGCGGCAAGGGTAGGTGGATCTGCTTTTTCCCCTCCCCTGCATTCGGGACTGCTGGTGGGCTCCCCAGCGGGTGGAGAGACCTGCGGACATCAGCCCAGAGACTGCCGCCGCCTGCCAACGGTGAGCCTGTAGCAGACGTGGCACCAGGTTCCCAACTTCCTCCGGGCACCTCCGTGTGCACGGAGAGCCGCGCGGCAGGCGCCATATTGCCTCCTCTTCCCCTCCGCCGACCCTACCCGTGGCTGCCCAGAGAGACAATACAGCCACCAGCCAGAGGCACCTCCAGGGAACGGGACCTTCCCGTTTGGGACCCCGCCCGCCCTCCCAGGTGCTGCTGGCACCGTGTTCCCAGGAAAACGGTGCCGACTCAGAGGCTGAGAGACATAGACCCAGCTTGGGCTCCCTGTGGGTGAATTAGGACCGGAAATCCTCTCCCTGGTGGGAATACAGTTTGAACTCTGGGACCCAGAGGTCGGACCGGCAGACCAGATCCCCTGCACCAAGGGATAGCATTGCCCGGGGCACAGAAGGATTATACTTGAACAGCCTACTGAGGTCTGTGTGCCTCCAGGGGCGGATCGGCGTCCTAGAGGGCAACCCTCCTCCCAGGAGGAGGCCGTGCGCCCAACCCAGGTGGCGTTCCTGTGCAGGGAACCTCCCCGCCGGCATCACAGTCCGGGGAGGCCTGGTGGCTTGTGGTCTGGCCTGCTGGCAGAGGCCCAGGAGTAGCTGTGGAGTTGGGGAGGGTGGAAAGAAGCAAGGCCTGCTGCAGACTGTGGGTCTCAGACAGCCCCACCCCCACACCCAGACTTTCTGGCTGAGCGGGACCATTCCAGCCCCGCCCTGACAGCAGAGAACAGAACTTTGACCCCTGCTAACGGCCTGAGGGCAGGCTTACCCAACCCAGCTCCGCCCAGAACGAGAGCTGATAACAGGACTCAAAATCAACACCATAGCCTGTTCCTCCAAGCAAACGCCACCTACTGACAGGGACGGCATCTTGCACAGCCTTTCCACGGCACCCACTGACTCAATATACAGGGAGTGGTCCAATTTCACCCACAGGCACCACCTAACGCCTCAGAAACTAAACAAGGTGTGTGAATACCCAAACAATAACCTAAGGAAAGAAACAACAACTGATCGACATGGGAAGAAATCAGCGAAAGAACTCAGGAAATATGAAGAACCAAACGGAAAACACACCTCCAAAGAGGAGCACCAGCCCCCTAGAAATGGACACCGACCAAAATCAGGCAACCAATAAGACAGAAGAGGAATTTCGTATGTGGAACATAAGAACACTCACCCAGCTGCAACAACAACTCAACAACCAACACCAAGAAACCACAAAAAGTCTCCAGGATATGAGAAAAGAAATAGACACATTGAAGAAAAGTGTAACCGAACTCCTGGAAATGAAGAATCAATTCAAGGAACTACAAAATACAGTGGAAAGTCTCAAGAACAGGGTAGATGAAGCAGAAGAAAGAATCTCAGAGCTTGAAGATAACACCCTCCAATTAAATAAATCAGTCACAGAAATAGAGCAGAGAAACAAGAGAAAAGAGCAAAGTCTACAAGAGCTGTGGGATTATGTGAAAAAACCTAACGTGAGGGTCATAGGTTTAGCCGAAGGGGAGGAAGACAACACTCAAGGGCTGGACAAGCTTTTTGAAGATATAATAGAGGAAAATTTCCCAGGCCTTGCTCAAAATCTCGATATACAAGTTCAAGAAGCCCAGAGGACCCCTGGGAGATTCAATGCAAACAGGAAGACGTCACGTCATGCAGTCATCAGACTGACCAAAGTATCAACTAAAGAGGCCCTTCTAAGAGCTGTAAGACAAAAGAAGCAAGTGACATACAAGGGAAAGCCAATTCGAATAACATCAGACTTCTCTAATGAGACTTTACAAGCAAGGAGAGACTGGGGCCCCATTCTCACTCTTTTGAAACAAAACAATGCCCAGCCTAGAATATTATTCCCTGCAAAACTAAGCTTCATATATGAAGGAGAAATAAAAACATTCTCAGACAAGCAAAGGCTCAGAGAATTCACCAAGACAAGACCAGCCCTACAAGAAGTACTTAAAACAGCGTTATGCACGGAACATCATAATAATAATCCACGGATATAAAAACAACCAAAACCCAAAGATATTAAATGCCAGATATTACAATGGCTCAAGACAGAAATCATAGCAACAACATCCAACCCAACAGAATGATCAGTAATCTACCTTACCTATCAGTTCTCTCAATAAATGTGAATGGCTTAAACTCTCCACTCAAGAGACATAGGCTGGCTGAATGGATAAGAAAATACAGGCCAAGTATATGCTGTCTTCAGGAAACACACTTAACCTGCAAGGATGCACATAGACTAAAAATAAAAGGGTGGAGATCAATATTCCAAGCAAATAGAAGCCCAAAGAAGGCTGGTGTGGCAGTTCTAATTTCAGACGATTTAGTTTTTAAACCAACAAAAGTAGTAAAAGACAAAGAGGGTCATTATATAATGGTGAAGGGCACAGTCCAACAAGAAGAGATAACAATTTTAAATATATATGCACCCAACTTAGGTGCACCCAGATTCATAAAGCAAACCTTACTGGAGCTAAGCAAATGGATTAATAGCAACTCCATAATCGCCGGGGATTTCAACACCCCACTGACGGCACGAGACAGATCCTCCAAACAGAAAATTAATAAAGAAACAATGGACTTAAACAAAACTCTAGAACAATTGGGTCTGACAGACATCTACAGAACATTCTACCCAAAATCCACTGAATATACGTTCTTCTCATCAGCTCACGGGACATTCTCTAAGATTGACCATATCCTAGGACACAAAGAAAATCTCAAGAAATTTAAAAAAATAGAAATCATACCATGTACCTTCTCAGATCACAGTGGAATAAAATTAGAAATCAACCCTAATAGAAACTCACATTTCTACACAAAAACGTGGAAATTAAACAACCTCCTACTAAATGATTACTTCGTAAATGAAGAAATCAAGACGGAAATAAAAAACTTCTATGAAGAAAACGACAATGGAGAGACAAGTTATCAACTCCTCTGGGACACAGCTAAAGCAGTTCTGAGAGGAAAGTTTATCTCCATAAATGCCTATAACCAAAAGGCAAGAAGATCACAAATAAACAATCTAATGAAACGACTCAAAGAGCTGGAAAAAGAAGAACAGACCAACCGCAAACCCAGCAGAAGAAGTGAAATCAACAAGATCAAATCAGAACTAAACGAAATTGAAAACAGGAAAGCTATTCAGGAGATTAATAAAACAAAAAGTTGGTTCTTTGAAAAAATAAACAAGATTGACACGCCGTTGGCTAAGCTAACGAAAAGCAGAAAAGAGAAATCTCTAATAAGCTCCATCAGGAATAAAAAAGGAGATATCACAACTGATCCCAAAGAGATACAAGATACAATTTATGAATACTACAAAAATCTTTATGCACACAAACTGGAAAATGTGGAGGAAATGGACAAATTTCTAGAAACACACAGCCTCCCTAGGCTCAACCAGGAAGAAATAGATTCCCTGAACAGACCAATCTCAACAGCTGAAATAGAAACAGCAATTAAAAATCTACCTAAAAAGAAAAGTCCCGGTCCAGATGGCTTCACACCTGAATTTTACCATACTTACAAAGAAGAACTAGTACCTATCTTGCAGAAACTATTCCACAACATCGAGAAGAATGGAAACCTCCCCGACACCTTTTATGAAGCGAATATTACTCTGATACCAAAACCAGGAAAGGATGCAACAAAAAAAGAAAACTACAGACCAATATCCCTAATGAATATAGATGCAAAAATTTTCAACAAAATCTTAGCTAACCGAATCCAGACACTTATCAAAAAAATAATCCACCATGACCAAGTGGGCTTCATCCCACGGATGCAGGGATGTTTCAACATACGTAAATCTATAAATGCAATTCACCACATAAACAGAAGCAAAAACAAAGACCACATGATCCTTTCAATAGATGCAGAAAAAGCTTTTGACAAAATTCAACACCCTTTCATGATACGAACACTTAAGAAAATAGGCATAGAAGGGACATACCTAAAAATGATACAAGCCATATATGACAGACCCATAGCCAACATCATACTGAATGGGGAAAGATTGAAATCATTCCCACTTAGAACTGGAACCAGACAAGGCTGCCCACTATCTCCACTTCTGTTCAACATAGTGCTGGAAGTCTTGGCTACAGCAATCAGACAGGAAAATGGAATCAAAGGTATCCAAATAGGGGCAGAAGAGATCAAACTTTCACTGTTTGCTGATGATATGATATTGTATCTAGAAAACCCCAAGGATTCAACCAACAAACTCCTGGAACTGATCAATGAATTTAGTAAAGTCTCAGGATACAAAATTAATACACAGAAATCAGAGGCATTCATATACGCCAACAACAATCTAATTGAGAACCAAATCAAAGACTCAATTCCCTTCACAATAGCAACAAAGAAATTAAAGTACCTAGGAATATATTTAACCAAAGAGGTAAAAGACCTCTACAGGGAGAACTATGAAACACTGAGGAAGGAAATAGCAGAGGATGTAAACAGATGGAAATCCATACCATGCTCGTGGATCGGTAGACTCAATATCATCAAAATGTCTATACTACCCATACTGATCTACAGATTCAATGCAATACCTATTAAAATCCCATCAGCATTCTTCACAGATATAGAAAAAATAATTTTACGCTTCGTATGGAACCAAAGAAGACCCCGAATATCAAGAGCAATTCTAGGCAACAAAAACAAAATGGGAGGCATTAATATGCCAGATATCAAACTATACTACAAAGCTGTAGTAATTAAAACAATATGGTATTGGCACAAAAACAGGAATATTGACCAGTGGAACAGATGTGAAAATCCTGATATAAAACCATCCTCATATAGCCATCTCATCTTTGACAAAGCAGACAAAAACATACGCTGGGGAAAAGAATCCCTCTTCAATAAATGGTGCTGGGAAAACTGGATAGCCACCTGTGGAAGGCTAAAACAGGACCCACACCTTTCACCTCTCACAAAAACCAACTCACGCTGGATAACAGACTTAAACCTAAGATATGAAACTATTAGAACTCTAGAGGAAAAAGTTGGAAACACTCTCCTAGACATCGGCCTGGGCAAAGAGTTTATGAAGAAGTCCCCAAAGGCAATCACAGCAGCAACAAAAATAAATAAATGGGACATGATCAAACTACAAAGCTTCTGCACAGCCAAAGAAATAGTCATGAAAGTAAACAGACAACCTACAGAATGGGAGAACATTTTTGCATGCTATGCATCCGATAAGGGACTGATAACTAGAATATACTTAGAACTCACGAAAATCAGGAAGAAAAAATCAAATAACCCCATTAAAAAGTGGGCAAAGGACTTGAACAGAAATTTTTCTAAAGAAGACAGAAGAATGGCCAACAAACATATGAAGAAATGCTCAACATCTCTAATCATCAGGGAAATGCAAATCAAAACCACAATGAGATATCACTTAACCCCAGTGAGAATGGCCTTTATCAAAAAATCTCCAAACAATAAATGCTGGCGTGGTTGCGGAGAGAGAGGAACACTCCTACACTGCTGGTGGGACTGCAAACTAGTTCAACCTCTGTGGAAAGCAATATGGAGATACCTTAAAGCGATACAAGTGAATCTACCGTTTGATCCAGCAATCCCATTGCTGGGCATCTACCCAAATGATCCAGTGACACTCTACAAAAAAGACACCTGCACTCGAATGTTTATAGCAGCACAATTCATAATTGCAAGGCTGTGGAAACAGCCCAAGTGCCCATCAATCAAAGAATGGATTAATAAAATGTGGTATATGTACACCATGGAGTACTATTCAGCTCTAAGAAACAATGGTGATATAGCACACCTTATATTTTCCTGGTTAGAGCTGGAACCCATACTACTAAGTGAAGTATCCCAAGAATGGAAAAACAAGCACCAGATATATTCTCCAGCAAACTGGTATTAACTGAGTAGCACCTAAGTGGACACATAGGTGCTACAGTAATAGGGTATTGGGCAGGTGGGAGGGGGGAGGGGGGCGTGTATATACATACATAGTGAGTGAGATGTGCACCATCTGGGGGATGGTCATGATGGAGACTCAGACTTTTGGGGGGAGGGGGGAAATGGGCATTTATTGAAACCTTAAAATCTGTACCCCCATAATATACCAAAATAAAAAAAAATAATTAAAAAAAAAATTGGTTTACCCCAATTTCAAGACCTCTTTCTTAGGGGAGTATTATCAATACATTTAGTGGCTAAAAGATGAGTTATAATTATTTTTTATGTTTTTTTTTCTTTTTAAAATTTATTATTATTTTTTTTTAATTTCATAATATTACTGGGGTAAAAAAGCTTTGGTTATATAAATTGCCTTTGTACAACCTTAATAGCATACCCATCACCCAGACAGCACACACCACACCTGATAGGTGTGTATTTATCCATCTCCTCCTTCCTCCTCCTGTCTGACACCCTATGAATGTCACTTTCCATAAGTGCATTTTACTGTTAATCAGTTAGTACCAATTTAATGGTAAGTACATGTGGTGTTTGTTTTTTCCATTCTTGTGACTCTTCACTTAGAAGAATGGCCTCCAGCTCCATCCAGGATGTACAATAGGAAGTTCATCATCTATTTTTATGGCTGAGTAGTATTCCATGGTATGCATAGGCCACATTTTATTAATCCATTTATATATTGGTGGTCACTTGCATTGTTTACACATATGTGCAATTGTGAATTGTGCTGCTATAAACATTGGAGTGCATATGTGTTTTTTATAGAATATCTTTTCTTCCTTTGGGTAAAGAGCCAGTAGTGGGATTGCCAGATCAAATGGTAGTTATAATTTTAGTTCTTTGAGGTATCTCTATACTAATTTCCATAGAGATTCTATTAGTTTGCAGTCCCACCAGCAGTGTACGAGTGTTCCTATCTCTCCACACGCATGCCAACATTTGTTGTTTTCATACTTTTTCATAAAAGTCATTCTCACTGGAGTTAGGTGATATTTCATTGTGCATTTGATTTGCTTTTCCCTGATTATTAGAGGTGTTGACCATTTTTTCACATGCTTCTTGGCCATAAATCTATCTTCTTTTGAAAAGTTTCTGTCAATGTCCTTTGTCCACATTTTAATATGGTTGTTTGATTTTTTTCTTGCTGGTTTTCCTCAGTTCTATATAGATTCTAGTTATCAGCCCTATATCAGATGTATAGAATGCAAATATTTTGACCCAATCTGTAGGTTGTCTATTCACTCTAGCAGTAGTTTCCTTGGCTGGGCAGAAGCTTTTTAATTTGATCAGGTCCCATTTATTTATTTTTGTTATTGCTATGATTGCCTTTGAGGTCTTCTTCATGAATTATTTGCCTAATCAGATGTCTATAAAACTTTTTCTAACATTTTATTCTAGAATTTTTATAGTTTCATGCTTTAGGTTTAAGTCTGTTATACATTGTACATTGATTTTTGTGAGAGGTGAGAGGTGCAGGTCCTGTTTCAGTCTCCTACACGTGGCCATCTGTATTCCCAGCATCATTTATTGAATGAGAATTCTTTTCCTCAGTGCATATTTTTGTTTTCTTTGTCAAAGATCAGCTGGCTATATGAGGATTATTTTATATCGGGGTTCTCAGCCCTGTTTCATTGGTCTATATATCTGCTGTTGTGCTATGGCCATGCTGTTATAGTTACTATAGCCTTTTAGTATAGCTCGAAGTCTGGTAGATTGATGCTGATGCTCATCAATTTGTCCTTTTTTTTTCTAGTTGTTAGAAATAGGATTTTTATTTTATTTTATCATATTATGGGGGTACAAATATTGTTAGGGTTACATATATTGCCCCTGCCACTCCTCCCCCCACCCCCCGCCTTACCAAAACATCAAGCGTGTCCTACCCTCAGGTGGTGCACATCGCACCTATTTTGTAAGTGTAAATTCTTTTCCTCTTCCCCCCTCCCATTTGCCCACCATCTGATAAAAGTTCCTCCTCCCTTTTTTTTGATCTTTGGGTTACATTGTATATCTTTGCCCACCCTCCCCCGTTACCGAAAGGAGAAGAGGAACAATCACAAGGCCTGGAAAATTTGTTTCATGGAATACTCAAGGAAAACAATTTGCCCTTTTTGATAAATGTTGCCTTAGCTATATGGGGTCTTCTCTGGTTCCATATGAAGCATAAATATATTTTTTCTAGATATGTGATAAATTATGTTGGTATTTTAATAGAAATTGTACTGAATCTGCAGATCACTTTGTGTTCTATAGACATTTTAACAATGTTGATTCATGAACATGGTATGATTGTCCATCTGCTTGGGTCCTCTCTATTTCATTCCTTAGGTTTCATAGTTATCCCTGTTTAGGTCTTCACTTTACTAGTTAAATACATTCATAGGTATTTTATGTTCTTTGTGGCTATTGTGAAAGGTGTTCAGTCTTTGATTTGGTTCTGTTTGACTGTTGTTGGTGTATACGAATGCTACTGATTTGTGTAAAATGATTTTGCAACTGAGACTTTCCTGAATTAATTTATCAATTACAGTAGTCTCATGGAAGAATATTTGGGGTTTTCTATATGTAAGGTATATCATCAGCAAAGAGCAATAATTTGACTTCTTCTGCCCCCATTTGGATGTCCTTGATTACCTTGTCTTGTCAGATTGCTCCGGCTAGGAATTCCAGCACTATGTTGAATAGAAGTGGTGATAGAGGACAACCTTATCTGGGTCCAGTTATAAGCACAAATGCTTTCAATTTGTCCCTGTTCATTATGATTTTAGCTGTGGGTTTGTCTTGTATGGCTTTTATCATTTTAAGGTAAGTCCCTTCTATGCCTATGTTGTTAAATGTTCTTATCAAAATGTGTTGAATTTTGTCAAATGCTTTCTCTGCATCTACTGAGAGGATCATATTGTCCCTGTTTTTACTTCTCTTTTATGTGGTGAATTATATTTATAGATTTGTGTGCAGAATAATCACCAGTTCTACCTTTTATGTGTGGTTGAATCGGGTGTGAAACCTTCTGGCCTGGGATTTTTTAAGAGGTTTTTCTATTGCTGCTTCAATTTTGGTACTTAATATTGGTCTGTTTACCATTTCTGTTTGAACCTAGTGAGGCTGTAGTGTTTTTGAGAATTTTTCATTTCCTCCGCATTTTCAATATTATGTGCATAGAGATTTTTACATTATTCAGAGGTGACATTTTGTATTTTTGTGGTATCAGTTGCAATTTCTCCTTTTTCATTTCTGATTAAATTTATTAGAGCCCTTTCTTTTCTGCTTCTGATTAATCTAGGGAGAGGTATTTCAATTATGTTTATCTTTTCAAAGAACCAGGTTATTTTTTATTAATCTTTACCATAGTTCTTTTGTTATCAATTTCATTTAGTACTGTTCCGATCTTGTTTATTTCTTTTCTTTTTCTGGGTTTGGAATTGCTTTTCTCTTTTTTCCTAGTTTTCTGAATCGATTCATTCAATTGTTGATTTGTAGTCTTTCTGTCTTTTGGATGTAGGTATATAAGGCTATGAATTTTCCCATCAGGACTGTTTAGCTGTGTCCCACTGATTTTGATAACATGTGTACTCTTTATCATTTAGTTCAAAGAATCTTTTGATTTGTATCTCAATTTCCTCCTTGTCCCAATAAACTTTCAGCAATGATGATAGTTTCTGTTGGAGTGATTTCTCATTTTATTTCACTGTGGTCTGAGAAGATGCATGGTGTGATTTTTATTTTATTTTTTTTAATTTGTTGAGACGTCTTTTGGCCTAGAGTATAGTTAATCTTAGAGAATGTTCCATGAGCTGATGAGAAGAATGCATATTCAATGCTTCTTGGGTAGAAAGTTCCGTAAATGTATGTTAGGCCCATTTGTTCTATAGTTTCCCTTAAGTCCTTGTTGTTGTTGTTGTTTATTTTCTGTTTGGAGCATCCATCTTGTTCTGTTAGTGAGGAGTTGATTTTCCCAGCTGTTAAGGTGCTATTGTTTATAATTTTGTTTAGATCAAGTAGGATTTGCAGAATAGACACTCACCAACCAGTGTAAAGTTATCCAAAAGCTAAAGATCAAAGGCCAGATACCACAATGCCTCAAGACATAAAACAAAGCAACAAAGTTCTACTCCACAGGATGAACAGAAATCCACCTCACTTATGAATTATTTCAATAAATGTTAATGACTTGAGCTGCCCACTGAAGGGACATGGGCTGGTGGAATGGATAAATAAATATACAGAGCCAAGTACCTGCTGTCTTCTGGAAATACATCTGACCCAAAATATTCATTCACACTCAAGGTGAAGGAATGGAAAACAATACTCCACACAGAAACCAAAATAAAGCTGGTTTAGTAGTTCTCATGTCAGATAACTTCATCTTCAAATAAAAAAAAGTAATGAAAGACAATGACAGTCATTATATAATGGTAAAAGGAACAATTCAACAAGAAGACATAATAATTCTAACTATTTACCCACCCAACACAAGAGCACTGAGATCTTAAGTTACACTTCTAATGAAAACAATCAGTGAATTAAATGTATTGCTTCCTAGATAGTGGGAAATAATTCTAAGTTTGGTCTCTAGCATATATACTCTGCTACATTAAGAAACATTTTTGCTTAAAATCATATTCTTACAATGAATGACCTTTTATTAGAAATTCTATCTTGGTCTTCACATTTAGACAAGATTATTTTTTTCCCTGACTAATCTTTCCAAATATTTCTACCTAATATGTCAGTTAAACTTAAACAGTTTGTTTCTGTAATATCTGCTTTCAAGAAGGAAGGCAACACTGAGAGATAAGTATATGTTGTGCTTTGGGATCAGAATTATAAATGATTAAACAGATATTATGACAATTTGATAGAAAACAAGGGCATGTGTTATAAATATTGTGATGCCCTCCCCATCAACGGATTAACTCTTATTATCATGATTTTTTTTCTGGTATCCATACCTCTTCCATATAGCCCTTGTGCCCTGGGGAAAGAAAACTCTATCTCTGGCTTCTAGAATGAGTCAAATGAATTAGAGGTAAGATAGCATAATGTCATTTATTGCCACAAGATAGTTTTAGGAGTAAGCCAGTTTTAGGAGTAAAAAAATGATAAAAATCAGTGCAATAAGTAGGAAAGCATATAATATGTATAACAATTTATGTAATTATTTAGGACACATTTAGGAGAGGAAAGAGGATGTTCGTAATAATAACAGCAAAATATTAGACATAACCTGGTACTGTCTCATAAACTAGAACATAGGAGGATCCAACCAATAAGATATGAGAAGTGTACTGGAAGATTCTGAAACAGAATTTCTCTTGTTGTGAGTATATATCCAAAAGAAATAAAATCAGTATCTCAAAGAGATATCTGCACCTCATGCTAATCACATCATTATTCACAATAGCCAAGATATGGAATAAATCTAAGTGTCCCTCAATGGTTGAATGGAATAGGAAATATGTATTATGTATACACATATGCATGCATATCAATATGTGCATATATACATATATATGCATATATACACATATATACATATGCATACAAGAAAATACCATTAACCATAAAAAAGGAAATTATGCAACTTGCAACAACACAGATAGACCTAGAGGACATTATGTTATGTAAGCCAGGCACAGAGAGACAAGTACTGAATGATCTTATATGTGGAATCTAAAAATGTTGAATTCATAGATATAGAGGGTAAAATGGTGGTTTCCGAGGGATGGGGATGAGGAAATGGAAAGATGTAGGTCAAAAGGTCCAAACTTTCAGTATGAAATAAACAAGTTCTGAGGCTTTGACATATGAAATGATTATAGATGTGTTAATTAATTTGATTATTATTATCATTATAAAATGTGTATATATATAAAATAATTATATTGTACACCTTGAACATATACAATCTTTGTCAATTAAATAATTAATTTAAATTTTTTTCTTGTTATACAGGGAAGGCTTGTAAATGTTAGTTTATCCATGTTTTACATCACTTCTGTGATTTCTGTTTATTTGTCTTGGCTATCATAAAGATAAACATCTAAAAAATTAGATCCATTGCAAATTATCTTATTTAAATGAACCAATTCAATTATTTCAACCTTCTTACTAACTAAATAACATTTTATTCACTTTAATTAGTACCAAATTTTAGTAGATAAAGCTCTGTGGTAGTTTGAAAACTTTACCCTTTCTGAAAGAAATGGGGTGATGAAGAATAGAAGAAGGGTGGTACTTCTCCCTTCACCATCTGAACAACAAGAAAACACAAAATCATATATCATTTCTTTGATAGTCATAGGTGTGACCATGAGTCTAAATGAATTTTTACTAAAGATGATCAAAGAACTTTACTGTTAATATGAGTAATTTTAATAACTACAGAAGCAAACAATGCCAAGTTTTAACTTTCACCTGACTTATAAAAAATTAAAAGTGGAGGGAGGTAAGAAGAGTATGAAGTTGTTAATGAAAAGAATAGAATTGTTTTTATTATTAATTATCTTTCCCTTCAATCAGTGAACTGAACTCAGTTCTGGGGGAAAAAAACACTATTCCCACAGGATACACAAGGTCCAATAACTTCCTCCTTCATGCTTAATAATCTTGTATGTGAATAACCAATCTAATTTTTGGAAACAAATTGCTCCTTGGGAATATGTTATTTCAACCCAAAGTGAATATATTACTCACTTTTAAAGTAGCAATAAAGATTATATAAGATGCAATTCATTATTTTTCTAACTGTTTCATGATTCAATTGGGAGGTGAGACTTAAATCACATCCAGGATGTCTACCTTAATTAAGTTGCTTTTAAAATCAAATACAATATAATTTTAACATAAAAATGCCACTCAAGGGAAACATTTCATTTACAAGGACAATTAATGAAATTTAAAGTGAAATATCTTGGTTAGAGGAATATAGAACATGTAATTTCTGGTCAGCACTAAAATTGCTGCTAGAGACTTCAATAGTGGACTCCTCTTACTAATACACTAAGAAATCATATCATTTTTGAAGTTCAGGCAAGGACTTTAGGAAGAAAAAATTATTCCAGGACACACAAATATATATATATATATATATATATATATTTATTCCAAAATTAAAAATAATGGGGAATACTAGGAAATAATTTAGATTACTAGGGCACTGTAGGCCTAAATTCTTGACCTGGCTTCACTAGTAGATTACTTGCAAATTGTGAGACCCGTCTTATGTTTTTCTCATTAAACCATAAAAGACCCTTTATCTACCATGACACTGTCCAATTAATTAAATCCAGTATCCAAGGTCCTCCTCCATGACATAACACCAAACTAACTGTTCAGCCCTATCTCTTCCTTCTCTTTAGCCACTTACACTGAGGTGGATGGAAACATTTGCTATTTCTAGCACATACACAATGCTTTCTTACTTATGATTTTATTCATACTAGTCCATCTGGTTCAAATCCTTCTCTGAAATCTATCTACACACACAAACACACACACCCTGCCATAATTAATATTATATATTTATGATATAAAATATGAGGTTTTGGTAAATGTACACATTATTGGTTGATTAAATTAATTTAATTAACATATCCATTACTTCACATACTTATACTTTTTCTGTGGTAAGAACATATAACATCTATTCTCTTAGCAATTTTCAGGTACATAATACATTTTTATTAACTAAAACCGCCATACTATACAATAAATCTCTAGAAAGTATTCTTCCTGTCTAACTGACACTTTGTATTCATTGATTAACTTCTTTCTTGTACATTGTTCCCTCCAGCCTCTGATAACCACCATCCTACTCTCTACTACTATGAGTTCCCTGTTATTATGTTCCACATACAACTGATATCATGTGGTATTTTTCATGTGCCTGGCTGTTTTCATTTATCATAATGTTCTCCAGATTCATCCATGTTGTTGAAAGTGAGAGATTACTTCTTTTCTGGGCTCAATAGCATTTTATTGTGAAGAACACTTAGGTTGTTTCCATATGTTGACTATTGTAAATAATACTGCAATGAATATGTGAGTGTATCTATCATTTCAATTTACTAATTTCTTTCCTTTTGGATATATATCTAGTAGTTGGATTTCTGAACCATATGCTAGTTGCATTTTTAATTCTGTGAGGAAACTCCATACTGTTTTTCAATAGTGGCTGTACCAATTTACATTCCCACTAGCAGTGTACAAGTGTTTCTTTTACTCCGCATCCTTGCCATCACTTGTTATCTTTTGTCTTTGTGCTAATGGCCACTCTAACAGGTATGAAGTGATATCTTATTGTGGTTTTAACTTACATTTTCTAGATATAAGATCATATCATCAAGGAAAATCAATAGTATGACCTCCTGTTTGTGCTTCTTCTTTTGAGAAATGTCTGTTCAGGTCCTTAGTCCAACTTTATATCAGGTTATTTGTTTCCTTACTAATTAGTTGTTTGAATTGCTTATTTATTTTGGATATTAACCACTTATCAGATATATGCTTTATAAACATTTCCCCTCATTTTCTAGGCTGTATCCATTCTATTGATCATCTCTTGTGCTGTGCAGAAGTTTTTGAGTTTGATGCAATCCCATTTATCTATTTTTGTTTTTATTGCCTGTGCTTTTCAGGTCACATACAAAACAAACAAACGAACAAACAAACAACAACAAAAACAAAAACAAATTTGCCAACAACAATGTCGAAAATAGTTTTTCTTGTTTTCTTCTAGTAGTTTTATAGTTTCAGATTTTATGTTTAAGTTTTTAAGCCATTTTGGGTTGACTTTTGTAAATGGGGTAAAATAAGGGTCTAATTTCATTTTTTTTTTGCATGTGAATAACCTGTTTTCAATATATGTGGAGATATATTGAAAAGACCTCCCTTTCTCCATTGTGTATTTCAGGCATCTTTGTTGAGATCAGTTGACTGCAAACATGTGGATTTATTTCCGGGCTCTCTATACAAATTATTTGGTTTATGTGCCAATTTTTATGCGAGTGCCATGCTGTTTTATTACCACAGCTTTGCAGAGTTTTTAAAAACAGGTAGTGTAATGCAATAAACATTCGAGAGCAGGTGTGTCTTTGATAAAATGACTTATTTTCCTTTGGCTAAATATGTAGTAGTGGGATTGCTGGATCAGATGGCAGGTCTACTTTTAGTATTTTGAGGAAACTCCATACTGTTTCCATAGAGGTTGTACTAATTTCTAGTCCTATGAACAACCTATGAGTGTTGCTATCTCTCTGCACCCATGCCAACATCTATTATTTTTGGATTTTTAAATAAAAGCCATTCTAAATGGAGTAAGATGATATCTCATTATGGTTTTAATTTGCATTTCCCTGATGATTAGTTATGTGGAGCATTTTTTCATATATTTATTGGGCATTTGTCTATCATCTTTTGAAAAGCTTCTATTTATGTCTTTTGCCCACATTTTGATGGAGTGATTTTTTTTCTTGCTAATTTGCTTGAGTTCTTTGTCAGTTTCAGTTATTAGCCCTTTATCAGATATATTGCTCGTGAATATTTTCTCTCATTCTGTAGTTTATTTGCTCTCTTTACTATTTACTTAGCTGTGCAAAAACCTTTTAATTTAATCAAGTCCAATTTTTTATTCTTTATTGTTTCTGTGATTCCCATCAGGGTCTTTTTCATAAATTCTTTGCCTAGACCAATATCTAGAAGAGTTTTTTGTTTTTTTTCTATATTTACCTCTAGAATTCTTATAGTTTCATTGCTAAAATTTAAGTCTTTTAGCCATATTGAATTAATGTTTGTGAGTGGTGAAAGATATGGATTCTGTTTCATTTTTCTGCATGTGGTTATCAAATTTTTCCATCACCATTTATTTAATAAAGCTTTTTCCTCAGTGTATATTGCTGTATGGTTTGTCAAGAACGAGTTGGCTGTATATAGATGGTTTTTACCTGGGTTCTCTGTTCTGTTCCATTGGACTATGTTTCTATTTTTGCATCAATATCATGCTATTTTGATTATTACAGACCTATAGCATAGTTTGAAGTCTGGTAACTTAGCTTCCACATTTGTTATTTCTTTTTAATTTCAGCATATTACAGGGGTACAAAAGTTTAGGTTATGTATATTGCCCTTGCCTGGTCTAAGTCAGAGCTCAAAGCGTATACATCCCTCAAATGGTCTGCACCACACCGATTAGGTGTGAATATATCCATCTGCTCCTAACTCCCACCTGCCAACATCCAATGAATGTTACTACTATATATACACTTCAGTGTTGATCAGTTAATACCAATTTGATGGTGAGTACATGCGGTGCTTGTTTTTCCACTCTTGTGATATTTCACTTAGTAGAATGAGTTCAAGCTCTATGCAGAATAACACAAAAGGTGCTAAATTCCCATTGATTTTGTGGCTGAGTAGAACTCCATGGTATTCTAATACCACATTTTATTAATCCTCTCATGTATTGATGGGCACTTGGGTTGTGTCCACATCATTGCAATTGTGAATTGTGTTGGCATAAATATTCTAGTGAAGATGTCATTTTACAGAATTTCCTTTTTTCCTTTGGGTAAATACCAAGATTTGGGTTTGCTGGATCAAACAGTAGTTCTACATTTAGCACTTAGAGATATCTCCATATTACTTTCCACAGATATTGTACTATTTTCCAGTCCCACCAGCAATGTATGAGTGTTCCTATCTCTCCACATCCATGCCAACATTTATTGCATTGGGACTTTTTCATAAAAGCCATTCTAACTAGAGTTAAGTGATATCTCAATGTGGTTTTGATTTGCATTTCACCAATGATTATAAATATTGAGGATTTTTCATGTTTGTTGGCCATTAGTCTGTCTTCTTTTGAAAAGTTTCTGTTCATATTCTTTGCCCAGTTTTTAGTGCAGTTGTTTCATTTTTTTTTTTATTTCGGCATATTATGGGGGTACAGATTTTAAGGTTTCAATAAATGCCCATTTCCCCCCTCCCTCCAAAAGTCTGATGTTTCATTTTTTATTGCTGATTTTCCTGAGTTCTACATAGATTCTAGATATCAGCCCTTTATTGGATGTATAGCAAGTGGATATTACCTTCAATTGTGCAGGTTGTCTGCTCTCATGATAGTGTCTTTGGCTATGCAGAAGCTTTTTAATTCGATCAGGTACCATTTATTAATTTTGTTGTTGTTGTTGCTGTGATTGCCTTTGGTGTCTTCTTCATAAATTCTTTGCCTAGGTCAATGTCTACAACAGTTTTTCTAACATTTTCTTCTAGAATTCTTATAGTTTCATGCCTTAGGTTTAAGTCTGTTATCCACTGTGACTAAATTTTTGAGAGAGGTGAGAGATGAAGATCTTGTTTCAATCTTCTACATGTGACTATCCAATTTTTCCAGCATCATTTATTGAAGAGGCATTCTTTAACCCAGTATATGTTTTTGTCTGCTTTGCCAAAAATAAGATAGTTTTGTGAGGATGGTTTTATATCTGGATTCCCATTTCTGTTTGATTGGTCTATGTCTTTGTTCTTGTGCCAATACCATATTTTTAGTTATTATAGCTTTTTAGGATAGCTTGAAGTCTGGTATATTGATGCTTCCCAATTTGTTCTTTTTGCTTAAGATTTCTTTTGCTATACGGGGTCTTCTCTGGTTCCATACAAAGCATAGAATTATTTTTTTCTAGATTTGTAAAAAATGATGTTGGTATTTTAATAGAGATTGCATTGAATCTCTAGAAAACTTTGGGTATCATAGACATTTTAACAATGTTGATTCTGCTGACCCACGAGCATAGTTTTGTTTCCCATGTGTTCACATTCTCTGCTATTTCTTTCCTCAGGGTTTTGTAGTTCTCCTTGTAGAGGTCTTTCACATCTTTAGTTGAATATATTCCTAGGCATTTTATTTGTTTGGTGTTGGAATTGTGAAGCATTTTGAGTCTTTGATTTGGTTCTCAGGTTTACTGCTGTTAGTGTATAGGCATGCTACTGTTATCTGTACAATGATTTTGTAACCTAAGACTTTGCTGAATTTGTCTATCAATTCCAGTAGTCTCATTACAAAATCTTTGGGATTTTTAGAATGAAATCAAAAGATTCTTTGAACTAAATGATAAAGAAGACACAGTTATCAAAATCCTTGGTATACAGCTAAAGCAGTCCTGAGAGGAAAAAATATATTCATAAATTCCAACATCCAAAAGACAGAAAGATCACAATTCAACATTCTAATGAATTATCTCAGGAAAGTCAAAAAGGCTAAGCAAACTATTCCTAAACCCAACAAAAGAAAATAAATAACAAAGATCAGAGCAGAACTAAATGAATTTGAAAACGAAGAAAAAACTGTACAGAAGATTAATGAAGCAAAAAGTTGGTTCTCTGAAAAACTAAATAAAATTAATATACCTTTTGCTAGATTAATGAGAAGCACAAAAGAAATGACTCTAAAAAGCTGAATCAGGAATGAAGAAGGAGAAATTACAACTGATACCACAGAAATACAAAATATTATCTATGAATACTATAAAAACCTCTATGTACATTAACTTGAAAACGTGGAGGAAATGGACAAATTCTTGGAATCACAAAGCCTCCCTAGGCTGAATCAGAAGAAATAGGTTTCCTGAACAGACCAATATTAAGCACTGAATTTGAAACAGCAATAAAATACTTTCCTAAAAAGAAAAGTCCCAGAGCAGATGGTTTCACACCCAATTGTTACCAGACGTACAAAGAAGAACTGGTTTCTCGCCTTCAGAAATTATTCCACAACATTGAGAAGGAAGACATTTTCCCCAAAAAAGTTTTATGAAGCCAACATCACCGCAATTCCAAAACCATGAAAGAAGTCAACAACAACAACAGAAAAAGAAAACTACAGGTCAATATTGCTTATGGACATAGTCGCAAAAATTCTCAAAAGAATCCTAGCAAACAAAAATCAGGTGGTTATCAAAAAAAAAAAAAAAATCCATCATGACCAAGTGGGCATCTTTCCAGAGATGCAGGATTGGTTCAACATATGCAAATCTATAAATGTAATTCAACACATAAATTGAAGTAAAAATAAAGACCTTATGATTCTCTGAATAGATGCAGAAAAAGTATCTGACAAAATTCAGCAACGTTTTATAATAAGAACACTTAATAAAATAGGCATAGATGGGACTTACCTAAAAATGATACGAGCCATATATGACAAACACACAACTAACGTCATACTGAACAGGGAAAAATTGAAAGCATTTGCACTTAGAACTAGAATGAGACAAGGTTGTCTTCTATCAACGATTCTGTTCAACATAGTGCTGGAAGTCATAGCCAGTGCAATCACACAAGGGAAGGAAATCAAGGGTATCCAAATGGGGGCAGAAGTGTTCTAACTATTGCTCCTTGCTGATATGATCTTATATCTAGAAAAACCCCAAAGATTCTGCCATGAAGAATATTTTATATTACTGGCTCGTTGGTGGTGGCTTTCCCTCTATTTGAATAAAGCAGACTGATCAACCAAAAGATCAAAGGGGACAATTAACTTCCCTTCCTCTGCCTGTTATCTCAATATATTGCAGGAAATAAGATCAAGAATGCAACCATACAAAGAGAAGAATTATTTTTTCTAGATCTGTGAAGAATGGTGGTGGTACTTTGAAGAGGATTGCATTAATTCTGTAGATGACTTTAGATAATACTGACATTTTAACAATATTGATTCTACCAATACATAGACAAAGTAGATTTTTCCATCTGTTTACATCTTATACAATTTATTTTTTAAGGGTTTCATAGTTCTCCTTGTATAAGTCTTTCGTACCTTTCATTATATATATATATTCCTAGATATTTAATTTTCTTTGGGACTATAGTATAAGGAATTGTGTTTTTGATTTGAGCTTTGGCTTGACAGTTCTTGGCATATATGAATGTCTCTGATTTGTGTGTATGGATTTTGTAACCTGAGACTTTACCAAATTCATTTATCAAATCTAGGAGTCTCTTGGAGGAATCCATGGGGTTTTGTAGGTATAATATCATCTCATTGGGGAAGAGTGAGAATTTGTTATCATCTGCACCCACTTGGATGCCCTTAATATCCATCTCTTCCATAATTGCTATAGCTAGGACTTTGAGCACTATGGTGAATAGAAGGGGAGACAGTGGGCATCCTTGTCTAGTTCTGGTTTGAGTGGGAATGGTTTCAATTTTTCCCCATTCAGTATGATACTCACTGTGTGTTTGTCAGATATGGATTTGATAATTTTAAGGTAAAAGCCACCTATGCCTATTTTGTTAAGAGTTTTTATCATAAAGATGTGTTGGATTTTGTGAAATGCTTTTTCTGCATCTATTGAAAGAATCATATGGTCTTTGTTCTTGTTTTTATTTATGAGATGACTGACTTCAAGCTGTACTAAAAAGCAATAATAATTAAATCAGCCTGGTAATGACACAATAACAAAAGCATTGATATTTAGAATAGGTCTGAGATTCCAGAGATGACACCATCTGCATATGGTAACTTAATCTTTGATAAAGCAGACAAAAATATACATTGGTAAAAAGAATCTATCTTCAATAAATAGTGCTGGCAAAATTGGTTATCTACATGCAGAAGAATGAATCAGGATCCCTACCTCTCACCTCTCAAAAAACTCCACTCAAGATGTATAACAGACTTAAACCTAAGGAATGAAACCCTAAGAATCCTAGAAGAAGATGTTGAGAAAACTCTTTCTGACATTGGCCTAGGCAAAGAATTATTGAAGAAAACCCCCCAAAGCAATCACCGTGGCAACACAAATAATCAAATGGGATCTGATCAAATTAGAAAGCTTCTGCTCGGCCAGAGAAACTATCATTAGAGCGAATAGACAACCTACAGAATGAGAGAAAATATTTGCTCTCTAAACTTCTGATAAAAGTTGAATAACAAGAATCTATCTAGAACTCAAAATAATTAACAAGAAAGAATCAAACAACTCCATCAAGAAATAGGCAACGGAAATGAACAGAAACTTTTCCAAAGAAGACAGAATAATGGCCTGCAATCGTATAAAAAAATGCTCAGCATCTCTAATCATTAGAGAAATGCAAATCAAAACCACAATGATTTATCACCTAACCCCAGTGACATTGGCCTCTATCAAAAAACCCCAAAACAACAAATGCTAGCGAGGATGTGGAGAGACAGAAACACTCTTACACTGCTGGTGGGACTGAAAATTAGTGCAACCTTTGTAGAAAAGAATTTGGAGATACCTCAAACAGCTAAAAATAGAAATACCATTCTATCCAGCAATAGCACTATTAGACATTTACCCAAAAAGAGCATAAGACATTCTATAATAAAGACATCTGCACCTGAATGTTTATGGCAGCACAATTCACTATTGCAAGGATGTGGAAACAACCCAAGTGCCTGTCAATTCATGACTGGATTATTAAAATTTGGTATATGTTTACAATGGAATATTACTCAATTCTAAGAAAAGACAGTGAGCTCACACCGCTTATATTATCCTGAATTGAGCCTAAGCCCATTATCCAAAGTGAGGTGACACAAGATCAGAAAAATGGGTTCCACATATACTCGCCATCAAATTGGTACTGACTGATTATCAGTATGGTGCTCTAAGGGTGGTGGTGTTCACCAAAGATTCAGGGGTGAGGGGTAGACACACATCTGAGGGATATGGCTAACAGTGTGGAGGGGGGGCATACCTCTAACTCTTGCTAGGTAAAGGCAAAGTTATAACATCTAACAAAAATGTTAAAAAAAAAAAAAAACATTTATCCGGTGTCAGGTTGGTTGGAGGGGGTAGGAGCGGATGGGTGTATGTGTATATATATATATACACACGCACACACACACACACACACACACACACACATTATAAGTGGGATGTGCATTGTCAAGGGGATGGACATGCTTGAAGTTCTGACTTGAGGAGGGGAGGGAAGGCAAGAGCAATGCATGTAACCTTAACATTTGTACCCCCATATTATGCTGAAGTAATAATTTAAAAATGCAACCAAATCTGGTCTAAATTATTTTAAACACAATACCTGTCTCCTAAGTTACTTTATAAGTCAATCTGTTTCTCCCATCCATTTGTCCTCCCTAACACCATTTGTTCCCCCTATACAGGATTACCTGCACACCTCATTTTCCCTCCCCTCCAGAAAGACAAGTATAAAAATATCTGTATTTCACTGATATGTTGAGTAGCCACTCTGCAATTCTCCCCATGTGTATGGTAAATATATCTTTCTCTTATTATTCTGCCTTAATCATAAGTTGATCTTTCAGTGAAATTTCTGGGCATTTTTCCCCTACCCCTGCAATATATTAAACTCCACAATCAAACAACATAGATTGAATTGATGAAAAAACAAGATCCAACTATAGGTATTCAGTTTTAATTTAAGGACACAAATAGGCTGAAAGTTAAGGTATGGAAAAAGAAATACTATCAAATGGTAAAGAAAGGAGAGAAGAGGTAGCTATTCTTATATCAGACAAAAGACATTAAGTCAAATTTGCCCACAAGAGACAAAGAATGACATTAGACAATGATTAAAGAGTCAAATTACCAGAAACATATAACACATTTATATGCAGCCAACATCAGAGTACCTAAACATATAAAGCAAGCATTGACATAATTGAAGGGAGATACATAGAACAATAAAAGAAGATTTTAATATCCCACTTCCAATAGTGCACAGAATATCCAAACGGAAAATCAATAAAGAACCAGCAGACTCAACAAACACTATAGACCAAATAGACCTGACAGACATACACAAAATACTCCACCAAACTGCAAAAGAATACAAATACATTTTAAGTGCATAAATGATTCTCTAGAATAAATCACATGTTAGGTGACAAAACAGATTTTAACATATTTAAGAGGACGGAAATAATACCAAGTGTCATTTCCAAACACATGGAATAAAATTAGAAAGCAATAGAAGAAAAACTGAAAAAAATGTAAATATGTGTAAATTAATATACTCTTAAGTCACAAATGGGTCAAAGAAAAAAACAAAAAGGAAACTAGAAAATATCTTTAGACAGATGAAAATGAAAACAAAACATAATAAAACTTATGGGATGCAGCAAAACCAATGGTAATTGGAAATTTTATAATGATAAAAGCCTAGAGAAACAAGAAATATTTCTAATAGTCTAAATTTACACCTCAATGAACTATAAAAACAAGAACGAAGTAGGCTCATTGTTAGGAGAAAGAAAGAAATAATAAATATTGAAGCATAGAAGAGACGGGGAAGCAGGGGACTCGTCTGATCGAAGGGCCCTGAACCAAGGAGCGGCGGAGTTTGAGAAGCCAGCAGCTCGGGGGTTCGGCGGCAGCGGTCCCATCGGCCGAAGTTCTGGGCCGAGCGCGCAGGGTCGGGGGGGGGGGGGGGGTCCTGGACTTTGGCTTCTCGACTCGGTCCTGTTTCAACAGCGAACATGTTGCGGCCTGTCTGAAACAGGAAGGTTGTTGATTATTCACAGTTTCAAGAATCTGATGATGCAGATGAAGATTATGGAAGAGATTCTGGCCCTCCTGCTAAGAAAATTCGATCATCTCCCCGAGAAGCTAAAAATAAGAGGCGATCTGGAAAGAATTCACAGGAAGATAGTGAGGACTCAGAAGAAAAAGATGTGAAGACCAAGAAGGATGATTCTCACTCAGCAGAGGACAGTGAAGATGAAAAAGATCATAAAAATGTGCGCCAGCAACGGCAAGCAGCATCCAAAGCAGCTTCTAAACAGAGAGAGATGCTCATGGAGGATGTGAGCAGTGAGGAAGAACAAGAAGAAGAGGATGAGGCACCATTCCAGGAGAAAGATTCCGGCAGCGATGAAGATTTCCTAATGGAAGACGATGATGATAGTGACTATGGCAGTTCAAAAAAGAAAAACAAAAAGATGGTGAAGAACTCAAAACCTGAGAGAAAAGAAAAGAAAATGCCCAAACCCAGGCTAAAGGCTACAGTGACACCAAGTCCAGTGAAAGACAAAGGGAAAGTGGGTCGCCCCACAGCTTCAAAGGCATCAAAGGAAAAGACTCCTTCTCCCAAAGAAGATGACGAGGAACCAGAAAGCCCTCCAGAAAAGAAAACATCTGCAAGCCCCCCACCTGAGAAGTCTGGGGATGAAGGGTCTGAAGATGAAGCCCAGTCTGGGGAGGATTAAAAGTGATGATGGTTTGGGGAGAGATTTTATTAAAAAAAGGAAAAAGAAAAAGAAAAAAGTGGGAGGAAAAAAAGAACCTACTTAAGATAGAACATGGTTTTGGCTATGGCTTGACTCATGGCCTTTAAGTGCTTTTTTCCAGTTGTTAAAAGTAACATTTTTTTCTCTCGCTCGCTTTCTCTCTCTCTTCTCTCTCTCTCTCTCTCTCTCTCTCTCTCTCTCTCTCTCTCTCTCTCTCTCTCTCTCTCTCTCTCTCTCTCTCTCTCTCTCTTTTAAGAAAACCATTGTATGTTTAAGTGTTTAAGTTGCCTTTCTGTCTATTGGTCTCTTTGCCACCACCACCCCTTTCCCAATGAAAGCCGAGTCAAATTAATCACTGGATTGACCGCTTCATCTTTTTATTTTTAATGGAAGGTATACCACAGTTGTAAAGCAATAAGATTTGAGATGAACACTATGGAAACTGCTTTTTGCTAAATGATAGCAAGTTGAATAGGAATCCAAAACGTAGAAATGTTTTAGTTGAAGATGATTGCTTCTTTCTCTACCTGGACTTTTTAAAAATCAATTGTCATCTAATATGAATTTATATGTCTATATACACAAGTATAAATGTCTAAAAAATGTCATGACTTAAACTTCCACTGATGAGGCAGGTAGGAGATAAAAGAATTCTGAATTGTTACTAAAAGTACTCATATTTTTTATCTTGAGGGGAGGGTGGGGAATGGGGTTACCTGACCTTGTTTGAGTATTTTTTTTTTTATTTCATCACTTGTTATCTCAAAGAGACTTGGAGCCAGTGATCCTTTCATCCTGCAACAGTCTTTAAGGAGCTTAAAAAAAAGAAAGAGCCAGGGGGCTGCCAAAACTGAAATCACTCTCGATTTCATATTTCTTTCTCTAATGGTTCATGTTTTAAATATATATATATATATATATATATATATATATATATATATATATATATATATCCTGGGTTTTTTTTCTTTTGATAAAATTTTACCAAGGATCCCCCCAAAATAAAACCGTCCTAGAATTTAATTGGCAAGATCAATCTACACATCACAGTGGATTTCTTCTTAAACTGACAATGTTTAGGTTTTAAGCAAATAAAGTTCCAGTTAATGTGAAACTCAATCACAAAGAGTTGAGATTTTTCCTTTATGATAACAAAGAATTGAAATTCTTTTATGCTATAAATGTGCGTTCATATTCCATGAACCATGCTCTGCTTTTATTTGGGGATGGAACATTTTCCTTCCTGTATCCCGATTTTCCCATTTCTTCATAGAAACATGGTAGAAAGTACATCTGTCCACTTTCTGCTGCTACATAGGACAGCACTGCACATCCTAGCCCTGGTGCCTACGAACTCTACTGTAGGACACTATTTTCCTGCCTCTGTTCTTCACTTCTCATCCTGTCCTTGATTGGGAGTATGTTAAATGCTGCTCCCTTACTAATCAGTTTACTCTTGTCTTTTTAGTTTTTCCCAGTCCTCTGATTACTGCTCATGCTGCTTAAAGCAGGAGACAGGGACTGGAGAAATCCTGCATTTTAGGATCAGCTGCACAAGTGGGACGTGTGCAGTTGGTAACAGACATTTTACATGCCTTATGAAAGCAGTCAGGAGATAGATCTGTAGATTTGATCCTCTACATCCTGACACCATGAGCTAATGGGAGCAAGGTTTAAGGGTCCTAGTATGCTCATAAACATGAAAAATTAGTGTAATTTTTGCCTTTTAATATAGATTTGCTTCCTTAACATCCTACTTTGTGGTTTTCTTTCTTTTAAGTGACAGCATCTTTTTCTTAGACAAAATGGCTTTCTTGCAAGTGTTCCTAGGACTAAAATTTATTTAAGGATTATTTTTACTCTGATTTTTAAGACACTTTAAGGAACATTCTTACTCTGATTTTTTTAAACACCCAGTGGCAGAGTTATTTCACTGTTGCACTGTGTGTTAAAGAATGAATAAGGAGTTTTTAGTACATGGCCAAAAATACAGGGCTTGAACATAAGTAGCAGTTGGATGATTCTCTTTCATGATGGTTAAATTCATAGTTGTAAACTCTGTAATAAGGATGTTAAAGATTCATCTGTTTGCTCAAGTAGGTTTGTTCAGGTATTCATTTTTAACAAAAAGGTTTATGTTCATATAGTAAAAGACCTATCAGTGTTTTCACCATGCACTTCTATTTTTTAGGAGTTTGTAATTTTGTCTTACATTCCTAGTAACATTTGGGCTTTTCTTAGGTTATGTTTCATGAAGATTAGGGGAGGGGGGCTCTTTTAAAACTTCAGCCTCAAATTTTTTAGTGTAACAGTCTCTTTAATATATTAATCCGCACTAACATCTCTGTGATATATGCACATCTTTTAGAGATAATCATGTCTTGTAGATTACTTGTGTGCATTTAATTGAGCTTCTTGTTTAGAGTCTCTTTTAAAATTAATTCATTAGATTTAAAAATGTATTCTGTATTTCTAATAGACTGGACAGGGGGATCTTTGTCCCCAAGTGAGACAGGCTCTGAATAACCTTTGTTTTCTCCACTTTTTATTGATGATTTAAAACATTCTAGTTTTCCCCTCAAATCATGCATACAAATAGGAGGGTGGTTGTGGTGACTCAACTGGAAACAGGTGCTCAATAGTCAGGCTTGATGGTGATGTCAGGACAACATTAGGAGCTGTAAGCCAATAGTGACTGGCCAGTGGCACCACCTTTGACTAAACTTCCTCTTTTTTTCTAGTGTGCCTATGGTGAAATGGCAATAGCATTCACTGTCTTATTTTGCAGTGCTCAGGAAGTGGGATCTTAACTTTGAAGGTGCTTGTTTGTGTTATTTGAATTCTCTGCGTTAGCTCTGCTAGGTTTACCTCTAATGACATAGATTCCGGCAGCTATGCTGACTGACATTACATCCTAGTTCTTAAGATTCTTTTTTCTGGACCTGCCCCTCCCCAGTTAGACTTAGTTGATACCCTACTCAATCTGTCTGTAACTTGCTGCTGCTGTTACAAGCAACTTGCTGTTGCTCAGATCAGAGTTGATGGAGTGGGCACAAAGGATACATTTTCATTTCAGTAATGGTAGGTAGATTTGTCTTGCTTTCTAAAGCATCTCCCCCATTTCCTAGCTCCACTCCATATTGATTCCATAAAAGAAAATTAAGGGTGTTTTCTCCTTTAGGGAAGTAATGAGTGGAAATCTTTTAATCTTGAAGAATAATAGTTGATTTCCCTTGAAGGAACTTAGATGTTGATTTTTTTTCACAATTAACAGGTTTGCTCCAGTTTAATCCTCAGTTTAATTCTTGGTACTGGTTCAAATAGCATTTTCTTAAAGATAAAAAATCAAGAGTGGAATTGGAGGTTATACTCTCTAAGTTTTTGACTCTCTTGTGAATATTGTCAGCTACACTGAACTTGACACATTTTTTTAATGGTTCTTTTTTTAAATCCATGAACATTCAAGTAACAAGTGGGTTTTAGAGTACTGGTTGGGGACAGGAATAAGTACTTTTTGTTAACCAAACTTCAGTTTAGGACGTTGTTTTGAGAGTGTTAGAAAGGCAAGAGCAGAATTTAATGCAAGGAGCAGCAGGAAAGCTTTCTAAAAGATCATGTGGCCATTGTTGCTGTATTGAAGAATAAGTGCTGGTATGAACAGTTCTTTCTTTGCCTGCGTCACCAATAGCTGCCCTGAAAAGAAAAAACGTTGACCTTAGGAGTTTGGAAAGGAAGAAACCTGGCCTCTGGTCTGAATGGCATTTAGACTGAGATACTTTCTACACATTTCTGGTTGCTCTTGAGGTTAGAAAATTATCCATTTCTCTGTGGATGAAGTTGGGTTTATTTGAAAATACAGAGTCTGTTTATATTTGAAGAATTGGGCCATGAAGCTATCTATAACCAAGTTTCGGTTTCAACCTGTTTTCCCTTTGTCTTGGATAAACTCAATATAACATGAGTCATTTTGAATCCCAAATCCATAAGTTAGATTTTTTTATTCAAAGCCTAATTCACAAAATTCACAGTGGTGCTGACTGTGTATAACCACTATTGGGAAAAATCCCGTAACCTGCCTGTTGCCATGCCAATGGAGTGACTGAACTGGTGACATCTGTTTTGAGCATGCTTTGTGTGGCTGGTAGAATGCCACAGTGTGCATACTCTTTGTACATCAGGAGTGAAGGGGAGGGTTTTCTAGATTATTGGGGGAGGGTAAAATTGGGATTTTTTTTTTTTTGTTCCTTTTTTGATGGGGTATGGGGGTATAGTTCTCAGCTTATGCCCTAAAATAACATGTATAAAATTCCCCTGAAATGTTGTGTGGGTGTGTGTGTGTGAGTGTGTGTTTGTATATGTCTGGCAATTAAACCTTTGTCTTCTGGAACTTAGTGAATTATTTTCTTTTTGTCCTCCAGAAGTATTTGTTACAAGATTTGTAAATAAGAGCTCTACTTAGTTTGTTTACCATGAACGTGTTGCAGCAAACCTTATACATTTAATTTCCTGCAAGATTTACAGAAAGACTAAGACTTGCCAGGTTAAGCAACAGCCAAGTTCTCAGTAATTGTTTGCCTTGATTTGTCTTTTAGACTTCATTTTGCCAGCTCCAAAATTCCCAGTCTTCCTTGATTTTAGTCCTTAATCTTTTATATTCTGAGCCAGAAGGGTAAAAGAGAGGAACCTGCTTTAAATGTTACTAGTTCGTAGGCTGAGACGGAGCCATCTCTTTCTTCATCCTGCAGTGTTGCTAGATACATGATCAGACACCAGAGGGTTGGGCATTCTTGCAATACCTTAACAGTGCTGAGATCTGCAGCATGGTACTAAGGAAGTTAAAGTTTGAATGTAACCATTTTATTTAAAAGGGTTTTTTTTTCTTTAATTTAAATGAAATGGGGTTGAAGTGAACATGATTTTGTTGACCATGTTGGTGAATTATAGATGCAACATGCATTGGTAGAATCGTGTGATGGTCTTTTGTGATACTTAATTTTTATATATCCCAGTCTCTGTATGTATCTGCATAGACAAAGAAGGAAAAAACAAACAAACAAAAAAAACTCCTGCTTTGCTTTCATTGAAGGGTTTCCAGGACTGCGTGTCTGCTACTGAGCTCTGTTTTAAGTATGTGTATCCTTTGCTTGTATTTTCTATTATGAGCATGTTGGCATTGTCCCCTTTATTTTTTTTCTCTTTTTGGGACATATTAAGCAAGTAATTATTTTTCTGTATCTTTTTTTCTTTTGTAAACTTTTTTTTTGTTTTGTTTAAAAATGGCTTTATAAAAGGGCTTTTATAACCCAGATGTGTGCTCTGTGTACTTCTTGTAATATTTTAAAGCAAATACACTGACTTATACAGCTGATTATCTTTGCCCATCAGCTCCCAGTCCCGCCTGACTTTTGGGGGGAACCTACTTCCCAAATAAATTATTTAAAAACTTAAAAAAATATATTGAAGCATAAATTAATGAAATAAAGGATAGAAAAACAAAAGAAAAAATCAATGTAAGAGAGCTTTTTAAAGATAAAATCAAAATGTCTAAAAAAAATTTTGTTAATGGGAGGTGAACAGGTGGAAGGGGGGAGAAGGGGAAGGGTATGCACTTTCATGGTGGGTGCAGGGCGCACCACTTGAAGACTGGACACGCTTGAAGCTCTGGCAGAGCAGGTGGGAGGGGGGGCAGGGGCAAGATATGTAACCCTAACAATATTTGTACCCACAGAATTTGGGAAAAAAAAGATAAAATCAATAAACCTTTAGCTAGACTATTAAGAAAAAGAGAGGGAGGACTCAAATCAAATCAGAAATGAAAGAGAAGACATTAAAACTGATACCACAGGAGTTTCTTGGTTGAATCCTTGGGGTTTTCTAGATACAATATCATATCATCAGCAAACTGTGAAAGTTTGATCTCTTCTGCCCCTATTTGGATACCTTTGATTCCATTTTCCTGTCTGATTGCTGTAGCCAAGACTTCCAGCACTATGTTGAACAGAAGTGGAGATAGTGGGCAGCCTTGTCTGGTTCCAGTTCTAAGTGGGAATGATTTCAATCTTTCCCCATTCAGTATGATGTTGGCTATGGGTCTGTCATATATGGCTTGTATCATTTTTAGGTATGTCCCTTCTATGCCTATTTTCTTAAGTGTTCGTATCATGAAAGGGTGTTGAATTTTGTCAAAAGCTTTTTCTGCATCTATTGAAAGGATCATGTGGTCTTTGTTTTTGCTTCTGTTTATGTGGTGAATTGCATTTATAGATTTACGTATGTTGAACCATCCCTGCATCCCTGGGATGAAGCCCACTTGGTCGTGGTGGATTATTTTTTTGATAAGTGTCTGGATTCGGTTAGCTAAGATTTTGTTGAAAATTTTTGCATCTATATTCATTAGGGATATTGGTCTGTAGTTTTCTTTGATATAGCACATCTTATATTTTCTTGGTTAGAGCTGGAACCCATACTACTAAGTGAAGTATCCCAAGAATGGAAAAACAAGCACCAGATATATTCTCCAGCAAACTGGTATTAACTGAGTAGCACCTAAGTGGACACATAGGTGCTACAGTATTAGGGTATTGGGGAGGTGGGAGGGGGGAGGGGGGCGGGTATATACATACATAATGAGTGAGATGTGCACCATCTGGGGGATGGTCATGATGGAGACTCAGACTTTTGGGGGGAGGGGGGGAAATGGGCATTTATTGAAACCTTAAAATCTGTACCCCCATAATTTGCCAAAATAAAAAAAAAATTAAAAAAAAAGAAAACTGGGAAAAAAATGATACCACAGAAGTAAAAATTGTCATAAAAGAGAACTATGAAAAATTATACACCAACAAATTAGATAACCTATAATAAATAGATAAATTCTTAAAAATATACAACTTACCAAGACTGAATCATGAAGAAATTAAAAAAATTCTAACATACCTATAACAGGTAAGAATACTGAATCTATAATCAAAAGCCTCCCAACAAAGAAAATTCCACAACCAGATGGTTTCATTGATAAATTATACCAAACATTTAAAGAATTAACACCAATTCATCTCAATCTCTTCCCAAAAAATTGAAGAAAAGGGGACACTTCCAAACTCATTTTATGAGCCCAGTGTTATCCTGATACCAAATCCAGTCAAAGACACCACAAGGGGAAAAAAAGAAAAAGAAAAAAAAAAATAGAGGTCAATATCCCTGCTGAACATAGATGTAAAAATTATCAACAAAATACTAGCAAACCAAATTCAACAGAATAGTGAAAGGATTATACATTATAACCAAGTGAGATTTATCACTGGGATGCAAGGATGGTTCAACATATGAAAATAATTTAATGTGATACATCACATTAATAGAAATAAGCACAACAATCACATGATTATCTCAATAGATGCTGAAAATATCCAATGAAATTCAATATCCTTTCATAATAAGAATTTTAACTATAAATAGAGAGAAATTATTTCAACATTTTTAAAGCCATATAAAAAAAGCTCACAGCTAACATCATAATCAATTGTTAAAAGTTGAAATATTTTCCTTTAGGATCAATATCCAGGTTGAGCCTAGGGAGGCAGTGTGTTTCTAGAAATTTGTCCATTTCCTCCACATTTTCCAATTTGTGTGCATAAAGGTTTTTGTAGTATTCATAAATTATATCTTGTATCTCCTTGGGATCAGTTGTGATATCTCCTTTTTCATTTCTGATGTAGCTTATTAGAGATTTCTCTTTTCTGCTTTTCGTTAGCCTAGCCAATGGCATGTCAATTTTGTTTATTTTTTCAAACAACCAACTTTTTGTTTTATTAATCTCCTGTATAGCTTCCCTGTTGTTAATTTTGTTTAGTTCTGATTTGATCTTGTTGATTTTACTTCTGCTTGGTTTGGGGTTGGTCTGTTCTTCTTTTTCCAGCTCTTTGAGTCCTTTCATTAGATTGTCTATTTGTGATCTTTTTGACTTTTGGTTATAGGCATTTATGGAAATAAACTTTCCTCTCAGAACTGCTTTAGCTGTGTCCCAGAGGATTTGATAACTTGTCTCTCCATTGTCATTTTGTTCATAGAATTTTTTATTTCCATCTTGATTTCTTCATTTATGAAGTAATCATCTGATAAGGGGCTGATAACTAGAATATACTTAGAAATCATGAAAATCAGCAAGAAAATATCAAGCAACCCTATCAAAAAGTGGGCAAAGGACTTGAACAGAAACTTTTCTAAAGAAGACAGAAGAATGGCCAACAAACATATGAAAAAATGCTCAACATCTCTAATCATCAGGGAAATGCAAATCAAAACCACAATGAGATATCACTTAACTCCAGTGAGAATGGCCTTTATCAAAAAGTCCCCAAACAATAAATGCTGGTGTGGATGCAGAGAGATAGAAACACTCCTACACTGCTGGTGGGACTGCAAACTAGTTCAACCTCTTTGGAAAGCAATATGGAGATACTTTAAAGCCATACAGGTAGTTCTACCATTTGATCCAACAATCCCATTACTAGGAATCTACCCAAAAGATCCAATGGCATTCTACAAAAAAGACATCTGCACTCGAATGTTTATAACGGCACAATTCATAATTGCAAGGCTGTGGAAACAGCCCAAGTGCCCATCAATCCAATAGTGTATTAATAAAATGTGGTATATGTAATCCATGGAGTACTACTATTCAACTCTAAGAAACAATGGTGATATAGCACATCTTGTATTTTCCTGGTTAGAGCTGGAACCCATACTACTAAGTGAAGTATCCCAAGAAAGGAAAAACAAGCACCACATATGCTCACCAGCAAACTAGTATTAATTGATCAGCACCTAAGTGGACAAATAGGAACTACAGTAAGAGGGTATTGGGCAGGTGGGAGGGGGAGGGGAGTGGGTGTATACCTACTTAATGAGTGAGATGTGCACCATCTTGGGGATGGTCACACTGGAAACTCAGACTTGTGGGGGGAGTGGGGAAAGGGCATTATCTGAAACCTTAAAATTTGTACCCCAATAATATGCTGAAATTAAAAATGTTAAAAAAAAAAAGATCCAGGCAAGAATGCTCACTCTTGCCATTTCTATCAATCCTAGTACTAGAAGACCTAGCCAGAGCCATTAGATGAAAGAAAGAAATGTATGGCATCAAATTTATAAGCAAATAAGTAAAGTTGTCTCTGTTTGCAGATGAAATGACCTTATTTGTAGAAAACACTAAAGATTATACATACACACACACAAACACACACCTACTATTAAACCTAAAAATAATTCAGTAAATTTGCAGGATAAAAAAATAGGATAAAAATCGATTGCACTTCTATACACTAACAATGAACTATCTGAAAAGAAATTAAGAAAACGGTACCATGTAGGACATCATCAAAAGAATAAACTAAGGAGGTGAATGACTTTTACAATATAAAGTAAAAGAAAATATTGATGAAATAAATAAAACAGAAATAATTGGAAAGCCATCTTATATTCCTGTAGCGGACTTAATATTGATAAAATATCTGTAATACCCAAAACAATCTACAGAGTCAATGTGCTCCCTATCAAAATTCTAATGGTATTATCTGCTACATTAAAAAAACAACAACTTCTCATTAAAATGCAATCATCAAAAAAATTAATTATTATAGAGCATCAAGCTTTCCTTTCAAAATAGGTAAGAAAATGTTTCTCAAAATGTTTTAAAAAAAATACAGCAAAGTCCTGATCAAACAAATGGTTATTGAATGAGTCAATGTTATAAATAGAATACATTTGTAATACATCACTGTACTATATAAAAATGATTTCAATACACAAGAGTATCTATGGTAGTTTAGAATAAACAAATTGATAAATGGTAGAAGAAAACTCTTGATAGGGATTAGCAGAATTTTAAGCTGAATGTATTTCTACTGTCTGATTTTATAGCAGCTGTCTAATTCTCTACACATGAAACAGTCTTCTCTTGTGTTATCTGTAATGAAGAGATAACAATAAAGCAAAGTAATTCACCTTAGAATCTGGCACATGAGCCTCAATACCAGAACCATATATTGATAAAAATATCTCTCTGTGATACACACAATATTTTTGAGATTGGTGGGAAACTGTATACCTAATTTTGAAAGAGGTGACTACTCCATCATACTTCAATATGTCTGTGTAGGTTATCCATCATGACTGAAGCAAAATCATTAGTTGTTGGAGCTATCAGTCTAAGTAGATAGATATACAATAGGAACCTAATCTAACACCAAAAAAATATAGGCTATACTTCCTCATTAATGTTAATCACCTTAAGGTTATTTTAAGTTATTTTCCCCATTGTAATAAGTAGCTCAAGTTTTATGATAAAATGAGGCATATATTAACTTTTCAGTCCTAAAGGAAAGTTTTTTTTTGTTTTTGTTTTTGTTTTTGTTTTGTTTTGTTTTTAAATTTGTTGAAGGAGAAGATCAAATAAACTGAAAGAAAAAAAATGACAGCAGGCCCACTGTTGTGCCTTAAAAAAACTTAAAGGTGATAAGTTTTTGTTTTTTTTTGACACTGACAGTCTCTGGTCTTCTGTTCAATATTGCATCTGTAGGGACAATTTACCTGTAAATAATCCAAGTATTTAATAGGGGAATAGCAGAGGTTGGTTTTAACCAAGAGCTATAAAGCAAAAGTATTTGGCAGCTGTCAGGGCCTTTAAAAGAGTTTTTTAAAGGACAGTATAACAAGTGTTCCTTAACTAGCTAGCAATTTAAGGCAGATGATGTTTTTTGGTCCTTTATTGAACTTGGACTAGAAAATGATTGATTTAAATCCAATTTGCAGCTAGTTGAGTCATACAAGAGCAAACCTATGCTATCACACCAGATGGCAGCTTGTTAATATGTCATGCTTTCAATGATACTCTAGCAACTGTCTTCTAGGTGGCAAAATTAAATTGTAGGATTTTATTTTCTCATCAGAAAATAGAGGTTTTTGTTACTGACCATTGTAGAAACTTGGCAACAAAGGGTGCTTAGATCCCACAATTGTGTAAAATCTGGAGAATTTTCTAGACTAGAGATAAAGTCAGCTAGACACATGATAGAATTAATGTCTGTGTTCCTCTTTAATGAGTTTAGTGTTCAATAATTATCATATTACCTTAACTACTTGTTGTTGTTAAATATACCAAATGGTCAGACTGTTACTACGGAAGTGACAATGACTATGGTAACAATAGTCCTGCTGAGTTTTTATAATCTAGAGAACTATCTCATATACAAATCTCTTGACCATTATTCTATCAATGTACAAATTAAATTCATTGATTTACTTACTTTTGTGAAGATGTTATAAAATGATGTATATTCAGATAGCAATTGACCAGTGGAACAGATATGAGAACGCTGATATAAAACCATCCTCATATATCCATCTAATCTTTGACAAAGCAGACAAAAACATACACTGGGAAAAATAATCCCTTTTCAATAAATGGTGCTGGGAAAACTGGATAGCCATTTGTAGAAGGCTGAAGCAGGATCCACACCTTTCACCTCTCACAAAAATCAACTTACACTGGATAACAGACTTAAACCTAAGGTATGAAACTATTAGAATTCTAGAGGAAAATGTTGGAAACACTCTCCTAGACATCGGCCTAAGCAAAGAATTTATGAAGAAGACCCCAAAGGCAATCACAACAGCAACAAAAATAAATAAATGAGACATGATCAAACTAAAAAGCTTCTGCACAGCCAAAGAAATCATGAAAGTAAACAGACAACCTACAGAATGAGAGAAAATTTTCGCCTCCTACACATCTGATAAGGGGCTGATAACTAGAATCTACTTATAACTCACTAAAGTCAGCAAGAAAAAATCAAACGACCCTATCAAAAAGTGGGCAAAGAACATGAACAGAAACTTTTCTAAAGAAGATAGAATAATGACTAACAAACATATGAAAAAATGCTCAACATTTCTAATTATCAGGGAAATGCAAATCAAAACTACAATAAGATATTACTTATTTCCAGTAATAATGGCCTTTATCAAAACGTCCCAAAACAATAGATGTTGGTGTGTATGCGGAGAGATAGGAACACTCATACACTGCTGGTGGGACTGCAAACTAGTTCAACCTCTATGGAAAGCAATATGGAGATACCTTAAAGTGATACAAGTGGATCTACCATTTGATCCAGCAATCCCATTACTGGGCATCTATCCAAAAGATCCAATGACACTCTACAAAAAAGACACCTGCACTCAAATGTTTATAGCAGCACAATTAACAATTTCAAAGCTGTGGAAACAACCCAAGTGCCCATCAATTAGCTAAATTAAAATCTTCCCTAGAAGATTTCCATGATGATAGACACTAAAAATCTGCTACTAGTATACATATGAAGTGAATATGCTTATGCAATGATAGGTATCTGCGTTAACTCTGAATTTAAGCACCAACTTTTTATTTAATAACATGGATATTTTGAATGCCCTCCTATAAAATAAAATAATGATAAGATAATTAGATTGATTGAAACTTTTAAGAAAATCTAGTAACTTTGCATCATAGAAAAAATAGACCATTGGTATGTTGTGTTATACCTAATTTATCCATAAAAAGATAAAGAGTTCAGTACATCAGTCATGGCTATTGTAATTATTTGCTTTCACATATAGCATTGTCTTGAAAAGCTTGTAATTACAACTCGTCAAGCAAACCACTGATATGCAATTTACAATGCATATCTATAAGTTTGTAGGTACATAGAGTAGTGGTGGAAAAAGTAAAATAAATCCATTAAATAAATGAACTGCACTTTAAGGCCAACCATAGAAAACTATATACAGAATTCATAAAGGCAACCAAAGTAGCAAGGTCTGAAGCCACTTCAGTTTTCTTTAGAGAACTATTATTAAGATAGGATTGAAATTTCATTACATTTAATAATTGTTAATGTGCTGTTTGATTACATCACTTCCTTGATCAGAAAGTTTTGGTGTCTCCTTATTGCAATCAGAATAATGTATAATCTCCTAAACAAGATATCTCTCAGTGGAAACACTGCAATAATCCCTAATGGGTTTTTGTGTTTCCTCTTTTGCTTCCCTTGACCTTGCACTGTTCTGAAGTCCATTTTCTACACACCTAGCACCCAGCATGATATATTTAAAACATAATTCTATCACTGCCCTCCTCAAAACGTCCAAACAGCTTCCTACCATGCAAGCTGTTTATCACCATTATCATTGCTGATACTTATTGAGCACTTACCCTGTGCTAGATCCTGTTCTATGTGCTTTATAAAGTATTCTCTGCTCAATTAGTGAAACAAAACTCCCTTAACCTGGCTGCCATGCCCAGCATAAGGACACTGCCTACCTCAAGATATACCACTCCCTTATCTCAATTCCCTTTAGTTATATTGGCCTCTTTATTGTTCTTCAAACACAACCAGCTCATTTCTGTTCTTGGCTTTTGAGCTAGCTGCTCTCTCTGCTTCTAATATTCTTCACCTAGCTCTAGGCAAGACCGCCTCCTTTTTAGCATTTGGAGGTTTAAATTGAGTAGTTACACTTGGCAGTTCAAATGTCATTCCCTCAAAGAGAATATCTCTTATCCCTTCATCCAAAGTAGATCTCGCCTTCCTCACCTCACAGTCTCTGTATAACATTATCTAGTTTGACTTTGCTATCTGAGATTATCTTACTTATTGAATTGTTTAGTTTTTTAAAACTTCTGTATTTTCCTATAAGAAATTAGAATACATGACAGATGGGATGTTGCCTTGGTCTCCACCATAGTCCCAGCCCAAGAACAGTACATAGTAGCAACATAATAAATATTTGTTAAATTAATGAAATAAGGAATCTCTTCAAGATGTTTATCTTAGTCTGTTTTCATTGATGTAAAGGAATACCTAAGGCTGGGTAATTTATAAAGAAAATAGGTTTATTTGGTTTATGGCTCTGCAGGCAGTACAAGAAGCATGGTGCCAGCATCTGCATCTGATGAGAGCTTCAGGGTGCTCCCGCTCATGGCAGAAGGAAGGGGAGTAGGCATCACACGGTGAAAGAAAGGAAAAGAGTGAGAGAAAGAGAGAGAGAGAGAGACAGACAGAGAGACAGGAGGGAGGTGCTAGGCTCTTTTTAACAATCAGTTCTTGCAGGAACTAATAGAGCAAGAACTCACTCATTAGTGCAAAGATGGCACCAAATCCTTCATGAAGGATCGAACCCCAAGGTCTAAATACCTCCCACTAAGCCCCACCTCCAACATTGGGGATCAAATTCAGTATGAGATTTGGAGGGGACAAATATCCAAACTATATCAGTGTCCCTAATATGCATTTTAAATCTTATTGGTAATTATTTTTAGTCATATTCCCTGTGCTCTAGAAATGCTTAATTCTTTGTTATCTCCCAAATAAAGCCATTGATTTTCTCTTTATGCATCCTTACCTGTGATGTTCCTTTTGCCTAGAAATATAATACACATGAAAATTTCCAATTAAACTCACATCCATTTTTAAAACCCTGGTCAAATGATATATTTTAAGTAATCTTTTGATTTCCTTAAGGCAGAGAGTGTCTCTTCCTACTCTGTGTAGTCATGGCACTTTGTAAGTCTCTTACAACTTATTACATTTTCTTATACTACCATTCCTATGATACATATATGTATCCAAGTCATGTTTTCAGGGACTTTGCTTTGCATCTATTTATATAGCAGGGAATCTACCAGAAAGGCAAATCAACAGTATTTAAATGTGTGGGTGTGGTTTCCAAGAAGTATATAAGGGTATTTTCAGGAGATTTTGAATTGACTAGGAAAAGGCTATCTTTTTTTTCCTTTCAGGATGATGTGAGGGTACATTTTGGTTACATTTTATATCATTGCCTCTCCCAAGTGCAGGTTAGTGGCCTGTCCTTCCCCCTCCACAGTGCACACCTTGTCCTATAGGTGTGAGTTTACCTCCTCAAACCCCCATCCCTGGAGAATATTACTACCATGTGAGCACCATTGTGTCAATCAGTCAGTACCAATTTGATGGTGAGTACAAGTGGAGCCTATTCTTCCAATCTTGTGTTACTTCACTTTGGATAATAGGCTCAAGCTCAATCCAGGAAAATATAAGAGGTGCTTGATCACTTTAGTTTATTAAAATTGAGTAATATTTCATTGTATACATATACCAAATTTTAATACTCCGCTCATGAATTGGAGGGCACCTGGATTGTTTCCACATCCTTGCAATGGTGAATTGTGCTGCCATAAACATTCGGGTGCAGATGTCATTATTATAGAATAACTTTTGCTCTTTTGGGTAGATGCCTAATAGTGCTATTGCTGGATTGAATGGTATTTGTAGAATCAATATCATTAAAATGTCAATACTACCTAAAGTGATCTGCAGAATTAATACACTCCCCATCAAAGTACCATCATCATTCTTTACAGATCTAGAAAAAATAATTCTACACTTTGTATGGAACCAGAAAAGACCTTGTATGGCCAAAGCCATCTTAAGTAAAAAAGAACAAACTGGGAGGTATCAGTCTGCTAGACTTCAAGCTATACTACAAAGCAATAATAATTAAAACAGCTTGTGATTGACACAAGAACAGAGACATAGATCTCTGGAAAAAGACGGCGAATCAAGAGATGAAAGCATCTGCATATGATAATCTAATCTTTGACAAAGAAGGCAAAAATATACATTGGAGAAAAGAATCTCTTTTTAATAAATGGTGCTGGGAAAACTGGATAGCTACATGCAGAAGAATAAATCAGGATTCCTACCTCTCACCTATCACAAAAATCCATTCAAGATGGATAATGGACTTAAACCTAAGGCATGCAACTTTAAAAATTCTAGAAGAACATGTTGGGAAGACACTTTCAGACATTGGCCTAGGCAAAGAATTTTTGAAGAAGACCCCCAAAGCAATCATTGCAGCAACAAAAATAAATAAATGGGATTTAATCAAATTAAAAAAGCTTTTGCACAGCCAAGGAAAGTATCATTAGAGCCAATAGACAACCTACAGAATGGGAGGAAATATTTGCTCTCTACACATCTGATAAAGGGCCGATAACAAGAATCTATCTACAACTTTAAAAAAATCAGCAAGAAAAAATCAAACAATCTAATCAATGAATGGGCAAATGAAATGAACAGAACCTTTTCTAAAGAAGATAGAATAATGGCCAGCAAACATATAAAAAAAATGCTCAACATCTCTAATCATTAGGGAAATGCAAATCAAAAGCACAATGCGATATCAGCTAACCCCAGTGAGATTGGCCTCTGTCAGAAAATCCCAAAACAACAAATGCTGGCGAGGATGCGGAGTACAGGAACACTCTTACACAGTTGGTGGGACTGCAAATTAGTACAACCTCCGTGGAAAAGAATTTGGAGATACCTCAATGAAAAAGACTATCTTGCCACTTGTGGGAAGTTAGTCTCCAAAAATGAAAAGGGGCCAGGCGTTCTGGGTCCATGAGACAACTACACTGAAGGAAATGATTGCAAAGAGCTACAGAATTTGGAGCTTAGGACTGCTGAGGCATTAGATCTTTTAGCTGAAAATAACTGTGGGATCATCCTCCTACAAGGAATTGTCCAAAAAGAACTGTGCTACTGAAAATGTGAACTCATGGCAGCACCTTGTGAAAAAGACTCAGCTTCAATGTGCTTTACATTGATAACTTAGACCCAACTTTCACAAGTAGCTTTTGCCAAGATCACTACATATGGTTGTACAGGGGTCACCATTTACAAAGACTATGATATGAATCCTGTCCTCTGGAGTTTTATGTGCATAACTGCACAGATATTCACAGTACTCTGAGCTCTCAATGCTTTAGCAATGTTCCACATTTCTCATTATAATAAATTGTGTTTTATCATCCTGATAATTAAGGAAACATCTCAAATTGCCACTACTTCATGTCTGTGAGGTGGATTATACCAAAACCTATCCTATCCCCATTACCCTGATACAAACTAGGCTATACTTGACTATATAGAAGAAAATAACTTTATGCCAAAAAGTACTGTCCAGTTTGGTGGGGAGTCTTCTCATTGAGTGTAATAACACTGGGAAGTGAGAATATTCCTGTGAAGAATCACGAAGATAACAGGTGATGGCACTGAGCTTTTCTGTTTCACATGCCTCATCAACAGCCAATGTACTTATGTTCTAATCAACATAATATTATTAATAAAAAGGGGGACCAAAAGGAACCAGACACTTTCTCACTCTAACTTCCCCAAAAAAGCTATTCAAAAGAGCTTGGATATCCCTGGACAGCAGAATGAGAAGAGAGAAATACTTGGAACTTTGGAAGAGAATAGACTGGATTTCTAAACTTCCTAATATTGTCAATAGGGAAGGCTGAAGCATTTATTGCACTCTTGGTATTGATACTTGACAGATTTCTTATACTTAGTTGTATAGAAAGTGTTTAATTTCATTTGTTTTCTCACAATTGTAATAAGTGCTTTGTTTTAAAGAGATATTTAATAAATGTTTACTAAATTAAATTAGGTTACTAACTATTCCTATCCCCATCAATGCAAGTAGTAGAATAATTATTTTAGTTCAAGCTAATATATAGTTTCACATTTTATTTCAATGGTTTCCTAACTCCTGAATCCATTTGTAGGGAAACATTTGTATGAATTTTTCTTTCTTTTATTCCTGTTCTTGAAACCTATACAATTATTCTGATGTTTTATTGTCAGGTTTTTATACCTTGCATTTATCCTTGACTCTTACCTGTTCTTTGCTTTACTCTTAAATTAATGGTTCCTCTTTCCTTATTTTTCTACAACATCTCACTTTCAGCCCCTAAGTGTTAGATATTCTCAAGACCATTCCAAAATTCCTCTGACTGTATAACAATATCCACCATGCTTTTGTTTTTGTTTTCATTTTTGTTTTTGCAATTTATTACTTGCTAGTGGGAAAAGAGGTGACAGAGAAAATCTCAGGAGTCAGGGGAGGCAATGTAGGTCAAAATACAGAGAAAAAATATTTTCTGAAAACCCTTCCCATAACTATCATTTATGATACAAACATGATGCAATTCCATGGTAACAACTTCCACACAATCAATGCAAGTGAGAATTGAAAAGTACATTTTTCTTTCTAAAAAGATTAATAATATAAAGCAATGAAAAAATGGTAATTCTCTGGATTCTCATAATACTATGACTTTATCTCAATTATTGTGAAAGTCAATAACCATTCGTCCTCTATTTACAAACTATTCATAACAGCAACAAAATAACAAGCCAAAAGCAAAACAGTGACACTTTGGGTAGCAGCCAGTGTGTTATAAAGGTCATCACATTAGAAAAATTACAAGTTAGGGCATTGAACAAGTTTCTGCCATTAATCCATCTGTATTTCACTTGAATTTCTGGATAATCGTAATTATGAAAAACTCAGATGATATTTTGGAAAAATAAATAGCTCTCTGCCCATGGATATGACCTGATCAAGTTAATGAGGATAATAGTGTTTTAAACTTACTCATTCTTGACATACACTCAGGAGAAATCACAGATGATAGTGAAAGTTAGCCAGAATTAAAAAGAAGAAATAGAACTAATTACCAAATGAAGAATACTGTTTCACATTTTGAAAGAAAAACATATTTTAAGTGTATAAAGCATGCAATGATAAGGATTTAGAAGTTAAAAGCAGTTGCATATTTCATCATGGCATAACCTTAAGTGGGAACATGAAAGAATAGATGGGAATAAATAACAACAACAAAACATGAGAAAGTAGATTCAAATAATATTAAATAAGAAATGTATTTTACAAGAAAGGTGCATGTTTTCCTAATTTTAACTATATATTTTATAAAGAGTTTTAAATTTAGCAAAATAGAACATTAACTGACTATCATTATGACAAAGCATAGACAAAGTATTTTTCAGGCAGAAGTACATTGGCTTTAGAGGCTACATCTGACTATAGAGTTACATCTATCTTTTAGCCCCTGTAAATGACCAGGCAAAATAAACATGATACATAAATTCAAGGACTAGTGGGTAATTAATAATTACTTTATTACCTGTCCACTAAAATGTCTTTTGTTGTCATGTATATTTTCTGCAGTTTTACTTAAAAGTTTTCTGTTTCACAGTGATCAACATAACACTGGGCAGAACACTTCCTATTGAGCCAGTTTATGTGAATATTGAAAGTATTAATTCACTTTAATATTGTTTCAAAAAATAACCTCCATGAACCTTATTTTCCTCATCTGAAAAATAAAGATAATAAATATTCTGACAATTAAGTAGTAAATGAGTTACTTTCATCTTGCCAAGATAGTAATTTAGTATAGGATGCTGGATGTCTGTCACCCAAATCCCTCTGTCCACCAAATTCTACCAGGGAGGAAGTTTTTAAATAAATACCTTGGAATTTAGGAAATGGGAGGGGAGATCTGAAAAACAAACTGGAAATGCAAATCTATTTTTAACTGGAGAGATGATGAGAGTGAGAAGGCTAATAATTTTATCTCATTAGTACATACAGAATTTTGCAATTGACAGTCAGGGAATACATATTATTCTTAAGCACACATAAAATATTTTCAAAATTGGAATATATACTAGATTATAAAGTATATTAATTTTGTATGGTTCGTATGAAGTGAAGAAGTTGGCTGAGTACATTCTCATCTGGCCCCTTGACTAGGGAAGGATCCACTTTCAAGTTCTTTCTGAAAATTTTCAGAATTTATTTCTTTGCGGTTGTAGAAATCATAGCAGCTTGCCTTTTCAAAACCAGCAAGGATAGAGATTATCTGCTGCTTCAAGCCTCTGACCACTAGACTTTATTTTAAAGGGCTAAATATATTAGCTTAGACTCACCCAGAATAATCTCCTTTTTGATTAACTTAAAGTCAAGTGATTAGGAACTTTAATTATATCATCAAAATACCTTCCTCTTTGCCTTATAAAGTAAATTAAAGAAGGAAGTAACAACCTATTACATTTTCCACATTTTGTTGGCTTGAAGCAACAAAGGTATGACTGACTGGGCATGATGTAGGGTGTGTCTCTCAAGCAAGTTTCAATAAACAGAAAGAACAGACAGCATGCAGACAATATTTTTGACACCTAATAGAAATAAGTTAGAAATTAATAATAAAATAAACTTAAATATTCTATATAATTATATAATATTTTTTTAAAAATTCTAAATAATTCATACTTCAAATAAAAAATCTTAATAGAAATTTTTAAAATTAATGAGAACTAAAAATAACAAAGCATTTCCTATCAAATTAGGGAACAGATAAAGTTTAAATCAGACACAATACAAAGATTTTCACTATCACTAATTTTATTCTACATGATATGGGAAGTCTAGGCAACACAATACAAAAAAGAAAAAGAAATTAAAGGCATAAGGATTGCAAAGGCCACCATTAAACTGCCTGTATTTGCAGATAAAATTATTACATACATAGGAATCTTAAAAGAATCTACAAAAAAAGTATTCAAAAAATATGAGTTTTATTAGGTAGCTAAAAATCAATATTCAAAATCAAACACATTTTTATGAACTACAAAAAACTAGAAAACATTTTTTCAAAAATTACAAAAGCATCAAAAATGCCAAGTTTCTAAATATAAATCTAATCAAAGATAAGCAAGATCTCTACATGAAAAATAATAAAATTATATTGATGTATTAAAGGATAACTCTACAAAAATAGAGATATTTCTGTTCAGAATGGAAGACAACATCATGATGGTGATAATTTTCCTTCAAATTATTACAACATGCAGATTTAGTGTAACTCCATCAAACTTTCAACAGCTATTCATGTAGCTTATTAGCTGGCTGTAACATTTTATAAAAAATTAAACCCCAAGATTAGTCAAAACACTTCTGAAGAAGACACTAGGTTTGTACTACCAGCTGTTAAAAACATTATGTGACTATAGTAATTGAGGACAAAAAGTTACCAATAAATAAAGAGTTTAGAAAGTAACTCACTGTTTTTTCAAAAATTATGAGGGGTTTAAGGTTCACTTACATAATTTCATGTAGACATACACACATACACACACACATACATATATATATATATATACACACACACACACATTGCAGAAACATGAGGCCCTCATATCAGGTAAAAAGAAGTCATGCCTGTGTGTATGTGTTCTATGAAGGAATTATTTCTTTTTGTTCAGATTTATTGAGGTATAATTGACAAATAAAAATAATATATATTTAAAACATATAATACGATGTCTTGATATATGTATACATTGTGAAATGATTACCACAATCAAGCTCATTCAAATATCCAACACCTCACATAGTTACCCTTGTGTGTGTTTGTGTATGTGTTGTGAATGCTTAAGTTCTACTTCGAAAACAGATTTCAAGTACACAATATATTATTATTAACTATTGTCACCATGCTGTACATTAGGTCTCCAAGACTTATTTATCTTACAACTATAAGTTTGTGCCCTTTGACAAACACCTCCCCATTTCCATGGAAAGATCTGATACAACCAGATCAACATTGTACTATTAGTCCCCCATTCTTGACCCATAGTTGATGCAATGAGAACTGATGGAAACATTCTATGTGGGTGGTGCATTGCACCCCATAATTAGGGGATGGAAAACAATGAATTTTCTCCACTTATATACAGGAGAGAAACAACCAATATTTCTTGGTTTAAATGGTACAATTAGTAGTGTATATTAATCTCCAGTGAAAGAATTATTCATTTACAATGTTACAAAATATACAAAATAGTCTAGAATTTAGTAGCATAATCCTTATATTAAAACCTGACAAATATAATCTATAAAAGAAGGCCAAAGATCAAAGTAAAAATATTAGCAAGCTCAGTCTAGCATATTAGGAAGTATAATCATAATCAGAGTGGTAAGTTATAAGGTATTCCAATATGAGGAGCACAGTGCACCCAGAATCAATTATTCCTACCTGATGCTTCCAAGACCTTTCTAATAAGCCTAGGATTCTAGTCCAGATTCCCTTTTCCTTCATGTTTAATTGTCTCTCATAGGATCCCACTGCATTTTATGCCCTCTCATCTCAGACTATATGTGTTTTCACATAAGTGACTTTCAGTTTTAAAGGAAAGGATAAGGAGAATCCGCTGATACCTGTAAATATTTGGCTACAAACAGACATGTGGGGCAAGTAATCATTTCCATTCTAAAGCTGCCAAAAGCAAAATGCACACAGAAACTTGGTGTAGAGGTGACACACATCATTAAATTAAAATATCCTTATCAAGCCAAAAATATTGTGTTATGTGTAAAATGAGTTTGCATTACTTTTACAAACAGAAACATAAACAATGAAGGTACTTACCAACATTAAATTTTATATGCTAATTATAAAAATGACTTTGTTTTCCTGTGACTAAGCTAAATTTATTTCCTATTCTCCAAATTCTGTTTGATTTATAAAATTTTAATTTAGTTGCTTTGAGACAAAATTTAAAATTATCATGATTTTTCTCAATCATTTTACCTTTAAAGTCAGTGGATTCATATCCTCTCCCCTGGAATGTATCACATAGCTCTTCATCTTTTATTCTTTTTGTATGTATTATATGCTATTAGAATTATAATCAGCTTCCTTCAAGATTTAACCCTTTTGAATTCCAAAAGGAATAGCTCTTGTAAAAGAAAAGCCTTGCCTTTCAAGACTTTTTTTTTTCTTTTTATGAGATGAATCTAATTTTGGAACTCAAAGCCAAAAATTTGACTCTGTTCTCTCTGAAGTCTTCCGTACCTCAGATGATATTCCTCAACAGAGGAGGCAGTGTGTGAGTGGTAAGATTTTCCTCCTGGGTGTAGAAAGCATAATATTGCAATTAAACTATTGATAGAATAAATTTTCTAATTTAGTTTAATGTTCCTAGGTCTAAGACTCAAGAACATTGTTAACAGACTGATCCCTGGGAGACAATGTTCCCTTTTCCTCATTTCATTTTACTGTCTATCCCCTACTCCCAGATGACACTAAATGTCTGCTATAGTGAAAGAATGGAAAAATCAATGTAGTTTAAAGTGCAGTATGTATTGGTACCTGGGAATATTTCTCTTACTTTGGTAAATGCTAATGTGTAAAAAAATATATACTTGGATTATATATAGCTTCTATTCATAGATAATTTAATATTGTGCTCAGTGTTTTCTGTCTCTATGCTTGCCTTAGGTCATTTCATTCACTCTCATGGCTTTAAGCACCATCTATGATTCTTAAATGTGTAAATGCAGAAATGAAATTGCAGATGCCTAATTGATATCTCCAGTTAGACATCTAACAGGCATCTCATATTTAACAGAACTATCTAAGCCTAGGTCCTCAGGATAACAGGGCCTGATGTAAGTGCTGCATATTTGGAAGAATAAATCCAGGATGGTAAGGGCGAGGAGTAAAAGGTCAAAGAAATGCAGATGAGAGACATTCTCAACAGGTATGTTCACTCAACACACAGACATCTCAAGAGCGCCTGCGTGCTGCTACAGGGCAGTTCGTTTCTCCATCGGCCAGGAAGGACGTGTTGAGGTAGGCATACCCATCAAGGACAATAACTACCATGGCTTCTGGCACTTTGGTGAACCCTCAGATGCGTGGCCTCCTGGCCAGGCGTCTGCGGATTCATATTGTTGGAGCATTCATGGTATCCCTGGGAGTTGCAACTTTGTATAAGTTTGGTGTGGCTGAACTAAGGAAGAAGGCATATGCAGATTTCTACAGAAATTATGATTCTATGAAAGATTTTGAGGAGATAAGGAAGGCTGGCATCTTTCAGAGTGCAAAGTGATTTTGGAACATAAAAGAATTTCTTGACCTGTGTTCCTGAGCTATGAATATGTGGGCTGAAGAATAGTTTCTCTTGATAAATAAACCATTAACAAATACTGAAAAAAAAAAAAGAATCTATGTAAGGAGAAACCATACCTCAGAGCAGTCTACGAAGGGCATAAAGATGGGAGAATATATATGTTTGGTCCTTTCTATGATAGACATGAACATTTGCCTACTCAGAACCTCCTTCAAGAAGAGATTTGTTGTCCCAGCTGCTGGGGCCCTATCAAGAGTCAGACTCCAGCTGTCAGCTTCCTTAGAGAGCCACCTTACCCAACAGCACAACCTTCCTAGGATGGCTCACAGCCAAAAACTGAGGTATAAAAGGGAGATAAAATCCAACCCATTTAGGCCTATTTCAGAAAAACTTTAGTGGGCATATATGCTTCAATAATAGGATTAGCCAAGCATTTGTTAGACCTCACTCAGTTTAAATTATTTTGTCTTTTCATGCTTCTGCCTACTTCCTTGCACATATGCTAATCCATAATAAATATATGACATGCCAAAAGCCATATGAAAATTCACATCTAGAAAATCCAACCTGTAAAACCCCTCATCTTTCATTTCACAATTCTCAAGGTTCATCCTATAAAGGGGTAACTTTCTAAGTCTTCTGGATTGTATCATCTGACCCCTTGGTGGTTACTAGCAAACAGGGTGAACAACTTTTCTAATTTGCCTGGGATTATGAGGGTTTGTGTTGAAAGTTCTGCTTCCTGGGAACCCCTCTAATTCTGTGCAAACCATTATGATTAATCACCTCACTTAGGAAGCCAGATCCCATGTGGTTTGGCATTTCATTTTATCCTATAAGTGGAAGAGCAGCAAATTAATGCAGCAGGACAACCAAACATAAGAAAAAAATGAGACAATTAAGAGAATCTAAAAAGGAATACAATATTTTGCCTAATTTATTGTCCACAATTGAACTAATTCACACATACTGTCCAAAATGCTTGTCTCTCAGTCCTCCCCATCTCAGTATGTGACACTACCATTCATTAGTTCTTTAGGCCAAAAGCTTTGAACTTCTCTCTTCCTGTAACAACCCATATCCAATCTATCTGTAGATCCAGATGTCTCTACCTTCAAAATATATCTAGAGTATGAATACTTATAACCATTTCCACTACTATTATCATAGTTCAAGCTACCATTATCTCTATCTCTATTGACTTTTTGAATAGTTGCCAGATTTGTTTCCTTGTTTCCATCTTCTACCTTCACTGATTCTTCACAAACTAGCCAGATGATGCTTTAAATAGCCATTTCAGATAATGATCCTCTCTCCTGCTTGAAATTTCCCACGGGTTTATCATCACCCTTAGATTAAAATTTAGTCTTTATATGTTGTGCCTCCCTAAGCACAACATTTCTGTGATCTAAAATTCTGCCATTCTGCCTCGATTGCTGTATTTCAGACGCACTGGCCTCCTTACGGTTCCTCCGACATGCCATGCCCTCTTTAGCCTTCTTGCTAGAGTCTTCTTGCTAGAGTGTACCTGATGTGTGGAATGCACTTCCCCCAGACCTTTACCTGTCCTTCATTCTCACTACAACCAGTTTTCTTTTCAAAGATTACTTCAACAGTGAGGGCTTTCCTTGCCATCCTGTTTTAAATAGCAGCATAAGTGTCATCACTACTTGACATTATAGGATGAATAAGGGGATAAATGCAAAGCTCCACAAAGTTATGGACTTTGCTTTTTTTCTCCACAGTATCCCCAGCACCCATAATGTCGAATAGTGATAACACCATGAAGAAAAATACAGCAGGATAAGAAGATAACTAGTGATGTACACTTAACTTCTTCAACTCTTTGCTACAAGAAAAGATGCAATGATTAACACCCTTGTGCATATCCTATATGATCCTATGTGAAAATTTTTCTGGTGTATGTTCAAGAGTGCGAGTGCTGGGTCATAAATGACATGCTTTCTTCATTTCACCTCACCGCTAAAAGTACCAAGTTGTTCTCCAGAATAGCTGTCACAATACACACTTCCACTAACATTGTTTGAGTGTTCCCATTGCATCTGAGGTTGTTGCCCCATTTTTGTTCTGTCATTGGATTATTTACATGTTTCTTTTACCTCAAGGCATTTTTTCTGGAGGGTTAGTTATCTAATCAAAAATTTTAAAAAATATTCTGCTTTTATCTAAGTGTTTTATTTTTAATTTGTGATCTATTTTATTGATTTGTTTTATTATTTCCTTGATTCTTTTTCTTTTGGAGTTACAGAGTTGTTACAGAATTTCCAATTTTATGACTTAGATGCTTAGCTCAAGAAATGTCAATATTTCTTGTTTTATGGGAAATACATTCAAAGCTAATAAATTGTCCTGTAAGTACTGTGCTAGCTACATTCCATAATTTTAATATGTTATATTTTCAGTGTTATTCAGTTCTAAATATGTCATATTTTTTTCATATAATCCTCTTTTTGTCATATTCGTTATTATTTATTTAATCCCATTCCTTTACTTATTATTGCTATATTACAACATTCTACCCTCTTATTTCATGTCTTATGATTATTATTTTTCAGTTTTATTTTGTTTTTCTATTCTTTTCCTTTATTCTACCAGTTTCAAAATTATACATTCTATTTATCATTTGAGAAGATTACCTCATTCTTCCTAAATTATTAAAATATACATGTTTTTACTTTTTCCTTTTCAATTTCATAAGCTTCCAAACATCTTTTCTTAAAGGTGGAAAGGCCTTAAGTGAAAATACACAGAGGCCTTAACTTATTAGCAAATCCCTACTTCAGCTGTGTTCTTGGTTTTTATTGAGACTTCCCAGCCACTTCTGTCAGCACTAATACTTTTCTGTGACTGCATTAGTGGTGGGAAAAACAGTGATGTTCCTGACTATACTACCCAGACCATTTTTTTCCTTTAGGCTGCCGTTATCTACCCCACATGCACATACATGTAGCCATGCACACACACACAAACACACACACACACACACACAGAGGCAGACACTTGAACCCGGCAACCTCTATTTATTCAGACATTTCTCACAGTTTTTGTCTTAGGCTCAGAAGTCCATCAACAGCCCTAGTGTTTCTGATGCAGCTTCAGCATTGAGTTTAGGTAAGGGAGTCCACATGCCATATTAATTCACTGTCTTAACAGGCACCATAAGACTGGCTCAGAATTTTTATATTTATGTCACATTTTAGTAGATGGCATAAACATATACCAAGTTCCTCAAGACTAAAACCTAGAAGTCATTCTAAATTCTTCCCTACTCATTACATCTTACATCTCATTACTAGGTCTCTAAATATCTCTTGTATCTGTTCTTTGTTCTGCCCTTTATCTTTACTATCAGTGCCCTAAATAAGGGTCTCATAATCTGTCATCATTAATATTATAAAACTCTCTTGTTTTCTTAATTTTAAAAGAATAAATCATGAAAAATTTCAGTTTAAGATGGTACACTGATTTAGGTGTACCACCAGAAAATCTGTTGGCATTTCAGTCAAGGAGTCTGGTTGGGCAATAATGTTAATAACCATAACACATCAAGTTATATTTAGTAGTTACATTTATAGCAACAAACTACTATTCTATCTTTAATTAAATTATACAATAATCACTTTAATGGGATCCGAAGTATCCCAAGTAGCAGGATGGTGATAGAAAACAAAGCAAAAGGCCGGGCGCTGTGGCTCACGCCTGTAATCCTAGCTCTTGGGAGGCCGAGGCGGGCGGATTGCTCAAGGTCAGGAGTTCAAAACCAGCCTGAGCAAGAGCGAGACCCCGTCTCTACTATAAAAACAGAAAGAAATTAATTGGCCAACTGATATATATATAAAAAAAAATTAGCCGGGCATGGTGGCACATGCCTGTAGTCCCAGCTACTCGGGAGGCTGAGGCAGAAGGATCGCTTGAGCCCAGGAGTTTGAGGTTGCTGTGAGCTAGGCTGACGCCACGGCACTCACTCTAGCCTGGACAACAAAAGTGAGACTCTGTCTCAAAAAAAAAAAAAAAAAAAAAAAGAAAACAAAGCAAAAATATTCTACTCTATAATTAAGATTTGATGTCTCTTTTTATACTGATACATAGTGATTTTGATACAAATCATTTGTTTTAATTCTAAAGTGAATATGAAGATGAGCAACAGTACAGAATAGAGAATGTGCAAATGTATTTTATTCATTACATATGGCTACTGGAGCAATGCACCGCATTCATAGTGGTTGAATGCATTTTGTTCACAATAATATTTTTTTCTCTCATTCCTTACCTGTCACCTTCTACTGAAATATGCTGTATTTCAGGTACTGAGTATGGTTTTCTTGACATAAGTTATTGATTTCTATCCCATTCAATTTAGTTCATGTGGCAATACTCACAGTGTCTTGACGGAAGTCTGTGGCTAATAATTGCATTCATCTATCATGTCCTGGGCTAAGTAAAGGACAGGAACCTGATGATGGAAGAGCATAAAGCTTGTTAAAATTTATAAGAAAAGTAATTTGACTGAGAATCAAATTATATAAAGCATATAGTGTGCTTATAGCGGTTATTAGCTATTATCACTACTCTAATTTTTAAGAAATAGCAAATAAAAAAACTAATCTCTAAATTTGGTATTCACGTAATGTGTTCACCATTCAGATTTTAAGTTCCAACATTTTTAAAACTCTAAATATAGGATTTACATAAAAGAAAAATTTTAATTTCTCTGTATTTTATTTTAATTTTATTTTCTCCTGTTATAAAATTGTATACTAACATTTTATAAAATAAATATTGTCTTTTACAAAAGTAGTGTTCCCCTAAATATTTAAACAATACAAAACAAATAGTAAGAAATACATCTTTAGCTCAAAAATACCATCACTATTATTAAAATATATTAAGTACCATTCAGAAATCTCTATGCACAGAGACACATGCTTATGCATACATAGGTATTTTTTTTTTTTTTTTGAGACAGAGTCTCACTTTGTTGCCCAGGCTAGAGTGAGTGCCGTGGCGTCAGCCTAGCTCACAGCAACCTCAAACTCCTGGGCTCGAGTGATCCTTCTGCCTCAGCCTCCCGGGTAGATGGGACTACAGGCATGCGCCACCATGCCCGGCTAATTTATATATATATATATATCAGTTGGCCAATTAATTTCTTTCTATTTATAGTAGAGACGGGGTCTCGCTCTTGCTCAGGCTGGTTTTGAACTCCTGACCTTGAGCAATCCGCCCGCCTCGGCCTCCCAAGAGCTAGGATTACAGGCGTGAGCCACAGCGCCCAGCCATACATAGGTATTTTAAATAGGTAGTATCAATAGAATGACCTCCTAGATTGAGAGCCATAATTACATAAAGTCAAGAGAAATATTAATATTCAATCACATATCACAGTATTATCTAGACTAACTAGATCCCAATAAGAGAGGAAGATTATCAAAAGAATGAAGGATTTCCTGAAGCCTAAGGGCTTTAGCATTGATAAATAGAAAGATATTTATATATCTTAAGAGTCAAAGACTTATAAAATACAATGAAATAATGCAGAAACCTGGGTGAAAATGGCAGAGTTCTCTAAGTGGACAAAATAATTAGGTAATATATTAATATAGGAGACATTGTCTCTGTGTCTAAATCATCCTTAAAATATGTGGTCTTTTATATAGGTTATCAATAAGATGGAATGTTTCTCATAAGTGTCACCAATATGAACAGAGTCATCATTCCATCAATGATCATTAAAAAATCCCAAATATTTGTTTATTAGCCAGAGAAACAAAGCAAGTATTGCATCCAAAACGTGCAGAGCAGGCCCATAAGCATGGTTTCTACATTGTGGTCTTGAAGAAAAATTACTTCTTCAGGAAACTTCAGGAAACTCAGTCATGGCTTTTAAGGAATTAAGTTGAATAGATGAGGCCCACCCACATCTTGAAGGGCAATCCAAAAATAATAGATGTTGGCATGGAAGCAGAGATAAAGGAATGTTTCTACATGCTTGGTGAAACTGCAAATTAGTACAACTTCTATGGAAAACGGTATGGAGATACTTCAAACAACTAAAAGTAGACCTACCATCTGATCCAGCAATCCCACTGCTGGGTATTTAGCCAAAGGAAAATAAGTCATTTTATTAAAATGGCACCTGTACTTGAATGTTTAGTGCAGCATAAGTCATAATTGTATATATGTGGAATTAAACCAAATGCCCATCAATTCATGAGTGGATTAACAAATGTGGTATATGTATACCATAAAATCCTACTTGCCCATAAAGAAGGATGACTTAATTCCTTTTGCAACAATATGAATGGAATTAAAGACTATTATCCTAAATAAGATATCTAAAGAATAGAAAAAAAAATACACTACATGTACTCACTATTAAATTGGAACTAACTGATAGGCACTCATGTGCACAGATGGAAGTAAAACTCAAAAGAAATCAAGTAGGGAGGAGGGCAATAACCCACTCAATGTTAACAATTAACATTATCTGTGCAATGGGCACACTTATAACCATGACTCATCGTTATAAAATTGATCCATATAACCAAAAATATTTGTACCCCTGTAACACTTTGAAATAATAATAAAAAAAGTGAACAAACTATTTAATATTGAAAAACATTTTCTCTAATGCTATTTTTTTTCCTGAGTATGAAGTAGTTATGGTAGGCCATGTCCAGGTCTGCTGTACGTAGGAGAATGTAATAAAGAGAAAACAGATATGAGTAACTGTGAGTTCAGCAATCATTTGCTTTATTTGGAAATAGACAAAACACTAATTGTTTATACATGTCCTTTCTGTTTATTGTTATGTAAGATAGTGAGCTCTTGCATTTTTTTATCTTATACTTTTGTGCATAATTTCATGAGCAGATTGGGAGTCACACAAGCATCTGAGTACATTTTCTCATATGTGCCCTTTAATTACTGTATCCTCCACACAGATTGTGAACAATATCAGTAGTTACATTAAAGGGAAATCCATTTAAGCTGACTCTATCAGTAGTTAAATTAAAAAGAAATCCACATAAGCTGAAACTGAGTCATCATTCTCTTCAGTTTTCAAATCTGAAGCAGCACCCAGACCTCTTTTGCCTGAGCCTAAAAATAAAGTTATATATATATATATGAAATACATATATATATATACACAATACATATATTATTATATATACATATATATAATAAAATGCTATGTACTATAGAGTTTCATATATACACATGTTTTACTTTGTAACACTATATTACAAAATACTTCCATTTTCCTATAAACACATTGACTCAAGGGGTATAACCATTTATAATATTTAATGCATATTTTCAACTTCCTTTCCATAAAGGTTGCATAAATTTACATTTCTACCAACAGTTATTAGAATACCTGATTGTCAGTCACTAAAAAAACCTAAGCCAATACTGGGGATTAGCCCTTATTAAAACCTTACAGAGAATTATAGGTTACCAAAATGGTGGAGTCAGAAGCTCCAAGCTCTTTGTCATCCATAGAAATGCTAATAAAAACAATAGTTTATTGAATAAACTTTATAATTGCTCTGATAAATAAGCAAAGTTTTACCAAAACCAAGCAAAAATCCAATCAAATGAAAGCCATATTCAAAATGGAAGACAAGACTTGTTGCATTTTTTCACTCACCCTTGAGCTACCTCCTCTATGGTGAGGCTAAAATGGTTTTGAGTACCAGCAATCCAGTTCTCTGTTTCACTTCTGTAACTGGCAGGAGCAGAAAATACCTTATATGAAAATTATTGTTCACTCTATTCTAACCTGGCATGGGATAGCGGAAGGCAAGACTCACTCATTTCTTTCTTCCATACCATGGGGCACAGCCTAGAAAATTGGTAGGCATTGTTCATTAAAACTACAAGAATTGCTCTGGAACAAATAGGCTAAAGAAAAATAAATTAATAATATAAGATTATACACTCACAGGTGACAGGAGCAGGATATTCTGAGTGCAGAATTAATCAAATTAAACTTTTGTGTACCCTGAGATTTACTGAATTTGTTTATCAATTCTAGTACTCTCTTGGTAGAATCTTTGGGGTTTTCTAGATATAAGATCATATCATTAGCAAAGAGTAATATTTTGACCAATTCTGCCCCAAATTAGATGCCCTTGATTTCTTTCTCTTGTCTGATAGCTGTGGCTGGACTTCCACCAATATATTAAAGAAAAGTGGTGGGGTAGAGATAAAAACACCTGAATTGGAATGTTTATAGCAGCACAATTCACAATTGCAAAGCTGTGTAAATAACCCAAGTGCCCATCAATACATGAGTGGATTAATAAAATATATATACCATGGAGTACTATTCAGCTCTAAGAAACAATGGGGATATAGCACATCTTGTATTTTCCTGGATAGAGCTGGAAACCATTCTATTAAGTGAAGTATCCCAAGAATGGAAAAACAAGCACCACATATACTCACCAGCAAACTGGTATTAACTGATCAGCACCAAAGTGAACACATAGTAATTACATTTATCGGGTTTTGGGCTGGTGGGAGGGGTGAGGAGGGAAAGGGTATATACATACATAATGAGTGAGATGTACACCATCTGGGGGATGGTCATGTTTGAAGCTCTGACTTCATTGGGGAGGGAGGACTAGGGCATTATATGTAACCTTAAAATTTGTACCCCCATAATATGATGAAATTAAAAAAAGAAAGAAAATATAATCAATTTCAAAATAAAAAAAAAAGAAGTGGTGATAGAGGACAACCACATCTAGTTCCAGTTCTAGTTTATAATGCTTTCAATTTTTCCCATTTCAGTATGATATTGGCTGTGAGTTTGTCATATATGGCTGTTATCATTTTGAGATAAGTCTCATCTATGACTATTTTGTTAAGCCTTCTTATCATAAATGAATTTTGTTGAATGCTTTTATTGTGTCTATTGAAAGGATTATTTATTTTTACTTCTATATATGTGGTAAATTACATTTATAAATTTGAATATGTTGAACCATCTGTGTATCTCTGGTATGAAGCCCATTTGGTCGTAGCATTCATATATATAAACAATAGTCAAACTGAGAACCAAATCAAAGACTCAATATCCTTCACAATAGCAACAAAGAAAATAAAATGCCTAGAAATATATTTAGCTAAGGAGGTGAAAGGTCTCTACAAGGAGAACTATGAAACACTGAGGAAAGAAATAGCAGAGGACACAAACAGATGGAAAACCATACCATGCTCATGTATCAGCAGAATCAACATTGCTAAAATGTCTATACTACCCAAAGTGATCTACAAATTCAATGCAATCCCTATTAAAATACCAACATCATTTTTTGACAGATCTAGAAAAAAATAATACTATGCTTCCTATGGAATCAGAGAAGACTCCATATAGCTAAGACAACCTTTACCAAAAATTACAAATTGATGGACATCAATTTACAAGACTTAAAGCTATACTAGAACCATAACAGCATGGCCGTAACAGAATGGCCCTGGTATAAGAGCAAAGATATAGACCAATGGAACAGAACTGAGAACCCAGATATAAAACCATCCTCATATGACCATCTAATATTTGACAAAGCAGGCAAAAACATACACTAGGGAAAAGAATTCTCATTCAATAAATGGTGCTGGGAAAATTAGATAGCCACATATAGAAGACTGAATAAGGATCCTCACCTCTCACCTGTGACAAAAATCAACTCACGATGGATAACAGACTTAAACCTAAGGCATGGAACTATAAGAATTCAAGAAGAAAATGTAGGAAAATTCTTATAGACGTCAGCCTAGGGGATGAATTTGTGAAGAAGACACTAAAGGCAATCACAGCAACAACAAAAATAAATAAGTGGGTCTTGATCAAATTAGAAAGCTTCTGTACAGCCAAGGAAATTATCATCATAGCAAATAAACAACCTACAGACTGGTAGAAAATATTTGCATGCTACACATCTGATACAGAGCTGATAAGTAGAATCTATATAGAATTTAGGAAAATAAGAAAAAATCAAACAACCCAAAGAGTGAGCAAAAGACATGAACAGAAACTTTACTAAAGAAGACAGACTAATGCCCAACAAACGGATAAAATTTACTCAACATCTCTAATGCTCAGGGAAATGCCAATCAAAACCACAATGAGATATCACTTACATCCAGTGAGAATGGATTTTTTCAAAAAGTCTCAAAACAGCAAATAGTGGCATGGATACATAAAGATAGGAACACTCATACATTGCTAGTGGGACTGCAAAGTACTATAACCTCTATGGAAATTAATATGGAGATACCTCAAAGAGCTAAAATTAGAACTACCATTTGATCTAGCAATGCCATTACTGAACATCTCCCCAAAGGGAAAAGAAGACATTCTATAATAAAGACATCTACACTCAAATGTTTATAGCAGCACAATTCACAATTGCAAAGATGTGGAAAGAACCCAAGTGCCCATCAAAATATGAGTGGATTAATGAAATGTGGTTTATATATACCATGGAGTATTAGCCATAAAAATTGGTCAACTAATATCCCTTGTATTAACCTGGATGGAATTGGAGACCATTCTTCTAAGCAAAGTATAACAAAAATGAAAAAAACAAAAAAACACCACCACATATACTCACCATTAAATTGAAAACAATAAAAAAAACACTTATGTGCACATATGGTAGTGAAATTCATTGGGTGTCGGGCAGGTTGTGGGGGGAGGAGATAATAGGTATTTTCACAATTAATGGGTGTAGTGCACACTTCCTGGGGGATTGCCACATTTATACCTCTGATTCAGGTGGGGCAAAGGTAATATATGTAATCTAAACATTTGTACCCCTGTAATATTCTAAAATTAAAAAAAATAAAATAAAAAAGAAGCAGGAATTGTAAAAATAAATAAATAAATAAATAAAATAAATAAAAACATTTGTGTTATAAAGAGTGCTATCCAGAAAGTGAAAAGATAACCCACAGAATGGCATGCAATATTTGCAAATCAAATGTCTGATTCATGATTTGTATCCATAATATATAAAAAGACTACAATTACACATCTCTACAATAAAAATCAAAAGTTCAAAAATACGGAAGGGATTTGAGTAGGCATTTCTCCAAAGAAGATATACAAATGTCCAGCAAGTACATGAAATTGTGCTCAACATTAACAGTCATTAGGGAAATGCAAATCAAATTCATAATGAAGTACCAATCTGCACATATGACAATAGCTATTATCAAAAAAAAGTAGAAAATAAGAAGTATTGGTGAGGATGTGGAGAAACTGGAACATTTGTGTATTGCAAGTGTAATGTAGAATAGTACACAGCTGCTATGCAAAACAGTTTAATGATTCTCTAAAATTTAAACATAGAATTACCATATGATCAGTAATTCCACTTCTAGGTATATACTGAAAAAATTTTAAAGCAGGGACTCAAACAGACTCTTACATAAAATTTTTTATAGCAGCATTATTTACAATAGCCAAAAGTAGAAACAAACTAAATGTCCATCAACAGATAAATGGATAAACAAATATGAGGTATATAATGAAACACTATTGAGCCCTAAAAAAGTAATGAAATTCTGATACATGGTACAATATGGATGCATCCTGGAAACATTATTGTAAGTTAAATAAGCAAGGCACATAACAACAAATATTGTTTGATTCCACTTATATGAGTTACCTATATAGGCAATTCAGAGAGATGGAAAGTAAAATAAATCACCAGGGCAGGGCAAAGGGGGTAATGAGTAGTCATTGTATAATGGGTACAGAGTTTCAGTCTGAGATGATGAAAATATTCTAGTGGTGATGATTGCACAACATTGTGAATATAATTTTGCCACTGAATTTTACCTTTAAAAATAGTTAAGAGTAAATTTTATGTTACGTACGTTTCACTACAATAAAAATTAAGTATAAAAATCTTGATAATTTGATGCATGAGATATATTCATTTCCATTACTTATTACAAGCTGAGCATTTTTTCATATTTTCATGTCTGTGTTAATTGCAAATATTTTATTGACATGTTTACCCTTCATTTATTTATTTGTATAGGCTTTTTAAATATTAAGTTTATTAGTATATGAATATAAAATTGTGCATATTTAATTCCTTTGTTTTTTTAAAAAAAATTCAATAGGTTTAGGAAGTACAAGTGGAATTTTGTTACATAGATGTATTATATACTGGTAAAGTCTTGGTTTTAGTGTACCCAGCACTTGAATGGTGTATATTCTATCCAATAGGTATTTCTTCATCTTTCACACCCTCCCACACATCCCCCTTTTGAGTCTCCAATGTCCATTACTGAACTCTGTGTGACCATGCATACCCATAGCTTAGTTCCCACTTATAAGTGAGAACATGTGGTATTTGGTTTCCTATTTCTGAGTTATTTCACTTAGGATAATGACCTCCAGTTTCATCCAAGTTGCTGCAAGAGACATTAATTCATTCTTTTATATGGCTAAGTAATATTCCATGGTATGTACACACACAACAGACATATATATACATCCCACATTTTTTATCCACTCACCAGTTGACAGGCACTGAAGTTGATTCCGTATGTTTGTAACTATAAATTGTGCTGTCATTAACATCAGAGTGAAGGTATCATTTTTATTTTATTTATTTATTTATTATTGATTGATTGATTTTTGAGACAGTCTTACTTGGGCCAGAGTGCCATGGCATCAGGCTAGCTTAAAGCAATGTCAAATTCCTGGACTCAAGCGATCCTCCTGCCTAAGCCTCCCAAGTAACTAGGACCACAGGTATGTGTCATCATGCCCGGCTAATGTTTTTCTATTTTAGTAAAGACAGGGTGTCGCTCTTGCTCAGGCTGTTCTCAACCTCCTGAGCTCAAGTGATCCTCCTGCCTCCTGCTCCCAGAATGCTAGGATTACAGGCATGAGCCACCACACCTAGCCAAAGGTATCTTTTTAATATAATATCTTCTTTTCCTTCAGGTAGATACCCAATAGTGGGATTGCTGAATCAAATGGTAGATCTACTTTTATTTCTTTGAGAAATCTCCATACTGTTTTTCATAGAGGTTGTACTAATTTACATTCCCACCAACAGCATATAAATGTTCCCTTTTCACTGCATCCATGGCAACATCTATTGTCTTTTGACCTTATTAATGGCCATTATGACTGGAATAAGACAGTATCTCATTTTTGTTTTAATTTGAGTTTCTCTGATGATTAGTGATGTTGATGCTCAATTATTTTTCTATAAGTCTTCTTGACTTATAGAAAAATATAGTCCCAGTGCAACTTCTGAAATATCTTAATTATTTTAGAATTTTAATATATTTGAAGAGGTTTCAGTATCACTTACATTTATTATTTTTCTTTTTCAAAGTTGTTTTTAATACTCTTTCTACTATAAATTCTTTTGTATCAATTTCAGGCTGATGTAAAACTTTTAAAAATCCCCTAATTTTTATTAGAATGGCTTCAATGTTGTAAATTATTTTGGAAGGAAGTCATATCTTTTATATTAGTTTTCTATCATTGCAGTGAATTATCACAAATTTAGCAGTGTAAAAAATGCATTATTTTATAGTTCTATAGGGCAGAAGTCTAAAGCAGAGCTCATTGAGCTAAAAATAAGATTCTGAATGGTGTACATTCCTTTCTGGATACTTGGGGAGGATTAATTTCCTTGCTCATTTGAATTGTCAGTAGAATTCAGACCCTTGTGGTTTTTGCACTCACCATTTTCTTACAGTCTGTATGCTAGAGGCCATTCCCAGCTTCCAGGGGCTGCCACATTCCTTGGCTTATGCCCCGCTTCCTCCATCTTCAAAGCCATGCACAGATGGCTGAGTCTTACTCAGGTAGCATTTATATGACCCACGCTTCTACCTTTGTCTTCCAATTTTAAGACAATTTTAAGAGTTCATGTGTTTACATTGGGCCCACCATGATAATCTAGTATAATGTCCTTCCTTTAAGGTCAGCTGATTAGCAAACTGATTTCATCTGTAGCCTTTATTATGTAAGGAAATATACTCACAGTTTCCAGAGATTAAAATATGGACTTAATTGTGGGGAGGGCATTATTCTGTCCAGCTCATATTTATAATATTACTCTTTCCATGAAAGAAAATAAAATACCTCACTATGTGCTTAAGTCTATATTTTTCATTCAACATTCTTTTTTTTTTTATTATTTAAGAGGACTTTACATTTTTTTATTTGGTTCATTTTACACTGCCCATATTTTTCTGTTTTGCACAGAATATGATTTTTAGAGTCTTCACAATGCCTAGTATATAATACTGAACAAATATTTGTTAAATGAACGAATTATGCTTTCTAAGTGGTGATTCATGCTATATAGCAAAAATTATGTGCACATTTATTTTATATTCAATAACTTTACTGATTTTTTATATATTTTAAATACGCTCTCTCAAGTATTCTAAGTTCTAAGCCACTTCCCAGTGCTCACAGAAACCTAGTGCATTTCTTTCTTTTCTTTGTATTTTTTTTTTTTGAGACAGAGTCATGCTCTGTTGCCCAGGCTAGAGAGCAGTGGCATCAGCCTAGCTTATAGCAACCTCAAATTCCTCAGCTCAAGTAATTCTCCTGCCCCGGCCTCTGTAGTAGCTGGCACTACAGGCATGCGAATTTGTGCCCAGCTAACTTTTTCTAATTATTTTAGTAGAGATGGGGTCTCATTCCTGCTCAGGCTGGTCTCAAACTCCTAATCTTAAGTGATCCTCCTGCCTCAGCCTCCTGGAGTGCTAAGATTATAAGTGTGCGCGGCATGCCCAGCCAACCTAGTGCATTTTCTGCCAAATTAAATGTTAACATTCCTCAACATGTTAACACGTTAGCACAGTCCATTTCTCTGATACAGAATCAACATAATGTATGAATATTTATAATCTAAAACGTGCATTGCTACCAGGATTTACCAGTCTATTATCCTGTGCTTAGCATTTTACTTGTTGAGAATAAATCTCTCAGAAAGCAATTTGCTAACACAGTTCCTCCCATTATTTATCCTGATGAGGGAGAAGTTTTAGTGTGGGGTAGAAAGAAGATATCACCATTTTCTGGGCAAATAAAAAATTGTTACATTGCCCTAAAAGATGGCTAATGCAGTCTTCCAATTGGGACAAATCTTGCATTCATGAATCAAGATACAGGCTACAAGTAGAGAAAAATTATTCCTCTTAGTTTTTCAAATAGTTAGCTCTACACCATTTCAAGCACAAAATGTGTTATTCTTGGTTCAGCAAATAATAATAATGGTACTGAAAAATCTTTGCAAAATATGGCACTGTGGAGACTGTCAATATTAGCTTTACTTACTGTTAGGAGTTTTCACCTTTATCTGAGACTGTATGGATATTTATTTTAGAAGAGGTTTAGTTAGAGAGTCAATGTTGGGTCTTGCTAATCAGATTCCATTTTAGACAAAAAAAGTAAAGACATCTTAAATGTAAATGTGCATTTTTTCTGACAGGATCTACAAATGATAACTATTATCATTTAAAGGTAAATGTAGAAAATATACAATAATGTAAGATTCAAAGTGGGTAAAGAATTTTTGACTTCAACATATTGGTGTCTGACTCTCCTTAAATTTATGAAGAGTAGAGGACATTCTATAGTTTCTATTACAAAAAAAAATGTTTCTTATAAATGTACAGAATCTTATTAAGTCAGCAGTTGTTTGTGTAGACAATTCAGCAGCTTTCTTCTCTTAGGCAAATGATATAGTTCTAAGTTGGACTCAAGTGTACATTGAGAGTGATGGGGAAAGTTGGACAATGTTATGTTAAACGATGCTTTATTTTGGAATTGTTGGGTCTTTGAGGCCCCGAAGAATCATTTACATAAAGTAATGCAGAATTTCTAAATCTTCTAGGCACGAATATCAAAGACTATATCTATAACTATATTTTAAGTGGTACCTAGATAATATTTACTATATAATGTGATATGTGCTATAATAAAGGCATGCAAAATGAGAGACATCCAGGAGATAAAATAGATAACATTTTTGTTTTACTATGTACTGTTTTTGACAATTATTTTACCATTGATCAATCATAAAAGTAATGACTAATATTTGAATGATATTGTTTAAAAATACTTTTTATGCATATATGCAATTTAATCATTTGCGTGACTTTGGGGAACATTTTTTACCCCAGAGGAAATGCTGGTTTTAATAAATGAATGTGAAGTCTTTTCTTTTTCTCTCAGAATGTCAGAACATTTATAAAATGGCACTACACATATATCAGTGTATTCTGGTCATATACTTGAAATATTGTGGTCTTTAGCTATTGGTATTTGTGTATGTGTGTCTCTGTGTGTTAATCACCATGTATATTGTTAAGTTATGCATTTATCTGGTATTCATGGAGTGATTTATATGTGTCAAAACACTTTTAGAGATGTTGATAATGTTGATAAATCCAGTAGCAATCAAGACAAATTCTATATCCTCTTTGGAGGTTATCTTCTAGTATGGAAGACATACATGAATCTAATTAACAATTATATATATAATAGAAGTTATAAGGGAAAATAAGACAATAAAAGAGAAAAGAAAGTGACTAGAAATAGGAGTACTACTTTAGCTAGAATTGTTAGGGAATGCTCTGAAGAGGCAACATTTGAACTATGACCTGAATGAGGAAGAAAGAGGTAGACATCTCGGCAGTAAAAGTATAGGAAACAGGAAGTGCAATAGTTCTGATGTAGTGAGCATGACATGTTAGAGGGATGGGAGTAAGGCCAATTCTATCTCATAATACTCCCTTCTTATGCTGCAATCCCAGAGGGAGCCTTGATGTAAACAGCTACAACTACCTACTATGCCAGTGGATTGCTAGTATCATCTTTGTACAGAAGGAACAGTATATTAGCTTTCTCATTTACCTGACTTCAAGTGTCAAGCAAAGAAATAACAAACAAAAGAAATTCACAAAACTTGACATCATAATTTAACATTATTTACACATTTTCTTCTTCATCTCTGAATGAAAATGGATATATGCAAATATAGCAGTAATGTTCATATCCTAAGGCATTTATTACCCCTATCTCTGTGAAAATGGTACTCTGCTAGAGACATTAGGAGCAAATTAGCAAATGAAGATTTTTCTTTCTATTAATTCATAGAAAACTGACAATAAACACTGTGAGTTTCTTAAACAAAAAGTATGGTTGTGCAAGTGACAGAAACTTGAATCCAAGTGGCTTATGAAAATAAAAGGATGGATTTTTTTATGGTAATGTCTAATGAATGAAAAAACCTGGAATATGTTTGAGTTTCCAGGTGGTTTAAAGCAGAGGCTTTACTGATGTCATCGGGGCTTGATTTGTCACTCTCTCTAAAGTCAGCATCTTCCATGTTGTTCCATTCTTAAAAAGGCTCTGTTGGTAATGGCAAGATGGCTGCTGGTAGATACAGGCTTAACTCCTTACAAACAACATCCAGAAGAAAAATCAAGCAAGGCCATGCTACAGAACTCTGGGTAGCAGTGTTCAGGTTATAGTCAATGTAAAGAAACACACAATGATAGGCAATGTACAGCTTGTCTATGCATTGCATTTTCTCTGAGGACAAAACTTTCTTTCTCTCCCCCATACCTCTCTCCTCCTCTCTCTTTTTCTTTTCTGCCCCAAGTCAAAATACAAAGATTTGTTCTCATTGATTCACACTGGGATTTATGACAATGTCTAAACCAATCAATGAGTTGATTGGCTTAAACCTGGGTCACAAATTTGACCAAAGCACATGGTCTGAATTGAGGGGGGATTAGGCTTGATAACCAGAGGGAAATTATGAGCAGAGAAATCAATGTATAATAGAGTTATAAAATAACTTATTTATTTCAAATACTTTTGCAAACTTTCAACTATAATCTCAAGCCCCCTAATGTATTCTCAACCATCACTCTTATCAGGTGAGTCATTTTCTGAAATTTGTGACCATCTGCCATGATCTCCTTCAACATTCCATCACAGTCTAAAATATATCACATCTTCTGTTGAACACAATCCCCTTTGTGTCTTTGACCCCATTCCCTAATTCATCTCCTCCAGGGCATTCACCTATTCAATCAAACTATCTCTTCCTTGTAATTTTAATCTCTCTCACTGAATAATTTCCATTACATCATTCTATAAAAATGCTAAGGTATCTTATAAAAAGAATAAATAATATTTTCCATACTTGCTCCCCTCTAGCTACCTCCAATCAAACTCTGACCTGAGTTTCAAGCCATGTGAGAGAAAATTATAAAAATTCAGGGAGTCCATATTCCAGTCTAAATGAACAAGATACAAAGACTGTTTCTTCAGGTTGACCTGTGATATGCTAACAATGAATCAAAATGCTGAAATAACAGGCAAATTTGCATGCTTCAGAGAACACTGATAATATTCTGTTGAAACTGATGATATTCAAAGTAGTAAATTCAAAATCACTTACCATATGCCCATAAGTAGTTATAAAATAAAAATACATTTTTGATAATGGGCCTAGGCAAAAAGTCCATTTATTGGATGATCAAAACCCCAGAAGCTAATTTGCCCACTGTTCCATACATAAAATCTTATCACTATCAAAAAAAAAAATCCTTTGAATACATGAAATTAAAATTACTGGTCTCAAAAATTATTTTTATGTTATGTATTTATTTGTTTTGTAGCTTTACAAGATACATATTCAAGTTTATTATAATAGTTCCAAAACATGTTTTTTTCCTTGTAAAAACAAGATATGTCTGCTGATTCTAAGCTACTATTTTATTTTACACCATTGTAAAAAATAGCAATTGATTGCAAAAGTATGCCTAGTACTAATCTACTTTTAAAAAGTTACATACACTTTGAAAACATGTTTTGGTTTTTTTGTTGTTGTTGTTTTTGAGACAGAGTCTCACTCTGTTGCCCTGGCTAGAGTGCTGTGGCATAAGCCTAGCTCACAGCAACCTCAAACTCCTGGGCTTGAATGACCTCCTGAGTAGCTGGGACTGCAAGCATGATCAACCATGCCTGGCTTCTAGTTAATAATGTAAATTGTTTGGTTGAAAATCTAGGTTATATGATAGTATATTTTTCTACATCTATTAAAACTATAAAAATTGATAGCTAAGTATTTTGAGAATTAAGAACTAAAAAATTTATTTCAATAGTTATCTCCTCAATACTTTCTTACGTAAAGTATATTAAACTAGCTACTTGGACAAATACAGCTCTTTACTAGTAGGGAGTTTAAACCAAATTAGAGGATTTAAGACAAATTTGTAAATGTAATGCAGGCAGAATATGACAAATACTATGAATTAATACATATACTGCTTAATATTAGTTCTCATAAACAAGGTCCAGCACATCTGATTAGTGGGATGTTATAGTTAAGAATTGCTATTTAAAAATCCACCAAAAATCTTAGTGGCATAAAACAATTAACATTTAATTATGCTTATGATTACTGAGGAATGACTGAGGCCTCAACTAGAGTAGCTTCAGGTTCTTCCAACAGCTAGATGTGGCTGGGATAACTCAAGAGTTTACTAGTGTTTTACTAGTTCTTTGTATTATGTCTGTCAGAGCTATAATGTCTTATATGGCTTCTTCACTCATGTATCTTGTACTTGGAATGGAATAGCTGGAATAACAAGGACTAGCCAAGCATCTCTCTCTCCACACAGCTCCTAGATGTGGGAAACTTGTGTTTCCTTACAGAACAGTAGTTGTAGGTAGCCAGACTTCTTTCATGGCAGTAAGCTTACCCCAGAACTAATGATCTAAGTTTCAGAGCAGAAGCTGCTAATCTCTTAAGTGTATAACCTGATACAATGTCACTTCTATCATATTATATTCATCAAAGTAGTCACAGAGCCAAGAGAAATTAAAAGAGTGGGTACATAGAGCCTACCTCTCAATGGGAGAAATGGCAACATATTTATGGCCATCCTTACCAGCTACAGGTGTCCAGAAAAGCCTTAACAGAAGAGAAAGCATCTGAAATGATTTTCAGAGGATAGGGAGAATTATGACAAGTTTGATAATGTGATACATATTTAAGGTGATAAACGTACACAGCACAATAAGAAAGTAAGTGAGGTACACATCCATAAACAGTAAACTAGCAATTAATGATGTCTATGGCATGATATACAAATGATTGAAGATTGCAAAAATAAGAATTAATATATTTTCCCAACGGTTTTACAACTCCTAGTAGACTACATCATTTGACTTCTTCCTCTAATTAAGTGATAATATCTGACTTTTCTACTTTTGAAATGTTTTCCAGATACATACATAATCAGTGAATAATTTCAGTTGCAGCTTGAGTTAAAATAACTAGTTATCATTTTTTTGTTTTTTACTGGAAAGTGATTACAGTGAATAGAATGCTGTTTTTATGTTTCTTTGAGGCTTACAAATTGCCTGCTTCAGTGGAATACTTCAGACCCTAGGTAAATTGTACAAATGGATAACAATTAATATGCTATTAATACTTATCTTAGTGTGGCATAAAAAAACTATAACATTACTAAGCCCAGTTAGTGGTTTTAAATTTGCCACTTAATAAACACTGATCCACAAGAGTACCTATCTAAAGAAATTAGTTAGAAAAACAAATATGCATCATATCTCCTTTATTTTGGGGGGATTTCTAATATTTGTATTCATCAGTTGTAATCTCTCTCACACTAGAGTATTAGGCAGAGTCATATTTTTGTGGTCCTCAAATATATTAAGAACAATTACATTAACAAAAAACTTTAGCACCAAGGCCAAACTCTGAAAATCAAGAGCACTTCAGGGCTCAAATGACTAGTGAGCAAATGAACAAGATGAAAAGGAATATACTTTAACATAATAGGTAATTTCCACAGATTATGCAGTGAAGATGATCACATAACCAATTTAAATACAATCAAAAGAGTTTAATTATGTGGTGAACAATATTTTGATTAGTTGATTAGTACTTAATTCTTATGATACCTAGAAAAACACTTAAATCAACTTATACATTTTCAGTTTGTTAGTTTTTTGGAGAGATTGAGAAAGATAGAGATTAGAGAGAGATAAAGGAAATACTTGCTGAATTCTTCCTCATCTGAAAGATCAGTGGGTGATTGCATTACTTCATTTTGATGAAACTAACTGCAGATATCAAAGTTTTAAAATTTTATATGTGGAAAATAGGATGCTTTATTAATTCCTAAATCCCTCCTCCTTCTCCTGTTTGTCTTCCTCCTCATATTTATTACCCTATTTGTTGTCTGATCAAATATATTTTGTCCTAATATTTTAATATACCTTATGCCATGGAAATTCCTGAATTAATGTTTGAGCTTATAATGTCTATGATATACATCATGACTACTGGTTGATTTAACCACTCAGCATCCTTCCTATAAAGCTTTTATATTGTCCCTAGGACTCATGAGTACTTTGTTATTAGTGTCTTCATAATGATCAAACAATTTCTTTTCCTTAATAAAACCTGAACTTCTATTAGACTTTAACATTAGAATAAGTGATGTTGTATTCAAGTTGTATGGAAACATTTTGCTCATCTTCTTAACTAGAACATTTGTTTGAGCAGGATTAAGCAAAGAGTTAGAACCAGTTTTATACTGGTAACAAAAATGGAGACTATAAGTAATAAAAATATTAGCTATAACCAGTTCCTGATGAGTTTCAAACTTCTCTAGTACTTGCTTAGCTTTCAAACTATATTGACCGTATCTGGGAATTCCAAACTATTTGATTTTTATTATTAATTTTCACCTATTTCCTAATTCCTAGCTCTTGGAAAATGTAAAATTTTACACAAGTTTCTCCCATCCAAGTACTAACCAAGCCCAACCCTGCTTGCTTCCAAGATCAGATGAGATCCGGCGTGTTCAGGGTGGTATGGCCATAGACCACAAGGTTCTAAAATAAGAAATGATAGTACACACTGTTCATAATTTTTACTTTTATAAATTATAATACGTAGGATTAAAGATAATTGCTGAAGCCATTTAGACCCTCCAATACATTATCTTATAAGAAATGGCTTATATTTTGCTAACATAGCAGACTATAATTGTTTACCTATAAGCTCCTAATAACTCTGACTATATAAATCACTATTTCTCTGGGTTGTTATGTGATATCAATAATATCACACTAGTATATGTTTCTTCCTCTTTTACCACAATAAAACACTTACCTTGGCTGGGCGTGGTGGCTCACGCCTGTAATCCTAGCAGTCTGGGAGGCTGAGATGGGCAGATTGCTCAAGGTCAGAAGTTCGAAACCAGCCTGAGCAAGAGCGAGACCCCATCTCTACTATAAATAGAAAGAAATTAATCGGCCAACTAATATATATAGAAAAAGTTAGCTGGGCATGGTGGCTCATGCCTGTAGTCCCTGCTACTCGGGAGGCTGAGGCAGAAGGATTACTTGAGCCCAGGAGTTTGAGGTTGCTGTGAGCTAGGCTGATGCCATGGCACTCACTCTAGCCTGGGCAACAAAGTGAGACTCTGTCTAAAAACAAAAAACAAAAAACAACAACAACAAAAAACTTATCTCTTTAATTGAATAGCCATTCCACAGTGGATAATTTGTCCATGATCTCTATAGATTTCATATATTTTATATACACAAATCATGGTAGTCTCTATTCACTCAAATATAAAATGTTAAACTATGAATCAATCTATGAAATTAGAATGGAAATACTTGATGATCAAATGCTAAGAAGTCCACAGGGCTGACAAAAGAGAAAGGATTTCAAAGACCTCCATCCTCTCTCATCAAAGCAAGACAGGTAATCTGCTCACACACATAGCTTACCACTGCTACAACCTACAAAACTCTAACAACCAAGAAAATCACCACACTGAGTATATCTATAACCAAGACATCTAACTGGAACTGAGATGACCATCAAAGCACCCACTAACAAAGACCAAGGTTTTCACCAAAAAAATGTTTTTACCCAAATGTACCCATATAGGTGAAGAGGGAAGCCCCATCTCAACAAAAGAAAATCCAAAAATAAGAAGCAACAGCTGCTCCAGATGACAAGGAATCATCAAAATAATTCCAGAATTATGAAAAATCAGAGTAAAAAGGCACCCCCAAAAGGGAACACCAGCTAGCTAGCAATGGATAATAGCCAAAAGGAAAATATTGAAATGACAGATAAAGAATTCTAAATGTGAGTATCAAGGAAGCTCAATTAAATTCAATAGAAATTAAAGACCAAATCAAAGCAAAAAGAAAAATGATTCACATAATGAATGAAAAAGTTGCAAAAGAGATAAATTAAAGAAAAAACAAATAGAATGTCTGGAAATTAAGAATTAATTTAAGGAAGTACAAAACACACTGGAAAGTGTTAAGAATATACTATCCCAGGCAAAAGAAATAATAACATAGCTTGAATACAACACTCTTGAATAACTCAATCAGTCAAAATAAAGATGAGAGAATTAAGAGAAATGAACAAAGCCTACACAAAGTATGGGATTATATAAAATGGCCGAATATAAGAATCATATGCTTCCCTGAGGGTGAAGAAGAGAGTACAGGGGCTGGAATATCTATTTGAGGGAATAATTAAGGAACACTCCCTGGTCTTGCCAGAGATTTAGACATCCAGACACAAACAGTGCAACAAACATCTGGGAGACTAATCACAAAGAGGCAATCATGAAGGCACATTGTCATCAGACAGGCCAAAATCAACACAAGAGGGACTCCTGTGAGCAATAAGCAGAAAACATCAAGTAACTCACTAAGGAAAACCCATCAGGTTAAGAGTAGGCCTCCCAACCAGCACCTTACAAGCCAACAGGTATTGGGGACCCATGTTAAATCTTCTTACACAGAAAAACTTCCCACCTAGAATTTTGTAGCCTGCAAAATTACATTTCATAAATGAAGAAGAAATAAAGACTTTCCAAGACAAACAAAGACTGATGAAATTTGTCAAGACCAGACTTGCCCTGCAGGCAATACTCAGAACTGCATTATACATTCATCAGCACAATGGTCACCCACCAATGTAAAACCACCCAAAAGCCAAAGCTCATATCTCATATAAAACAATAGTACAAGAAGTAAAATAATGCAACAAGGTGTATGCAACAAGATGAACAGAACAGCATTCCACATATCAATTCTATCAATCAATGTGGATGGTTCGAATTCCTGACTCAAGAGAAATAGGCTGGCTGAATGGATTTTTTTTAAAAAAATTACAAGCCAAGTATCTGCTGTCTCCAGGAAATATATCTAACCCACAAGGACTCTTACAGACTCAAAGATAAGGAACAGAAATAATATATCATGTAAATGACAACCAAAAGAAAGCAAATGTAGCTACTCCTGTATCTGATAAAATTGACTTTAAATCATCAATAATAAAGGCAGCCAAAAGTGGTCATTATATAGTGATAAAGGGAGAAATTCTACAAGAAGGCATAACAATTATAAATATTTACACAACTAACATGACAGCATCCAGATTCATAAAGCAAACACAACTAGATCTAAGCAAAGAGATAAACATCAGCATAAAAATTTCTGGGAACTTTAACACCCCATTGATGATACTAGACACATCACTCAAGCAGAAAATTCATAAAGAAACACTGGACTTCAATGGGACACTATAATGAATCGGCCTAACAGACATTTACAGAACATTCCACCCAAAACCTACTGATTACACATTATTTTCATCAGCACATGGAAGATTCTTCAAGAGTGGTCATATTTTAGGCCACAAACTATGGCTCAGCAAAATAAAAAAAATAAAATAAAATCATACAATTTATTTTCTCAGATCATAGTGGAAAGTAGAAATAAACACAAAGTCATGGAAATTAAACAACCTCTTGCTTAACAATTATTGGATCAATGATGAAATTAAGATGCAAATCAAAAGATTCCCCAAACTGAATGACAAATGGGACACAGCTATCAAAACCTGTGGAATTCAACAAAGTAAGTACTAAGGAGAAAATTTACAGACTTACGTGCCTGCAACAAAAATACAGATTACAAATTTACGATGTAATGACAGATGTCAAAGAACAGGAAAAGAAAGAGCAAACCAAACCCAAAGCCTGCAGAAGAAAAGAAATAAGCATGGTAAGAGCAGAACTAAATGAAATCAAAAACATAATAATACAAAAGATAAATGAAACAAAATATTTGTTCTTTGAAATGATAAAATGTATTGACCTATTCCTAGATTAACCGGTAATAGAAGAGAATGGACCCGAATAATCTCAATCTGAAATGAAAAAAGGAGATATTACAACTGATATCACAAAAATACAAAATATCATTTGTGAATACTATGAAAGTTTGTATGCCCCTAAACTCAAAAATGTAGAGAAATTGGACATATTACTGGAAATACACATACTCTAAAGAATTAGTCAGAAATAAATAGAGCTCCTGAAGAGACCAGTAATAAGAAGATCGAAGCAGCAATCAAATATCTCCCCACAAAACCTCTACATAAAATGGAAGCACAGCTGAATTTTATCATATCTACAAAGAAGAGTGGGTACACATACTGCAGAAATTATCCCACAATATTAAGAATGAGAAAATCCTCCCCAATTCATTCTATACACAGCCAGTATCACCTTGATACAGAAGCCAGGAAAGGACAAAAAAAAAACAAACAAAATAAAACTATGATAAGACAATCCTCAATAAAATACTAGCAAGCTGAATTCAACAAAGCATCAAAAATAAGCCACCATGAGCAAGTAGGCTTCATCTCAGGGATGCAAGGATGTTTCAACATACATAAAAATGAATAAATGTGATTCACTACCTGGACAAAAGAAAAAACAAAGAGTATATAATCATCTCAAAAAGTTCAAAAAGTTTCTGTTCATGTCCTTTGCCCACTTTTTTATAGGGTTGTTTGATTTTTTTCTTGCTGATTTTCATGAGATCTAAATAGATTCTAGTTATCAGCCCTTTATTGGATGTATACCATGCAGATATTTTCTCCCATTCTGTAAGTTGTCTGTTTGCTCTCATGATAGTTTCTTTGGCTATGTAGAAGATTCTAATTTGATCAGGTCCCATTTATTTATTTTGTTGTTGCTGTGATTTTCTTTGGGGTCCTATTCATAAATTCTTTGCCTAGGCCAATATCTAGAACAAAATTTTCAATGTTTTAATCTGGAATTCTTATAGTTTCATGCCTTAGGATTAAGTCCGTTATCCAACAATGAGTTGACTTTTGTGAGAGGTGAAAGTGTGGAACTTTTCAGTCTTGTACATGTGGCTATCCAGCTTTCCCAGCACCATTTATTAAGTAAGGATTCTTTTCCCCAGTGTATGTTTTTGTCTGCTTTGTTGCAGATTAGTTGGCTATGTGAGGATGGTTTTATATCTGGGTTCTCAGATCTGTTCCATAGGTCTATGTCTCTGTTCTTGTGCCAATAGTATACTGTTTTAATTATATAGTCTTGTAGTATAGTTTGAAGTATAGTAAACTGATGCCTCCCATTTTACTCTTTTTGCCTAAGATTGCTTTTGCTATACAGGGTCTTCTCTGGTTCCATACAAAGCATAAAATTATTTTTTCTATATCTGCGAAAAATGATGTTGGTAATTTAATAGGGATTGCATTGAACCTGTATATCACTTTGGGGACTATAGACATATTAAATATGTTGAACCTGCCAACCCATGAACATGGTATGGTTTTCCATCTGTTTATGTCCTGTACTATTTTCTTTCCCAGTGTTTCATAGTACTCCCTGTAGAGGTCTTTTAATTCCTTAGTTAAATATATTCCTAGGTACTTTATTTTCTTTGTTATTATTGTGAAGGCTATTGAGTCTTTGATTTGGTTCTCAGTTTGACTGCTATTAATATATTGGAGTATATGAATGCCTCTGATTTGTGTGTATTGATTTTGTATTCTGAGACTTTACTGAATTCATTAATCAATTCAAGGTATTATATCATCAGCAAAGAATGAGAGTTTGATCTCTTCTGCCCCAATTTGGATGCCCTTAATTCCCCTCTCTTATATAATTTCAATAGGAAGGACTTCCAGCACTATATGGAATAGAAGTGGAGATAGTGGGCAACTTTGTCTGGTTCCAGTTATAAGAGGGAATACTTTCAATTTTTCCCCATTAGTATGATGTTGGCTATAGGTTTGTCATATATGGCTTGTATCAATTTTAGGTAAGCCCCGTCTATGCCTATTTTGTTAAGCGTTCTTATTATTAAAAGGTTTTGAATTTTGTCAAATGGTTTTTCTGCATCTATTGAGAGGATCATATGTTCTTTGCTTTTGTTTCTATTTAGGTGGTGAATTACATTTATAGATTTGCATATGTTGAAACATCCTTGCATCTCTGGGATGAAGCCCACGTGGTTGTGATGGATTCTTTTCTTGATAAGCACCTGGAATCAGTTAGCTAGGATTTTGTTGAGGATTTTGGCATCTATATTCATAAGGGATATTGGTCTGTAGTTTTCTTTCTTTCTTGTGTTCTTTCAAGGTTTTGGTATCAGAGTTATGTTGGCTTCATAAAATGTCCTGGGGAGGATTCTATCCTTCTCAATGTTGTGGAATAATTGCTGCAGGATAGGCACCCGTTCTTGTTTCTAGAAGTGATAAAATTCAGGTGTGAAACCATCTGGTCCAGGCCTTTCTTTTTAGGAAGGTTTTCTATTGCCATTTCAATTTCAGTACTTGATATTGGTCTGTTCAGGAATTCTATTTCTTCCTGATTGAGCCCAGGGAGGCTGTGTGCTTCTAAAAATTTGTCAATTTCCTCCATATATTCCAGTTTGTGTGCATAAAGGTTTTTGTAGTATTCATAGATGATATCTTTTAACTCTCTGACAATAGTTGTAATTTCTCCTTTTTTGTTCCTTATGGATCTTATTAGAGTTTTTTTTCTTTTCTGCTTTTTGTTAGTCTAGCCAAAGGCTTGTCAATATTTTTTTTCAAAGAGCCAACTTTTTGGTTTGTTAATCTCTGTATATTTTTTTGGTTAATTTTGTATATTTCTGATTTGATCTTATTAATTTCATTACTTCGACTGGGTTTGAGGTCAGTCTGTCAGTCTGTTCATCTTTTCCAGCCCTTCGAGTCCATTTATTAAGTTGTCTATTTGTGATCTTTCTGTATTTTCGATATAGGCATTTATGGAGATAAACTTTCCTCTCAGGACTGCTTTAGCTGTGTCCAACAAATTTTGATAACTTGTGGCTCCTTTGTCATTTGGTTCAAAGAATCTTTTGATTTCCATCTTGATTTCTTCATTTGTGAAATAATCATTCAGCAGAAGGTCGTTTAGTTTCCATTAATTTGTGTAGAAATGAGAGTTTCTGTTGGGGTTGATTTCTACTCTAATTCCACTGTGATCTGAGAAGATGCATGACATAATTTCTATTTTTTAAATTTTTTGAGACATGCTTTGTGACCTAGGATATGGTCAAACCTATAGAATATTCCATGAGCTGATCAGAAGAATGTATATTGAGTGGTTTTGGGGTAGAATGTTCTGTAAATGTTAGTCAGGCCCATTTGTTCTAGAGTTCTGTTTAAGTTCATTATTTCTTTTGCTAATTTTGTTTGCATAATCTGTCCTGTGCTGTCAGAGGGGTGTTGAAGTCTCCAGCTAATATGGTGTTGCTGTTTATCATTTTGTTTGATGAAGTAGAGTTTGCTTTGTGAATTTGGGTGCACTTAAGTTGGGTGCATACTTATTTAGAATTGTTATGTCTTCTTGTTGAACCGTACCCATCACCATCATGTAGTGACTCTGTTTGTCTTTCATTAATTTTGTTGATTTGAAGACTAAGCTATATGACACCAAAACTGCCTTGCCAACCTTCTTTCTGCTTCCATTTGCTTGAAATATTGCTTTCCACCCCTTCACCTTGAGTCTGAATGCATCCTTGCAGTTTATATGTGTTTTCTGAAGACAGTAGACACTTGGCTTGTGTGTATTTATCCACTCATCCAGCCTACGTCTCTTTAGTGTCCTATTCAAGCCATTCACATTTATTGAGAGAACTAAGTGCCCCGAGTGGTGGGTGGTGCCTGGGACTTCCAGGTGTGTCCTTATTCTCCACCTCACTGGGGGCAGGTGGAGAAGTGAGGCTGGCAGAGCTGTGTTAGGTGAACCTGCCCTCAAGCTCCACAAATGCTGTTTGCAGAGGTCAAAGTTCTGTTCTCTGCTTCTGTGCAAAGCTTCCAGGGAGGGACTTAAATGGCCACACTCAGCCAAATAGTATGTGTATTATGTATGTGGGGGTGGGGCTGTCTGAGACCTGCAGTCTGGAGCAGGCCTCGCTTCTTTCCACTCTCCCCTATTCCACGGTTTCTCCCGGGCCTCTGCCAAGAGGCAGGATGTCAAGTCAGCGAATCTCCCCTGGCTGTGATGTCAGTCAGAATTTCCCCACCGAGGATGGCAGCCTGAACCAGTTGCACGGTCCTCCTGTGGGAGGAAGGTTGCCCCTCAAGCACACTCATCTGCCCCTGCAGGCATACACACTTCAGTAGGCTCCTTCAAAAATATCCCTTTTGTGCCCCCCAGGCAATGCGATCAAGACCTGGGTGGACAGGATCTGATCAGCAGGCCTGTCCCCTGGGCCTTTGACAACAATTTCCCTGACCCTGCTAGGGAGAGGAGTGCTTGTCTCAAGTCATCCACAGGGTGCCCAAGCTGGATCAATGTCTTTCCACCTTGAGATTTGACTCGCTCTCCTGGAGTCACCAGGCAAGCAGCACCTGGGAGGGCTGGTGGGTAGAGAGCTCATAGTCTAAGTACCCCTTAGTCCACTGTAGGTCTCCAAAAGGAAAGGTCCCATTCTATGCTGATACCTCTGGGTGGTGACTAAATTTTCTCTCTCAGGAGCCACAGGTAGGGAAGGGAAAGAGGAGAATGAAGCAATATGGTGCCTGCCAGTCAGCTGAGGTCTGTGGGCCGGGAGGTGCCTGAGGGAGCTCGAGCTTGGTGAATTGTCTGCAAGAGGCTCACCACTCACTGGTGGCAGCATCTCTGGGCTGGTGTTGGCAGGTCTTTCCAACCACTCAGCAGCCCACTAGCAGTCTGAGATGCAAGGGAGGGGAAATTTCACTGCTGCAGCTACCCTAGTTGTTGGTCTCCAAGCCTCTCAAGGTCCTTTCTCCTTTCAATTCTCCTCCACATCTTCTTTTCATGGAGTCTCCTGTAGTTTCAGGCACCCCTCCTTCCGAACCTTGTCTGATCTCTATTTGTCTGCCTGTGTATTTTTTTTCACTTTCTTCTAAAATCTGTCTTTCTTGCAGAGACACTCTCGCTGGTGGTTTTTCTCATCTGCCATCTTAAAATAATATCAGTATAGACATTTTAACAATGTTGTTTCTGCCGACCCCTGAGCATGGTATGCTTTTCCACCTCTTTATGTTCTATGCTAATTCCTTCCTCATTGTTTCATAGTTCTCCCTGTAGAGGTCTTTTACCTCCATAGTTAAATGTATCCCTAGGCACTTAATTTTCTTTGTTGCTATTGCAAAGGATATTGAGTCTTTGATTGGTTCTTGGTTTGACTGTTATTGGCATATATGAATGCCTCTGATTTGTGTGTATTGATTTTGTATTTTGTGATTTACTGAATTCATTTATCAATTCAAGGAGTCTCTTGAATGAATCGTTGGTTGAATCGTTGGGATTCTCTTGGTTGAATCGTTGGGGTTCTTTATATATAATATCATATCATCAGCAAAGAGTGAGAGTTTGATCTCTTCTGCCCTCATTTGGATGCCTTTAATTCCCCTGTCGTGTCTAATTGCTATAGCAAGGACTTCCATCACTATGTGGAATAGAAGTGGAGATAGTGGGCAACCTTGTATAGTTCCAGTTCTAAGTGGGAATGCTTTCAATAATGGCCAACAACCATATGAAAAAATGCTCAACATGTCTAATCATCAGGGAAATGCAAATCAAAACAACAATGAGATATCATTTATCCCCAGTGAGAATGGCCTTTATCAAAAAGTCCCAAAATAATAAATATTGGCATGGATGCAAAGAGATTGGAGCGCTCATACACTGCTGGGCAGACTGAAAACTCATATAACCTCTGTGGAAAGCAATATGGAGATACCTCAAAGAGATACAAGTAGGACTACCATTTAATACAGAAATCCCATTACTGGGTATCTACCCAAAGGAACAAAAGACATTCTATAAAAAAGACACCTGCTCTCAAATGTTTATAGCAGTGAAATTCACAATTGCAAAGATGTGGAAACAACACAAGTGCCCATAAGTACATGAGTGAATTAGTAAAATGTGTTATATGTACAACATGGAGTATTCAGCTATAAGAAAAAATGGTGATATAGCACCTCTTGTATTATTCTGGATAGAGCTGGAACCCATTCTACTAAGTGAAGTATCCCAAGAATGGAAAAATAAGTACTACATGTACTCACCACCAAATTGGTATTAACTGATCAACACTTAAGTGCACATATAGTATTAACATTGATTGGATGTTGTGCAGATGGGAGGGAGATGAGGGATGGGCATATACATACATAATGAGTGTGATGCACACTATCTGGGGGATGGACACACTTGAAGCTCTGACTTTGGGGGGGAAGGGCAATATATATAACCTAAACATTTGTACCCACATCATATGTTGAAGTAAAAAAAAATGCAAAGAAAGCATTTGACAAAAGTCAGCACTCTTTCATGATACAAACCCTAAACAGTCCAAGTGTGGTGGCTCAGGCCTGTAATCCTAGCACTCTGGGAAGCCGAGGCAGGCACATAGCTTGAGCTCAGGTGTTGGAGACCAGCCTGAGCAAGAGTGAGACCCTGTCTCTACTAAAAAAAAAAAATAGAAATAAATTAGCTGGACAACTAAATATATATATAGAAAAAATTAGGCGGGCATAGTGGCACATGCCTGTAGTCCCAGCTACTTGGGAGACTAAGGCAGGAGGATCGCTAGAGCCATGAGTTTGAGGTTGCCGTGAGCTAGGCTGAAGTCATGGCACTCTAGCCTAGGTAACAGAGTGAGACTCTGTTTTTTTAAAAAAAAGACCCTCAACAATCTAGGCATATAAGATATATTTCTCAAAATTATAAAAGTTATGTCTGACAAACCGACAGCGAACATCATATAGAGTGGGGGAAAGCTGAAACCTTCTCCACTAAGAGCGAGAAGACAAGGATTCCCACTGTAAGCACTTCTATTCAACATAGTGCTGGAGATCCTAACCAGAGCAATCAGGGAAAAAAAAGAAAGATATGTATGCAAATTGGGAAAGAGAAGGTCAAACTATCAACGTTTTACTGATGGCATTATCTTATATCTAAAAAAACACAAAAACTCCACAAAGGGATTCATGGAATTGATGAATAAATTCATCAAAGGCTTGTGTTATAAAATCAATGTACACAATTAGTATCATTCCCATATACCAATGATAATGAAGCTGAGAGTGAAATAAAAGCCTCAGTACCATTCACAGTAGCTACAAAGATAATAAAATACCTAGGAATATACTTAACCAAGGAGTTGAAAGATCTCTACAAAAAGAACTAGGGAACAATAAGAAGAGAAAGCATAGATGACATAAAAAATAGAAAACTATATCTTGCTCAAGGATTGGTAGAATCAACATTGTTAAAATGTCCATACTACTCAATGTTATTTACAGATTCAATAAAATCCCCATGAAAACATTAACGTCATATTTCACAGATCTAGAAAAAATAATGCTATGCTTCATTTGGAACCAGAAAATAAAAAAAAACAACACTTGAATAGCCAAAGCAACCTTAATCAAAAGGAAGAAATCTAGAAGCAACACATTACAAGATTTCAAACTATACTACAAGTCTATAGTAACTAAGACAGCATCAAAATGTCATAAAAATAGAGACATAGACCATAGAACAGAACAGAAAACTCAGATATAAAATCATCCACATACAGCCAACTGATATTTAACAGAGAATACAACAATATACACTGACGAAAAGAATCCCTATTGAATAAATGATACTTGGAAAATTGAATAGCTACATGTAGAATGAAACAGGATCCATATCTCTTACCACTAACAAAAATTAATTCAAGATGGTTAAAATACTTAAATATAAGGCATGGAAACCTAAGCACACTAGAAGAATATGTTGGAGAAGTCTTCTAGATATTGGACTAGGCAAAGAATTTATGAAGAAGACCCAGTGACAATCAGAGTAACAATAAAAATAAATAGATGGAACTTAATCAAATTAAAAAGATCTGCCCAGCCAAGTGTGATGAACACACTTATAACCATGACTCAAGCATTAGAAAATGATCCATGTAACCAAAAAATATTTGTATCCCTGTAATACTTTGAAATAAGTTAAAATAAAATAAAATAAGTCATTCATAAAAATTAAAATTAAAAATTAATATTTATGATACAGATGCAATATATTCATTATTGCATATTATTGTTGTTGTTATTTGAAATAAAGAACACATAAGGAATTCATAAAAACAGAGTAGCGTCCTTGTTACTTGGATATGTATGGTTCCTAGTATTATCTGGACCCTTTACATATATATGGGGAGGATGAGGGAATCAGTGACTAAGTATTCACTTTCTCAATATCTTGGGCACGAATTTTAAAGCATGAAAAAACATTAAATTTTCTCAAAGTCCCAATATTTCCAAAATATAAATTAAATGTCTACAACTGAAAATGTTCACATTTCTCTGAGAAGTTCTATTGCAGACTACTTTGCATTTTATATTATGAAGATCTAATATTGAATAAGTGGTTTATACATTATGATGAGATTTTAAAGCCAGATAATAGATGTTGATAAGATGCTAACAACAGTGATCCATTAAATTTAGGTTCTGTTAAATGACCTTCCAACATATATTATAGGTCCTACAGTTTATAATTTTCTATAGAACACAGAGGAACATTTTCTCCTTTGGATTCCTGAGCTAGATATTATGTGAAGAATGTGAGATTCATTATCTTTTTGTGTTTCCTGCCTGAGGAGTTGTTAGAAAAGTACTAGACTTCTAATCATTATCTATGCAGTCTTCAGCACCTTCACAAATAATTTCCTCAGGAAGTTAATTCAATACTCAGGACTTTAGATGGTTTTAGTGAAACCAGTGATTCTGACCCCATTGGCTACCTGACTGCTCCTCGGCTACTCTCTTCTCCACTACAGGTAGACAGAAGGCTATCAACATGCAAAAGTAAGAATTGAGAAGAAAGTAGAGTGCAAGGGAGGTCTGTGGGGAAGGAAGAGAGTTTACCTTACTTTCCAAATGCAAAAGGCAGAAGTGGAAACAAAGTTTCTTGATTATTAGTTCAATTGCTATACATCAAAGAGAACAAAATGCAAGTATTCAGATCATCCTGTATTTAATTAGAAAACCTTTATTTTTACAATATTTTCTTTCTACCAAAACAGATTGTTCTGAAGATTTATAATGGATTTTGTAATAATGTATTTTTCCTATTTCTTTCTTTGATCTTCTTCTAAGCTACTTCAATCTCTTTGCCAGTGGCTATTTTTCCCTTCAAAAAGAATATTCTTTTTCACCTATAAAATGGTACTGTACTTGAGAAAAAGGAAGGAGAAAGCTGTAATAATTTCAATTGCTGTTACCTAGATACATAACATGATTTTCAAATGTGTTTACTGGATAATAAAAAACTACATCAGGCAATTTAGGTTCATGTTCCACCATGAGAAGATAGGGCCTCCTGATAGGTATACTGTCAAATCAAATTGTCTGTATCCAGAGAAATTTAATTTTCCCTAACAGTTTATTTCCCAAGGTTATGTCTAATTGTAATAATTTTGCTCTAAATACTGATTTTCTAGCAATTTTATGCTGTGTTCATAAAACGGTCATGTTACTTTCTATTTCATATGGTCACTATAAAGTCACTTATGAAACATTTTAGGAGAAAATAAGTTATGAGATGACCAATATCAAGAAATTATATTCCTAAATCCAGGATGGAATTACCTCTTGGTTAACAGGTAAGATCAACTTTAGGCCAGAGGCAGTAAAAAGATATCGAACGACTGAGGGGACAAAGACTATTAATCATTTTTTAAGAAAACTGCCTGGATAGAAGTATCAGTCTCATAACTGTAAGACCAATCTGAAGGAGGAAAAAAAAAACAACAACTTTTAGCTGAATTTGCATTTGTGAAAAAATGAAAATGTCAGTTGATATATTAATGGGGCATTAGCTCACCAGTTGTGAACATAGTATTTTGAACATAGTATTGAACATAGTATTAATTACTGTTTTGAACATAGTATTTTGAACATAGTATTAATTTGAACATAGTATTTGAACATAGTATTAATTACTGTTATATCCTCATGTGCTCAGCCTCAGTTAATTTACTATATCACAAAAAGATTCTAATACAGGATCATAGCTCATATCCCATATTCAAATATCAATATTATGGAGAATATATAAAAATGTATACAGATCAACAATAAAAAACACATACAATTCAATTTAAAATAGGCAAAATCTTGAAAAGACAGTTCACTAAAGAAAATATACAAATAGTCAATAAATACATGAAACATTCTTAACACCACTGTTTATTAGGAAAATGAAAATAAAAATTACAATGTGATAATTACTAACTGTGTACCTGAATATCTAAAATGAAAGAATAAAAAAATATATTCAATTGGACAAGACATGGAATAACAGGAACATGGTTGAAATATAAAAAGATGCAAAAACTTAGGAAATCTGTTTCACAATTTCTTATAAGGTTAAATATACATGTACCCTAAATGCAAGAATTCTACTCCTTGGTATTTTACCCAAGAGCAATGAAAATATCAATCTACAATAAGATTTATATACCTGTAGCAGCCTTGCTCATGATAGCCCAAACCTAGAAACAACTGATATCTATCAACAGAAAAATATGTAAACAAATTTTGGTATCAAACATGAACTACAGATAAAAATGCAACAACATGGATGAATCTGGAAAATATTATACTGAGCTAAAGAAACCAGACACAAAAATATGCATATTATATAATTTCATTTATTTAAAGGCCGAGAACAGGTAAAAACTAACCTAAGGTGACATAAATTTGAAAGTAGGTGTCATAGGAAGTTGGTAGAGGTGGACTGGAGAAGTGCATGAAAAAAAATTCTGGGTGATGGAAACATTCTACATCTTGGTTTTGGTGATGGATACAGGAGCATATTCAATCATCAAAACTCATTAAACTTCAACAATTAAGATGTGTGAATTTTACTGTATATTAAACATTCCTCATTAAAAATTAAACATAAAAGCTAAAATAAAAAATAAAATAATTTTTCTAGTACCACAATATATACAATTGAAGTTTGATCAGCATGCAATTGAACTCTGGAGGTCCACTTACACATGTATTTTTAAAAATAAATATATTGAACAATTTGGATATTTGTGGCAATTTGGAAAAAAATTATAGATGAAATGTGTAGCCTAGATATATCAAAAAATTAAGAAAAGGTTAGATATGTCATGAATGCATAAAATATATCTAGATACTAGTCTATTTTATCATTTAATATGATAAAATATATACAACCATCAACAAACTAGGCATAAAAGGAGCATACCTCAAAATTATAAAAACCATATATGACAAACCCACAGCCAACATCATAATGAGTGGGGGAAAGGTGAAAGCATTCCCACTAAGAAGTGGAACAAGATAGGAGTGACCACTGTCACGACTTCTATTCAATATAGTACTGGAAGTCCTAGCCAGAAAAATTAGGCAAGAGAAAGAAATAAAGAGCATTCAAAATGGGAAAGAGGAGGTCGAAGTATCTGTGTTTGCTGATGATATGACCTTGTATCTAGAAAACCCTAAAGACTTCACCAAAACACTTGTAGAATTGATAAAGTCAGCAAAGACTAAGGTTACAAAATCAATGTGTGAAAATCAGTAGCATTTCTATATACTATTAACCATCAGGGTGAGAGTCAAATCAAGGACTTAATACCATTCACATTACCTGACTTCAAATTATGTTATGAGGCTATACTAACAAAAAAATCATGGTACTGGTATAAATGTAGAGACCTAGACCAATGGAACAAAATAGAGAACCCAGAAATAAAACCATATAGCTATGACCAGCTGATCTCCAACAAAATAGACAAAAACATACACTGGGGAAAAAATGGTCTATTAAATAAATGGTGCTGGGAAAATTGGACAGCCACATGCAGAAGAATGAAACAAGATCACGTCTCTTGCCTTATACAAAAATTAATTTAAGATGATTAAAGACTTAAATGTAAGGACTAAAACTATAAAAATTCTCAAAGAATGCATAGGAAAAACTCTTCTAGACATTGGAGTAGGCAGTGTATTTATGATTGAGATCTCAAGGGCAAATACAGCAACAATATAAATAAATATATGGTCACTGCATCCCTCAGATGTGGGTCTAGGAAGGGTATACCTCTAATCCTTGCTAAGGAGAGGCAAAGATATAAAAAGCAACCAAAATGTTTGTACTATCATATTTTCTTGAAAAAAAATTAATTAATTAATTAATGAGACATAGTTAAATCAAAAAGTTTCTTTACCATAAATGAAATGATCAACAGAATAGACAACCTATAAGATCACATAATATATTCACGAAAATATGACAAAGAGCTAATACCAAAAATCTAAAAAGAAAACAAACAAATGAACAAAAAAACCAAAACAACCCTATAAAAAAAAGTGGGCAAAAGACATGAACAACCTTTTTTCAAAAGGAGATAGGCAAATATCCAAGAAACACTGAAAAATGTTCAAAATCACTAATCATCAGGGAAATGCAAATTGAATCTACAATGAGATACTACCTTACCCTTTCTGAATGGCCATTATTTTAAGTTAAATAAATGCTGGCATGGGTGCAGAGAAAAACATTTGTATACTGTTGGTGGAAACGCAATTTAGTAGCTCTATGGAAAACACTGTGGAGATTTCTCAGAGAAACAAAAGTAGACCTACCATTTGATCCAGCAATCCCACTACTGGGTATCTCCCAAAGGAAAAGAAGTCATTTTTATGAAAAGGACACCTGTACTCAAAAGTTTATTGCAGCACAATTCACAATTGCAAAGATGTAGAATTAACCCAAGCATCTATCAATTCATTAGTGGATAAAGAAAATGTGGTATAAATATACAATGGAGTACTACTCAGCCATAAAAAGTAATGAATAATGCCTTTCATAACAAGTTGGATGGAACTAAAGATCAGTATCCTAAGTGAAGTATCTCAGGAATAGAAAAACAAACAAAACATGCTTTCACTAATAAGTGGGAGCTAAACAATGGGTACACACAGGCACAGTCTTATAAAGGACATTGGAAACCAATAAGGGGATAAGATTGGGAGAGTGAGGGATAAAAACTTACCTATCAGTTAAAATTAACACTATCCTGGTGACTGGCTCACTGGAAGCCCTGACTTCAGCATTATGTAATGTATCAATAACAAAAATGTTTATACCCCCTTAATATTTTGAAATTAAAAATATACACAAAACTGTCATTAAAAAGTTAAAATATATCAAAATATATGCATGCAAACACAAACTGTTTATGATACCATTCACAGTAGAGTGAAATGTAAACAAATATTAAGATGTATTATTACATCATAGCTGCATAAAATTAACTGTAGTACATACTGTACCACTATAATTATTTCATAATTATCTCCTGTTATTATTGAAGTGAGCTCAAGTATTGGTAGAATCTGCTTAAAATGCTGTGTGATACTAATCACCTCCATGTGACCAGTTTGTCTCTCCAGTAAATTCTGCGTCTTAGTAAAAACGATCTTTTGCAGTTCTTGTATATTTTTCATTGTGTTTAGTGCAATACTGTAACACAAGGGGACCCATAAGAAGTTCCACTAGTGATGCTGTAAGTGTTCCCAAGAAGCAAAGAGAAATCATGACATTACAAGAAACAATTGAATTGCTTAATATGTGCTCTGTATTGAGGTCTGCAGCTGTGGTTGCCCGCCTTTTCAGAAAGTCAATTCATCTTGTAAACAGGTTACATAAACTTATGGTACAATAAATACAGTAAAGTACTATAAATATCTTTCTTCTTCCTAATGATTTTTAATAACATTTTCCTTTCTCTAGATTACTTTAAGAGTATACTATATAATATATGCAACATACAAAATATGTGTTAATAGACAGTTTATGTTATTGGTAAGGCTTTCAGTCAACAGCAGTCAATTAATAGTTAAGTTTTGGATATGTCAAAAGTTACATGTGGACTTATGACTATATGGAGGACCAGCACCCTTAACCCCCATGTTGTTCAAGGGACAACTGTATATAAGTCTTGATGATTCAAATATCATAACTCAATAGATAAATTTTCATTCTTAAGTCTAACAGTCATTATTAATATAGACAGCATTTTAACAGCTTTATTGAGATATAACTTACATAGCATGCAATTTACCTATTTAAAGTGTACAATTGAATGACTTAGTATATTCAGAAACTTGAGCATCATCACCACAATCATAGTTAGAATATTTTCAATTTCCCAAAAAGAAGGCCATCACCTGACAACCCTTGTGTTCCCACTGGCCCTAGGCAACCACATATCTACTTTCTGTCTCAGTAGATTTGACTGTTCTAGACATTTTATGTATACAGAATCATATGTGACCTATTGTGTGTGGCTTCTTTCTCTTAGTTATGTTTTCATGTTTTACCCATGTTGTAGCATATGTGAGTATTTCATTCCTTCATATGTCCAAAAAATATTTCATTTATTGATACAGCACATTTTGCTATTGTGAATACTGCTTATATGAACATTCATGTATAAGTATCTACTTGAACACCTGTTTTCAAATCTCTTGGGAATATACCAGAAAATGGACTTGCTAGCTCATATGATAACTCTATGCTTAACTTTTTGAGAATCAGGAAGACTGTTTTACAAAGTGGTTATAACATTTACATTCCTACCAGCAGTGTATGAAGGTTCTAATTTCTTCACATCCCTGTTAATACTTATGATATTTTTTATTATAACTATCCTAGTGGGTATGATTTAGTAGTATTTCTTTACGGTTTAGATTTATATTTCCCTGATGACTAATGATATTGAGCACCTTTTCATTTGCTTATTGGACAGTAGTATATCTTTTTTGGAGAGCTGTGTATTCATATGACTTGGCCATTTTAATAGGTTATCTTTTTGTTGGTAACTTTAACTTGATCTAGGGTGAAGGGCATCGGTACCCCAATATTCTCAGCCTACTGTGCCTGGTATAGAACCTCTATCCTTAAGTGTGAGGGCTTGGTGAATGTAATGAGCCTCCGTCCTCTTGGCGTCATTGACCAATAATTTAATCTCTTCAACTTTGAGTTGGTGGGGCCAGGAAATGTTGGCAGCCTGCTCCTCCCATTGAGATATGTTGTTATTAGCTTTCTAAGGCCGTCATAACATAGTACCACAGACTTAGTAGCTTAAAACAACATAAATTTATTCTCTCACAGTTCCAGAGGCTAAAAGTGTAAAATCAAAGTGTTAGCAGGGCCATGCTCTCTCCGAAGGCTCTAGGGAAGAATCCTTCTGTGCCTCTTCCTTGGTTGCTAGAAATTCTTGTTATTCCTTGGCTTGGAGATACATCACTCTAATCTCTGCCTTTGTTATTATGTGGTCTTCTTTCCTATATGTCTCTTATTGTGCCAATACAATAAATAGTCCTCTCCTTTCTCTTATAATGACATGAGTGATTGGATTTAGGCCCCACTCTAATCTAGTAAGACCTCAATTTAACTTTATTATATCTGCAAAGACTGTTTCCAAACAATGTCACTTTCACAGGTATCAGGGACTAGGGCTTGAAAATATCTTACAGGAGAACACAATTGAACCCACTATATACATTAGCCCTTGATTAGGAGGTAAAAAGAGAGGGAGAATTGTCTGCTTGTCCATACTTACCCAGAGTGAAAGTTCCATAAAGCTGACCTGGGGGTAGGCATAGAGGGAACTTGTCACAGCTCAAATTCCACAAACTCCTATTATTTTTAATGACTTTTAGTGAATTTTTTGACCAAATTATTTTTAATTTGCTATGTGCTATTTAAACAATTTCCAGAGACTTTAAATGGTTGTTTTTTATACTTTTCACTAGCTTTGCTTATTTCCCTAGGCATGGTTTGTGGAGCTCCATTCACTACCATTGTAGAAGTGGAACTCTTTAGTAAGTATCATTTTAAAGGTTCTTTGATGGGACAGAATCTATGGTAAACTTTTTAGCAATAATAATATTTGAGTTGTATGCATAAATCTATGAGTTGGCTATAACTATCAATACAATTTTATGGATAGGAAAGCCAAAACTCATAAATATAAGCAAATTTCTGAAGGCTTTATGTCTTGTAAGTACTGAAGTCAGAACTTAGACCAAGGTACACCTAAATTCAAGTCTGCTGCTTTTAAAGATTATATTATACTTTCTCAATCACATACTTCTGAAGCTAAATCACTCTCTAGATTTTACGTGTACCAACCTGAATGTCTTTTGACCTATATAAGTTCTCAAAGATAATAATGGGAGTTCATACGCTATTTTCCTTATTTCAAGACTTAATAGAAATAATATACTTCTAAATATTATAAGAACACAAGGCAATAAAAACAGAGAACTTTGACTTAGAGAATTTTTCTGAATGTAAAGTTTCTTTTTTTGTTTGTTTTAGAATGAAAATACATTCTCTCAATAACATTACATAAGTGAATCTTATATCAGAAAGAAGCTGATATAAGGAACTTATATGTGACTAAAATAAATATAGAAAAAATTATTGCTCTAAAGTACCTGTACTAGTCTGGGTTCTCCAGAGAAACAGAACCAAAGGAGAGATATGTATAAATAAAAGGAAATTTATTATAAGAATTGGTTCACACAGTTATGGAGTCCAAAATAATCCCATGTTCTGCTGTCTGCAAGCTGGAGAACAAGATAAAGCTGGTGGTAGAATTCAGTCCAAGACAAAAGGGCTGAAAATGAGGGGGTAAAGAGGAGGTGGCTGTGATGTAAGTTCTACTTTGAGTCTAAAGACCTGAGAACTATAAGTGCTTATGTCTGAAAGCAGGAGATGGATGTGTCAGCTCAGCCAAAAAGAGTGAATTCACTCTTCTTCTGTCACTTTGTTCTTTGCAGGCCCTCAAAGGATTAGATGATTCCCATCTGCATTGGTGAAGGTGTTCTTCAACTGACACCAACTTACATGATATGATTAAACTGATGGAGGAAGAATTCCAAATATAGATTGTTAGAAAACTCAATGGAATTGAAGAGAAAATAGAATCCCAACATAGAGAAACCATAAGAACAGCTCAGGAAATGAATAAAAAATTCTCCAAAGAAATTGAAATAAAACAGAAATTCTGGCAATGAAGAGAACAATAAAGGAACTTCATAATACAGTGGAAAGCATCAAGAACAAGAAGGACTATGCAGAGGAAAGAATCTCAGAGTTTGAAGATTATGCCAATGCACTAAACAAATCAGAGGAAGAAAGGAAACACAGAAACAAGAGACAAGAACAAAGTTTGCAAGAAGTGTGGGATTATGTGAAAAAGCCAAACCTCAGATTGATCAGGATTCTGGAAGAGTAAGAGGAACATTCACAAGGGCTGGAAAACTTATTTCACGGAATACTGGAGGAAAATATGCCGAGACTGGCTAGAAATACAAATAAAAGTAGCACACAGAACTCCTGGGAGATTCAACGTGAAAAGGCAATCACCTCATCACATGGTTATTAGGCTGACTGAAGTAAACATGAAAGAAACAATCCTCCTTGCAATGAGATGAAAGCAACAACTCACCTATAAAGGAAAACCTATCAGACTAACAGAAGACTTCTCTTCTGAAACCTTATAAGCCAGGAGAGATTGGGTAGCTATCCTTAATTTTCTAAAACAGAATAAAGCCCAACCTAGAATTCTTTAACCGGCAAAATTAAGTTTCATTTATGAGGGAGAAATAAACTCCTTCTCAGACATTCAATCACTGAAGGAATTTGTGAAGACCAGACCAGCCCTACAGTAAGTTCTCAGACCTGCCTTCCCCACTGAACAGAGGAATAAACACTCCTCAAAGTAATATTTTCAAAGAATTAAAGGCTAGAACTTGAACTGCATGATGGCTCAAGGAGTAAGTCAAAGCAACAGGACTTCACCCAACAATATGAATGGAAATCTTCCTCCAATTTCAATCCTCTCAATAAATGTAAATGTGGTTTAAACTTTCCTCTGAAAAGGTATAGACTGGCAGAGTGGATAAAACTCCACAAGCCTAGTATCTGCTGTCTACAGAAAACACATCTAACCCACAAAGATGCTTTCCACCTGAAGGTCAATGGATGGAAAACTAATACTCAGGGAAACAAAAGTCAAAAGAAAGCAGGGGTAGCTATACTATTTCCAGGTATCATAAGCTTTAAAATGGCAAAAGTAAAAAGGGTAAAGACAGACACTTTATAATGGTGAAAGGGAAGATCCAACAACAAACTTTAACAATTCTTAATATTTATGCACCCGATGCAGGAGCACCCAATTACATAAAGCAAAATTTGTCTGATCTAAATAGCATGTTATCAATACTGCCATAGTAGCAGGAGATTTCAATCCTCCACTGAATGAACTGGATAGATCCACCTAACAGAAAATAAGCAAAGAAATAATGGGCTTAAACAAAGCTCTTGATGAAAAAGTTCTGACAGACCCCCACAGAACATTCCACCCAAATAAAGTTGAATTTAAATTCTTATCAGCTGTCCATGGATCCTTCACCGAAATTGATCACATACTAGGCCACAAATCAGATCTCAAAAAATTCAAGAAAATAGAAATTATACCATGTGTCTCCTCTGATTATAGTGGTATAAAATTAGAGTTCAATTCCTATAGAAACACTCAACACTTCACAAAGTCATGGAAACCATAAATCTATTATTTAAGAATTATTGAGTCATGGAGGAAATTCAGAGGGAAATCAGGGGTTTCTTTGAACAAAATGATAATGGAGACACATGTTACCAAAATCTGTGGTATACAGAAAAAGCATACCCGAGAGAAAAACTAATAGCAATAAATGCTCACATCCAAAAAACAGAAAGATTTTATACTGACAACCTAATGAATAGACTCAAGGAATTGGAAAAAGAAGAGCAAACCAATTCTAATCCTAGTAGAAGAAAAGAGATAACTAAAATTAAAGCAGAACTTAATGAAATGGAGAACAAGATAATTATACAGAAGATCAAGAAATCCAGAAGCTGTTTTTTGAAAATATAAACAAAATTGATAGCCTTCTTGCTAGGCTGACAAGAATTCAAAGGGAAATGACTGTAGTAAACTCACTAAGAAATTAAAAAGGAGAAGTCACAACAGACACCACAGAAATACAAAACATTATGTTTGACTATGATAAACTATATGCCCCAAAACTACATAATGAGGAAGAAATAGACAAATTCCTGGATTCATACAATCTCCCTAAGTTCACTTAGGAGGTAACAGAATTTCTGAATAGACCAATCTCAAGTGCAGAAATTGGAGCAGTAATTAACAACCTGCCCAAATGAAAAAGTCCCAGACCAGATGGCTACACTTCAGAGTTTTACCAAACATACAAAGATGAACTCATACCTATACTACAGAAATTATTCCATAACATTGAGAAGGATGATAACCTTCCTAACTCATTCTATGAAATCAAAATCACCTTGATGCCAAAGCCAGGAAAGGATGCAACAGAAAAAGAAAATTGCAGACCAATATCTCTCATCAATATAGATGATAAAATCCTCAACAAAATTTTAGCAAATGGAATTCAGCAGCACATCAAAAAAATAATTCACCATGACTGGGGGGAGGGGTTTATTCCCGGGATATAATGCTGGTTCAATATACCAAAGCCTATAAATGCAATTCACCTCATAAATAAAAAGAAGAACAAACACCATACTATTCTCTCAATAGATGCAGAAAAAGCATTTAACAAATTCTAACAAACCTTTATGATAAAAACTCATTAAAAAATAGGTATAGGCTGCTTGGACCTTAAAATTATCAAGTCCATTAATGACAAACCCACAGCCAATATCATACTGAATGGGGAAAAACTGAAATCATTTCATCTTCAAAGTGGAACTAGGCAAGGATGCCCACTATCTCCTCTTCTATTCAACAGAGTGCTTGAAGTCCTAGCTATAGCAATTGGGCAAGAGAGAGATATTAAAGGCATCCAAGTGGATGCTGATGAGATCAAATTCTCACTCTTCCCCAATGATATGATATTATACCTACAAAACCCCACAGATTCATCCAAGAGACTCCTAGACTTGATAAATGAATTCGGTAAAGTCTCAGATTACAAAAAACAATATACACAAATCAGAGGCATTCATATATACCAAGAACCATCAATCCAAAACTCAAATAAAAAATGCAACAACTTTTACTATAGCCCCAAAGAAAATTAAATATCTAGGGGTATATTTAATGAAAGATACAAAAGACTTATACAAGGAGAACTACAAAACCCTTAAAAAACAAATTATAGAAGATGTAAACAGATGGAAAAATCTACCTTGTCCATGGATTGGTAGAATCAATATCATTAAAATGTCAATATTACCTAAAGTCATCTAGAGAATTACTGCAATCCCCATGGAAATGCCATCATCATACTTTACAGATCTAGAAACAATAATTCTTCACTTCGAATGCAACCAGAAAAAACCTTGTATAGCCAAAGTAATCTTAAGTAAAAAGAACAAACTGGGAGCCATCAGTCACCCTGACTTCAAGCTGTACTATAAAGCAATAATAACTAAATCAGCCTTGAACTGGCACAAGAACAAAAGCTTCAATATTTGGTATAGGACTGAGATTCCAGAGATGAAACCATCTGCATATAATAACCTAATTTTGATAAAGCAGACAAAAATATACAATTGGGAAAAGAATCAATTTTCAATAAATAGTGCTGGGAAAACTGGATAGCTACATGTAGAAGAATGAATCAGGATCCCTACCTCTTACCTCTCACAAAAAATCGACTCAAGATGGATAAGAGACTTAAAACTAAGGCATAAAACCTTAAGAATCCAAGAAGATGTTGGGAAAACCATTTAAGACATTGGACTAGGCAAAGGATTCTTGAATAAGATCCCAAAAGCAATCATTGCAGCAATAAAAATAAACAAATGGGATTTGATCAAGTTAAAAAACTTCTGCACAGCCAAGGAAACTATCATTAGATCAAATAGACAATCTACACAATGAGAGAAGATATTTGCTCTCTATACTTCAGATCAAGGTCTAATAACAAGAATCTATCTAGAGCTCAAAAGAATTAACAAGAAAAAACCAAACAACCCCATCAAGAAATGGGCAATGGAAATGAACAGAAACTTCTCCAAAGAATATAGAATAATGGCCTGCAAACATATAAAATAATGCTCAATATCTCTAATCATTAGAGAAATACAAATCAAAACCACAATGAGATTCCACCTAACCCCAGTGAGAATGGCCTGTATCAAGAAATCTCAAAACAACAAATGCTGGTGAGGATGTGGAGAGACAGGAACACTTTTATGCTGCTGCTGGGACTGGAAATTAGTGCAAACTTTGTGAAAAGAATTTAGAGATACTTCAAAGAGCTAAAAATAGAAATACCATTTGACCTAGCAATAACATTTTAGGCATCTACACAAAAGAGCATAAGCAATTCCAGTATAAAGACATCTGCATCCAAATGTTTATGCCATCACAATTCACTATTGCAAGGACATGGAAACAACCCAAGTGCCCGTCAATTCATGATTGGATTATTAAAATTTGGTATATGTTCACAATGGAATATTACTCAATTCTAAGAAATGACAATGAGCTAGCACTACTTATACTATCCTGGATTAAGTTTAAGCCCATTTTCCAAAGTCAGGTGACATAAGATCAGGAAAATGGGCTCCACACGTACTAGTCATCAAATTGGTACTGACTGATTAAAACCATGGTGCACAAATGGTGGTAGTGTTCACCAGGGATTTGGGGGTGGATGGTAAACCCACATATTAGGTATGTGGTAAGCATTGTGGAGGGGAGGGGCATACCTCTAACTCTTCCTAGGAAGAGGCAAACATATAAATATAAACAAAATTTCAGAAAAATAAAAAAAACATTTAGCGGGTGTCAGGCAGGTGGGAGGGAGGAGGAAAAAAGAAAATGAGGAAATCCAAATAAGCAAAAATAAAAAAAAAGGAAAGAAAAGAAACTCAACAATAATTACACTCTGTTGACATTTTATTCTTATTTCTAAGGCTATGCATATAGATACATAAATGATATATGAATAAATGAACAAATAAAAAATGAATGAATAAAAACAATAAAGTAAAAAGTAAAACAAAGTATAAGGAAGTTATAATTATTATATAAGCTTGTATGTACCTTGCCTCAAATTATATGAAGCAAAAATTATTACAAATGCAAACAGGTATTACCAATTCCAGCAAAATAGTTGGAGAGTTGATACAATTCTCTCAAAAAAAGTTGTAAATATATACTAAATTTAAAAACCAAAATAAGCTTGATTTACTGGGCATATATAAAACTCTGCAACAAACAATTAGAAAACACATTGAACATTAATCAAAACTGACCACCACAAAACAAATCTTGTTTTATAAATATTATATTTCATTGTAACCATGTTTTTAAGATTTCTATAAGCCTCATAGTGATGACAGAAAGGAACTAGACATGATAAAGATTCCTAGCATGTTAGATAATATTGTGTTATTGTCTGAAAGCTATTTTTCCCAATGTAGTTTTTTACTCAAGATGACTATTAAGAGATAAAACTTCTGGAAAAAAGATGGCGGATGAGAAACACCGCCAGACAGAGTGTCTCTGCAGAAAAGATAGATTCTAGCAGATATCAGAAGAAAGAAGCAAGAAGACGAGCCTACATCGAATGAGGGTCGGAAGGAGGAGTACCTGAGACCACGGGAGACTCCACGGGAGGAGGTCACGGAGGAGAACTGGAAGCTGGGACCGCCGGAGCAGCCCGGAGACCAGCGGGAAGTATCGGCCATTTCCCCTCCCTTGCATCTTGGACTGCTGGTGGGCTCCCCAGCAAGTGGAGAGACCTGCGAACACCAGCCCAGCGACGGCCGCTGTCAGTGAGCGGTAAGCCAGTGGCGGACGCGGCACCAGGCTCCCAACTCCCTCGGGGCACCTCCGTGTGCACAGACCAGAGCCGCGCGGCAGACGCCATATTGCCTCCTCCTCCTCTTCCCCGACCCTACCCGCGGCTGCCCAGAGAAACAGAGAGAAAATATAGCTACCAGCCGGAGGCACCTACAGGGAATGGGACCTTCCCTTTTGGGGCACTAAAGCTGACTAAGGAGAACTCAGACTGTGAGCTCCCTACCTGCCAGCCCTCCCAGGTGCTGCTGGCACGGTGATCCCAGGAGAACGGGGCACACTCCGAGGTTGAGAGACATAGACGCAGCTTGGGCTCCCTGTGGGTGAATTGGGACTGGCACTGCTCTCCCTGGTGGGGATATAGTTTGAACTCTGGGACCCAGAGGTCAGACCTGCAGACCACATCCTGTGCACCAAGGCCTTGCATTGCCTGGGGCACAGAAGGGATATTTGTGAACAGCCTACTGTGTGTGTGCCTTCAGGGGCAGATCAGTGTCCTAGAGGGCAACCCGCCCCCCAAAAGGAGGCCCTACACCCAGCCCAGGTGGCGTTCCCACATAGGGAACCTCCCGGCAGGTAACACAGCCAGGGGAGGAGTGGTGGCGTGTGGTATGGCCTGCGGGCAGAGGCCCAGCAGTAGCTGCGGAGTTGGGGATGGTGGAAAGAATCCAGGCCCGCTCCAGACTGCGGGTCTCAGACAGCCCCATTCCCACAGGCAGACTCTCTGACTGAGCCAGGTCATTCCAGCCCCGACCTAAAAGCTTTGCCTGGAAGCATAGAAGAGAACTTTGACCCCTGCTAACGACATTGGTATTGCCTGAGGGCAGGCTTACACAACCCAGCTCTGCCCAGACCCTCTCATAGACAAGCCCTCAATGAAGGGGAGAAAAGGACACACGTGGAAGTCCCAGGGCCACCCCACCCACCTGAGGCACTAGCGTTCTCTCTACAGGACCAAGAGCAGATAACAGGGCATAAAAACAACAGCATAGCCTGTTCCTCCAAACAAGCGCCACCTACTGACAGGGAGAGCATCCTGCACACCCTTATCAGGACAGGGAGTGGACGAATCTCACCCACAGACACCACCTTCTGGCTAAGAAACTAAACAAGGCGTGTGAATACCTAAACAAAAACCTAAAGAAAAGAAGCAAAAACTGATAGATATGGGAAAAAATCAGTGAAGGAACTCAGGAAATATGAAGAACCAAACGGAAAACTATCCCCCAAAGAGGAGCCCCACCCCACTAGAAACGGACATCAACCCAAATCAGGCAACCAAAATGACAGAAGAGGAATTTCGTCTGTGGATCATAAGAACACTCACCGAGCTGCAACAACAACTAAATAACCAACACAAAGAAACCACAAAAAGCCTCTGGGATCTGGAAAAAGAAATGGACACAATGAAGAAAAGTTTAACTTAACTCTTGGAAATGAAGAATCAATTCAAGGAACTACAAAATACAGTGGAAAGACTCAAGAACAGGGTAGATCAAACAGAAGAAAGAATCTCAGAGCTTGAAGATAACACACTCCAATTAAATAAATCAGTCACAGAAATAGAGCAGAGAAACAAGAGAAAAGAGAAAAGCCTACAAGAGCTGTGGGATTATGTGAAGAAACCTAACGTGAGGGTCATAGGGTTACCAGAAGGGGAAGAAGATAACACTCAAGGGTTGGACAAGCTATTTGAAGATATAATAGAGGAAAATTTCCCAGGCCTTGCTCAAAATCTCGATATACAAGTTCAAGAAGCTCAGAGGACCCCTGGGAGATTCAATGCAAACAGGAAGACGTCACGACATGCAGTCATCAGACTGACCAAAATATCAACTAAAGAGGCCCTTCTAAGAGCTATAAGACAAAAGAAGCAAGTAACATACAAGGGAAAGCCAATTCGAATAACATCAGACTTCTCTAATGAGACTTTACAAGCAAGGAGAGACTGGGGCCCCATTCTCACTCTTTTGAAAAAAAACAATGCCCAGCCTAGAATATTATTCTCTGCAAAACTAAGCTTCATATATGAAGGAGAAATAAAGACATTCTCAGCCAAGCAAAGGCTCAGAGAATTCACCAAGATAAGACCAGCCCTACAAGAAGTACTTAGAACAGCGATACGCACGGAACATCATAATAATAACCCACGAATATAAAAAGACCAAAACCCAAAGATATTAAAGGCCAGATATTACAATGGCTCAAGACAGAAATCATAGCAACAACATCCAACCTAACAGAATGAACAGTAATCTACCTTACCTATCAGTTCTCTCAATAAATGTAAATGGCTTAAACTCTCCACTCAAGAGACATAGGCTGGCTGAATGGATAAGAAAATACAGGCCAAGTATATGCTATCTTCAGGAAACACATCTAACCTGCAAGGATGCATATAGACTAAAAAAAAAAAAGGGTGGAGATCAATATTCCAAGCAAATAAAAGCCAACAAAAGGCTGGTGTAGCAGTTCTAATTTGAGACAATTTAGTTTTTAAAGCAACAAAAGTACAGAAAGACAAAGAGGGTCATTATATAATGGTGAAGGGCACAGTCCAACAAGAAGAGATAACAATTTTAAATATATACGCACCCAACATAGGTGAACCCAGATTCATAAAGCAAACCTTACTGAAACTAAGCAAATGGATTAGTAGCAACTCCATAATCACCGGGAATTTCAACACCCCACTGACGGCACGAGACAGATCCTCCAAATAGAAAATTATTAAAGAAATAATGGACTTAAACAAAACTCTAGAACAATTGGGTCTGACAGACATTTACACAACATTCTACCCAAAATCCACTGAATATACGTTATTCTCATCAGCACACGAGACATTCTCTAAGATTGACCATATCCTAGGACACAAAGTAAACCTCAAGAAATTTAAAAAAAATAGAAATCATACCATGTATCTTCTCAAATCACAGTGGAATAAAAGTAGAAATCAACCGTAACAGAAACTCACATTTCTACGCAAACACGTGGAAATTGAACAACCTCTTACTAAATGATTAATTCATAAATGAAGAAATCAAGATGGAAATAAAAAAATTCTATGAAGAAAATGACAATGGAGAGAAAAGTTATCAAATCCTCTGGGACACAGCTAAAGTAGTTCTGAGAGGAAAGTTTATTTCCATAAATGCCTATAACCAAAAGTTAAAAAGATCACAAATAGACAATCTAATGAAATGACTTAAAGAGCTCGAAAAAGAAGAACAGACCAGCCCCAATCCCAGCAGAAGAAGTGAAATCAACAAGATCAAATCAGAACTAAACAAAATTGAAAACAGGGAAGCTATTCAGGAGATTAACAATATAAAAAGTTGGTTCTTTGAAAAAATTAACAAAATTGTCTCACAACTGGCTAAGCTAACGAAAACCAGAAAAGAGAAATCTCTAATAAGCTCCATCAGAACCAAAAAAGAGATATCAAAACTGATCCCAAAGAGATACAAGATATAATTTCTGAGTACTACAAAAATCTTTATTCACACAAATTGGAAAATGTGGAGGAAATGGACAAATTTCTAGAAACACAGAGCCTCCCTAGGCTCAATCAGGAAGAAACAGATTCCCCGAACAGACCAATCTCAACTGCTGAAATAGAAACAGCAATTAAAAATCTCCCTAAAAAGAAAAGTCCTGGCCCAGATGGCTTCACACTCCAATTTTACCACACTTACAAAGATGAACTAGTACCTATCTTGCAGAAACTATTTCACAACATCGAGAAGACCGGAAACCTCCCTGACACCTTTTATGAAGCTTATATTACTCTGATACCAAAACCAGGAAAGGATGCAACAAAAAAAGAAAACTACAGACGAATATCCCTAATGAATATAGATGCAAAAATTTTCAACAAAATCTTAGCTAACCGAATCCAGACGCTTATCAAAAAAATAATCCACCATGACCAAGTGGGCTTCATCCCAGTGATGCAAGGATGGTTCAACATATGTAAATCTATAAATGCAATTCACCACATAAACAGAAGCAAAAACAAAGACCACATGATTCTTTCAATAGATGCAGAAAAAGCTTTTGATAAAATTCAACACCCTTTCATGATACGAACACTTAAGCAAATAGGCATAGAAGGGACATACCTAAAAATGATACAAGCCATATATGACAGTCCCATAGCCAACATTATACTGAATGGGGAAAAATTGAAAGCATTCCCACTTAGAACTAGAACCAGACAAGGCTGCCCACTATCTCCACTTCTGTTCAACATAGTGCTGGAAGTCCTGGCTACAGCAATCAGACAGGAAAGTGGAATTAAGGGTATCCAAATAGGGACAGAAGAGATCAAACTTTCACAGTTTACTGATGATATGATATTGTATCTAGAAAACCCCAAGGATTCAACCAAGAAACTCCTGGAACTGATCAATGAATTTAGTAAAGTCTCAGGATACAAAATCAATACACAGAAATCAGAGGCATTCATATACGCCAACAACAATCTAATTGAGAACCAAATCAAACACTCAATTCCCTTCACAATAGCAACAAAGAAATTAAAGTACCTAGGAATATACTTAACCAAGGACGTAAAAGACCTCTACAGGGAGAACTATGAAACACTGAGGAAGGAAATAGCAGAGGATGTAAACAGATGGAAATCCATACCATGCTCATGGATCGGCAGACTCAATCTCATCAAAATGTCTATACTACCCAAACTGATCTACAGATTCAATGCAATACCTATTAAGATCCCATCAGCATTCTTCACAGATATAGAAAAAATAATTTTACGCTTTGTATGGAACCAAAGAAGACCCCGAATATCAAGAGCAATTCTAGGCAACAAAAACAAAATGGGAGGCATTAATATGCCAGATATCAAACTATACTACAAAGCTGTAGTAATTAAATCAATATGGTTTGGCACAAAAATAGGAATATTGACCAGTGGAACAGATGTGAGAATCCTGATTTAAAACCATCCTCATATAGCCATCTAATCTTTGACAAAGCATACAAAAACATACGCTGGGGAAAAGAATCTCTTTTCAATAAATGGTGCTGGGAAAACTGGATAGCCACCTGTAGAAGACTAAAGCAGGACCCACACCTTTCACCTCTCACAAAAATCAACTCACGCTGGATAACAGACTTAAACATAAGGTATGAAACTATTAGAATTCTAGAGGAAAATGTTGGAAACACTCTCCTAGACATTGGTCTAGGCAAATAGTTTATGAAGAAGTCCCCAAAGGCAATCACAGCAGCAACAAAAATAAATAAATGGGACATGATGAAACTGCAAAGCTTCTGCACAGCCAAAGAAATAGTCATGAAAGTAAACAGACAACCTACAGAGTGGGAGAAAATTTTTACATCCTACGTATCCGATAAAGGGCTGATAACTAGAATATACTTAGAAGTCACGTAAATCAGCAAGAAAAAATCAAATAACCCCATTAAAAAGTGGGCAAAGGACTTGAACAGAAATTTTTCTAAAGAAGACAGAAGAATGGCCAACAAATATATGAAAAAATGCTCAACATCTCTAATCATCAGGGAAATGCAAATCAAAACTACAATGAGATATCACTTAACTCTAGTGATAATGGCCTTTATCAAAAAGTCTCCAAATAACAAATGCTGGCATGGATGCAAAGAGAGAGGAACACTCCTACACTGCTGGTTGGACTGCAAACTAGTTCAACCTCTGTGGAAAGCAATATGGAGATACCTTAAAGCGATACAAGTGAATCTACCATTTGATCCAGCAATCCCATTGCTGGGCATCTACCCAAATGATCCAGTGACACTCTACAAAAATGACACCTGCACTAGAATGTTTATAGCAGCACAATTCATAATTGCAAGGCTGTGGAAACAGCCCAAGTGCCCATCAATCCAAGAATGGATTAATAAAATGTGGTATATGTATACCATTGAGTACTATTCAGATCTAAGAAACAACGGTGATATAGCACATCTTATATTTTCCCAGTTAGAACTGGAACCCATACGACTAAGTGAAGTATCCCAAGAATGGAAAAACAAGCACCAGATATATTCTCCAGCAAACTGGTATTAACTGAGTAGCACCTAAGTGGACACATAGGTACTACAGTAATAGGGTATTGGGCAGTTGGGAGGGGGGAGAGGGCGGGTATATATATACATAAGGAGTGAGATGTGCACCATCTGGGGGATGGTCATGCTGGAAACTCAGACTTGTGTGGTGGGGGGAGTGCATTTATTGAAACCTTAAAATTTGTTCACCCATAATATGCTGAAATAAAAAAAAAAGAAAAAAAAGAGATAAAACTTCTGTATCACTCTGAACTTTAATTGGAAACCAGAATTTAAATTTATCTAATATAAGACACATACATTTTTTTCCTATAAGTTCCTGTATCCTCTGCTATCCATTAGATTATCTATATGGCACCCTGATTCAACATTATTAGAATGAAATCAGATATTTCTTGCCATTCTAATTACAAAAGATCAAAGACTAAATAAATCTCCAAAATGTCAGGTGTTCGTAGATCCAGTCTAATTTTAGACAACTGATTTATATATCACCAAAAAACTTCAGGTTTAAGAAGTGGCATTTGGGAGTCCACTTGCCCAAGGCCTCTTGGCAGTGGCTCCGGGTCATGGTCCTCAAATTTGGCTCAGAATAAATCTCTTTAAAAATTATTTTACAGAGTTTGGCTTTTTCCGTTAACAATTTTGGCGTAGTCGGCAGGATCTCAGAGAAGACTCAAGACCGCCTAAGGAGCAGCGCGGACTCGGCATGGCCCTTTTAGGCCTCCGACTCCAAGCTTCTCCTTTGGCGGGAACTGGTAAGTCCTCCTGAGATCCGGACCCCCCCTTTTTGGTTGATGGTCTTGGTTTATTCTGAAGTGGTTCTTTTCCTAGAAATTGTTGTTTGGGATCCTAATTTAGTTTTGGAGGTGCATTCTAAAGGGCTTTCTCCGTTGCCTTTTTTCCACTTAAAACTAGTTTCAATTGGCTTGTCTATGAAAAACAAATTCTTTAAGAGTGAGGAAGGGCAAGGAAAATGACTCCTGTTGGGGCACCCCAGTTGGTTTGTGGCGTCTCTACTTGCAAGTATTTTTGTAAACGAAAAGATTCAAAGGCATGCCAGGTTTTCTAGAGCTCCAGCTGGTTATAGCTAATTTTTGTGCACAAGGTTTTAAGAAAGGGCAAAATTACATCAAGAAAAATTCAGAGCTGAAATGGTTGACCCCCCACTATTAAAATGTCTCAAGCTATCTCTCTTCCTTTCTGGCTACTCTAAAATCTGCTAACTTTTTCTAGTGATGTTAAGATAACTCATTGTTTGTGGTATTTACAATTGAAAGGCTACCTGGAGACCTTGCAGCCAGTTCCAGCTAAAATGCTAACATAGAAAACTCATTTTGCACTGAAGAAAAAAAAAATCAAACTGCCATAGAAACTGCTTTACCCAAAACTTTGATCCACAGGCCTACTTAAGTTACCTATCAGGTCAACTAAAGTTTGCCAGGTGTACAAGTTCCAGTCTCATCAGAAGAAATTTAGATCCAGCTTTCTTTTACAGACTGGTGAGTTTGTGTTACCATTTCATGGCTAACATTCTAAGGTAAAATTTATCAGAACTTTGTGTGTATGTATGCGTCTGAGAGAGTGTATATGTTTGGGTATGTTTTATGTCTGTCCATGTATCACATGTTTGTGCTTATAGGTTTCAGACTGTTTTAAAATTAAGGAAGCGCTCATAAATTAAACCCAAATGCTTCATGTGAATTTAGTAACCGTTAGTAAATAAGCTGTATTATTATTAATAAATAAGGTGTTATTAGTAAAGTAATAGTAAAAACGCTTTCAAACTGTCAGCATACATTTGTTTTTGCCTGGGTTTTACTGGACATTTTTAAGTTCTTGAGGTGTAAAGGTTTGATAAAAATGTCAACTCAGCCAAAGACAAAGTAATGGGTGATTTTTGATAAGTAAAGTAAATTTAATATTTGGTCAAATGATATTAACTGAATATGGGTTACCAACAAAAATACTTGTGTGTTTAACTTTAAAGTAAAAGTGCAAATGTGCCTGAGTCAGTAAATTAGAATAAATAAAACAACAAATAGAGGGAAAAAAATCCCCAAATTTAATCGTTAAAGGTGTATAAAAAAAAACAACAAAAAAACATTTTGGTTTTGATCTTTTAATCCTAACTGCAGAAATAGTTTACCTCCTCTCATTCAATGCCTGTAGAGAGGTGCACAAGGTGTGTTCAACTCATTTAATAGTACTGTTAGGGATTCAAAGTTGTCCTAAAAGTTGTAAAGATCTTAAATTGAAAGCTTTAGTGTTACCTTGGTCTTGTCCATTTTTGTCCTACTCTTTACAATCTAGCTGGTTATGATTACATTGTGTTACTGTAATAAAGTTTTTGCCTAGAAAAAAAATTTTTCTAAATTATTAATTTTTATATAGCAATTTATTTTAAGATAAAAAGTGAATGATGGTTAACATCCATGAGAATCTCAAAGTAATCTTACTCTATAAATGTGCTCAAGTTTATGCACTAAACATTGTTTTGAGACCATTTAGATAGTTTTTTTAACAGCTTAATCTTGAGCCTCATGTAAAAAGCATGTTACCACTTTGTATCATTGTTTGAGGTGCTAACAAATGATGCTGAAAGTTTTTTTTCCTCAGTCTACAGCCAGGAGATCTTATGTTGACGGGATCAAAAAAAAAAAAAAAATTAGCTTAAAATAAAGGCTTCAGAAGCAAAATTTTCTGACCTTGCTTGCCTCTTGTGCCAATTCTTCCCTGAAGCTAGCCATAAAACCTGAAATTATTCTATGTAAAATGGCCATAAAGCAATTATCTGACCTACTTTGTTTGTACTTTGTTTTACTGTAAAACCCCATGCCAGAAAGGGCTTTGTCCTACACCCAGAAGGGAAAATGCACACTCAAGAGGCCAAGCAAAATCTAAATTTAAAATGCCTTGCTGGTTCTGCCACTAAGCCTGTTAGAATTAGCTCATATCCTTTTTGTCCAATCATCTTTCTACACAGCTGTCCATACTTTAAACATAAAAAACAGACAATTTCCCCTGCATCTTTGTGTTCATTCTAAAAACGTCTATGTATAAGTTTTAAGTCCTTCTCTTATTAATCCTATTAATTTTAATGTCAGTAGATTTTCAGCAAGCCTTTAGGAGAACAGTGGCCTTTGCTCCCAAACTTTGGGTGCCAGAGACATTCCCCTATGATGCCAATAGATTTTGTTTGGGGATGTGATGTTTTGAAAAGATCTAATTAGCAAATACCTTTAAACAAAATATTCTAAAATGACTACTATGTTTACAAAATTTAGAAGTGACTTTATATTTTGTTTAAAATAACAAGTCTTGGCCGGGCGCGGTGGCTCACGCCTGTAATCCTAGCTCTTGGGAGGCCGAGGCGGGCGGATTGCTCAAGGTCAGGAGTTCAAAACCAGCCTGAGTAAGAGCGAGACCCCGTCTCTACTATAAATAGAAAGAAATTAATTGGCCAACTGATATATATATATAAAATTAGCCGGGCATGGTGGCGCATGCCTGTAGTCCCAGCTACTTGGGAGGCTGAGGCAGGAGGATTGCTTGAGCCCAGGAGTTTGAGGTTGCTGTGAGCTAGGCTGACGCCACGGCACTCACTCTAGCCTGGGCAACAAAGTGAGACTCTGTCTCAAAAAAAAAAAAAAATAAAAAAAAAAATAACAAGTCTTATTTAAATCCTTATTGTTTCTGATAAGATTTGAGTTTGTATTTTAATCTGTGTTCTGTTATATATATCTAATTTACCGGGTATAAAAATGGTTAATAAAGTAACTTAAACTTTTAATAGCTAAGATCTAAGTAAGCTGCTAATATAAATGAATTAGGTAAATACAAATGCAATAAATACAAATAAAATCTTAAAGTCATGTTAAGTTAAAAAAAATCATAAAATGTCATTATATATCCCTTATAAATGGGTCATTTATAAGGTAAAGTACTAGAACATCAGTTCTTAAATATAAGTTTAAGTTTATACCTTCATAGCTTTATATTTAGAAATACTAATACAATTGGTAACTAACAGTTCAAAGTTACAAGTTACTTTAACTTCCTAAGTTTTTCTAAGAGTTGACATTATGATTAGTACGTGTAATTAAAACTTCTAGATAAAAGAAGAACAACTCTGTACAAAAATTCTTTTAATAAAATGTTATACAGCATAAGTATTAGTTTTGTTAAAAGATAATTTTGTTTATAGGCATTTATAAAAACAAACTTTCCTCTCAGGACTGCTTTAGCTGTGTCCTACAGGTTTTAATAACTTGTGTTTGATAACTTGTGTTGTCATTTAGTTAAAAAAAAAATCTTTTAATTTCCATCTTAATTTCCTCATTTATGAAGTGATCATTTAGTAGAAGGTTGTTTAGTTTCCATGATTTTGTGTAAAAATGAGAGTTCCTGTTAGGGTTAATTTCTACATTTACTCCATTATGATCTGAAAAAAGACACGGTATAATTTCTATTTTTTTTTTTTTTAAATTGAGATATGCTTTGTGTCCTAGGATATGGTCAATCTTAGAAAATGACCCATGAGCTGATGAGAAGAATGTGTATTCAGTGGTTTTGAGGTAGAATGTCCTATAAAATGTCAGTCAGGCCCAATTGTTCTAGAGTTCTGTTTAAGTCCATTATTTTGTTTAATTGGTTTTTTTGAAACTACTTATCCAATATGTAAATAATCATTAAAAATTAAGTGGATATAAAAGTTAAAGGTTATAAAAGGTTTATAAAAGTCTTATAGTCTTATAGGTTAAAATTAGATTGATTTGTTTATAAGATTTTATTAAAATTAACTTTGATCATTAATACACTAACACAATAAAATTTGGTTTTCTCTTTTAAACTAGATTGTCATATGATATTAATAGGAATAACAAGATTTTTATTCACCTTTTAATAAACTGCAAAAAATACACAGATTCAGCTTCCTTAGAACTTGTACTGCAGTCTGTCTAGTAGGTCTTATACTTGGTTGAGACACTGAGTCTCCTTTCTTAAAAAAAATATGATTTTGGCAAAAAATTATATATTTAAATTAGTAATTTGGCTATAATTTTATAGTAACCTACAATTTTGTTTCATGACAAGTGTCTTATAATAAACAATTCATGACTTTTTAAGCTTTCACTAAAATTTAAAGTTACTAAAAATAAGAATTCTAGTCAATGTGTGTAATTCTATATATAAGGTGTACCAAAAAAATAGATTTTTTAATAAGAAAAATTATAAAACAGAATGTTCTTATTAAAATGTATAACTTTGTCTAATTCAGAGGTTATTTAAGGGTTAAATCAAAATAAATTTAGAAAGGAAATAAAAACAAAATTCCACTTGTGTAAGAAAAAAATGTAAAGGGACAATAAATATAGAAATATATTTTTGGTAAAAAAGGTTAAACAGAAAGGATAATGTAAAGAAAGGATCTTGCATGAAATTTTTGTCCTAAAATAAATGGTTATTTAGAAAAAAGAATGTTAAGACAAAACCGAAAGTTTTTTTTTTTTTTTTTTTTTTTTTTTCTTTTTTTTTTTTTTTTTATTTTTTTTTTTATTTTTTTTTTTATTTTGGCATATTATGGGGGTACAGATTTTAAGGTTTCAATAAATGCCCATTCCCCCCCTTCCCCCAAAAGTCTGAGTCTCCATCATGACCATCCCCCAGATGGTGCACATCTCACTCACTATGTATGTATATACCCGCCCCCCTCCCCCCTCCCACCTGCCCAATACCCTATTACTGTAGCACCTATGTGTCCACTTAGGTGCTACTCAGTTAATACCAGTTTGCTGGAGAATATATCTGAAAACCGAAAGTTTTAAGGTATGTTTTGTAAATGGTGTGTGGTATGTTGCAGGTGAGGATGAAGTTTATAAAAAAAAATTTTATTAAAAATTTTGGCTAAAACAAAAAAAAAAAAAAAGAAGCGGCATTTGGTATGTATTGGTAAATAGTATTAGGTGTAATTAACTTTTGATTTTCTTTAATATTACATATATAAAATATAATAAATGTCATTAAACTTTAACAGTATGTTGTGTTCTAATAAATTATATCAGTATATTTTTTTCAATTGTAATTACTGAAAACACAGCTTTGCCATTTATATACAGCTAAGTTAGCACATGCACATTAAAACAAATTGTTTCTCTGTTTTTTTTCTTTGAGCGTGAATGAAAAAGCTTACCCTTATCTTGAAAACTTATTAACTGAAAATTGTGTAACCAGTGGTTTAAGGCCATTATTGCAATTTAGATACGCAATTAGCTGTATAATGCTGAAGACAAAGAAAGAACTATCTAGATAAGATTTTGTTTTCTTTTGGCACCCCAATTGATTATATTAGCTTCCTCCTTAGTGTGATTAAATGGCATAATATCCTAACTATGGCTTGTAAGGCTATTTATAGAACAACTGTAGTTTAGAGTAATATCATTATTTTGGCTACATATCTTATTTATAAGAGATTATTTATAATACTATTTTTTATGTTGTACAAAAGGATAGCATTATTGAGTTTTTGTTGGTTTTAAGTACTACTTCATGCTGTTTTTAGAAATGTTGGTGTGAATGTGTTAATAAACAATAATGTATTGTACATTTTAAAATCACCAAAAGAGTATATGTCATATGTTCTAACCACAAAAAATAAGTATCTGAGGTGCTGTATATGTTAATTACTTGACTTAATTATTTCACATTGTATTCATAAATCAAAACATTACTTTGTATCCCATAAATAAAGGAAAATATGTTTATAGTTTCATAAAATAAGTTAAATTTTTAAACCATCTTTGTTTCTAAGAATGTATTTTAGATTAATCAGAACAATAATCCTTCAAAACTATGCTAGGTATTTTAAAATTTGTCCCTTGAATAGATAACTTTTCAAAAGTTTGCAGTTGTTGTAATAATCAGATTGGATTATTTACATAATGGAGGGCCAGAAGGAGGGGAACTGGAGACCACAGGAGACTCCACCGGAGGAGGCTATGGAGGAGAACTGGAAGCTGACACCACCGGAGCAGCCCGGAGACCAGCAGAAAGGGTAGGTGGATCAGTCACCTTTCCCCTCCCCTGAATATGGGACTGCTGGTGGGCTCCCCAGCAGGTGGAGAGACCTGCGGACACCAGCACAGAGATGGCCGCCACCAGCGAGCGGTAAGCCTGTAGCTGACGTGGCACCAGGCTCCCAACTCCCGCAGGGCACCTCCGTGTGCACAGACCTGAGCTGCGCAGCAGGTGCCATATTGCCTCCTTCTCCCCTCCCCCAACCCTACCCGCGGCTGCCCAGAGAGATAATATAGCCACCAGCTGGAGGCAGCTCCAGGGAACGGGACCTTCCCTTTTGGGACCCTACAGCTGACTAAGGGGAACTCAGACTGTGAGCTCCCTACCCGCCAGCCCACCCAGGTGCTGGTGGCATGGTGATCCCAGGAAAATGGGGCAGACCCTGAGGCTGAGAGACATAGACCCAGCTTGGGCTCCCTGTGGGTGAATTGGGACTGGCACTCCTCTCCTTGCTGGGGATATAGTTTGAACTCTGGGACCCAGAGGTCAGACCTGAAGGCCAGATCCAGTGCACTGAGGTCTCGTATTGCCCGGGGCACAGAAGGGATATATGTGAACAGCCTACTGAGGTGTGTGTGCCTCCAGGAGCAGATCAGCATCCTAGAGGGCAACCCTCCTCCCAAAAGGAGGCCGTACACCCAGCCCAGGTGGTGTTCCTGCGCAGGGAACCTCCTCGACAGCATCACAGTCCAGGGAGGCCTGGTGGCGTGTGTTCTGGCCTGCTGGCAGAGGCCCAGGAGTAGCTGCAGAGTTGGGGAAGGTGGAAAGAAATGAGGGCCACTCCAGACTGTGGGTCTCAGATAGACCCACCCTCACACACAGACTCTCTGACTGAGCCAGGCCACTCCAGCCCCTCCCTGACAGCTTTTCCTGGAAGCAGAGAACAGAACTTTGACACCTGCTAACAGCATAGATGGAGCTTGAAGGCAGAATTACCCAACCCAGCTACGTCCAGTCTCTCTCCTAGACCAGCCCTCACTGAGGGGAGAAAAGGACACACCTGGAAGTCCGAGGCCCCACCAACCACCTGAGGAACTAGAGTGCCTCACGACAGGAAAAGAGCTGATAACAAGACACAAAAACAACAGTGTAGCCTGTTCCTCCAAGCAAGCGTCATCTACTGAAAGAGAGGACATCTTGCACAGCATTTTCATGGCACCTACTGACTCATTATACAGGGAGTGGTCAAATCTGACCCACAGACACCACCTACCAGCTCAGAAACTAAACAAGGCAAGTGAATACCCAAACAAAAACCCAAAGAAAAGAAACAACAACTGATCGACATGGGAAAAAGTCAACGAAGGAACGTAGGAAACATGAAGTACCAAACGGAAAACACCCCCCCCCAAAGAGGAGCACCAGACCCCCAGAAACAGACAACAACCAAAATCAGGCAACTAAAATGACAGAAGAGGAATTTTGTATGTGGATCATAAGAACACTCACCGAACTGCAAGAACAACTCAATAACCAACACAAAGAAACCACAAAACGACTCCAGGACCTAGAACAAAAGTTCACTAAAGAAATAGACACGAAAAAGCCTCTGGAAGATGGCGGACGAATAACACTGCCGGACAGAGTGTCTCTGCAGAAAAGACAGATTCTAGCAGAAATTAGAGGAAAGAAGCAAGAAGACGAGCATACAGTGGACATGGGCCAGAAGGAGGGGTACCTGAGACCCCGGGAGACTCCACGGGAGGAGGCTGCAGAGGAGAACTGGAGGCTGAGACCACCGGAGTAGCCCGGAGACCAGCGGCAAGGGTAGGTGGATTTGCTGTTTCCCTTCCCCTGCATTCGGGACGGCTGGTGGGCTCCCCAGCGGGTGGAGAGGCCTGCGGACACCAGTCCAGAGACCGCGGCCGCCAGCCAACGGTGAGCCTGTAGCAGACGTGGCGCCAGGTTCCCAACTTCCTCCGGGCACCTCCATGTGCACAGACGCGAGCCGCGTGGCAGGCGCCATTTTGCCTCCTCCTCCCCTCCGCGGACCCTACCCCTGGCTGCCCAGAGAGACAATACAGCCACCAGCCGGAGGCACCTCCAGGGAACGGGACCTTCCCGTTTGGGACCCTATACCTGACTCAGGGGAAGTCAGACTGTGAGCTCCCTACCCGCCCACCCTCCCAGGTGCTGCTGGCATGGTGTTCCCAGGAGAACGGTGGCGACTCAGAGGCTGAGAGACATAGACCCAGCTTGGGCTCCCTGTGGGTGAATTGGGACCAGAAATCCTCTCCCTGGTGGGGATACAGTTTGAACTCTGGGACCCAGAGGTCGGACCTGCAGACCAGATCCCCTGCACCGAGGGCTAGCATTTTGCCCGGGGCAAAGAAGGGTTATACGTGAACAGCCTACTGAGGTGTGTGTGCCTCCAGGGGCGGATCGGCGTCCTAGAGGGCAACCCTCCTCCCAGGAGGAGGCTGTGCGGCCAACCCAGGTGGCGTTCCTGTGAAGGGAACCTCCCCGCCAGCATCACAGTCTGGGGAGGCCTGGTGGCTTGTGGTCTAGCCTGCTGGCAGAGGCCCAGGAGTAGCTGCGGACTTGGGGAGGGTGGAAAGAAGCGACCCAACATTATACTGAATGGGGAAAAATTGAAAGCATTCCCACTCCATAATCACTGGTGATTTCAACACCCCACTGACGGCACGAGATAGATCCTCCAAACAGAAAATTAATAAAGAAATAATGGATTTAAACAAAACTCTGGAACAATAGGGTCTGACTGACATTCACAGGACATTCTACCCAAAATCCACTGAATATACATTCTTCTCATCAGATCACAGGACATTCTCTAAGATTGACTATATCCTAGGACACAAAATAAACCTCAAGAAATTTAAAAAAATAGAAATGATATCATGTACCTTCTCGGATCACAGTGGAATAAAAGTAGAAATAAACCGTAACAGAAACCCATATTTCTACACAAAAACGTAGAAATTAAACAACCTCCTACAAAATGATTATTTCATAAATGAAGAAATCAGATGGAAATAAAAAAATTCTATGTAGAAAATGACAATGGAGAGACAAGTTATCAAATCCTCTGGGACAAACTAAAGCAGTTCTGAGAGGAAAGTTTATCTCCATATATGCATATAACCAAAAGTCAAAAAGATAACAAATAGACAATCTAACAAAATGCTTAATAGAGCTGGAAAAAGAAGAACAGACCAACCCCAAACCCAGCAGAAGTAGCAAAATCAACAAGATCAAATCAAAACTAAACGAAATTGAAAACAGGGAAGCTATTCAGGAGATTAATAAAACAAAAAGTTGGTTCTTTGAAAAAATAAACAAAATTGACTCGCCATTGGCTAAGCTAACGAAAAGCAGACAAGAGAAATATCTAATAAGCTCCATCAGGAATAAAAAAGGAGATATCACAACTGATCCCAAAGAGATACAAGATATAATTTATGAGTACTACAAAAAACTTTATGCACACAAACTGGAAAATGTGGAGGAAATGGACAAATTTATAGAAACACACAGCCTCCCGAGGCTCAACCAGGAAGAAATAGATTCCCTGAACAGACCAATGTCAAGAGCTGAAATAGAAACAACAATTAAAAATCTCCCTAAAAAGAAAAGTCCCGATCCAGATGGTCACACCCGAATTTTACCACACTTACAAAGAAGAACTAGTACCTATCTTGCAGAAAGTATTCCACAACATCGAGAAGAACGGAAACCTCCCTGACACCTTTTATGAAGCGATTATTGCTCTGATACCAAAACCAGGAAAGGATGCAACAAAAAAAGAAACTACAGACCAATATCCCTAATGAATATAGATGCAAAAATTTTCAACAAAATCTTAGCTAACCGAATCCAGATGCCTATCAAAAAAATAATCCATCACGACCAAGGGGGCTTCATCACAGGGATGCAGGGATGGTTCAACATACGTTAATCTATAAATACAATTCACCACATAAACAGAAGCAAAAGCAAAGACCACATGATGGTTTCAATAGATGCAGAAAAAGCTTTTGACAAAATTCAACACCCTTTCATGATACGAACACTTAAGAAAATAGGCATAGAAGGGACATACCTAAAAATGATACAAGCCATATATGACAGTCCCATAGCCAACATCATACTGAATGGGGAAAAATTGAAAGCATTCCCACTTAGAACTGGAACCAGACAAGGCTGCCTACTTCTATTCAACATAGTGCTGGAAGTCCTAGCTACAGCAATCAGACAGGAAAGTGGAATTAAAGGTATCCAAATAGGGGCAGAAGAGATCAAACTTTCACTCTTTGCTGATGATATGATATTATATCTAGAAAACCCCAAAGATTCAATGAAGAAACTCCTGGAACTGATAAATGAATTTAGTAAAGTCTCAGGATACAAGATCAATACAGAAATCAGAGGCATTCATATACGCCAACAACAATCTAAATGAGAACCAAATCAAAGACTCAATTCCCTTCACAATAGCAACAAAGAAATTAAAGTACTTAGGAATATACTTAACCAAGGAGGTAAAAGACCTCTACAGAACTATGAAACACTGAGGAAGGAAATAGCAGAGGATGTAAACAGATTGAAATCCATACCATGCTCATGGATTGGCAGACTCAACATCATTAAAATGTCTATACTACCCAATCTGATCTACAGAATCAATGCAATACCTATTAAAATCCCATCGGCATTCTTCACAGATATAGAAAAAATAATTTTATGCTTCATATGGAACCAAAGAATACCCCGAATATCAAAAGCTCTTCTAGACAACAAAAACAAAATGGGAGGCATGAATATGCCAGATATCAAATTACACTACAAAGCTGTAGTAATTAAATCAATATGGTATTGGCACAAAAATAGGAATATTGACCAGTGGGGTACATCTGAGAATCGTGATATGAAACCATCCTCATATAGCCATCTAATCTTTGACAAAGCAGACAAAAATATACACTGGGGAAAAGAATCCCTTTTCAATAAATGATGCTGGGAAAACTGCACAGTCACCTGTAGAAGGCTAAAACAAGACCCACACCTTTTACCTTTCACAAAAATCAACTCACGCTGGATAACAGACTTAAACTTAATGTATGAAACTATTAGAATTCTAGAGGAAAATGTTGAAAACACTCTCCTAGACATCGGCCTAGGCAAAGAGTTTATGAAGAAGTCCCCAAAGGCAATCACAGCAGCAACAAAAATAAATAAATGGGACATGAACAAACTAAAAAGCTTCTGCACAGCCGAAGAAATAGTCATGAAAGTAAACAGACAACCTACAGAATGGGAGAAAATTTTTGCATCTTACGCATCATCACTAAATGAACTGGATAGATCCTCCAAACAGAAATTAAGTAAATAATTAAGGGATCTAATCAAAGATATTGAACAAAAAGGTCTGACATATCTATAGAAAACATTTCACCCAAATAAAGTTTAATTTACATTCTTCTCAGCAGCTCATGGATCCTTCTCAAAAATTGATCACATACTAGGCCATAAAGCAGATCTCAAAAATTTCAAGAAAATAAGAATAATACCCTGTGTCTTCTCTGACCATAGTGGTATAAAATTAGAGTTCAATTCTAACAGAAATACACACCACATCACTAAGTCATGGTAACTAAGCAATCTACTGTTGAATGACTATTGGGTCAAGGAAGAAATTCAGAGGGAAATCAAGAATTTCTTTGAACATAACGACAACGGAGCCACATCTTACCAAAACCTTTGGGATAAAGCAAAAGCATATCTGAGAGGAAAACTAATAGCAATAAATGCTCACATCCAAAAAACAGAAAGATTAGATACCAACAACCTAATTAATAGACTCAAGGAATTGGAAAAAGAAGAGCAAACCAATTCCAATCCTGGCAGAAGAAAAGAAATATCTAAGATCAAAGCTCAACTAAATGAAATGGAGAATAAGAGAACTATATGGAAGATCAACAAAACCAGAAGCTGGTTTTTCGAAAAGATCAACAAAATTGACATCCCTCTGGCTAGGCTGACAAGAACTCAAAGGGAAAGGACTCTAATAACCTCAATAAGAAATGAAAAAGGAGAGATCACAATAGATTCCACAGAAATACAAAACATTATGTTTGACTACTATAGAAATCTATACGCCCAAAAACTACAGAATGAAGATGAAATAGACAGATTCCTGGAATCACCAAACCTCCCTAAGTTCACCCAGGAGGAAAATGAGTTCCTGAACAGACCAATCACAGGCTCAGAAATTGAAGCAGTAATTAAAAACCTCCCCAAACAGAAAAGTCCCGGTCCAGATGGCTACACTCCGGAGTTCTACCAAACATTCAAGGATGAACTCGTACCTATACTACAGAAACTATTCCACACCATTGAGAAGGATGGTACCCTTCCAAACTCATTCTAAGAAGCCAATATCACCTTGATACCAAAGCCAGGAAAGGGTGCAACAAAAAAAGAAAATTATAGACCATTATCCCTCATGAGTATAGATGCAAAAATCCTAAACAAAATTTTAGCAAATAGAATTCAGCAGCACATCAAAAAAATAATCCACCATGACCAAGTGGGGTTTATTCCTGGCATGCAAGGCTGGTTCAACATACGCAAGTCTATAGATACAATCCACTTTATAAATAAAGCCAAGAACAAAGACCATATGATTCTGTCAATAGATGCATAAAAAGCATTTGATAAAGTCCAACATAGCTTTATGATAAAAACCCTTAACAAAATAGGCATAGATGGCCCATACCTTAAATTTATCAAATCCATCTATGACAAACCAACGGCTAACATCATTCTAAATGGGGAAAAATTGAAATCATTCCCGCTTCTAACCGGAACTAGACAAGGATGCCCACTTTCTCCCCTCCTATTCAACATAGTACTCGAAGTCTTAGCTATAGCAATCAGGCATGAGAGGGATATTAAGGGCATCCAAGTTGGGTCAGAAGAGATCAAACTCTTACTCTTTGCCAATGATATTATAATATATCTAGAAAACCCCATGGACTCATCCAAGAAACTCCTAGATCTGATAAATGAATTTGGTAAAGTTTCAGGGTACAAAATCAATATACACAAATCAGAAGCATTCATATATGCCAAAAACCATCAAGCTGAAACTCAAATCAAAAATGCAATACCCTTTACTATAGCTCCAAAGAAAATTAAATATCTAGGAGTATATCTAACGAGAGATATGAAAGATTTATATAAGGAGAACTGTGAAACACTAAAAAAAGAAATTGCAGATGATTTAAACAGATGGAAAAATCTACCATGCTCATGGCTAGGAAGAATCAATATTGTTAAAATATCGATATTACCTAAGGTGATCTACAGAATCAATGCAATTCCCATCAAAATACCACCAGCATTCTTTACAGATCTAGAAAAAAACAATCCTTCGCTTTGTATGGAACCAGAGAAAACCACGCATAGCCAAAGCAATCTTAAGTAAAAAGAACAAACTGAGAGGGATCAGTCTTCCTGACTTTAAGCTGTACTATAAGGCAATCATAGTAAATTCTGCCTGGTACTGTCACAAGAACAGAAACATTGATATCTGGAATAGATCTGAGATTCCAGAGATCAAACCATCTGTATATGGTAACCTAATATTTGATAAAACAGGCAAAAATATATTATGGGGAAAAGATTCTCTCTTCAATAAATGGTGCTGGGAAAACTGGTTAGCAATATGCAGAAGAGCAAATCAGGACCCCAACCTCTCACCCCACACAAAAATTCACTCAAGATGGATAACAGACCTAAACCTAAAACACGAAACTTTAAGAATTCTAGAAGATGTTGGGAAAACCCTATCAGATATTGGTCTAGGCAAAGAATTTATAAGGAAGACCCCCAAGGCAATCACCACCACAGCTAAAATAAACAAATGGGATCTGATGAAATTAAAAAGTTTCTGCACTGCCAAGGAAATGATCATTAGAGCAAATAGACAACTCACAGAATGGGAGAAAATATTTGCTCTCTACACTTCTGATAAAGGACTAATAACAAGAATCTATCTAGAACTTAAAAGAATAAACAAGAAAAAAATCAAACAACCCCATCAACAAATGGGCAATGGAAATGAACAGAAACTTCTCCAAAGAAGACATATTAATGGCCTGCAAACATATAAAAAAATATTCAACATCTCTAATCATTAGAGAAATGCAAATCAAAACCACAATGAGATACCACCTAACACCAGTGAGAATAGCCTGTATCAAGAAATCCAAAAACAACAAATGCTGGCGAGGATGCCAAGAAACAGGAACACTCTTACACTGCTGGTGGGACTGCAAATTAGTGCAACCTTTGTGGAAAAGAATTTGGAGATTCCTCAAACTAGTAAAAATAGAAATACCATTTGACCCAGCAATAGCATTGTTGGGCATCTATCCAAAAGAACACAAGTCATTCTATTATAAAGACATCTGCACCCAAATGTTTATAGCAGCACAATTCACTATTGCACGGACATGGAAACTACCCAAGTGCCAATCAACTCATGAATGGATAACTAAAATGTGGTATATACTCACAATGGAATATTACTCAATCCTAAGAAACGATAGTTAACTAGCACCATTTATGCTATCGTGGATTAAGCTTAAGCCTATAATACAAAGTGAGATGACACAAGACCTGGAAAATGGGCTACACATCTACTCACCATCAAATTGGTACTGACAGCCTAAAACTATGGTGTTCAAATAATTGTAGTATTCAACAGGGATCTGAGAGGGGGAGACCCACATCTTAAGGATGTAATGAGCATTGTAGGGGGAAAGGATTACCTCTATCCCTTTTTAGGGAGAGGCAAAGAAACACATTGTAACCAAAATGTCTAAAAAAAAAAATTGTTAATGGGAGGTGAACAGATGGAAGGGGGGAGAAGGGGAAGGGTACGCACTTTCATGGTGGGTGCAGGGCGCACCACTTGAAGACTGGACACGCTTGAAGCTCTGGCAGAGTGGGGTGGGGAGGGGGGCAGGGGCAAGATATGTAACCCTAACAATATTTGTGCCCACAGAATTTGGGAAAAAATAAATAAATACATTTAAAATTTTAAAAAAAGAATTTTAAAGATGATTTTCCGGAAATGGTTCTGGGATTTCTTTAATCTGAAGCTATTTAATGTGATTAGATTTACAGATTTTGATGAGTTATTTCTAGTAGTAAAGTGAGGACTGATAATTCACTATATTTTATGGCAATAAAGACAGCAAAATATCACCACTGAATACCTACAATCAAACATTCATAAGAAGCTAGGATGTGGGGGATTGTGTATATAATAATTTTGAAAACTTTTGTCAAATTGAGAAATATAATAAGATTGTCTGTTTGTTCTTAATGTTGCTGGACAAAGTGGAAAAAGAAAAAGATGAACTCAGGAGTTTGAATTCCTGACTCAAGCACCAAATAAATAAAGTGAAAGTTAACTATGCATGCCCCCCAAAAAACTTTTATCTATCTTCTGGAGCTACAGGGCTGAAATCAAATCCAGAATCTCATCCTGTGACTACCTGAATTACAATGCAAGTTGAATTCCCAGTCTCGTAGGGCATATACTATTAATGTGAAGGTGCTTATTGAGCAGGAATGGTATCCTGAAAATTGGAACGAGTATGTGTGAGAAGACCTCAGCAAAGCTGAAGACATTGAGCTGCTAAATTCTGATGAGTGTTTTCTGCCAGTGGAAGTAGCCTCTTTCCACTTTTCATAGGACTAACTCTGAAGTCTCCTGAGGAAACAATAATGGCCTCCCCTGAGCCAGTTGCCTTACAAGACAATACTGATTTGCCTTAGGACCCATCCATGCTATACATCTTTGCTTCTAGACCTATAACTGGACTGAGATGCCAGCAGTCTCCTAAAGGTGAGGTACAAAGTATGACTTGGGATAAGGTACACAATACTGCAAAAGAACTACCTGGGTTTTCTAATTTACAAAGACAGAAACTTGGAGAAGGTGTGTGAGAATGTCTATTAAGAGTATGGATAATGGTGGAAGAAACATAAAGATGATTCAGACTGAATTTAGTGATACTGGCTCACTAAGCAGAGATGCTACATTCAGTGTTACAGCTCACAAAATTAGAAAAGGCTCTATCAGTTTGGTTAGTTGGTTGAAATATAGCCCAGGGCCAGTGAGTTGGAAATGCTAAATCTACTTTGCTTTAATGTGGAAGAAAAGATTTAAAGGTTTAGCAAATTGAAATATTATAGTTGATTTGTCATTTAAGAGCTAATCACTCACCCTGGGAGGTACAGAAATCACACCTTTAACCAAGATTGCTTAAAACAAATTTGTAAGGGGAGCCTTGGCATCATTAAGACCTCTAACATCACTCTTCTATGTAGGCCAGATCTTACAGTGGAAACTATAGGAAACCTAAATGTAATTAATGGGAGTAACTATATACCAGAGTGGCAAGACCAAGTGGCAGCACTAAAGGCAATGAGGGCATGTATACTGTAATGCAGAGTGGAGTCAAAACAGCAATCAAAAGTTACTCACACAGACCTATGGTATTGGCTATTTGATCATGTTGTTCCTAGAAATGAAATAGATAGATTACTAAATTCTTATATGCTCTAGATAAGCAGAAAGTTTCTATATTAAGTGAACAAAAGTCTATTCTGAATCATAAAAAAAGAGAATGACAGTCCTCTATCAATTCCCAGACTTGAGTTAGTTTTCAAATCCAGAACCCCTTCAATGAAAGGATGGCTGGGCCCCTCAAGAAAGGACTCTGGTACACTAACACAAATTTGTACTATTAATATTTCTCCTAGCTTTACTGAAAAGGACTTACAGCCTTTTATTAGAACTATTATGCAATGGAAAAAAAGGAAATAAGTACACTTTTGAGGAACTACTGGACACAGCTCTAAACTGACACTGAGTCCAGGAGACCCAAAACATCACTGTAGCTCCCTAATCAGACTAGGATCTTATGGAGGACAGAAGATCAAAGGAGTTTTAGCTCAAGTCTGTTTCACAGTACATCCAGTGGATCCCTGAACCCATCCTGTTGATATTTCCTCAGTTCCAGAGCCCATTATTAGAATAGACCTATTAACAACTATTTAAATCCCTACAGTTTTCTTTGATCTGTTGAGGGAGGGCTGTTATGGTGAGAAATGGCAGGAAAAGCTATTAAAAGCACATCTACTTAAAAAAATAAAAAATCAAATGTAATATTGCATCTTTAAAGGGTTTGCAGAGCCCCTAGTGCTACTACCGAGGACTTGAAAAATGCAAAGGTAGGGATTCCCACCACAGTATTATTTAACTCTCCTCTGTGGCCTGTGTGGAAAACAAGTGAATCTTGGAGAATGACAGTGAATTACAGAGAGCTTAACTACATGGCACCCCTACAAACATTTTTATACCCACACACACACATATACACACACTAATGTCCATCCTTGATTTGGTAACCAAACAGAGATGTATATATATATATATAATATATATATATATACAACATATATATATATTATATATAGTATACATGATGTATCTATAATAGTCAAACTCATAGAAGCATATAATATAATGGGGGCTTCCAGAAGCTATTAAGAGGTAGAAAATAGGAGTTGTGAATCAACAGTTATAAAATTGTATGTATGCAGGATGAATAAGTCCTAGATATTTGCTGTACAATGTGTGCCTATAGATAATAAGACTGTATTACACATGTAAAAATTTAAGAAGATAGAGAGTTCTACTATAACTTTTTAAAAAGTGTCATTATATATGTGCCAGTAACCTGGCTACTCAAAATGGGAATAAAAGAGTTATTTCTCATGCTGATTAATAATTAAATCCTGTTGAGTGTATCTTCTTTGAGTTTGATAATGTTCTCAGATTTAGCCACTCCAATATTTCAGTCCATTTTTGAGTGGCAAAGACCTTATTATTGGGACTACTTTTCATGAAGTCATCATAAGGAATCTAAATAAACTATTAGATTATGTTGCATCCTATTCAACTATATGAAATGAATAATGACAGCTATCACCTTAGTCCACAAATGTAAAATTTCTTGGGCTTAAACAAAAACAGGAACTCTATGTAATAATATAATCTATCCAAGTATTGTATATATTTCAATCTGCTTATAGTTATTTAAGTCATCTGCTAAATATATTATTCTCTTCATTTTCTCCATATATGGCAGTATTGTATTTCCTGGCTTTCTAGTGCTTGAGTGTGGCCACGTGACTAGTTTTGGCCAATGATTTTGAGCAGAAGAGATATGTGTCACTTTCAGAGTTAAGTATTTAATAGCTGGTACAGGATTCTCCAGAGATCTCAGTTTCTCTTTGGTATGGTTATTGACAATGTTATCATGGTTGCTATATGAGCCTGAGATTCTTAGAGGTTATGATAAACAAAGACCACTCCTGACCTATAATGAACAGATAGAATGAGTGATAAATAAAGTTTTGTTGTTTTAAATCACTAAGGTTTTTGGAGTGTTTATTATTGCTTTATAATGTAGCCTATTCTAACTGACAAATGTTGTTACCATAATACAAAAAGAAAATCCAAAATTAATAATTTAATTTTCTAACACAGTAAACTAGAAAAAACAGCAAACTGAACCTATAATAAGCAGAAGGAATGGGACTGTAAAAATTAAAGTGCAAATAAATTAAAAAGAGAATATAAAAACAATAGAGGATACTATCAAATGCAAAGATTGATTATTTGAAACAACAAAATCACAAACTTTAATATCACTAAGCAAGAAAAAAGAGAAAGGAATCGAATTACTGATATCAGGAGTGAAAGAGGGAGCATTACTACTATGATTACAGAAGTAAAAAGAATTGTAAAGAAATATTATGAACAATTTATACCTATAAATTATGTAACCTAGACTAAATCAACCAATTTCTAGAAAGACACAACTCACTTAATATTACTGAAATAGAAATATAAAGTTAGAACTATAACAAGATATTGAATTATTATAAATCAAAAAATTCCCAAAATGACATCCCCAGGATCAAATTACTTCACTGGTGAATTCTAACAATTAACAATTTAAAGAAGAATTAATAACAAGCCATCACAAGTTCTTCCAAAAGATAGAAGAGGGGATACTTCCAAATTCATTCTATCAGGTCAATATTACTCTGATCCCAAAATTATACAAAGACATCTCAAGAAAACTAGAGACTAGTATCCTTTAAAAATATAGAATTTTAAAAATCCTCAATAAAATACTACAAAAGAATGTGATCTATCATTATACTAAAAGGATTATGCACCATAGCAGCATGTGATTTATCCTGGGAATATAAAGCTGATTTAACATATACAAATCAATAAATGTATTAATATCATTAATAGAAAAAGGGAATACACATAATCATTTCAATTGACACAGAAACAGCATTAGACTAAATTGAACACCCTTTCATGATTTAAAAAAATCAAAGTGGGAATAGAAGAGAACATACTTAACCTGATGAAGAACAGCTGCAAAAACCAACAACAACAGCAACAGCAAAAACACACAGTATTATAAATAATAGCTACATATTGAAATTTTTCCCGTAAAATCAGGAACAAGACAATGATGCTCACTCTCACCTCTCCTATTCAACATTTTACTGAGGTTCCAGCTAGGTGCATTAGTAAATAAAACAAAATAAAAGACATCCAATTTGGACAGGAAGTAGTAAACCTATGTAAATGGCATAATCATATATAGATAAAATACTAAAGAACCATTTTAAAAATATTAGAATTAATAAATGAGTTCTGCAAGGTTACAGGATACAAGATCAATACACAGAAAGCAATTGTATTTGTATACACTAGCAGTGAATATTTATAAAGTTGAATTAAGAAGGCAAGTCCATTTACAATAGCATCAAAAAGAATAAAATATTTAGGAATAAATTTAGTCCTGGAAGTGCAAGACGTGGGCATTGAAAACTACAGAACATTATTATAAAAATTAAAATATATCCAAATAAATATAAAGATATGCTGTGTTCCTTTGTTGGAAAATTTAATATTAAGATGGAAATATTCCTTAAATTGATCTATAGGTTCAATGCAATCCTATGAAAATTCTAATTGCCATTTTTGGAAAAATTGACAAGCTGATCCTTAATTTCATGAGAAAATGCAGTGCACCCAGAATAGCAAAAAGAAATGTTGAAAGGGACAGCAAAGTTGGATGACTTACACTTCCCAGTTTCAAAGCTACTCCAAAGCTACAGTGATCAAAACAGTATGATATTGGTATCAGGAAAAGTATGTAGTTCAATGAAATAGAATTGAGAGTCTAGAAAAAAAGTCATTTATTTATGGTCATTTGTTTTTTAAGAGGGCACCAAGACATTCAATGGGAAAAAATAGTCTTTTCAACAAATATTGTTGAGATAATTGAATATACACATGAAAAATTATTATATGAATTTGTTCTCCTACCTCAGCATATATAAAAATTAACTTAAAATGAATCATAGGTCTAAATGTAAGAATTAAAACTATAAAACTTATAGAAGAAAACATAGAGGTAAATCCTCTTGATCTTGTATTAGGCAATGCTTTCTAAGATATGACAGCTAAAGAACAAATAATTAAATAAATTTATAAAAAAGATTCTATCAAAATTAATAATTTTTATGTCAAAAGTGCTATCAAGAAAATGGAAACATAACACACAGAATCGGGGAAAACATTTAATAATGATATATTTGATAAGGATATACCATCTGGTATAATTAAGAAGGTGAAAGACCTCTTATAGGGAGAACTATGAAACTCTGGGGAAGGAAATATCAGAGGATGTAAACAGGTGGAAAATCATACCATGCTCATGGGTCAGTAGAATCAACATTGTTAAAATGTCTATACTACCCAAAGTGATCTACAGATTCAAGGCAATCCCTATTAAAATACCAACATCATTTTTCACAGATACATAAAAAATAATTCTATGCTTATTATGGAAGCAGAGAAGATAGTAAAAGCAATCTTAAGCAAAAAGAACAAATTGGGAGGCATCAATTTACCAGACTTCAAGTTATACTACAAGGCTATAGTAACTAAAACGGAATGTTATTGACACAAGAACAGAGACATAGACCAATGGAACAGAACTGAAAACCCAGATAGAAAACCATCCTCATATAGCCATCTAATCTTTGACAAGACAGACAAAAACATACACTGAGGAATATAATCCTTACTCTATGGTGCTAGGAAAACTGGCTATCCAGTTCTCCCTATAAGAGGTCTGTCACCTTCTTAATTAAGTATATTTGTAGGTATTTTATTTTCTTTGTTGCAATTGTGAAGGTTATTGAGTCTTTGATTTGGTTTTCAGTTAAACTGTTGTTGGTGTATAGGAATGCTACTGATTTCTGTACATTGATTTTGTAACCTGAGACACTGCTAAATTTGTTTATCAATTTCAGTAGTCTCATAGAAAAATCTTTGAGGTTTTCTAGATGTAATATCATATCATCATAAAAGAGCGATAGTTTGACCACTTCTGCCCCCATTTGAATGCCTTTGATTTTCTTCTCTTATCTGGTTGCTCCAGCTAGGACTTCCAGAACTATTTTGAATGCAAATGGTGATAGAGGGCAACGTTGTCTTGTTCTAGTTCTAAGTGGGAATGTTTTCAATTTTCCCCTTTTAATATAATGTTGGCTGTGGCTTTGTCATTATATGAGTTTTATCATTTTTATGTAAGTGTTGTCTATGTGTATTTTCTTAAGCATTCTTATCATAAAAGGTGCTGAATTTTGTCAAATGCTTATTCTGTGTCTATTGAGAATATCATACAGTCTTTGTTTTTATTTCTATTTATGTTGCAAATTACATTATTAGATATTCATATGTTGAAGCATTCCTACATCCCTGGGTTGAAGCCCACTTGATCGTGATGGTTTATTTTTTTAATAAACACTTGAATTTGGTTTTCTAGGATTTTATTGAGAATTTTGCATTGCTATTCATAAGGAATATTTGTCTGTAGTTTTCTTTTTTGTTGAGTCCTTTTCTGGTTATGGCATCAGGGTGATGTTGGCTTAAATCATGTTAGGGAGGATTCTTTCCTTCTCTATGTAGTGGAATATTTTCTGCAGGATAGGTAACAATTGTTCTCTGTAGGTATGGTAAAATTCAAGTGTGAAACCATGTGGTCCAGGACATGACAAAGTGGGCTTCATCGGAGGAATATGAGGATGATTGAACATACATAAATATAAATTGAAAAATATGATTCACCACATAAAAAAGAAGCAAAAATAAAAATAATATGATCATCTCAACAGACACAGAAAAACATTTGACAAAATTCAGCACACTTTCAGGATAAAAAGTCTTTAAAAAATAGGCATAGATGTAACATATCTCAAAATTATAAAAGCCTTATATCACAAACCCATAGCCAACATCGTATCAAATGGGGAAAAGTTGATAGCAGTCCCACTTAGAATTGGAAAAACACAAGGACGCCCACTAACACTATTTCTATTCAACATAGAGCAATAAATCCTAGTCACAACAATCAGGCAAGATAAGAAAATTAATGGTATCCAAATAGAGAAAGAGGAGTTCAAACTATTGCTCTTTGCTGATAATATTATCTTACACCTAGAAAACACTAAAGATTCCACTAAGAGACACTTGGAATTAATACTTAAATTTAGCAAAGCCTCAAGTTACAAAATCAATATACACGAAGCAGTAGTGTTCTTATATATCAACAATAGTCAAGCTGAAAATTAAATGAAAGACTTAATGCCCTTCACAATAGATAAGAGAAAGAAAATAGCTAGGAATATATTTAACCAAGGAGGTTAAAGATCTCTACAAAGAAAACTACAAATTGCTGAGGAAAAAAAATTGTAGATGATGTACATAAATGGAAAAATATATCATGTTCATGGATGATCAGGATCAACTCTGTTAAAATTTCCATACTATCCAAAGTGATTTACAGATTCAATCTAATCTCCATCAAATTCCCAATGTTATTTTAGCAAATATAAAAAAATAATCCTATACTTCATTTGAAATCATAAAATAGCCCAAATATCCAAATCAACATTAACCACAAGGAAAAAATTGGGAGGTGTCACTTCATCAGAATTTAAGTTGCACTACAAGGCAATAGTAACCAAAGGAGCATGATATTAACACAAAAATGGGGGAATAGACCAATGGAACAGAACAGAGAACCCAGACATAACCCATCCACATATTGTCCTCTGTACTTTAACAAAGCAGACAACAATATACACTGGGGGAAAGAATCCCTATTCAACAAATTGTGCTGGGAAAATTGGATAGCCACATGCAGAAGACTGAACAGGGTTCATATGTCTTACCACTCACAAAAATTAATTCAAGATAGAAAACTGACTTAAATCTAAGACATAAAACCATAAGATATCTAGGAGAAAATGTTGAAAATCTTATAGATATTGGCCTAGACAAAGAATTTATGCATAAGACCCCAAATGCAACCACAGAAACAGCAAAAATAAATAAATGAGACTTGATTAAATTAGAAAAGCTACTTCACAGCCAAGGAAACAATCACTAGTGTGAACAGACAACCTATAGAATGAGAGAAAATATTAACGTGCTATATGTCCAATAAAAGACTAATCACTAGAATCTACAAATAACTCAAAGAAATCAGCAAGAAAAAAATAACAATCCCAATAAAAAGTAGGCAAAAGACATGAACAGAAGATTTCAAAAGAAGATAGGCTAATGGCCAATAAGCATATGAACAAATGCTGAGCATCACTAATCATCAGGTAAACACAAATTAAAACCACAATGAGATATCACCTAACCACAGAGAAAATTGCTATTATCAAATAGTTCCAAAATAATAGATGATGTCATAGATGCAGAGAGAAAGAAATAACTATGTTATATTATGGGACTGCAAACTAGTGCAACCTTTATGGAAAATAGTATGTATATTCCTCAAAGAACTAAAAGTAGACCCACAATTTGATCAAGCAATCCCTCAACTAGGTCTTTACCCAATGGAAAAGGTCATTTTATCAAAAAGACACTTATACTAGATTGTTTATTGCAGCACAATTCATAATTGCAAAGATGTGGAATCAATCCAAATGACCACCTATTCATAAGTGGATTAATAAAATGTGATATATATATTTCCATAGTCTAAAGTAAATATAAAATAAACAATAAGTAATAAGTCATTAGCAAAAAAAATAAAGTGAGAAATGTGCAGTATAATGATGTATAACATAATCACATTTATTTAAGAATGTATTCCAATATCAAATGGTAAATTTCAACAATGTTAAAATTTTGATTACTTTTGCATTAACCTATTATATACTAAAAATGAACTATTCAAAAAAGAATCAAGAAAATCTCATTTATAATAGCTACAAGTATACAAAACAATTTGAATAGGAATAAACTTAACCAATGAAGTGAAAATCCTATATTCTGAAAAGTATAAAACACCAATGAAATAATTTAGACACAAATAAATGAAAATAAATCCTGTTTCATGGATTAGAAGAGTTAATATGGCTAAAATGTCTATATTACCCAAAACTATCTACAGAGTCAATGCAATTCTTATCAAAATTCCAATGACATTTTTCACAGAAATAGAAAAAAAAATCCTAAAATTTGTGTGGAAGCACAAAATTTCATGAACAGCCAAAGCAAACTTAAGCAAAAAGAACAAGTGGTGGTCCTCATACAACCAAATTTTAAAATCTACTAAAAATCTATAGTAATCAAAACAGCATTGCACTGGCATAAAAATGGTCACATATACCAATGAGATAGAACAGAGAACCCACAAATAAATCCAGGCATTTACAAATCATTGATTATTGACAAAGATGCTAAGAACCCACATGGAGAACGGTCAGTCTCTTCAACAAATAATGCTGGGAAAACTGGACATCCACATACAGAAGAATGAAATTAGACCTTTATCTCATACCAAATACAAACATCAACTCAAAATGTATTAAAGACTTAAATGTAAGACTTGTAATATTATTAAAAGAAAATATAGAAAAAATATCCATAACATTGGTATGGGCAATGATTTTTTAGATATGATCCTGGAAGTTTAAGAAATAAAAGCAAAAATAGACAAATAGGATGGAATCAAATTGGAAGGCTTCTGTACAGCAAATAAAACAGGGTAGTGAAGAGACAATCTATGACATAGAAGAATATATTTGCGAACCATACATGAGATTAAGTATTAATATCCAGAATATATAAGGAAGTCAACTCAAGAAAACAAAGCAAGGAAAAAACCTGAGTTTAAAAATTAGCAAAGAATATGAATAGAAATTTCTCAAAAGAAGACATACAAATGGCCACTAGGCATATGAAAAAATGTTTAACATCACTAATCATCAGGGAAATGCAAATTAAAACCATAATGAAGTTTCACACCTGTTAGAATGGATATTATCAAAAAGAGAAAAGATAAATGTTAGCAAGGATATAGAGTAAAGGGGACCCTTGTACATTGTTGGTAAGAATATAAATCAGTATGACCATTATAAAAAAAGAGTATGGAGATTTCTCAAAAAAATAACAATTGAACTATCTTATGATCCAGAAATGCCACTAAAGTGTATATATCCAAAACTATGAAATCAATATGTTGAGCAGGTATTAACACCCTCATGTTTATTGCAGCATTATTCATAATAGCCATGATATAGAATCAACCTAAATGTCCATCAATGGATGAATACATGAAGAAAATATAGTAAATATACATAGTGGAATACTATTCAGCCTTTAAAAAGAATGAGATCCTGTCATTTGATATAACACATATGAACTTGGAGGAAATTAAAGTGAAGTAAACCAGGCACAGAAAGAGAAATAACACTTGATCCCACTTATTTATGGAGTTTAAAAAGTTGAACCTATAGAAAGAAGGAGTAAAATGGTGGTAACCAGAAACCAGAGAGTTGGGAATATTAGGGAGACATTGGGCAAAGAACACGAAATTTTAGTTAGACAGGTGGAACAAGTTCAAGAGATCTATTGTACAGCATGGTGACTACAGTTAGGATATTGTATATTTGAAAAATGCCAAGAGAGTGGATTTTAAGTGTTCTCATCACCAAAAAATAATAATGCACATGTCATTTACTTTGATTTAGCCATTCCACAATGTATACATATATAAAAATATCATGTTGTACACACCACTGCACTCAGACCAGACTCAAAACATTCATGTTGTACAGTATAAATATATACAACTATTACTTGTCAATTACAAAATAAAATTAAATACAAAAATCAGGCAAACAGACACAACTCAAGTTCTCTGGCTCAGAGAGTATCAGGCAAAGGTAGTTTAGTGCCCTGGGTATTCTGTTACAGACAAAGGTCTTTAAATGATTGATTCTTATGTGATATATATTTATCATCAGATATATATTTATCATCAGAGTTCCAAGACCATTCATTTGACTCTGCTTTTTTCAGACACTCTGGTACTTTATATAAAGCTTTATCCAGTCATAAATACTTATTTCTTATGCAATTAGAGAATCATTTTCATTACTTTCAAAAACTTTGTTTCTGCAGGAATACATCATTGAATGTGACTTAAAGTTCTACAGAGTGAATTTTGTTCTCCTGTTTACACATTGTGTTATATGGACCCTCTTCATCCTATGATTTATACATAGGAATCTAACTTATATATTTAGAAGGATAGCTAAATAAATTTGGAGAATCTGTTGAATCTTATACCAAGGCACAGTGACTTCAAGGGAAAGGAAGCTATTATTCACAACACTAATTTCCTCTGTCAGAGGTAATGGGACCTGGAAGCTAGACAGGAACATTACAAATAATTTGAAGCCTAATAAACACAAGTTTTTCTTACCTAACAGCAAAATCTAAATGAATGATTTCAGTTTCATTCAACAGGTATTTCCTGTTGAATGGACTGACCCATGGTATGAGTATGCAAAATAAAAATAGACACATGCCATATTATGCAATCATTTCTAAGTTCTCTTTTATATATGTCATCTTTCTCTAAGTGCTTTTCTAATACATTTAAGTGGAAACCCTCCATTAAGTCATATAAGCACTAATACTCAGAAGGTAGGCATTTTTCTTTCCTTATCTTACCAAATAACAACTTCATGAAATTGTTTAGCATCAGCATATCCATGCCAAATGGGGCAGCTAACTAGTTAGAGGGATAAGCTGCACATTTTTTCTCTCTTTAATATCTAACTTTCAAAAACATACACTTTTCCTTTTCCTCACAAAGCCAAGATATATAATACCCTATACTGTTGAAATTATTTTCGTTATGAATACAAACTAAGAAAAATAGTTTCCATAGCAACATGTGTTTCTGTATAAAAACAGAACATCATTTTCATCACTATTCAAGTTTTGTATTGTTATGCCAGTTTGCCTATTGATTTACTCAGAGAATAGGTCAGATGCTGAATATCATTTTGAGGAAAAAATAGAGGCAAAGGGACAGTTAAAGAGAAAAGAATTATTCTAATTTCACACAGAGTAAGCTATTTAGTGGCATAGGCTTTCTGATATAGGCAAATTGTAAAACATGATATAAGAAAAAGAATTAAGCTATATGTTAAGAGAGTGTCTTGTAAATTTTGCATGGGCATATAAACCAATAGATTTCTGGAATTGGCACATGAAGTAAATGACTATTGATTGTACTATAAATACATGTGCATGGAATGAAATATAACACATGATAATGTAGGTCAAGGGCAGAAGCTGGGGAGAGAGAGAGAGAGAGAGAGAGAGAGAGAGAGAGAGAGAAAGTCTGGCACTGAAGCTATCAATGAAAAATGAGATTCCCAGTGCCTCAAAATTCGTGTATTACATATGAATGAATGATAATAAAGCAAGAAAAATTCCTTGACCCAATTGAATTACCTGAGTAATTTCTATGTTATGCACCCTTGAATCATGCATGTAGTTTGTGTGTGTGTGTGTGTATGTGTTTGAGAGAGAGAGATGAGAGAGAGAGAGACAGAGAGAGACACAGAGAGAGAGATGTTAATTGGAATAATTTATCACATACCCACAAGTTTTCTGGACCATAAGGTATTCAGATGTATATGCAGAGTGTTTTAAGCACACAAATAAAGAACAGCTCATTATGCCTAGGAAAAGCCAACAAAGGTTTCAGGGAAGAGGTGGCAATGGAATTGGCCATTGAAAGATGAGTAGGAGTTCTTTAGGAAGATGAGGAGAAAGAATTTCACACAGAGAAAATAGCACTAGCATTAAAATGAAAATAATAGAAAGCTTGATTGTTCAGGGTGGGGAATTTAACCTGCTGTGTTTTAATTACACAGTGTGTTTTTATAGTTAAACGAAAAGGTATTTTCAGGTTTTGGAAGTCCAGACAATATACATCATGATGTCAGCATGAAATAAAGTAACTATCATGTTTCATCATAGTAGTAAAGAAGGAAAGAAGGCAAAGAACAGAGCTAGGTGAGGGAAATTATTAATATTGGATATAAAGTTGTACAACCTGTAAGCCATCTCACTGAGATTGACAGAGAAGCTAGACAAATTGTAGAATGGGGAAGATAGTCAGTGTGAAAGTGACACTTAACAACTGACAGGAGCAAGAAATTGAAGAACCTCCCATTTTATCATGAATTGTGCTATCTCTGTATAATAAAACCTATCTGCTGATGAACAAGTTTATTCTCTATATGAGACCTAACAATAGAGCTGACCCTATGAAAACTTTTGAAAACAGCCTTCCATTTCCCTTTATCATTTTGCTCCTACCTTGTGACATCAACCCCAGCCACTTCAAGTGCACAATATCCTATGCCTCCATGTATCAGATATTCTATTTTATTCTTTGATTGCCTCAAGATACCCACAGTTGTCTTCCATTTAGGGTCATTGTGCCTGGGAAGGAACATACACACCTCCTCCTTCAACTCAATCTTCCCTTCTCTGTGTCCTAGGTCTTATCAGTTCTACTTTCTAATGCATATCATATCTTTCTAGCCTTTTTGTCCATACTACCATTAGCTTAGTTTAGGCCTCCATATTTTCATGGTTTTTTATTTGTTACAGTATAAGATCCAAACTGTAATGATATGGATCTGAAATAAGTTAATAGCATTTATACAATTTCTGTACACTTTATGGTTTGCTTACACTTTAAAGTTTCTTCCTTATTAGATCAGCAAGTTATGTAATACATGAGTAATAATGATATTGACCATATTAAAATGCTTATAAAAGAAGCAGGTTGGATGTTATATTTTGTAAATTTAAAGACCATATGTTTAATATAACACAGTCATAATAATTTGTTTCATTGATGCAATCTTTTGGAAGAATGTTTTTTTTAAAAAAGAACACCATTAAAATGCTGAATTTGCACATGTACTGTCTCTTAACTGTTAGTAGCAAAACTCATTTTTATAAGGTTCCATGCAATTTTAATTATAATTATGTAATGAATCTGAATATCCTTGGATAGGTTTTTCTGCATTTAATCTTCCATCTTTTCTACAGAAGGCCGAATCTTTGAATACAAAATTATTTATATCATACAATCAGGGAAATGTATGCAATCTCCTAGGAACTTTGTGAGATTTGTGAGATTTTCTTCCAGTATTATACCAATGAGGCCTATTTTTAATTTGAACTTCTGAAACATCCTCATGTGTAAACTTGGATATGTCACTTGAACCATATATGCCTCAGTTTTTCATCTATAAAGTGATAATATAAATAATAATAATGTTTCTCATAAGGTTGTGAGGATTAAATAATATAATGAATGTGAAGTTTTTAGCACAATTTCTATCACATAGTAAGTTTCATTGCATATTAGCTGTCTTTACTATCATTATTATTATGATTATCATATACTATTTGGTACCTTTTTTATTATACTTTTTTATTTCAGCATATTATGGGGGTACAAATGTTAAGGTTACGTATATTACATTTCCCCCCCTCCCCACTGAGTCAGAGCTTCAAGTGTGTCCAATCCCCAGATGGTGCACATTACGCTCATTATGTATGTATATACCCATCCCCTCCACCCTACCTGCCCTACACCTGATAAATGTTATTCCTATATGTCCACTTAGGTGTTCATCAGTGAAATCAATTTTCTGCTGAGTACATGTGGTGCCTATTTTTCCATTCTTGGAATACTTCACTTAAGAAAATATCTTCCAGCTCTATGCAGGAAAATACAAGAGGAGCTATATCCCTGTTGTTTCTTATAGCTGAAAAGTACTCCCTGGTATACATATACCACATTTTATTAATCCACTCATGTATTAATGGACACTTCAGTTGTTTCCACATCTTTGCAATTGTGAATTGTGCTGCTATAAACATTTGAGTGCAGGTGTCTTTTTTATAGAGTGTCTTTTGTTCTTTGGGGTAGATGCCAGTAATGGGATTGCTGGATCAAATGGTAGACCCAATTATATCACTTAAAGGTATCTCCATATTGGCCTGCAAACTAGTTCAACCTCTGTGGTAAGCAGTATCATATACTTTTTATAAAGGAGGCCTTTATCATTTTTTGTATTCATTAAATTCCTTCTGTTTTTTTTTGACTCAGTCATCAATGATAACAAATAATAATGGCAATATTTTGGGGTCTTTCTGTAACTGATATTACTGAACCTAAGGAGTAAAGATAGAAAAAGCATATCGTACATTTATCAGTTGGAATGGACTACAATATTGTGCAGTAACAAACAATCAAAAAACTTTAGTAATTTAAAACAACAAAAGTTTCTCACTTATTTTCAATGTTCATTAAAGGTCATAAGGTGGGGTCTCTGTTCATCATATTCCCTAAAGATTTCAGCTGACAAAGCAGCTACCATTAACATTGTCAGTCACCATATCAAAGGGTAAAATAGAACTATAGAAGATCATGCACAAGTTATAACTTGTCTTGGTCTGAAAATACACATATTTTTTCTGCTCAAAATCATTGACCAAACATTCACATTGCTCAACTCAAACACAAGAAGACTAGGAAGTGCAACCTACCATGTGTTTGGAAGATGCAAAGAATGACATATTTAGCAAACAATTCCAATGACTATAACCAGACACAAATATATTCAAAACTTAGATTGTATTATCATATAAGGGCCCTTCTGTTGAAGTCCAGGGGTTTTGTATATTTGATTTAACTATTGAGGATTAAAGTAATAGTCTTCATTTACTTCATGAAATTGAATAGGACATAGCCCAATCTAGTAGTTTACTTAGATTTCTTATAATTGCTTCATAGGAAATATTTCCAATTATTAAGGTCCTTGCTAATAAAATATAAGTTAAACCACAATGAGATATCACTTAACTCCAGTGAGAATGGCCTTTATCAAAAAGTCTCCAAACAATAAATGCTGGCGTGGATGCGGAGAGAGAGGAACACTTCTAAACTGCTGGTGGGACTGCAAACTAGTTCAACCTCTGTGGAAAGCAATATGGAGATACCTTAAAGCGATACAAGTGAATCTACCATTTGATCCAGCAATCCCATTGCTGAGCATCTACCCAAAAGATCCCATGACACTCTACAAAAAAGACACCTGCACTCGAATGTTTATAGCAGCACAATTCATAATTGCAAGGCTGTGGAAACAGCCCAAGTGCCCATCAATCCAAGAATGGATTAATACAATGTGGTATATGTATACCATGGAGTACTATTCAGCTCTAAGAAACAATGGTGATATAGCACATCTTATATTGTCCTGGTTAGAGCTGGAACTCATACTACTAAGTGAATTATTCCAAGAATGAAAAAACAAGCACCACATATACTCACCAGCAAACTGGTATAAACTGAGTAGCACCTAAGTTGGACACATAGGTACTACAGTAATAGGGTATTGGGCAGGTGGGAGGGGGAGGGGGGCGGGTATATACATACATAATGAGTGAGATGTGCACCATCTGGGGGATGGTCATGATGGAGACTCAGACTTGTGGGGGGACGGGGCGAAAGGGCATTTATTGAAACCTGAAAATCTGTACCCCCATAATATGCCAAAATAAAAAAAAATATAGAGAGGGTGACAGAGTACACTGTATCAAATGTGAAGGGGATACACTCAACAGGATTTCATCATTAATTGACATAAGGAACCTATTGTAACTCTCATATTCCTGTTTTGAGTAGCTAGGTTGGTAGCAGGTACCTTTCATTGAGATAAAGGCTAGAGGATAGATAAACAACAGTAAGGAACGGAAGATGAATTCAATTTTGGACAAAAGATGAGGTGCCTATGTGCTGTCTATAGTTACAGTGCTCAGTCTGGATTTGTTATGGAGTTTGCAGAATCAGCATTGTAAAGATTTAAAAAGTTAATAACATTAGTACAAATACACTAATCAAGAGGGAATATTTAGACTGAAAAGAGTTTAGTGACAAGGATAAAATTCTGTGGAACAGGAAACAATCCAGATATGGAACATATGGTAAATGAATAAACAAATTGTGGTGCATCCATACAATGCAATACTCAGAAACATTCAGGAACAGCAAGCAATACTCAGAAACATCAGAAACAGCAAGAATGAATTGCCTCCCCCAAACCTGTGGCAAACACGATTTCATTCTTTGCCTCTTTGAGGTTTTTCTTTTTCCCAGCATATTATGGGGGTACAGATGTTTAGGTTACATGTATTGCCTTTGCTTCACCCAAGTCAGATCTTCAATCATGTCTATCTTCCAGAAGGTTCACACTGTACCCATTAGGTGTTGTATATACTCATTCCCTCCTCCTCCTTCCCATCTGCCTGACACTTGATGAATACTATTACTATATGTGCACGTAAGTGTTGGTCAGTTAATATCAATTTGATGGTGAGTACATGTGGTGCTTGTTTTTACATTCTTGTGATACTTCAGTTAGTGGAATGAGTTCCAGCTCTATCCAGGATAATAAAAGAGGTGCTAGATCAGCATTGTTTTTATGGCTGAGTAGAACTCCATGGTATACATATACCACTTTTTATTTATTCACTCATGTATTGATGGACACTTGGGTTGTTTCCACATCTTTGCAATCGTGAATTATGCTGCTGTCAACATTCGAGTGCATGTGAGTTTGACTATTCTAGACACCTCATATGGATGGAATTATATAGGGTTTGACTTTCTGTTACTGGTTTAATTCATTTAGCATAATGTCCTAAAGATTCATGCATGTTGTTGAATATTTCAGGATTTTCTTAACTTTTAAGGTTGAATAATATTATATTGAATGTATATACCATATTATTTTTGTTCATTCATCTGTAATGAATATTTAGGTTGTTTCTACATCTTGGCTATTGTGAATAGTGTTGCAGTGCAAATGGGAGTGGTAACATTTATTTGAAATCTTTATTTCAATTATTTTGGATATATACCCAAAAGTGTGTTTGCTAGGTCATGTGATAGTTTTATTTTTTAATTTTTGAGAAAATTCTGTATCTTTTCCATGGCATGCAGACCATTTCGCATTCCCATCAACAATGTACAATGGTTCCAATATCTCCACATGCACACCAGCATTTGTTATCTTTTTTCTTTATTCTTTTTTTTGTAATAACCATATTAATCAGTGTTAGGTGATATTGTGATTTTGATTTGTATTTCCTTGATAGTTAGTGACATTGAGCATCTTTTCACATGACTGTTGGCAATTTGAATGAACTCTTCGGAGAAATGCCTATCCAAGTCTATAGTCCATTGTTAATTATATATGTATATGTATATATGTGTGTATATATATGTATATGTGTATATATGTATGAATATATGTATATGTGTATACACATATATATGCATATGTGTGTATATACGTATATACACATATATGTATATAGACATATATAGACATATATATGTATAGACATATACATATATGTTTATGCATATAGGTGCATATATGCATATGTATATATATAGGTGTATGTGTGTGTGTGTGTGTGTGTGTGTATACACATACACACATGTAACAGTTGAATTTGAGGGACTTACTTACATGTTTTGGAAATTAACCCCTTACCAGATAATCTGATATATGGTTTGCAATAATTCTCTCTAATTTGGTAGCTTGCCTTTTTATTATATTGATTGTTCTCTTTGCCACGCAGAATCTTTTAACTTGATGTAGTCCAGACTCATTTTATTTTTGCCTTTGTTGCCTCTGTTTTGGGATCACATCCACAAATTTGTTGTCAAGAAGTTTTTTTTCTTTTGTTTTATTCTAGTAGTTTTTATCAATTCCAGCTACATTTAAACCTTTAATCTATTTTAAGTTTATTTTTGTATATGAAGTGAGATAACAGTTCAATTTCATGCTTCTATATTTGGATATTCAGTTTTTGCAGTACAATTTGTTAAAGAGTGTATCATTTCCCTAATGTGTAGTCTTGGCACTTTGTCAAAGATCAGTTGACCATACATGCATAGATTTTATTTCTGGGCTCTCTATTATGTTAAATTGGTCTATGTGTCTCTTGTTATGCCAGTATCATACTGTTTTAATTACTGTGACTTTGTAATCTATTTTGAAATCAGAAAGTGTGAGGTCTCCATTTTTGTTCTTCTTTTCAAGATTGTTTTGGCTCTCTGGGGTCTTTATGTTTCCATACTAATTTAAGAATAGTTTTTATATTTCTGTAAAAAATGTTATTGGGATCTTGATAGGGATCAAATTGAATCTATAAATTTCGTTGAGAATTTGGCCATTTTAACAGTACTAAGTTTTTTGATCCCTGAACATGATGTCTTTCCATTTGGTTATACCTTCTCTAATTTATTTTGTCAATTTTGGTTTTTATTTTTATTTCTATTTTTCAATTTCAGAATATTATGAAGATACAAATGCTTTGGTCACATGAATTGTACTTACACCACCCAAGTTAAAGCTACAAGATTGCCCATACCCCAAACAGTGTGAACCATACCCATTAGGTGTGAATTTACCCATCCCTTTTTACTCCTTACCACCTGCCTGATCCCTGATGAATCTTACTCCCATATGTGCATATGAGTGTTGATTGATTAGTTCTAAATTAATTATGGGTACATGGGGTGTATGTATTTCCATTCTTGTGATACTGCACTTAGAGGAATGGGCTCCAGCTTCATCCAGGATAATACAAGAGGTATTTGTTCCCCATTTTTTGTGGCTGAGTAGTAATCCATGGTATACATATATCACATTTTATTAATCCACTCATGTATTGATGGGCACTTGGGTTACCTCCACGTTTGAAATTGTGAATTGTGTTGCTATAGACATTCAAGTGCAGATGTCTTTTTTTTTAATAGATAGTCTTTTAATTTTTTTTAGGAAATTATGGGAGTATAAACATTTTGGTTACATGTTATGATATTGCCACATCCCAACCATAATTTCAGACATGCCCTTTTACTTCCTACAACGCTCACCGAATGTCTTTTTTTTCCTTTAGGTAAATACCCATTAGTGGGATTGCTAGATCAAATGATAGATCTACTTTTAGTTCTTTGAATTATCTCCATTCTGCTTTCCATGAAAGTTGCACTAGTTTGCAGTCCCACCAGCAGTGTATGAGTGTTCCTATCTCTCCACATCCATGGCAACTTTTGTTCTATTGGGACTTTTTGATAAAAAGCCATTCCCATTGGAGTTAAGTGATATCTCATTGTGGTTTTGATTTTCATTTCCCTGATGATTAGAGATGTTGGGTATTTTTTCATAAGTTGTTGGCCATTAGTCTATCTTCTTTTGAAATGTTTCCGTTCAGGTCCTTTGCTCTAATTATTAATGTCTTCTTTTTTTTTCTGAGTAATTTACAGATTCCATTTATTAGCCTTTTGTCAGATGTATAGCATGCAAATATTTTTTCCCATTCTGTAGGTTGTTGATTCACTAGAATGATAGTTCCTTGCCTGTGCTGAAGCTCTTTAATTTGATCATGTCCCATTTATTTATTTTTGTTGTTACTGTTATTGTTTTTTAGAGTCTTCTTCATAAATTCTTTGCCTAGGATGATGTCCATAAGAGATTTTCCAACAATTTCTTCTAGCATTCTTTTTTTTTTATTTTGGCATATTATTGGGGTACAGATTTTAAGGTTTCAATAGATGCCCATTCCTCCCCTCCCCCCACTCTTCTAGCATTCTTATAGTTTCATATGTTAGGTTTAAGTCTGTTAACCATAGTGAGTTGATTTTTATGAGAGGGTTGAAGTGTGGATTCTGTTACATGATCATGATCTCCCAGAAGAGGTAAAACTCTTTGCTGATGATATTTTGTCAATGTTCTGTAGTTTAAAGTATGTATGTCTTGCATTTTGTTTGTTAAGTTTATTTCTAAGTATTTTTTGCCTGTGATGCTATTGTTAATGGGCTTGTTTTTCTTACTTCTTTCAAATAGTTAATTGTCCATGTATAGAGTACACAGCTAATATTTTATATTGGTTTTATATTCTGAAATGTTACTTATATTTTTATGTCTAACAGGATTTTTAGAGGATATTTAGGGTATATATATATATATATATATATATATATATATAATATTATGTCACCTGCAAATCAAGATTATTTCACATTTTCCCTTTTAATTTGGATGCCTTTCATTTATTTTTCTTTCCTCATTGCTCAGACTAAAATTTCTAATACTATGTCAAATAGAAGTAAAAGTATGAATCCTTGTTCGATTTCTGATCTTAGTGTAAGAGCATTTAGTTCTTCACCATTGAGTATGATGTTAACTGTGGCTCTTAATATGCAGCCATTTTTATGTTGAGTGAGTTTCTTTCCATTATTAGCTTGTGCAGAGTTTTTACTGTAAAAAGCATTTCATCAGATCATTTTTATGCATCTATTGAGATGAACACATGGTTTTTACTTTAATTTTTTAATGTGGTTCATTGCATTAATTATTTTGCACATATTGAACCCTCTTTGTATGCCAGGATTAAACCCCACTTATTTATGTTGTGTGATACTTTTAATGATCTGTTGAAATCAGTTTGCTAATCTTTTGTTGAGGATTTTTGCATCTATGTTTTTCAGGGTAATTGACCTATAGTTTTCTTTTCTTGTTGTGTATTTGCCTGCATTTGAAGTCATGGTGAGATCTGACCTCATAAAATTAATTTGGAAGTGTTCCCTCCTCTTTTTTTATTTTTTTGATTTATTTTTAATGTTTTTATTTCAGGAAATTATGGTGGCACAAACATTTTGGTTACATGTTATGACTTTGTCACATCCCAATCATGATTTGAGATGTGCCCTTTCCCCCCCTACAATACTCATTGCGTCCATTAGTTGTGAGTTTACCCATCTCCAAACCCACACCCCAAAGTATACTACTATTATGTGACCACTAGTGTTGATCGGTAAGTTCCAGTTTGATGGCGAGTATATGTGGTGCCTATTCCTTTATTCTTGTGATATTTCACTTTGGAGGATGGGCTCCAAGTCTATCTAGAAAAATATAAGAGGTGCTAGATACCACTGTTTTTTATAATTGAGTAGTATTCCATTGCATACATATACATATTTTATTAATCTACTCATAGATTGACAGGCAATTGGGTTGTTTCCACATACTTGCTATAGGGAATCGTGCTGCCATAACCATTTGGGTGCAAATGTATTTATTATAGAATGACTTTTGCTCCTTTGGGTAGATGACTAATAGTGCTATTGGTAGATCAAATGGTAGTTCTACTTGTAGCTCTTTGAGGTATGAAATGGATAACCTAGAGAAATGTATAAATTTATAGAAACATAAAACCTACAAAGACTGATAAATAAGGAAACAGAAATGCTGAATAGACACACAACTAATAAGTAGATTGAATCATTAATAAAAACTTTTCAACAAAATAAACCCCATGAGATTACTTCATTGGAGAATTATATCAAACATTTAAAAACACACCTTTATGATAAAAAACTCTTAGCAAAATAGGCATAAGTGGCTCATACCTTAAAATTATCAAGTCCATTTATGACAAACCCATGGCCAATATCATACTGAATGGGGAAAATTTGAAACCATTTCCACTTTGAACTGGAACTAGACAAGGATGCCCATTATCTCCTCTTCTATTCAACATAGTGCTCAAAGTCCTAGCTATAGCAATCAGGCAAGAGCGGGGTATTAAGGGCACCCAAGTGGGGGCAGATGAGATCAAACTCTTTCTCTTCACAGATGACATAATATTATATCTAGAAAACCCCTTGGATTTGTCCAAGAGGCTCTTAGATTTGATAAATGAATTCAGTAAAGTCTCAGGTTACAAAATCAATATACACAAATCAGAGGCATTCATATACACCAATAACAGTCAAGCTGAAACTCAAATAAAAAAAACACAATACCTTTTACTATAGCCCCAAAGAAAATTAAGTATCTAGAAATATATTTAATGAAAGATACGAAAGACTTATACAAGTAGAACTACAAAATGCTAAAAAAATAAATTGTGGAAGATGTAAACAGATGGAAAAATCTACCTTGTTCATGGATTGGTAGAATCAATATAGTTAAAATGTCAATATTACCTAACGTGATCTACAGAATAAATGCAATCCCCATCAAAGTACCATCATCATTCTTTACAGACCTAGAAAAAATATTTTTTCACTTTATATGGAACCAGAAAAAACCTTGCATAGCCAAAGCAATCTTAAGTAAAAGAACAAACTGGGAGGCATCAGGCTTCCTGACTTCAAGCTGTACTATAAAGCAATAGTAACTAAAGTAGCGTGGTACTGTCACAAGAACAGAGACATCAATTTTGGAATAGGACTGAGATTCCAGAGATGAAAACATCTGCATATGGTAATATTATCTTTGATAAAGCAGACAAAATAAACAATGGGGAAAAGAATCTCTTTTCAATAAGTGGTGCTGGGAAAACTGGATAGCTACATGCAGAAGAATGAATCTGGATCCCTACCTCTCACCTCACACCAAAATCCACTCAAGATTGGTAACAGACTTAAAACTAAGGCATGAAACCTTAAGAATACTAGAAGAAGATCTTGGGAAGACCCTTTCAGACATCGGCCTAGGCAAAGAATTCTTGAAGAAGACCCCCAAAGTAATCACCACAGCAACAAAAATAAACAAATGGGATCTGATCAAATTAAAAAGCTACTGCACAGCCAAGGAAACTATCATTAGGGAAAATGGTCAACCTGCAGAATGGAAGAAAATATTTGCTCTCTACATTTCTGAAAAAGGTCTGAGAACAAGAATCTATCTATAACTCAAAAGAATTAACAAGAAAAAAATCAAACAACCCCATCAGGAAATGGGCAACAAAAATGAACAGAAACTTTTTCAAAGAAGAAAGAATAATGGTCAGCAAACATATAAAAAATGCTCAACATCTCTAATCATTAGATAAATGCAAATCAAAACCACAATATCACCTAACCCTAGTGAGATTGGCCTGTATCAACAAATCCCAAAACAACAAATGCTGGTGAGGATGTGGAGAGACAGGAACACTCTTACACTGCTGATGGGACTGCAAATTAATACAACCTTTGTGGAAAAGAATTTGGAGGTACCTCAAAGAGCTAAAAATAGAAATACCATTCGATCCAGCAATAGCATTATTAGACATCTACCCAAAAGACCATAAGCCATTCTATAATAAAGACATCTGCACCTGAATGTTTATGGCAGCACAATTCACTATTGCAAGGATGAGGAAACAACCAAGGTGCCTGTCAACTCATAAGTGGATTATTAAAATTTGGTATATGGTTACAATGGAGTATTACTCAATTTTAAGAAATGACAGTGAGCTAGCACCGCTGATATTATTGTGGATTGAGCTTGAGCCCATTATCCAAAGGGAGGTGACACAAGATTGGAATGATGGGCTTCACATGTACTCACCACCAAAGTGGTACTGACTGATTAATATTATGGTGCTCAAATGGGGTTGGTGTTCACCAGGGATTTGGGGATTGGGGGGTAGACTCATAACTGAGGGATGCAGTGAGCATTGTGGAGGGGAGGGGCATACCTCTAACCCTTGCTAGGGAGAGGCAAAGATATAAAATGGAACCAAAATGTGTGTACTCTCATATTTTCTTGAAAAAAAACCCACAAATAATGCTAATATTTCTCAAACTATTCCCAAACAGGACTCCTCTTTAATTTAAGTGTTTGGGTGGTTTTACACTGGTGGGTGCCTATTTTGCTGATCCATGTATAATTCAGTTCTGAGTATTTCATGTAGGGAAGGTATGGGCTTGACATATTCCCTCAGTGTTTGCTTGTCTGGAAAAGTCTTTATTTCTTCTTCATACATGAAACTTAGTTTTGTGGTATACTAAATTCCAGGCTGAGAGTTGTTCTGTTTAATAAGACTTAAGATGTGTTCCCAATCCCTTCTTGCTTGTAAGGTATCAATTGAAAAGACTGCAATCAACTGATGCATTTTCCTTTGTATGTCACTTGATGTCTTCGACTTGCAACTTGCAAGGATTTCTCTTTTGTGTTGACTCTGGTCAGTTTGATAACTATTATTCTTAATAATTCCCTCTTTGCAGTGAATTCCCCAGGTGTTTTTCAGTTTCTTGTACCTGGTTGCTTAAATTTCTAGCAAGACTGGGGTAGTTTTCTTCTATTGTTTCCTCAAATAAATATTACAGCCCTTTTATGTTTTCTTCTTCACCCTCAGGAATGCCTATGATTATTATACTTGGCTGTTTTGAAGAATCCCCTATTTCTTGTAGGGTTTGTTCCTTACTCTAAATTATCTATTTTTATTGTTGACTGTCTGACTCTAGGTAAGCACTCAAACCTACAAAATGTCATGGAAATTAAACAACTTGCTGCTGAATAATTATTGGGTCAATAATGAAATTAAGATAAAAATCAGAAAATTCCTTGAACTGAACAATGACAGAGAAACAAGCTATCAAAATGTATGGAATTCAGCAAAAACAGTTATAAGGTGAAAAATAGTGGCCTTAAATGCCTACATCAAAAAGACAGAAAGATCACAAAATAACAATCTAATGACATGTCTCAAGGAACTATAAAAGGAAGAGAAAATCAATCCCATAGCCAGCAGAAGAAAATAAACATCTAACATCAGAGTAAAACTAAATGAAATGAAAAAAATCAATACAAAGTCTCAATAAAACAAAAGGTTGATTCTTCAAGAAGATTAATAGACCTCTTGCTAGATTAGCCAGTAATGGAAGAGAAAGGACCCAAATAAGCTCAATCAGTAAAGAAAAAAGTATATATTAAAAAAGATACCTCAAAACAGAAAAAAATCATCTATTTTAATACTATAAAAATCTCTATGCACATAAACTCAAAACATAGAGGAAATGAACAAATTCCTGGAAACCCCAAACTGCCCAATTTTCAATCAGGAAGAAATAGAATTCCCAAGCAGACCAATAATGAGCAATGTGATTGAAGAATAAAAAAAGAAAGACAGAAAGAAAGAAAGAAAGAGAACGAAAGAAAGAAAAGAAAAGAAGAGAAGAAAGAAATGTACCAAAGGAGGGGGTGGAAAATCCCCTGATCCGATAGATGCACAGCCCAATTTTACCACACCTACACAGAAGAGCTGGTACCCATACTGCAGAAATTGTTCCACAACATCAAGAAGGAGGGAATCCTCCACAACTGATTACATGAAGCCAGCATCACCTTGATATCAAAGCTAGGAAAGTACACACACACACACAAAATAAAACTACAGAACAATATCCCTTATGAATATATATGCAAAAATCCTCAATAAAATGCTATCAAACCAAATTCAACAGCACAAAGAATAATCCCCCAGGACCAAGTGGGATTCAACCCAGGGATACAAAGATGTTTCAATATATGGAACTCAATAAATGTGATTCACCACAGAAACAGAAGCAAAAACAAAGACCATATGATCACCTCATTAGAAGCAGAAAATGCATTCAACAAAATTCAGCACCCTTTCATGATTAAAACCCTCAAAAACTAGGCATAGAAGAAACATTTCAAAATTATAAAAGTCATTTATGGCAAACCCACATCCAACATCATACTATAATAAATTAGCAAAAGTTGAAAGAATTTTCACTAATAACTGGAACTAGACAAGGATGCTCATTGTCACCACTTCTATTCAACATAATGTTGAAAGGCCTAGCCAGAGCAATCAGGCAAGACAAAGAAATAAAGGGTGTCTAAATCAGAAAAGTCAAACTCTCACTTTTTGCTAACAATATAATTTTATATCTAGAAGACCCCAAAGACTTCACAAGAGACTACTGGAATTGACAAATAAATTTAGAAAATCTCAGGTTACAAAATCAAAGTACACAAACCAGTAGTATCCCTACACACTAATAAAAGTCAAACTGACAGTCAAATTAGTGATTCAATACCATTCACAATAGACACAAAGAAAATAAAAACCTAGGTATGTACTTAATGAAGGAAGTGAAAATTTCTACAAAAAGAACTAGGAAACTCTGAGTAAAGAAATCACAGATGACACAAACAAATGGGAAAACATACCATGCTCATCAATAGGTAGAATCAAAATTATTAAAATGTCCATACAACCCAGTGATGTACAGATTCAATGTAATCTCCACCAAAATACCATAATCATATCTCACAGATCTAGAAAAATAAATAAATCTATGCTTCATTTGGAGCCAGAAAAGAGCCTTAACAGCCAAAGCAATCTTAACCAAAAAGAACAAATTTGGAGGCATCACATTACCAGCCATCAGTCTATACTACAGCTCATGGTAATAACAACAACATGGTATTGGCATAAAAATAGAGACATAGACCAGTGGAACAGAACAGAAAACTCAGATAAAAAACCATCTACATACAGCCAACTAATCTTTGACAAAGCAGACAAAAATATACACTGGGCAAAAGAACCCCTATTCAATAAATGGTGCTGGGAGAATTGGATAGCCACATGTAGAAGAATAAAACAGAATCCATATCTCTCACCACTCATAAAAATTAATTCAAGATGGATAACATAATTAAATGTAAAGCATGATGCCTTAAGAATACTAGAAGAAAATGTTGGAAAAATTATTTTAGATATCAGCCTAGGCAAAGAATTTATGAAAAAGGCCCCAATGACAATTGCAACAAAAACAAAAAGAAATAAATGGGACTTGATTAAATTATGAAGCTTCTGCACTGCTAAGGGAATAATCAACAGACCTAATAGTCTACAGAATGGGAGAAAACGTTTCCAATATATACATTCAATAAAGTGCTAATAACCAGAATCTAAGAGAACTCAAGCAAATCAGCAAGAATAAAACAAACAACCCCATTAAAAAGTAGGCAAAAGACATGAACAAAAGAAGATAGATAAATGGCCAATAAACATATGAAAAAAAGATGTCACTACTCATAAGGCAAATGCAAATTAAATCCACAATAAGATATCACCTTACCCCAGTTTGAATGTCTTTTATTAAAAAGTCCAATAGATGGTGATATGGATGCAAAGAGACACTTACAAACTTTTGTGGAACTGCAAATTAGTACAACCTCTATAAAAAACAGTATCAAGATTCCTTATAGAACTAAAAGCAGACATACTATTTGATCCAACAATCCACTACTGGATATTTAAACTCCTCCCCTGCCCCACAAAAAAAAAGTAATTTTATCAAAAAGACACCTGAACTCAAATGTTTATTGCAGGACAACTCACAGTTCCAAAGATGTGAAATAAATCCAAGTGTCCATCAATTCATGAATGGATTAACAAAATTTGGTAATGTATACTATGGAATATTACTCAGCCATGAAGAAAGATGAAGTAAGGCCTTTTCCACCAATTTGGATGGGATTGGAGACCATTGTTGTAAATGAATGATCTGGATAATGGAAAAAAACCAGCACCACTTGTACTTGCTATTAAACTGTAGCCAACCGATTAGCCCACATGTGCACAGAGAGAAGTAAAACTCAGTGGAAATCAAGCAGGGAGAAGTGGGGAGGAGGAAATGGGAGAAAACCTACCTAAGTGGTACAATTAACAATGTGTGTGTTATGGGCACACTGATAACCATGACTCAAGCATAACAAAAGCAATCCATGTAACCAAGAGAATTTGTACCTCTGTAATATTTTGAGATAATTAAAAAACTGAAAAACAAACAAGAAATGGGAAAAAGATATGAACAGACATTTTTCAAAACAAGAGAAACAAATGAGGAACAAATATATGAAAAAATGCTCACTATCACTAATCACTTGGGAAATGGAAATTAAAACTACAATAAGGTACTATCTTATCCAAGTCAGAGTGACTATTATGAAAAAGTCAAAAAACAATATATGCTGGCACAGACGCATTGAAATACAAATGCTTATACACACTAATATTTGGAATGTAAATTAGTACAACCTCTATGGGAAGCAGTATGGAGATTTCTCAAGGAACTAAAAGTAGATCTGCTATTCAATATAGTAATACTTCTACAAAGTAAGTCATTTTATAAAAAAGATACTTGCACCTGAATGCTTATGATAGTACAATTCATAATCACACAGATACCAACTTAATTGCTCACCAATGGATAAGTGAAAAAATAAAATGATATATACATATATATCATGTATACACACACATACATACACACCATAGACTACCACTCAGCTATCAAAAGAATAAAATATTGTTTTTTTTCATCAACTTGGATGGTACAGGCCATTATTCTGAGTGAAATAATCCAGGAACAAAACCCCAAATACTTCAAGTTCTCACTTTTAATTAGAATACGCATTATCATCTGCAAAGTAATCTAATAGACATTGAAGCCTCAAGAGGAGAAGGAGAGGGGATAGAGGATGATAAATTACTTATTAGGAACGATGTACACTATTCAGATAACCGATATATTAAAAGCCCAGACTTCTCCACTATGCAATGAAGCCATGTAACTAACAAACAAACAAAAAAAAACCACTTGTACCTCCTAAATCTATTGAATTAAAAAAAATTATTAATAAAAAGAAGGTGTAGAGGGCTAAACAAAAATGGTGATGTGTTGAACTAGCTGTTCTGGAGAACAAAACAGAGAGCTTACTAGTAATTCATTATAAAAGATTTTATTGGGAAGTATTGGAAGCAGAGTTAAGATGAGCAGCCATGAATTTATAGTGATGGCTATGTGCACAATTGTGTTTTTCTACAATAGTGCTCATAAACATGGGAGTAAGTTGGAGAAAGTAAACAAATGAACAGATTGAGAGTTTGGGGCATTGTTTGTAAAGGCAATACAAGAAAAATGAAACATGGAAAAAGGAATATTAGTGGGAAATATATATTCTGAATTGCAAAGTAACTGAAAATTGAAACGGGCTAATATTAACATATTGAAAGAAAATTCAAAGGTCAAGAAGCTAAATTTGCTAATAAGGTAAGAAAGTAAGTGAGCTGCCCAGAATATGAGGTTTGTAATATATTTTAAGTTTTCAGACATTGAGTAGTTCTGGGCATAAATGAGTGACTGGGATATGAAAGTTGTTGGGATTGAGGTGAAGACACTATCAAGTACACATGGTGGATGAATCATTCATACAGACTTTGAAGTTACCAATGATGATTTCAGTATTTGAGATGGAGAAAAAGACTGATTTATGTGCCAAAATTTTCAAAAGTGGTTTAAATATCAGTAGATAACAAGGGAGAGCAGAAGATTATAGTAGGTCATATAGTTGGGTGCTACAGGCTTCAGAGGTGAAGGAAATTTCAACTACAGGTGGAGGTGTAGTCATATTATCTTTTATGTTTCTATTGGAAATAAGGCTTATTATGTCATATATAGGTAGATACAGATGTAGATATCAGTGGTAAAATATACATATACTTCTAAGAAGTAAAATTTAATACCTGGCAAAGTTAACAACATGAAAATAAATAAACACAGTCCTCGACTTATGATGGTTCAACTTAAGATATTTTGGCTTTATAATGGTGTGAAAGTCATATGCATTCAGTAGAAGCCATACATCAAATTTTGAAATTTGATCTTTCCTCAGGCTACAATGTGCAATATAATACTCTTTTGGGATGCTGGGCAGCAGCAGAGAGCTGCAGCTCCCAGCCAGCCACGCTAATATTGAGTATTCTGAGCACATTAAGATAGGCAAGGCTATACTATAATATTCCATAGGTTAGGTGTATTAAATGCATTATCAAGTTCCAATATTTTCAACTGTTAATGGGTTTATTTGGACACAACCCATTGTAAGTTGAGAAGCATGTTTACTAAATTTAAATAAATATGTGGTGCTTTCAGTTATCACCTAGTTTCAGGTTAATACTAGATAAAATATGATTCTAGTGTATGAAGTGGGAATTAATTCCATTAGGTTATTAGGTAAGAAATGTCCAATTTCCTTAAGTACTAAGTTTGACAGTTGATATTTCTGACATTTCACTTTGGCACTTTTTAATTTAATTTTTATTTCAGCATATTATAGTACAGATGTTTAGGTTACATATATTGCACTTGCCCACCCAGGGTCTGAGCTTACAGACATATGAAGAAATGCTCAACATTTCTAATCATCAGGGAATTGCAAATCAAAACCACAATGAGATATCACTTATCTCCGGTGAGGATGTCCTTTATCAAAAAGTCTCAAAACAGCCCCTTATCAGATGTGTAGGATGCAAAAATTTTCTCCCATTCTGTAGGTTGTCTATTTACTTTCATGACTGTTTCTTTGGCTGTGCAGAAGCTTTCTAGTTTGATCATGTCCCATTTATTTATTTTTGTTGCTGCTGTGATTCTCTTTGGGGTCTTCTTCATAAATTCTTTGCCTAGGCCAATGTTTAGGAGAGTGTTTCCAACATTTTCCTCCAGAATTCTAATAGTTTCATATCTTAGGTTTAAGTCTGTTATCCAGCGTGAGTTGATTTTTGTGAGAGGTGAAAGGTGTGGGTCCTGTTTCAGCCTTCCACAAGTGGCTATCCAGTTTTCCCAGCACTATTTATTGAAAAGGGATTCTTTTCCCCAGTGTATGTTTTTGTCTGCTTTGTCAAAGATTAGATGGCTATATGAGGATGGTTTTGTATCAGGATTCTCAGATCTGTTCCACTGGTCAATATTCCTATTTTTGTGCCAATACCAGATTGATTTAATTACTACAGCTTTGTAGTATAGTTTTATATCTGGCATATTAATACCTCCCATTTTGTTTTTGTTGCCTAGAATTGCTTTTGGTATGCAGGGTCTTCTTTGGTTCCAAACGAAGCGTGAAATTATTTTTTTTATATCTGTGAAGAATGCTGATGGGGTTTTAATAGGTATTGCATTGAATCTGTAGATCAGTTTGGGTAGTATAGACATTTTAATGATGTTGAGTCTGCCAAACCACGTTGGCATGGACGCAGAGAGATGGGAACACTGATACACTGCTGGGAAGACTGTAAACTAGTACAAACTCTGTGGAAAGCAATATAGAGATACTTCAGAGACACAAGCAGAACTTCCATTTGATCCAGCAATTCCATTACTGGGCATCTACCCAAAAGAACAAAGACATTCTATAAAAAAGACATCTCCACTCAAATGTCTGTAGCAGCACAATTCACAATTGCAAAGATGTGGAAACCCAAGCGCCCATCAATACATGAGTGGATTAATAAAATGTAGTATGTGTATACCATGGAATACTATTCATCTACAAGAAACAATGATGATATAGCACCTCTTGTATTTTCCTGGCTAGAGTTGGAACCCATTCTTAATAGAGAATGGGTTGAGAATTGAAAATTCTCATATCATTACTATATGTCCACTTCAGTGTTGATCAATTAATACCAATTTGATGGTGAGTACACGTGGTGCTTGTTTTTCCATTCTTGGGATACTTCAGAATGGAAAAATAATCAATTAATACCAATTTGATGGTGAGTACACATGGTGCTTGTTTTTCCATTCTTGGGATACTTCAGAATGGAAAAACAAGCACCACGTGTAAACACTGAAGTGGAAATATAGTAATGACACTTTTTGTTTTATGTTTATTATGAGGGTACATCTGCAGTCTTTCAAATGTACGTTTTGGCTTGTCATTATCTTTCAAAAAACTCTTTAGAGAAATTTTTGGGAAACCATGGGTAAGTCAAAAATTTCTGTTTTTTTAGAATATAAGTTCCATCATGGAACCAATGCAGCACAGACAGCTCGAAATATCAATGAAGTGATTGGGAATGATGTTGTTAATGAATGCACAGTACATTGATGATTTAAGAAGTTCTATTCTGATGATTTTAATCTTGAAAATGAGCCACATGAGTGACCTGAGATTAAGGTAGATAATGATGAGCTGAAAGCTGTAGTGAAGCAAATCCATTTCAACCTACATGTGAATTAGCATCAAGGTTTGACATTATTATTCCCACCATATTAGACCATTTCAAATAAATCAGCATGGTAGAGAAGCTGGATAGATGTGTTCCACACCAATTAAACGAGTGTAAGAAGAGAAATCACCTCAAAGTTTGCCTTTCTTTGCTATCACAACATAAAGGCGAAACATTTCTACACCATATTGCATATGTGAGAAAAATGGATTCTTTTTGACAATTGCAATCATTTGGCACAGTGGTTTGGTAAAGATAAAGTGCTGAAACACTGTCCAAAACCAAATATTCTTCAAAAAAAGCCTTGGCATCTTTTTGGTGGTCCAGAGCTGCTATTAACCTCTACAGCTTCATGAAACCTGATGAATCAATTACAGAGAATGTCTACTGCAACCTATTAGATAAAATGACGAAGATGCCTGTGATTAAGCAGCCGAGATGGGTCAATAGAGACAGACTAATCTCCTTGCAAGACAATGCTCAACATGTCCCATAAACAATGCTGCTGAAACTATAGAAGCTGGACTTGGAAACTCTCTGCCATCCACCATATTAACAAGACCTTGCATGAACTGATTATCACTTCTTCCAGTCTTTAGACAGCTGCTTGCAAGGAAAAATATTCAATTCTCAAAAAGCTGTGGAAAATGCCTTCAGAATGTCATCATCACTCGCTCTCCAGGCTTCTTCACTGCTGACATAAACAAGCTACCATTAAGATGGAAAAACTGTGTTGATAGTTTAGTTTGATTAATTGTACTGCCTCTTGTTTGAGATATAATAAGCTATATTTTTGATTCAAAATCAGATAGTCCATATTTAATGACCTAGTAGCAATGTCTCATTAATGAAATTCAAGAAGTTTAGGTTCATACTTTGTAATTATTATACAACACAGAGTAAAGTCTGCAGTAGAGTAAAAAATATTTTTAATTGATATGCCTTAAAATCGATACCTTCATAATACTAATCATTATGCTTTAAATTTAAATGTGTGACATGGTTTCAAAATAATTCAGACATATAAGATGTTCACTGGTATTAAACAGCAATGTGATTTTTGGGGGTATTTGGTCTAGGCTAAGGATGTGACCATGAACACAGAACACAGTATCATTATGATTAGTTCATTAAACTACCTTACCCTAAACTCAGGACCCAGAATCTTTTACAGTAGCAACCCATCTCAGTCTATTGTTCCCAGGATGCATCTCCAGGCTCTAATCCTTTCCAACTTTCTGTTGTCCACAAAATATTACCATTAGGCCAGAATTGCCCAATAGAACATTTTTATAATTATGGAAACTAATTTTATCTGTACTGTCCAACATGGTAGTCATTGGCCACAAGTGCTCACTAAACTTTTGGAAATGGAGCTATGTGATGAAAGACTGAATTTCTAATTTTCTTTAATTTTAAATAATTTAAACTTGAATTTAAATAACCATATGTTTCTAGTGGCTGTCATACTGTAGAACACAGATTTAGACCTTGTAAGATAATCCAAAAATATGATTATTTTTAACAGGTTGATTAACCTGTTAAACCAATCTATGATGTCCCTTCAAGATGACTGCATTTTAATAGGGTAGCATTGTGGGTCCCATACTTTAACACAAGGGAATGATTCTATAATAATGAAATGGTAGGCACACCAACAAGTTGACACATCAGGAACTTTGGAAGATGAAGGTTTTACATGGTAGCCAGAAAATTTCATTACCTAGGCAATGGTCCCATATGTTGCATGTAAAATTGACCTTGATAGTATAGATTGTTTTATAGAATATTAGTTCACTGAAAAGTAAAAGTTCTTACCTCCATAGAGTATAAAATCAACATATTTACATCACCATTGTCTTCAAAAGCTAGAAGGTCATTACTCATATTGTTAAAAACTACATGTGCTCTGAGATCTCCAGTTTGAGGGTGTTAGTGAATAATCATCACCAGAGAAAGGTGAATTTAGGGAGAAAGAGCTCCAGTACTCAAACTTACCATTTAAAACAAGTTACTTTTGACATGTAAACGTTCTTGCCTTTCCCTTCACTACCACCCCAGAAATTTGAGTTTCTAAAATTGAATATTACTGAGAAGAGTGGTCCAAGATTCTTGTCCTTATTATAGTCAGATATACTGAAGTATTAATCTGACATTGAAAATAATTGCTTCCAATACTTTCAAAATGACATCTTTGAAATTCAACTCATTTACTTACTATGGATTGCAGTTTTGTCTCCTGCTATTCTACAATATGAACTTCCTGCAGTTATACTGTTTAATTCTGTGCCTAATGAACATGCACTGCACATGTATTAATTTTCTTCTTCCATTCTCCCTCTGAACCTCAGTATCAATTTTCTTATTTTAAAATGAGGCAAATAGTGCTTACATTCCTGGGAGTTTATAAGTATTTGTATTTTGTATGGAAATACAACTGATGCGATATCTGGCACATGATAAATACACAATAAATGTTTAAGTACTTTTTTCTCTTCTTCCCTGTTTTCTTCCTTCCTATAAACCTCTATAATAATTTTAAGCATTTATATTACATTGTATTCTAAGGGATAGTTTTGTATTTGTATATTTTACATAGCCTCGTCTAGACTGTAATCTCCTTAAATACAAGGTAGGGTAGGCAAGACAGCTTATATTTCTTTGTAGATATAAAAATATATTTTACACAGTAGGTGCTTAATAAGTAAAATTTTGTCAATATATATGTAGGTATATGTAGAGATATGGTAGAACAACATAGAATAATCACACATGCTTAAATGTAACATGACTATGAACAAATTACTTAGTATCCCTGATTTGCCATCTCTTCATACATAAAATGGAGACAATAACAATAATATCTACTTAGAAAGGTTATTGTAGAAGTAAGTAAAAAAACTAAGCAGGAGCAGACATTACAAAGGTTCAAGTGTACATATTTATGTATATTCAATTTGAAAGAAATTTTGACAATCCAGAAACTATCCAGAAGGGAGTGAATAGGGAGATGAGGTATTTAGAGAAAACACTGGAGAAAAGACTATAACATCAATTTTTACCTGTATAAGCAATTGTTTGTGGAAGAAGAAACCTTTAATTCTTTCTTACTCCTAAGGGGAAAATTAGAACTAGTGGGAGAGTTATAACAATAAGGGCTTCAAATCACTTCAACTTGATTTTCCTATATTGTGTACTAGGAGAAGCATAAAAAAGGAAAATTAAACACAAAGATTCTAGTCCCATCTTTGCAAGTATGCAGCTGTATGATCTGGGACAAGTCATTTTATCTTTCTCAGCCATAGTTTCACATATTCCAATTGAGTTTATTGTGCTTAACTAACAGTTCTCAAAGGTTCAGAATTGAACATCCTAGGGTATTAATTTACGCAAGAGAAATAATGTACCTTCCTATAAAAGTCAAACTTCAGAGATTAATGTTTTCTAAGAAATGCATGTAAGGCAATTAGATTTCCAAGAATTATTATGCTTTTTGACTAAATTGAGCTTGTACTAAAGTATAACTCTAGAAAAATGATAGCATTTTCTGATTTATTTTCCCCCTCATAAATATTTAATGTAAAGCTTAATGGTTCATAGACAGTGACCTACCCAGTGCTTTCATTCCTGAATAATGTATTAAATAATGACTGAGGCAAAGGACTGGAAAATATTGGAAGTATATGTAACTTTACTTTTTGAAAGTTGTATTCTTTAATAGAGTAGAGATCTTTGTACAATTCTTAGAACAAATTGATGGTGTTTTCTGATAAGAAACAAAGATGACAAACAGAAAACTGCTTCTGAGAAGTTTAGTAATACAGAGAAAAAAATGATTAAAATGAGTGTGGTTTATTACAAGTCTGATATGTCAGATTTAAATTGCTACATGTTGGGAAAAGAAAAAAGTAGTTTCAAATTCCATCACTTTCTTAATGGACATGGGTGTAGTTCCTAGAATGTCAATAGCCCAAAGCTACCAAACCATTGAACGAGGTATTAAAATTTGATAATATAGTTTTTTTGCAGTAGTTTTGCTGTTACAACCTATCATTCAAGAATATATAAAAACAAGCTTATAAGAAGTGTTTACAAGACCTTAAATTGTTGAGTCTAATTTTCAGATTGTATTAGAGGTCAAAGTAATTCATGGTGTCCTTATCATTCGAGAAAACCACCTTCAAGATAAAACACAAATAGAAGAATATCATTTAAAAATATGGTAATGTATAATTTTCTACTCGCAAATTTGCTTATCACATGGTAGGTGTACCTTTATACACACTTACATGTATTTTTCTACCTTATAAAATCTCTGTACAATACTGTAAAGAGAAAATTATCATTGAGAAATGATAATGTCCAAGGCCACACATTTGAAGCAATAAATATCAAAGATATACAATGGGTTAATCATTGTGGAAGATACAAAATAATTAGAAGATATGATTCTTGCCTTTAAGGAATTTATAATTTGATTAATGAAGAAAGTATAAAATAATTATTTATAAAAGAAATGAATGATAGTAGAAAGTATGTACATGATCAAGGACTTAAATTGTGTTAATAAGGGCTAGATGCTATAGGTGTTTTTAGAATGAGCATTGAATTACTCAAGAAATTCTCCATGGAGAAGGGTGGTGCTATGGTTTGAATGCCAGTGTCCACTCAAAATTCATATGTTGGAACATAATATCTAATATGATAGTATTAAGAGGAGGGTATTTGAGAAGTAATTGAGGCATAAGGGTTCCACCCTGATGAATGGGATTAATGCCCTTATAAAAGAAGCTCAAATGAGCTCCCTTGTTGCTTATGCCATGTGAGGACACAGCTAGAAGGCATCATCCTTGAAGCAGAGAACAAGTCCTCACCAGATATCAAATCTGCTGCCAACTTGATCTTGGACTTCTCTGCCTCCAAAACTGTGAGAAATAAATTTTTGTAGTTTATAAACTACGTAGTCTAAGGTATTTTGTTATGGCAGCTGAATAGACTAAGACATTGTTAAACTATGCTTTTAAAGATGGGTAGAGTTTGGACTGTTGAAAAGAAGAGGTATGACCAATATAGGTAATACAAATGACATTAGAAAAGAAATTGAAAACAGAGATGAATCAATTATTTTAAGGAAGGCAGTGTGACTCTGGCTTTTTCTTTTTCTAGACAAAGGCATTCTATACCAAGACGTGGAGCTATATTATCTCAAAGAAGGCTTTTTCTTGCTATTCTTTAGTAGTCTTGTGTACACATTAGATGATGGAATCATAAAATCTTCCAGAAAGTGATTGGAATAAAATTGGAATCTTGTAAGCAGAAAGGAAATAACCTTTAGAATAAAAAAAGGCACTATGCAAACCATCTAGTTTGCAACTTTGAAATAAGAGTTTGCATAAAAAATAGAATTTTATCCCCCCAACTCCATTGAGCACCTCACTCCATTGAAGACACCACTAGTTAAAACTCTAACATAATTCAAAAGGGAATGACCAATCTATCTGTGTAGAGATGGGTAATAATAGGTAATATTTATGAAGTGCTTAGTATGTGCTGAGTTCTATTCTTCTAAGTGCTACTATGGATGCTGTCATTTAATCCTCACAATCCTATGAAGTAGCTACTACTAAGTGTGTTGTATAATAGTAGAAACTGTTTGAGACTGCTTTTTTCTTCAGTTACAGGAAGCTTTACTTAGTTATAATTTGGGCTTGCTTTAATATCATTTCTACCAACATCAGACTTGGCACATTCACAAGGGGCCAATAGGTACAATGCAAAGGAATATTTGGTTCTTCTTTCTTCATCTCTAAAAGATATATAAACTTTGTAACTGAGCATTCTCCTCACCAACAAATGCTCAGTATTCCTTTGGGGTAGTGTGAGCCTTAAAGTGATGATAGACATTATGTATAAAGTGCCTAAATATCAGGGAGGGATATCAGAGGACGTTTTCATTATTATGATTCTTTTTGTTCCTATGAAGAAAATTAATAATAAATTGGCTATATACAAATTTAAAAGCTGAGTCACAGATTTAATAATAAAAAATTATTTTGCTCACTCTTCTTGGGAGTGAGAACTATATAACCAAGTGTTTCCAGAAAATTTATTTGATTTATGGAGTTATTAGAATTCTAGAGGAAAATATTGGAAACACTCTCTTAGACATCGGCCTAGGCAAAGAATTTATGAAGACCCCAAAGGCAATCACAGCAGCAACAAAAAATAAATAAATGGGACATGATCAAGCTAAAAAGCTTCTGCACAGCCAAAGAAATAGTCATGAAAGTAAACAGACAACCTACAGAATGGGAGAAAATGTTTGCATTCTACATATCTGATAAGGGGCTGAAAACTAGAATCTACTTAGAACTCATAAAAAAACAGCAAGATAAAATCAAATAATCCTATCAAAAGTGGACAAAGGACTTGAACAGAAACTTTTCTAAAGAAGACAGAAGAATGGCCAACAAACATACAAAAAAAAGCTCAAAATCTCTAATCATCAGGGAAATGCTAATCAAAACCACAATGAGATATCACTTAACTCCTGTGAGAATGGCCTTTATCAAAAAGTCCCCAAACAATAAATGCTGGTGTGGATGCGGAGAGAGAGGAACACTCCTACACTGCTGGTGGGACTGCAAACTAGTTCAACCACTTTGGAAAGCAATATGGAGATACCTTAAAGCGATGCAAGCAGATCTACCATTTGATCCAGCAATCCCATTACTGGGCATCTACCCAAAAGAACAAAGGACACTCTACAAAAAAGACACCTGCACTCGAATGTTTATAGCAGCACAATTCATAATTGCAAAGCTGTGGAAACAACCCAAGTGCCCATCAATCCAAGAATGGATTAATAAAATGTGGTATATGTATACCATGGAGTACTATTCAGCTCTAGGAAACAATGGTGATATAGCACATCTTGTATTTTCCTGGTTAGAGCTGGAACCCATACTACTAAGTGAAATATCCCAAGGATGGAAAAACAAGCACTACATATACTCACCAGAAAACTGGTATTAACTGAGCAGCACCTAAGTGGACACATAGGTACTACAGTAATAGGGTATTGGGCAGGTGGGAGGCGGGTATATACATACATAATGAGTGAGATGTGCACCATCTGGGGGATGGTCACGCTGGAAACTCAGACTTGTGAGGGGAGAGGAGGGAAAGGGCTTTATTTGAAACCTTAAAATTTGTACCCCCATAATATGCTGAGATTAAAAAAAGTGAAGAATTCACTATAAAACAAAATATTACTTTTAGTACATTATTTTCTTGTTGTAAGTCAACAGTCTCTACCTTCAATATGTTTCAAAATTAAATATTCACCAGGATAAGTTGGCAGTTTAATAATATCTAAATAAAGGAAGAATACACTATATTCAAAAATGCTATCTTTCCACAAATACATTTATCTGGGTATTTCTGCATAGTCAGATGCAGAGTAAACTGAAAATATCCATTCAGATATATTTTCTGCATGATATCAAATTGTTATAAATGTCCAATAACTGTTTAGTTTTATCCAGATGTTTGTTGTCACTTAGAGAAATTAAGAATATTCTTTCAAAATGGAAAAAATATATATATTTATTTTTTATAAACATTATGTAACAAATATCAAAAAAGTGGGAAAAAAAAACTCTGCATTAGGCTGGGCGCGGTGGCTCACAACTGTAATCCTAGCACTCTGGGGGGCTGAGGCAGGCGGATTGCTCGAGGTCAGGAGTTCGAAACCAGCCTGAGCAAGAGGGAGACCCTGTCTCTACTATAAATAGAAAGAAATTAATCGGCCAACTAATATATAGAGAGAAAATTAGCTGGGCATGGTGGCGCATGCCTGTAGTCCCAGCAACTCGGGAGGCTGAGGCAGGAAGATTGCTTGAGCCCAGGAGTTTGAGGTTGCTGTGAGCTAGGCTGACGCCATGGTGCTCACTCTAGCCTGGACAACAAAGTGAGACTCTGTCTCAAAAACAAACAAACAAAAAAACACAACTCTGCATTAGTCTTTGTCTAGTAGACTTGAAGTAGCAGGAACCTTCTATTCATTTCTTTTAACATATCCCTGAAAGACTTCTGGTATCCAAATGTTAATAATGGATATTTCAAGGTGGTAGGATTTAGAGTGAATTTCAGTTACTTCTTTGTATTTATATGTGATTTTTGAGTATTTTAAAGATGTGAATATATCATTTCTACAAATTATTTACTCTTTAAAAATAATATCCATGGTACCATCATAAAGGAAAGAATAATTGGCAGTGATTTCAAGAAGTAACAAAAAGTAAAGCTATGCCAGATTCTAGTAGAATTTTTTCTTAATCTTCCATATTGGTGTTAAGTGATTGTGAAGCCTGCCACATTGATGAAAAAGATCCCAAAAGAGGAAGTACAAGTGGATAGCATATGTAATAAGATATTCACATTCACTAGTATAGCAGACATGCAAGTAAAGTTATAGTGAAATACCAGTTTATACCTATTAGACTGGTAATAATTAAATTAGAATAGAACCTACAGACAGACAGTCTTCAGTATGCACAGCAACCAAGTTTATAAAATAAAGAATAGGTATAAATATAGTAAGAGAGGCCTTTCACTCCCAAATTGGCTTATGCTTTTATTCTTCCCATCTTTAAAGAATTTGACTCATAAATGTTTTCTAGTCTAATGGTTACTTCAGCTCATTCTATTCTGAATGATTCCACATACTATTATACAATAGCTTTTGTTAAGTCTCTGTGATTTTGGTTTCAACTTTTAATTTCAATGAAGAGTAAATTAAAGAATTTGGTACTTATGATATTTAATTCTATACTCTTACGTTTCTGTGGCTTGTTCAGCTACTTTTACTGGGTTTTCTCTATCCCATTATCCCTATTTTGGCCATGGTTTAAAATCTCTTTATTGATCAATAACTGTATGACTAGAGACAGGAAATGAATTTGATGCCAGCTCAACATCTTCTAGTACTTCTACATTTAAGTAAAACAATGTGGTCAAGTAAAAAAGAAAAGAAAAAACCCTCACTAACATTTTCATCTAGAATTCTAATAGTTTTACACTAAAGGTTAAAGTCTGTTACCCAGTATGAGTTGATTTTTGTAAGAGGTGAAGGGTGTGGGTCTTGTTTCAGTCTTCTACATGAGGCTATCCAGTTTTCCCAGCACCATTTATTGAATAAGGATTCTTTTCCCCAGTGTATGTTTTTGTCCGCTTTGTCAAAGATTAGTTGGCTATGTGAAGATGGTTTTATATCTGAGTTCTCTGTTCTATTCCACTGGTAAGTGTCCCTGTTCTTGTGCCAGTCCAAAGTTGTTTCAAGGTTATATAGAATATAGCCTTGAAGTATAGTTTGAAGTCTGGTAAATTTATACCTCCTATTTTGTTTTTATTGCCTAGAATTGATTTTGCTATATGGGATCTTCTCTGGTTCCATACAAAGTGTAAAATTATTTTTTCTATATCTGTAAAAAATTATGATGGTATTTTGATAGGGATTGCATTGACTCTGTAGGTCACTTTGGGTAGTATAGGCATTTTAACAATGTTGATTCTGTCGACCCATGAGCATGGTATATTCTTCCATCTGTTTACCTCCTCTGCTATTTCCTTCTTCAATGTTTCATAGTTCCCCCTGTAGAGGTCTTTTGACTCCTTAGTTAAATATATTCCAAGGTACTTTATTTTCTTTGTTGCTACTTTGAAGGGAATTGAGTCTTTGATTTTGTTCTCACTTGTCCTGTTGTTGGCGTATATGAATGCCTCTGATTTCTGTGTATTGATTTTGTATCCTGAGACTTTACCACATTTATTTATCAATTCAAGGAGTCTCTTAGTTGATTCCTTGGGGTTTTCTAGGTATAATATCATGTCAGACATTGACCTCGGCAAAGAATGTATGAAGAAGACCCCAAAGGCAATCACATCAGCAACAAAAATAAATAAATTGGACATGATAACATTAAAAAGCTTATGGACAGGCCGGGTGTGGTGGCTCACGCCTGTAATCCTAGCACTCTGGGAGGCCGAGGTGGGCGGATTGCTCGAGGTCAGGAGTTCGAAACCAGCCTGAGCAAGAGTGAGACCCCATCTCTACTATAAATAGAAAGAAATTAATTGGCCAACACACAAACACACACACACACACACACACATATATATATATATATATATATATATAAATTAGCCGGGCATGGTGGCGCATGCCTGTAGTCCCAGCTACTTGGGAGGCTGAGGCAGCAGGATTGCTTGAGCCCAGGAGATTGAGGTTGCTGTGAGCTAGGCTGATGCCATGGCACTCACTTTAGCCAGGGCAACAAAGCGAGACTCTGTCTCAAAATAAAATAAAATAAAATAAAATAAAAATAAATTAAAAAAAAAAAAGCTTATGGACAGCCAACGAAACCATCAAGAGAGCAAACAGACAACCCACAGAATGGGAGAAAATTTTTGCAAGCTACACATCTGATAAAGGGCTTATAACTAGAATCTATTTAGAACTCAGGAAAATCAGCAAGAAAAAATCAAACAACCCCATCAAAAAATGGGCAAAGGACATGAACAGAAACTTCTCAAAAGAAGACAGAATAATGGCCAACAAACATACAAAAAAATTCTCAACATCTCTAATCATCAGTAAAATGCAAATCAATACCACAATGAGATATCACTTAACTCCAGTGAGAATGGCCTTTATCAAAAAGTCCCCAAACAATAAATTTTACCATGGATGTGGAGAGATAGGAACATTCCTATACTGCTGGTGGGACTGCAAACTAGTTCAACCTCTGTGGAAAGCAATATGGAGATACCTCAAAGCTATACAAGTAGATCTATTATTTGATCCAGCAATTCCACTACTGGACATCTAACCAAAAGATCAAAAGTCACTTTATGAAAAAGACACATGCACTCGAATATTTATAGCAGCACAATTCACAATTGCAAAACTGTGGAAACAACCCAAGTGCCCATCAATTCATGAGTGGATTAATAAAATGTGGTATATGTATACCATGGAGTACTATTCAGCTCTAAGAAACAATGATGATATAGCACCTCTTGTGTTTTCCTGGTTAGAGCTGGAAGCCATTCTACTAAGTGAAGTATCTCAAGAATGGAAAAACAAGCACCACATGTACTCACCAGCAAATTGGTATTAACAGATCAACACCTAAGTGGATATATAGGAGTAACATTTATCGGATGTCAGGCAGGTGGGAGGGGGGAGGAGGGGATGGGTATATACAAACACAATGAGTAAGATGTGCAACGTTTGGGGGATGGACACACTTGAAGCTCTTATTCGAGGGCGGAGGGGGCATGGGCAATATATGTAACTTTAACACTTGTACCCCCATAATATGCTAAAATTAAAAAAAATTAAAAACCCTCACCTGAGATATCTAGGGTATAATAGAAACACTTACAAAGTATATATAACCCCTGTAAATATCCTGAAATAAAAAAATTCAAAAAATAAATAATAATAATAAAAGGGTCAACATCAAAAATGAGCAAATAGGAACAACTGGATATCCACATACAAAAGAATGAAGTTCGACCCCTTCTTTATATCACACACATATGCTTAAAATAGATCACAGACCTAAATGTAAGAGCTAAAACCACAAAACTCCTCTAAGAATAAGTAGGTGTAAATTTTGTCACCTTGGGTTAGGGAAAGGTTTCTTTGGTACAGCACCAAAAGCACAAATTTTAGTTCCTGTTTTCAGTAAGTTATTTTGTCATTGGGAAAAACACAACTGACAAAAGAAATAAAAATTTAAATAGTTGAATTTCATCAAAATCAAAAATCTTTGTGCTTTAAAGGACACCATCAAGAAAGTGAAGAGACAACTCATGGAAATGGAGAAAATATTTGCAAATCATGTATCTCTTAAGGGGCTTGTATCCAGAATATATAAAGAACTCTTGTAACTCAATAATTAAAAGAAATTTGACCCAATAAAACTGGACAAATTATTTGAACAGACTTTTTCCAAAGAAGACTTGTAAATGGCCAATAACCACATGAAAATATGTTTAACATCAGTCATTAGGGAAATGTCAATCAAAATCTCCATGAGATACTACTTAATGCCTACTATACTATAATAAAAAATATAGACTATAACAAGTATTGGCAAGAATGTGGAGAAATTGAAACTCTCACACATTGACAGAAGTATTGTAAAATTTTACAACCACTATTGGAAATAGTTTGACAATAAGAGATATCAGAAAAAGAGTGCATTTTTAACAAAAGATCCCACATTTTACTTTTACATGGGGCCATGAAAATTATGTAGCTGACCCTGAACATAGTTCCTGGAATGTAGTAGCATTAAATAATGTATGTCATTTATAAATATATATGTTAAGAATAGATAATAATAAGAGTTTAAAGAAAAAAATTAAAAGGACTAAAAGCTATTTTATTTGATCCAAGATATAAATTAATGATATAATGATGTTTATAATAATGATTATGATTATATAATGGTATATGTGATCATAATCATGGAAATATAAATATGTATAGATGGAAAATGATTGATATGGAACACATAAAATGGCAGTGGTCATGTGAAGTTGATTTTATTGTACACCCTTATGTTCTCTATTTTAAAAATGGCATATAATATTGCTTAGTGTTGATAAGAATATAAATGTTCGCTACTTAAGAATATATTGGTCCAAACACAGTAATTTTATGCATTGCTTCACCCGAAAGCAAAGTATTGACACAGTCCCTGTAATAAAATTAAGAAATAATAATGGAAAGAAATGAATCCAAATTCATGCCTTATCACTTATTTGGACTACTTATGAATCACATATTTTTCACAATAATTTAACAGAGATTTACATTTTTAAGAGTCTCAATGTTACTCAGTATTAAGAGATCTAGAAATAAATAAACAAGGTCTGTTCACTTTTAGAAATGTTCTATTAAAAAGAAATGGTCAATTTAGCAAACCTAAACTATACTCCAAAAATTACCTCTTGAGGTCAAAATGAGAAGTTAAAATCTGAGGTTTTATCTATATTCCATTTAGACTGAGATGAAAAACTAATGAAATCAGAAGTAGAAACAAAAGTAAAATGAGCTAATAACTAGTCTTAAATACGAATATCATAAAGCCATGTATTCATTCATAATTCACTTATTTTCAACATAACAGCATACATTTTTTCTGCATTTGTTTCCCAGTGCCAAACTGGAAAAGAGAAAGCTTTGCAATATCACTCAGATTCTTTCCCAGAATTCAAGCTGTACCAAGAATATAAAAGCTTTTATGTCCCTGCTGGATTTAAAAATTGGTGGTACCTATAAATGATAAAGTATCTGGGATTTGAAGTCAGCCCTGGGTTCTGATTGCCATTCAAATAATTGTTGCAAAAATTAAGTAATACAAATAAAGTTAGCTGTTAGTACAGTACATGCTCCAGAGTTAGTGCTTACAATACAGATAACTAGTAGATGTAACTATGGATGCAGATGTAGATAAATACAAATAAATAAATCTTCTTATTCAAAGTTATTCAAAGTCTTCTGTTTCTTACATAAATTTACTGATGATTACCTTTTAGAGGGTGTTTATTTGCCCGTAATTGGGGTATTAAATAAAATAATTAATTCAGCAATCACACTTTAGGTGCCAAAGTGTGCTATATATTCCATAAAAAGAAATATAGTTTATTATATATTCTGTTCTGTAACAAATTTAGAAATCACACATATAAAAATTTTGTTTTATTACTATATGTGCACATAAGTGTTGATCACTTAATACCAATTTAATGGTGAGTACATGTGGTGCTTGTTTTTCCATTCTTGGGATACTTCACTTAGCAAAATGGGTTCCAACTCTATCCAGGATAATACAAGAGTTGTGTACCCTGTAATATGCTGAAATAAAAAAAATTAAAAAGAATTTTATTTTAAAGAAATAGTCTGCTTTGTAAGCTCATTAATAACAGTGGATGGTTTAATGAATTACATTTTTAATACATTTAAACTTCCTTTAGGCAATATATCAATTTCTAGAAATATTAACATATTTCCATACCTGTATATGATGAAGCTAGAAATAAGGCAAATTACATCTCTAAACGTAAGAAATAGATGTTGTATTTTTTCTTCTAAGTGCCAAATTCATAAACTAACCTAAGCTTATGGTAGGATATTATTATATTCATAGGGACTATTATTTTATCACATTAGTCTAAATTTCTTAGTATTCTCACCTATGATGGCTTCTTTCATGATTATATTTTCTCTTCCTGTATATTGATAACTATGATTTATTTATATCTGGATTTATATTTGGATTATTTATTTATAAACTGGATTCAAAGTTGTAGACTATTGTTCATTCAAAGCAAGCCCATACCTATGGGAGATGTACTAAGTATTATACAAGTAGGTGCTGTCATCTGTCCAAAGACAGCTTTCCCACTAGACATTATTTCCCCCTAGGAACTTAAATTCTAACCTTAAAAATCACTTCTTGGTTCCAGAAAGTAAAAGTAGAAAATGAAGGGAGTTGTTTGTAAAAGATTAAAGATGAAAAACTGTTCAAAGATAAGAGGAGAGGAAAAATTCTAATAGTTCCTCACATTAGCATAGTGCATGTAATGGGATTAGCAATGTTTTCCTACTGGTGAACACAAAAAGAAGCAGATTTTGAAAGACTGAGATGCAGAATCTCAGGATAGTTTCAATGCTGAATTATGTCTTTGCAAACATGCTGTAAAATGTTTTTTTATTACAAAACTTTCTGTAAAATGAACTAATAACTATTCTTAAATATACCTTTAATTTGAAGTCTTACTGACAGAATAATATAATCCTGGCAGTCTGTTATTCTTTGGCAGCAGTAAACCTAAATTTGTAGCCCTGGGTTTATTGTTTTCTTTTAATAGGTAAAAACATCCTTTAAGGTTGACTCCATAAAAATGAGGACATGAAGTGACAGTAAATGGCACACAAAGTAAATGAGTAAAGCATAAAGCCCAAGGTACATGCTTTTTTTGGTGGAGGAAAATAAAAAAAGCCAAGACATAATTACTCTAAAGAGGTTTCTCAGGATTCACACATTCTCTAGCAGTTTTGGATGCAGTCTAATGACACAATCAGAACACTCACTAATAGCCAGAGAATTTTAGTTTAAGAGGAAATAATCATTTGATCTATCTTTATATAGCAAGGATATTAACCCTTTATCTGGCTTACATATTGAAACTATTTTCCTGATTTATCATTCCTTTTATTAATAACTCTGCTTATAGTATATTTTACCTGTGAGAAAAAGTATAATTTTATGTCCTCAAATATTTGATCTTTTCCTTTAAAGCTTCTGAGTTTCACACCATGCTTAGAAAATGCCTTATTGAGTCAAATATTAAAATATTCCTCTACATTTTATGTTTATATTTTTATTTTATACATTAAAAGACTTAATCTTCTGAAATGTATTCTTATTTCAGAGTAAAGTAGGTTTCTAACTGATTTATTTCCAAATAGTTAATTATCTGCACTATATATTGAACAATACATCCTTTCCTTGCTAATTTGAACTGCCACTCTTATCATATACTACAGAAATTAACACTGTTTCTTATACTTTTCTTCTTTTCCATTGACTTATCTATTTATTCCACTTCTAGCACCATACTACTTTAACTGTTATACCTTTAGATTATATTTGGATAACTGCTAGGACATGTCCTGTGCCTTCATTATTATAATTATTTTTTAAATGACTAATCTCACATATTTTTCTTTCAAGTAAAATTTAGAATTAACTTATAAAATTCTGAAAAAAATATTCCACTAGATGTCTTATTTGCATTGCATTTCAATTTGTAGATCAAACTGGGGAAAATAGACACTGCAATATTGAGTTCTCGCATTCAAAAAATATTTTTGACATCTGTGTTAGCTGGTACATGTAGTCTTGAGCTTGTTTTTGGTCTGTTCACCTTGTAATGGTCTAGTGTCATAGTTCTACTATACTGGTGACATGAATTAGGAATGTTTATATTTTTTTCTGGGCTCTGGAACAGTTAAAATAACAGGAATTTTCCATTACCTGAAATTTTGATAGAAGTTAATTAAAAAATCATTGCTTCTGATGAGAAAAAAAGGGGGACCAGTGGTGGCCTTCCAACTCTCTGCTCCCAAGGAAGGAAGCAAAGAGCACGGACAGCTGCCTATGCAAGGATTGCTCACTCTGAAAGCAGTATTGTGATTTACAGAGAAGCAGTGTGGGACACTCAGCACAGGAAAAATGATGATGGGGAGATACATTCTCAAGGATTGGATAGTGAGAGGAGAACAGTGGAGAGTAGAGCATGGGAGGGCTGTGCTCACCCTGCCGGTGAAACGTGATCTGGACTGCAGGACACCCACCACACCCATAGACTTCCTATGGGCTCAGGCAGGGACACACCTGAAGTTGGTTCAAAGCCATTGCATTAAACAATAGGCTATGTGGAGAGGAGAAAATAGCGGGAGCCAGCCTGAACTGTTGGGTGCACTGTTCCAGAACTGCACCAGACTGGGGAGGGATTAGACTGAGTTGCAGCCTCCCAGGGTCATACACTGGAATTTGAGGATGGGCACCTCACCCCTGGAAATCAGTGGGACCAGGGCAAGGGAATTGACTGGAGAGCAGCAGGAGCCAACCTGAAAGGTCTGGGTGGCTGCTTCAGTGGGCTCTGGTCGGGACAAGGAGAGCTGAATTTTCTGCATGGCTGACCTGCATCTGTGGGACCCTGGTTCCTAGGAAGCAGATTGCAACCTATAAATCTGTGCCAGTCTGTCTGTCCCCTCCTGTCTGCTTGGCTCTGTCATCTGTACTCCAGGTATCATGGGCAGCCATTTTAAGGTCCCTCCATTTGGAGGTCTTGTTTGGAAGATTGGTTTCAGGCTCGACCTCACTCCCAACCCAGGAGCTCTTGTGCTGGAGCATCGGGCTTTGTCATGGGAGGCCACCAGCAGCCACTTGCATGGGCTCTGGGCATGGCAAGGAGAGCTGAGTTTTCTGCACAGTTGTCCTGCATCTGCAGGACCCTGGTGCCTAAACAGTAGATTGAAGCCCATCCACCTGAGTTCCCCTTTCAGGTCCTAGCCACCTCCTACTCTCCAGCCCTAAAGCTGCCCCCCAGGTCAGGATGGCCTGCCATCTGCATGCTTGAAAATAACCAGAGAGTCCTTCTACTCACATGGGTCCAGAAACTGTAGCTATCAGTGAGCAAGAAGTTCTTATGGATAGAACACCAGGCTCCCAGCCACCCTGGGGCACCTCCCACCCTACATTATGAAGTCAGACAGCAGGGGCCATATTGTTTCTCTACATACTGGGCACCTTTGTCCTCCCCAGGGGGCTTAAAATTCTTAGGCTCCACCCGGCTCACTGCCACACAGATATTTCTCAAATGTGACCCAAACTGTAGAAGTCACAGGGGTTGAGTGGGGCCCAGAGTGTTCTGCACGACTCCAAAGACTGGTCATTCTGGGCCAACTGCTTCCCAAGGAGAGAAATGGAAACTAACAGAGGGTGGACTTTCCTCCATCCAGATTATTCTTCCCTCCCTCCACTACCCCTCCCATTTATGCAGAGGGAGACAATTGAGCTGGCACACAGAAGCTCCCACAAAAAGTGGGGCTCAGAACTTCCCTTTTGGGGTCCTGCAGTGGTTTGAGGGAAGTTTGGACTGTGAGCTCCCTGCTTGCCAGACCCTCCCTGTTGCTACTTACATGGCAGCCCCATTAGATCAAGGCAGACTCTGAGTTGGAGGGACATCGAATCACTGTGAGCACCTCAAGGGTGAAAAGAGACCAGCATTCTTCTCCCTGGTATGGCCAAGGGTTGACCTCCAGAGCCCTGGGGATGAACCTGCAGGCCAGATCCAGGACACCCAAATCTCGATTGTATTGACTAGGGGCACAGAGGGGATATTTGTGAACTAGTCTCAGGAAGTGTGGATAACAGTAGGAGGAGAACACTAGGAAGAGAACAGTGTGGGTCCTAGCTGTGGTGAGTTAGGAATACTGATTAGAAAACCTCCCTGCCTGCATTACAGTTGTTGGGTAGCTTGGCTGAATTGAGGTCCTGCCTACAGGCAGAGGCTTGGGAGAAACTGAGAAATAGGGGAAGGTTGAAAAGAGTGAGACCTGCTCCAGTCTACTGGATTAAGTGTCTCAGACAACCTGGTCTTCACTCGAAGACTATCTGGTTAAGTAAGGCCATTTCAACTCTCCTCCCCCCCCAGTAAGAGGTGAGAAATGGTTTCTTAGCCCCTGCAAACCCTTAACAGAATTTGTGGAGCTTAAGGGCAGGTTCACCAAACCTAACACTCCCCAATCTCATTCCCCACCCACTTCTGAGGTGGTGATAAATAAAGGATTCACCTGGAAGTTCCAGGATCCCACTCACCACCTGGAGCATGAGAGGGCTTCTCCTGATGAACTAAGGCAGTCCACAGGATCCCAAAGCAACAATGCAGCTTGTTCCCTCCAGCAAACACCATCAAATGACAAGGAGGCCAATTTGCACATCCCTTACAGGATTTACTGATTCAATCAAAGAGAGTGCAATTGACTCACACCAACAAACACTGCCTACTGACTCAGAGATTAAACTGTGCAAATCAGTATATAAACAAAATAAAACCGAAAAGTTAGAAGAAACAACTGTCCCAGATGAGAAGGAACCAGCAAAATAACTCAGGAAATATGAAGAATCAGAGCAAAATGTTACCCTCGAAAGGGAATGTTAACTATCAAACAATGGATACCCAACAAAAGCAGAATATTAAAATTACACATAAAAAATTTTGAGTATGGATTGTAAAGAACCTTAATAAAATACAAGATAAAAACTGAACACAAAGAAACCACATAAACAATGCAGGAAATGAACAATAAATTCACTAAAGTAATTGAATTACTAAAAAGGAATCAAAAAGAACTTCTGGAAATGAAAAATTCATTCAAGAAATTATAAAACACAGTGAAAAGCCTTAAGAACAGGTTAGATAAAGCACAAGAAAGACTCTCAGAGCTTCAAGAAAACACCATTAAACTAAACAAATCAGTCACAGACATAGAGCAGAGAAATAAGAGGAATGAAGAAATCCTACAAGAAATATTGGATTAAAGAGGCATAATATAAGAATCATATGCATCCCTGAGGATGAAGAAAATACGCAAGGGTTGGATAATTTATTTGAGGGAATAATTCAGGAAAATTCCCCTGGCCTTAGTAGAAACCTGGATATCCAGATACAAGAAGCTCATAGGACCCCTGGGAGATTCATCACAAAGAGGAAAACACCACAACACATACTCATCAAACTGGCTAAAAGAAACATGAAAGAAGCACTCCCATTAGCCCTAAGGTGAAAATAGCAGGTAACTTAAAAAGGAAAACTCATCACACTAACTTCAGACTTCACAACTGAGACTGTACAAGCCAGAAAGAATTGGGGCCCTATCCTCAGGCTTCTAAAACAGAATAACACTCAGCATAGAATTCTATATCTGGCAAAAATAAGTTAGTATATGAGGGGGAAATAAAGTGTTTCTCACACAAGCAAACATTGAGGGACTATGTCAAGATAAGACCTGTCCACCAGTAGTACTCAGAACTGTATTATTCATGGATCAGCACAATAAACACTTACCAAGAATAAGTTACCCAAAAGCTTAACCTGGAAGGCCATACACCAAAATGGATAAAGAGATAAAACAAAGCAACAAATTTTAACTCAACAGGATGAACAGAAATCCACCCAACATATCAATTCTTTCAATAAAAGCAAATGGTTTGAACTGCCTGCTAAAGAGACATAGGCTGGCTGAACGGATAAATATACACAAGCCAAGTATCTGCTTTCTTCAAGAAATACATCTAACCCACAAGGACTCATCCAGACTCAAGGTGAAGGGAGGGAAAACAATATTCCATGCTAATAGAAACTAAAAGGAAACAAATGTAGTAGTTCTCATATAAGATAACTTAATACTCAAATGAACAAATTAATGGAAAACAAAGATGATAATTGCATAATGGTAAAAGGAACAATTCAGCAAGAACATAATCTTAACTATTTATGCACCAAACACAGGAGTGCCCAGATATATAAAGCAAATCCTTTATCTAAACAAAATGATTTACAGCAGCACCATAATGACCAGGGAATTTGGCTATTTTTCACGCTGCTGATAAAACTGGACAAATTCTCTAAGCAGAAAATAAACAAAGAAACCTGGAACATAAATACAATTCTAGAACATATGGGCCTAAAAAATATTTACGAAACATTCTACCCCCAAACCACCAAATATATATTCTTCTAATCAGCTGACGGGATATTCTTTAAGATTGATCACATCATAGGCCACAAAACATGTCTCAACAAACTTTAAAAAATGGAAATTATACCATGAATCTTCTCAGATCACAGTGGTATAAAATTAGCAATACCTTTCACAATAGCATCAATAAATTAAATATTTAGAAATATATTTAATGAAAGAGGTGAGAGACATATATAAGGAGAACTACAAAACACTGAGAAAAGAAATCATAGAAGACGTGAACAGGTGGAAAACTCTACCATGCTCCTGGATTGGCAGAATCGATATTGTTAAAATGTCCATATTATCTAAAGTGATCTACAGAATAAACGCAATCTTTATCAAAATAACATCATAATTCTTTACAGATATAGAGAAAAATCATTCTGGTTTTTTATTGAACCAGAGAAGACTTACTATAGCCAAAGCAGTTTTAAGCAAAAATAACAAATTAGGAGGGATCAGTATACCAGACTTCAAGCTTTACTACAAAGATAGGGTAACCAAAACAGCATGGTACTGGCACAAGAACAGAGATATACACCTTTGGAACAGGATTGAAAATCAAGATATAAAACCACCCTCATGCTATCATTTCATCTTTGATGAAGCAGAGAAAAATATACATTGGGGAAAAGAATCTGTATTCAATAAATGGTTCTGGGAAAACTGGATAACCACATGCAGAGAATGAAACTGGATACCTATCTCTAAGCCCTCACAAAAATTAACTCATGATGGATAACAGACTTAAACCAAAGGTGTGAAACCTTAATAATTCTAGAAGAAAATTCTGGGAAAACAATTATAGACATTACCTAGGCAAATAATTTATGAGGAAGAACCCCAAAGCAATCACAGCAGCAACAAAAATAAATAAATGGTATCTTATCAAATTAAAGGCTTCTGCACAGCCGAGGAAACTATCATTGAGTGAATAGACAATGTACAGAATAGGAGAAAATATTTGCAGGCTACACATCCCATAAAGGGCTGATAACAAGAATATATAGAGAACTTAAGGAAATTAACAAGAATAAATCAAATAACCCCAACAAAAAATGGGCAAAGAACATGTACCAAAACTTTTTAAAAGAAGATAGAATAATGGCCAGCAAAAATATTAAAAAAAAGTGCTCAACATCTCTAATCATTAGGGAAATGCAAATCAAAACAACAATGTGATATCACCTAACTCCAGTGTGAATGACCTTTATCAAAAAGTAACCAAACAACAAATGCTGGCATGGATGTGGAGAGAATGAAACACTCTTACACTGATGGTGGGACTGTACATTAGTATAACCTGTGTGGAAAGCAATTTGAAGATATCGCAAAGAGCTAAAAATAGAAATACCATTTGATCCAGCAATCCACATTCCAGCAATGCACATTCTAGAATAAATATACCTGCAGTCCAATGCTTATGGCATCACAATTCCCAATTGCAAAGATGTGGAAACAACCCAAGTGTCCATCAATACATTAGTGCATTAATAAAATGTTATATATATATATATATATATATATGTATATATATATATATGTATATATATATATACACACACACACACACACCCCACAGAATACTACTCAACTACAAAAAGCAGTGGTGAACAAATACATCTTTTATTATCCTGGATATAGCTTGAGCCCATCTTGCAAAGTGAGGTATCACAAGAATCAAAAAACAAGCACCACATGTACTTGCCATCCAATTGGTACTAACCGATTAACATTAATGTGCTTACATGGAAGTAACATTCACTGGGTGCTGGTCAGGTGATAGCGGGGTGTGAGGGTGCATAAACTCACAACTAATGGATGTGGTGCGCACTGTATGGGGGAAGGCTAAGCTTGTAGCCCTAGCTTTGGTGAGGCAAAGGCATTATGTGCAACCAAAATGTTTGTACCTCCATAATATTTTAATATACAATAAATAAATAAATTCCAGCAGAAAAACTCATTATTACATAAAGTCATGGAAACTAAACCTACTCTAAATGATTCTCAGGAAAAAGAAGAAATTAAGATGGAAATAAAAATATTCTTTGAACTAAATGATAATGGGGATACAAGTTATCATAATATGTGGGATACAGCTTAAAGCAATCTGAGAAAAAAATTCATAGCCATATATACACATATCCAAGTGACAGAAAGATCACAAAACAACAATCTAATGAATTGTATCAAAGATCTGGAAAAGGAGGAGCAAAACAGTCCCAAATGCAGTAGAAGAAAAAAAAATAATGAAGATCACTTCACCTTTAAGCAAAAATACAAAAAAAAAAAAAAATAATGAAGATCAGGATGAGAGCAGAACTAAATGAAATCTATAACAAAAGAACTATATGGAAGATTAATAAAGCAAAAAATTGGTTCTTTAAAAATATCAACAATATTGACATTCTTCTCACTAGATTAACCAGAAGCAGAAAAAAGGGACTATAATAAGCTCAATGATAAATGAAAAAGTAAAAATTACAACTGATACAACATAAATACAAAATATGATCTTTGAATATTATAAAAATCACTATGAACATAAATTTTAAAAATGTGCAGGAAATGGATGAATTCTTAGAAACACACAGCCTCCTAGGCTCAGTCGGTAAGATTTGTAAACAGACAGAAAAATTCCTGACTAGAACAATATTAAGTAGGGAAATTGAAACAGTAATAAAAAAAAATTCCCCCAAAAACATGTCTCATACCAGATGGTTTCACAGCCAAATTCAACCAGACATACAAGGAAGAACTAGTGCCTATCATGTAGAAATTATTCCATAACATCTAAACAGAAGGAATCCTCCCCAACATATTTTATGAAGCCAAACACACCCTGATACGAAAGCAAGAATAGGACTCAACAAAAAAAAGACCACTACAGATTAATATCTCTTATGATTATAGATGTAAAAATTCTCAACAAAATCCTAGATAACCAAATTTAGGTGCTTATCAAGAATATAATACATGATGACCAAGTTGGCTTCATCCCAGAGATGCAGAGATGGTTCAACATATGCAAATCTATAAATGTAATTCACAAAATAAATACAAGTAAAAACAAAGACAACATGATCCTCTCAATAGACACAGAAAAAGCAATTGACAAAATTCAGCACCCCTTTATGATAGAAACACTTAACAACATAGGCATAGAAGGGACTTCCCTCAAAATGGTACAAGCCATATATGACAAGCCCACAGCCAACATTGTACTGAACAGGGAAAATTCGAAAGCACTCCCGATTAGAACTGGAACCAGACAGTGTTACCCTCCATCACCAGTTCTATACAACGTAGTGCTGAAGGTCTCAGCTAGAGCAATCAGACAAGAGTGGGGAATCAAGGTTATCCAAATGGTAGCAGAAGAGGTCAAACTGTCACACTTTGCTGACAATATGCTCTAATATCTAGAAAACATGAAACATTCTAGCAAGAGACTACTGGAAATAAGTTGAGCAAAGGCTCACATGACAAAATCAATGTAAACAAATCAATTCCATTCATATACACCAACATCAGTCAAACTGAGAAAAAAATCAAAGACTTAATACCTTTCACAATAGCAACAAGGAAAGTAAAATGCCTAGGAATATATTTAACTAAGGAAGTGAAGAACCTGTACAGGGAGAATTATGAAATACTGAGGAAGGATATAGCAGAGGACACAAACAGATGGAAAATCATACTATACTCATGCATCTGCAGAATAAACATTGTCAAAATGTCTATACTACCCAAAGTGATCTACAGACTAAATGCAATCCATATTAAAATATCAATATCATTTTTACATATCTAGGAAAAATAATTATGTGCTTCATATGGAAGCACAGAAGACCCCATGTTACAAAAGCAACCTTAAGCAAAAAGAACAAATTGGGAGGCATCAATTTACTAGACTTCAAGCTATACTACAAGGGTATAGTAATTAAAATAGTATGTCACAGGCACATGAATGGAGACATAGACCAATGGGACAGAATCAAGAACTTAGACATAAAACCATCTTAATATACTCATCTGCTTTTTGACAAAGCAGACAAGAATGTGCACTAGGGAAAAAAACCCTATTCCATAAATGGTGCTGGGAATATTGGATAGACACATGTAGAAGACTGAAACAGGATCCACACCTCTCACTTCTCACAAAAATCAACTCACGATGGATAGCAGACTTAAACCTAAGGCATGAAACTTCAAGAATTGTAGAAGAATATGTTGGAAAAACTGTTACAGATACCAGCCAAGGCGAAAATTTATGAAGAAGACCCCATAAGTAATAACAGCAACAGAAAAATTAAATAAATAGGACCTGATCAAATTAAAAATTTTCTGCAAAGCCAAATAAACTATCACTAGAGCAAATAGACTACCTACAGAATGGGACAAAACAATCACATGCTATACATCTCATAAAAGGCTAGTAACTAGAATCTATATAGAACCAAGGAAAATTGGTAAGAAAAAAACCAAACAACCCTGTTAAAAAATGGGCAAAGAACATGAACAGAAACTTTTCAAAAGAAGACAGACTAATGGCCAACAAACATATGAAAAAATGCTCAACATCTCTAATCATCAAGGAAGTGCAAAGCAAAACCACAATGAGATGTCACTGAACTCCAGTGAGAATGGCTTTTATCAAAATGTCCCACAGCAACAAATGTTGGCATGGATGCAGAGAGATAGGAACACTCATACATTGCTGGTGGGACTGCAAACTAGTACAACTTCTATAGCAATTAATATGGGGATACCTCAAAGGACTAAAAGCACATCTATCATTTGATCTAGCAATCCCACTACTGGATATCTATCCAATGGGAAAAAAATTCATCGTATAATAAAGATATCTCTATTAGAATGTTTATAGCAGCACATTTCACTATTGCAAAGATGTGTAAAAAATCCAAGTACCCATTAATACACGAATATATTAATAAAATGTGGTATATGTATACCATGAAGTACTACTCAACCTAAAGGCAATGGTGAACTAACACCTCTTGCATTGTCCTGGATGGTGCTAGAGCCTATTCGTCTAAATGAAGTATCACAAGAATGGAGAAGTCAACACCACATGTACTCACTATCAAATTGGTGCTAATTGATCAATACTTGTATGCACATAAGGAAGTAGCATTCATTGGGTGTCAGCCAGTAAGAAGGAGGGGGGGAGGTGATGGGTAAATTCACACATAATAGGTACAATATGCACTATCTGGATATGGGCACACTTGTAGCTCTGTTTTAGGCAGTGCAAAGGCAATATATATGACCTCAAAGTTTCTATGCCTTTAATATTTTGAAATTAAAATAATCCTAGGAATGACATCTTCATATACTTGGGGGGGAATGGGTTAGAAGAAGCTGATGACTTGCCAGCTCCCACCAACTCATAAGAGCCAGTTAAATTTTCAAACATTTTTCAAGCTGGTTGTTAAATAAAGCTATTATTAAAAGTGCATTTTATAAACTTACAATAAAATAAACTAGGGAAATCTAAAAAAGAAAAAGAAGTCATTGTTTCTATTGTATTTTCAGTGGTAGAGTTTTATAATCATCTTCATTTTCTTCTGTTTTTGGTCTATTTGGGTTTTTCTTTTTTTGGGTATTTCTACCTTTTATTGAATGGCTTTTTAAATTGTTACAGCTTATTTTTCATAATTTTATTTAATCATGATTTGCAATTTTTGGTTTTTAACTCAACTTTTCATTTTCTATATGATTTAAAAGACAACTGCACTAAAAACAATTATTAGTCTATGTTTTTAGACACACAATGTATAAAGATATAATTTGTGACATCATTAATTGAAAGGGGATGGGGATGCAACTGTATAGAAGCAGGAATTTTTGTATGTTATTAAGGTGAAGGTGGTAAAAATTCAAATTAGAATGTTATGCATTTAGAATGTTTTTCTTTGTTTTTTAAAAATATTTTGTAGTCTCTTCATTTTTAAATTCTTCTCCATATCCTTTTTCTCATTTCTAATTTTGCTGAAGTGGGTCTTATTTTCATTATCTTTCAGTTAGATCTTTCCTGGGTGAATTTACTTTTACAGAAACAACTGTTCGTTTTGGTTTGATTTATCAATTTTGCAGAAGTGCTCTTAATTGTTTTTTGTCTTAAATAACTATTTCCTACTTCTGTTGGTTCATTTGTTATTCTTTTTTTAAACAACTTGAATCAAATATTTGATTCATTGGTATTTAAAATATCTTTTGTACTAACACAAAGTAGTTACATTTATGGGTTTTACTGTCAACACAGTTTTAAATACTTTCTCAAGTAAAATATTTTTCTATTCTTCAAATTGCATTAGTAATTACAGATATATGAAGTCTCATTCCAGCAAAGAGAATTTACCTGAAAGTACTATCATTGGTAATAAGAATAAAAAACAATAATAAATAATTATATTGAGTGCTAATTATATACAAGAATAAACTACTTAATCTTCTCAATAACCAGTGAGACAAGTTAAATTTGTCATTCCTAATTTATATACCAAAAATTCACAAACAGAGAAGTAAAGGAACTTTCTCAAAGTCACACAGCTAGTGAGTAACAGAACTAAGAACCCAAGATTGTCTGACTACAGAGCTTACACTTTTAACTACCTCTCTCTGCTTCCAAGTATATTCAATTGAAATAATGATAGCAAGATGGGAGAAGATGAGTGGGAGGCAAATATATATTGAGAAGTTATTAGAAACTAGGAATGTGCTATATGTTTTACATCTGTTTTCTTCTAAATATAACTTTATTACATGTGTTTCACTAATCTCATTTTGATATCAGTATAGTCTTTGAAATATGTCCTCCTAGCCTATGGATATAAATCTTAAAATAATTTCATTCAAATCAGTAGGCTTTGGGAAATATTTTTACCTGCGAGAAGATAAAATTGTATGTTACTTTGTCATACTTTGCTGTTACTGCATTATCAATGCACAAAAATGCTTCTTAGAACATTACAAATAAAGTCAATTTGGATAAAGCTGGGGACATGGAACTTGTGAAATATTTGATTTTAAGTTCTTGATAAGTGAATATATGCACCAAGGAAAATAATATCATAAATATCTTTGGAAAGTTGATTTTGAGGTTAAGTTTAAAGAATCCAGATGAAAATGATATGGAAAACATTACTATAGAAAGAGAGAGAATATTAAAGAAAGTGGAATTAGGCAGCCATTGGCATTCATCCCAGTAAATTCCAAATAAATATTAATAAAAGACCAGCAGGAACACAGCAGCAAAATTAGCATTTTTAAAAAAGGATTACCAAATACTCATCAAGTAGAATTAATAAACTATTAAAGAATGTGTCAAGGACAAAACTAAGAGAAGTATATTTTTTAAAAGAAGTAAAGGAAAAGCTTATTAATGACAATTCTGTACAGTATAAGGTACATTTTACACTTGGCTAATATCCACAGCCTTAGGACTGTATAGGGAACAATGATGAATAATTCTAAAACTATGTTGTATAATATGATAGCCACTAGCTACATGTGGCTATTAAGCACATGAAATGTGGCTGATCTGAATTGATATGTGCTAAAAATGTAACATACACAGCGCGTTTTGAAAACCTAATACAGAAAAAAGCCAAAAAAGTTTAACATCTCTAATCATCAGGAAAAAGCAAATAAAAACCACAGTGAGATACCATTTAACTCCAATGAGAACGGCTTTTATCAAAAAGTCCAAAAACAACAAATGTTGCCATGGATGCGGAGATATAGGAACACTCATACACTGCTGGTGGGACTGAAAACGAGTACAACCCCTATGGAAATTAGTATGAAGATACCTCAAAGGACTAAAAATAGAACTACCAGTTGACCCAGCAATCTCACTACTGGGCATCTACCCAAAGGAAAAAAAGACATTCCATTAAAAAGACACCTGCACTCGAATGTTTATAGCAGCACAATTCACAATTGTATAGATATATAAACAACCCAAGTGCCCATCAATGCATGAGTGGATTAATAAAATGTGGTATATGTATATCATAGAGTGCTGCTCAGTCATAAAAGAAAAAAGCAAACTAATACATCTTGAGTGAATCTAGATGGAACCAGAGACCATTCTTCTAAGTGAAGTATGTCACAAGAATGGCAAAACAAATACCATGTGAACTCATCAGCAAATTGGAATTGATCGATTGACACTTATGTGTACATATAGAAATAACATTCTTTGGAAATAAAGCAGATGGGAGCGGGGAGAAGGGAAGGGGTAAATATACACCTAACTGGTATAATACACACTATCTGGGGGATGGGCACACTTATAACTTTGATTCATATGGTACAAAAGCAATTTACATAACCAAAATGTTTTTATCCCATAATATTCTGAAATAATAATAATAGTGATATCATTAATGTTTTTATTTGATTAATGTTGAAATGTTTTGGATACAGTGGGCTATTATATATTATTAAAATATATTGTTTAAATAATCTTTATTTTTTTACTTTTTAATATGGCTAATAAATACAAAATTATATATGTTATTTGTATTATATTTATGTTGGACAGCACTGTCCTAGACCAACATTCACATACACATGCACACACACACAAACAGAATAAAATCCCATGAAAATTATATTCTTAATTAACTCTGATCCAGTATCTAGGCTTTGTTTGCAATGAAAACCACTAAAGATCAACATTGTAGAGTTTATTAAAGCTTTGAAACTATACAAATTGTCTTTCTAGAAAGCTCAAATTCATCAGATAATTATGAACTCTCCACTTCATTATATATGTCTACATAATAGAAAACAGTTTATTTGGGAAGAATTAAAATAGAGCAGATGGTTGTCACTGGTGTGACTCAGTAAACAAACTATATGCATCTAGTAAAATATTTATTAAAATAATGCTGTAGATACCATTGGATTCTATTGAGTATATTTTAATTAAAGATATTTTGAAGTAGTATATTTAATGATTAAATATTTATTTAATTTGAAATAATTTTTCAAAGTCTTCATAACTGTGCCAAAATGTAATATGGCCTGTTTATTTGCAAAGGGCTCTGGCATATGTTAAGCATGTTAATGAAAACCGGCTTTCTTCTTTAGTTAGATCAGATTATGATTAACTGAAAGGTCTCTGGTTAGATTTTCAGATATATCATGCAAGGACATATTTTCTATTTTCTGTAAGATAGAATTGTTTATCTTCACAGAATCCATTTCATCTCTCCTTCATCATGAGGCAGTCAGTCAATTTGTGTGGGATTGACCCTCATTGCAGGGGTGAGCACTAAGAAGCATAATCCAGTTAGCACAATTTCTTTTCCACTGCAATGCCAAATAAATTATGTATGGTCAATAATCCTGACCTAAAGCAATAAAAATTCCTCTGGACATCATGATTGGTTAAAATTGGTTCAGAATGAAGCACAGTACTTTCATATAAAGGTATAATGTACTATTGTAAACCCTGTAACTGTAGTGGCCATTTTGCTATAATGACAAAGAACCGCCTGAAAACAATTGCAATGCATGGAGGAGGATAGAGTTGAAAGAATCAGAAAAACTGAGACAGAAGCCTGATGAAATCATGCCTGAAATCCTGCCTCTAGACTTTTTCAACTACATTTTGTCAATACATTTCTTTCATTGTTTCAGACAATTTGAGTTGAATTTTCTGAAACCTGGAATCAAAAGCACCTAAACTGGAGGGGAAAAAATGGCAGAGTAGGGGTGCCCTCCTGGCTTTCTGCTCCCAGAGCGAAAAGTGAAGAAAGTGGATAGCCACACGCGAGCGATCTGCACTTCCACAGGACCAGCTTTGCAAGCCTGCAGACATCTAACAGGAAACGGAGGAATAGGACCATTTACAGCCTAAAGCAAAGGTGAATCGATTATTCTTCCACAAAAATTAAGGATTCTGAGGCACACAACAGGGAGGGAGCGAGGTGTGGTTTAAGCCACTGCCAGCTGGCAGTGGCGCCAGCCCTACCTGGTGCTGAGAAACACCCCCTCCTACAACAAGCCGGGAGGTGCCTGAAGTTGGTGAGGAGTGGCAGCATGAGACAAAGCCGTGTGGAGAGGAGACTAGAGCAGGGAGCACTCTGAGTTCCCCAGAGCACACAGCTGCCACAGTTTAAGGTGGGGGAGGGTCCGAGCCCAGCAACCACTCTCCGCACAGCAGGAACCAGAGCCCACTCGGGCATCTCCCTGCAGAACACTCCCAGGTCAAAGTTAAGGGGAGTTTACACAGAAGGAGGCTTCGACTTTGGATATAGAGGAGGTTTGGGATAGCACTGAGAGGTCAGAGTGTGCAAAGTTAGACTCCTCGATCCATTAGGACCCCCCTCCCTCTGCCCCTCCGGCACCGCTCCCGCCCCCGCATTCCAGGTCTGAATTGGCATTCCAGCGCTGACTTCGGCTCGGGGTTTGGAGGGGAGGCGCAGAGAGAGTGCTGGAATGCGCCCTTGCTCCACCAATTTGATATTGGACCATCACTTGCTGCACAAGTGGCACTGACTCTGTGCTCAGAGAGTGGACCCTGCCTAGATGGGGCAGTACTACAGGGGAGATTGCCCTTGAGGATTTAAGGCAGAGAAACATTGCCTTCCACACTCTCCTGTGACCCGGAACCCCGCTCTGGGCTCCAAAGTCTCTGTCCCAGCCTTGGGGGCGGGGCTGAGATAGGAACTGTTCCCATTCCTGCCACTTATCTCCACCTGTGTAATTAAGGAGACAGAAGACAGGTATTTGTGGGTCCCATTGCCTGCCTACCCACCTCTGGTCAGTCTCTCCCTGCACAGGTCTCCCGCGCTGTGTGTCCAGAGTGCGGAGCCCGCCTGGGCAGAGCCTAATCTTGTAGGAGGCTGCCTTTAGTGGTTATAAGGCAGAGATATTCTACGACCCCCACATCCGGGGATTTGGGGCTACGCCTTTGGCCCCAAAGTTTGTATCCCCGCCTTGGGGGCAGAGCTGAGATAGTAACTGTTCCCGTTCCTGCCACTTATCTCCACCTATGAAATTAAAGAGACAGAAGACGAGGATAGGTGGGTCTGGATACCAGCCTGCCGGCTTCAGGACAGCCTCTCCCTGCACAGGTCTCCTGCGCTTTGTGTCCAGGCTCTGGACCCTGCCGGGGTAGGGCCGAGCCTCGTAGGTGGCTGACCTTGATGGTTATAAGGCAGAGAGACTTTACGTTCACCACGCTCCAGTGTCTTGTGACTGAGCCTTTGGCTCCAAAGTCTCTGTCCCCACCTTGGGGGCGGAGCTGAGATAGGAACAGTCCCCATTCCTGCCTCTTATCTCCACCTGTGTAATTAAGGAGACATAAGACAGGGATTGGTGGATCCCATTGCCTGCCTGCCCACCTCTGGTCAGTCTCTCCCTGTACAGGTCTCCTGAGCTCTGTATCCAGAGTGCGGAGCCTGCCTGGGCAGAACCTGGCCTTGTAGGAGGCTGTCTTTAGTGGTTATAAAGCAGAGTTATTCTACGACCCCCACATCCAGGGATTTGGGGCTAGGCCTTTGGTCCCAAAGTTTGTATCCCCACATTGGGGGTGGAGCCGAGATAGAAACTGTTCCCGTTCCTGCTGCTTATCTCCACCTGTGAAATAAAAGAGACAGAAGACAGGGATAGGAGGGCCTGGCTACCGGCCTGCTGGCTTCAGGACACTCTTTCCCTACAAAGGTCTCCTGCGCTTTGTGTCCAGGCTCTGGACCCCGCCGGGGCAGGGGAAGCTTCATAGGAGGCTGCCCTTGGTGGTTATAAGGCAGAGAGACTTTATGTCCACCACCATCCAGTGTCTTGTGGCTGAGCCTTTGGCTCGAAAATCTCTGTCCCCACCTTGGGGGCGGAGCTGAGATAGGAACTGTTCCCATTCCTACCGCTTCACCTGTGTAATTAAAGAGACAGAATACGGGGATGGGTGGGCCTGGCTACCGGCCTGCCAGATTCAGGACAGTCTCTCCCTGCACAGGTCTCCTGCACTCGGTGTCCAGGCCCTGGAGTTTGCCTGGGCAGGGCCTAGCCCTGTAGGATGCTGCCTTTGGTGGATATAAGGCAGAGAGATTTTAAGACCCACACACTCTGGTGACTTGGGGCTGGGCCTTTGGCTCCAAAATTTCTAGCCACACCTTGAGGGTGGAGCTGAGATAGGAACTGTTCCCATTCCTGCCAACTATCTCTACCTGTGTAATTAAGGAGGCAGAAGATGGGAGACCGCTGAAGCAGCCCAGTGACCAGCGGGAAGGGTAGGTGAATTGGCCCTTTCCCCTCCACTGCATCTCGGACTGCTAGTGGGCTCCCCAGCGGGTAGAGAGACCAGCAGACGCAAGTCCAGCGACGGCTACCGCCAGTGAGCAACACCACCTACCGGCTCAGAAAATAAACAAGATGTGTGAATACCCAAATGAAAACCTAAAGGAAAGAAACAACAACTGAGCGACATGGGAAGAAATCAGCGAAGGAACACCGGAAATATGAAGAAACAAACGGAAAACACATCCCCAAAGAGGAGCACGAGAGCCTTAGAAAAAGACAAAAGCCAAAACCTGGCAACCAAAATGACAGAAGAGGAATTTCATATGTGGATCATAAGAACACTCACCAACCTGCAAGAACAACTCAATAACCAAGACAAAGAAACCACAAAAAGCCTCCAGGATATGGAAAAAAGTTCACTAAAGAGATCAACACAGTGAAGAAAACTTTAACCGAATTCCTGGAGATGAAGAATAAACTCAGGGAACTACAAAATACAGTGGAAAATCTCAAGAACAGGGTAGATCAAACAGAAGAAAGAATCTCAGAGATTGAACATAACACCTTCCAATTAAATAAATCAGTCACAGAGATAGAGCAGAGAAACAAGAGAGAAGAGCAAAGCTACAAGAGATGTGGGATTATGTGAAAAAACCTAAGGTGAGTGTCATAGGGTTACCAGAAGGAAAAGAAGACACAACTCAAGAGTTGGACAAGCTTTTTGAAGATATAATAGAGGAAAATTTCCCAGGCCTTGCTCAAAATCTCAATATACAAGGTCAAGAAGCTCAGAGGACCCCTGGGAGATTCAATGCAAGCAGGAAGACATCACATCATGCAGTCATCAGACTGACCAAAATATCAACTAAAGAGGCCCTTCTAAGAGCTGTAAGACGACAGAAGCAAGTAACTTACAAGGGAAAGCCAATTCAAATAACACCAGATTTCTCTAATGAGACTTTACAAGCAAGGAGAGACTGGGGCCCCATTCTCACTCTTTTGAAACAAAACAATGCCCAGCCTAGAATCTTATTTCCTGCAAAATTAAGCTTCATATATGAAGGAGAAATAAATACATTCCCAGACAAGTAAAGACTCAGAGAATTTACCGAGAAAAGACCAGCCCTACAAGAAGTACTCAAAACAGTGTTACACACGGAACACCACAATAAAAACTCATGAATATAAAAACAACCAAAACGCAAAGATTAAAGGCAAGATATTACTATGGCTCAAGAGAGAAATCAAGGCAAAAAGATTCAATCCAACAGAATGAACAGCAATCTACCTTACCTGTCAATTCTCTCAATAAACGTGAATGGCTTAAACTCTCCACTCAAGAGACATAGGCTGGCTGAATGGATAAGAAAATACAGGCCAAGTATATGCTGTCTTCAGGAAACACATCTAACATGCAAGGATGCATATAGACTAAAAGTAAAAGGGTGAATATCAGTATTTCAAGCAAGCGGAAGCCAAAAGAAGGCTGATGTGGCAGTCCTAATTTCAGACGATTTAGTTTTTAAACCAACAAAAGTAGTGAAAGACAATGAGGGTCATTATATAATGGTGAAGGGCACCGTTCAACAAGAAGAGATAACAATTTTAAATATATCTGCACCTAACTTAGGTGCACCCAGATTCATAAAGCAAAGCTTACTGGAGCTAAACAAATTGATTAATAGCAATACCATAATCACCGGAGATTTCAACACCCCACTCACAGCATGAGACAGATCCTCCAATCAGAAAATTAACAAAGAAATTATGGACTTAAACAAAACTCTAGAACAATTGGGACTGACTGACATTTACAGGACATTCTACCCCAAATCCACTGAATATACATTCTTCTCATCAGCTCACAGGACATTCTCTAAGATTGACCATATCCTAGGACAAAAAGTAAACCTCAAGAAAATTAAAAAAATACAAATAATACCATGTATCTTCTCAGATCACAGTGGAATAAAACTAGAAATCAACCGTAACAGAAACCCACATATCTACATAAAAACCTGGATATTAAACAACCTCCTACTAAATGATTACTTCATAAATAAAGAAATCAAGATGGAAATAAAAAAATTCTATGAAGAAAATGAAAATGGAGAGACAAGTTATCAAATCCTCTGGGACAAGCTAAAGCAGTTCTGAGAGGAAAGTTTATCTCCATAAATGCCTATAACACAAAATCAAAAAGATCACAAATAGACAATCTAATGAAACGACTCCAGAGAGCTGGAAAAAGAAGAACAGACCAGCCCCAAACCCAGAAGAAGGAGTGAAATCAACAAGATCAAATCAGAACTAAACGAAATTGAAAATAGGGAAGCTATTCATGAGATTAACAATACAAAAAGTTGGTTCTTTGAAAAAAATAAACAACATAGACACGCCATTGGCTAAGCTAACGAAAAGCAGAAAAGAGAAATCTCTAATAAGCTCCATCAGGAATAAAAAAGGAGATATCACAACTGATCTCAAAGAGATACAAGATATAATTTATGAGTACTACAAAAATCTTTATGCACACAAACTGGAAAATGTGGAGGAAATGGACAAATTTCTAGAAACACATAGCCTTCCTAGGCTCAAACAGGAAGAAATAGGTTCCCTGAACAGACCAATCTCAACAGCTGAAATAGAAACAGCAATTAAAAATCTCCCTAAAAACAAAAGTCCTGGTCCAGATGGCTTCACACCCGAATTTTACCACACTTACAAAGAAGAACCAGTACCTATCTTGCAGAAACTATTCTACAACATCGAAAAGAACGGAAACCTCCCCGACACCTTTTATGAAGCGAATATTATTCTGATACCAAAACCAGGAAAGGACACAACAAAAAAAGACAACTACAGACCAGTATCCCTAATGAACACAGATGCAAAAATTTTCAACAAAATCTTAGCTAACTGAATCCAGATGCTTATCAAAAAAATAATCCATCACAACCAAGTGGGCTTCATCCCAGGGATGCAGGGATGGTTCAACATACCTAATTCTATAAATGCAATTCACCACATAAACAGAAACAAAAACAAAGACCACATGATTCTCTCAATAGATGCAGAAAAAGCTTTTGACAAAATTCAACACCCTTTGATGATACGAACACTTAAGAAAATAGGCATAGAAGAAACATACCTAAAACTGATACACGCCATATATGACAGACCATAGCCAACATCATACTGAATGGGGAAAAATTGAAATCATTCCCACTTAGAACTGGAACCAGACAAGGCTGCCCACTATCTCCACTTCTATTCAACATAGTACTGTAAGTCCTGGCTCCAGCAATCAGACAGGAAAGTGGAATAAAAGGTATCCAAACAGGGGCAGAAGAGACCAAACTCTCACTCTTTGCTGATGATATGATATTATATTTAGAAAATCCTAACGATTCAACCAAGAAACTTCTGGAACTGATCAATGAATTTAGTAAAGTCTCAGGATACAAAATCAATACACAGAAATCAGAGGCATTCAAATACACCAACAACTATCAAATCGAGAACCAAATCAAAGATTCAATTCCCTTCACAATAGCAACAAAGAAATTAAAGTACCTAGGAATATATTTAACCAAGGAGGTAAAAGACCTCTACAGGGAGAACTATGAAACACTGAGGAAGGAAAGAGCAGAGGATGTAAACAGATGGAAATCCATACCATGCTCGTGGATCGGCAGACTCAACATCATCAATATGTCTATACTACCCAAACTGATCTACAGATTCAATGCAATGCCTATTAAAATCCCATCAGCATTCTTCACAGATATAGAAAAAATAATTTTACACTTCGTATGGAACCCAAGAAGACCCCGAATATCAAAAGCAATTCTAGACAACAAAAACAAAATGGGAGGCATTAATATGCCAGATATCAAACTATACTACAAAGCTGTAGTAATTAAATCAATATGGTATTGGCACAAAAATAGGAATATTGACCAATGGAACAGAACTGAGAATCCTGGTATAAAACCATCCTCATATAGCCATCTAATCTTTGACAAAGCAGACAAAAACATACGCTGGGGAAAAGAATCCCTTTTCAATAAATGGTGCTGGGAAAACTGGATAGCCACCTGCTATCCAGTTAGGCTAAAGCAGGACCCACACCTTTCACCTCTCACAAAAACCAACTCATGCTGGATAACAGACTTAAACCTAAGGTATGAACCTATTAGAATTCTAGAGGAAAAAGTTGGAAACACTCTCCTAGACATCGGCCTAGGCAAAGAGTTTCTGAAGAAGTCACCAAAGGCAATCAAAGCAGCAACAAAAATAAATAAATGGGATATGATCAAACTACAAAGCTTCTGCACAGCCAAAGAAACAGTCATGAGAGTAAACAGACAACCTACAGAGTGGGATAAAATTTTTGCATCCTACCCATTCGATAAGGGGTTGATAACTAGAATATTCTTAGAACTCATGAAAATCAGCAAGAAAAAAATCAATTATCCCTATTAAAAAAATGGGCAAAGGACTTGAACAGAAACTTTTCTAAAGAGGACAGAAGAATGACCAACAAACATATGAAAAAATGCTCAACATCTCTAATCATCAGAGAAATGTTAATCAAAACCACAATGAGATATCACTTAACTCCAGTGAGAATGGCCTTTATCAAAAAGACCCTGAACAACAAATACTGGCGTGGACGCGGAGAGAGAGGAACACTCCTTCACTGCTGGTGGGACTGAAAACTAGTTCAACCTCTGTGGAAAGCAATTTGGAGATACCTTAAAGCGATACAAGTGAATCTACCCTTTGATCCAGCAATCCCATTACTGGGCATTTACCTAAAAGATCCAATGACACTCTACAAAAAAGATACCTGCACTCGAATGTTTATAGCAGCACAATTCATAATTGCAAGACTATGGAAGCAGCCCAAGTGTCCATCAATCCAAGAATGGATTAATACAATGTGGTATATGTATACCATGGAGTACTATTCAGCTCTAAGAAACAATGGTGATATAGCACATCTTATATTGTCCTGGTTAGAGCTGGAACCCATACTACTAAGTGAAGTATCCCAAGAATGGAAAAACAATAACCACATATACTCATCAGCAAACTGGTATTAACTGAGTAGCACCTAAGTGGACACATAGGGGCTACAGTAATAGGGTATTGGGCAAGGGGTCGGGGTGTGGGTATATACATACATAATAAGTGAGATGTGCACCGTCTGGGGGAGGGTCATGCTGGAGAATCAGACTTGTGGGGGGAGGGGGCAAAGGGCATTTATTGAAACCTTAAAATCTGTACCCCCATCATATGCCGAAATAAAAAAAAAATAAAAAATAAAGCACTTAAACTGAAATACCTGTAGATTTTGCTTGATTTATTTTTGTGTTTTACTGTACTGTATATGTTTTTCTGGATGTTTGATGGAAATTTTTATTCTTTCCAGATCTCAGAGTTTTCTGTATTTTTTTCTCTGCCCTGTCTTATGCATTTTTATCCCTTGTAATTTGACATGACTATTCATACACAATGCAGTATGTTTAAGATTCAGTTAGAAGACCCTCATTCTATTACAATTTAGCATGACTATATTTAGTCTTTGGATTCCTCTCTGAAGATTTTGGTCAATCATGTTGGTATATTTGCAAAGGGGCAATATTTTCCTTGAATAAATCTTTATAACTGTAGAATAACATTATGATACATTTAAATGTCCTTTTGAGATGCAAAAATACATGTTTTGATATAGTTGTTTGCTTATTATAATATTTGATTTCTGTATAAATCACTGAGTTTACTATGAAATTCATTCCTATATCTAATAAAATGTCCCAAAATACTAAACTTACTGAGTTTTTTCTTTTTCTATCTATATACTCATCTCCTTTCTCTCTCATGTGATCTTATATGTTCTATCTATTGTTCCACTTTCATGTCTCCTGGGGAAAAATTTGTCTAGTCCTTCTACACTCACCTAATGATGCTTCCATTCACAGATAACTTTTCTGTTGACTTTCAGTGTCTGTCTGATGTTAAACACATCTCTCATATTGTAAATTGAGTCAATCATAGAAGTCAGTTTGTTATGGTATATCCAATATACATCGTGAAGCATCGTTTATGTAACTCACATAATGCCAAGCAAGAATGAATAAGCAGGAAACACAAGAGCTACTGCTTACTGGAGAAAGTCTTATGGTATTGTACATGAAATGATCTGGTAAACATCTTCATGCACCATGGGGGATCATTTTTAAATTCAGACACAATTAAAATGTCACATCACTACTTCACGTTTAGAAAATTCAGATTAAGACTTAAAGCAATCAGATTAGAGCCAGCACCGGAATATTACATGGCTACAACCAAAGTCTTCCAGGTCTGCACTGCCTAATACAGTAACCTATATCCGTATGTATCTATTGACCATTTGAAATATAACTAGTACAAATTGAGATGAGCTGTAAGTACAAAATACACACTGGATTTCATAGATGTAGTATGAATAAAAAAGAATGCAATTTATCTCATTAGTACATTTTATATTGATTGCATGATAAAATAATATTTCAGTTATATTGGGTTATGTAAAATTATTAAAATTTATTTTACTTGTTCTTTTTGCTTTTTAATGAAGTACTAGAAAATTTCATATGTTGTTTACATTATATTTCTCTTGGACAGTGCTGTTCTATGGCATATTCAAATGACTCAAGCCCTTCAATACAGACTGAATGCTAACTGCTTAAAACCTAAAGCTTGTATATGCAAGTTCTTACTACCAGTAATAAGAGCACTGAAGCAAGAAAAAAATACTAGCAATGCAAAACAAGAACCATGTGAAGCATGGGAATCTTTTAACAAGCTGCCCAGGTTGATTAAAGGACAGGATCATTTTTGAGAAGCATAGTTTTATAGTCATTCCCAACAAACTCTTTAATGGTCTTCATAAATTTCCAAACTGAAGGACACCATTGAGGGACTGTTATTAAAGAAATTTGTACCCTGTGGGTTCTCCCTAACTTAGTGGTAACAAGACTAAGTAAGCAACCCTCCTTCGTAACTATGGCTTTAAAAAGCAACTTGTCCAAGCAGAGAAACTTAGGTAAATGCCTCGTACCCCATACACACACAAACACACACACACACACACACACACACACACACATTTCACCATCACAATGTAGTTTACAGCAGCAAAATTTTCCTTTATACAGATACCCTCACGCTATAATGAACTCTACCTTAAAGATAATGGGAATGGACACTGTAGACAGAAATAACAATTCACATAAATTTAAAAAAGTAGTAATAATAATGACAGTGTGGATAAAGTTTCTGGTAGCAAAAGAGTTATTTGCTTCTAAAGCAAGAGCTGAAGTAGAATTTGTGTGTGTGAGAGAGAAAACTGCTAAAATCTATTTTATGTAAGTACTTTAAATGTTGTTTTAGAAGTATGTTTAATTTTCTTTTAAATATTTTATTCCAGTAGGTATACGAAAACTATTGAAAATAAATTCTAGACCTGAGTGACACCAGCAAGATGATGAAATAAATGTTTTCTACTGTCATCTCCCCACAGAAATATCAATTTTGACAACCACTCATGAACAAGAACACCTTTGTAGGAGTCCAGCAAAGAAGTTCCAGCAGGTCCTTGGAACAAAGTAGCAGAGAGTAGATGCATTGAAGAGGATAAGAAGAACAATATCACTTTACTTGTATCACCCCTTCACCAAGCTAACACAACTCAGTACAAACAGAGACACCCTTCTGCCTGTAGTTTCTCCCATGGAGAAAATTAAGAGTGTAGTAAATGAGTAGCTGGCTTCTGCAGCCATGCAGGACACTGACCATGAGTCCCACTTCTTTCTCACTCAACCTAAAATACTGAGGTGATTGGTATGGCTGAATGGTTGGGAGAGGCTAGAAGTAGGGAAGATAAGTTGAGACTCATAGGAACCAGGGCTTGGAACTCAAGAAAAAAGCCAAAGATCCTGCTAGCCTCTTCTCAGACACCATCAGGAAGTCCACTCACGAACTTCTTGGGATGCCTCTCCCCCAACTGACCACAGACATGACCAATGCTTCCCATGTTTCACTCTCTGCTCCCTGTGGCCAGCTGCCTATTGTGTGCCCTTGCTGATGGTCAGTGCAAGCTTCTGCTTATAGCTTGTGAGCAAGCACAGACTGCTGGCCTGACTTTGCGTAACTGGAATAAGATGCACAAGCTTTACCTATTTCAGGACAGAAGCCTAGGAAAAAGAAACAGGAAGCACCCAACACCAAGTCTAATTTTGAGAGATTGAGAGAAAGCTTACAGTCTTAATAATTCTCAACCAAAAAGGAAGAAGTATGGAGCAAGTACATTCAAAGAAAGATTAGATGGCTATATGGGGATGGCTTTATATCAGGATTCTCACATCTGTTCTACTGGTCAATATTCCTATTTTTGTGCCAATACCATATTGATTTAATTACTACAGCTTTGTAGTATAGTTTGATATCTGGCATATTAATGCCTCCCATTTTGTTTTTGTTGCCTAGAATTGCTTTTGATATTCGGGATCTTCTTTGGTTCCATACGAAGCATAAAATTATTTTTTCTGTATCTGTGAAGAATGCTGATGAGATTTTAATAGGTATTGCATTGAATCTGTAGATCAGTTTGGGTAGTATAGACATTTTGATGATATTGAGTCTGCCGATCCACGAGCATGGTATGGATTTCCATCTGTTTATATCCTCTGCTATTTCCTTCCTCAGTGTTTCATAATTCTCCCTGTAGAGGTCTTTTACCTCCTTGGTTAAGTATATTCCTAGGTAATTTAATTTCTTTGTTGCTATTGTGAAGGGAATTGAGTCTTTGATTTGGTTCTCAATTAGATTGTTGTTGGCGTATATGAATGCCTTTGATTTCTGTGTGTTGATTTTGTATCCTGAGACATTACTAAATTCATTGATCAGTTCCAGGAGTTTCTTGGTTGAATCCTTGGGGTTTTCTAGATACAATATCATATCATCAGGAAACAGTGAAAGTTTGGTCTCTTCTGCCCCTATTTGGATACCTTTGATTCCATTTTCCTGTCTGATTGCTGTAGCCAAGACTTCCAGTACTATGTTGAACAGAAGTGGAGATAGTGGGCAGCCTTGTCTAGTTCCAGTTCTAAGTGGGAATGATTTCAATTTTTCCCCATTCAGTATGATGTTGGCTATGGGTCTGTCATATATGGCTTGTATCATTTTTAGGTATGTCCCTTCTATGCCTATTTTCTTAAGTGTTCGTATCATGAAAGGGTGTTGAATTTTGTCAAAAGCATTTTCTGCATCTATTGAGAGAATCATGTGGTCTTTGTTTTTGCTTCTGTTTATGTGGTGAATTGCATTTATAGATTTATGTATGTTTAACCATCCCTGCATCCCTGGGATGAAGCCCACTTGGTCGTGGTGGATTATCTTTTTGATAAATGTCTGGATTCGGTTAGCTAAGATTTTGTTGAAAATTTGTGCATCTATATTCATTAGGGATATTGGTCTGTAGTTTTCTTTTTTTGTTGCATCCTTTCCTGGTTTTGGCATCAGAGTAATATTCGCTTCATAAAAGGTGTCGGGGAGGTTTCCTTTCTTCTCGATGTTGTGGAATAGTTTCTGCAAGATAGGTACTAGTTCTTCTTTGTAAGTATGGTAAAATTCAGGTGTGAAGCCATCTGGACCGGGACTTTTCTTTTTAGGGAGATTTTTAATTGCTGTTTCTATTTCAGCTGTTGAGATTGGTCTGTTCAGGGAACCTATTTCTTCCTGGTTCAGCCTAGGGAGGCTGTGTGTTTCTAGAAATTTGTTCATTTCCTCCACATTTTCTAGTTTGTGTGCTTAAAGATTTTTGTAGTATTCATAAATTTTATCTTGTATCTCTTTGGGATCAGTTGTGATATCTCCTTTTTTATTCCTGATGGAGCTTATTAGAGATTTCTCTTTTCTGCTTTTCGTTAGCTTAGCCAATGGAGTGTCAATTTTGTTTATTTTTTCAAAGAACCAACTTTTTGTTTTATTAATCTCCTGAAAAGCTTCCCTGTTTTCAATTTCGTTTAGTTCTGATTTGATCTTGTTAATTTCACTTCTTCTGCTGGGTTTGGGGTTGGTCTGTTCTTCTTTTTCCAGCTCTTTGAGTCGTTTCATTAGATTGTCTATTTGTGATCTTCTTGTCTTTTGGTTATAGGCATTTACGGAGATAAACTTTCCTCTCAGAACTGCATTAGCTGTGTCCCAGAGGAGTTGATCACTTGTCTCTCCATTGTCGTTTTCTTCATAGAACTTTATTATTTCCGTCTTGATTTCTTCATTTACGAAGTAATCATTTAGTAGAAGGTTGTTTAATTTCCACGTTTTTGTGTAGAAATGTGAGTTTCTGTTAGGGTTGATTTCTAGTTTTATTCCACTGTGATCTGAGAAGGTACATGGTATGATTTCTATTTTTTTAAATTTCTGGAGATTTTCTTTGTGTCCTAGGATATGGTCAATCTTAGAGAATGTCCCGTGAGATGATGAGAAGAACGTATATTCAGTGGATTTTGGGTAGAATGTTCTGTAGATGTCTGTCAGACTCAATTGTTCTAGAGTTTTGTTTAACTCCATTATTTCTTTATTAATTTTCTGTTTGGAGGATCTGTCTCGTGCCGTCAGTGGGGTGTTGAAATCTCCGGCGATTATGGAGTTGCTATTAATCCATTTGCTTAGCTCCAGTAAGGTTTGCTTTATGAATCTGGGTGCACCTAAGTTGGGTGCATATATATTTAAAATTGTTATCTCTTCTTGTTGGACTGTGCCCTTCACCATTATATAACGACCCTCTTTGTCTTTTACTACTTTTGTTGGTTTAAAAACTAAATTGTCTGAAATTAGAACTGCCACACCAGCCTTCTTTTGGCTTCTATTTGCTTGGAATATTGATCTCCACCCTTTTATTTTTAGTCTATATGCATCCTTGCAGGTTAGATGTGTTTCCTGAAGACAGCATATACTTGGCCTGTATTTTCTTATCCATTCAGCCAGCCTATGTCTCTTGAGTGGAGAGTTTAAGCCATTCACATTTATTGAGAGAACTGATAGGTAAGGTAGATTACTGATCATTCTGTTGGATTGGATGTTGTTGCTATGATTTCTGTTTTGAGCCATTGTAATATCTGGCCTTTAATATCTTTGGGTTTTGGTTGTTTTTATATTCGTGGGTTATTATTATGATGTTCCATGCGTAACGCTGTTTTAAGTACTTCTTATAGGGCTGGTCTTATCTTGGTGAATTCTCTGAGCCTTTGCTTGTCTGAGAATGTTTTTATTTCTCCTTCATATATGAAGCTTAGTTTTTCAGGGAATAATATCCTAGGCTGGGCATTGTTTTTTTTCAAAAGAGTGAGAATGGGGCCCCAGTCTCTCCTTGCTTGTAAAGTCTCATTAGAGAAGTCTGATGTTATTCGAATTGGCTTTCCCTTGTATGTTACTTGCTTCTTTTGTCTTACAGCTCTTAGAAGGGCCTCTTTAGTTGATACTTTGGTCAGTCTGATGACTGCATGCCGTGACGTCTTCCTGTTTGCGTTGAATCTTCCAGGAGTCCTCTGAGCTTCTTGAACTTGTATTTCAAGATTTTGAGCAAGGCCTGGGAAATTTTCCTCTATTATATCTTCAAACAGCTTGTCCAACCCTTGAGTGTTGTCTTCTTCCCCTTCTGGGAAGCCTATGACCCTCACATTAGTTTTCTTCACATAATCCCACAGCTCTTGTAGGCTTTGCTCTTTTCTCTTGTTTCTCTGCTCTGTTTCTGTGACTGATTTGTTTAATTGGAGGGTGTTATCTTCAAGCTCTGAGATTCTTTCTTCTATTTGATCTACCCTGTTCTTGAGACTTTCCACTGTATTTTGTAGTTCCTTGAATTGATTCTTCATTTCCAGGAGTTCGGTTACACTTTTCTTCATTGTGTCTATTTCTTTTCTCATATCCTGGAGACTTTTTGTGGTTTCTTTGTGTTGGTTATTGAGTTGTTGTTGCAGCTGGGTGAGTGTTCTTATGATCCACATACGAAATTCCTCTTCTGTCATATTGGTTGCCTGATTTTGGTCGGTGTCCATTTCTAGGGGGCTGGTTCTCCTCTTTGGGGGTGTGTTTTCCGTTTGGTTCTTCATATTTCCTGAGTTCTTTTGCTGATTTCTTCCCATGTCGATCAGTTGTTGTTTCTTTCCTTAAGTTATTGTTTGGGTATTCACACACCTTGTTTAGTTTCTGAGGGTTTAGGTGGTGTCTGTGGGTGAAATTTTTCCACTCCCTGTATATTGAGTCGGTGGGTGCCGTGGAAAGGCTGTGCAAGGTGCCGTCCCTGTCAGTAGGTGGCGTTTGCTTGGAAGAACAGGCTATACTGTTTATTTTGTGCCCTGTTAATAGCTCTTGTTCTGGGTGGAGCTGGGTTGGGTAAGCCTGCCCTCAGGCCCTTAGCAGGGGTCAAAGTTCTGTTCTCTGCTTCCAGGGAAAGCAGTCAGGGCGGGGCTGGAATGGTCCCGCTCAGCCAGAAAGTCTGTGTGTGGGGGTGGGGCTGTCTGAGACCCGCAGTCTGGAGCGGGCCTAGCTTCTTTCCACCTTCCCCAAGTCCACAGCTACTCCTGGGCCTCTGCCAGCAGGCCAGAACACTAGCCACCAGGCCTCCCCAGACTGTGATGCCAGCGGGGAGGTTCCCTGCACAGGAAAGCCACCTGGGTTGGGCGCACGGCCTCCTCCTGGGAGGAGGGTTGCCCTCTAGGATGCCGATCCGCCCCTGGAGGCACACACACCTCAGTAGGCTGTTCACGTATAACCGTTCCTTGCCCCGGGCAATGCTAGCCCTCGGTGCAGGGGATCTGGTCTGCAGGTCCGACCTCTGGGTCCCAGAGTTCAAACTGTATCCCCACCAGGGAGAGGATTTCCGTTCCCAATTCACCCACAGGGAGCCCAAGCTGTGTCTATGTCTCTCAGCCTCTGAGTCGGCACCGTTCTCCTGGGAACACTGTGCCAGCAGCACCTGGGAGGGCGGGCGGGTAGGGAGCTCACAGTCAGAGTTCCTCTGAGTCAGGTGTAGGGTCCCAAACGGGTAGGTCCCGTTCCCTGGAGGTTCCTTCGGCTGGTGGCTGTATTGTCTCTCTGGGCAGCCACGGGTAGGGTTGGCGGAGGGGAGGAGGAGGCAATATGGCGCCTGCCGCGAGGCTCGGGTCTGTACACTCGGAAGTGCCCGGAGGAATTTGGGAACCTGGTGCCACGTCTGCTACAGGCTCACCGTTGGCAGGCGGCGGCAATCTCTGGGCTGGTGTCCGTAGGTCTCTCCACCCACTGGGGAGCCCACCAGCAGTCCCGAATGCAGGGGAGGGGAAACAGCAAATCCACCTACCCTTGCCGCTGGTCTCCGGGCTGCTCTGGTGGTCTCAGCCTGCAGTTCTCCTCTGCAGCCTCCTACCGTGGAGTCTCCCAGGGTCTCAGGTACCCCTTCTTCTAGCCCTTGTCTGCTGTATGCTCGTCTTCTTGCTTCTTTCCTCTAATTTCTGCTAAAATCTGTCTTTTCTGCAGGGACACCTTGTCTAGCGGTGTTATTCGTCTGCCATCTTGCTCCGCCCCTCCAAATTTTCTTTTTCTACTAATCAGTTGATAGACATTTAGGAGGGTTCCATGTATTTGCAATTTTGAATTGTGCTGTGATAAGCATCTGGGAACAAGTCTCTTTTTTACAAAATGACTTGTTTACCTTTGAGTAGTTACACAGTAGTGGAATTGCTGGATCAAATGGTATGTCTACTTTTAGTTCATTGAGGAATCTCGATACTATTTTCCATGGATGTTGTATTGATTTGCCTTTCCACCAACAGTATATAAGTGCTCCCTTTTCAGCACATCCACACCAAAATCTATTGTTTGATGACTTTTTAATAACAGCCATTCTGACAAGGGTAAGGTGGTATCTCAATGTGGTTTTAATTTGCATTTACCTGATGACCAGTGATGTAGAGAACATTTTCATGTTGTTTTGCTATTTGTCTATCTTCTTTTGAAAGATATCTGTTCATGCTTTTTGCCCATCTTTTGATGAGGTTATTTGCTTTTTATTGCTGATTTGTTTGAGGTTTTGTATATTCTTGATAGTATAGTAGTCCTTTTTTCAGATATATAGTTTGTGAATATTTTCTCCCATTCTACAGGTTGATTATTAACTCTATTGATTATTTTCTATTCTTGCAGAAACATTTTAATTTAATTAAGTCCTATTTATTTCTGCCGTAGCTATAATTGTTTTTGGGATCTTAGTCATAAATGTTTTTTGCCTAGGCCAACATCTAGAAGAGTTTTTCCCATGTTTTCTTCTAGAATTTTTAAGCTTTGAAGTCTTACATTTAAGTGTTTTATCCATCTTGAGTTTATTTTAGAGTATATTGTGAGACATAGGGATCCAGTTGCATTTTTCAGCATGTGGCTATCCAATTTTCCCAGCATCATTATTTAAATGGGGCATTCCTTCCCCAGTGTATGTTTTTGTCTGTTTTGTCAAAAATCAGTTTTTTGTAGCCTTATGGCTTTTTTTTATGAGTTCTTTATACCAGCATTCCCCAACCTTTTTGGCACCAGGGACCATTTTTATGGAAGACAGTTTTTCCATGGACTGGGACCAGGGGATGACAGAGTGGTTTCCAAATGATTTCAGTGCATTACATTTATTGTGCACTTTATTTCTATTATTATTACATTGTAAAATATAACAAAAATAATTATACAATTCACCATATGTTAGGAACTCCTGCTCTATACTATTCCATTACATTTACACCATACCATGCTGTTTTGGTTACTATAGCCTTGTAGTATAATTTGAAGTCAGATAATATGGTTCCTCCAGATTTATTCTTTTTGCTTAGGATTGCTTTGGCTATTTGGGTCATTTTCTGATTCCATATGAAGTTTAAGATTGTTTTTTCTATATCTGTGAAAACGTACATTGGTATTTTGATGGCAATTGTATTGAATATGTAAATCACTTTGAGCAGTATGGGCATTTTAATGGTGTTGATTCTTGCAATCCATGAGCATTACATATTTTTGCATTTGTTCGTGTCATCTCTGACTTCCTTCATGAGGGTTTTATAGTTTTCCTTGTGTAGATCTTTTACTTCCTTGGTTACATATATTGCTAGGTGTTTTATTTTCTTTGCAGATACCGTAAATGGTGTTAAGTTCTTGATTTGATTCTTAGATTGGCTGTTACTAGTGCATAGAAATGCTGTTGATTTGTATACAATAATATTTTTAAATGAGACTTTACTGAATTATTTTATCAATTTTAGAAGCCTTTTGGAGCAGTCTTTAGGATTTTTTAGATATAAGATCATATCATTGGGAAACAGAGATAGTTTGACCTCCTCTTTCCTGATATGGATACCTTTTATTTCTTTCTCTTGCTTGATTGCTTTGGCTAGGAGTTCAAGTACTATGTTTAATAGAACTAGTGCGAGTGGACATCCTTATCTTTTTCCATTTTTTAGGAGGCATGCTTTCAACTTTTCCTCATGAATTAAACAAAAGTTTATTATTTGAGAAGATAAACTAAACCAATATGTCACTAGCTAAATTCACCAGAAATAGAAGAGCAAGGATTGAAATAAGCTCAATCAGAAATGAAAAAGGAGACATTACAATTGATCCCAGAGAAAGACAATGTATCATCCATAACTACTATGAAAATCTCAATGCAAAAAAAACTAGAAAATCTAGAGGACATGAATAAATTTTTGGAAACACGCAACCTCCCAAACATGAATCAGGAAGAATATTGTAACCTGATAATTGTTTTTATGGTTGTGAGCTTGTCATATGTGGCTTTTATTATTCTCAGATATGTTCATTCTATGCCTAGTTTGTTGAGGGTTTTTAATCATGAGGTGGTGCTAGATTCTATAAAAAAACTTTTTCTGCATCTATTGAGATGATCTTAAGGTTTTTATATTAAATTCTGTTTGTTTGATATATCACATTTCTTCATTTGCATATGTTGAACTATCTTTGAATCCCTGGGATGAAACCCACTTAATTGTGGTGAATTATCCTTCTGATATGTGGTGGAATTCTACTTACTAGTATTTTTTTGAGGATTTTTACATGTAGTTTCAGGAGGGATATTGGTGTGTATTGTTTGTTTGTTTATTTCTCCTTTCCTGGCTTTGTTACCTTGGTGATATTGGCTTTGTAGAATTAGTTTGAGAGGATTCTCTGTTGATGTTATGGAACATTTTCTGTGGGACATGTACTAATTCTTATTTTTAGGTGTGGTAGAATTTGGCTATCAATCAATCTGGTCCTGGGATTTTTGTTGGTCGTGGTGTTGTGAGATATTTTTATTACTGTTTCACAGTCATTACTCATTATTGGTTTGTTTAGTATTTCTATTTGTTCCTGATTCATGGTTAGGAGGTTGTGTTTATAAAAAAGTATTCATGTCCTGTAGATTTCCTAGTTTGATTGCATTGAGGTTTTCATAGTAGTCATGAATGATACATTGTCTTTCTCTGGGATCAGTTACAATGCCTACTTTTTCATTTCTGATAGAGCTTATTTCAATCATTTTTCTTCTAGTTCTTATTAGTCTAGCTAGTGAAATATTGGTTTTGTTTAAAAAGAACCAACTTTTGTTTCATTAATATTTTGTACTGTTTCTGTTTTCTTTTTTGTTTAGTTATGATCTGAGCTTTGTTAGTTCCTTTCTTTCTGCTAGATTTTGGCTTGGTTTGTCATTCTTTTTCTAGTTCCTTGATGTGTGACAATAGGTTGTTAATTTGTGATTTTCTATCTTTTTGATATAGGCATTTAAGGCTATTAACTACTCTCTTGGCACTTCTTTGGTTGTATCCTCCAAATTTTTTAAGCTTCTGCCATCTTTGTTGTTCAATTTTTTAAAATTTTTCTTAATTTCATCGTTGACCCAAGTCTTTCTCAGCATCAAGTTGTTTAATTTTTATGTACTTATGTAGTTTTGAGAGTTCGTCTTGGACTTGGTTTCTAGTTGTATTTCGTAGTCGTCTCAAAGGATACATGATATGATAATCAGTTTTTCTATATTTACTGTAATTTATTTTATGGCATAACATATGATAGATCTTGGAAAATGTTCTATGTGCTGATGAGAAGAATGTATATTCTACAAATTTGGAGTAGAATATTATGTAAATATATGTTAGGTCTATTTGTCCTGAAGTCCAATTTAAGTCCAGGTTTGTTGATAATTCTGCATGAATTATCTCTCCAATTCTGTCAGTGGAGTGTTGAAGTCTGTGGCCATTATGATGTTGCTATCTATTTATTTCCATAGATCTAGTATGATTTGTGAATCTGGAAACTCCTGTGTTAGGTACATATGCATTGAGCATTGTTATATCTTCTTACTGAATTTATTTCTTTATCATTATGTAATGACCATTTTGGTCCTTTTTTAACCATTTCCCATTTAACATCTACTTTGACATGAAAATAGATACACCTCCTTGCTTTTGGTTTCCATTTGTGTGAATTATTTTTTTCTGCCCCGTCACCTTGAGTCCATCAGAATTGTTTGTTGAATTGATTTCTTGAAGACAGCATATGTTTGGGTTGTCTTTTTTTTTTTTCTAAATTTTAAATTTTGATTTAATTTTTTTTTTATTTCGGCATATTATGGGGGTACAGATTTTAAGGTTTGAATAAATGCCCATTTCCCCCCTCCCCCCAAAAGTCTGAGTATGGTTCAGCCAATCCTTTAAGTGGAGCATCAAAAATTTTTACATTCAGTGTTATTATTGATATGAGTAATACTCTCCTGCACATCATACTGATCATTACCTAGTTGTTTTGTTTTCTCCCTTGTGTTATTGTTTTATAGTACATGTGAGTTTTAAATTTTAGTTGATTTTACACTGGCAGGTGTCAACTGTTCTGTTCCATGTATAGAGCACTTTAAGCATTTCTTTTGGGGAAGGTCTAGTAGTGGTAAATTCCCTTAGTGTTTGCTTGCCTGCAGAAGACTTTATTTCTCCTTTATTTATGAAATTTAGTTTTGCTGGGTACAAAATTCTGGATGGAAGTTATTCTCTATAAGAAGAATAAAAATAGATCCCAATCTCATCTGGCTTATACAGTTTCTACTGAGAAACCTGCCATTAGTCTGACAGGTTTTCCCTTGTATGTTATTTGATGCTTTTTATCTCATTTCTTCTAGCATTTTCTCCACTTTGACTTTGGCCAGACTGATGAGTATGTGCCTTGGTGATGTTCTCTTTGCCATGAATCTTTCAGGTGTTCTCCATGAATCTTCCAGGTGTTCACCGACATTCTTTTACTTGGGTGTCTAAATTTCTGACAATAGTGGGGATTTTTTCCTTGTTTATTCCCTCAAATAGTTTTTCTATGCTTTTTGCTTTCATATTCTCCCTTGGAGATACCTATAATTCTTATGTTTGTTCACTTTAAATAGTCCCATATTTCTCAGAGAGATTGTTCATTCTTCTTGATTATTTTTCCCATTTTTTATTGACTGGGGTAACTTGAAAGCCTTGTCTTCAAACTCTGAAATTCTTTCTCCTGTTATCTTCCACTATATTTCTAAATTCTCTAAGTGACTCTTTAATTTCCAAAAGTTCTGTTATTTTGTTTATCTTATTAATCATTTTAGTGAATTTTTCATTCATGTCTTGATTTTTAAAAATTTATTTTTGTTGGTTTCAACTTTCTCATCAATCTCATTGATGTTACTTTCCTTCCATATTCTGGTACTATTACATGATTTCTATCCCTTTCTTGAACTTCTTATTTTGTTTATGTATTGTCTTTCTGAATACATTGAGTTATTTATGTTTTCTCTTGTAGCTGTCTGAACTTTCTTAAAATATGTGTTTGAAGTTATTTGTCAAGCATAGATCTTTGCTTCTTTTAGCTCAGCTACTAGAACATTTGTGTGTTCTTTCAGTAGTGTCATATTTCTTTGATTGTTTGTGTTCCTCAGAGTCTTTTATTATTATTCTTTATTTTTTTTAGTTCAGAATATTATGGGGGTATAAATATTTGGTTACATGAAATGCATTTGCCTCACTCAAACCAGGACCACAAGCATGTCCTTCCCCCATACAGTGTGCCCTGTCTCTGTTAGCTGTGGGTTTACCCACCCCACCCCCTCTACCCCATATCCTCCCACCCCAACACCAGTGAGTATTGCTACCATGTAATCACCTTAGTGTTGATAAATTAGTACCAGTTTGATGGCAAGTGCATGTGGTGCATGTTTTTCCATCCTTGTGACACCTCATTTTGAAGGATGGGCTCAGTCTTTATCTAGGATAACATAAGAGTTGCTAGATCACCATTGTTTTTTGTGGCTGAGTAGTATTCCATGGTATACATATACCATATTTTATTAATCCACTCATGCATTGATGAGCACTTGGGCTGTTTCCACATCTTTGCAATTGTAAACTGTGCTGCTATAAACATTTGAGTGCAGATTTCTTTATTATATAATGTCTTTTTTTTCTTTGGATAGATGCCTAGTAGTGGGATTGCTGGATCAAATGATATTTCTATTTTTAGCTCTTTGAAGTATCTCCAAATTACTTTCTACAGGGATTGTACTAATTTGCAGTATGACCAGAAGTGTAAGAGTGTTATAATCTCTCCACATCCATGCCATCATTAGTTTTTTGGGGACTTTTTGATAGAGGCCATTCTCTCTGGAGTTAGGTGACATCTCATTGTAGTTTTGATTTGCATTTCCCTAATGATTAGAGACATTGAGAAATTGTTTATATGTTTGCTGGCCATTAGTCTGTCTTCTTTTGAAAAGTTTTTATTAATTTCTTTGCCCATTTATTGATGGGGTTGTTTGATTTTTTCCTGTTGATTTTCTGAAGTTCTATGTAGATTCTTGTTATCAGCCCTTTATCGGATGTATAGAAAACAAATATTTTCTTCCATTATGTAGGTTGTCTACTCAACTCTAATGATGGTTTCCTTGGCTGTGGAGAAGTTTTTTAATTTGATCAGGTCCCTTTTGTTTATTTTTGTTGCTACTGTGATTGCTTTGGGGGTCTTCTTTATAAATTTTCTACCTAGGTCAAGGTCTAAAAGAGTCTTCCCCACATTTTCTTCCAGAATTCTTAAGGTTTCACACCTTAAGTTTAAGTCTGTTATCCAATGTGAGTTGATTTTTGTGAAGGGTGAGAGGTGGAGATCCACTTTCAATCTTCTGCATGTGGATATCCAGTTTTCCCAGCACCACTTATTGAATAGAGATTCTTTTCCCCAATGTATACTTTTGTCTGCTTTGTTGAACATTAGATGACAATATGAGGGTGGTTTTATATATGGGATCTCTGCCCTATTCCAAAGGTCTATATCTCTGTTTCTGTGCCAGTATCATGCTATTTTGGTTACTATGGCCTTATACTAAAGTATGGCAGACTGACGCCTCCCAATTTCTTTCTTTCTTTCTTTCTTTCTTTCTTTCTTTCTTTCTTTCTTTCTTTCTTTTTCTTTTTTTTCTTAAGTTTTCTTTGGCTATACAAGCTCTTCTCTGGTTCTAGACAAATCATAGAATTATTTTTTCTAAATCTGTAAAGAATGATTGTGGAATTTTGATGAAAGTCAGTAAAACCTGTAGGAGGTGACTGCTTCCTCAAATGTGAAAACAGCCATTTAAGACTTCAAGGAAACAGGACATTCTCTTGTGGGTCATATCCCACTTCACTGCCCCCCCCCCCCCAGCAAGTGCAGTGGGATATGACCCACAGGAAACGTCCTGTTTCCTTGGAGTCTTAAATGGCTGTTTTCACATTTGAGGAAGTAGTCACCTCCTACAGTTTTTACTAGTTTGTTTTTATAAGGATAATACAGAGTGCCAAAAGTAGACTTGATCAAGCAGAGGAAGGAATATGTCAACTGAAAGATTGGTCACTGGAATTATCCAGTCAGAGGAGAAAAAGAAAAGAATAGTGAACATGACTGAAGAAAGCATGTGGAACTTTGGAAATCACCGAAAGAACTAATTAATAGATTACAGGAGTTTCATAAGTTGAAGAGATAGAAAAGGGAATAGAAAGCTTATTTAAAAGTTACTGTCTTAAAAGTTCCCCAAAATGGAGAGATATGGACATCTAGATAAATGAAGTTCAATATTCTTCAAAAATGTTCAACCCAAAGAACACTTTATAGAAACACATTATAAACACTGTCAAAAATCAAAGACAAATAAAGGATCATAAAAGCAGCAAGAGAAAGGAGACTCATAATGTACAAGGGAACCATTATAAGTCTATCAGTGAATTTCTCAGCAGAAACTTTGGAAGCCAGGACAGTTCAGGATAATATATTGAAAGGGCTGGGGGAAAAGACCCTGCCAACCAAGAATATTATTCCTGGCAAAACTACATTTAGAAATGAAAGTGAGATAAACACTTTGCCAGACAAACAAAAGCTAAGAGAGGTTATAACTCCTAGACTTACCTTACCAGAAATGCTAAAGAGTTCTTCAAATCACTTTCAACTCCACTCTGGAGGTTAAAAAAGAAAAGTATTAAAGATAACTATAGTTCCAATAACTTGTTAATGGATGTAAAGTATTAAAAAATAAAACAAAAAGTATAAAATGTTGAGGACAATAAAAGTATACAGTTTTTGTTGCATGCAGTTGAAGTTGTTAGCAGCTAAAAGTAGAGAGTTATAACTCAAAGATGTTCATTGTAAGCCTCATGGTAACCTTAAACAAAAACCTCTGGTAGATACAAAAAAGAAATGAAAATTATAAGCTAACATCCCTGATGAATATAGATTCAAAATCCTCAAAAATACTAGCAAACTGAATACAAAAGCCTATTAAAGGATCATACACATGACCAAGTGGCATTTAATCCTGGGATGTAAGGATAGTTCAACATAAGCAAAACAATAAATGTGAATGACAGATAAAAACCATGTGATCTTTTCAAAAGATACAGGAGAAACATTTGAAAAAAAGTATAAATTTTTTCATGATAACATTTTTGGACAAATTTAGTACAGAAGAACCATACCCCTACACGATAAATACCTTCTTTGATAAGCCAACTGCTAATATTGTATTCAATGGTGAAAAACAGAAAGTTTTTTCTCTAAGATCAAAACCAAGAATGCCCATTTTCATCACTTCTATTCAACATAATACTGAAAGTCCTAATTAGAGTAATTAGGCAAAAAAGAAATTAAAGGCATGGAAATCAGAAAAAAAGAAGAAGCAATAATGTCACTGTTTGTTTATATCACCTTATATAGAGAAAACCCTCAGGACTCCACACACCAAAGAAACCTGTTAGACTAATAAACAAATTTAGTAAAGTTGCAGGATACAAAGTTAACATGCAAATTCAGTTGCATTTCTATATACTGACAGCAAAGTATCATAAAATAAATTAAGAAAACAATCTCACTTATAATAACCATAAAAAGTAAAATATTTAGGAATAATTTTAAGGAAGGAGGTGAAAAATCTCTACATGGAAAATTATAAAACCTTGATGAAAGAAATTAAAGAAGACAAATGGAAAGTTATCCCATGTCCATGGATTGGAAGAATTAATATTGTTAAAATATTCACAATACCCAAAGCAATCTAGAGATTCAGTGTAATGTCTATCAAAATTCCAATGGTATTTTTCACAGAAATAGAAAAATCAACCCTAAAATTCATATAGAACCATAAAAGTTCCAAAATAGTTTTGTAGTCTTGGGCAGGAAGAACCAAGCTATAGGCATCACACTTCCTGATTTCAAATTATATTGCAAAGCTCTAGTAATCAAACAGTATCATACTGCTATAAAAACAAACACATAGATCAATGGAACAGAATAGAAAGACAAGAAATAAGGCCACTCATATATGGTCAATCTTCACCAGACTCATAAACTCAATACACAATGGGAAAAGGCCAGTCTCCTCAATAAATGATGTTGGGAAAAATGCACATCTACATGCAAAATAATGACATTAGATGTCTAACTTACACCATACACAAAAATCAACTAAAATGGATTAAGAAATTAATTGTAAAACATGAAAGTATAAAACTCCTAGGAGAAAATATAGGGTAAATCACTATCACATTGGTTTTGGCAACAAATTTTTAGATATAACCAAAACATAGGCAATGAAAACAAAAATAAACAACTGGGACTACATTAAACTAAAAATGTTTGCACAGCAAAGATAACAATCAACAAAATGAAAAAGCAACCTACAGAATATGAGAAATATTTGCAAACCATATATCCAATAATGAGTTAATATTCAAACTATATAAGGAAGTCATACAACTCAATAGCAAAAAAAAAAGTAACAATAAAAAACAGACAAAGAAATAACATTCATCAGGTGTTGGGCAGATGGGAGGGGGGAGGAGGGGATGGGTATATATATACATAATGGGTGCAGTTTACACTGTCTGGGAGATAGACATGCTTGAAGCTCTGAGTCGGGGTGGGGGGCAAGGGCAATATACATAACCAAAACATGTGTACCCCCATAATATGCTGAAATAGAAAAAAATAATTTAAATAGATATTTTCTAAAGAAAACATACAGATGTCCAATAAATATATGAAAAGGTGTTCAACATCACTCATCATCAGAGAAATGAAAAACAGCACCACAATGAGATATCTCCTTACTGTGGGTTTGATTTTGTTAGGATAGCTACTATGAAAAACACAAAAGATAAGAAGTGTTGGTGAAAATATGGAGAAAAGGGATCCCTCGTATAGTGTTGGTAGGAGTGTAAGTTGGTATATCCATATAGAAAATAGTAGTGAGGCTCTTCAAAAAATTAAAAGTAGCCCTCCTAAATGAACCAGCAATCCCATTTCCAGGCATATATATGAAGGATATGAAATCAGTATATTGAAGACATATCTGTACTCTCAAGTTAATTGAAGCATTATTCAAAGTAGTCAAGATATGTAAAGAAGCCACATGTCCATTGATGGGTGAATGGATAAAGTGAATGTGGTGTAGATGTGTGTGTGTATGTATAATGGTATATTATTCAGCTTTAATAAAGAAGCAAATCATTCCATTTGTGACTACATGGATGTACTTGGAGGATATTAGGCTAAGTGAAATAAGCCAAACACAGAAAAACACATAATACATTTTCCCACTTACATGAGATATCTAAAATATTCAACCTCATAGAGAAAGAGATTAGAATGATCATTACCAGGGGTAGAGGGTGGGGGAAATGAGGAGATGTTGGTCAAAGTACACTGACTTTCAGTTATAAGATGAACAATTTCTAGAGACCTAATGTACTGCATGGTGACTATCGTTATTAATACTGTATTGCATACTTGAAATTTGCTAACAGAGTAGATCTTAAATGTTCTTAACACACAAAAAACAATGGTAACTATATGAGGTGATATACTATTAATAATTAGCTTTATTTTGGTAATCATTTTGCAATATATGTATATTAAAATGTTTCATTGTACAACTTAAACACAGTTTTTATTTGTCGATCATACCTCAACAAAGCTGTAAAAATTGTAAACATTTCTCCTTTAGAAGAAAATATTGAAAGCAGATGAACCAAAGCTACTGCTGAGGTCATCTTAGGCTAGAGAAGATAATAGTATTTACATAAATTGATATGGAAAAGAAGAGCTAGGATATATAAATTCTTCATAGAAGAAAGAATATTTTTCTGGGTAGATCAGACAATTCCTTCCTTATGATTAGAGGGAAAATAACTATGATACATAAAGTCAGTACAGAGCTCTACTCCCTTCTGGCCCCTATTCTAGTAGATCTGTGGAAGCAAGAAGTGGTAACCAGGGGTGCTTGAAGGGCAGAGTAAGGCCTCCATGCCAAGTTTCCTACTTCTGCTCTGTCAACAGACTATCAGTATTTGAAGGAACCTATCCTAATTCCTAAAGTCAAATCCTTAACCCTATGATAACAGATTTAAAGAAGCATTCTAATTTGGCTATTTCTTTCCTTTCTTTTTTTCTCTGTCTTTCTTGCTTGCTTGCCTTCTTGCTATCTTTACTATGCCTTACACGTTTCTTGTCTTATTTCCTTTTATTTTTATTTCTCTTTATTTTATTCTTTTATTCCTCTGATACGCTTTCTTATCTTTATTTTTCTCTCTTCATTTTTAAATTTCTCTTATTTCTCTATTTCTTTCTCTTTCAGGTACTTCTCTCTCTCCCTCCTTTTTCTCTCTTTCTATAATCTTTTTGTTCTTCTTGCCTCTCATTCTCTCTCTTTTATTCAACCCTTTTTAAATATTTTCTTATTTTATTCTCTCTGCCCCCTTTGCTTTTCCTCTTTTCCTTTTTACTTTTCTTTTTCCCTTCTTGCCTTTATTCTGTCTCCTATTTTTTCTCTTTCTTTCACATTTTTTTCTCTTTTCTTACTCTTTCCTTTTCTATTTTTTCTCTGCCTTAAATGTAACCTATAACATTCATATTCAAAACAGAAAAAGAAAACTAAACAATTGGGATTGTGTAAAAGTGAAACTCTTCCCACTCACTTCCAGCTCCCTCAAGGTAACCATAATTTGATTTTCCCTCTTTCATACCTTTTTCTGTGGACTTAGACAGAGAGAGAGAGAGAGAGAGAGAGAGAGAGAGAGAGAGAGAGAGAGAGAGAGAGAGAGAAATGACAGAGTGACTGACATGATTTATTTGATCATTGTTGTGTGTTTTGACCAAAATACTAATTTTTCTGCATTTTTAAAAGTTTAGCACTTTTGAAGACATATTTATATGTCCCCTATATACAGTTCTACTTCATATCTTTTAAAAGTTCCATAGTATATAATTATCTGGATGGAGAGACATCATCACAAAATAGTTATACTTTCCATTACAGAAATCGGACATGGAGTTTGATCTGACTCTTACACTTACTAGCAATGCCATCTTAAACACTATCTTTGCTTTCTTTAAGCCTCAATTTATTCATCTGTAAAGTGGAGAATATAATAGTATCTACTGACCAAGATGTCCTTAATGTTCCCTTCAGGTTAATTAAACTTCAGACAGGTTTCTTCCTGACTTTAGGCCCTTGATCTCCCTTTTCTTAAGATAATTTACTTTAAAAAGTTGTAATTGTAAAATTCTTCCTCTGCCTTTTTGAGATATAAATCTTCTTAAAAGCCTCTTGACAGTTTTACAACCCAGGGATGTCTTTTTCAAGGACCCAGGAGTCATCCCTTTGAAATGTAATCATTAAGAAATATAGTACCCCTTTCTCTCAATGTCTGTGGGAGAGTGGGAGCCTAATTTTGGTGGGTGCCTTGTTCCAAGTTGCAAAACTAGCTCCTTTCATAAAAATATGAGAAGCTTAGTTTTCCTTTGGTTAAAGCCAATTGACAAACACAGATGACCTATGACTTCCCTTCTAACAGTACTTTTCCCTAGTTCATCCCAGTGCTTACAAATCCTGTTTTTTCAGCACAGTTGAGTTCAGAATTAGTTCTGATCTCTTTTTCCCATTGCAATAGTCTTGAATAAAGTGTTCCTTACCTGTGTAATTTTGTTTGGTACAATTTCTGCTTTGACATTACTTGATGAAGCTGTTGAGAAGAATAAATGAGATAATATATATAAAGCACTCATTGGAGTGCTTGGTCAATATTATGTGCTCAGTAACTATCAATTATTTTAACTACGATAACTGATTTAACTATTCCCATATTGAGTAACATTTTTTATTATCTCCAAAAATATTTTCACTTTACAGTACTGAATTAACACGTCAGTATATTTACTTTGTTACAATTGTGCAAGTATTTCTGTAGGTTATTTTTTCTAGAATTACACTATATTTGATTTTACAATTTAGTAGAAACTCAGTAGTGGATTTCAAACCTCATGAAGAAGTTATCTTCTTTGAGGTGAAGCCTCAAGGCTTAGACAGTGAGTTTAGTGAAGGACAAGAAGTAATGAAGTGGTTTAAACTGAATTCCCAAACTTCTGCTTGGGAAAAGTCGGCTCTACTCTTGTTTGTTTTATATATTGGAGTTTAAAGTACAGTTTTCTGGAAAACAAAATACTAAGAGTTTCTATTGCTGAAAACAACAACAAACTGCTCAAACATTTGTCAGGGAATAAGATCCAAGGAATTGTGTTTTTAATAATCTTTTCAGGAATTCTGATAAATATTAAATTTGATAACTAGTAGGAAACTTAAGAACATGGGCTTAGAATCAGATGCATCTGGGATTCCAAAGCTTAAATCCTAGGTTCAAATATACCCACTTATAAGCTGTAATAATCCCTCCCAATCCATCATGCGTATCATTGCTAATGATCTGGTTTTATATAATTTACCTTCAACTACATACACTATGCTTAATCAGATATCTACCCTTCCTCAGTGTTACCAATCCCACTTCCCTATAACTGTCTTTGTGGAAGTGACTATTGAGAACCAGTTCATCTCCCCTTCTCCCCATGCTAAGTCTGCTGCTCCCACATGGCTGACAGTCCTTCTGCCAAATTGTGTTAGACATGTTGATGTTTGACTAATCCAGTAGCTCACAAACTTTGATACACATTAGAATATCTTTGATACACATTATAATTTCCTGGGGAGGTTTTAAAAATATTGAGTCCCAGGTCATAGTCCATACCAATTAAATCAGAGTGTCGGTGTGAAGTCCAGGTATCAGGAGTTTTTAAATACCCCAAATGACTCCAGTTTGCACAATAATTGGACAGAACTTCTGTTTGGTAGTCTGATGTGAGTTACTTACCAAATGTTTTGGTCAGCTAGCTGCTAGTGCTCAAGTTAACAAACAGCTGCGAAACTTCAATGGAAAAAAAAAATATTAGAGCTCACCTTTCAGCAGAATCCCAGCAGTCCCATCACAGAGATCTTAACCTGTCCCTGCCCTAGTATGGAGGACTCTCCCATATCCCATCTATTACATCAGGAGCAATAATTTGTTTGTGGGGGAAGTGGCTCTGGGAAGTCTTCAAAGAGAAAGTTACATTTGCACTAGCCTAGAAGGATGGAAAGGACTTTCACAGGTGCAGAGATAGAGAAAATGTGCATTTAAGCAAGTGACAACGGTTTAATTAAAAGGTATGAAAGCTGAAGAGCACAGAGTTAGATGTTTTTATATTTTATTAGTGCTTCTCAAAGTGAATCTGAAGAACTACTGCATCAAAATCTTCTGGAGGTGAGGACCAGACATCTGCATATCTACCAAGTTCCCAGGATAATTCTGGAGTTTGACCTCTATCTAAGGGACAGGTGGATATCATTACAATGGGAAAAAATGACTGGAGTTCACCTTACCTTGCAGTCCCTTTTCTCCCACAGACTTGCTAGCTTCTACATTACACTGCCATTGGTTTTTTTCTGCCCCCTCATGGATAGAGTTGGAAGTATCCTTTTGTTTCCCATCCAGTTGCTGTGTTTGGCCTTGGAAAGCACCTTATCCTTGTGTTTTGCATCCAGCAAGCAAGGTTGGTAACATTAGAGAGATTTGGGGGACATCTCTCTTCTGTCTTTCCGTATTTTTGGAAAAAATGAATCTCTTCTTAGCTATGTCTAGGAAATCTGATTTCATAGCCTCCCTGGATCACTTATTCCTGTAGTAAAGAGTATAGGATTTTGAATGGTGGGCCACGGATAATGTTCTTTAGGAGTGGAAATTTTGTGCTAGAGAGTAACTTGCTGGAAATGGATTTGGGGAAGATTAACCTGAAAGAAGCAGACAGGGTGGATTGATGAGTGACAAATTGGAGCGGGCCCGGGACAAGTCGGCCACTAAGCAGGACAGGCAGTGGCGGCAAAAACACCCGGAGGGCCAGATAAATGTGCTAGGCAGCTGGCATGTGGCCCATGGGTCGTAGTTTGAGGACGCCTGCCTACTCATATGGGGATGGATACTGAACTATGCTGGCTATTCATTTATCATGTCTTCTGGAGCATTGTCTCCAGAAGACAACTCTAATAGCAAATATTAACTATAGGAAATAACATGAATTCATCATTAACAATTATCTCCAGGTACAATACCCACTACCTGATCAGATACATTAGCTCTTACCAGGTAATGGAAAGGCCTGTGAGTATGGTGCTTATGACATTTAAAAAGTGGTAATTAGTTGGTAGGAGCTTGAGACTGCTGTGTAAGATGTTACTTTGGGGGAATCAAAGTCACCTTCAGGCATCATGAGAGCCTTGGGCTCCTCAACCAGAAGTAGTAACAATAATTCATATTTATTTAGTGGTTGCTTACTATGTGTGAGACACTAATCAAAAATTCATATGTGTATTAAGTCACTTAATCCTCACATCAATCTTATGAGATGGTAGGTACTATTATTATCCCCATTTTATAAGAGAGAAGTAGGAGGCATATAGAGGTTGAAATAAGGGAGTAAGAAAGTAAGGGAGCCAAGATTTGGACCACAAAAATCTAGCTTCTCACTCATGTTCTTAACCCCAATGTTATAATATCTGGATAAAATTGTTTTTTTAAAAAAGATTTGTCTGGCATAAATATGTGGCCCTAAAGCCTCCAGGATCCCTGAGATCTTAAGGGTTTAATGTCATGCCTCCAAAATGATCCAGGAAGAAACTCTATTAAAAGGATCTGGCAGAACCCTCCAAGATAGAGAAAGAATAGTTGGGAGAGCAATGGAAAAGAAATGAAGATAACAGTTATAGCACAAAGAGCAGAGCAAGAGAAACAAGGTTGGTGGAGAGATCTTTGGAAGATGAAGGATGTCCAAGGAAGACTTTTTATAGGTTGACAGGTGAAAAATAAATATGTTGTATCAATCATTGATTCCATATTTGCACATACCAGGCTATTAGTAAGAGTTATTTCTGGTAATAGGCCATTTATTTACATCTTTCCTAGGTACTTTGGAAGTCAGGAATAATGCAACAATGTTTCTGCTATGATACTAAATCCTTTTGTCATACAGGCATGCCCTAAATCAGGTGGAGAGAAATACAGTGCTGTAGTAAATAATGAATAAATTAGACAATCTAAACAGTAAGATATGAAAAGAGCCTATAGCATTAAATTTACTAATGTGCCATTTCCTCCTATCTGACACACTAACATACCTTAAGAATGATTATCTAAATGTTGGCATGGATACAGAGAGATAGGGACACTCCTACACTGCTGGTGGGACTGCAAACTAGTGCAACCTCTGTGGAAAGCTATATGGAGATATCTTAAGGAGATACAAGTAGATCTACCATTTGATCCAGCAATCCCATTATTGTGCATCTATGCAAAAGAAAAAAGACATTCTATAAAAAAGACATCTGCACTCGAATGTTTGTAGCAGCACAATTCACAATTGCAAAGATGTGGAAACAACCAAAATGCCCATCAATACATGAGTGGATTAATAAAATATGTTATATGGATACCATGGAGTACTATTCAGCTACAAGAAACAATGGTGATATAGCACCTTTTGTGTTTTCCTGGATAGAGCTGGAACCCATTGTGCAAAGTGAAGTATCCCAAGAATGGAAAAATAAGCACCACATGTACTCACCAGCAGATTGGTTTACTGATCGACACCTAAGTGCACATATAATAATAACATTTATCAGGCTTTGGGCAGATGGGAGGGGAGAGGAGGGCGATGGGTATATATGTACATAATGAATGTGATGAACACCATCAAGGGGGGTGGAGAGGGCAAGGGCAACATACATATATAACCTAAACATGTGTACCCCTATAATATGCTGAGATTTTTTTTTTGGCATTTTATTTATTTATTTATTTATTTATTTATTTATTTATTAATTTTTTTTAATTTTGGCATATTATGGGGGTACAGATTTTAAGGTTTCAATAAATGCCCATTTCCCCCCCCAAAAGTGTGAGTCTCCATCATGACCATCCCCCAGATGGTGCACATCTCACTCATTATGTATGTATATACCCGCCCCCCACCCCCCTCCCACCTCCCCAATACCCTATTACTGTAGCACCTATGTGTCCACTTAGGTGCTACTCAGTTAATACCAGTTTGCTGGAGAATATATCTGGTGCTTGTTTTTCCATTCTTGGGATACGTCACTTAGTAATATGGGTTCCAGCTCTAACCAGGAAAATATAAGATGTGCTATATCACCATTGTTTCTTAGAGCTGAATAGTACTCCATGGTATACGTATACCACATTTTACTAATCCATTCTTGGATTGATGGGCACTTGGGCTGTTTCCACAGCCTTGCGATTATGAATTGTGCTGCTATAAACATTCGAGTGCAGGTGTCTTTTTTGTAGAGTGTCACTGGATCATTTGGGTAGATGCCCAGCAATGGGATTGCTGGATCAAATGGTAGGTTCACTTGTATCGCTTTAAGGTATCTCCATATTGCTTTCCACAGAGGTTGAACTAGTTTGCAGTCCCACCAGCAGTGTAGGAGTGTTACTCTCTCTCCGCAACCACGCCAGCATTTATTGTTTGGAGATTTTTTGATAAAGGCCATTCTCACTGGGGTTAAGTGATATCTCATTGTGGTTTTGATTTGCATTTCCCTGATGATTAGAGATGTTGAGCATTTCTTCATATGTCTGTTGGCCATTCTTCTGTCTTCTTTAGAAAAATTTCTGTTCAAGTCCTTTGCCCACTTTTCCATGGGGTTATTTGTTTTTTTCTTCCTAATTTTCATGAGTTCTAAGTATATTCTAGTTATCAGTCCCTTATCGGATGCATAGGATGCAAAAATTTTCTCTCATTCTGTAGGTTGTCTGTTTACTTTCATGACTATTTCTTTGGCTGTGCAGAAGCTTTGTAGTTTTATCATGTCCCATTTATTTATTTTTGTTGCTGCTGTGATTGCCTTTGGGGACTTCTTCATAAACTCTTTGCCCAGGCCAATGTCTAGGAGAGTGTTTCCAACTTTTTTCTCTAGAGTTCTAATAGTTTCATATCTTAGGTTTAAGTCTGTTATCCAGCGTGAGTTGATTTTTGTGAGAGGTGAAAGGTGTGGGTCCTGTTTTAGCCTTCTACAGGTGGCTATCCAGTTTTCCCAGCACCATTTATTGAAGAGGGATTCTTTTCCCCAGCGTATGTTTTTGTCTGCTTTGTCAAAGATTAGATGGCTATATGAGGATGGTTTTATATCAGGATTCTCACATCTGTTCCACTGGTCAATATTCCTGTTTTTGTGCCAATACCAGATTGTTTTAATTACTACAGCTTTGTAGTATAGTTTGATATCTGGCATATTAATGCCTCCCATTTTTTTTTTGTTGCCTAGAATTGCTCTTGATATTCGGGGTCTTCTTTGGTTCCATACGAAGCGTAAAATTATTTTTCTATATCTGTGAAGAATGCTGATGGGATTTTAATAGGTATTGCATTGAATCTGTAGATCAGTTTGGGTAGTATAGACATTTTGATGATATTGAATCTGCCGATCCACGAGGATGGTATGGATTTCCATCTGTTTACATCCTCTGCTATTTCCTTCCTCAGTGTTTCATAGTTCTCCCTGTAGAGGTCTTTTACGTCCTTGGTTAAGTATATTCCTAGGTACTTTAATTTCTTTGTTGCTATTGTGAAGGGAATTGAGTCTTTAATTTGGTTCTCAATTAGATTGTTGTTGGCGTATATGAATGCCTCTGATTTCTGTGTATTGATTTTGTATCCTGAGACTTTACTAAATTCATTGATCAGTTCCAGGAGTTTCTTGGTTGAATCCTTGGGGTTTTCTAGATACAATATCATATCATCAGCAAACAGTGAAAGTTTGATCTCTTCTGCCCCTATTTGGATACCTTTGATTCCATTTTCCTGTCTGATTGCTGTAGCCAAGACTTCCAGTACTATGTTGAACAGAAGTGGAGATAGTGGGCAGCCTTGTCTGGTTCCAGTTCTAAGTGGGAAGGATTTCAATTTTTCCCCATTCAGTATGATGTTGGCTATGGGTCTGTCATATATGGTTTGTATCATTTTTAGGTATGTCCCTTCTATGCCTATTTTCTTAAGTGTTCATATCATGAAAGGGTGTTGAATTTTGTCAAAAGCTTTTTCTGCATCTATTGAGAGAATCATGTGGTCTTTGTTTTTGCTTCTGTTTATGTGGTGAATTGCATTTATAGATTTACGTATGTTGAACCATCCCTGCATCCCTGGGATGAAGCCCACTTGGTCGTGGTGGATTATTTTTTTGATAAGTGTCTGGATTTGGTTAGCTAAGATTTTGTTGAAAATTTTTTCATCTATATTCATTAGGGATATTGGTCTGTAGTTTTCTTTTTTTGTTGCATCCTTTCCTGGTTTTGGTATCAGAATAATATTCGCTTCATAAAAGGTGTCGGGGAGGTTTCCGTTCTTCTCGATGTTGTGGAATAGTTTCTGCAAGATAGGTACTAGTTCTTCTTTGTAAGTATGGTAAAATTCAGGTGTGAAGCCATCTGGACCGGGACTTTTCTTTTTAGGGAGATTTTTAATTGCTGTTTCTATTTCAGCTCTTGAGATTGGTCTGTTCAGGGAATCTATTTCCTCCTGGTTGAGCCTAGGGAGGCTGTGTGTTTCTAGAAATTTGTCCATTTCCTCCACATTTTCCAATTTGTGTGCATAAAGATTTTTGTAGTATTCATAAATTGTATCTTGTATCTCTTTGGGATCAGTTGTGATATCTCCTTTTTTGTTCCTGATGGAGCTTATTAGAGATTTCTCTTTTCTGCTTTTCGTTAGCTTAGCCAATGGTGTGTCAATTTTATTTATTTTTTCAAAGAACCAACTTTTTGTTTTATTAATCTCCTGAATAGCTTTCCTGTTTTCAATTTCGTTTAGTTCTGATTTGATCTTGTTGATTTCACTTCTTCTGATAGGTTTGGGGTTGGTCTGCTCTTCTTTTTCCAGCTCTTTGAGTCGTTTCATTAGATTGTCTATTTGTGATCTTCTTGTCTTCTGGTTATAGGCATTTATGGAGATAAACTTTCCTCTCATTACTGCTTTAGCTGTGTCCCAGAGGAGTTGATAACTTGTCTCTCCATTGTCGTTTTCTTCATAGAACTTTTTTATTTCCATCTTGATTTCTTCATTTACGAAGTAATCATTTAGTAGAAGGTTGTTTAATTTCCACGTTTTTGTGTAGAAATGTGAGTTTCTGTTAGCGTTGATTTCTAGTTTTATTCCACTGTGATCTGAGAAGGTACATGGTATGATTTCTATTTTTTTAAATTTCTTGAGATTTTCTTTGTGTCCTAGGATATGGTCAATCTTAGAGAATGTCCCGTGAGATGATGAGAAGAACGTATATTCAGTGGATTTTGGGTAGAATGTTCTGTAGATGTCTGTCAGACCCAATTGTTCTAGAGTTTTGTTTAAGTCCGTTATTTCTTTATTAATTTTCTGTTTGGAGGATCTGTCTCGTGCTGTCAGTGGGGTGTTGAAATCTCCGGCGATTATGGAGTTGCTATTAATCCATTTGCTTAGCTCCAGTAAGGTTTGCTTTATGAATCTGGGTGCACCTAAGTTGGGTGCATATATATTTAAAATTGTTATCTCTTCTTGTTGGACTGTGCCCTTCACCCTTATATAATGACCCTCTTTGTCTTTTACTACTTTTGTTAGTTTAAAAACTAAATCGTCTGAAATTAGAACTGCCACACCAGCCTTCTTTTGGCTTCTATTTGCTTGGAATATTAATCTCCACCCTTTTATTTTTAGTCTATATGCATCCTTGCAGGTTAGATGTGTTTCCTGAAGACAGCATATACTTGGCCTGTGTTTTCTTATCCATTCAGCCAGCCTATGTCTCTTGAGTGGAGAGTTTAAGCCATTCACATTTATTGAGAGAACTGATAGGTAAGGTAGATTACTGATCATTCTGTTGGATTGGATGTTGTTGCTATGATTTCTGTCTTGAGTCATTGTAATATCTGGCCTTTAATATCTTTGGGTTTTGGTTGTTTTTATATTTGTGGGTTATTATTATGATGTTCCGTGCGTAACGCTGTTTTAAGTACTTCTTATAGGGCTGGTCTTGTCTTGGTGAATTCTCTGAGCCTTTGCTTGTCTGAGAATGTTTTTATTTCTCCTTCATATACTAAGCTTAGTTTTTCAGGGAATAATATTCTAGGCTGGGCATTGCTTTGTTTCAAAAGAGTGAGAATGAGGCCCCAGTCTCTCCTTGCTTGTAAAGTCTCATTAGAGAAGTCTGATGTTATTCGAATTGGCTTTCCCTTGTATGTTACTTGCTTCTTTTTTCTTACAGCTCTTAGAAGGGCCTCTTTAGTTGATACTTTGGTCAGTCTGATGACTGCATGTCGTGACGTCTTTCTGTTTGCATTGAATCTCCCAGGGGTCCTCTGAGCTTCTTGAACTTGTATATCAAGATTTTGAGCAAGGCCTGGGAAATTTTCCTCTATTATATCTTCAAACAGCTTGTCCAACCCTTGAGTGTTGTCTTCTTCCCCTTCTTGTAACTCTATGACCCTCACATTAGGTTTCTTCACATAATCCCACAGCTCTTGTAGGCTTTGCTCTTTTCTCTTGTTTCTCTGCTCTATTTCTGTGACTGATTTATTTAATTGGAGGGTGTTATCTTCAAGCTCTGAGATTCTTTCTTCTGTTTCCTCTACCCTGTTCTTGAGACTTTCCACTGTATTTTGTAGTTCCTTGAATTGATTCTTCATTTCCAGGAGTTCGGTTACACTTTTCTTCAATGTGTCTATTTCCTTTCTCATATCCTGGAGATTTTTTGTGGTTTCTTGGTGTTGGTTATTGAGTTGTTGTTGCAGTTGGGTGAGTGTTCTTATGTTCCACATACGAAATTCCTCTTCTTTCATATTGGTTGCCTGATTTTGGTCGGTGTCCGTTTCTAGGGGGCTGGTGCTCCTCTTTGGGGGTGTGTTTTCCGTTTGGTTCTTCATATTTCCTGAGTTCTTTCGCTGATTTCTTCCCATGTCGATCAGTTGTTGTTTCTTTCCTTAAGTTATTGTTTGGGTATTCACACACCTTGTTTAGTTTCTGAGGCGTTAGGTGGTGCCTGTGGGTGAAATTGGACCACTCCCTGTATATTGAGTCAGTGGGTGCCGTGGAAAGGCTGTGCAAGGTGCCGTCCCTGTCAGTAGGTGGCGTTTGCTTGGAGGAACAGGCTATGGTGTTGATTTTGAGTCCTGTTATCTGCTCTCCTTCTGGGCGGAGCTGGGTTGGGTAAGCCTGCCCTCAGGCCCTTAGCAGGGGTCAAAGTTCTGTTCTCTGCTTCCAGGGAAAGCAGTCAGGGCGGGGCTGGAATGGTCCTGCTCAGCCAGAAAGTCTGTGTGTGGGGGTGGGGCTGTCTGAGACCTGCAGTCTGGAGCGGGCCTCGCTTCTTTCCACCTTCCCCAACTCCGCAGCTACTCCTGGGCCTCTGCCAGCAGGCCAGAACACAAGCCACCAGGCCTCCCCGGACTGTGATGCCGGCGGGGAGGTTCCCTGCACAGGAACGCCACCTGGGTTGGGCGCACGGCCTCCTCCTGGGAGGAGGGTTGCCCTCTAGGACCCGATCCGCCCCTGGAGGTACACACACCTCAGTAGGCTGTTCATGTATAACCCTTCTGTGCCCCGGGCAATGCTAGCCCTCGGTGCAGGGGATCTGGTCTGCGGGTCTGACCTCTGGGTCCCAGAGTTCAAACTGTATTCCCACCAGGGAGAGGATTTCCGGTCCTAATTCACCCACAGGGAGTCCAAGCTGGGTCGATGTCTCTCAGCCTCTGAGTTGGCACCGTTTTCCTGGGAACACGGTGCCAGCAGCACCTGGGAGGGCGGGCGGGGTCCCAAACGGGAAGGTCCCGTTCCCTGGAGGTGCCTCCGGCTGGTGACTGTATTGTCTGGGCAGCCGCGGGTAGGGTCGGCGGAGGGGAGGAGGAGGCAATATGGCGCCTGCCACGCGGCTCGGGTCCGTGCACACGGAGGTGCCCAGAGGAAGTTGGGAACCTGGTGCCATGTGTGCTACATGCTCACCGTTGGCAGGCGGTGGCAGTCTCTGGGCTCCCCACTGGGGAGCCCACCAGCAGTCCCGAATGCAGGGGAGGGGAAACAGCAAATCCACCTACCCTTGCCGCTGGTCTCCGGGCTGCTCCGGTGGTCTCAGCCTCCAGTTCTCCTCCGCAGCCTCCTCCCGTGGAGTCTCCCGGGGTCTCAGGTACCCCTTCTTCCGGCCCTTGTCTGCTGTATGCTCGTCTTCTTGCTTCTTTCCTCTAGTTTCTGCTAGAATCTGTCTTTTCTGCAGAGACCCTCTGTCTGGCGGTGTTATTCGTCCGCCATCTTCTGAGATTTTTTTTAAAAAGAATGATTGTCATCACAGGTTGTAGGAGAGAAAAAATGAATGTTTTTAGATCAGTAGATGAATTGGAAATAATCCTTTTTTAAGAGCAAAACTTAACTAAGGAAATTTATTGGTGTTTCTAAATGGTTTACCTGAAATGCCACCCACAATTTCATAATAATTTCATAGTATTAAGGACCTATAAAAATAACATGTAACATTCTAGATTTGGATTTTCCCCAAATGATAAAAAAAAATCTATTGTAGGTATTTGTTGAAGGCATGGCATATGGCCATATGAATTTATTCTTTTTCTTAAAATATTAAGAAAGATATTTTAAGAGAAAGATTTTTTCTTCCCAAGGAATTTCTTCCTTGGGAGTAAAATGTGTATCAACAAACAAATATAAATGTTGGGCCAATATATATATATCGGTTCCTACGTAGTTAAGATATATCGTCCTGCCACACTTTTCGCCCTAGATGCAAAAGCCAATATTTCAGCCCGCCGCACTAAGAGGGTTAATAACATGTGGTTTATGTATACCATGGAATTCTATTCAGCCACAAAAAAACAATGGTCATCTAGCACCTCTTGTATTATCCTGGATAGAGCTGGAACCCATTCTACTAAGTATCCCAAGAATGGAAAAACAAGCACCACATGTACTCACCATCAAATTGGTATTAACTGGTCAACACTTAAGTGCACATATAGAAATAATATTCATAGGGTGTCGGGCAGGTGGAAGGGAGGAGGAGGAGATGGGTATATAAGATGTGTATATACACACCTAATGGGTGTGGTGCACACCCTTTGGGGGATGGACATGCTTGAAGGTCTGACTCGGTTAGAGCAAAGGAATATATGTAACCTAAACATTTGTACCCCGTAAAATGCTGAAATAAAATAATTAAAAAATAACATGAAATTAGATGTATTTTTCAAAGTGTTAACCATGAGACATCCTCACTTCTGCCTTTTCTTCATAATCATTATTAATGATTCTTTGGTGTCTTTGACTTTTTATGGATAATTGAGTTAATCTTATAATGATTTCTAGTAGCTGAAGTCAAGATAAATCTCATATTACTTGATAAATCTCTGAGTCATGATAAATCTCATATTACATTATAGATGTCACTGATGTATTAATGGAGGTTTAAAAAACATGTGAATGAAATGGGTATGGGTATGACATTATTGTTACCTAAGTTTAAAGGTGACAATAATTGCTAAGAAGCCTCAAGGTTAATTCTATAGATAGTAAGTATTATGTGTACTAGTGACTACTATGTGGCAGACATTGTTCCAAGGGCTTTATGTTTACTTATTTAATCTTTGCAACAGCAATAAGATGTTGATATTCATGTTATCTCCTTAGATGAGAAAACTTAGTTCAATGTCAAACAGCTACCACATGGCAGAAGTGGGATTTGAACTCAGTCAATCAGGTTCCAGAATCCATTCTGTTAACCACTACACCACACTGTATCTTATATAAAACAACCTGGCAAAGAAAGATTTTCAAACAGTGGTGGGATGGATGTCAGATTTTGTTTGTGTCCCTTAATAAATAATATAGTGGCTTTTTCTTTTTCCTTCAGAGAATGTGTTTTCCTGCAATGTGGTAAAACTGTATTTTCTGCAAGAGCTGACCTCTGATATTTTCTATACATAACTCTGAGCCTTCTGAACCTTATGATGAGAACTGGTGCTGAGTATCTAGGAGAGCGTCATTTAAATTCTGTGTTCCTTAATAACCCTATATTTTTTTCTTTCAGCTTCTAAGCTGTTGGGAGTCATACAACTCCACAGGACTCCAGTTGAAAATTCTATTTTACATATTCATTAGGATGTGATAAATTGTTTAAGTACTAACATTTAAATACTAGAATATCGGGTCACCCTTTTAGATTTTTTATACTTTTGTTATTATATTAAATGGATAACAGACATGAATGCCCATATATTGTTTAATTTCTTACAAAGCTAACGAGCTACAATAAAATTGGTTTGTGCCTTAGCTAAATCTAAGACAACAAGGAGCAATTCATTAATGTTGGTATAAAATGCACACTAGGCAATGTTTTTATTTCCTTTATCTATTAATACCATCCTTAAAACCTGTCATTAGATTATTATTATTATTATTATTTTGAGACGGACTCCCACTCTGTTGCCCAGGCTAGAGTGCCATGGTGTCAGCCTAACTCACAGCAACCTCAAACTCCTGGGCTCAAGTGATCCTTCTGTCTCAGCCTCCCGAGTAGCTGGGACTACAGGCATGCACCACCATGCCCGGCTAATTTTTTCTCTATATATATTAATTGGCCAATTAATTTCTTTCTATTTTTAGTAGAGATGGGGTCTTGCTCTTGCTCAGGCTGGTTTCGAACTCCTGACCTTGAGCGATCCGCCCGCCTCAGCCTCCCAGAGTGCTAGGATTACAGGCGTGAGTCACCGTGCCCTGCCTGTCGGGTAGGTTATTAAATATGAAATGTCTGATTTCCTTAAGTATTAAGTTTTGCAGTTGATATCTCTGATCATTTCACATTGACACTTCTTATTGTATTTTTATTGTGGAGGTACATCCTCAGTCTTACAAGCACACATTTTGGCTTGTGATTACCTTTCACTTTTTTTAGAACAATTCTGTGAAACCATGGATAAGTCAAAATATGTGTTATTTTTGAATATGAGTTCCGTTGTGGAACCAATGCAGCAAAGACAGCTCAAAATATCAACTGTGTTTGGGAAGGATATGGCTAATGAATGCACAGTACATCGATGGTTTCAGAAGTTCTGTTCTGGTGATTTTAATCTTGAAAATGAGCCAGGTGGCCAACCTGAGACCAAGGTGGATAATAATAAGCTAAAAGCTGTAGTGGAAGCGAATTCATCTCAACCTGTGCATGAATTAGCAGCAAGGTTTGATGTTATTATTCCAATAATATTGGACCATTTGAAACAAATTTGCAGGGTAAACAAGCTGAATAGATGGTGTGAGGAGGGAGTTCCGTGTCCAGCGAGGATACCAGAGCAGGTTCCGGGAATTGAAAGAAGAGATAAGTGGCAGCAGGTACATGAGACATACTCTTTATTGTTGGGGTGATGCAGCAGCAGTGACAATATGGTAAGCACTTATATATGGCTTGGAACAATAGTGGCAGCATGCCAAGCAAAAGCATGATCACATGGGTTTTACGTAGAAGCTGACACATGGTTACATAAGTGTGCCAACTCATTGCTCACCAGAAGGCCAGTGGAAGACATACTGGCAGTCATCTTGGTTTGGCCTAAGAAACCTGTTGCCTATACAAATGGATTTCCCCTTACAGATGGGTACCCTATGAATTATAGGACCATCAGAAGAGAAATAGTCTTGAAGCTTTCCTTTCTTCGTTGTCACAACATAAATGTGAGCCATTTCTACACTGTACTGTTATGTGAGATGAGAAATGGATTATTTCTGACAATCATAAGCATTTCACACAATGGTTGCATAAAGATGAAGTACCGAAACACAGTCTAAAACTAAATATTCATCAAAAAAGCTAACGGTGTCCGTTTGGTGGTCCAGTGCTGGTATTATCTACTACAGCTTCATGAAACCTGGTCAATGAATTACAGCAAATGTCTACCACAACCAATTGGATGAAATGAGGATACTTGCCATGAAGCAGCCAACATTGATCAACAGAGACAGGCCAATTCTCTTGCAAGACCGATACTCAACCACATGTCACACAAACAACACTGCTCAAACTGCAGAGACTGGACTTGGAAACTCTCTGTCATCCACTGTATTTACCAGGGCTCACACCAACTGACTACAGCTTCTTCCAGGCTTTCGACCACTTCTTGCAAGGACAAATATTCAATTACAAGCCATGGAAAATGCCTTTTGCTATTTCATCGCCACTTGCTCTCCAGGCTTCTTTGTTGCTGGCATAAACGAGCTACCATTAAGATGGCAAAACTGTGTCAATAGTTAGGTGCATACTTTGATCAATTTTACTGCCTCTTGTTTGGGGTACAATAAACTACACTTTTGATTCAAAATCAGACATTTCATATTTAATGACCTAGTAGTTCAACCTGAGCATAGAGTTCCTTTGCTGAATTAAGGATAATTAAAAAAAAAACGTTTTAAAGCTGGAATCTTCAGTTAATAAGACTTTGTTTCTGAATTGTACTTTTTGAGGGGAAATATAAAAGCAAATCAGAAGATAACAATATGAAGGATTCATGTTTAAAAGTACTTCCAGTGTATGTTTTGGATTTTGTTCAATTTTCTACATTCTTTATTTTGTGTTAGTAAATCTTAAATAAAACCATCAAGTAGTCACTTTGTCGTATGGGCACACAAATGCTTTCTGGCTTTGCTTGCCAACCCACTCAGGCTTCTCCATCTATCTTTCTTCCAAAATGTTCTCACTACACCATAATTTCTGTACAGTAGATTCACCTGACCTCAGTTTAGCTGTTTAGAGGAAAAATTTGATCAATTAAACTTACTCATTAGGTGTGGTCAATGACTAAAATGTTTACTATGTTAGTCTTCCCAGAAGTATTTGCATTTTAAGACAGTTGCATTTTAACCTAAATAAATCTCTTATTCTAGAATCACTACAAAAATCTATTTGTCAAGGACAACTTTGCTGGTGCACTACAAATTAACCCTCCAGGAAAGTATCTAAGTTTCTCTTGTGAAGTAGAAGTTGATATTAACAGATTTTATCAAGATTTTTCAAGAAAAGCGAGTAGATGCTTAAATCCTTGAGTTCTTACAGACAACCTTTTATCTTTATTTGCTCCATTATTTTCCTAAATCTATTGTCAATGAGTATTTTGAGACCAGTTCGAAATTTTGTTTCATTTTATAAGTCATCTATTTTTTTTATTGGAATGCTTATAAGTTTCTTTCTTTGAAGTTCAATGATTTTATAAAAATCTATCTTGGTCTTAAGCATTTTCTAATAATTTTGTCAAGTACCCTTTTGATGTGCAATGTGTGCTTCCTTTATTTCAGAAAAAAGTTTTATTATGTCTGCTATATGGGGGCAATATCTGCTCTGTGTTTCAAATATATCAATTATTCCATATTAGTTCTCTACCATCTGTCTTATATATCAATCATCTTATTTGGAATCTAGATTCAAGTTCCAGTTCTGCACTTGACTGTGTGGCCTTAGACCAGTCTCATAACCTCTCTTAGCCTGTAAAATATGGTTAATTACAGTATGTGCCTTATTGGTTTGTTGTGAGATTTGAATGATATAATTGTATAAAGCACTTAGTGTGGTAGCTTATAGCTTATATTTATATTAGCTATTATTATCCAAGATTTCAAACATTAAATCTATAAAATTGAGTATTTACTCTATTACATTTATCAAAGCAGGATAGAGGATTCTGATTGTGGAAAATAACACAAAATATTTTCTTTAACCTTCCAATAAATGAAAAGATCAACCAACAAGAAAGTCTCATTTTCTAAGCAGTTTGCTTAGTCTTTATCTCAATAAACTTTATTTTAATATATTATGTTTCTTAACATAATTTTCTCATTTCCTTTGGTTTCCTCTTGCTTTGTGAACTCTTCAGGGGCCCTGAGATTAAATACTTAGAAGAAGATGTAAATGCCCTAACATATTGAGACACTGAGCATTGTTAGTCACATCTAGTCACATGAGGTTAAGGTGAGATGGCAGTGCTTGAAGCTTGAGAAAAGTGTTAGTGAACCCCAGAGCACAGATGCATAATTTAGATTGTATTTCAAACCCAGATCCAAATTAATCTGGATAGCTAGAGTACCATGTAAAGTCTTAAAAGAGTCTTTTTTTTTTTTCTTCCTTCAAGCAGTTTCTTGAGTAATTGCCTCCTTGGTTGTACAGCTGCAAATCCGATGTAGGTTATAAACACTTCATTGTGCTTAAGTTCTTTAATTCAAGCCTGGTAAGAACTTCATTGGGAGGAAATGTTCAGTGTTTTTGTAACAAGGGATTAGCAGGACCATTTATAAATACATTTTCCAGGGAAGAGTTAAAGCCATGATGCCTCAGGGTCAAATAGGAAACTGCTTCAATTACTATAATTAGGAAGTTTTCTTGCTTTGTTGCTAGTATGAACTCTAGGCTCTACTAATTACTCTTACTCTCATTTCTGTGCCCTCTACTTTTAGCTATGTCTTTACCTCTGGAGTTATTTGGGAATGAAGGTGGAAGTTGTTTTGAGGAAAGAATTTCATTTTTATTTTACTGATTAAATTTCTTGGATATGTCTCTGATTGACCACTGTAAAATCTAAACCTTAAAATCTGCGTGAAGACAGGGACTATATCTACTATATTTACCTTGGTATTCTTAATACCCAGCACAGTGCCTGGCACCTGGTATACACTCAATAAATATTCTTTGAATGAATGAGTTAATAAATAGAGACTTTCTCCTATGCGCATCTTGGCATTCTATGTCATTTGTATATAATCTCTATTGTTGTCTATCTTGAATAAATTTGTTCTCTCCCTAACAAAGATACTTTTCTTTTAAAAAACAATTGATAAATCATACATCTCTATCAGAGGGCATCATTTGGATATTTTCTATTATAGTGTGATCAGTAAGTGGTGATAAAGATTTGGAGTTCATCTAATTTTAATTGATAAATGTATATAATATCTTGGCCTCAGTTTCTCTAATATCAAAGCCAGAGACAATGGCTTATTTGGGAATATGATCCAGGGAGCAGGCATGAGGGACAGAGTTTGTGAAACAGGTAGGGGGAGAAAATCAGTACAAGGATTCTTTATCAAAGTAGCCACTCCTATAGGTGACTGGTTGCTAACTCCTGCTGAATCTTGTGAGAAGACTTAGGACATACTTCTCAGAATGACCCACTCAGGGCAAGAAAGAGGGAAGCATTTAGCCACTGAATTTCATTCCTCATCAGTCTAGGGCTTACCTTGAGAAACATTAACTTCCCTGCACTTTTAGCTTGCATTCGTGTGAGCAGTGAGCAGATTCCCATCATGGCCTGTGCTGTGATGTCAGACAAGCACAGAACAGGAAGCAAGAGGCATTTAGCACAGGCTTGAGGTGAGGCTCTCAGATTTCACCTGCACCAAGCTGGTCAAAGTCCATGGGAATGACAGTGAGCTAGCACCATTTATGCTATCCTGGATTAAGTTTAAGCTTGTTATCCAAAGTGAGGCGACACAAGATCTGGAAAATGGGCTCCACATCTACTTACCATCAAATTGGTACTGACTGATTAAAACTATGGTGCTCGAATGGTGGTAATGTTCACCAGGGATTAGGGGGCAGGAGACTCACATCATAGGGATGTGGCGAGCATTGTGGGGGGGAAGGGATTACCTCTAACCCTTCTTACGGAGAGGCAAAGATATGCAGTGTAACCAAAATGTCAAAAAAAAAAAAAAATTATCGGGTGGTGGGCAGGCGGGAGGGGGGAGGAGGAGAAGGGTGTATAATTACATAATGGGTGTGGTGCATACCACCTGGGGGTTGGACATGCTTGAAGCTCTGGCATGTGGTGGGGAGGGGTGGCAGGGGCAATATATGTAACCCTAACAATATTTGTACCCCCTTAATATGATGAAATAAAAGGAAAACAAAGTCCATGGGTAATGATTATCACAAATGTGACTGGAATAAGATGTAAGACTAAGAGATTTGAAGTAGTGCACCAGAGATGTTCTAGGTAAAGAGTTAAATGACTAAGCACTTATAAATATGCCTTGAATAATATGCTTCACATAGCATCATTGAGCCTCAAAAGAATACTTTGGCTGTAATTCAATCTCTGAATTCTGTAACTGTTTCTAAATCACACACACTTCACCCTGGTGTTTTGACATTAACAGAGCCTCAAGATTAAATTACAAGATGATAGTCAATGAAAATGTATTTTCAGGGAAGGAAAATTATGAAAAAAAACTAAATGTAAGGCAAATCAGAATTTAAAAGATATAAAGGCAAACTGCTCTCTTAATGAAAGCAATACAACTTTTCAATCATTGGGCCTATTTGTAGGTATTTCATTGAAATTAGATTTTATCTGGAAATATTTATGTTTAGCATGATATTTAAACTGTCTCTCAAAACTTGACACTTAAACACCCCCACGTACTTACAAAGTAAAGTTAGTCTCATTAACATTTAACATCAAATTCACAAGAAAGATGACTTTATTCTTTTGTTCCCTGCATAGGGTTGCCCATAGAAACCTTATAACTGCCATGCCAAACACTACTAGAAAGAATAAATACAATCACATCATAATAGCTAATAGAGAAATAGTCTTAACATTGCTACCAGAAGTCGTCATCAGAAGGGCTGTGCTCCATAATACATTTATTCATTAGGGTCTAACCTAATGAGTCATAATCAAGTAGTTTTCCTCATTTAAGTCTAATCTGCTGACAAAAATGTGATTTTCACATGTTGATCCTAAACCAGTTCCAGGATTACAAATCTTCATTTCACTTCTTAAGATGCCCTTTAAGGTGTGTTCAAGCAATAAGGGAGGAGTATATAATTTGGCCAAATCCCAAAATGTCATGTTATACTTCAAGGAAAACACAAGTGTTCATGTGGACTATGACTTCTTTTTCATCAAAACTTACTGGTGACTTTGTCAATTAGCTGAAGACCAACTTGGATCGTAAGTTATACACTGACACATTCAGGCACAAAGGATGTGGAAAAGTACATGAACCCTGTGAGTGCTATTGAGACTGCAGGTTGCTTTGGCAGGATGAATAGGAGGTTGGAGCCCAAGACAAATATGTATTTCTTCCTCCTGGCAGTTCTCAAATCAAGCACATGACATAAAATGATTTTGTGTTCATACATTTGTAGCAGATTCTATAAATGGAAGGTGGTTTCCTTGATGGCACGTGATTTCTACCAGGTGAATTGAGGAAATACCACAGATACCTCTCAGCCTCTTGCTGTTCTACTTAAGAAATGAAAATGATGAGAAACCAAGTATGTTTTTTTATTTCGACATATTATGGGGGTACAGATTTTAAGGTTTCAATAAATGCCCATTTCCCCTCCTCCCCCACAAGTCTGAGTCTCCAGCATGACCATCCCCCAGATGGTGCACATCTCACTCATTATGTATATATATACCCACCACCCTCTCCCCTCCCAGCTGCCCAATACCCTATTACTGTAGTACCTATGTGACCACTTAGGTGCTGTTCAGTTAATACCAATTTTCTGGTGAGTATATGTGGTGCTTGTTTTTCCATTCTTGGGATACTTCACTTAATAGTATGGGTTCCAGCTCTAACCAGGAAAATATAAGATGTGCTATATCACCATTGTTTCTTAGAGCTGAATAATACTCCATAGTATACATATACCACATTTTATTAATCCATTCTTGGACTGATGGGCACTTGAGCTGTTTCCACAGCCTTGAAATTATGAATTGTGCTGCTATAAACATTCCAGTGCAGGTGTCTTTTTTGTAGAGTGTCATTGGATCTTTTGAGTAGATGCTCAGCAATGGGATTGCTGGATCAAATGGTAGATTCACTTGTATCGCTTTAAGGTATCTCCATATTGCTTTCCACAGAGGTTGAACTAGTTTGCAGTCCCACCAGCAGTGTAGGAGTGTTCCTCTCTCTCCACATCCACGCCAGCATTTATTGTTTGGAGACTTTTTGATAAAGGCCATTCTCACTGGAGTTAAGTGATATCTCATTGTGGTTTTGATTTCCATTTCCCTGATGATTAGAGATGTTGAACATTTTTTCATATGTTTTTTGGCCATTCTTCTGTCTTCTTGAGAAAAGTTTCTGTTCAAGTCCTTTGCCCACATTTTAATAGGGTTATTTGATTTTTTCTTCCTGATTTTCGTGAGTTCTAAGAATATTTTAGTTATCAGTCCCTTATTGGATGCATAGGATGCAAAATTTTCTCCCATTCTGTAGGTTGTCTGTTTACTTTCATGACTGTTTCTTTGGCTGTGCAGAAGCTTTTTAGTTTCATCATGTCCCATTTATTTATTTTTGTTGCTGCTGTGATTGCCTTTGGGGACTTCTTCATAGACTCTTTGCCTAGGCCGATGTCTTGGAGGGGTTTCCAACTTTTTCCTCTAGAATTCTAATAGTTTCATACCTTAGGTTTAAGTCTGTTATCCAGCGTGAGTTGATTTTTGTGAGAGGTGAAAGATGTGGATCCTGTTTTAGCCTTCTACCGGTAGCTATCCAGTTTTCCCAGCACCATTTATTGAAAAGAGATTCTTTTCCCCAGCGTATGTTTTTGTCTGCTTTGTCAAAGATTAGATGGCTATATGAGGATGGTTTTATATCAGGATTTTCACATCTGTTCCTCTGGTCAATATTCCTATTGTTGTGCCAATACCATATTGATTTAATTACTACAGCTTTGTAGTATAGTTTGATATCTGCCATATTAATACCTCCCATTTTCTTTTTGTTGCCTAGAATTGCTCTTGATATTCGGGGTCTTCTTTGGTTCCATACGAAGCATAAAATTATTTTTTCTATATCTGTGAAGAATGCTGATGGGATTTTAATAGGTATTGCATTGAATCTGTAGATCAGTTTGGGTAGTATAGACATATTGATGATGTTGAGTCTGCCGATCCACGAGCATGGTACGGATTTTCATCTGTTTACATCCTCTGCTATTTCCTTCCTCAGTGTTTCATAGTTCTCCCTGCAGAGGTCTTTTACGTCCTTGGTTAAGTATATTCCTAGGTACTTTAATTTCTTTGTTGCTATTGTGAAGGGAATTGAGTTTTTGATTTGGTTCTCAATTAGATTGTTGTTGGCATATACTAATGCCTCTGATTTCTGTGTATTGATTTTGTATCCTGAGACTTTACTAAATACATTGATCAGTTCCAGGAGTTTCTTGGTTGAATCTTTGGGGTTTTCTAGATATAATATCATATCATCAGCAAACAGTGAAAGTTTGATCTCTTCTGCCCCTATTTGGATACCTTTAACTCCATTTTCCTGTCTGATTGCTGTAGCCAAGACTTCCAGCACTATATTGAACAGAAGTGAAGATATTGGGCAGCCTTGTCTGGTTCCAGTTCTAAGTGGGAATGATTTCAATTTTTCCCCATTCAGTATGATGTTGGCTATGGGTCTGTCATATATGGCTTGTATCATTTTTAGGTATGTCCCTTCTATGCCTATTGAGAAACCAAGTATTTGTTGCAAAAGAAATGAAGACAGAAACACAATTACGTAGCATATGTTGGCTATATAATAGCCAATTCAGAAAAGTGGTAGAGAGAGGACATAATATAGATAAAAAATATGTAGGTTCTTTGTCAATTGAGATAGGCTAGGTTATTCTGTAATATCAAACTCCAAATTCTTGGTGGCTTAAATAAAACAGGAAAGGCTTATTTCTTACTACTGTTACTTATCCAGTGTAGATTGGCCATACGGTGGAAAACAGGATGTTGAGAAACTCTGCCCCACCTAGTCCTCACTCAGGGTGATGGAAGCTCCTCTAACTTAAAATGCTGTCCACTCAATACAAAATTCCAAGGTCCACCACAACATAAGACAGAGCTGGAGAGTTGAGCATGAACATTTCCATGCTTTGTCCTGAAATTGACATGTCACTTTTGATCTCATTACATTAGGCAAAACTAGTCATATGACTTCTTCTAACATAAAAGAGGTGGAAAAGTGTAATTCTTTGTGTATGTGGAAAGAAAAGAGGACTTAATATGTTAGTGGGAGCTAGTATTGACTCCCACTATTGTCATCATAACTACCACTTTTGACTGCACTTCCTTGGGAAAATAACATTTCTGAGTCTCAGTTTCCTTACTGTAAAGTGAGGACAATAATTTCTGTCTTGGAGAAATTGTAAGCACGGAATAAAATAAATCTTTGAGTATTGGACAGAGCATCCCACATATAGTAAATATTTAGTTAATGATGGTCATTTTAACTCAGAGAGAAAACTTTCACCTCTTATAATTTATTATTTAACTACCCAGGTTTATTATCTATACAAACAAGATTCACTATCTTTAAACAAATTCTTCCCATCACTGAATATTTGGCTTGGAAATGTGTTTATAATAGTTTCCATTTGGACTCTCTAAACCTAAGGAAAGAGAATTTATGATTAATCAAAATACTACTACTGGAGGAGAGGTAAATGGCAGAGTAGGGGTGCCCTCCTGGCTCTCTGCTCCCAGAGTGAAAAGTGAAGAAAGCGGATAGCCACACTCCAGCGATCTGCACTTCCACGGAACCAGCTTCCCAAGCCTGCAGACATCCAACAGGAAACGGAGGGATAAGACCATTTACAGCCTAAAGCAAAGGTGAATCGATTATTCTTCCACAAAAATTAAGGATTCTGAGGCACACAACAGGGAGGGAGCGAGGTGTGGTTTAAGCCACTGCCAGCTGGCAGTGGCGCCAGCCCTACCTGGTGCTGAGAAACACCCCCTCCTACACCGAGCTCCACTCCCACCTAGGCTGAGAGGTGCCTGAAGTTGGTGAGAAGTGGCAGCGCGGGACTAAGCCGTGTGGAGAGAAGACTAGAGCAGGGAACACTCTGAGTTCCCCAGAGCACACAGCTGCTGCAGTTTAAGGTGGGGGAGGGTCCGAGCCCAGCAACCACTCTCCGTGCAGCAGGAACCAGAGCCCACTCGGGCATCTCCCTGCAGAACACTCCCAATTCAAAGTTAAGGGGAGTTTACACAGAAGGAGGCTTCGACTTTGGATATAGAGGAGGTTTGGGATAGCACTGAGAGGTCAGAGTGTGCAAAGTTAGACACCTCGATCCATTAGGACCCCCCTCCCTCTGCCCCTCCGGCACCGCTCCTGCCCCCCCCCTCATTCCAGCGCTGACTTGGCATTCCAGCGCTGACTTGGGCTTGGGATTTGGAGGGGAGACACAGAGAGAGCGCTGGTACACGTCCCTGCTCCACCAATTTGATATTGGACCGTTACTTGCTGCACAAGTGGCACTGACTCTGTGCTCAGAGAGTGGACTCTGCCTGGATAGGGCAGTACTACAGGGGAGATTGCCCTTGGCGGATTTAAGGCAGAGAAACATTGCCTTCCACACTCTCCTGCGACCCGGAGCCCCGCCCTGGGCTCCAAAGTCTCTGTCCCAGCCTTGGGGGCGGGGCTGAGATAGGAACTGTTCTCATTCCTTCCGCTTATCTCCACCTGTGTAATTAAGGAGACAAAAGACAGGGATTGGTGCATCCCATTGCCTGCCTACCTGCTTTTGGTCAGTCTCTCCCTGCACAGGTCTCCCGCCCGCTGTGCCCAGAGTTTGGAGCCCGCCTGGGCAGAGCCAGGCCTCATAGGAGGCTGACTTTAGTGGTTATAAGGCAGAGATATTTTACGAACCCCACATCTGGGGATTTGGGGCTAGGCCTTTGGCTCCAAAGTTTATATCTCCGCCTTGGGGGCGAAGCCGAGATAGAAACTGCTCCCGTTTCTGCTGCTTATCACCACCTGTGGAATTAAAGAGACAGAAGACAGGGCCTGGTGGTCCTGGCTGCCGGCTTCAGGTCAATTTTGCCCTGCCTGGGCAGGGCCTAGCCTAGTAGGAGGCTGGCCTTAGTGGCTATAAGGCAGAGAGACTTTACGTCCACCACCATCCCGTGTCTTGTGGCTGAGCCTTTGGCTCCAAAGTCTCTGTCCCCACCTTGGGGGCAGACCTGAGACAGGAACTGTTCCCATTCCTACCGCTTATCTCCACCTGTGTAATTAAAGAGACAGAAGACAAAGACGGGGATCCATGGGTCTGGCTACGAGCCTGCAGGCTTCAGGCCACTCTCTACCTGCACCGGTTTCCTGCGCTAAGTGTCCAGGCCCTTGAGTTTGCCTGGGCAGGGCCTAACCTAGTAGGAAGCAGCCTTTGGTGAATACAAGACATAGAGACATTACGACCCACACACTCTGGTGAAAGACAAAAAGGGTCATTATATAATGGTGAAGGGCACAGTTCAACAAGAAGAGATAACAATTTTAAATATACATGCACCCAACTTAGGTGCACCCAGATTCATAAAGCAAAACTTACTGGATCTAAACAAATTGATTAATAGCAATACCATAATCACCGGTGATTTCAACACCCCACTGACGGCAAGAGACAGATCTTCCAATCAGAAAATTAACAAAGAAATAATGGACTTAAACAAAATTCTAGAACAATTGGGATTAACTGGTATTTACAGGACATTCTACCCCAAATCCACTGAATATACATTCTTCTCATCAGCTCACGGGACATTCTCTAAGATTGACTATATCCTAGGACACAAAGTAAACCTCAAGAAATTTAAAAAAATACGAATCATACCATGCATCTTCTCAGATCACAGTGGAATAAAAGTAGAAATCAACCCTAACAGAAACTGACATTTCTACACAAAAACGTGGACATTAAACAACCTCCTACTAAATGATTACTTCATAAATGAAGAAATCAAGATGGAAATAAAAAAATTCTATGAAGAAAATGAAAATGGAGAGACATGTTATCAAATCCTCTGGGACACAGCTAAAGCAGTTCTGAGAGGAAAGTTTATCTACATAAATGCCTATAACCAGAAGACAAGAAGATCACAAATAGACAATCTAATGAAACTACTCAAAGAGCTGGAAAAAGAAGAACAGACCAGCCCCAAACCCAGCAGAAGGAGTGAAATCAACAAGATCAAATCAGAACTAAACGAAATTGAAAACATGGAAGCTATTCAGGAGATTAACAAAACAAAAAGTTGGTTCTTTGAAAAAATAAACAAAATTGACTTGCCACTGACTAAGCTAACAAAAAGCAGAAAAGAGAAATCTCTAATAAGCTCCATCAGGAACAAAAAAGGAGATATCACAACGGATCCCAAAGAGATACAATATATAATTTATGAGTACTACAAAAATATTTATTCACACAAACTGGAAAATGTGGAGGAAATGGACAAATTTCTAGAAACACACAGCCTCCCGAGGCTCAACCAGGAAGAAATAGATTCCCTGAACAGACCAATCTCAAGAGCTGAAATAGAAACAGCAATAAAAAATCTCCCTAAAAAGAAAAGTTCCGGTCCAGATGGCTTCACACCCGAATTTTACCACACTTACAAAGAAGAACTAGTACCTATCTTGCAGAAACTATTCCACAACATCGAGAAGAATGGAAACCTCCCCGACACCTTTTATGAAGCAAATATTACTCTGATACCAAAACCAGGAAAGGATGCAACAAAAAAAGAAAACTACAGACCAATATTCCTAATGAATATACATGCAAAAACTTTCAACAAAATCTTAGCTAACCGAATCCAGATGCCTATCAAAAAAATAATCCATCACGACCAAGTGGGCTTCATCCCAGGGATGCAGGGATGGTTCAACATACGTGAATCTATAAACACAATTCACCATATAAACAGAAGCAAAAACAAAGACCACATGAATCTCTCAATAGATGCAGAAAACGCTTTTGACAAAATTCAACACCCTTTCATGATATGAACACTTAAGAAAATAGGCATAGAAGGGACATACCTAAAAATGATACAAGCCATATATGACAGACCCATAGCCAACATCATACTGAATGGGGAAACACTGAAAGCATTCCCACTTAGAACTGGAACCAGACAAGGCTGCCCACTATCTCCACTTCTGTTCAACATAGTGCTGGAAGTCCTGACTACAGCAATCAGAAAGGAAAGTGGAATTAATGGTATCCAAATAGGGGCAGAAGAGATCAAACTTTCACTGTTTGCTGATGATATGATACTATATTTAGAAAACCCCAAAGATTCAACAAGGAAACTCCTGGAACTGATCAATGAATTTAGTAAAGTCTCAGGATACAAAATCAATACACAGAAATCAGAGGCATTCATATACGCCAACAGCAATCAAATTGAGAACCAAATTAAAGACCCAATACCCTTCACAATAGCAACAAAGAAATTAAACTATCTAGGAATATACTTAACCAAGGACGTAAAAGACCTCTACAGGGAGAACTATGAAACACTGAGGAAGGAAATAGCAGAGGATGTAAACAGATGGAAATCCATACCATGCTCGTGGATCGGCAGACTCAACATCATCAATATGTCTATACTACCCAAACTGATCTACAGATTCAATGCAATACCTATTAAAATCCCATCAGCATTCTTCACAGATATAGAAAAAATAATTTTACGCTTCGTATGGAACCAAAGAAGACCCCGAATATCAAGAGCAATTCTAGGCAACAAAAACAAAATGGGAGGTATTAATATGGCAGATATCAAAGTATACTACAAAGCTGTAGTAATTAAAACAATATGGTATTAGGGGGGGCGGAGCAAGATGGCGGACGAATAACACGGCCAGACAGAGGGTCTCTGCAGAAAAGACCGATTCTAGCAGAAACTAGAGGAAAGAAGCAAGAAGACGAGCATACAGCGGACAAGGGCCGGAAGGAGGGGTACCTGAGACCCCGGGAGACTCCACGGGAGGAGGCTGCGGAGGAGAACTGGAGGCTGAGACCACCGGAGCAGCCCGGAGACCAGCGGCAAGGGTAGGTGGATCTGTTGTTTCCCCTCCCCTGCATTCGGGACTGTTGGTGGGCTCCCAAGCGGGTGGAGAGACCTGCGTACATCAGCCCAGAGACTGCCGCCGCCTGCCAACGGTGAGCCTGTAGCAGACGTGGCACCAGGTTCCTAACTTCCTCCGGGCACCTCCGTGTGCACGGAGAGCCGCGCGGCAGGTGCCATATTGCCTCCTCCTCCCCTCCGCCGACCCTACCCGTGGCTGCCCAGAGAGACAATACAGCCACCAGCCGGAGGCACCTCCAGGGAACGGGACCTTCCCGTTTGGGACCCCGCCCGCCCTCCCAGGTGCTGCTGGCACCGTGTTCCCAGGAAAACGGTGCCGACTCAGAGGCTGAGAGACATAGACCCAGCTTGGGCTCCCTGTGGGTGAATTAGGACCGGAAACCCTCTCCCTGGTGGGAATACAGTTTGAACTCTGGGACCCAGAGGTCGGACCTGCATACCAGATCCCCTGCACCGAGGGCTAGCATTGCCCGGGGCACAGAAGGATTATACGTGAACAGCCTACTGAGGGCTGTGTGCCTCCAGGGGCGGATCGGCGTCCTAGAGGGCAACCCTCCTCCCAGGAGGAGGCCGTGCGCCCAACCCAGGTGGCGTTCCTGTGCAGGGAACCTCCCCGCCGGCATCACAGTCCGGGGAGGCCTGGTGGCTTGTGGTCTGGCCTGCTGGCAGAGGCCCAGGAGTAGCTGCGGAGTTGGGGAGGGTGGAAAGAAGCGAGGCCTGCTGCAGACTGTGGGTCTCAGACAGCCCCACCCCCACACCCAGACTTTCTGGCTGAGCAGGACCATTCCAGCCCCGCCCTGACAGCAGAGAACAGAACTTTGACCCCTGCTAACGGCCTGAGGGCAGGCTTACCCAACCCAGCTCCGCCCAGAACGAGAGCTGATAACAGGACTCCAAATCAACACCATAGCCTGTTCCTCCAAGCAAACGCCACCTACTGACAGGGACGGCATCTTGCACAGCCTTTCGACGGCACCCACTGACTCAATATACAGGGAGTGGTCCAATTTCACCCACAGGCACCACCTAACGCCTCAGAAACTAAACAAGGTGTGTGAATACCCAAACAATAACCTAAGGAAAGAAACAACAACTGATCAACATGGGAAGAAATCAGCGAAAGAACTCAGGAAATATGAAGAACCAAACGGAAAACACACCCCCAAGGAGGAGCACCAGCCCCCTAGAAACGGACACCGACCAAAATCAGGCAACCAATATGACAGAAAAGGAATTTCGTATGTGGATCATAAGAACACTCACCCAGCTGCAACAACAACTCAATAACCAACACCAAGAAAACACAAAAAACCTCCAAGAAATGGAACAAAGGTTCAACAAAGAGATTGACACAGTGAAGAAAACTTTAACCGAAGTCCTGGAGATGAAGAATCAACTCAGAGAACTACAAAATACTGTGGAAAGTCTCAAGAACAGGGTAGATCAAGCAGAAGAAAGAATCTCAGAGCTTGAAGATAACACCTTCCAATTAAATAAATCAGTCACAGAAATACAGCAGAGAAACAAGAGAAAAGACCAAAGTCTACAAGAGCTGTGGGATTATGTGAAAAAACCTAACGTGAGGGTCATAGGTTTAGCCGAAGGGGAGGAAGACAACACTCAAGGGCTGGACAAGCTTTTTGAAGATATAATAGAGGAAAAATTCCCAGGCCTTGCTCAAAATCTCGATATACAAGTTCAAGAAGCCCAGAGGACCCCTGGGAGATTGAATGCAAACAGGAAGACGTCACGTCATGCAGTCATCAGACTGACCAAAGTATCAACTAAAGAGGCCCTTCTAAGAGCTGTAAGACAAAAGATGCAAGTGACATACAAGGGAAAGCCAATTCGAATAACATCAGACTTCTCTAATGAGACTTTACAAGCAAGGAGAGACTGGGGCCCCATTCTCACTCTTTTGAAACAAAACAATGCCCAGCCTAGAATATTATTCCCTGCAAAACTAAGCTTCATATATGAAGGAGAAATAAAAACATTCTCAGACAAGCAAAGGCTCAGAGAATTCACCAAGACAAGACCAGCCCTACAAGAAGTACTTAAAACAGCGTTATGCACGGAACATCATAATAATAATCCACGGATATAAAAACAACCAAAACCCAAAGATATTAAAGGCCAGATATTACAATGGCTCAAGACAGAAATCATAGCAACAACATCCAACCCAACAGAATGATCAGTAATCTACCTTACCTATCAGTTCTCTCAATAAATGTGAATGGCTTAAACTCTCCACTCAAGAGACATAGGCTGGCTGAATGGATAAGAAAATACAGGCCAAGTATATGCTGTCTTCAGGAAACACATTTAACCTGCAAGGATGCACATAGACTAAAAATAAAAGGGTGGAGATCAATATTCCAAGCAAATAGAAGCCAAAAGAAGGCTGGTGTGGCAGTTCTAATTTCAGATGATTTAGTTTTTAAACCAACAAAAGTAGTAAAAGACAAAGAGGGTCATTATATAATGGTGAAGGGCACAGTCCAACAAGAAGAGATAACAATTTTAAATATATATGCACCCAACTTAGGTGCACCCAGATTCATAAAGCAAACCTTACTGGAGCTAAGCAAATGGATTAATAGCAACTCCATAATCGCCGGGGATTTCAACACCCCACTGACGGCACGAGACAGATCCTCCAAACAGAAAATTAATAAAGAAATAATGGACTTAAACAAAACTCTAGAACAATTGGGTCTGACAGACATCTACAGAACATTCTACCCAAAATCCACTGAATATACGTTCTTCTCATCAGCTCACGGGACATTCTCTAAGATTGACCATATCCTAGGACACAAAGAAAATCTCAAGAAATTTAAAAAAATAGAAATCATACCATGTACCTTCTCAGATCACAGTGGAATAAAACTAGAAATCAACCCTAACAGAAACTCACATTTCTACACAAAAACGTGGAAATTAAACAACCTCCTACTAAATGATAACTTCGTAAATGAAGAAATCAAGATGGAAATAAAAAACTTCTATGAAGAAAACGACAATGGAGAGACAAGTTATCAACTCCTCTGGGACACAGCTAAAGCAGTTCTGAGAGGAAAGTTTATCTCCATAAATGCCTATAACCAAAAGGCAAGAAGATCACAAATAGACAATCTAATGAAACGACTCAAAGAGCTGGAAAAAGAAGAACAGACCAACCCCAAACCCAGCAGAAGAAGTGAAATAAACAAGATCAAATCAGAACTAAACGAAATTGAAAACAGGAAAGCTATTCAGGAGATTAATAAAACAAAAAGTTGGTTCTTTGAAAAAATAAACAAGATTGACACGCCGTTGGCTAAGCTAACGAAAAGCAGAAAAGAGAAATCTCTAATAAGCTCCATCAGGAATAAAAAAGGAGATATCACAACTGATCCCAAAGAGATACAAGATACAATTTATGAATACTACAAAAATATTTATGCACACAAACTGGAAAATGTGGAGGAAATGGACAAATTTCTAGAAACACACAGCCTCCCTAGGCTCAACCAGGAAGAAATAGATTCCCTGAACAGACCAATCTCAACAGCTGAAATAGAAACAGCAATTAAAAATCTCCCTAAAAAGAAAAGTCCCGGTCCAGATGGCTTCACACCTGAATTTTACCATACTTACAAAGAAGAACTAGTACCTATCTTGCAGAAACTATTCCACAACATCGAGAAGAACGGAAACCTCCCCGACACCTTTTATGAAGCGAATATTACTCTGATACCAAAACCAGGAAAGGATGCAACAAAAAAAGAAAACTACAGACCAATATCCCTAATGAATATAGATGCAAAAATTTTCAACAAAATCTTAGCTAACCGAATCCAGACACTTATCAAAAAAATAATCCACCACGACCAAGTGGGCTTCATCCCAGGGATGCAGGGATGGTTCAACATACGTAAATCTATAAATGCAATTCACCACATAAACAGAAGCAAAAACAAAGACCACATGATTCTTTCAATAGATGCAGAAAAAGCTTTTGACAAAATTCAACACCCTTTCATGATACGAACACTTAAGAAAATAGGCATAGAAGGGACATACCTAAAAATGATACAAGCCATATATGACAGACCCATAGCCAACATCATACTGAATGGGGAAAGATTGAAATCATTCCCACTTAGAACTGGAACCAGACAAGGCTGCCCACTATCTCCACTTCTGTTCAACATAGTGCTGGAAGTCTTGGCTACAGCAATCAGACAGGAAAATGGAATCAAAGGTATCCAAATAGGGGCAGAAGAGATCAAACTTTCACTGTTTGCTGATGATATGATATTGTATCTAGAAAACCCCAAGGATTCAACCAAGAAACTCCTGGAACTGATCAATGAATTTAGTAAAGTCTCAGGATACAAAATTAATACACAGAAATCAGAGGCATTCATATACGCCAACAACAATCTTATTGAGAACCAAATCAAAGACTCAATTCCCTTCACAATAGCAACAAAGAAATTAAAGTACCTAGGAATATATTTAACCAAAGAGGTAAAAGACCTCTACAGGGAGAACTATGAAACACTGAGGAAGGAAATAGCAGAGGATGTAAACAGATGGAAATCCATACCATGCTCGTGGATCGGCAGACTCAATATCATCAAAATGTCTATACTACCCAAACTGATCTACAGATTCAATGCAATACCTATTAAAATCCCATCAGCATTCTTCACAGATATAGAAAAAATAATTTTACGCTTCGTATGGAACCAAAGAAGACCCCGAATATCAAGAGCAATTCTAGGCAACAAAAACAAAATGGGAGGTATTAATATGCCAGATATCAAACTATACTACAAAGCTGTAGTAATTAAAACAATATGGTATTGGCACAAAAACAGGAATATTGACCAGTGGAACAGATGTGAGAATCCTGATATAAAACCATCCTCATATAGCCATCTCATCTTTGACAAAGCAGACAAAAACATACGCTGGGGAAAAGAATCCCTCTTCAATAAATGGTGCTGGGAAAACTGGATAGCCACCTGTAGAAGGCTAAAACAGGACCCACACCTTTCACCTCTCACAAAAACCAACTCACGCTGGATAACAGACTTAAACCTAAGATATGAAACTATTAGAACTCTAGAGGAAAAAGTTGGAAACACTCTCCTAGACATCGGCCTGGGCAAAGAGTTTATGAAGAAGTCCCCAAAGGCAATCACAGCAGCAACAAAAATAAATAAATGGGACATGATCAAACTACAAAGCTTCTGCACAGCCAAAGAAATAGTCATGAAAGTAAACAGACAGCCTACAGAATGGGAGAAAATTTTTGCATCCTATGCATCCGATAAGGGACTGATAACTAGAATATACTTAGAACTCACGAAAATTAGGAAGAAAAAATCAAATAACCCCATTAAAAAGTGGGCAAAGGACTTGAACAGAAATTTTTCTAAAGAAGACAGAAGAATGGCTACAAACATATGAAGAAATGCTCAACATCTCTAATCATCAGGGAAATGCAAATCAAAACCACAATGAGATATCACTTAACCCCAGTGAGAATGGCCTTTATCAAAAAATCTCCAAACAATAAATGCTGGCGTGGTTGCGGAGAGAGAGGAACACTCCTACACTGCTGGTGGGACTGCAAACTAGTTCAACCTCTGTGGAAAGCAATATGGAGATACCTTAAAGCGATCCAAGTGAATCTACCATTTGATCCAGCAATCCCATTGCTGGGCATCTACCCAAATGATCCAGTGACACTCTACAAAAAAGACACCTGCACTCGAATGTTTATAGCAGCACAATTCATAATTGCAAGGCTGTGGAAACAGCCCAAGTGCCCATCAATCAAAGAATGGATTAATAAAATGTGGTATATGTACACCATGGAGTACTATTCAGCTCTAAGAAACAATGGTGATATAGCACACCTTATATTTTCCTGGTTAGAGCTGGAACCCATACTACTAAGTGAAGTATCCCAAGAATGGAAAAACAAGCACCAGATATATTCTCCAGCAAACTGGTATTAACTGAGTAGCACCTAAGTAGACACATAGGTGCTACAGTAATAGGGTATTGGGCAGGTGGGAGGGGGGAGGGGGGCGGGTATATACATACATAGTGAGTGAGATGTGCACCATCTGGGGGATGGTCATGATGGAGACTCAGACTTTTGGGGGGAGGGGGGGAATGGGCATTTATTGAAACCTTAAAATCTGTACCCCCATAATATGCCAAAATAAAAAAAAAAAAAAAAAAAGATAAAAAAAAGATAAAACAATATGGTATTGGCACAAAAATAGGAATATGGACCAGTGGAACAGATGTGAGAATCCTGATATAAAACCATCCTCATATAGCCATCTAATCTTTGACAAAGCAGACAAAAATTACGCTGGGGAAAAGAATCCCTTTTCAATAAATGGTGCTGGGAAAACTGGATAGCCACCTATAGAAGGCTAAAACAGGACCCACACCTTTTACCTCTCACAAAAACCAACTCACGCTGGATAACAGACTTAAACCTAATGTATGAAACTATTAGAATTCTAGAGGAAAAAGTTGGAAACCCTCTCCTAGACATCGGCCTAGGCAAAGAGTTTATGAAGAAGTCCCCAAAGGCAATTAAAGCAGCAACAAAAATAAATAAATGGGACATGATGAAACTAAAAAGCTTCTGCACAGCCAAAGAAACAGTCATGAAAGTAAACAGACAACCTACAGAATGGGAGAAAATTTTTGCATCCTACGCATCCGATAAAGGGCTGATAACTAGAATATACTTAGAACTCACAAAAATCAGGAAGAAAAAATCAAATAACCCTATTAAAATGTGGGCAAAGGACTTAAACAGAAACTTTTCTCAAGAAGACAGAATGGCCAACAAACATATGAAAAAAATGCTCATCATCTCTAATCATCAGGGAAATGCAAATCAAACTACAATGAGATATCACTTAACTCCAGTGAGAATGGCCTTTATCAAAAAGTCTCCAAATACAAATGCTGGTGTGGATGTGGAGAGAGAGGAACACTCCTACACTGCTGGTGGGACTGCAAACTAGTTCAACCTCTGTGGAAAGCAATATGGAGATACCTTAAAGCGATACAAGTGAATCTACCATTTGATCCAGCAATCCCATTGCTGGGCATCTACCCAAATGATCCAATGACACTCTACAAAAAAGACACCTGCACTGGAATGTTTATAGCAGCACAATTCATAATTGCAAGGCTGTGGAAACAGCCCAAGTGCCCATCAATCCAAGAATGGATTAATAAAATGTGGTATATGTATATCATGGAGTACTATTCAGCTCTAAGAAACAATGGTGATATAGCACGTCTTATATTTTCCTGGTTAGAGTTGGAACCCATACTACTTAGTGAAGTATCCCAAGAATGGAAAAACAAGCACGACATATACTCACCAGCAAACTGGTATTAACTGAGTAGCACCTAAGTGGACACATAGGTACTACAGGAATAGGGTATTGGGGAGGGTGGAGGGGAGAGGGGCGCGGGTATATACATACATAACGAGTGACATGTCACCACCTGTGGGATGGTTATGCTGGAAACTCAGACTTGTGGGGGGAGGAGGGGAAAGGGCATTTATTGAAACCTTAAAATCTGTACCCCTGTAATATGCCAAAATAAAAAAAAAGATACTACTACTGTTGGTAAAATTATTTTTATGGGTTAAATATAGCAAAGATTATTACAGATCAACTCTGTTCAAATTAATTAATAACTTCTTTTTTAATATAAGGCATATTTGTCATTCCTATGCATAAATGTTTTGCTGCTTTTGGTATATATAAGTTTGAATAATGATGTCTTTAGTAGCTTTTATGAGGTGGTTAATATTCTATGTCTCATGTTTGCCTTATATTTGTTGAATCTGGGTAAGGTATCTTGCCTACTTTTTCCTTTATTATTTCCTTAGAGCACTTGGGATGGTGATCTGTCCATGATGAGGATCAAATATATGTTGACTGACTACTGGTAGTGTGGTTTATATATTTCTGATTGATAAAGATAATACAATTATGAAGCAGTGAGACTCAAGTAATTCTGATGGATACATTTCTAAAATGTAGTGCATATATCTCTGCCTTTTAAACAAAGGATAATGGAAATACCCTTTGATGATCTCTTTTGAACTCCAGGTATTTATTTCTAACTATAAACAAGGCATCTTTATCAGAAAATCTCTATCTTCTGTCACCTCCAGTTCAACATGTACAAAGCTGAATTCATTTTATTCCCTCCCAAATCAAGTCCAGTTGTCCTTTCTACAGTTTTCTCTATCTGTACTCCAACCTAGAGGACTTACATTCTTAACATCTTCCCTGTTCCCTCCATCCAATCAGTAACCTCATCCTAACTTCTGAATATGGCTTAAGTCTCTCCTTCTACACTGCTTTAGTTAACCTGCTCTTGCTGAAACAACCGTAATACTCTCCCACCAACTAGACTCTTCATCACTATTCTTTCCCTCTTCAAGTCACCTTTTACACACTGCTGCTGTAGGAAGCATTCTGATTTTTTTCCAATAGTATTTTTAATGATGCATTTAAAAAGTATTTAGACATAAGCCTGTGTGCCTTCTCAGATTGTGTAACAACTTCCTTTCCAAATGTGTCGGCCCACTGGTGGATCGCATAGCCCCCTCACCCTTGTAGAGTTCACTGAGCTAGCCAGAATTAAAGTTAAAGCTCCAGACCTGTATACCCATCACATCCGATCCTAAATGCAGTGAACCATTCTTCCATTTCTAAACGTGAATGAAATGCCATGCCATACTGCATGATCTGTCTTTCTGAGTGGTCTTTAAGTGGCTGGATGGTGGCAACCTGGGTGTTAGCTCCCCATGAGATGAATTTGGCCAGTAAGAGAGTCAGGCAGATAAACTCTTCCTCCATTTTCCCTTTTCCTTCTGAGGACTGTTCCAAGAAGCAGGTTCTCTTTTCAAGCTTTCCAGAGAAGTCCAGCAACAGCAGTGCCAAACAAACACACCTGCTGAGAGCAACCTGCTGTGTCTCCTCACAGAGAGTCATGAAACAGAATCCAGGTCAGAAATTCATTGCCTCATATCTTCCCTCACCTCTCTTCCTTTTTTATTCTTCACCTTCAAATCCCTGGGCTTACCCTCCCAAATAAAATGTCAGCATATTAATATGGCCTCAGGCTCTGCTTACACAGAACCAGGGCTTAGACACATGGCAAAAATAAATGCAAACAGTACAAAAGTAGACAGCAAAAAGTAAATCTGCCCCTGAAAAACAAAACCTGTGCTCAAGATCCTCATTCTTCTTTCCCAGAGTCATCTACCATTACCATTTTGTGTGTCCTTCTAAAGACAGTCCATACATATAATCATATGTGTGAATATTATATAATGTTATATATACACATATATGAATATCCCCATTTTTTACACAAGTAAAAAGAGAATATTCCCATTGTATCTTGCATTTTTGCAGACTGACCTTTCTAGAACATTAATTCAATTACATTAATCTCAAAAGCTTCTGATGCATTCTTATTGCCCCCAAATTAAATTTAAATTCCCAGCGTTGTAGACCCTCCACACTCTGGCTCCAGCCATGACTATCCTCACTCCCATCTAGTCCCCTGCCCTAATGTGCTCTTTATTTAGCCACATTCAGTGCTTTTCTGTTCCCCATACAAGTAATGCTTTCATATATCCTTATATTTATTCATGCTGTTCCATTACACAAAATATTCTTTCAATGTGTATGTGTTGAATGATTGAATGAATCATCGACTCATCATGGTCAACTAATGACTACAGTTTGATGTTCTTTTAAATGTTAGTTTCCTTCCTCTCTCTTCTATGCAGTTAACTATCAATTTTCACAGCTGTGGATGTATCTGTTTTGAACAGCATCCGCTGATACCTCTAAAATGACTGTACACTCTAAGGTAGGGTAGGCATGATGTTTTCAGAGGAAACCAAGTAGTCAAGTTAAGTAAAGATGACAACTTTAATTTTTTATTCAGTACTGCTCTTTTAAGAGTATAAACCCCAGGATCTAAAACAGCTGGTTTCTTCATTACTTACTGCTTTAAGGTGATTTATTTAATTCTGGCTTCCAGTTGTGTCTTGGGTTATTGTTTTGCTAGAAATCTTATAGGTGGATAAGTAAAGTGTTACTGTTCCTTACAGTTTTCAAAATCATAATATATGGCACACGTGCACAGCAGAGAGGAAAGAAGGAGACATTCAACCAAAATGCCTTGTCTACAGCCTGCATGCTGAAACATCATTACACATTCAAAAACCTAAACATTTAGTAATATCTTGGGCATTCTGTACACAAAAGTAGAGTCACATGTGCCTAACTTATTACTAGGACTTTGAAGGAAAAATTATCTGATATTTATGCAAACTTATTAAAATAAAATCAAGTTTTCAGTCAGAGTTGTTGAGTTATTTTAACTTTGTTCAGATGAGGAGGAAAACAAGGCTTTGAGCTTCTTGAAAGTAAGTTATATATGCATGAAGTATTGATTTATCTTTCTTGATCCAAGTCTTCCAGAATACCAACATTATATAATGCATCTCCATTTGTTCATAATGCATTAAAGGACATCCTGTATTTTTTCTTGTACCTGAAGTCACTTTGAAATGAAGGTTTCATTAAGTAATATACCCTTCTTAGAAAATAGCTTCTTATGTGCTTTTTTCTATCACTGCTTTCCATGTTGTAATCTGATGAATTGGCAGTCAGTTTGTGGCATTCTGGGTAGATGATTGAAAAGTAGTGGAGAAAAAGCATCTAGGATAAATGACATGATATCCCTTCTACTGTGCTTATCTATGCTAGTATAGGAGAACTCTAGGAAAGATCACTGTTAGTGTTATGGCTTTCTACTATATAACCATGCAATTCTTGAGCATGAGATTTTGCAAGATTTTCCTGCCCAAATCAACATATATTTATTGATCCCCACTATATGCTATATACTATGTTATGTATATAACATAAAAATAGATCATAATGTAGTGGAGGGGAAGAAACTTATACATAACTAAACTAAAATACTAAGTCAGTATCTAATAACATATGGGGAAACTTCCAAATGTTTCATGGAGGAGTTGGCATTTGAGCTGATTCTTAACAGGAACATAAATATTAATAGGTAGATTTAGCAGAATACATATTCTTAGCTATGGAAATAATAATTGCAACAGTAAAATGTAATGTTTGTTGAAAGCTCATTATTTGCCTGTAATTTTTATAAACACTTCAAATATTTGGCTCATTTAATCTTCATAGCAACCCTGTGTGATAGGTACTATAATTATTTGACTTTTAGATAGGGAAAATTATTTACAGAAAAATCACAAAGGTTTTAACCTGCCCAAGGCCATACCACTGGTAAGTATTAGAGCTGAGATTCAAACTAAGGTAATCTGACCACATAGCCCTTATCCTTAACTGATCCCTCTTAGCATATGAGGAAAGAAGCAGAAGTGGAAAAGTATAACAACGTATTTGGACGATGTCATGTATTCTGGAGCTGATGGGGTACATTTGTGTGATAGAATTATGTATAAATAATGAATCAAGAAGCTAGGAATTTGGACCAAGATCATTAAAAACTTTAAAATTCATGCTAAGGAATTTTCAGTGCATTAAAGAAGTAACTATTGGAGTAACATTAAATAGTAATAATGGCTTTTGAGGAAGTAAGAAACAATGTAACCCATTTCAGGAATATAAGGTTAACAACACCATGAAGAATGCATGGAGATAACGGCATCCAGGTGACAGAAATAAGAAATGAAAGTAATGAAAACATTTGATGCCCCTTCTATCAGAAATTGCTGCCTTAGATAAGTGGAGAGATGGGGAATGAATGATACACTTGATTTTGAGTATAAGAATGGGCTGAATTCATAGGCCCATGGCTATTAATAGGCTGCATTAACATGGCCCACAACCCAATTTAACTCCCTAAACCATAGTGTTATTTGTATTGTAGCTGTTTCTTCATTTTCTTAGCAAACAGATATCAGATAAATCTTCTCATGTCATAATCAAATAACTAATATCAATTATAATAGTGCTTAGGAAAGTGTCTTGTGCATGTTAGAAAGTTAATACTATGTCAGGACTTGACAAAGAAGCCTTTATCGTGATGACTTTTGCTTGAAAGCTATTATATATGCATAATTTTATATGCTTATATTTCTTACACTACATTCAAGGACACTGGTTAATGTATTACCAAATTACATCAGCAGCAAATTAAATGTTATCCTAATGTCCTAAAAATATGAATTTATCTTCTAAAGTCTAACTTCCTATAAAGGAATGACTTAGGTATGAAAAAACAATCTGGCTCAATTAGTTGCTTATTGCTTAAGAATATTAAATAATACCTTAGAAGCCCAAGTTACTACCATAGAAAATGTTGTGTACTTGGAGTGGGGAATTTGTTTTCTTCTCAGAGTCCAAGAGACAGTATAGTGTAGTAAATAAAAGTTTCAGTCTTCAGGCTACGTAACTAGGATTCCAATTTAAGTTCCATCATTAATTTGATTGACCTTGATCAAGTTATTTGACAATACTGTACCACAGTGCCATCATTTGTGAAATAAGAATGGTAATATCACCTATTTCAGTTAGTGAAAAATAAATAAGTTAATATATACAAATCTAAGGCTCTTAATACATTGTCTGGAATATATAGAAGTCAATAAATGGTAGCTATTACTCAAAGATTGTATAAAGTAGAGCTTGCACATCAATAACTATGATTATCATATTATTTTCCCATTAAGTTAGAGGGTTGTCTTTGTATTAATAAGAAGATCCAACATATAGACTTTACACATAATTGACTGCCTCACTTGTTAAAAGTTTCCAATTTACCTTGTGCCAGAACTAGGATCAGTGTTAAATGCCCATATGTGCTGTTAAGAGTAAATAAAATTTTGGCTTCATCATTAGTGATGGGAAAATGAGATATCATAAATTTCTATTCAGAATTTACTAGCATGTCTCTAGTTATTCTTAACATCCATGGTATATATTTCTGTTATAAATGCTTTTGCTGATTAGCTTATCTATGAGAATTGAGTTGACAAACTAGATGTAAAGCAACCAAAGGAAAAATTGATAGGAGAAGATAGAAAACTGAAAGTCTTGATTTCTTTCTATATTGCAAACTGACAGACATCCCATAACTATTTCTAGTCTACAGCTTATTGCCATAAGCTTCTCCATAGACATCTTTGACAGGGATCAGAATTATTTCTCCCTTCCACTGTGGGAGGTGATGCATGTTTTGACACCTGCAGAGAGTGATGAAATTGAACAACATGCTTCAATGTGATAGGTTTATTCCCCCAGGATCAGAGTTCCAATTACCTAACACCTTTCCTGTAAAGCTCATTGCAAAGAGTATAGGCAATGGAGGGTGGAGGATGAGGCAAAGTATACAAGGGGAAATTATCTTTGATCCCAAGAAGGGAGTAGCCATTGTTGTACACAGTGGGAATGGATATATATTGACAGACCTTGTTTGGTAGATCTACAATGATTAGGTCAAAGTATGACTTCTTAAGCCCATAGTAACCTCATTGAATGTTCAGGGGAGACGCTTCCCTTTAGTGTTATGACTATTCTCAGCAAATATCAAAATGTGAGCAGAAAAAAAGAAGCAGGGAGAGAAAAACAGCTATTGATTTTCTTGTGTTGTCTTAACCTGAATCCTAATTGAAGGTCAGTATATATATGCATCTCAAAGACGAATTTTTGAATAAGCATCATGGTTTCCTTGAACATGTGCCATAAAAAGGCTAATTGATATTCTACAGATGCAATAGAAAAGAAAAATACTTCAGCTGAGGGAAACATTCTCTTAGGAAAATCAGACCCAGAAAAGATAAACTATAAAATAATTTGACTGCTTATCAAGAGCCCAGATATAAGAGAGGATATCTCAATTTGGGTCAATGGATTGGATACAAGGCAAGAAGGGGACTTTGAGTGTTTTGTTTGTCATTAATCCATAGCAGAATCTAAAAAATTGTATTTATATGTCAGAATGCTAACATATACTTCTCTCTTCCATTCTTCTCCTTCTGTGTCAGTAAATGTGCATCTTCATATTTTCTATGCTATATAGTGGTAAAACTTACATGAAAAAAACATCTGACTTATTACAAAGCACACAGAATAACTGGAAGGAAAATAAAAACTATCCGTGGCCGGGCGCTGTGGCTCACGCCTGTAATCCTAGCTCTTGGGAGGCCGAGGCGGGCGGATTGCTCAAGGTCAGGAGTTCAAAACCAGCCTGAGCGAGACCCCGTCTCTACTATAAAAATAGAAAGAAATTAATTGGCCAACTGATATATATATATAAAAAAAAAATTAGCCGGGCATGGTGGCGCATGCCTGTAGTCCCAGCTACCCGGGAGGCTGAGGCAGAAGGATCACTCGAGCCCAGGAGTTTGAGGTTGCTGTGAGCTGACGCCACGGCACTCACTCTAGCCCGGGCAACAAAGCGAGACTCTGTCTCAAAAAAAAAAAAAAAAAAAAAAAAAACTATCCGGTTCCCTGATTCATTGCAATGGTACGATCTCCCTAATTCTTCCCTGCCTCTCACCTACAGCTCCATCTGCTTTTATAGTATGTATTCAGGTATAAAAATCATGTCCATAAAGCCCTTGCCTTACAATGTCTTATGAAAGGGACTTGGAGAACTGCTTTGTGATTAAAAGAATGCAAAAACCCAGCTCATGTCTGGCTTGTATGTCTCATATACAAGCACAGTGTCTGATCAAAACATAAGAAGAATTGGCAAGGAAATGGGGAATGATTATAAATGTGTCCAAGATTTCTTTTGAGATGATGGAAATCTTCTAAAATTAGATTTTGTTGATGGATACAAAAGACTGTGAATATACTAAAACTCATCAAATTGTTCACTTAAAATGGTTGAATTTTATGACTTATATAATATACCTCAATACACCACTTAAGAAAAGAACTGGCATAAACTACCCTTAGGACAAATCCATATAATGCTAAAAACCTGAGTGAAAATAGAAAAGTATTAATAGAAATATCTGAATGCTATATCTACAACAGTAGTACTCAAATATTTTTGGTTTGTGAACCACTGTCAAAGAATAAAAGGCCTTGTATGATCCACTCCCCCCAATTCTTCTAATTTAGAATGGTAAAGAAAACTACACCAATATCCCTTCCTGAAGATTGGGGAAGCTGCAGCAGTAGGGTAATAGCTGCTTAATTCTTTCACAGGAGACTTTTACCCAGTAAAGTGTCTCTAAAATTAGTTCTCTCTTCTCTCCTGCTCCAGAACTTCTCCTATATTCTAACATGGCTTGTCTGTGCTTTTGGAATGGCCTCCTGTCTGGCTGAAGATCATTGAATATTCTAGTCTTCTTATCTACAGTATGCAAAATGTTTTATATTTTCTGAAGAGCCACTGGTAAAGTATATATTTTTAAATGTTTCACTCAAGATCAAAAATCTACCTCTCTTCCTTTGTGTCCCTGAACCTGGTAATTTTTCTGTCCAAAAAAGTATAAATAACAAATACAAAATTCATTTAACCTTAGAGAAAAAATAGTTTCTAACCTTTGAGCAAGACTGTTAACACAAAAGGAAAGGAGAGGAAACCATTGACAGATTGATATGGGTGTGAGAGAAAAAAATTAGCCTTGCGAGTGGGCCCTAACAACTGTGTTGTGACCTTCATTGAATTAGGTTGATTGAGTTCTAAAGTTTCTGAATGATTATATCACTACTTTACATTCTCTTCTAGCATTCATGTATTGTCCAGCTGTAGTGATAAGATGATTCTAGTTGCTCCATACATTGAGGAAATTTGAAAGTGGCTCTTTAATTTTCATTCAGTACACTTCATGGTCTTTTGTACTATCCAATGTAATTTAAGGCTGGAAGTATTTACCCTTGCATAATTATATACAAGAATGCTTTTTAACTTTGATTTCAGAATCTCTAATGTGGCCTTCTTCCTTATACATTTGTAGCCTCATATCTAAAGTTCTTAGGAAAACCTGAATATTCCTCCATTGTACTCTGTCTCAAGATTAAGCAAAAGTTTCCTCCTCTAAGAAATATTTTCTAATTACTTCACTTGCCTTTCATATAGGAATACAAATTCTACTGTTATCAATCATACCCCAGAGATTTTATTAGTGGCCAATTCCAAACTGAAGGGATTTCTCCTTGACTTCAAATCATGTTGTATTTTCATAACTCCACAAAGTTTAACACATGATGCACATAGTTACAAATTAATACATGCATACTGAATTGAAACACACATGAATTGATGAATGTTAATTGCCTTAATTATAAATTTGGAGGTATCTGAAATGAAATTTACTGGATTTTATTGATTTCATTCAAACAGAACTACAATCAGTCCTTTGTATCTTTGGATTCTACAAACATAGATTCAACTAACTTTGGACTGAAAATATTTGAAAAAAAATACATCTGTACTAAACGTATATAAACTTTTTCTTGTCATTATTCCCTAAACATTACAGTATAATAACTATTTCCATAGCATTTACATTGTATTAAGTAGTATAGGAACCTAGAGATGATATTAAGTATATGGGAGGTTTTGCATAGTTTATATGCAGATGCTACACCATTTTATACTAGGGACATGAAAATACTTGGGTTTCGCTATCCACTGAAGGTCCTGGAACCAATACCCCAGGCACACCAAAAAGACTTCACTTCTAAGATGACATAGATGAAACCACTTTTGGACTGAGAAGCATTAAAAATATAAAATAATTACATTTTATTATTATAAGACAAGACAAGAAATATAGTATACTTAAAAAGAATTATAGATAAATTTCAAATTTTGAAATTGAATACCTAACATTATAAATATTTTCAAAGCTTTGTTTTAATAGGTCTTGTCTACTAATATTTTCTGAGCCTGTTGTTATAATAGTATTAATTATGTTTAATTCCAAAGTCTCCTTGACTGAAAAGAAGTAGCCATGCTTGAATAGTTTTTAAATCTGTAAGTCTCCAACCCACACCCTCATTATGAACCCATGTAATGAAAAGGAAGTATATACATTTCTTATTCTTTCTTAAATATATAGGGAACTTTTCCCTCAAAACACCATAAGACATGGCAATGACTTAAAATGGTATTATTTGAAGACAGCTGCCATGGTACATACAACAATCCAAAATTGAACTTTCAAGGATCCTGGTGAAATCTTTGGGCAACCAAAGTCAGTATGATTTTGGAATAGATGGCTAACTGACAAATAAAAAATTACGGAGAAATAAACTTCAGCCACAATTACGCTTTTATTTATCACTTACTTATGCATTTACTTATTTTTAAAATACATTGCATAGCTGCCTTACATGTTTTTTTTCTTTTTTGTCAACATATTATGGGGGTACAAATTTTAAGGTTGTGTATAATGCCCTTACCACCCCTCCCCCCACAAGTCTGAGCTTCAAGCGTAGCCATCCCCCAGACGGTGCACATCTCACTCATTATGTATGTATACACCCATCTCCTCCTCCTCCCTCCCACATGCCCAATACCCAATAAATGTAATTCCTATGGGTCCACTTAGGTGCTGATCAGTTAATACCAATTTTTTTTTTTTTTTTTTTTTAGTTTTCAATTCTTGGGTTTTTTTTTTGTTGTTGTTGTTGTTTTATTTCGGCATATTATGGGGGTACAGATTTTAAGGTTTCAATAAATGCCCTTTCCTCCCCTCCCCCCACAAGTCTGAGTTTTCAGCATGACCATCCCCCAGATGGTGCACATCTCACTCATTATGTATGTATATACCCGCCCCCTTCCCTCCTGCCCAATGCCCTATTACTGTAGTACCTATGTGTCCACTTAGGTGCTAGTCAGTTAATACCAATTTGATGGTGAGTATATGTGGTACTTGTTTTTGTATTCTTGGGATACTTCACTTAGTATGGTTTCCAGCTCTATCCAGGAAAATACAAGAGGTGCTATATCACCGTTGTTTCTCAGAGCTGAAGTACTCCATGGTGTACATATACCACATTTTATTAATCCACTCACGTATCGATGGGCACTTGGGTTGTTTCCACAGCTTTGCAATTGTGAATTGTGCTGCTATAAACATTCAAGTGCAGATGTCTTTTTTGTAGATTGTCCTTTGTTCTTTGGGGTAGATGCCCAGTAATGGGATTGCTGGATCAAATGGTAGATCTACTTGCATCACTTTAAGGTATCTCCATATTGCTTTCCACAGAGATTGAACTAGTTTGCAGTCCCACCAGCAGTGTAGGAGTGTTCCTATCTCTCTGCATCCACACCGGCATTTATTGTTTGGGAACTTTTTGATAAAGGCCATTCCTACTGACCTTAAGTCATATCTCATTGTGGTTTTGATTTGCATTTCCCTGATGATTACAGATGTTGAACATTTTTTCATATGTTTACTAGCCATTATTCTGTCTTCTTTAGAAAAGTTTCTGTTCATATCCTTTGCCCACTTTTTGATAGGGTTGTTTGATTTTTTTCTTGCTGATTTTCATGAGTTCTAAGTAGATTCTAGTTATCAGCCCCTTATCAGATATGTGAGATGCAAAAATAGACATTGGTCTAGGCAAAGAATTTATGAAGAAGATCCCAAAGGCAATCACAGCAGCAACAAAAATAAATAAATGGGACCTGATCAAACTAAAAAGCTTCTGCACAGCCAAAGAAACAGTCATGAAAGCAAATGGACAACCTACAGAATGGGAGAAAAAATTTTTTTCTTTGAAAAATAATCAGATTTGAAGAACTTGACAGGATTGAAGGGAGAAATTAAAAATTCAACAAGATTTAGAGACTTTAATAAGCCATTTTCAAAATGGATAGAACTACTACACAAGAGGTCAAAAATGAAATAGAAGGTTTGAATAATACAAACCAACTGAAAATAACATAAATTGGAACACTTCATACAACAACAGAATATACATTCTCAAGTGCACATGGAATATTCTCCAGGTATTATGGCATAAAACAATTTTTGATATATTTAAAATGATTTAAATCATAAAATGTATGTTCCCCAAACACTATGCAAGTAAATTTGAAATCAGTTAGAGAGAAATCAGTATATAGAGAAATTAAATATATTCACAAATATGTGTAAAATAATCAACATGCTTCCAAATATCCAATGGCTAGAAGAAGAAATCACAAGGGATATCTGAAAATAAATTGAGATATGCGAAAATCTAACCAAAGCATATAGGATCAAGCCAAAATAGTGCTTATGCAAAAATTTACAGCTATAATTACTTACATTAAAAATAAGTATCTCAAATCAATAAGCTAATCTTCCACCTTATGAAACTAGAAATAAAAAAGAAAACAGCATTATAACAGCCAGGGACTTCAACACTACACTGACAGAGCTAGACAGACCATTAAGGCCGATAATTAACAAAGACACACTGGATTTAAACAATACTCTACAACAAATGGGCCTAACACAATTTACAGAATATTTTACTAAAAAAAATGCAAAATATACATTTTTCTCATCAGCACTTGGGACATTTTCCAAGATAGATCATATTTTAGGTGAGAAAACAAGTCTCAGCACATTCAGGAAAATCAAATTCACACCATGTATCTTGTCAGACCACAGTGGAATAAAACTAGAAATCAATTCCAAGAGTAACTCTCAAATCTACACAAAGTCATGCAAGTTAACAACCTCCTGCTGAACAATCCTTAGGTCAATAATGAAATAAGTTGAAAATCCAAATATTTTTTAAACTGAATGACACAGACAACACAAGTTTCTAAAATCTATGGGATAAAAAAAAAATCAGGGCTGGAGGAAGTTCATAGCCTTAAATTCTTACATCAAAAGACAGAAAGACCACAAATTAAAAACTTTCTGCCATACATCGAGGAACTAGAAAAAGGACAAACCAAACCCAAAGCTATCAGAAGAAAAGAAATATCAAAACTCAGAGCAGAACTAAACCAAATACAAACCTAAAAACAATAAAAAGGATCAAAAAACAAAAAGTTGGTACTTTGAAAAGATAAACACAATAGACCACTAGCTAGATTAATCAGAAATAGAAGAGAAAGGACTCAAATAAATTCAATCAGTAAAAAGATGAGAGATTACAACTAATACCACTGAAACTATGCAAACATCTATACTCACAAAGTAGAAAACGTACCAGAAATGAATAAATTCCTGGAACCATACAACTTTCTAAGCATCCATAAAGAGGAAATACAAATCCAGAACAGACCAATAATGAATAGTGAGATTGAAGCAGTAATTAAAAATTCCCGGGGGAGAGAGTCAAGATGGCGGACAAATAACACCGCCAGACAGAGTGTCTCTGCAGAAAAGACAGATTCTAGCAGAAATTTGAGGAAAGAAGCAAGAAGTCGAGCATACAGCGGACAAGGGTCGGAAGGAGGGGTACCTGAGACCCCGAGAGATTCCACGGGAGGAGGCTGCGGAGGAGAACTGGAGGCTGAGACCACCGGAGCAGCCCGGAGACCAGCGGCAAGGGTAGGTGGATTTGCTGTTTCCCCTCCCCTGCATTCGGGACTGCTGGTGGGCTCCCCAGCAGGTGGAGAGACCTGCGGACACCAGCCAAGAGACCGCAGCCGCCAGCCAGCGGTGAGCCTGTAGCAGATGTGGCACCAGGTTCCCAACTTCCTCCGGGCACCTCCGTGTGCACAGACCCGAGCCACACGGCAGGCGCCATATTGCCTCCTCCTCCCCTCCGAAGAACCTACACGCGGCTGCCCAGAGAGACAATACAGCCAAAAGCCAGAGGCACCTCCAGGGAACAAGACCTTCCCTTTTGGGACCTTACAGCTGACTCAGGGGAACTCAGACTGTGAGCTCCCTACCCGCCAGCCCTCCCAGGTGCTGCTGGCACGGTGTTCCCAGGAGAATAGTGCCGACTCAGAGGCTGAGACATAGACACAGCTTAGGCTCCCTGTGGGTGAATTGAGATGAGAAATCCTCTCCCTGGTGGGGATACAGTTTGAACTCTGGGACCCAGAGGACAGACCTGCAGATCAGATCCCCTGCACCGAGGGCTACCGTTGCCCGGGGCACAGAAGGGTTATACATGAACAGCCTACTGAGGTGTATGTGCCTCCAGGGGCGGATCGGCATCCGAAGGGCAACCCTCATCCCAGGAGGAGGCCGTGCGCCCAACCCAGGTGGCTTTCCTGTGCAGGGAACCTCCCTGCCGACATCACAGTCCCGGGAGGCCTGGTGGCTTGTGGTCTGGCCTGCTGGCAGAGGCCCAGGAATAGCTGCGGAATTGGGGAGGGTGGAAAGAAGTGAGGCCCGCTCCAGTCTGCGAGTCTCAGACAGCCCCGCACCCACACCCAGAATGTCTGGCTGAGCAAGACCATTCCAGCCCCGCCCTGACAGCTTTCCCTGGAAGCAGAGCCCAGAACTTTGATCCCTGCTAACGGCCTGAGGACAGGCTTACACAAAATCAACAGCATAGCCTGTTCCTCCAAGCAAACGTGACCTACTGACAGGGACGGCATCCTGCACAGCCTTTTCATGGCACCCACTGACTCAATATACAGGGAGTGGTCCAATTTCACCCACAGACACCACCTAACCCCTCAGAAACTAAACAAGGTGTGTGAATACCCAAACAATAACCTAAGGAAAGAAACAACAACTGATCGACATGGGAAGAAATCAGCGAAAGAACTCAGGAAATATGAAGAACAAAACGGAAAACATATCCCCAAAGAGGAGCACCAGCCCCCTGGAAACGGACACCAACCAAAGTCAGGCAACCAATATGACAGAAGAGGAATTTCGTATGTGGATCATAAGAACACTCACCCAGCTGCAACAACAACTCAATAACCAACACAAAGAAACCACAAAAAGCCTCCATGATATGGAGAAAGAAATAAACACGATGAAGAAAAGTATAACTGAACTCCTGGAAATGAAGAATCAATTCAAGGAACTACAAAATACAGTGGAAAGTCCCAAGAACAGGGTAGATCAAACAGAAGAAAGAATCTCAGAGCTTGAAGATAACATCCTCCAATTAAATAAATCAGTCACAGAAATAGAGCAGAGAAACAAGAGAAAAGAGCAAAGCCTACAAGAGCTGTGGGATTATGTGAAGAAACCTAATGTGAGGGTCATAGGCTTCCCAGAAGGGGAAGAAGACAACACTCAAGGGTTGGACAAGCTGTTTGAAGATATAATAGAGGAAAATTTCCCAGGCCTTGCTCAAAATCTTGATATACAAGTTCAAGAACCTCAGAGGACCCCTAGGAGATTCAGTGCAAACAGGAAGACGTCACGACATGCAGTCATCAGACTGAACAAAGTATCAATTAAGAGGCCTTTCTAAGATCTGTAAGACAAGAGAAGCAAGTAACATACAAGGGAAAGCAAATTCGAATAACATCAGACTTCTCTAATGAGACTTTACAAGCAAGGAGAGACTGGGGCCCCATTCTCACTCTTTTGAAACAAAACAATGCCCAGCCTAGAATATTATTCCCTGAAAAACTAAGCTTCGTATATGAAGGAGAAATAAAAACATTCTCAGACAAGCAAAGGCTCAGAGAATTCACCAAGATAAGACCAGCCCTACAAGAAGTACTTAAAACAGCGTTATGCACGGAACATCATAATAATAACCCACGAATATAAAAACAACCAAAACCCAAAGATATTAAAGGCCAGATATTACAATGGCTCAAGACAGAAATCATAGCAACAACATCCAACCCAACAGAATGATCAGTAATCTATCTTACCTATCAGTTCTCTCAATAAATGTGAATGGCTTAAACTCTCCACTCAAGAGACATAGGCTGGCTGAATGGATAAGAAAATACAGGCCAAGTATATGCTGTCTTCAGGAAACACATCTAACCTGCAAGGATGCATATAGACTAAAAATAAAAGGGTGGAGATCAATATTCCAAGAAAATAGAAGCCAAAAGAAGGCTGGTGTGGCAGTTCTAATTTCAGACGATTTAGTTTTTAAACCAACAAAAGTAGTAAAAGACAAAGAGGGTCATTATATAATGGTGAAGGGCACAGTCCAACAAGAAGAGATAACAATTTTAAATATATATGCACCCAAATTAGGTGCACCCAGATTCATAAAGCAAACCTTACTGGAGCTAAGCAAATGGATTAATAGCAACTCCATAATCGCCGGAGATTTCAACACCCCACTGACGGCACGAGACAGATCCTCCAAACAGAAAATTAATAAAGAAATAATGGACTTAAACAAAACTCTAGAACAATTGGGTCTGACAGACATCTACAGAACATTCTACCCCAAATCCACTGAATATACTTTCTTCTCATCAGCTAACGGGACATTCTCTAAGAATGACCATATCCTAGGACACAAAGAAAATCTCAAGAAATTTAAAAAAATAGAAATCATACCATGTACCTTCTCAGATCACAGTGGAATAAAACTAGAAATCAACCCTAACAGAAACTCACATTTCTATACCAAAACGTGGAAATTAAACAACCTCCTACTAAATGATTACTTTGTAAATGAAGAAATCAAGACGGAAATAATAAAGTTCTATGAAGAAAACGACAATGGAGAGACAAGTTATCAACTCCTCTGGGACACAGCTAAAGCAGTTCTGAGAGGAAAGTTTATCTCCATAAATGCCTATAACCAAAAGACAAGAAGATCACAAATAGACAATCTAATGAAACGACTCAAAGAGCTGGAAAAAGAAAAACAGACCAACCCCAAACCCAGCAGAAGAAGTGAAATCAACAAGATCAAATCAGAACTAAACGAAATTGAAAACAGGGAAGCTATTCAGGAGATTAATAAAACAAAAAGTTGGTTCTTTGAAAAAATAAACAAAATTGACACACCATTGGCTAAGCTAACGAAAAGCAGAAAAGAGAAATCTCTAATAAGCTCCATCAGGAACAAAAAAGGAGATATCACAACTGATCCCAAAGAGATACAAGATACAATTTATGAATACTACAAAAATCTTTATGCACACAAACTGGAAAATGTGGAGGAAATGGACAAATTTCTAGAAACACACAGCCTCCCTAGGCTCAACCAGGAGGAAATAGATTCCCTGAACAGACCAATCTCAAGAGCTGAAATAGAAACAGCAATTAAAAATCTCCCTAAAAAGAAAAGTCCCGGTCCAGATGGCTTCACACCTGAATTTTACCATACTTACAAAGAAGAACTAGTACCTATCTTGCAGAAACTATTCCACAACATCAAGAAGAACGGAAACCTCCCCGACACCTTTTATGAAGCGAATATTACTCTGATACCAAAACCAGGAAAGGATGCAACAGAAAAAGAAAACTACAGACCAATATCCCTAATGAATATAGATGCAAAAATTCTCAACAAAATCTTAGCTAACCGAATCCAGACACTTATCAAAAAAATAATCAACCACGACCAATTGGGCTTCATCCCAGGGATGCAGGGATGGTTCAACATACGTAAATCTATAAATGCAATTCACCACATAAACAGAAGCAAAAACAAAGACCACATGATTCTTTCAATAGATGCAGAAAAATCTTTTGACAAAATTCAACACCCTTTCATGATACGAACACTTAAGAAAATTGGCATAGAAGGGACATACCTAAAAATGGTACAAGCCATATATGACAGACCCATAGCCAACATCATACTGAATGGGGAAAAATTAAAATCATTCCCACTTAGAACTGGAACCAGACAAGCTATCCAATATCTCCACTTCTGTTCAACATAGTACTGGAAGTCTTGGCTACAGCAATCAGACTGGAAAATGGAATCAAAGGTATCCAAATAGATGCAGAAGAGATCAAACTCTCACTGTTTGCTGATGATATGATATTGTATCTAGAAAACCCCAAGGATTCAACCAAGAAACCCCTGGAACTGATCAATGAATTTAGTAAAGTCTCAGGATACAACATCAATACACAGAAATCAGAGGCATTCATATACGCCAACAACAATCTAATGGAGAACCAAATCAAAGACTCAATTCCCTTCACAATAGCAACAAAGAAATTAAAGTACCTAGGAATATACTTAACCAAGGACGTAAAAGACCTCTACAGGGAGAACTATGAAACACTGAGGAAAGAAATAGCAGAGGATGTAAACTGATGGAAATCCATACCATGCTCATGGATCGGCAGACTCAACATCATCAATATGTCTATACTACCCAAACTGATCTACAGATTCAATGCAATACCTATTAAAATCCCATCAGCATTCTTCACAGATATAGAAAAATAATTTAACGCTTCGTATGGAACCATAGAAGACCCCGAATATCAAGAGCAATTCTAGGCAACAAAAACAAAATGGGAGGTATTAATATGCCAGATATCAAACTATACTACAAAGCTGTAGTAATTAAAACAATATGGTATTGGCACAAAAACAGGAATATTGACCAGTGGAACAGATGTGAGAATCCTGATATAAAACCATCCTCATATAGCCATCTCATCTTTGACAAAGCAGACAAAAACATACGCTGGGGAAAAGAATCCCTCTTCAATAAATGGTGCTGGGAAAACTGGATAGCCACCTGTAGAAAGGTAAATCAGGACCCACACCTTTCACCTCTCACAAAAACCAACTCACGCTGGATAACAGACTTAAACCTAAGGTATGAAACTATTAGAACTCTAGAGGAAAAAGTTGGAAACACTCTCCTAGACATTGGCCTGGGCAAAGAGTTTATGAAGAAGTCCCCAAAGGCAATCACAGCAGCAACAAAAATAAATAAAAGGGACATTATGAAACTACAAAGCTTCTGCACAGCCAAAGAAATAGTCAAGAAAGTAAACAGACAACCTACAGAATGGGAGAATATTTTTGCATCCTATGCATCCGATAAGGGACTGATAACTAGAATATACTTAGAACTCACGAAAATTAGGAAGAAAAAATCAAATAACCCCATTAAAAAGTGGGCAAAGGACTTGAACAGAAATTTTTCTAAAGAAGACAGAAGAATGACCAACAAACATATGAAGAAATGCTCAACATCTCTAATCATCAGGAAAATGCAAATCAAAACCACAATGAGATATCACTTAACCCCAGTGAGAATGGCCTTTATCAAAAAATCTCCAAACAATAAATGCTGGCGTGGTTGCGAAGAGAGAGGAACACTCCTACACTGCTGGTGGGACTGCAAACTAGTTCAACCTCTGTGGAAAGCAATATGGAGATACCTTAAAGCGATACAAGTGAATCTACCATTTGATCCAGCAATCCCATTGCTGGGCATCTACCCAAATGATCCAGTGACACTCTAGAAAAAAGACACCTGCACTTGAATGTTTATAGCAGCACAATTCATAATTGAAAGGCTGTGCAAACAGCCCAAGTGCCCATCAATCCAAGAATGGATTAATAAAATGTGGTATATGTATACCATGGAGTACTATTCAGCTCTAAGAAACAATGGTGATATAGCACATCTTATATTTTCCTGGTTAGAGCTGGAACCCATACTTCTAAGTGAAGTATCCCAAGAATGGAAAAACAAGCACCAGATATATTCTCCAGCAAACTGGTATTAACTGAGTAGCACCTAAGTGGACACATAGGTACTACAGTAATAGGGTATTTGTCAGGTGGGAGGGGGGAGGGGCACGGGTATATACATACATAATGAGTGAGATGTACACCATCTGGGGGATGGTCATGATGGAAACTCAGACTTTTGGGGGGGGTGGAAATGGGCATTTATTGAAACCTTAAAATCTGTACCCCCATAATATGCCGAAATAAAAAAAAAAACACCACTTTGAATCCCATAAATATATACAATTATTATTTGTCAATTAAAAATAAAATTTCAAAAAGAAAAAAAAAATTCCCCAACAAATGAAGGCTCCAGACCAGACAGATACACAGACAAATTCTACAAGACATACAAAGAAGAACGGCTCCCAACCCTGTAGAAACCTTTCCATAACATCAAGAAGGAGGGAACCCTAACTAACTCATTCTATGAAGCCAGTACCACTTTGATACAAAAGCCAAGAAAGGACACAACAACAACAAAAAAAAAGAAAACTACAAACCAGTTTCTCTTATGAATACAGATGCAAATATATGCAAATAAATACTAGCAAAACAAATTGGACAGTACATCAAAAAGATAATTCATCATGACCATGTGAGTTTCAGCCTAGGGATGCAAGGATGTTTTGATATATGCAAATTGATAAATGTGATTCACCACATAAACAGAAGCAAAAACAAAGACGATATGATAAATTCAATAGATGCAGAAAATATATTTCATAAAATACAGTATGGTTTCATGATAAAATCCTCAGCAAACTAGGCATAGAATAAATATATCTCAAAATTATAAAATCCATATATGACAAACATGCAGACAATATCATACAGAATGGGGAAATGTTGAAAAGACATTCCACTTAAGAACTGGAAGAAGACAAGGGTGCCCACTGTCACACTACTATTCAAGATAGTGCTAGATGTCCTACACAGAGCAAGAGAAAGAAATAATTGGTATTCAAATTGGGAAAGAGGGGAGCAAATTACCTCTTTTGCTGACAATATGATCTTGTGTCTAGAGAAACCCAAAGACTCCAACAAGAATCTCCTAGAATTGATAAATAAATTCAGCAAAGTCTCAGAATATAAAATCTATGTACATCAATCAGTAGCATATCTGTATAAAAATAGTGCTCAAGCTGAGAGTCAAAGACACAATACCATTCAAAATAGCTACAAAGAAAATAAAATACCTAGGAATATACTTAACCAAGGAAGTGAAAGATCTCTACAAAGAGAACTACAAAACACTGATAAAAGAAATCACAGATGACACACACAAATAGAAAAACATCACATGTTCATGAATTGGTATAGTTAACATTGTGAAAATGTCCACACTACCCAAAGTGACATAGAGATTCAATACAATCCCCATAAAAATACTAAGATCATACTCCACAGACTTAAAAAATAATTTTATGCTTTGTTTGGAATAAGAAAAAAGCTTGAATAGTCAAAGCAATCTTAAGCAAAAAGAAAAAATCTGGAGACATCACATTCCCAGACTTCAAACTATACTACAAGGCAATAGTAACAAAACCACCTTTGTACTGGTACAAAAATGGAGCCATAGGCCAATGGAACAAAAATAGATAACCCAGATATAAAACCACCCACATACAGCTAACTGACCTTTGGCAAAGCAGACAACAATGTGCATTGAGGAAAAGAATCCCTATTCAATAAATGATGCTGAGAAAATTGGATAGCCACACGCAAAAGACTGAAACAGGACCCTTGTATCTCACCATATACAAAAATTTACTCAAGATGGATAAAAGACCTAAATGTAAGGCCTGAAACCATAAAAATTCTAGAAGAAAATATAGGAAAAAACTCTCGGGATATTGACTTATGCAGAAAATTTATGAATAAGATCCCAATGGAAATCATAGCACCAAGAAATACAAATAAATGAGACTTTATTAAACTAAAAAGATTCTGCAAATCTAAGGAAATAATCAACAAAGCAAATAGACAACCTATAGAACGGGAGAAAATACGTGCAAGCTATACATCTGATAAAGGGCTAATAACCAGTATCTACAAAGAACTCAAGCAAATCAGCAAGAAAAAATAAACAGTCCCTGTAAAGAGTGGCAAAAGACATAAACATAAGCTTTTTAATAGATGATAGACAAATGGCCAATAAGCATGAGAAAGAATGCTCAATGTCACTAATCATCAGAGCAGTGCAAAGTAAAACCACAATGAGCCAGGTAGAATGGCTTTTATTAAAAAGTCCAAAAACAATAGATTCTGGTGTGTTTTCAGAAAGAAAGGAATGCTTATACACTGTTGATGAGACTGCAAATTAGTAAAGCTTCTATGCAAAACAGTATAGAAATTACTTAAATAACTAAAAGTAGAACTGCCATTTCATGACTGGGTACCTACCTAAGAAATAAGTCTTTTTATAAAAACAACAACAACAAAAAAAAAAAACCCACCTGCACTCAAATGTTCTTTTGCAGCACAATTCACAATTGCAAAGATTTAGAATCAACCCAACACCCATCAGTTCATGAGTGATTAATAAAATGTGTTATATGTGTACCATGGAGTACTACTCAGCCACAAAAAAATGTTGAACTAATGCCTTTTGTAAAAATTTAGATGGCACTGGAAGCCATTCTTCTCAGTGAAATATCTCAGGAATGGAAAAATAAACACAACCAGTACTTGCTATTACATTGGAACTAACCAATGAGCATACATAGGAACAGAGGGAAGTAAAAATTAGTGGAAATTTAGCAGGGGAATTGGGGAGAATGGAGGGCAAAAAGCTACCTAATGTGAACAATGTATACCATTTGGGTGATATGCACACCCATAGCCATGACTCAAGCATTAAAAATGTAATCTGTGTAACCAAAATATTTGTATCTCATTAATATTTTGAAATTCAAAGAATGAAAAACAATGCTTCTGCATGGCAAAGCAAATAATCAACAGAATGAATAGACAACCCACTGAATGGGTGGAAACATTCACAAAGTTACATACAATAAAAGGCTAATATCCAGGATATACAAAGAACTCAAGCAAATGAGCTAGAGAAAAACTAACAGCCCCATTAAAACGTGGGCAAAAGACATGAAGAGATATTTTTCAAAAGAAGACAGACAAATGGCAAAAAAACATGTAAACAAATGCTCAACCTCACTGTTCATTAGAGAAATAAAATTCCCACAATAAGATACCACCTTACCCCTGTCAGAAGGGCCATCATATTTTTTTTCATTTTCTTCTCTTTTATATCAGCATATTACAGGAATATAAAAGTTTAGGTTACATACGTTGTCCTTGACATGCCCTGACCCCTCAAGTCCAAGCTCCAAGTATCTCCATCCCCCAGATGGTGCACATCACACTCATTATGTACCTATATACCCATACCCTCCCCCCATGTGCCCAACACCTGATAAATGTTATTCCTATATGTATACTTAGATGTTGATCAGTGAAAATAATTTGCTGGTGAGTTCATGTGGTGTTTGTTTTTCCATTACTGGGATACTTCACTTAGTAGAATGGATTCCAGCTCTACCCAGGAAAATACAAGAGGTGCTATATCACCATTGTTTCTTATAGCTGAATAGTACTCCATGGTATACATATACCACATTTTATTAATCCACACGTGCATTGATGGGCACTTGGGTTGTTTCCACATCTTTGCAATTGTGAAGTGTGCTGCCATAAACATTCGAGTGCAGGTGTCTTTTTTATAGAAGGTCTTTTGTTATTTGGGGTACATGAGCAGTAATGGGATTGCTGTATCAAATGGTAGATCTACTTGTGTTGCTTTAAGGTATCTCCATATTACTTTCCACAGATGTTGAACTAGTTTGCAGTCACACCAGCAATGTATGAGTGTTCCTATCTCTCCGCATACATGACAACATTTATTATTTTAGGACTATTTGAAAAAGGCCATTCTCACTGGGGATTAGTGGTTTTGATTTGCATTTCCCTGATGACTAGACATGTTGAGAATTTCTTCATATGTTTGTTGGCCATTATTCTGTCTTCTTTTGGAAAGTTTCTGTTCATGTCCTTAGTCCAATTTTTGACAGGGTTGTTTGATTTTTTCTTGCTTATTTTCCTGAGTTCTAAATAGATTCTAGTTATCAGCCCTTCATCGGATGTGTAGCTTGTGAAAATTTACTCCCATCCTGTAGGTTTCTGTTTGCTCTCATGACAGTTTCATTGACTGTCCAGAAGCTTTTCAATTTGATCAAGTCTCATTTATTTATTTTTTGTTGTTGTTGCTGTGATTGCCTTTGGGGTCTTCTTCATAAATTCTTTGCCTAGGCCAATGTCTAGAAGAGAATTTCCAAAATCTTCCTCTAGAATTGTAATAATATCACACCTACAGTTCAAGTCTGTAACCCAGCGTGAGTTGATTTTTGTGAGAGGTGAAAGGTGTGGATCCTGTTTCAGTCTCCTACATGTGGCTATCCAGTTTACCCAGCACCATTTATTGAATAAGGGTTCTTTTCCCCAGTGTATGTTTTTGTCTGCTTTGTCAAAGATTAGATGGCTTTATGAGGATGGTTTTATACCTGGGTTGTCAGTTCTGTTCCACTGGTCAATGTCCCTGTTCTTGTGCCAGTTGTAAGCTGATGAATTGCTTAAGCCTTGTAGTATAGTTTGATGTTTGGTAAATTGATACCCCCCATTTTGTTTTATTGCCTAGAATTGCTTTTGCTGTACAGCAAAAACCTTTATGCACACAAACTGGAAAATTTGGAGGAAATGAACAAATTTTTATAAATGCACAGCCTCTGTAGGTTCAACCAGGAAGAAATAGAATTCTTAAACAGACCAATACCAAGTACTGAAATTAAAACAGCAATAAAAATCCTTCCTAAAGAGAAAAGTCCCAGACCAGATGGTTTCACCCCCTAATTTTACCACACCTACAAACAAGAACTGGTACCCATCCTGCAGAAATTATTTCACAACATTGAGAAGGATGGAATCCTCCCCAACTCATTTTATGAAGCCAACAGAACCCTGATACCAAACCAGGAAAGGACACAACAAAAAAAGAAAACTAGAGACCAATATCTCTTATGAATATAGATGCCAAAATTCTCAACAAAATCCTAGATAACCAAATTCATGTACTTATCGAGAAAATAATCCATGAAGACCAAGATGGCTTCATCCCAGAGATGCAGGGATGGTTCAACATATGCAAATCTATAAATGTAATTCACCACATAAACAGGAGCAAAAACAAAGACCATGTGATCCTCTCAATCGGTGCAGAAAGGACATTTGACAAAATTCAACACCCTTATATGATAAGAACATTTAGCAAAATAGGCATAGATGGGGCTTATCTAAAAATGTTACAAGCCATATATGACAAACCCATAGGCAACATCATATTGAATGGGGAAAAACTGAAAGCATTTTCCCTTAGAACTGGAATCTGGCAAGGTTGCCTACTATCTCCACTTCTAGTCAACATAGTGCTGGAAGTCCTGGGTATAGAAATTAGACAAGAGAGGGGGATTAAGGGCATCCAAATTGGGGCAGAAGAGATCAAAGGCTCAGTCGTTGCTGATGATATGATATTATATATAGAAAACCCCAAGGATTCAACCAAGAGACTCCTGGAATTGATAAATGAATTCAGTAAAGTCTCAGGATACAAAATCAATGCACACAAATCAGAGGCATTCATATATGCAAATAACAGTCAAACTGATAACCAAATCAAAGACTTAATTCCCTTCAAAATAGCAACAAAGAAAATAAAGTACCTAGGAATATATTTAACTAAAGAGGTAATAGACTTCTACAGGGAGAACTATGAAACACAGAGGGAGGAAATAGCAGAGGATGTAAAGAGATGAAAAACTATACCATGCTCATGGGCCAGCAGAATCAACATTGTTAAAATGTCTATACTACCCAAATTGATCTACATATTCAATGTAATCTCTATTAACATACCAACATGATTTTTCACAGATATAGCAAAAATAATTTTACACTTTGTATTGAACCAGAATATACCCCATATAGCAATGAATGACCATTATTAAAGAGTCAACAAACAATAGATGCTAGAATGGATACAGAGGGAAGGGAATGCTTATATGCTGTTGGTGAAACTGCAAACTATTACAACCACCTATGGAAAACAGTATTGAGATTCCTCAAAAAAAAATAAATGACAATGTAGCATTCATCTGAGCAATTCCAATATTGGGTATCTACCCAAAGGAAATAAGTTTTATCAAAAATATCTGCACTCAAATGTTTATCAAACCACAGTTCACAATTGCAATTATGTGTAATCAACCTAAGTGCCCATCATTTCATGAGTGGATTAAGAAAACTGATGTGTGTGTGTGTGTGTGTGTGTGTGTGTGTGTGTGTGTGTGTGTACCCAAATTCAGTGCCATCCTTAAGAAACTCTCAATAGCACTTTTTTTTGTAGAAAGTGATAACCTGATCCAAAAATTAATACAGAAATACAAGTGACACAGACTAAAACAATCTTGGAAAAGAAGAATAAAGTATAAGGACTCACATTTCCCAATTTCTAACTAAAATTGGACCCCTATGTCACTATACACAAAAACCTTCACAAAAGGGATCATAGATCTAACTGTTACAGCAAAACTCTTAAGAGAAAATGTAAGTGTAATTTTCATAACCTTGGATTAAGGAATAGTTTATGAGATAGGATACCAAACACACGACAAAATGAAAAATAGATAAATTGGACATGATTAAAACAAAAAAAAAGTTGCATGCCAAAAGACACAAAAAAGTGGAATGACAACGCACAGAGTGGGAAAAATATTTGCAAATCACGTATTTGATAAAATTCTAGTATCCAGAATATCCAGGGCTCACAATGTGCAATAACAACAACAACAGTAACAGAAGAACCCAATTTTTTTAAATGAGCAAAGGACTTGAGTAGATATTTCTCCAAAGAAGATTTACAACTGACCAATAAGCACAGAAATTTATGTTCAACATCATTAGTCATCAGGCAAATGCAAATCAAAACCACAATGGGATACCACTTCACAACCACTAGGTGGCTATATTGAAAAACACAAATAATAACAAGTGTTAGGACACGGAAAAAGTGGAGCCCTCGTATGTTACTGGAGAGAATGTATTAATAAAATTGTTCAGCCACTATGGAAAATAATTTGGCAGTTCCTCAAAGTTAAACGTAGAATTACCATATTATCACATGACTCAAGAATTCCCAAGAGTATTGAAAACATATCTCCAAACAAAAACCTGTACAAGAATGTACATACCAGCATACTAGCCAAAAAGTGTGAATAACCCAAATGTACATAAACTGATGATTAGATAAGCAAAATGTGGTATATCCATACAAGAGAATACTATTTGGCAGAAAAAAATGAAAGAAGCCCTGATACGTGCAACAATAAGGATGAACCTTGAAAATATGCTAAGTGAAAGATGCCAGTCATAAAAGGCCAAATATTGTATGATTGTATTTATATAAAATGTCTAGGATATATAAATCCTCAGAGACAGAAAATAGATAGTAGTTTCCAGGGGCTGGTAGAAGGGGAAAATGGGGAATGACAGCTAATGAGTATGGGATTTATTTGAGAGGTATGAAAATGTATTGGATTGCACAACTCTGTGAATATACTACAACTATTGAATTATATATTTTAAAAGGGTAACTTTTATTGTATATAAATTATATCTCTAAGTTGTATTTAAAAAGAAATAAAGGTAATTCTCAATATATAAAATGGAAAATACACATAAATAAAGACTTATTGGATAAACTCAGAATTTCAAAGGATATGCTTAAAACTAGAAGGAGATATTCATGAGCAAAGGAAATTTAAAACAGCAACATACAAAATAATGAGATATTTGAAACCTAGAATTAAATTTCCAAGCACTATAAACAATACTCCTCTTGACTATGCAAACTGATTGTACAAGACCGAGACAAAGCATCCATGTGCGCTATAACATTCTTGTAGGTATTATCTCTAAACTTCTCTTGACTTCAAAAAGTTAATTGGAGAATATGTTCATTAATTTTTAATGACTCATTCTCAAATTCTCTATCATCTAAAATCAAATGAAAACGAAGATGTTCTGAAACTGATGTGTTGTATCAATTAAAATAGCATCTGGTTATTTAACCCAAAGCATTGCTTATAGAGAAGCAATATTATTCATTCATAAAGGACAAGAAAAATAACTAGAAAACTAAAAAGAAATATGGTTTCATTAAAGAATAGATATTTTTTTCTTTCAGACAAGTATATAGCCTATGTGTTTCATTACTGCAAAACTTTACTAAATATAATGGCATGTCTCGTTTTTACAGTCAATCTTTTTATTTTTCATTTCAGTTACTTTTACATATAATATCCTATAAATAACTGTAAGAAATTCTTCTATCTTAAGACATCAGTTAATTAAAGTCAAAAAGGAAATTCCCAAGGCTATTGAGAAACATGTTATATTTGGTTAGCTGCTCAATTATTCTAATTTTTAAAATATGAAATTTCATTTCTATCCAAATTACTCAAAAATTTATTAATTCATTCTTTTTTACAGCTTAATACTCCATGGTGTGTATATATATATATATACTACATTTTGTTAATTCATTCATAAAATGATGGGCACTTGTGTTGATTCCACATTTTTGCTATTGTGAATTGCACTGCAATAAACATTTGGGTGCAGGTGTCTTTTTGATAAAATAACTTCTTTTCCTCTAGGTAGATACCCGAAGGTGAGATTGTTGGATTGAATGGTAGGTCTACTTTTAGTTGTTTGAGAAACCTCCATACTATTTTCCATAGAGGTTGTACTAATTTGAGATCCCACCAACAGTGTATAAGCATTTCTTTCACTCCACATCCATACCAGCATTGATTGTTTATTGACTTGTTAATAATGGCCATTATGATGGAGGTAAGGTGTTATCTCATGGTGGATTTAATTTGCATTTTTGTGATGATTAGTGAAGTATCTGAATAATGGAAAAACAAACACTGAATGCACTTCCTAATAATTTGGAATCAATCAGTGGGTACACATGGGAACAGAAAGAAGTAAAAATAATTGGAAATCAAAAAGGGGTGGGGAAAGGAGGGGAGGTGTAAAAACCTACCTCACAGGTACAATGAACAATATTCAGGTGATGGGCATACTTATAGCCCTGACTAAAGCATTATAAATCTATCCATGTAGAAAAAAAAAAAAAAGCTTCATATGGAACCAGAGAAGATCCTGTATAGCAAAAGCAACCCTAGGCAATAAAAAGAAAATGGGAGATATCAATTTACCAGACTTCAAACTATACTACAGGGCTATAGTAATTAAAACAGCTTGAAAATGGCACAAGAACAGGGACATTGACCAGTGGAACAGAATTGACAACCCAGATATAAAACCATCCTCATAAAACCATCTAATCTTTGACAAAGCAGACAAAAACATACACTGGGGAAAATAATCCTTATTCAATAAATGGTGCTGGGTAAACTGGATAGTCACATGTAGGAGACTGAAACAGGATCCATACCTTTCACCTCTCACAAAAATCAACTCACGCTGGGTTACAGACTTGAACCGTAGGTGTGAAACTATTATAATTCTAGAGGAAGATGTTGGAAATTCTCTTCTAGACATTGGCCTAGGCAAAGAATTTATGAAGAAGACCCCAAAGGCAATCACAGCAACAACAACAAAAAATAAATAAATGAGACTTGATCAAATTAAAAAGCTTCTGCATAGACAAAGAAACTATCATAAGAGCAAACAGACAACCTACAGAATGGGAAAAAATTTCATAAGCTACACATCCAATAAAGGGCTGATAACTAGAATCTATTTATAACTCAGGAAAATCAGCAAGAAAAAAATCAAACAATCCTATCAAACATTGGGCTAACGACATGAACAGAAACTTTCCAAAAGAAGACAGAAAAATGGCCAACAAACATGAAAAAATGCCCAACATTTCTAATCATCAGGGCAATGCAAATCAAAACCACCATGAAATATCACTTATCCCCAGTGAGAATGGCTTTTATTAAAGAGTCCCAAAACAATAAATGTTGATGTTGATGCGGAGAGATAGGAACACTCATACATTGCCGGTGTAACTGCAAACTAGTTCAACATCTGTGGAAAGCAATATGGAGATATCTTAAAGCAACACAAGTAGATCTACCATTTGATCCAACAATCCCATTACTAGGCATCTACCCAAAAGAACAAAAATATTCTATAAAAAAGACACCTGCACTCAAATGTTTATAGCAACACATTTCACAATTGCAAAGATGTGGAAACAACCCAAGTGCCCATCAATACATGAGTGAATTAATAAAATGTGGTATATGTATACCATGGAGTACTATTCAGCTCTAAGAAACAATGGTGATCTAGCACTTCTTGTATTTTCCTGGATAGAGCTGTAACCCATTCTACTAAGTGAAGTATCCTAAGAATGGAAAAATAAGCACCACATGTACTCACCATCAAATTGGAGTTAACTGATCAACACCTAAGTGGACATATATGAATAACATTTATTGGGTATTGGACAGGTAGGAGAGGGGAGGAGGGGATGGGTATATACATACATAATGAGTGTGATGTGCACCATCTGGAGGATGGACACACTTGAAGCGATGACTCCGGGGGGAAGTGGGGGGAAGGCAAAACATGTAACCTAAACATTTGTACCCCCATAATATGTTGAAATAAATAAATAAATAAATATAACTCAGAACAAAAAAAAAAGAAAAATCATTTTTATCCCCTTAATATTTTAAAATAAAAATACAATGTTTTTTAAATAGTGGACTGCCAGGACTTTGCATCATATGAACTTGAATTACATTTCTGCTATATAACCTTAGCAAGTCATTTAATCTAATTTTATATGATTATTTTTCTACAATTAAAAATCATAAAACCATACTCCCTAAAAAATATGAACTTTCAATTGCAACTGTGATCATGCCATTGGTTTTTTTGTTTGTTTGTTTTTTTGACACAGTCTTGCTCTGTTGCCTCGGCTAGAGTTCCGTGGCATCAGCCTAGCTCACAGCAACCTCGAACTCCTGGGCTCAAGCAATCTGCCTGCCTCAGCCTCCTTAGTTGCTGGGACTATAGGCACGTGCCACCACATCTGGCTAATTTCCTTCTATTTTTAGTAGAGATGGGATCTCACTCTATCTCAGGCTGGTCTCAAACTCCTGAGCTTAAATGGTCCTCCTGCCTCACCCTCCCAGAGTGCTAGGATTACAGGCGTGAGCCACTGTGCCTGGCCGATGCTTTCTTGATAAGGCCTATAACGGACCTCTGCTGGGTGAGAATATTGAAAGATTTGACGGATCAATGGTCTGAATTGGTATACTAAATCTCAAATGATTATAAGGATAAAAATAACAGCTATGTCAAATTTAAAATTAATAAGACTGACAAAAATATTTCCATTTAATTAAACAAGTACAAGAATCTCATTCAGAAAACACTGTGAAGTTTTTTTCTTTTCTTTTTTTTTTTTATTTTGGCATATTATGGGGGTACAGATTTTAAGGTTTCAATATATGCCCATTTCCCCCCCTCCCCCCAAAAGTCTGAGTCTCCATCATGACCATTCCCCAGATGGTACACATCTCACTCATTATGTATGTATATACCCACCCCCCTCCCCCCTCCCACCTGCCCAATACCCTATTACTGTAGCCCCTATGTGTCCACTTAGGTGCTACTCAGTTAATACCAGTTAGCTGGAGAATATATCTGGTGCTTGTTTTTCCATTCTTGGGATACTTCACTTAGTAGTATGCGTTCCAGCTCTAACCAGGAAAATATAAGATGTGCTATATCACCATTGTTTCTTAGAGCTGAATAGTACTCCATGGTATACATATATCACATTTTATTAATCCATTCTTTGATTGATGGGCACTTGGGCTGTTTCCACAGCCTTGCAATTATGAATTGTGCTGCTATAAATTTTCGAGTGCAGGTGTCTTTTTTGTAGAGTGTCACTGGATCATTTGGGTAGATGCCCAGCAATGGGATTGCTGGATCAAATGGTAGATTCACTTGTATCGCTTTAAGGTATCTCCATATTGCTTTCCACAGAGGTTGAACTAATTTGCAGTCCCACCAGCAGTGTAGGAGTGTTCCTCTCTCTCCGCAACCATGCCAGCATTTATTGTTTGGAGATTTTTTGATAAAGGCCATTCTCACTGGGGTTAAGTGATATCTCATTGTGTTTTTGATTTGCATTTCCCTGATGATTAGAGATGTTGAGCATTTCTTCATATGTTTGTTGGCCATTCTTCTGTCTTCTTTAGAAAAATTTCTGTTCAAGTCCTTTGCCCACTTTTTAATGGGGTTATTTGATTTTTTCTTCCTAATTTTTGTGAGTTCTAAGTATATTCTAGTTATCAGTCCCTTATCGGATGCATAGGATGCAAAAATTTTCTCCCATTCTGTAGGTTGTCTGTTTACTTTCATGACTATTTCTTTGGCTGTGCAGAAGCTTTGTAGTTTGATCATGTCCCATTTATTTATTTTTGTTGCTGCTGTGATTGCCTTTGGGGACTTCTTCATAAACTCTTTGCCCAGGCCGATGTCTAGGAGAGTGTTTCCAACTTTTTCCTCTAGAGTTCTAATAGTTTCATACCTTAGGTTTAAGTCTGTTATCCAGCGTGAGTTGGTTTTTGTGAGAGGTGAAAGGTGTGGGTTCTGATTTACCCTTCTACAGGTGGCTATCCAGTTTTCCCAGCACCATTTATTGAAGAGGGATTCTTTTCCCCAGCGTATGTTTTTGTCTGCTTTGTCAAAGATTAGATGGCTATATGAGGATGGTTTTATATCAGGATTCTCACATCTGTTCCACTGGTCAATATTTCTATTTTTGTGCCAATACCAGATTGATTTAATTACTACAGCTTTGTAGTATAGTTTGATATCTGGCATATTAATGCCTCCCATTTTGTTTTTGTTGCCTAGAATTGCTCTTGATATTCAGGGTCCTCTTTGGTTCCATACGAAACGTAAAATTATTTTTTCTATATCTGTGAAGAATGCTGATGGGATTTTAATAGGTATTGCATTGAATCTGTAGATCAGTTTGGGTAGTATAGACATTTTGATGATGTTGAGTCTGTCGATCCACGAGCATGGTATGGATTTCCATCTGTTTACATCCTCTGCTATTTCCTTCCTCAGTGTTTCATAGTTCTCCCTGTAGAGGTCTTTTACGTCCTTGGTTAAGTGTATTCCTAGGTACTTTAATTTCTTTGTTGCTATTGTGAAGGGAATTGAGTCTTTGATTTGGTTCTCAATTAGATTGTTGTTGGCGTACATGAATGCCTCTGATTTCTGTGTATTGATTTTGTATTCTGAGACTTTACTAAATTCATTGATCAGTTCCAGGAGTTTCTTGGTTGAATCCTTGGGGTTTTCTAGATACAATATCATATCATCAGGAAACAGTGAAAGTTTGATCTCTTCTGCCCCTATTTGGATACCTTTGATTCCATTTTCCTGTCTGATTGCTGTAGCCAAGACTTCCAGCACTATGTTGAACAGAAGTGGAGATAGTGGGCAGCCTTGTCTGGTTCCAGTTCTAAGTGGGAATGATTTCAATTTTTCCCCATTCAGTATGATGTTGGCTATGGGTCTGTCATATATGGCTTGTATCATTTTTAGGTATGTCCCTTCTATGCCAATTTTCTTAAGTGTTCGTATCATGAAAGGGTGTTGAATTTTGTCAAAAGCTTTTTCTGCATCTATTGAAAGAATCATGTGGTCTATGTTTTTGCTTCTGTTTATGTGGTGAATTGCATTTATAGATTTATGTATGTTGAACAATTCCTGCATCCCTGGGATGAAGCCCACTTGGTCGTGGTGGATTATTTTTTTGATAAGTGTCTGGATTCGGTTAGCTAAGATTTTGTTGAAAATTTTTGCATCAATATTCATTAGGGATATTGGTCTGTAGTTTTCTTTTTTTGTTGCATCCTTTCCTGGTTTTGGTATCAGAGTAATATTCGCTTCATAAAAGGTGTCGGGGAGGTTTCCGTTCTTCTCGATGTTGTGGAATAGTTTCTGCAAGATAGGTACTAGTTCTTCTTTGTAAGTATGGTAAAATTCAGGTGTGAAGCCATCTGGACCGGGACTTTTCTTTTTAGGGAGATTTTTAATTGCCGTTTCTATTTCAGCTGTTGAGATTGGTCTGTTCAGGGAATATATTTCTTCCTGGTTGAGCCTAGGGAGGTTGTGTGTTTCTAGAAATTTGTCCATTTCCTCCACATTTTCCAGTTTGTGTGCATAAGGATTTTTGTAGTATTCATAAATTGTATCTTGTATCTCTTTGGGATCAGTTGTGATATCTCCTTTTTTATTCCTGATGGAGCTTATTAGAGATTTCTCTTTTCTGCTTTTCGTTAGCTTAGCCAATGGTGTGTCAATTTTGTTTATTTTTTCAAAGAACCAACTTTTTGTTTTATTAATCTCCTGAATAGCTTCCCTGTTTTCAATTTCGTTTAGTTCTGATTTGATCTTGTTGATTTCACTTCTTCTGCTGGGTTTGGGGTTGGTCTGCTCTTCTTTTTCCAGCTCTTTGAGTCGTTTCATTAGATTGTCTATTTGTGATCTTCTTATCTTTTGGTTATAGGCATTTATGGAGATAAACTTTCCTCTCAGAACTGCTTTAGCTGTGTCCCAGAGGAGTTGGTAACTTGTCTCTCCATTGTCGTTTTCTTCATAGAACTTTTTTATTTCCGTCTTGATTTCTTCATTTACGAAGTAATCATTTAGTAGGAGGTTAATTTCCACGTTTTTGTGTAGAAATGTGTGCTTCTGTTAGGGTTGATTTCTAATTTTATTCCACTGTGATCTGAGAAAGTACATGGTATGATTTCTATTTTTTTAAATTTCTTGAGATTTTGTTTGTGTCCTAGGATATGGTCAATCTTAGAGAATGTCCCGTGAGCTGATGGGAAGAACGTATATTCAGTGGATTTTGAGTAGAATGTTCTGTAGATGTCTGTCAGACCCAATTGTTCTAGAGTTTTGTTTAAGTCCATTATTTCTTTATTAATTTTCTGTTTGGAGCATCTGTCTCGTGTCGTCAGTGGGGTGTTGAAATCTCCGGCGATTATGGAGTTGCTATTAATCCATTTGCTTAGCTCCAGTAAGGTTTCCTTTATGAATCTGGGTGCACCTAAGTTGGGTGCATATATATTTAAAATTGTTATCTCTTCTTGTTGGACTGTGCCCTTCACCATTATATAATGACCCTCTTTGTCTTTTCCTACTTTTGTTGGTTTAAAAACTAAATCGTCTGAAATTAGAACTGCCACACCAGCCTTCTTTTTGCTTCTATTTGCTTGGAATATTGATCTCCATCCTTTTATTTTTAGTCTATATTCATCCTTGCAGGTTAGATGTGTTTCCTGAAGACAGCATATACTTGGCCTGTATTTTCTTATTCATTCAGCCAGCCTATGTCTCTTGAGTGGAGAGTTTAAGCCATTCACATTTATTGAGAGAACTGATAGGTAAGGTAGATTACTGATCATTCTGTTGGGTTGGATGTTGTTACTATGAGTTCTGTCTTGAGCCATTGTAATATCTGGCCTTTAATATCTTTGGGTTTTGGTTGTTTTTATATTCGTGGGTTATTATTATGATGTTCCGTGCGTAACGCTGTTTTAAGTACTTCTTGTAGGGCTGGTCTTGTCTTGGTGAATTCTCTGAGCCTTTGCTTGTCTGAGAATGTTTTTATTTCTCCTTCATATACGAAGCTTAGGTTTTCAGGGAATAATATTCTACGCTGGGCATTGTTTTGTTTCAAAAGAGTGAGAATGGGGCCCCAGTCTCTCCTTGCTGGTAAAGTCTCATTAGAGAAGTCTGATGTTATTCGAATTGGCTTTCCCTTGTATGTTACTTGCTTCTTTTGTATTACATCTCTTAGAAGGGCCTCTTTAGTTTATACTTTGGTCAGTCTGATGACTGCATGTCGTGACGTCTTCCTGTTTGCGTTGAATCTCCCAGGGGTCCTCTGAGCTTCTTGAACTTGTATATCAAGATTTTGAGCAAGGCCTGGGAAATTTTCCTCTATTATATCTTCAAACAGCTTGTCCAACCCTTGAGTGTTGTCTTCTTCCCCTTCTGGGAAGCCTATGACCCTCACATTAGGTTTCTTCACATAATCCCACAGCTCTTGTAGGCTTTGCTCTTTTCTCTTGTTTCTCTGCTCTATTTCTGTGACTGATTTATTTAATTGGAGGATGTTATCTTCAAGCTCTGAGATTCTTTCTTCTGTTTCATCTACCCTGTTCTTGAGACTTTCCATTGTATTTTGTAGTTCCTTGAATTGATTCTTCATTTCCAGGAGTTCGGTTACACTTTTCTTCAATCTGTCTATTTCTTTTCCCATATCCTGGAGACTTTTTGTGGTTTCTTGGTGTTGGTTATTGAGTTGTTGTTGCAGCTGGGTGAGTGTTCTTATGATCCACATACGAAATTCCTCTTCTGTCATATTGGTTGCCTGATTTTGGTCGGTGTCTGTTTCTAGGGGGCTGGAGCTCCTCTTTGGGGGTGTGTTTTCCGTTTTGTTCTTCATATTTCCTGAGTTCTTTCGCTGATTTCTTCCCATGTTGATCAGTTGTTGTTTCTTTCCTTAGGTTATTGTTTGGGTATTCACACACCTTGTTTAGTTTCTGAGGGGTTAGGTGGTGCCTGTGGGTGAAATTGGACCACTCCCTGTATATTGAGTCAGTGGGTGCCGTCGAAAGGCTGTGCAAGATGCCGTCCCTGTCAGTAGGTGGCGTTTGCTTGGAGGAACAGGCTATAGTGTTGATTTTGAGTCCTGTTATCAGCTCTCATTCTGGGCGGAGCTGGGTTGGGTAAGCCTGCCCTCAGGCTGTTAGCAGGGGTCAAAGTTCTGTTCTCTGCTTCCAGGGAAAGCAGTCAGGGCGGGGCTGGAATGGTACTGCTCAGCCAGAAATTCTGTGTGTGGGGGTGGGGCGGTCTGAGACCCGCAGTCTGGAGCGGACCTCGCTTCTTTCCACCCTCCCCAACTCCGCAGCTACTCCTGGGCCTCTGCCAGCAGGCCAGACCACAAGCCACCAGGCCTCCCCGGATTGTGATGCCGACGGGGAGGTTCCCTGCACAGGAACGCCACCTGGGTTGGGCGCACGGCCTCCTCCTGGGAGGAGGGTTGCCCTCTAGGATGCTGATCCGCCCCTGGAGGCACACAGACCTCAGTAGGCTGTTCATGTATAACCCTTCTGTGCCCCGGGCAATGCTAGCCCTTGGTGCAGGGGATCTGATCTGCAGGTCCGACCTCTGGGTCCCAGAGTTCAAACTGTATTCCCACCAGGGAGAGGATTTCCGGTCCTAATTCACCCACAGGGAGCCCAAGCTGGGTCTATGTCTCTCAGCCTCTGAGTCGGCACCGTTTTCCTGGGAACACGGTGCCAGCAGCACCTGGGAGGGCGTGCGGGGTCCCAAACGGGAATGTCCCGTTCCCTGGAGGTGCCTCTGGCTGGTGGCTGTATTGTCTCTCTGGGCAGCCGCGGGTAGGCTCGGCGGAGGGGAGGAGGAGGCAATATGGCGCCTGCCGCGCGGCTCGGGTCTGTGCACACGGAGGTGCCCGGAGGAAGTTGGGAACCTGGTGCCACGTCTGCTACAGGCTCACTGTTGGCAGGCGGCAGCTATCTCTGGGCTGGTGTCCGCAGGTCTCTCCACCTGCTGGGGAGCCCACCAGCAGTCCCAAATGCAGGGGAGGGGAAACAGCAAATCCACCTACCCTTGCCGCTGGTCTCCGGGCTGCTCCGGTGGTCTCAGCCTCCAGTTCTCCTCTGCAGCCTCCTCCCTTGGAGTCTCCTGGGGTCTCAGGTACCCCTCCTTACAGCCCTTGTCCGCTGTATGCTCGTCTTCTTGCTTCTTTCCTCTAATTTCTGCTAGAATCTGTCTTTTCTGCAGAGACACTCTGTCTGGTGGTGTTATTCGTCCGCCATCTTGCTCCGCCCCTCTGAAGTTTTATCTTCACATTGTCAATACAAATGTTGAAGGAAAAGAAAAAGACTAAAGATTTAGTGCTTATTAGATTGCATTGTGTGCCTGCCTTCCTTCTGTCATTCTTTCCTGTCTTCCTTTGCTCCATCTTTCTATCCATTCTTCATTCCTTTTCACCTTTCATAAACATTTATTAAGCAAGTGCCTACTCTGATGCGAGGAAATATTTTCTTTATATTTCCTCTAAATTAGACTGTATATATCACCTAAGAAGAATGGCAGAGTAGGCTAGGAAAGAGCACCAGATTGTGGAAAGACCCACTGCCTAATTTCTAGTTGATATACACATTTGTCCCAGTGCTTATTTTCATGAATTTATCAAAAGCTAAAACCTTATTTAAGACTCAGCTTTTCATAGACAGGAGATAATTTTTGGACAACTAAAATAGTAACATATGATTTGGATTTGATTTCTTTGATCAGTGCTACTTTGTGTTATTAACATTTTAATAGTAAACACATTATGACCAAGTAAGTTTTTTTGGTATTTATTTTAATTAGCCACTAAATATTTTCTTTGGTCAATTTAAGTTACCTTTACTTTTACATTTCAGTTGTTAAATCTCGATGTAAAATATGACTGAAGGGCATAAGTGTTTCTTATCTGTTATTCATCAGGAAATATTTAGTGATCATATTCTAATGTTCCCATTTCTATTTCCGGAGATGCTACCACATTTTTTCTTATTTATTGAGGAAAAAAAAGTCCAAGCCAAGAGTCACTGTTTCTTCTAGGACTGAAACCACAGAGACAGTCATACCAGTCAGAGAATCTAAAAAGTGATGTTTTCTTGATCCCAACTCTGTTGCAAATGCCCATGGGAACCAAACAAATCACTAATAACTGAGAGGGTTACATATCTGTGAAACTTACATTTGAGAGCATTTTCCTTCTATAAATATGCTATCATCATCTCTTATCAATAATACTAATTTTAAAACCTTCCCTTTCCAACTTTCTTAAATTACCATGGAGTGTTTTTTACTGTAGTGAAAGTGAGCATGGTAGATCTGGAGATAGACATTAATTAGTGAATCACATTTAGGCACCAAAACAGAAGATTTATATTAAAATATCCTGTGAGAATCTGTGGGTAATATGAGGACAAAGATAACCAGGTAAGACAAGTAAAAGTAAGAAGAGAGGTTTGTGAAAATGGGAAGCAGATGGGAATCAAAGATATCCCTCAAAAGGTAGCTTGGAACCAGCTTTAGCCTTCACAATAGGAAACACCAGCTTCAAAGTAAAAGTAATTTAAATCGTGTGTGTGTGTGCATATGTGTCTGAACACATATATGTGTGTATGGGTGCATGATTTTTTTTTAAAAAGTCCTACACTGAAAATCATGCAGCATATAAGTACTGATAATTGGCAGAAAGATTTTAGAACAAAGCAATTTTGTAACCAGGCTAGAAACACAGGAGGCTTATAAATGGACAACACAGTTTCATATATTAAAAGCTTGAGATATGCCACATTTGATCAATCTACTTATGTATTTATGGGCACTATTGAATGGAAATCAAGCAGGTGGCAGGGGGGAGTAGGAGAAGTGTAAATTCACACCTAACAGGTACAATGGACACTATCTGGGTTTTGGGCACACGTATAACTTCTACTCACATGGTACAAAAGTAATTTATGTAACCAAAATGTTTGTACTCCTCTCATATTCTGAAATTGAACAAAATGTAAGGAAGAAAATAAAGGTTTGAGGTAGATGCTGGAAGAATTTAAAGAAAATAAGATAAAAGTGTAACTTAACACCTGTATGTACAGATTGGTGGCTGTGCTGCATGTCAATATCTCCCATTTTGCACTTGAACCTTTAATAGTGTAAAAGGTTTGGATCTATTTTGATCTCCAGTGGCTAAAAGGAAATATTCTGCTGCATTCTGTGTAACAAGAACGTCTTTTAACATTCTTTGACCCTATTAACTGTGGTATATAACTTAAGCTCTGCTGAAGGAGAATTACAATCATTGGGTAGGTAGAATTAATTGAATATAATAGCATTTGTAGAAGTAAATCAGATTCAGCCAAGTGAACTAAAGAACAAATATTGTATTACGGAGAGTAGTTTTCAAACTGGAGAAGTCAGAAAAAAATCCAGGAGAGGAAATTGGAACCCAATGATCAAGGAGGTTATTGTGAAAGAGCAATGAGTTTATCTTAACTAAGTTATAAATTCCCAAGCTCAGATGATTTCTGTCCTGTTCCAGAAAGAAGGGGGTAAAATTACCAAGGTTAAATTAATAGAGCTATATATAAAGTCTAGTACCTAGGTAAAGAAAACTACTTCATATGATAGGATAGTGCTATGGACTGAATTGTGTCTTTCCAAAATTCATATGTTGAAGCCCTAATCCCCATTGTTACAATATTTGGAAATGGAGCCTTTGGGAAGTAAATTAGGTTTAGAGGGATCATAAGTGTGGAGCCCTCCTTTGAAATTAGTGACCTTATAAGAAGAGACACCAGGGATCTTGCTGTCTCCTCTTTCCCTGCCATGTGAGTACAAAGTGAGAAGGCCGTCATTTGTATGCCAGGAAGACAGTGCTCACCAGAAACCAACAATGCTGGCACCTTGATCTTGGACTTTCAGCCTTAAGACCGTGAGAAACAAATTTCTGTTGTTTTATCCACCAAGTCTATGTTATTCCGCTATGTCATCCTGAGATAAGAAAGATAGGGAGACATGCTTAATACTCCCTTTAAAAAAAAAAATGATCTAGCCATTTTGGTTTACTAAAAGACTGATTGACTTACAGTAAAATGTGATGTGGCTGTCTAGAAGTGAATGCTTTAGGCTTCAGTACCCAAAGCATAGATTCCACTACAAGGACAACAGGAAATAATATTCCTTTACTCTCTGGTGAGCACACTTCCTCAATGTTACACTAAATTCAGGCCACGGCATTTTAAGGAGGAATATGACAAAGCAATATCAAAAAAAGGATGGCCAATATTGCAAAAGGAGGTTAAAAATAAAGCGAGATATAATGGAGACTAGGAACCAGGTCCACCATGTTTTACAATGGCAGGGGACGCTATTTACATTGTAGCCTGAGCAACTGTACATAGCAGCCCTGATGGAAATCAAGAGGGTTGGCTTCCTATTCTAGCTTTTACCCTAAGTAAAATTATTGTGTAACTTTGTGAAATACAGCATGAGAGACTATACAATCTCCAAGGTCCCTTCTAATCTAAATATTATCATCATATAAATGTGCTTTTCTATGAGGTGGTGAAATTTTGTGAATTAGAGCAGGATTAACTGTCAGGGATATTGTAAAGAACTTTCCCATAGGGGGTTAGAGGTTGTACTATATGACATTTAAGTATCTTATCACTCTAAAAATCTATGATTCTGAGTCCAACATACCATTTAAGAACATGTTAAAGCAAGTGAACATTTCAGAGTAAGAAAATTGCTACCGAATTATAATGGTGTACCTAATACATAATTGCTGCTAAAGCCTTTGTATCCAACACAAAGGAAAGAAAGAATGAGTCTTCTGAAGAAAGTCTCACCATGATGTTTCTATCATTGTATTTCAGGGCCTGTGCGGTTCTACCAGGACATGTGTCTAGGTTGAAGAGTCTGATGAGAAGCAGAGCTGGAAATCGCATAAAGACATCTATCACTGTATTTTTTAAAAATTCATGATACTATGGAGATACAAACATTTAGGTTACATGAAATGCATTTGCCTCACTCAAGCCAGGGCTACAAGCGTGTTCTTCCCCCATACAGTGTGCCCCATTTCCATTAGCTGTGGGTTTACCCCCAACCCCTCTATCCCCTACCCTCCATCCCCCCATCTGACCGGCACCCAGTGAGTATTACTACCATGTGAGCACCTTAGTGTTGGCCAATTAGTACCAGTTTCATGGTGAGTACATGTGGTGCATGTTTTTCCATCCTTGTGATACCTCACTTCAAAGGATAGACTCAGTTTCTATCCAGGATAATATAAGATGTGCTAGATCACCATTGTTTTTTGTAGTTGAATAGTACTCCATGGTATACATATACCACATTTTATTAATCCACTCATGTATTGATGGACGTTTAGGTTGTTTCCACATCTTTGCAATTGTAAATTGTTCTTCTATAAACATTTGAGTGCAGATGTCTTTATTATAGAACGTCTTTTTTTCCTTTGATAGGACATTTATCACTTTATTTTGAGCTCACATTGATGCCATTCTATTAGCTGCAAATCAGCAAGCAGTGTTATAATGGCTTTGACCACTAAGATTCAATGAAAAGAACATGGGATTGGAGTTACACCTAGTTCAAATCTCAGATATAGTTGTTATTAGTGATATGATTTGGGAAAATTTAATCACCACAATAATCTCCATCATTATGTTTAAAAACAGAAAAAATCAATGTTCTTAAATGAACCTTTATTAAGTTGCAGGTACTTGTTATTCATTATTTCATTAATCTGCATAAAAACCCTATGAAGTATGTATAACGATACACATTTTACACATGCTTACACAGTCATACAGCCAGTAAATTATGGAGCTGGGTTTTCAGTTTTATTTGACTCTATCATTGATACTTTCAACCTCTCTTATTATACTACTATGCTTCCTGAGCTTAATTTTTCTCATAAATATAATGAGAAAGGTCCTTCAAAATCTTGTGGTAAAATCAGAAACAAATAAAACATTTTGCATATATTAATGGTTATCTGAGTCATGACAGTAATTATTATTATCTCTTCCCCCTAACCCTACACTTTTAAACACATGTCAGAGAATGAGGCAATGGAATTTTTACTCCTCAATCAAGAAGATGCATTGTTTGGCTATTCTCACAGAAGCCACCTTTATTAATGGAGAACTTACCTAAAGTTTAATGTCCTAGTGGATAATAACAATAAATAATAAGATGCTAAAGTTATAAAACATTATTTTTGCCTATCACACTTTCCCACACTGACAAAGACTATGTGAGTGTGTGCGTACATATATACACATTCATATTCTAGTACTGGACACAGTTAAGAGAAAAGACATTGCTGGTAGTAGAGTTAAATCAAATTATGTTCCTGAAGGGCAATGTGGCTTTATATATCAAAAGCCTTAAAATTGTCTATACCCTTAATCCAGTAATATTTCTTCTAAAATGTATCCTCAGGAACAAATCATTCATGGACGAAAATGTATGTACATGGAACTTCACTGCAGCATTATTTATAATGCTGATAAATTGCAAACAACCTAAACCTCCAACAATAAGAGGGGTGGATAAATAAAGTATGGTGATGAAATATTATGCAGCTGTAAAAAAACATATTTACTTGTGCCATGGAAAATCTTTATGGTATATTCTTAAATGAAAACACCAAGATACAAGCCTACATATCATGATCTCATTTTTGTTAAACTGTAGTACACACACACACACTGTATACATAGAACAATATGGAAGGAAACAAACCAATAAACTAAGGTTAAAGACAGTGATCACATAATAAATGATGAAATTATGTTTTTTAAAAATATTCTCGCTTACCATTTTTTCGATTATTTTTAAAATGAATCAACTTGCAGCTTACCAACTCACATAAAACACACGAAAAATCATTATCGTGGCATGATATTCCAGATTAACAGTGGAAATGTACAGGAAATTGTTATTTGAATGTTGCAAACCCATCCTTAATATTTGTGATGTCAGGATATTAGACCTTATCATGGTCTTCCAATGTATCAAATAACTTTCCTTCCAAAGAGAGAAGATGGATTAGTACTATCAAGAGAAATTTCTCTTGCCTAGGTTTTTCAAGTAATCTGATTTTGTGTCTTGTCTTCAGATAAGTGATTAACCATTGATGTGAACAGTGATACTTCTCTTCTGGAATACTTTTAGCAATAAAACCTACACATTAATCCTTTAATGCAAAACAGCTAGGAAAATTGCCATAACCATTTTTAAGCCTGATTTGTGTGTTTATGTGTCTGTGTGTATAAAGAGAAAAACAACTAAGCATCTTCATATTTGACTAATTTTCATGACAACAAAAGAAACTATAATTCACAAAAAAACTCAAGCAGAACAAAAATAAAAGTATTATATCTTATGGTCAGCTCAGTGAGGTTAAGAGTCAAAGATAGGAGACTGAACATAATCATCTTGATGTCAAAGCAACCACATAATTTCAAGTATACAGAGGTCTACCTTAACCAGCTCTATGTTGGAGAAATGATGTTCACAATTTTCATTACCATTTGGGTATTTTTCAAGCTCTATTTCTGACAATATCAGCTCATCCCCCAGGAGTTTAGAAATTATGTTTCTAGCAACCTAAATTCCATTATTCTAAATCTATGGCTAATTCATCATTTGGTTTAGTAGTAGGCAATTTAAAATGGTAAAGTTTAATGTCAATATCCAACAGGTAGAATCCTATATGAATTGGCTAATACATGTTGAATCGACTGCCTCATTGATTAGTAGCCACCTTATAAGCATAGACACTTTTATGTTTTATGTAGGTTATTATATTTAAGTTAAATAGGATAAGAGTTTCTGTTTCCTATTTAACAAATTTCTACAAGACCCAGTAGCTTTCCTGACATGTGCCAATTTTATTTTTTCCTTATGTGATTAAGAGATATCTGAAATGCACATGTGTTTTTGACAGTAAAACTTTTGGTATTTATAAAAATGAAACAAGATAATTATGTAGCCTAAATGTTAGCGGATTCTTTTTCCCCAATGCCTAATAAGGGCCCTTTGTTCAATCTCTGTTGCAGTACACAAACAGCTCAGAACAGCAATATAAGTCTTTGAATTGAAGGTCTAAATCCCAAGCCTTTATAGATCCCCAAGTTAAGGAGTAATTCTAACAACTTAAGTTTCACATTTGTTTCTTTGTTGATATAAAACTAATGAACACTTCAGAATTAGTTGTACCTCAAAATCCTGATCTATATTACTTTGAATATTGACCAGTACTGGTAAATGTGTTCTGGGTAGACAGCTGAATTTGATAATATGGAACAACTAAAAATTTCCTCTCCATTTTCTGCTTTATTGAACCAACTTGATGAATTAGAAAATATTAACAACTAATGGACAAACAAAATATATATGAAATGTTAATTGCACAAGATCCTTCAACTTGTCCTGAAAAGGAATGCAACATCAATCTTAGTGCATTGGAATAGATGCTATAGAATTTTAAATAGGGAACCTTTATTTTTAGAAGTATTATTATGAAAAATGACCTGGGACATTTTCCCTGTGATTTCATGAGGGGAAAGTGTCAGAATGCTAGTCAAATCACAACTGTTAGGATTTGGGTCTCAGGCTACAGCAGGGCTCAGGAGCACAAATCCAGTGTAGATGATCATAGATACTGCAACAACTCAATCTCTACCTCCAAAGACTACCTAGTTAGCTCACTCTAACATAAAAAAACTAGTACTTTTTTTTCTTCACAGAAGCTATGAGATGTTCATATATAATAGAACACTTAAACAAATAAGATTTATCTAGACAGACTATAATAATCAACAACTAAGAACACTTTGTTTCCCCCATCTGGAGGAGTAAGAGGAAAAAAGGAGAAATCACTAATGAGGAAAGATAAAACTTCTCCCAATCAAAAGACAACAATGTGCTTCACATGCCTAACTGCAAAATGGAATGTAGTCGAAATAAGTACAATGAACTAGGAGTCAGATTTTAGTCTAGATTTTAATGTTTACAAACTATAAGACCATGAGCAAATCACATGACAAACCTGGACCCTAATGTCACTAAAATAGAGGTTTTGACCTAAAGCAGGTGTTAACAAACTCAAATGCCTGAAAAGACCAGACAGGCAATGCAAATCAGATAATGTAAATATGTCGAGAGTGAGAAAAGCAATAGTACAAGTAGGAGGGTTATGGCAGTTGATGCCCTGCATTAGGATCAGGGAAAAAATAAGGAGTATTGGGAATTGAGGTAAACTGGAGAGCCCCAGTTCAATTTAAAGACAGGAGCCACTGCTGAGCTCTTAGCTGATCACTGCTTTGTGAGAATACAGGTCCCATTTTACCAAATCTTCTAATTCTTCAAGAGAAACTGGATATACAGATTTGTGTGCAACCCCTTTTTAATATTAACAACCAGTTTAACTTATTTTACAATACTGTGCAGGCCACACAAAGCACACCTTGCATGGACCTATGCTGCAGAAACCTAGTTCCTAACTTCTGGCTCAGATAACCTATAAAACCATCCTGTGATATTAATAAGACCCATTCACAGTTATCTAAAAATTCTGTCCTTAGAAGTGGGATTATAAGATCAAATGGTAGTTCTACTTTTAGTTCTTTGAGGTATCTCCATATTGCTTTCCACAGAAGTTGTAGTAATTTGCAGTCCCACCAGCAGTATAAGAGTGTTCCTATCTCTCTGCATCCACACCAACATTTGTTGTTTTGTGACGTTTTGATAAAATACAATCTCACTGGAATTAAGTGATATCTCATTGTGGTTTGACGTGCATTTCCTTGATGATTAGAGATGTTGAGCAATTTTTCATATGTTTGATGTCCATTAGTGGATTTTCTTTTGAAAAGTGTCTGTTCATGTCCTTTGCCCACTTTTTAATGGCGTTGATTGATTTTTTCTTGCTGATTATCCTGAGTTCAATAGAGATTCTACTTATCAGCCATTTATTGGATGTGTAACATGTAAATATTTTCTCCCATTCTGTAGGTTGTCTATTCACTCTAATGATAATTTCCTTGGCTGTGCAGAAGCTTTTTAATTTCATCAGGTCCCATTCATTTAATTTTGTTGTTGCTGCAATTGTTTTGGGGGTCTTCATCATAAATTCTTTGATTATGCTGATGTCTACAAGAGTTTTCCAACATTTTTTTTTTTAATATTCGATTTCATTACTTAGGTTTAAGTCCATTATCCATTGTGAGTTGATTTTTAAGAGAGGCGAGAGACACAGATCCTGTTTCAGTGTTCTACATGTGGCTATCCAATTTTCCCAGCACCATTTATTGAATAGGGATTCTTTTCCTGATTGTATGTTTTTGTCTCCTTTGTCAAAGATCAGATGAAAATATGAGGATGGTTTTATATCTGAGTTTCCAGTCGTATTTCATTGGTCTATGTCTTTGTTCTTGTTCCAATACTATTCCATTTTTGTTACTATAACCTTGTAGTATAGCTTGAAGTCTGGTAAATTGATGTCTCTCAATTTCTTCTTTTTGTTTAAGGTTGCTTTGGCTATATGGGGTATTCTCTGGTTCCATATGTATCATAGAAGCATTTTTTCTAGATCTGTGAAAAACGATTTTGGTATTTTAATAAGGATTGTATTGAATCTGTAGATCACTTTGGGTAGCATAGACATTTTAACAATATGGATTTTGCTGATCCATGAACATGGTATGGTTTTCCATCTGTCTACATCCTCTGCAATTTCTATTTTCAATGTTTTATAGTTCTCCCTATATAGGTCCCTCCCCTCTTTAGTTAAATATATTCCTAAATGTTTTATTTTCTTTGATGCTATTTTGAGAGGTAGTGTGTCTTTGATTCTCAGCTTAACGGTTATTGGCATATATAAAATCTACTGATTGTAGTGCATTGATTTTGTAGCCCGAAACTTTGCTGGATTCATTTATTAATTCTAAGTGTCTCGTGGTTGAATCGTTAGGGTTTTCTAGACATAAAATCATATCATCAGCAAAGAGTGATAGTTTGATCTGTTCTTTCTCCATTCAAATACCCTTGATTTCCTTCTCTTATCTGATTGCTCTAAGACTTCCTGAACTATGTTGAATAGCAGTAATGATAGTGGGAGTTCTTGTCTGGTTCAAGTTCTAAGCAGAAATGCTTTCAGGTTTTCCCTGTTCGGTACAATGTTGGCTGTGGGTTTATTGTATATGACTTTAATAGTTTAGAGCTATGTCTGGTCTATGCCGATTTTGTTAATAGTTCTTATCATAAAAGATTGCTGAATTTTGTTAAATGCCTTTTCTATGTCTATGGATAGGATCATAGGGTTGTTGTTTTTGCTTTTATTTACTTGTTAAATTATATTTATAGATTTGCGTATGTTGAACCATCGATGCATCTCTGGGATGAAACCCACCAGGTCATGATGAATTCTTTTTTTGATATGCAGTTGAGTTTGGTTTGCTAAGATTAAGACATTCTGTAATAAAGACATCTGCACTAGAATGTTTATAGCAGCACAATTCACAATTGCAAACATGTGGAAATAACCCAAATGCCCATCGATATATGAGTGGATTAATAAAATGTAGTGTATGTATACCATGTTGTACTACTCAGCCCTAAAAAATGGTGAAATACCTGTTGTACTATCTTGGATGGAGCTGGAGCCCATTCTTCTAAGTGACGTATCACAAGAATGGAAAAACAAGCACCATATGTATTCACCATTAAATTGGTACTAATTGATCAACACTTATGTGCATATATGGAAATAACATTCATCAGGTGTTGGGCAGGTAGGAGGGGGAGGAAGGAATGGGTAAATTCACTCCTAACGGATGTGGTGCATGCTGCCTGGGGAATGATCATACTTCTAGCTCTGACTTGGACAGTGCAAAGGCAATATATGTAACCAATCATTTGTACCCCCATAATAAAAAATTAAAAAAAATTTTGTCCTTAGCTTCTGCTGATGCCCCTTCTTTGTCTAATCTCTGCTCCTTAGCTGTACCCCAGCCTTTTCCACTCACCTGACTTCTTGTAATCTCTGTAATTGATACCACCACAACCTTCTCTGTTATTTTAGCAAGTCTTCATCCACTGATATTTGAAGACTCAACCTTGCCTTCCAATAATGGCCCTCCAGCCATAGCCCTCTCACTTCTATAACCTAAACATGCCTCTGCACCAAACCCTACTCACACTGGCCAGGCTTTACTATATTAGGTACCATGCCCCAAATTTTTCATATCATCACCTTGTGTTAGTCTACTTGTGCCTTTTGTCTTGTGTCATGTTTACCTATTATAGTGTAATATGACTTTAAATGGAGGGTATGACCTGAATGGGAATATTTTCTGACAACTGAAGCTTGAATGGTAGTCTTATATCTCTGGTATCTTTAGATAAGCTTTAACTTATGTTTCATTGAATATTTTAATAAATGAGTCAACAAACAAACTAAATCTAGTTCCAGAAGGTGTTATTCAAGGATTTGCATAACAATAAATTATAAATCTCTGGGGATAATTAATATTTTTATTTTAAAATATTTAATTGACAGAAAATTTTGTATAATTTATATGATACTATGAGTTGATGTACATATACACCGTGTAATGATTATCAAAATCAAACTAACACATCCATAAGCACCTGTCTTTGTCCAATTTTTGTTGCTTATAACAGAATACCTGAAACCAGGCAGTTTATAAAGAAGAGCAATTTATTTCTTATAGTATCAGAGGCTGAGAAATATAAGCTTGAGGGGCCACTGGTGTAGATTTTCTAAAGAGTCCTAAAGTGGCACAGAATATCACATGGTGTGGGGGATGAGCATGCTAACATGCTTGTTCAGGTCTCTCTTCCTCTTCTTATAAAGTGACTACTTCCTGTCCCATGGTAAAACATTAATCCATTAACCCATTAATCCATTAATCCAGAAATGGATTAATACATTCATAAGAGCAGAGCCCTCATGATCCATTCACTTCTTAAAGGCCCCACTTGTCAATATTGCCACACATGAAATTTGGGGGATACATTCAAACCACATTCAAACCATATTACCACTCATGCTGTAACTTAGATCCCTAGAAATTGTTCATCTTATAAAAAAACACTCTGTATTCTTTCATCAACATCTTCCCACAACTCATCCCCTGGTAGTTACCATTTTATTCTCTGCTTCTATGAGTTTTACATTTTTAGATGAGATTATACAGCATTATCTTTGTGTATCTGGCTTATTTCATTTAGCATAATGTAAACCAGGTTGATTGGTAGTCTCAAATGGCAAGGTTTCCTTATTTTTAAATGATTAATAATATGCCATTGTACATATCTACCACATTTTCTTTATTTGTCCATGGATGGACAAATAACTTCGGTTATTTCCATATTATGGCTACTGTAAATAATGCTGCAATGAACATGGGAGTAAAGATATCCCTTTGAGTTACTTATTTCATTTACTTTGGATATATACTCAGAAGTACAATTTCTAGATAATACAGTAGTTCAAGTTTTATTATTTTAATATTTATTTCATCATATCATGGGGGTACAAATGGTTATATTACATGTATTGCCTTTGCCCCACAAGAGAGCTTCAAACATGTCTATCCCCCAGGCAGTACGCACCATGCACATTAGGTGTGTAGATACCCATTCCCTTCCCCATCTATCTGCCTGACACCCGATGAATGTTATTACTATATGTGCACTTAAGTGTTGATCAGTTAATACCAATCTGATGGTGAGTACATGTGGTGCTTGTTTATCCATTCTCGCAATAGTTCATTAGTAGAATGGGCTCCTGCTCTATCCAGGATAATATAAGAGGAGCTATGTCACCATTGTTTTTTATGGCTGAGTAGAAATCCATGGTATGCATATACCACATTTTATTAATCCACTCATGTATTGATGCAAACAAGTTATGAAAAAGAACCCAAAGGCAATCACAGCAACAATAAAATAAATAAATGGTACCTGATGAAATTTAAAAAAACTTCTGCATAGCCAAGGAAACTATCATTAGAGCAAACAGGCAACCTAAATCATTGGAGAAAATATTCATATGGTACACATCTGTTAAAGGGATGATAACAAGAATCTATGGAGAACTCAGGAAAATCAGCAAGAAAAAATCAAACAACCCAATCAATAAAACTTTTCAAAGAAGATAGACTACTGGCCAACAAACATATGAAAAAAGGCTCAACATCTCTAATCATCAGGCAAATCAAAACCATAATGAGATATCACTTATCTCCAATGAGAATGGCCTTTATCAAAAAATCCCAAAACAATAAATGTTAGTGTAGATGCAAGGAGATAGGAACACTCATACACTTCCGGTTGGGCTGCAAATTACTACAACCACTGTGTAAAGTAATATGGAGATACCTCAAAGAGCTACAAGTAGAACTACCATTTGAAGCAACAATCCCATTAATGGACATCTACCCAAAGGAACAAAAGATATTCTATAAAACAACATCTGCACTAGTTTTAATTTTTTGAAGAAACTCCATAATGTTTTCCATAGCAGCTGGACCAATTTGCATTCCTACCTACAGTGCACAAGGGTTAAAACTTCTGCACACTTTCACCAATTCTTATCTCTTGTCATTTTGATGGTAGTGATCCTAACTGATGTGAGGTGATATTTCATTGTGATGTTGATTTGCATTTATCTGATGATTAGTGATGTGTCGCACTTTTTTATATAACTATTGACTATTTGTATATCTTCTTTGGAAGAAGGTCTATTCAGATCTTTTGCCCAGTTTTTAATTAAGATATTTATTTTCTTGCTATTGAGTTATGTGATTCCTTACATATTTTGGCCCTTAACAGATCTGTGGTTTTCAAATATTTTCTTCCAATCCATGGGTTGCCATTTTATTTTGATGATTGTGTCCTTTGCTATGAAGAAGCATTTTAGTTTAATGTAGTCCCATTTGTGTATTTTTCTGTTTTTATTTTAAAACTAGTTTTTATTTTACTTTCTTTACAGTATAAAAATTATAATTGACCAGAGGGTTTTTTGTTTTGTTTTTTTAGTAAGAACAATATGATTGACAGACTTTATGATTTTGAAAATCTTGGTGTGACCCTATGAAGTACAATGATTCAAAGGTCTAGTGAAATTTTAATTTATTTCAATACTTGAGTTTAAAGACTCTCATAGCTGAAAAGATAATCATTTAACATATGTAAATACACATTGAAGAAATAAATCACTAGGTGATAATCATTTTTCATTCTCACCAACCAATAATGCAACTATTTTTGTTGCAATTTGACCAGTATATTTTAATTTTCTCTTATGTCCACCTTTTGTTCTTACAAACTAATTGGAATAGGCTACAGTTCTATATTTTAGTGTTAAAGCCTCCTTGTACTTTTTATTTGGAAGATATGAAAGGAGTTAGAAGTTCTTTTTCCAGGTTAAATATATGGATATGACATTTAAAAATACACTTAAATAATTTTTAGATGAAAATCACCAATTATAGAAATATTTTCAACAACTCTTTTCAAAACATTCTCTCTGCCCATTCATTTCTTTTTTAAAAATTGCTTTCTGAGAAAGGCATTGTTAGGGGACACATCATGTTTATTATTCTAAAATATATGTCAGGTGACCAACAAACTAAAAGCCACTTGTCTTCCCAGCAAAGGTCAACAAATTTGGAACATTAATATGTTAAAACAGTTTCATTTTTTATTTTACTATGTTATTCAAAAAATCATTCCCCAAACCAGTGTCAAAGATCATTTTCCCTATATGTTCTTCTAGGAGTCTCTATGTTTGCAGACCTTACATTTACATACTTAATCCATTTTAAGCTAATTTTTCTATAGGATATAAGACAAGGGTTTGATTTTATTCTTTTGCATGAGAATATCCAGTTTTTGAGCACCATTTGTTGAAAAGATGTTTCTTTACTCATGGTGTATTTTTGTTAATTTCTCAAATATTAGTTTACGTATTTGGAAGAGTTTATTTCTGGGCTCTCTATTCTATTCCATTGGTATATAAGCCTGTTTTTATGCCAGTATCATATTTTTTTGTCCGTGATATCACTTTAGTATAGTTTGAAATCAAGAACTGTGTTGCCTCCAGCTTCATTCTTCTTTCTCAAAATCACTTTGCCTATCCAGTGTCTTTTTGGTTCCATACAAATTTTAGGATTATTTTTTCTATTTCTGTGAAAGATGGCATTGGACTTTTGATAGGGATTGTATTGAATCTCTAGATAGGTTTAGGTAATATGGACATTTTAACAATGTGTTAATTTGTCAAATCCATAAACACAAGATGTTCTTTCCGTTTACTTGTGTCTTATACAATCTATTTCAAAAATTTCATAGTTTTCAGTGTACAGATCTTTCACATCCTTGGTTAAATTTATTCCTACATATTTTATTACATGTGATGCTATTGAAAACAGAATCATTTTCTTAATTTCTTTTGCAGATATTTTTTGTTAGTGTATAGAAATGCAACTGATTTTTGTACATTGATTTTGTATCTTTCAACTGTACAGAATTTGTTTATTAGTTCTACTAGTTTTTCTTTGATAGAATATATAAAGATCTCTCTATATAAAAGCATGTCATCTTCAAGCAGGACAATTTAATTTCTTCCTTTCCAATTTGGATGCCTTTTATTGCCTATTTTTGCCTAATTACTATGGCTAAAACTTTTAGGTCTATATTAAAGTAGAAGTGGCAAGAGTAGGCATCTTTACCTTGTTGCTGACCTTAAAGGAAAAGCTTTTTTGGTGTTAGCTTTGGGCTTCTCATATATGTTCTTTATTATGTTTAGGTACATTCCTAGTATAGCTAATTTGTTGGCAGTTATTATTACGAAAGGAGGTTGAATTGTGTCACATGCTTTTTCTGCATTTATTAACATGATCATATGATTTTTATCCTTCATTCTTTTAGTTTGGTGTATCATATTTATTTATTTGCATATGTTGAAGTGTTCTTAAATATCAGAGATAAATACCACTTTATCATGGTGTAAAGTCCTTTTATTGTGCTGTTGAATTCAGTTTGCCAGTATTTCATTTAATATTTACTCACCTATATTTATCAGATATATTGGCCTGATGGTTTTTTGTCTTATAGTGTCTTTTTTCATCTTTTGTATGATGATGGCAATTATAGCCTCATAAAATAAGTTCAGAAGTGTTTCTCTTAAAATTTTGGAATAATTTGAAAAGGATTACCCTTAATTCTTGCTTAAATGTTGGGCATAATTTACCCATGAAGCCATCTGGACCTGTGCTCTTCTTTGTTGAGAGCTTTTTGATTGATAATTTAATCCCCTTACTCATTACTAGTCTATTAAGATTTTTTGTTTCTTCATGATTTTCTTTGTTAGGTTGTATATGTCTAGGAATTTACAAATTTTTCTATTATCCAATTTGACGGTATATAATTGCTTATAACATTCTCTTATGATCCTTTTTATTTCTGTGTCATCAGTTGTAATGTCTCCTATTTCATTTTTAGATGAGATTATACAGCATTATTATTATTATAATTTTATTTATTTGAGTCCTCCTTTTATCTTTGTTGGTCTAGCTAGAAATTTTGTAAGTTTGTTGATCTTCCAATAAAAAAAAAAACCCTTGGATGGGGGGCTTAGATGGTAGACTATAAGAAGTCTGCACAATGCTGCTCTTGCAGAGAGGATTGGTGGTGATGAATACATATCTACCTTTGGATAAATCATCCGAGCAAAAGCACTGGGAATCCATAGAGAGGAGGCAAGAGTGAAGTGAAGAATAAAGAACTGGGACAACCAGCCCAGCTTGACTGGAAGTACTTAGGGAAGGTGCCCACACATGGAGAAGGGACAGAGGAGAAATTCCAAGCTCCACTCTTCCCCTGAGGGTATTGCAATTGAAGGTTGGAAGGGACCATCAACTGCAGCAGTCCTCCAGACTGATACAGAGACCTCACTGAAGGCTGTGCATCTGCATTGCTATGAAGAAATGTCATAGCTGGCTGGCAATCCAATGCTTGGACAGTGCCACCCCTGGGCACTGTGGCTGGGGCCATTGTGACACCCCAACCCTGGAACATTACTTTTACTTCTGCCCAGGGGTCGTATTTGTGACTGTTGCCTCCCCCATGCCCTTGAAGGCAGAGTGGGTAATCCCAGTCTTATGTACACCTCATGGGAAGGTGACATGTACCTCTGCTGCTGCCGCTGCTGGGGGACCAGGCAGAACAGGAGATCAAAAGCCCAGTACCCACTACTGTGGCCTGGGTGATCACACTCAACCACACCTCCCACAGGACCTAGGGGGTGCATATGCCTATAGATCTTGGTGCTCACTGCCTATTGTCAGGACAGCTAAACTACTGCCACCATTGCTGCCACTACCTCAGAGGCCCTGTGTTAGGAAAGGACCAGCACAGCAGCCACCATTGAATCTGGGAAGACTGCATGCCACAGACCAACACCATCCTGGGCAGACAACCTGAATACCGTGCTCTGTGCATGAATTTCCCTGTCCACATGCCTGGCATCATGACTCTCATAAGCCAAGAGTGTGAGCACCATACCCCATGGGCCCACTCCACCATACATGTGCTGTGACCGGCCAACCACTCTGCATCAGGGACCATTCTGCCCCATGGGCCAGTTCTGCTTTGTGGGCCCACTATGTCTTTCATGCTCACCACACATTGCACATGTGTCTTACCCTGTGTGCACATTGCCCCAAGCATTCACATTGCACTTCAATTTCCAAGGCTCATGTGCATGCATGCCACACCTGGTGAACATCATCCATCCCATGTGCAAGTCCTGTCTCACAGAGCAGCCCCAATTCATGTGAGCACCTTGCATTATGATGGGCCCTGCCACAGTGGTCCAGGGACAAGCATAGGGGAATAGAGAACATGTTGGAAATCAGCAGTGTTAAAAGGTCACAGTGTATCCATACCTCTCCTGCCTGATCAAGCGTCAGGAATAGGACCCAAGCATGTCATCCATGGACCCATCCCTATCTTCAACAAGCAACAGAGGTCCCAACAGAGGAGAAAAAGTGCTTTGTGTCAGTTATGTGTGCTGACCTATGAGAAGGAACCTGCATAAAATACCTGGCATCATAAAAAATAGACTATCTCAACACACCCAAAAGATCACAATAGCACTTCAGTAATGAAATACAACAAAAAAGAGGTGGTTGAAATGAGAGATATGGAACACAGATTATGGATGGCAAGTAAGATGAATAAAATTAAGGAGATGGTAGAATATCATATCAAAGAAAGCAAAAAAAGTAATGCATGGCATGAGAAAAAAATCACTAATGGGATAGATAACATTAGAAAAGAGATAATAAAAAACTTAAACAAATGAAATATTCATTTAGAGAATTACAAAATATAACAGAAAGCTTTAACAACAGACTAGACCAAGCAGAAGAATGAATGTCACAGTTGAAGACAAGGATTTTGAAATAACACAGTCAGTAAAAAAAAAAATGTAGACGAAAGATCAAAGAAGAATGAGCAATCACTGCAAGAAATATAGGACTATTGAAAGTGAGGTAATATAAGTATCATAGGTATCCCTGGGGAAGAAGAAGAAAAAGCAATAGCATATAAAATTTATATGAGAGAATAATTGAGGATAAATTCCCTGGTATCAATAGAGATTTAGATATCCAGATACAAAATAGTCATTGAACACCTGGAAGATTCATAGAAAATAGGATGTCACCAAGATATACAGTCATCAGCCTGACAAACGTGAAAGTGAAGGAGAAAATCCTACAAGCTGCAAGACAAATGCAACAAGTTACTTACAAAGGAAAACCATCACACAAACAGCAGACTTCTCCACACAGACTTTTCAAGCCAGAAAGGATTGGGGTCACATTTTTGGTCTTCTTAAGTAGAATAACTCTCAGTGGAGAGTGTTATATCCTACAATACTAAGTTTTATAAATGAAGGAGAAATAAAGTATTTCCAAGACAAACACTAAGAGAATTTGTCACTGGAAGACCTGCCCTACAGGAAATGCTTAAAAGTATTCTATATATGGAACAAACCAATCCATATCCATCAGTGTAAAAAATACCAGAAAGTTAAAGCTCAAAACTCTTATAACATGGTAACACAAGGGAAAAAACAAAGCAACAAGATATCATTAAACATTATTCACTAAACAGTATCTCACATACCAATACTAACATTGATAGTAAATGTTTTTTAATGGAGTACTACTCAGCCATAAAAAAGAATGAAATAATGTATTTTGCAGAAGATTGGATGGGACTGGAAACCAGTATCCTAAGTGAAGTATATGAAGCATATAAAAACAGATACCACATGTTCTCACTTATAAATTGGAGCTAAACAAAGGATATATATCATCATAAATAGCTTTATTGTACATTGAAAACTAAGAAAGTGAAAGGGTGGGAGGGAGTGAGGGATAAAAATCCACCTATGGAGTACAATGTAAAATATTCTTGTGATGAACACCCTGACTTCAGAATGATACAATTCATCCACATAATAAAAAAACTCTTGTGCCCCTATATTTTTGAAATAAGAAAAACAAAAACCCAGTTCTTAGCTTTGTTGCTCTTTACTCCTCTCTAGTCTCTACTTTATTAAGTTTGATTCAGGTGTTTATTATTTCCTTCTTTTTGATGATTTGTGTATTAGTTTGGTTTTTCTTCTAAAATTGGTTGAGGTTTGTTTTTTGACCCAATATATAATCTATCCTATAGACTGTTCTGTGTGCACTTGAGAAAAAAAAATGTGTATTCTGCCACCATTGATATAATGTCCTATATATATCTTTTGGGTCCATTTGTTCTAAAGTGCAGTTCAAGTTCAATATTTCTCTATTTATTTTCTATCTGGATGATCTATCCATTGTTGAAACTGGGGTATTGAAGTCCCCTACTATAACTGTATTTCTGTCTGCTTCTCCCTTCAGTTCTGTTAATATTTGCTTTATAAATTTAGGTGTTCCTTTGTTGGATGCATATGTATCTATAATTGTTAAATCCTCTTGATTAATTGAACTTTTTATCATAATATAGAGACATTATTTGTCTCTTGTTACATATTTTGGCTGAACGTCTATTTTATCTGATATAAGCATAACCACTCATGTTCTCTTTTAATTATCATTTGCAAGGAATATAATTTTCTATCTCTTCACTTTCATTGTATGTATGTCCTTATAGCAAAAGTGAATCTGTTTTAGGTAGTTAGATCTTTTTTTTAATCTATTCAGCTACTACATCTTTTAATTGGAAAATTTAATCTATTTAAATGTAAAGTAATTATTGATACATAATTACTTACTATTGCCATTTTGTTAATTATTCACTGATTGATTTGCAATTTCTTTTACCTTTATTTCAATCCTGTCTTTCTGTGTGATTTCATGAATGTTTATCATTATATGTTTTGAATCCTTTCTGTTCATATTCGTGTATCTACCAGAGATATTTTTTTCTTTGTGGTTATCATGGTGCATCAAAATTACATCTTATAGTTATGACTTTCTATTTTAAGCTGATAATACCTTAACTTCAGTTGTATACAAAACATCCTATTATTTTACTTCTCCCTCCCCATACACATTTATGCCATTTATGTCACACTTTGCAATTTTTATTTTGTGCATCCATTCACATATTATTATAGCTCTAGTTTTTAAAGCTTTTGTCTTTCAACTTTAAACTAGTGTTAAACCTCACTTACATACCAATATTACAGTGTTAGAGTATTCTAAATTTGACTATATATTTACCATTACCAGGTGAGTTTAATACTTTCATATGTTTTCAAGTTGTTACTTAACATCCTTTCATTTCAAATGAAAAACTCCCTTTAGTATTTCTTGTAAGGTATGCCTAGTGGGTATGAAATCCCTCAGCTTTTGTTTGTCTGCTGATGCCTTTATCTCCTCTTCATTTCTGAAGGACAACTTTTATGGGTATAATATTCTCTGTTTGCAGTTTATTTTTTTTCTTTCAGCATTTTGACTATATCATCCCTCTCCTTTATAGCTTTTAAGAATTTTCTGTTGAGAAGTCCACTGATAGCCACATGAAGGTTTTCTTGTATGTGATCAGTCTATTCCCTCTTGCTTCTATCATGATTCTCTCTTTGTTTTGACTTTTGGTAATTTCATGGTAATGTCTTGTAGTATCCTTCTTTAAATTGAAGTAGCCCTTTTAGTTTCATGGATCTGAATGTCCATATCCCTTTCAAAATCTGGAAAGTTTGGGGGCAGTAGTTTTTAAAATAAGAATTTGACACTTTTTTCTCTCTCTTCTCCTTTTGGAACTCCCATAATTTGTGTATTTTTATGCTTGATGATATCCCATCTGACCATTATGCTTTCTTCTCATTATTTTTCCATTTTTTAAATTTTTGTTTCTCTAATTGGCTAATTTCACATTATCAGTTTTTGAGTTTGCTAATTCTTTCTTTTTTGTGATCAAGTTTGCTGTTGGAGCTCTCTATTGATTTTTTTTATTTCTGTCAACTACAGAATTTCTGTTTTTTATGGTTCCTAGTTTTTTATTAAACTTTTAATTTTGTTCATTCTTTGTTTTCTTAATTTCATTTAGTTGTACATCTGTGTTTTATTTCATTGAGCTTCACTATAATAATTATTTTAAATTATTTTTCAGGCAATTTTTAGGTATTCATTTATTTGGAGTGAGTTACTAGAGCATTATTGACTTACTTTCATGGTGTAATGTTTGCCTAATTCTTTGTAATTTGTGTAATCTTTTGTTGGTATCTGTGCATTAAAGAAGCAAATAATTCTTTCAGTGTTTAAAAATTGGTTTCAGCAGGTAAAGGCCTTCTCCTGTTACCACCCTGTGCTAATGGATCTGACTGAGATCACAGTCAAGCGGGGGTTGGAGTGGGGTCATGTGGCTACTACTGGTCCACAATGGGGTCTACAGTTAGTGGGCCTGTTACAAAGGACTCTAGCAAGTGTGGATACAGTATTGTCCCTGGGTGGATTGTACTGCCTACAGCCCTCTTGGTCAGTAGGTCTGGCACTGGGATGAGGGTTTGTTTCAGGGGGTTGCAAATAGTGGGCCTTTTAACAGGTGCATAAACAGATGTAACTTCCTTTAGGTCTTTGTGAGATCTCCCACAGCATCACTGGGTTGATTGCTAGGTGGAAAATACTGGCTCCAGGCCTTATATGAAAGCAACTAGAAATGAGTCACAGGTCTATTTCAGGTTGCATAGCCAAGACCAATATCTGAGTGACTGCCTCTAAGTCACAAACAGGTGTTTCACTTAGCAGATCCCTGGGTAGGCAGGACTGCTCTCATACTACTGTTAAGATGGGCTGGAGCCTACTTACAGGCCCATTTCAAAATCCTCAGTGGGATCATGGCCAATGGGCCTCTCTGCTGGGACACTGGTGGGCATGTCTTCCTCTGGGTCCCTGTGTGAGCAGCTGAGAGAGACTGGAGCCAAGTTTCTGGGTATTTTTAGGATCTGCCATAGGATTAAGTACAGAGGCCTATCTTGGGGATTCAAACAGATGTGTCTTCCTCTGGATTTCTATGCAGGAAGGATTGTTCTCAGATGGCATCTGAGAAGACCTGAAGCCAAGTTTCACAGCTGCTTCAGGGTCCACAGCCAAGAGTGAGGTCAGCAAGCTTATTCTGGGGATTCTAATAGGCATGTCTTCCTATGGGTCCCTACATGGGCTAGAGCTATCTCTGGGATGTTTTGGGTCCAAAGTCAGTAGCCTTCCCCAAGAACTCAGATATATGTGTCCCCTAGCAGGCCCCTTTGCATGTAGGCCTGTTCTAGACTGAAACTGAGAGGGAGTAGAGTTAAGTTTCAGGGCAATTTCAGAGTTTGCAACCAGGATGGAGATCATCAGGCCTCTCACTCAAGCAAAGAGCAGATGTGACTTCTCCTGGGTCCCTTGGCAGTTGTTTCTGGTAGCAGGAACAAGACTAAATGGGCTGTAATTGAGTAGATAGGGAAATAAGGCCATTCTCAGGTCTTAGGCTTGTGCCACAGTCAACAAGTTTTCTGAGTGTGGATCTGTGCCTTAAAATGGCCTGCCTACATCCTGGACTTCACCAAGTCTTCACAACCTCCTACTTAAACCTCAGAACTGACACAGAGGCCCTTTTGTTCAAGGATAGCTGGAAAATTATTGTTGCTGTGTAAGGTTAACAGTGGGGGACCTCTTGCTGATATCACTGGGATGATTAACATTTTAAATGAGACACTGTCACATCTTCCTTGATAATTTCCCAATATTATTATTTGTCAGCAAGGTTGGCATTTTCTTAAAACATGAGAGTTCAGCCACTGTTTCACCAATAAAATGTCAACCACTAAAAGACTAAGACTACTCTGTTAAACTCTATAAACTGAAGATGTATTCTTATATGTTGTTGTATAGAGACCTAATTGGATGAAATTTGGCTTTGAAATTGAATTCCAGTTTAAAGCATACATTATAGCAGAGAGGTGGAAAGAATACACATGGTGCCAAATGTGAATCCTTTTTTATCTTGGGCAAGTCATTTAATTCCTGAACCTTGGTTTCCTCCTCTGTAAAATGACTGTGACAATAATATCTCCTAGGACTGATATGAAAATCAAAGACAATCATTTTTTTTTTTTTAGAGTTCTCACATAGAAAGCACTGCCTAAATGCCCCAAGATTAACATGGTGCCAGGTAGGCCTAGTTGAAAGTAGTCTGCATTAAGAAAAATATAGCCCTAATAAACTCTATTAGGAAAAAGATGTATGTAGTGGGATAATACCCAGTGTATCATACAGGAGAACAAGTAGCTATAGGCAGGATTTTCACCTCATTAATAGAGAGGACTCTATTAATTGAAAGTAAAACCCTTCAGGCTCACTAGCTTTCTCTCTGTTTACTAAAACCCCCAAGCTCTTCCTACCACATAGCCTTTGTGCCTGCTAATCCTTCTGCCTGCAACGCTCAGCCCCTCAGTGCTGACTCCATACCTTATCACTCTTAGCCTTATTATTTCCCTCCTTTTCCTCAAATCTCAGAGTACATGAGCTTGCCCAAAAGGTATCTTCTTTGGTCTCCTAATCTTAGGCCCATCTATTAAATTCTCTCATTGCACCTTGCATTTTTTTTCTCATTGAATTTATCAAAGTATGTAATTATGTATTGTCTTAGTTTGTTTTGTGCTGCTATAATATAAAACCTGAGACTGGATAATTTATAAGGAACAGAAGTTTATTTCTTACAGTTAGGGAGACTGGGAAGTCCAAGGCCAAGGGGTCTTCATCTGGCAAGGGTCTTCTTAATGCATCATCCCATGGCAGAAAGTGGAAGGGCAAGAGAGCATGAAGGAGGGTGGCAGGGGGGACAACTCATTCATTTATTAGAAACCCACTCTTTCAATAAATAAAAGCATTAATGCATACATGAGGGCAGAATCCTCATGGCCTAAAGTGTTAATCGGGTATTGTGTTAATGCAATCCCTATCAAAATCCCAGCAAGGTATTTTGTAGACATAGATAATATTTTTCTTAAATCACAGTCCCCAGAATAGCTAAAACAATCTTGAAAAAAGAGGAATCAAGTGGGATATTAAGACATATTATATATCTATAGCATTCAAAACAGTATGCTATTGGTGGAGGGATAAACATATAGATCAATTGAACAGAATAGAGGATTCAGAAATAGACCCATGTGAAACAAATATGCTCAACTGATTTTCTTAAAGGGGACAAAAGAAATTTAATGGAGGAGGGATAGCCTTTCAACAAATGTTTCTGGAGCAAGTGTACATCGACTAAGTAAAAAAAAATGAGAGAAAGAAAAGAACGAAAAGAAGAAAGGAGAAAGAAAGAGAAGAGAGAGAGAAAAAAGAAAAGAGAGAGAGAGAAAGAAAGAAAGAAAGAAAGAAAGAAAGAAAGCAAGCAAGCTTTGCCCTAAACTTCATATGTTATGTATAAATGAACAAACTATTTCAAAATAGGTCACAGACTTAAATGTAAAACATAAAACTTTAAAAACTTTTAGGGAAAATAGGAGACAATTGTCAGGATCTAAGGCTAAGCAAAGAGTTCTTTGACTTGACACCAAAAGCAACATTGATGAAAGAAAAAACTGGTAAATTGGGTATAATCAAAATCTAATCCTCTTCCTTTGTGAAAGACTCTCTTAAGATGATAAAAAGATAATGTACAGAGTGAGAAAAACATTTACATATCCAACAACAGGATTTGTATCCAGAATATATAAAGAATTCTAAAATTCAATAATAAGAAAATGATCCAATTTGAAAATGGGCTAAAGATATGTACAGAGTTCACCAGAAAAGATATACAGATGGCAAATAGGTACATGAAAAGATGTTCATCATTAGCCACTAGGGAAATGTAAATTAAAACTGCAATGAAATATTATTACACAACTATTGGAATGGCTAAAATTAAAAATAATGAAAATACAAATGATGACAAAGATACAGATAAACTGGATCACTGACACATTGTGGGAAAGTAAAATGGTACAGCCACTTTGAAAAACAGTTTGGCAATTTCATATAAAACTAAATATGCAACCAGCATATGATCCAGCAATTGCACATTTGGGCATTCATCCCAGAGAAATGAAAACTATGTTTACATGAAAACTTATTCAATAATGTTCAAGCAACTTTATTTATGATAGCCAAAAACTAGAAACAGCCTAGGTGTTCCTGAAACGGTGGATGGTTAGAAAATGTTTGTATATCCATATCATGGAATACTACTCAGCAGTACAAAAAACCAAAAGTTGATACACTCAATAAATTAATCTCTAGGGAATTAGTCTGAGAGTAAAAAGCTAATGCCAAAAGGTTACCTACTATGTGATCTCATTTACATAATATTCTTGAATTGACAAAATTATAGAAAGGGTGAAGAGATTATTGGTTGTCAGGGGTTAGGGACATGGAATGTTGAGGGAGATGGGCATGGCTATAAAAGGCCAACATGGGGGATCCTTATAGTAATGGAAGTCCTTTGCATCTGTTTGTTTAATTAAATAAAAGTTTAATTAAAAACAAACATTAAATAAATAAGAAAATAAAATATTTAAAAAGCTCATTTGAAGGCCCTGCCATCTCATATCCAACAATCTTATTTTTTTATGTTTAAAATATTCCAACATATTTTTAAATTATAGGTTCACTACAAATAATTTATGGCAGTAATAATAAAAGCTGATGTATTATTATATTATGACCAATACATTATTAAGTTCTTCATGAATATTATCTTATTGAATTCTTACATCTTATTTCATCCTTATAAGTCTGATATTGTTATTATACCATTTTACAGATAAAGGAACAGGCTCCAAATTCAGTAACTAAGATAGAATTTGAACCCATGTCTGTCTGACTCCAAGGATTAAACACTCCAAGTACTGTATATAACCAGTATACTAAAGTGCCTCCCAACAACATGGGATGAGGATGGGTTTGACATTTTTGGCTTTTGAGACCTCATATCAAAGAGAGTTGGAGTCAGCTAAAGCATAATATAATCTGACTGTAATTATCCTAAGATACGAATGTCTAAAGACATTCCTACAAATAAGCATACCATCTTTTGTAGCCATGTCACAGTTTATGAGAGTTCAGTCAACAGCTATGAAAGCAAATACTTTGAAAGAGTATATGATTTTAAGACTGCTGACTTGAGAGAGACAAAGGTAATCTTAAGTAAATATTGAGGAAGAGCAGTCTCAAGTATTTAATTTTCTTAGGCCTTGACTCTCACCTATATAAAAATGATAAAGCTCTCCCAACTCAGCCATTTTCAGTTGCCTCAGCATTAAGAGACTCAGATGCTATCTCAGGTAGCTAATCCAGTGCTGTTAACAGTTTTCTCTGTTAATGAATTGGTCTTGTTTAAAAGCACACAGATAGGTCCATTCGTGGATGAGGGGCAGAAGCCCTGGAGTACTTCTGTTGCTTCTCTTTGATTAGGCTGGAGGACTCTTCTGAAGTAGCAGTTGTCTGGGGAAGCTCACTGGGCTTGACGATCTGGTTTGATTTGAATAATTTATTAATAATTTGGAAAAAACTAATTAAATTTGCGCGTGATTCTAAAATTAGAGCTGCTAGAGGGACCCAGAAGGAATAGCAGTGTAAGAGGAAACATTTCAAAAGATTCTCAGCCTGAATTTCCCCAGCCCCCATTTTCCTCCAATATGTACATTTGTGTGCTCTTTCTCTTCTCTCACCTTTTCACTGTGTTTCTCCATTGTTTCTCTCTCTCTCCACCTCTCTGTCTCTTTCTTTCTTTTCATGCATACACACCACCATTGCCAGTACAGATGTCAATACAGTTGTCAAGTGAGAATAATCCTCTTTGGGGAAGAAGAGTCACTATCATACCCCTAGAAGCCATTTTAGAGAGCTATCCACATTCATACACCAACTCTTTCTTTCTAATCTCATGTTTCTTTTTTTCATCTTAATCTTCTAGAATCAAAACCTGTCAGGACTGGGAGGGACCTTAAAGATTCTGCCCTGTCAGTCTATAGAAGAGGGAACTAAGCGGTGTCGTGATTGACTTGCCCATGGGCAGAGTTAGTTAGTGGCAGAGCTGGGACTAGAACCCAGGCGTCAAGATATAAAAGATTAGGAATAAAAGGGGGGGAAAGCACACACACAGTGGCTTTTGTCCTGATACATGTCATTCTAAAACTGATATCCCCTAACCTGAGACTCATGAAAACCTGAGAGCTCTCAATTTAAAAAGAAGCCTCTGAACTAAATTATCACCATATGTGCCTACCTTTGCAATTCCTTCCAGTTAAGCTACCCAGGACCAATGAGTATTTAAATGCCAATTCAAGTGCGCTGATCAGTGCTGTATGATTTGCTTGTACTAATCAACATACGCAGTCATCTTGTTTTACTTAGGGTGACTTGATGCAATAGATGACAGATTTCTTCATCATATTTTCTTTTTGTTCTCCTTCCCTCCCTTGCAAACCTGAAAAATCACTGTCTGAATGTAAGCAAATAGATTCACTAAGAAGTTCAGTCTGACTACAAACTTTGGTTCATCATCTCATCTCTGCTTTTCACCAAAGAGAGCTACTAGAATGTGCCATATTAGACAGAATTCTCCAAATGCACATTACTCAGTAAAGTAGGTCATAACAATAATAGCAGTTACCATGATGAGTATTTACTCTGTGCCTGACACTGTGCTAAACTTGGATTGACTTAGTTAATTTTATTAAAGCAGATTCTATTATTAAAACTTTTGTGCAAATAGGGACACGGAGACCCAAGAGGTTAAGAAATTTGCTCAAGGCCACATAATTAACAAGTGAAAGTACCAGGATTTGAACCCAGGTTTGTCAGATTCTAAAATAGCAATCTGTGCTTTTAAGAAGCATGCTACATCACCTTAGAGTCTTGTTGAACACTTGTGAATAGTGATGGCAGCCAAAGAAATGCTGTAAATGGAGCTGTACCACTTAAAGCAGTAAAAGCCTTTCCCTCTATGCCCAATTTACTACCAAAGAGTAATCCCAAAGGAAATTCTGGCTCAATACAAGTTGAAGAATCATAATGAAAATGAGTTTTAATTTTAGAAAAGCCATAAATAAAAATGAAGCACATTTAGGTTTCAAAAACATTTTAAATGGTTATTATTGCCCAGTTTTCTTAATAATAATAGTGAATAGAGTAAAGTAATATAAACCTGAGTGAGATTTTTCCCACACATATTTCTTACTTGCTGAGGCAGTCATTTTTTTATGTCAAGAGCTAAAAGCATACTAGAGTAAAAGAAAACTATAAATATTAAAATGCAAAAATTATGGCAAGAGTACAAACTCATCGCAATGAACTGCTTGCCTTTAAAATCTGTACCAACTGAGTTTTCTTATTAAAGGTTTATTTTCAGAAAAGTCTAAATCCATTCAGTGTGAATACAATTCTTACAGTAACATGCTGTCTTTCACAGTTAATTGCTGCTTGTCTCCTTAGATATAATCATTTATACAATTGTGATTCTTTTCAATAGTAAAAAAGGATTATATAATCTTGGAGAAGCAAACATCATAAAATTTAAATTTACATGAAATTAAAGGAAATGTTCCATGGTAACAGAACTATTAACATCTACTAAAAGAATAGATTATTTAATATTATAGCCTATGTATTAACAGAAAATCACTTTAGCCTATGCTATTCTTTAAATATTCAAAATTAAAATTTTAGATCTCATTTTGAAATTACTGCATTGAAAGGAAAACTAGTAGGACCAGCCATAGGATAATGTTTATATAATAATAAATAAAGGCAGGTGGTGGGAAGCATAAGTATCAGTGCAATTTTGCCTCAGTGAGGTAAAAAGGCAGAACAGAAGCTACAGTCCACTTGGATGAAAGTTGGGCTATGTTAATACATGACCTCCATATTTATTTGTTGTATTCTATTCGCCCTCCATACTTCTGACACTTCAAATCCAGCACCCAACAGCCAAAAACCACCTTGTTCCTCCACGCTCTCTGATTGTTGGGACTGGCCCAGATACTTCCCCAAGCCAGCACTGAGGAGTGCCACTGCTGTGTGGCAGCTGCCAGTCTGCTCCTAAGGAAATTCCTGATGATGATGCCAGTGATCTGGCTGTACCCTTGGCAAAAAACAGCATCGAGCCACCACATACTGTGCTTCTCCATCCATTGCTAAACCAGAGTTGGCAGGAGTTCTTCTCTCTGTATTCATCATCCCACTCTCACCTGCAACATCACCTGGGTATGATTTTCCTGTGCAGAATCACTTGCTTTCAAGTCAAAGAATCTGGCTAATTCATATAAATTTGGGCAAACAATAAAGGGAAAGTGTGTCTCAAAGAATTAGTTCATTTATAGTATTTCATAAAGCCCCCTCCTCCTCCCAATCCATAGGTGGATCAGGACAAATAAACTTTCCTAGCAGAATGAGTATCATAGTGCACTAGACTGTGAGGTACATAAAGGCACAGACTGTTCTGGTTTTGCTAGGGCTGAGCATAGTAAGTTCTAGAAAAATATGAATAAATCTCTAGAATAAATAAATACAAAACAAATTATACCTAAACTTTCCAGATTTTTAAAGTGGAGAAACATTAGAAGATGATAATTGTATATCACAAAATATGAAGACGCAGAGCATAGTGCTCTAGAGTACAGGCTTTGAAAATGAGAAAGACTTGAATGACTTACCAGTAAGTCACTTAGATTAGTAACCTTAGGAAATCCACTTAAACTCTCTGACCCTTAGTTTTCTAGGTACAATGTGCATAACAATAGTATATACATTACAAGGTTGTTGAGAGTATTAAATAAGATAATATATGAAAAAATTGGGGCATGGTACCTAATATAGTTACTGTCAGCATTATTATCAATGATGTCATCACTACTATTGATGTTGTAGTGCCAACATTTGATTTAGTATACAAGTGCTAAAGTCATGAAATTCCTTTCAAAAGCTGTACAGACAAGATTAAAATCTCCATTCCTTTTGTACTTCATAAAAATTGTCATTCACTGAAACCTATTGAGTTTGATTTCCATTTATTTGTACAAATACATCCATTCACTTCTGTGATGATGGACAAAAGAGCTTTATGTACATTCTCATTGTTGTTCTGCTGCTATTTGCCCTGTTTGTCCTCCGTAACTCCATGGGCTTGATCATATATACTTTGAGAAGAATAACAGGATGCGTTTCTAAAATATGACTCTCGTGAAAATGGATTAATCCTGTAAAATAAACAAAAAATTCAGCTGAGAAACACTTAGGTAAGTTTCATTGATTTGAAAAGAAAATTGACCTCAAATCATATCTGCATGGACCATAGAAAATGTTATATTTCTCAAAAGAAGAAAATCTTTGACCTCTTTCCACATAGCCTTTATTTTTCTTTCAAACAAAGCTACAGATTGACTATGGTCTCAATCTGTCATTTTAAATGTATCAGTTACTGGGTAAAAATCTCTAAACTTTAGTGATATTAAGGGGAAGGCTTATTCCCTAATCCTTTGGTTTCCCTGAGGAGGGTTTAAACTTCTATGGCTCTTGCCTCACTCCTTACTCCATTCCACTGAGGTGTAGTGAGTTACCTGGCAGTAGGTTATAGCTATTGGTCTAAATATATATCAGTGGGCCAATAATCTAAATCTGTAAGCATTCTTCCCTCTTCACATTAGACCCGACCAGTGTGAGGCAGCAACTCTGGGTAAGTAGTATTCTCTACAGACACAAATTTTCCCACAGACGGGCAGTTTCAAGATTGCCCAGGGGGAGGGGATGATAAGCCACTGCCTCGAATATAACTTAGCTATAAATGTGATCTTTTGGTCTCTATCTTCTGGCCACTATTTTTATTTAATTGGTTCTGAACATGAATGGATAATAAATGTGTTTTTTTCAGCTAGTCATCTGGAACTTTCCTTCTGTAAACAAGAGCCAGTCTGATTCTTTCTCTGTGTGTGAATATAGGGTAGGACAGAATATGCAAGGCTCATGTAAGTCTCTAAGGGAAGCAGCCTAGTGTGATGAGAAGCATGGGCTTTATAGTGAGATGGAGATGAATTTGAATCCTGCTCTGCAATTTTGTACCTTTGTGACTTGGGACAAGTTCATTAGACTCTCTGGACTTCAGTTCCCTCAATTATAAAAATGAGGATAATATTAACTCAAAATTTTTGCAGAACTAAATGTGCTTATGAATGCCTGGTACATGGTCAACTCTCAATAAATGCTGCTTTTGTAGGAATATTTATTATCTTTATTCCTATATAGTTATAAAAATCATTAGAGGAAGCCCTCTGCAGGTTCTCATGTTATTCTTCATGATTCAAGCACATGCCTGATGACCTGTGCAAACCTAGGTAGATAGCTCAGCTCTGAAGAGGGGCAGAAACCAGTGTTGTAGCCAATATGATATTCTTGCTTCTGAAACATTTCTAAGCTTTTTTAGGAACAGAAAAATAAAGCTATTATGGCTCTACTTGATTTCAGAAGTCTGTGGTTCTACATGAATAACTTCTTTAGATATAAAATTTAAGAAAATAATATAGATTTTAAAAGGTAGTATCTGTCCCTTCCCAAGGACAACTCTGTCTGACTCCAGAAGCCACACTCTTAAATCCTGTATTACCTTTTCCTGATGTCTTCTCAGAAAGAGCAGATCCTGGTTTTTTAAATATGTTATAGGAAATATTTTCTTGGTTCAAGGTATGGTAAGACTAGCTGTCTAACAGCTTCCATCTATTGCAATAAATACATATATTAAAAGTTATACAAATAAAACAAAATCATATTAAAGATCAAAGGAGTAGCCTCTGAATAGCCATCAACAAATGAATAAAGGCAAATGCCAGAGACCCAAAGATAACAACTAGTATATGATGATTGGTCAATTTACCATACAATATGAAGAATATTCTCTTGGTTGGTGATTTATATAAAATATCAGCCTAAGACTTTTCATGCAAATAAAAAAGAAAGAAGGAAATATTAGAGAACCAAGTAAAGGAAGAAATAGAACAGAATGTGGCACAGACTTGAAGCAGTTGGGAGGTGCAAGTAACAGAAACAACAAATATTAGAAATGTGATAGCCAACAATAAATAAACAAAGACAAAACTTCTTGGCAGAATAGTTAGGGGAGGAATAATGGTTGACAGTGCCCTGCACCTCACTAATATCACATTAGCTATGAGAAGCAGGTAAATGCATACTAATGCCTCAATACAGTGCCTTTGAAGACCTGGCATCTCTGTGGGCACAACCTGAGCTATATTAGAAAAGTCAATAACCCTCAAGCCAATACCTTGTGCACAAGCAACACAACAGAAACAGGTGCAGCATACAAATCACCAAACAATCTCCCTTCAAAGAAGGGTAAGGAGCAGAATCGTAAAAAGTTTACAAGGGGAAAGGAAATGCAACCAAGAACTAAAAGCACAGAAGAGAATTATGGATCTGAATAATATTCATAAAAAGAGCTAATATTTATTATTTCCTAGGTATTATATATATTAAATTAAATGTTTTATTGCAATATATTATTTAATGCAGCAACCTTGCTAGTGAAATACTATTATTATACTCATTTTACAGATGAAGAAATTGAATCTTAGTAAAGTAACTTACGCCTACCTCAGTCTGACTCCAGATTCATAATATTTAATGCTACGTAGTCTCTTCTCAATGTCTTCCCCAAGAGTAGTGTTTGGTTTTTAAAGTAGATTTTGAATCAATAAGACTCTGCATATTCAAATTAGAAGACCCAGGCCATATCCTATGTAAGTGGTTCTTAAAAGGCCTCTTATCTTTGTCTGAGTGGTCATTGAGAAACTGAAATATTTTTATTAGACAATATATTTGACCCAATGGTGTGACTTTTCAGAAGGATGATTTTGACGTTTCAAAGTGAGAGGGAGCATTAGAAGGCTACATACAGTTGGTTTAAAAAAAAAGATACAATTTATGATGCTGCAAAAGAATGTAATTTTTTCCAAGAAAAAAAGCCTCATATTTTGAAAATCACCTGAATATAGTATACATTTGTAATGCTGAGAAAAATGAATGGTTTGACAATAGTTGCTAACTCTGACTTTCATAAATGCCTGTCAACATATCATGTCTGTATACATTCACCATCCCTTCTCTCTATGTGCAGGCGCGTGAGCACATGCACACACGTGCTACAATTTAACTTTTAAGCACGTAAGTGTAGACTGGCAATTTTTCCATGTATTGGTCTAAATCAAGGCTAGGTTGGAAGTGAACTGGGTCGGAGATGGCTCAAACTTACTGAAGATATGGAGAGGCCCTAACAAATATAATCTGGAATATGGTGCTAGAGGATTGAGAGTGCTATTGAAAATAAGCAGTAGTCAAAGATTCAAGGAAACAAATCTTCAACTTCAGACAAATCTATCAGCAAATGGTGGGAGTTAGGACTTGAACACTATATTTAAGAAGACTCCAATCTCAGGAAAGACTCTAGGAGAGCAAACTTGAATGTTGTTCACCTCGGCCCCACTTTTAGAGGCTTGAAACTTCAATTTAAAACCCAAGCAAGGTTTTATACAGTGGCATGGTTGAGCAATTTTGAAACTATCTTTTGTATATTCCGGGCTTGATCAAATGAGTAAATATATTGAGGAAGATGGGAGCTAAGTTTCTCACTCTTGGGGGACTTACAAATATAGAAAGGGGGTGATACTAAAATATACCCTGTGGCACTAAAGTGGAATTGAAAGTATCAGTATGAACTCATGTGAGATAGATTGAGAAACTATATATACTCTCTGTGTGTATATATGTAAATAAAATGTATGTGTATATATATATATGCATATACATGTGTTTATATATGCACCCCTTGGTATCTGAAGAGGATTGGTTCTAAGACCTCCCTGGGATACCAAAGCCATGGATGCTCAAGTCCCTGATATAAAATGGCATAGTATTTGCATATAACCTACATACAATATAAATGCTATATAAATAATTATTATACTGTGTTGTTTAGGGAAGAATGACAAGGAAAATAGTCTGTAATGTTCAGGACAAGTGAAACTATTTTTTCAAATATTTTTGATCTGAGATTGTGTGTGTGTGTGTGTGTGTGTGTGTGTGTGTGTGTGTGTGTGTTTACAGACACAGAAAGAGAGAGAAAAGCAATATATAAACAATTGGTGAATCTGGATATAGGATATATGAGAGTTCCTTGTACTATTCTTGCAACTTTTCTGTAAATATGAATTTACATCAAAACAAACAAAAAACCTCAAGCAAGATTCTTGGAATTCCATCTTGGAAGCTTGAATGCTTTTCAACATCCAGTGTATATGAGGGCACTGAATCTAGAATCTAGGTGCCCAGGCCTGCAGTGGATGATAAAGAAACCAAGTTTTTAGAATCAGGGTATAAAATAAAGACCAGTTAGCAAGGAACAAAGCAAGAACTCAATTGACAAAACCATAGTGTAAAGTCAAAAGAAAACCAGCAGCAGAGTTAATTCAGTGATGAGAAAGTAAATTACTATTGTAAGGTTCTGTATAGTGCTTCTGCCTAGTGACAAGTTAAGTCCACAATTCTGACTATATATGTTCATAAGTGACCCTGAAATGCTAGAAGGGCTGCATGGGCTGGGAACCAAGCTCAACATTACAGTTAGATTAGGAGGAAATATTACGCAACTGCATGCACAACATAATAGTCTAAATCATCTGGGACCAGTTGGGGTATAGATCTTTACAGCTTATTTTTATAAGCTCCCAAGAAAGAAAATTTGGAAAATGTAATCATCCTAGAGTTTTCAAAAGCATCACACTTTGCCTCTTGCTAACAAAGCATAGCCAATGCAGAGATAGACAGAAACATTTTCTTTTTTTGTTCCTGTCCCATTGTCTTTCATATCCTTCAGAATCAGAAGATAAAGGCACTATCCACCTTTATGCTCTTGGTTTTCAATCATAGTTGCACTTTGAAATAACCTGGAGAGCTTCTAAAAATACCAATTCCTGTTCCTCACCCCCAGAGATTTTACTTCATTGGCCTGGGATGGGGCTCAAACTTTATGATTTTTAATCTCCTCAGATGATTCTTTTTTTATTTTTTTTAATTTCAGCATATTACAGGGGCACAAATGTTTACGTTACCTATATTGTCTTTGCCCCACCTGAGTCAGAGCTTAAGGCGTGTCCATCCCCCAGACGGTGCACCCCTCACCCATTATGTGTGAATATACCCATCCCCTCCTCACCCCTCCCATCTGCCGGATGCCCCAAACTGAAACAGCAATAAAAAAAAAAAAAAAAAAAAAAAACTTCCTAAAAAGAAAAGTTCCAGATTAGATAGTTTCACACCCGAATTTTACCAGACCTACAAGGAAGAACCGGTGCCTATCGTCAGATGATTCTAATGTGAAGCCACAGTTGAAAACCGCCCATTAAACATTGCTTCTCACTCCGTCATCTCTGGACCACCTGTATCAGAATCGCCTGGAGTATTTATTAAAAATGCAAAATCCTGGATCCCACCTCACACTTACTAAATCAAGGGTTGGGACATTTTTAGCAAGTTTCCAAATGACAGTTTTGCTCACTGAGAACCACTGCTCTGAAACTTTGAATGGTTCATTTTGAAAAGGCAAGGTTAGTTCTCCAGGGGTTATTTATTTTTTACTACGTCTCTGTTTCCAGGATGTTACCTCATTGATCCTATGAAACTAGGTGCTCTTCAGAATATAATATATTATGACAGATTAAATTTCAAGAGAAAGTTGGTAAATGTAGTACTACAGTTGGTATAAGGTCTGGTGAATACAGTGGATGACAGAGAGTTTCCAAGTCCAGCTTGTGAAGTTTGAACAGCATTGTTTATGTGACGTGTGGTCGAGCATTGCCTTGCAAGAAGATTGGCCTGTCTCTCTCAATTAATCTTGGCAGCTTAATTGCATTCATCCTCATCATTTCATCCAATTGGTTGCAGTAGACATCTGCTGTAATTGATTGACCAGGATTCATGTAGCTGTATGGATAATACCAGTGCTGGACTACCAAACAGACACCATTAGCTTTTTCTGATGAATATTCAGTTTTAGACTATGTTTCAGCACTTCATCGTTATCCAACCATTGTCAAAAAGAATCCATTTTTCATCACACGTAACAATATGGTGTAGAAATGGTTCACATTTATGTTGTTGACAGCAAAGAAAGGCAAGCTTCCAGACAACTTCTCTTCTGACGCTCATTTAATTCACATGATACACATCTATCCAACTTCTTTACCTTGCTAATTAGTTTCAAATGGTCCAATATTGTTGGAATAGTAATGTCAAACCTTGCTGCTAATTCATGGGTAGGTTGAGATGGACTCACTTTCACTAGAGCTTTTAGCTCATCATTTTCCACCTTGGTCTCAGGTTGCCCACTTGGCTGATTTTCAAGATAAAAATCACCAGAACAGAACTTCTGAAACCATCAATGTACTGTGCGTTCATTAGCCTTATTCTTCCTGAACACTTTGTTGATACATCAAACTGTCCACTGCATTGGTTTCATGACGGAACTCATATTTTAAAATAACATGAATTTTTACTTATCCATGGTTTTAAAAAAGTTGCTCTAAAAAAATTTGAAAGATAATCACAAGCCAGAACGTGCCTTTGAAAGATTCAGGATAATACTCACTGGGTGCCATTCAGGTAGGGGGAGTGGGAGGGTGGGGGATAGAGCAGGTGGGGTGGGTAAACCCACAGCTAATGGAGATGGGGAGCACTGTATAGGGGAAAGGTCATACTTGTGGCCCTGGCTTGAGCAGGGCAAATTCGTTTCTTTTTTTTTTTTTTTTTAAGTTTTTGCAATTTTTATTCCAATTACATACAAATAAAAGCAATGGCTTCTTCAATGCTGAAATTTCTGTTACTATTTCCAACATATCACAAAACATCTTTTGTTGACATCCTACAAATGTTACCATTCAATAAAGTCCCAATACATTCTTCTTGTGAAGAGAGTTTATATATCTTTTTGACTTCTGTAATATTTGTTATTTCAGGAAGATTTCTCAGAGAAACCTGAGGACCTTCCACTTGAGATATCAGGGATTCTTGATTTATTCGTTTTTCTCCCTCTTCAATGTAAACAATTAGAACTGAGGTGTCATTGGCTGAGATACCAATTTTTTTCAAAGCCTCAGAAATATTGTTATTTGGGGAAAGGTTGAAAATAATTTCAGTAGATAGAGTCTTCATTTTTCCTGGTTTGTAGAGGTCAACTGCTTTGTTTGCTGCCACAAGTATCTGAAACGGATCAACAATCACTACTGGATTTATCAACGAACAATCAATGGTGCCTTCCATGGCCTTTTTCCTCAAGTCTCCTGCATTTTTTACATCTTTAAATAACAGGAGGGTCATCCTGCCTTCAGGAAATAGGTCCAGCTGATGTGTTAACTGCATTTCAGAGAGAAGCAGGATTCTGTAGTCCCAGCTACTTGGGAGGCTGAGGCAGGAAAATCACTTGAGCCCAGGAGTTTGAGGTTGCAGTGACCTGTGAGCATGCCTCTGCCTCTGCACTTCTGTACTCCAGCCTGGATGACAGAGTTAAACCATGAGGGGAGGGAGGGAGGCAGGAAAGGAAAAGAAAGGAAAGGAAAAAGGAAAAGAAAAAGGAAAGGAAAAAGGAAAGGAAAGGAAAGGAAAGGAAAGGAAAGGAAAGGAAAGGAAAGGAAAGGAAAGGAAAGGAAAGGAAAGGAAATAGGAAAGGAAAGGAAATAGGAAAGGGAAAAAGGCAAGGCAAGGCAAGGCAAGGCAAGGCAGGGCAGGGCCAAATTCATTTCATGTATAACCAAAATGTTTATACCCCCATAACATACTGAAATAAAAAAATAAAATAAAATAAACAAAAAGACGTAGAATGTATCTTCACAATAAACATAAAACAATAAATGTCAAAGTGAAATGTCAGAGATATCAATTGTCAAACTTAGTACTTAAGGAAATTGGACATTTCATATTTAATAACCTAATAACTAATCTTGATATAAAGTGTTAGTAAGGGAGCTTTGTACATAGGCCGTTTCACTCACAGTTGACAATTTAATATTATAAGCATGAAAGAAATAAACCTAACATGGTCTTCAAAATCTTGATATCTTGTTCTAGGTTCTGAGAATATTTGCACTCTTCCTACTTCGTTATATTTCTTAGACACCGTAGGAAGACCAAAGAAAGATCTGTACCCCAAGTGAGAAAGAGAGTGCTGTTAGTACTCTGTGCTGTTAGTATCACTGTCAATTTTCTCAAGCATGAGGGAAGCAGATGACCTTGTTCCCAAAAAAAGCAGTGACTAGGTTGTGTCCACTAACAATCCCTTTGTCTTCCCAACCTAAGACAGAAAGGATGGAGCATAGTGGGAGTGTGTTCAGTGATTGAACTTCTGAAATAGTTCAAAGAAAGATAAGTTATTAGGAGAAAACTGAGAAACCAAGACAGATGTTATCTGATTAATACTTACTATTTTATATTAATTTGAAAGCTTGAGTAGAAAAATAAAGGGCTTTCTTTGAAAATACCATTTGACTGATACCTGTTTCTTGGAGTTTTAAATCTATCACCTTCTGCCTTATAAATAAGAGTCAGTTACTTAATGTAGGGTTTGGCAAAGAAAAGTGAATGTCACCTCAAACACTCCTTCTTTCTTGAACATCTTACTCTAACCCAACTTACTTTGCACATATCCTACTTTAACTCACATATATTTCATAGAATCTTGCCAACTGCCCTATGAAGTGTCCAAAAAGTTTTTCTTTTAGCTCACTAATTTATTATTGATGGAGATGTTTTATATGCTTATCTCTAGAAATTCTAACTAGAAATACAATTTCTGGAAGCATAGTATAATGGAATTATACTATAAAACCACTTGGACAGTCCAAAAATTTGCCCTATATATTTATTCTTTTGGAGCTCACTGGTCTGGTCTTTCAGAGAACTATTAATAAAAATATTCATAGCCCAAAATTATATTCACTGAATCATTGTGTTTATTTTCTAATGCACTGTTCCATTTTTTCTAATGATAATCTGGAAGCTTAGGTATTAACAGAACTTTTAAAAAATTCAAGATTTCATACTGCATGCATCTGTTATTTCTAAAATATTTTTTCTGTATTAGAGTCTTTACATTTGCTGACTCACACTTATCCTCAGTTCTAAACTTTGGGTCTTTCTACATTCTTTAAATTAGATTGGTTTGCCTAATGGCTACCTTACACTCCAGTAAACAAATGTGATGTAATTTTAGTTTACAGAAGTCTGTCCTCATTAAATTTATGCAAGGAATGTGCATTAAGTTACTGGGTTAAAAGATGTTAGCAATGGAGTCAAGCTAGAAAACATTAATGATATTCTAACAGCTTTTGAATCTCCAATACTTCAGGCTAGGTTGATATAATAGTTGCCTAACAAAGTGGGAAAAATATTATTGGGAGGGCTTCTTGAAAACAATACATAAATTTAAATGTATTAAATGATGTGATAATATTTATAAAAATTTCCCCAAGCTTTTTTTGGAAAATAACTGAATTTTTTCCTCGCTATCTACCTCTTTTCATTCACATGTCTATTCCTAACAATAATCATAATAGTTAAAACATTTATGGAACACTATGTGCCAGGGATAACACCTTGCATATGTTTTTATAGAATCTTCACAACTTCCCTAAGAAATAAGAACAGTTAATATCCCTGATTTTATAGTTGAGGGTATAGAAGCACAGAGAGTCAGTAACTTAGCTAAATTCACAGATAATAAGTAACATCCATATTTTTAATCCAAGTAGTATGCCATGTGACTCTACTAAACAACTTGCACCTTTAAGTATTGTCTCCTTTACTGGCTATACATATATGTATGTGACAAATTTAAAAGTTACCATGACAACAAATATGTCATGGCTTTTTTTCCTAACACTAATGCAAAATAAAATTCTGAATTAATACAATGCAGTGGTTAGAAGTATAGACTCTGGATTGTCAAGGATGGAGTCCCAGCTCTTCCATCTTTTACTTTTATATACCTGGCCAAGTTAATTAACCTCAGTAAGCCTCCATTTCTCCTGCTATAATATGGTAATAATAATAATAATATTTACCTTATAAAGTTGTTTTGAGAGAAACTAGCAGCAAGTACAGGAAAGAAAAAGCATTTATTGAATATCTATATGCTAGGTACTGTACCAGGTACTTAGATTCTCATTGAGTCCTCTTGCCAACCCTGTAAAATAAGTATTTGTATCCTTATTTTACAAATGAAGAAACTGAAGTTCAGAGATAAGTGAGTTACTCAAGGATACAGGTTAGTAAGTGGCCAAAGCCCATGCACCTTCCAAATATACTACTTTGTTTCTTAGGTGAAGAGAAATGGATACTGATAGGGAAGATGGAGTGACAAAGATCAATTTGATTATATTCACAATTTTGCTGAGGATTGGTCATTTAAATTTCTGTTTCTGGTTGTTTGGGGGCAAGATATGTTCCATACATATCCACTGTACTCCAGGTAAGTTTATTTTCTCTTGTCTCAGTTAGCAACATGTACAACATCAGCTCTTTGCAATAGAAAAATGTCCAGGTGACAGACACACTGAAAGCCATGATTTCAGCATTATACAGTGTATCCATGTAACAAAAATATTTTTTTTTTTTTTTGAGACAGAGTCTCGCTTTGTTGCCCAGGCTAGAGTGAGTGCCGTGGCGTCAGCCTAGCTCACAGCAACCTCAAACTCCTGGGCTCGAGTGATCCTTCTGCCTCAGCCTCCCGGGTAGCTGGGACTACAGGCATGCGCCACCATGCCCGGCTAATTTTTTATATATATATCAGTTGGCCAATTAATTTCTTTCTATTTATAGTAGAGACGGGGTCTCGCTCTTGCTCAGGCTGGTTTCGAACTCCTGACCTTGAGCAATCCGCCCGCCTCGGCCTCCCAAGAGCTAGGATTACAGGCGTGAGCCACAGCGCCCGGCCTTTAATTTTTTTTTTATTTAGGCATATTATGGGGGTACAGATTTTAAGGTTTCAATAAATGCCCATTTCCCCCCTTCCCCCCAAAAGTCTGAGTCTCCATCATGACCATCCCCCAGATGGTGCACATCTCACTCATTATGTATGTATATACCCGCCCCCCTCCCACCTGCCCAATACCCTATTACTGTAGTACCTATGTGTCCACTTAGGTGCTACTCAGTTAATACCAGTTTGCTGGAGAATATATCTGGTGCTTGTTTTTCCATTCTTGGGATACTTCACTTAGTAGTATGGGTTCCAGCTCTAACCAGGAAAATATAAGATGTGCTATATCACCACTGTTTCTTAGAGCTGAATAGTACTCCATGGTATACATATACCACATTTTATTAATCCATTCTTGGATTGATGGGCACTTGGGCTGTTTCCACAGCCTTGCGATTATGAATTGTGCTGCTATAAACATTCGAGTGCAGGTGTCTTTTTTGTAGAGTGTCATTGGATCATTTGGGTAGATGCCCAGCAATGGGATTGCTGGATCAAATGGTAGATTCACTTGTATCGCTTTAAGGTATCTCCATATTGCTTTCCACAGAGGTTGAACTAGTTTGCAGTCCCACCAGCAGTGTAGGAGTGTTCCTCTCTCTTCGCAACCACGCCAGCATTTATTGTTTGGAGATTTTTTGATAAAGGCCATTCTCACTGGGGTTAAGTGATATCTCATTGTGGTTTTGATTTGCATTTCCCTGATGATTAGAGATGTTGAGCATTTTTTCATATGTTTGTTGGCCATGCTTCTGTCTTCTTTAGAAAAATTTCTGTTCAAGTCCTTTGCCCACTTTTTAATGGGGTTATTTGATTTTTTTCTTCCTGATTTTCGTGAGTTCTAAGTATATTCTAGTTATCAATCCCTTATCGATGCATAGGATGCAAAAATTTTCTCCCATTCTGTAGGTTGTCTGTTTACTTTCATGACTATTTCTTTGGCTGTGCAGAAGCTTTGTAGTTTTATCATGTCCCATTTATTTATTTTTGTTGCTGCTGTGATTGCCTTTGGGGACTTCTTCATAAACTCTTTGCCCAGGCCAATGTCTAGGAAAGTGTTTCCAACTTTTTCCTCTAGAGTTCTAATAGTTTCATACCTTAGGTTTAAGTCTGTTATCCAGCGTGAGTTGGTTTTTGTGAGAGGTGAAAGGTGTGGGTCCTGTTTTAGCCTTCTACAGGTGGCTATCCAGTAACAAAAATATTTGTATCCCCTTAATATTTTGAAATAAAAAAGAAAAATAATAGATTTGATAGTGGAATAGACAATTTTTAATCCATTTACATATTAATTCATCAGATATTTACTGAGTCACTTCTATGTGCCAGGAACTATGTTAGATGCTGAGAAGACAGGGCTTGAATGAAACAAAAGAAAGAGACAGACAGACAGACAGACAGACAGACAAGCAAGCAGGAGGAAGAAAAAGAATTAAAAAGAACCCAAAAAGCATAAAGCAAAACAGAAGCAGCAACTGCCCTTAAAGGGCTATTGCATTATGACATGTGGAGAACGAATAGGCAAAGGGAATCCATTGCTACACATCATAATTTTATTTTTTTTTCTTTTTAGCTCCAAGAGAAGAATGATACTTCCAGAAATTGGTACCATAAGACAAAGAAAACCAGCTAAAATGGTTGCCCCAATCCACTTCCATTCAACTTCCAGGGGAGTAATTTCTCAAGATCCAGTTCCTGAAGAATTGGGATTATAAAAATATAGGAGGGCTTAACATTCTGACATGCCTTTCCAAAACTGTATGAAATGTTCCCTTTGTAAAAGTTCCTTCATATAAAGAAATAAACTGAGTTTATTTTTAGAAGTTTAAGACGGATTAATACTTAATTATTTAAGTTGTTTTAACTTTTTTCTCACATGCCAGTTTTCCCGAACACAACAGAAAAAGACAGAAAGACAGAGAGAGAGAGAGAGAGAGAGAGAGAGAGAGAGAGAGAGAGAGAGAGAGAAGGAAGGAAGGAAGGAAGGAAGGAAGGAAGGAAGGAAGGAAGGAAGGAAGGAAGGAAGGAAGGAAGGAAGGAGAGAAAGAGAGAGAGAAAGAAAGAGAGAAAGAAAGAGAGAAAGAAAGAGAGAAAGAAAGAGAGAAAGAAAGAAAGAAAGAAAGAAAGAAAGAAAGAAAGAAAGAAAGAAAGAAAGAAAGAAAGAAAGAAAGAAAGAAAGAAAGAAAAAGAGAGAGAAAGAACTATTTCAAAAGGCATAGCAGAAAAAGGTATCAGGGGGAGTTCTCTCATAGCCATGAGACCATGGAACCAAAATACTTACAAAGTGGTTTTTAAACTAAGGGTACTTTTCCAGTAGTATTCCTCGTGAATAAATATATTTTTTCAGTTCTGATAGCTGGCTGTGTGCATCCAGCATGAAGTGTGTTTTGTACATATTCTTTTCAATTAAATGGCATTATTGCTAAGAATGTGTGTAAGAAACAAATTTTAAAAATATGTAGCCCATTCCATTTTATTGATTACATATTTCTGTGAAATAGCATCAAACTCATACACAAAGCTGACTGGTTAAAGAATGATTACAAGTGAATAACAAATTTGTGGAAAAAGCAAGAAGATGTAGAATATAAATGTGGGCAAGTCTGACCCTAGAAAAAAATCTCATGTCCCAAATTATAAAGGAAGAAAAGATGTCCTTCTGAAATGGATGACTAAGTAACACATCTTCCTGCCTGTATCTCTTAGCTTGTAAGTCATTTCTTTGAATGTCAAAGCTGCCAAGGTCATCTTTGACATAATGTGTGTGTGCATGTGTCTGTGCATGTTCATTTGATAGTTTCACATTTTCAAAAGCTCAACATGTTCCAAATTGCTAAAATTCTACACAGAGCTCTTAATAATATAATCCTGGGTATAAAGTTAAATGACTCACAGAATAGGGGATTTCTGTACTGACTAGCACTGCTGTTAATTTCTGAAAGAAATGTGTATGTCCTCATAGCTTCGGAAGTTTACCTTGAAAAATATTTTTGCTTTATCTAGTAGGAAAATAATAAGATTTAAATACAGAGTTCACCTTTATATTTCTGATATTTTTACTTAGGTTATTTTCCATAATAATTTTTTGTTTCTTGGTGGAAGCTAATTCATCTTCCTTATCTTACGGTGCCACCTATTGGTAAATCTGAAACATTGCCGGTTTTAAAACGCAAACAAGGATAGAAATGTTCCTAAAGCTCATTTCACTTTAGAAGTGACTTTTTTAAAATTTATTTTTATTTATTTCAGCATATTGCAGGGGTGCAAATGTTTAGGTTACATATATTTCCCTTTCGCCACCCGAGTCAGAGCTTCAAGCATGTCCATCTCCCAGACAGTGCACACCACACCCTTTAGGTGTGAATATACCCATCCCCTCCTTCCCAATCCCATCTACCTCGCGACACCTGATGAATGTTACTGCTATATGTACACATAAGTGTTGGTCAATTAAGTCAGTTAATAAAAATTTGGTGGTGAGTACATGGGGTGCTTGTTGTTCCATTCTTGCGATACTTCACTTAGTATAGAATGAGCTCCAGCTCTATCTAGGATAATAGAAGAGATGCTATATCACCATCGTTTCTTGTAGCTGAATAGAACTCCATGGTATACATATACCACATTTTATTAATCCATTCAGGTATTGATGGGCACTTGGGCTGTTTCCATATCTTTGCAATTGTGAATTGTGCTGCTGTAAACATTCTAGTGCAAGTGTCTTTTCTATAGAATGACTTTTGTTCTTTTCAGTAGATGCCCAGTAATGGGATTGCTGGATCAACTTGTAGTAATCTTCTTGTAGCTCTTTGAGGTATCTCTGTATTACTTTCCACAGAGACTGCTGATAACTACAATCTATATGGAACTCAGAAAAATCACCAAGAAAAAAATCAAACAACCCTATCAAAAAGTGGGCAAAGGACATGAGCAGAAAGTTTTCAAAAGAAGATAAACTAATGGCCAAGAAACATGAAAAAATGCTCACCATCTCTAATTACCAGTGAAATGCAAATTAAAACCACAATAAGGTATCACTTATCTCTAGTGAGAATGGCCTTTATCACAAAGTCCCAAAACAATAAATGTTGGTGTGGATGCGGAGAGATAGGAACACTCCTACGCTGCTGGTTGGACTGCAAACTGGTAGTGAAGTTTTGATGGACAGCAGTGCAAAATCCTTGCTTTTGCCCTTACAATTATTAGTTTCTAGGGGGAAAAGCAATATGTAACCATTTGCACTAGTGTTTCCTCCAGACTATTTCATCTAGGTGCTTTTGATAGCAGTTATTTAGTAAGTCCATCCCCCTAGATCTATGAAACCACAGTAAAAATAAAAGTGGATGATTTGAGCTTCTATATTAGATTTTGCTGTTTTAGAGGGAGAATGAGACGAGACATTTTTCTTCTCTGTCCATGATAAAGCTTTTACAAAGCAACTATGTCCTTCCCAAGGACATACCAAATCAGCATATATTTTTTGAAGAGCCCCATTTGATAGATTTTTATATATCATGAAATGAAGCTGAAGGAGTGTATGGAGGGGCTACCAGGTGGTAACTATAGAGATTTTGCTCTAGAGCTATCTATAGCCCTCATCTCTATAGGGGTAACTCTTTCACTCTGGACCTGAGTGCAGGGCTGGGCCCCACCGTGGCATCTGGGTAATTTGAATGTGACCTCTCCAAGTTTGCTCCCTTTCACTAGAGTTGTGAGACATGAGCTGTAATATGAATAACTTAAGGAAACTATACTATCTCCATCAATGAGTATAGGGGGTTCACTTCTTGCCATTTGATGATTTCAAAGCAGTGAATAAAGCCTGAATTGCCTGTTGAGAGAGAGAGAGAATTTGCATTAGGATTCTTCATATCTGTGTCAAGCATTAAATCCAAATTGAAAATAAATTGAGAAAGAGGATACACTGAATGTAAGAGAAATTTCTGAGTCCCTGAAATCTAGCTAGGAACAGTCACTTATTTACAATCTTGTCTTATCCCAACAGCATTAATCATAGTTCTTTTATGATATATTAATAATGAAATACTGAAAAATAAGAATCTATTAAGTTTTTAAAAGGTAAAAATGCTACATATGTGTACAAGTATATCTCTTATTCTGTAGTATTGAACCATATGCTTATATTCAGAAAAGAAATGGTGGATGATAAACAATCAAAAGAACTTACATGATATGGTTTTCAGAAGGCTGAGAGCATAGGATAATGTCAATAACTCACTGTCACCATTAAAATTATTCATTACATGGATGTTGGAAAGAACTAGCACACTTGGGACATGTGTTTAACTGTCAGCAATGGAAGTCTTAAAAAGAATTCTTAAAAGGAATCATCCCCTTAAAAGGACATCTTAAAAGGAATTCCCTTCCACTTTAGATCTCTTAAAGTAAGACAAACATCCTTGACTCTTTTAGGTACAGATTTTCCCTGAGTGTTGACTAACCAGGTGGTCTCTATATATCCAGTAACAGAGCTTCTGTGGATTTTCTTAAGCACAGGAAAATTACCCTTTAAAGAACAAACAGACGTAATGCATCAAGACAATCACTCAGTGTGGTATCCTGACATCCCTGCATAAGAAAAAATAATGTCTTCCCTATTTAAATGATGTGTCAATGATCTGATCCCCTCAAAATGTACGAGTTGAATTTAATAATTATATTTTTAGAAAATTTTATTCAAAGTTATTCTCACTCAGTTTCACTAACCATTCTCCCAAAGGAATTGAGTGAAAACTCCAGTGGTTTTAGGAAAAAGACTTTATATGTCATTAAAAAAATCGGGATCCTTTTATTCATTTTAAAGAGTTGGATTTTACAAAAGAGGATAAACTTGTTTCTTAGACCTAAGAGTGGAGTGGATTACTTAGGACTCTGGGGAGGGTAGTCTCTGTTAAGTGACACAACAACAATGGTAGCTAGCATTTATTAAGCACTTACTACATTCTAAGCACTGTGCTAAAAGCTTTTGACCTTACTATTATCACCATATAACTTGCCCAAGGTCAGTCCCTTAATAATTGGCTGAGCAGATACTCAAACCTAGGTCAATCTGACAATCATCATATGAAGGCAAGCAGGAGGTCCTATGGATGAACAGTTTTGGAGAGATCTGCAGAACTTCCCAGAAGAGATTATCATCTAAGCCGAGATCTGAAGGACAAATGGGAGTTAGTCAAGCAATGCAGGAATAAGAATGTTCTAGGCTAAAGGAAAACTATAAGAAGGCATAAAGAAAAAAATAGGGTTTCTTTTAAGAACTGTGAATAATTCAATATGAGTGAAGCTTAATGCATGAGATGTAGTGAGGGGAAATCATCATGAAAAGATTAAGAGATCATGGAAAACCTTATTTGCCAAGTTAGAGAATTCAAAATTTATCAAGAAGAAAATGACAAACCCATATTAAGCATGGGAGTGACATGATCAGATTTATGTTTTAGATAAAATCTACTCTGGATCAAAAGGACAAAATAGATTGGAGAGGAGCAAGACTTGAAATAAGAATAGTTAGGAGGCTGTTTGGATTATCCATAGAAGCAAGCAATTATAGTTATTAAAAGAGTTACTGTGAATATGCAGAGAAAGAAACAGATTTGAGAGATATTTGAAACTTATTATAGAAATGACAGGTCTTGGAAACTGAATATGAGGGGGTGGAGAAGAGGAAAAATTCAAGTATGACTTTTAGGTCTCTGGCTCAGACCCCTGGTGAGTACAAAAATTGATATTGAGAGAAAGATTTTGGAGCTTATGGATTTATACATACCTGCTGTATTCCTCTTTGGTGAACTGCTATTGGCCTTTTTAAAACATCCCATGGGGAAACTACAAAGTCTCCTATAGAGATAGAATATTGGAATACCTTTTTCATTTGATTAACATTCACAGGGTGCATTGTTCCCATATGGTGTTAGGCATTGGGGAAGGATAAGAAAAAGAAGTATAAACTATGGCATCTCCCCTCTAACAGTGAGGACAAAAGATAAAAACCTAAAAATACATAACAGTAGTGATTGCCAGAATATGCAAATATATAGCAAAATCAGCTAACACTTTTACAGTGTAGTAGCATATTAGTATATATACAGGTTGAGTGTCTCTTTTCTAAAAATCTGAAATACAAAATGCACTAAAATCCAAAACTGGAGCAGCGACATGACTCCACAACTGAAAAATTCCACACTTGACTTCATCTAGCAAGTCACAGTCAAAACACTGTCAAAACTTTGTTTCATGCACAAATTATTTAAACTATCATGTAAAATTACCTTCAGTCTATATGCATAAGGTCTCTTCCCTAAGATACCTCATTATGTCTATGCAAATATTCCAAAATCTGATAAAATCCAAAGTCCAAAGCATTTTTTAACCCAAGCATTTTGGATAAGGGATATTCAAACTGTTTTAGTCTGGATAGGCTATCTGACGCTGTGACTTAACCCAATAAACTTCTGCTGCAGGTCTATTCAACTCTCCAGAATGATGCCTTCAACAGGATGTCTATATTTTGATAATGTTTGTCTTAGGGTACTTCCTCTTTCCTAGAAGAGAAAGTCAGGAAGTTGACTTTGAGATGGTGGTAGTGTGGGCAACATCAGAGAACTGTGGTTCTTCTGGATGCCCCAAAGTGTAAAGGAACCAAATATTGGTGAATAGCTGTAATATCTACAACATTACATGCCAAGCACTAAGCTAAGTCTTTTGTAAATATTAACTTCTTTAATACTTACAAAAGACCTAATGAGTTAGGCACTATTGTTAGTCCTATATTACAGATGCAGAAACAGACATAGCAACGTTAAGTAGCTTGTCCAAAGACATATGTCTAGTAAATGGTTTTTAATTAGGATATAAACCCTAGGGAAACTGGTTCAAGTATTCTGTTTCTTAAGTACTCTGCTATGCTGATAGACATGACAACTTTTCTGCTTATTCAAGAAGCAGAAGAGATCAATATAGGAAACTGGTATGTATTAGTTTGTGAATGAGAATATTGTGTTTGAAGAATAGGGAGGAGAATGGATTTCCTGAAACAGGGTGATGTCTTGGGAAGTAATGCAAACTAGGGTTATCAAACATCATATCCATCTGAAAGTAATTCAAAACAGTGCTGGAGTGCATGTGGAGAACCTTCATGCCTACCTGGCCTCATTCATATAAGGAGTGCTGCAAGTGTTCCACATAGTACCCAACTCAAACCAAATATGGGTACACATGCACATAGTTAACACTTACGTCATTAAAACCACAAAGCCACTAATATTTTGTTTTTTTTGCTCTCAGGGCAATTAATGAGTTAATAAATATTTATCAAACCCCTCTTATGCCAGTCACGTTGTTTAGGTTCTAATGAGCAAGTTAGTGATAATGTGCTAGTGACACCACGGTCCCTTCAATAATCTAGTCATTATCCTCTATCTGTTACAATTATTTGGTAATAGAAAATTACTGTGGGTAATTTAAGCAAAAGGAAATTTTCTTGGGAAGAGAGCAGGAGCAGGAAAGAACTGGGAACAAGGGTTGCTCTTGACAGCGTGGAAGCAAACTGCAGAAACAATCCAGTCAGGGCCTCACCACTGTTAGGAGTGAGTGAACGTCAACTGACTTTCATTTCTGTTACCCTCTATTCAAAATTCAAATTCTAGGAAGAAAGCATCTGATGTGTCTAGCTTGGTTTATATGGCTGCCCTTGAGTCTGGAAAAGTGGGACCCAATTAGAGTACCAACAGACTGTATCCAGTCGGGAAGTAATACTTCAAAAGAAAATAGGGATCATTTAAGAAGAGTGAATGGATGCTGAGAATCCAAAAATCAACTATCAAATTTGTTAAATATCAGACCTGTGAGTGACACATTTTTTTCTATCAATACATCCTTAATAGCAAAAGAAAGTAAGCACCTATCCCTAGGAATCTAACAGGTGTAGCCTAAAAATAGCCAGCCAAAGGACATGAACACACACATACAAACATAAACACATACACATCTCTTATCTTTCAAATTCATATGAACTTTCCATTTTACTTTATATATTCTACATCTTCATATTAACATAAATTTGAGGAAGACAAGCAAACAAGAAACCATGGTGCTCATAATATCTAATTCTTGTTGAGCTCTTAATCTGAAACCTATCATATATACAGTATCTCATAATACACATAATTGTATACAATACTTTAAAATGGAAACTATTATCCTTATTTTGCAGATAAAGAAGCTGAGACTAAGAGAAACTACACAACTTTTGCATTCATTCTAGGCCTGTTTAATCTAAAGTTTGTGCTCTTTACTGCTATGTTGTGTTACATATTTATAATTTGCAGGCACTTTTGTTTTTTGTTACTGGTAAATAGCATTATTTTCTTTGGATCTATTAATGATGGTAAATTCATTGATCTTTCATTATTCTAAAATTTCAAATAAAAGTCACTCTTTAAAGCTTTTACCACACTAGAGGCATCCACTTTTACAGGAATTGGTTTGGAGATCTTTTATTCATAAATCTAAAAATAATTTCTCACTGTGATGAAATTATTTAAAAAGCTATTCCAACAGATGTATATATTTTCCATTAAACTTTAACAATTCCATTTAATATACAAAATTTTTTTATTTACAGAATTGTTAAAGTGAGTCTCTTTGCTTTCAGTCATCTCAAAGTGATAACAGAATGCCTTTTTAGACCGGCCATTTGTGATAATATACACCAAATTCTTGAAGAGAGTTACTAAATTCCTCTTAGGTCTTATTTCAATGTATTTCTGGGAAAATACACTTGAAAATGTCTCTTTACATTCACAAAAGATCAGAAAAGATAATAATTCTGTAGAATATCTAGTGCTAATCTTTACTTGGCAATGAGAAGCACCACAATAGTGAAAAGTGTGAACGGAAATGACATTGTGACAGTTGAGCATTCCAATATTTTGAATTCTCATGGATTTGTAAGAGGAAAATATCTCTTTCACAGTCCAAATGAGTGCTTTTTACTGAATGTGGAAAAATGAAGCTATTAAAGTGGTCTCGTTTCTCCAGGAAAATATTATATGACTGTGTCTATATGATGCCAAGGCATGATTGATTTGGAGATTTCAATAAAGTTAAATAAATCACACAATTTAGTGAAAAAATGAGTCGGAATAATAATTTGGTTTAGTGGCTCTGCTTGGTAGCCTTTTAACCTTCAACTGGTGTATTTTGTATATATAGATACAACCTGAGTCATTTATCTTCTCTGAATTTATCTTTCAGTGTGTTCCCACTATAATCCACATCATCAAAAACACCAATCACAATGTGAAGCTATGAAATCTATGTTAAATAATTATAACCAGGATGGTTTGTTTTTCTAATTGGTTGTAGAAATGAAAATGGAAGTTGAATAAAAAGCACACTGGAGACAAAATAAAGCCATGTTTCAAAGAGATATATTTCAAATCAACTAACATTTATTCATCTTTTTAGCTTCTTTTTAAATAAAGATACTTAAAGCTACAACACTTTGCCCCTCCATTCTAAAACAGCATTATGCATTAAAGAAGGGGAGAGTTTACATTTCTATTTTTGTGAGAAGTTGAAAATACTTATAGTTCCCTTGATGAAACATCTACCAAATGTATAACCCCCAAAATTACCTGTACTTACGTATTTTCTTTTAAAAAGATTGAAAATTGTAATTAATATTAAGTATAACACTACACATATTTGATTATTTTGTTTATAGGAAGGAATATGTTGATAAAGAATATGAATTACAGTAGTTTGAAGTATATATAAACTGTACAATCTGTAAAGTTTTTATAGAATAAATATTCAGCTGTGAAAACTGGTTAAATAAACTAATATTTCTTAACAAAAAAAAAGAATATGAATTAAATATCACAAAGCAGTAGCTGAGTCTTGAAGTACTGTGAAGAAAAGAGTAGCCTCATGAAAGCAGAAAAAAATGTGGAAGCTGTGTTTTTTCATGTTTTTAATTAACCAAACATTGATTATAGAGCACCTTATACTATGATTTATATTGATCTTTAAGGTGAATATATTTTCCTAAATTCATCCTCACATTATCAACAAATATTTCTTTGGTTTTTGTTTGTTTGTTTGTTTTCTTTTTGAGATAGGATTTCACTTTGTTACCCAGGCTGGAGTACAATGGCATGATCATAGCTCACTGTAACTTCAAACTTCTGGACTCAATCAATCCTCCCATCTTTGCCTACCAAGTAGCTGAGACTACATGCACCACTGTGCCCAGCTAATTTTTTGTTGTTGTTTTTTGTAGAGATAGGATCTCCCTATGTTGCCCAGGCTGGTCTTGAACTCCTGGCCTCAAGCAATCCTTCAGCCTTGGCCTCCCAAAGTGCTGGGATTACAAGAATGAGCCACTGTGCCCGGCCAGCAAACCTTCTTGATCACTAATTGTAATGCAGGACTAGCCACTGTCAAGGGAACACTAGCATTAATGCCAATGGTGTATTCTTCAAGTGTAGTAATAATTGAATCCCTCCACTTCAGATCCCAGAATCTACAACCAAATGGCCTAAAGATTAGAGTATGAATATGAGGTCACTGTATATGAATTTAATTTGTCAGGTAAATCCTTTTGAAAGTAACCTACTTTGCTTCACTCTTTTCCTCTTTTTTCTTTACATAAATGTTTGTTGAGAGAACACTCAGTTCAGAACACTACTGGTTACTGTTACAGACTCTGTACTAAAACATAACTTGGCTTTTTGGGTAACATGCTAGCCTTCTCTTTCTCTTCATTTATCTAAAGCATAGATAAATCAAAAAATGTAAGCCATTTCCCATAAGAAATTATTTACTACAAACATAAGGTTCAAATAGAACTGAGGTAGCTCTCAATGCATTATATCAGATTAATGCCCTGGTAGTATCATATCTCAGGGTTGTGGTATGATTTATATTGGACTCTTTCCAGAGCATCTCTTCTGATCTGCCCAAGTTTCTATCCTTTCTCTTGCACTGTGGAAAATTATTGAACTTGACTGGATTTAATGTCTGATTTTCCACTTAACTGAGTACCAAAAGCTCATTTCAGGTGAAAAAAGTAGTGGTTACTTCAGGGTAAATATAAGATGGGAAAAAACATAACTTTCTTTTTTCTTCTTATTTCCTCAGTCTGTTCCAAGCTAAAAGGAAAGATATGGAATGGCTTTTACTATTTGGTAATCTGTTTATGTTCTAACCATATATTTCTGTTCTAACCATATAATTTGTTTATGTTCTAACCATATATTTCAAGTCTCAAGAGCTTATAATTTTTGTGAGGTTGTTTTGCCACAATTCGCTAACTTATGAAACAATTCTGCTATACTATTAAAGAGTTTGCTCTATTGGGATCTGGAGCATCCCAGTAAACTGGCAATTAAAGGTATAGGAGCAAGCAGTATAGAAGAGGTAAAGGTTATTTGGCTCCAATAACCCAATTGTAGTGGAAATATCCTGATTGGAGTTTCTTTTATGACTTTCAAAGAACAATCTTACAAATTTATTACCAATAAGCATACCATCCCTTTTGAGTTGGTAAAAACAAAACAAGAAAAAGCATACATAGTGAGAAAACAACAAACATTTGTTGAGTACCTACTGTGGGCCAGGTGCTTTATAATCCTTATTTAATATAGAAAATTGAAGCTCACAAGTATAAAATCTATATTAGTTGCTAGGGCTGGCATAACAAAGTAACATAGACTAGGTGGTTTTAACAACAGAAATTTATTTTCTCATTAATTTTGGAGGCTAGAAGTCTGAGATCAGTATGTCAGCAGGGTTGGTTTCTTCTGTGGCCTTTTTCCTTCGCTTGCAGGTGGCCATCCTCTCCTTGTCTTCACATGGTCTTCCCTTTGTATTTTCCTGTGTCCAAATTTCCTCTTCTTATGAGGACATCAATCATATTGGGTTAGTACCCACCCTAATGCCCTAATTTTAATTACATCTTTAAAGACCTTATCTCCAAATACAACCACATTCTGAGGTACTAGGGGTTAGAACTTCAACACACAAATTTGGGGGAGAGGAAGGTATACAAGACAATTCAGATCATGAAAGTCAAGTATCTGCCCAAGATCACATAGCCAGTGATATTTGAAAGCTTGAATTTTCACCCAGGGCCATCTGACTATGCAGCCTTAGCTGTTTTTCTATTCAGTGAGTCAGTGATTTAGGAATAAAAATAGTCTGCATCGCTAATAACTTATATCAGCTAATTGTTTCCTATTTTCAAAATAAACTACCATCATTGCTTTCTAATGTATATGAATTGACTTCTCTACTGCCCCAGAGGAATTATATCTCATACACATCAATTTGTCCAAAATAATGTAGAGGTAGTACAAGCTGAAACACCCCTTTGGTTGTAGACTGCCTGAAATCAAGAACCATGGTGTCCTTCAAGTGGGAGAGGGTGGAGGGGATGGGTATATTCACACCTAATGGATGTGGTGCACACTGTCTGGAAGACTGACATGTTTGTAGCTCTGACTCCGGCCGTGCAAAGGTAATATATGTAAACTAAACGTTTGTACTCCTGTAATATTCTGAAATTATAAAAAGAATCATGATTTGACCTTAGTTCAAGTCTAATGCAAATTTCAGGAGATGGTTACTAAATCATGTTCACCTACTCTTTTTTTGCTTTGTATGTTTAAAACATTCAGAACAACAAAAAGATACAGAATACACTATATTTTGGCAGGATTGTGAATATAGTACAAATACAGTTGTATATAATTATAATAAAGCAAGAAATTCTTCTTCATCTTCTTAAGACAAACATTTGAAAATATTAAACAGCAGCAAAGGGTAACTAAACACTGCCAGACTATAAGACAAAGAAACACATTTTAATATTCCAATAAATATAAATATGTTTTGTAAAGCATTCTCCTGTTAAAGTTTCTCTTTTTATATTTTCTATAACATCATTTTTCTGTTTATATTTCAAGCATTCCTAATATCTCTGATTTAATAGTTACATCTGTGAAATAAAAAATATTCAAGCAATATTGTTTATAATTGCATCCCATTTCCTTATATCCAATCATTATTATTGGGAGAATCATAACTCATTATCCTTGCTTGATGCAACAGAGTAGAATTTTATAAGAACCTCTGTTGCATACATATTCTTTGAGTTTTCAAGGGCAGAAAGGTTAAATAGCAAAGAGGAAGGTCAAGCCAGCAAAGTAAACGTCCATATTTCATAGAATTACTTGATTTACTTTTCACTCTCCTTGAGGTCTGATAGACATATTGGTGATTTACGTTAGCTCCTTCAAATAGATTTATATGCTCTGGGAAATGTTCAGTTGACCTACCCTAGGAGATGTTTTGATATAAAGTCTTTATTGTTTAATAATTTGGTAATTCTTAAAAGTGTTAAGGAATGAAGAACAGGAATAAATATTAACCATTATATAATCCAGTGATGAATTAAACTTATGGGAATGGGTGGGCATTTCAGGGAGTGGTGATAATGCTTCAAAAAGTTTTCCTTTTGCTTCATAAATGCTGAATCTCATAATCTGCTAGGTTTACCCCAGATATGTATCATCTGTGGGTAACCCTAGCTGCATAGTTCTGTAGGTTTTCCCTTTTGGAATATTATATTTGTCCTATTACTTTTCTAGTCTGCAGCCAAGCTCAATAGAAAGGCCAGTTGTTTCATAGTAGATAAACAAATAAAATTTTAATGAAAGTAGACTGCAGAATAATAGGCATAAAAGTTTTACAATTAGAACACAGTGAATAGATGATAAACAGAATACAGACAATATCCTTAATTTGCTCCATCAGTCAAAACTAAAAAGTATCCTGAAGAATATCTAATAAAGTGCTGCACCTCTCACTGTGTCTTATTATCTAAGTTCCATATTCATTGACTGTTGACGTTACATTTTTATTAAGTCTTGTATGATAATGGATTCCTACAGCCTGTCTTCCCTCCCTCCCTCCCTCCCTTCCTTCCTTCCTTCCTTCCTTCCTTCCTTCCTTCCTTCCTTCCTTCCTTCCTTCCTTCCTTCCTTCCTTCCTTCCTTCCTCCCTCCCTCCCTCCCTCCCTCCCTCCCTCCTTCCTTCCTTCCTTCCTTCCTTCCTTCCTTCCTTCCTTCCTTCCTCCCTTCCTCCCTTCCTCCCTCCCTCCCTCCCTCCCTCCTTTCCTTCCTCCTTCCCTCCCTCCCTCCCTCCCTCCCTCCCTCCCTTCCTTCCTTCCTTCCTTCCTCCTTTCCTCCCTTCCTTCCTTCCTTCCTTCCTTCCTTCCTTCCTTCCTTCCTTCCTTCCTTCCTTCCTCCCTCCCTCCCTCCCTCCCTCCCTCCCTCCCTCCCTTCCTTCCTTCCTTCCTTCCTTCCTTCCTTCCTTCCTTCCTCCCTCCCTTCCTCTCACTCTGTCACCTCAGCTAGAGTGCAATGGCATCATGATAGCTAACTGCAACCTCAAACTCCTGGGCTCAGGCAGTCAATCCCCCTGCTTCAGCCACCTGTGTAGCTGGAAGTAAAGGTAGGCAGGTGACATTGTGGCTTTTTTTTTCTAATTTTAGAAGAGATGGGGTCTCAATCTTCCTCATGCTGGTTTCGAACTCCTGAGCTCAAGCTACCCTCCTGCCTCAGCCTCCTAGAGTGCTAGGATTACAGGCATGAGCCACCGTACCCAGCCCACTACAGTCTTATCATGTAGATTTTATTTGTTATTGTTGTTGTTGTTTCAAAATACTAGGGGGTGGGTACAAATAATTTTGTTACACGTATACCATGAATAATGCTTAATTTGTACCTTTTAGAGTGCTCATCACCAGAATGGTGCTCATTGTACCCAACAGGTAAGTTTTTACCACTCACCCCTTGCCACACTCCATGCCCTTCTTGGTTTCCAAAGTTCTTTACATCTCTTTGTGCACATGCGAACCCACTGTTTAGCTCTCAATTATTAGAGAGTGCATGTGGTGTTTGTATTTCTATTCCTAAGATACTCCACTTAGAATAATGATCTCCAGTTCCATTGAAGTTGCTGCAAAAGACATTATTTTATTCCTTTTTTTCTATTCATGAAAAAAAAGGGCACTTAGGTTCATTTCACATCTTTGCAATTGTGAACTGTGCTACAATAAACATTCAAGTGCAGGTGTCTTTTTGATAAAATGACTTCTTTTCCTTTGGGTACATATCCAGTAGTAGGATTGCTGGATCAAATAGTGGGACTACTTTTAGTTCTTTGAGGAATCTGCATAATATTTTCCATAGAGGTTGTACCAGTTTGCAGTTGCAACAAGTGTACAAGTGTTCCTTTCTGTCTGCATCAATAGTACCATCTATTGCTTTCTCACTTTTTAATAGTGTCCATTGGGACAGCGGTAAAATTATATCTCATTGTGGTTTTGATTTGTGTTTCCCTGATGATTAATAACATTAGGCCTGTTTTGATATATTTATTTATTGGCCATTAGTCTATCCTCATTTGAAAAGCTTCTGTTCATGACTTTAACCACTTTTTAATGGAATTATTTGAGTTTTTCTTACAGAATTGCTTGACTTTTTTGTAGAAGTACTGGTTATTATCCCTGTGTTAGATGTATAGCATGAGAATATTTTCTCCCATTCTGTAGGTTGTCTATTCACTCTGTTGACTGTTTGCTTGGCTAGGTAGAAGTGTTTTAATTTAATCAAGTCCCATTTGTTTATTTTTCTTGTTGCTGTGATTACCATTGAGGTCTTATTCATAAATTGTTTCCTGGGCCAATAACTAGGAGAGTTTTCTCAACATTTTCCTCTAAAATTCTTATGGTTTCATATCTTAGGTTTAATTCTATTATCCATCTTGAATTAATTTTAGTGAGTGGTGAGAGATATGGATCCTGTTTCAGTCTTGTACATGTGGCTATCCAATTTTCCCAGCACCATTTATTGAATAGGGATTCTTTTCTCCCATGTATGCTTTGTCAAAAATCAGATAGCGATATGTGGATGGTTTTATATCTCAGTTACTGTACCTAGTAGTATAGATTAAAGTCTGGTAACGTGATGACTCCAGATTTGTTCCTATGGTTTAAGGTTGCTTTGGCTATTCAGGCTCTTCTTAAGGGAGCATATGATAGTTTTGTAACTAAAGTTGTGTTGATTGCCAATCAGCTTTGTTCTTCTGGTACTGCCTAAAATGCTCATTTTCTTTGAGTTCTTCAAATGGCTCATATTCTTTCCTGCCTCAAAACCTTCACATGTATGTTCTTCCCTCTCCCAGAATATGCCCCACAAGTACACATGCACTGTTTGCCGAGCTAATGCTTATTCATTCATTAGTTCTCAAGTTAAATAGCACTTCCTCTGAAGGAATGCTGCTCATCATCACACTATAAATCAGCTCCCACTTACTATTCTTTTTCATAGCCTTTGATTTTCTTTCTTTCTATGATTTCATAAAATTTTTACCCACATATAAACATATGCATTAATGTGTTAATGTTTATTTTCCACATTACATGGTAAAATAGAGGTTATCTTTATTTGTCAGTATAAATCCAGAACCTGAACATTAAAAACCACTTAAAATACTTGGTTAAATATATCAATGCATGGATAACTTACTTTTAGTTACCATTTTAGTACCTAAAATTCAAGATACTTGCCATGAGCTGGTGGAGGTATCATTTTATGAAATAATGACTGAGAGACTTTGGTCTAGCTAACTCTCAAACATAAAAGAGACTTCAGGTATAGCTAACTCTCAAACATAAAACATGGGTTCCTACTTTGAAAAGTGTATTCCGCTAAATACAGATCTCTTACTGAAACTAAATAAATACTGATTACATGATTTACCAATGCTGAAATAAAAGAATCAAAAAAATGCTTTAGAGGCCTCTTATTTGCTGATTGACTCATTTTCTATATTGTTTGCTGCTGAATTCCTAGAATTCAGTACAGTGAATACCACTCTGAGTAGAAACTGAATATATAATATTTGTTGAATGGCTAAATAAATTATGCAATAGCTATATAGTTTAACTAGTGACTTCTCTCTATAATCTTACTCTTTCTCTCTTCCCCCAAGACAGAATCTCCTAATATTATATTTTCTTAGGACTACTGTCATTCATAAAGTTTAATAATCAACTTGTTTCTTTGGCCATAGCTCCTATTACTTCTAAATTAATAATATTTACTATTTATTGATCATTTACTATGTGTCAAGTAATTTACAAGCATTATCACTAATCATGAAGATAGCAATGCAATGTAGACATATTACCTCCATTTTACAGACGAGATCGTACATTCAAGGGTGGTTAAATGATTTGTCCAGGATTATAGAGCTATTATTTATCCAAATAAGATAGCAAACACAGGTCTTTCTTCCTCAAAAGCCCATATTTACTTTCCTATGTCATATTCTCTATCTTAACTGTCTCTTTTAATTGACCTCTAACGTCACAGATAGAGATTTTTCCTCATAAAGACACTAAAGTGTTTCATTTATTTGTCAAATACTTAGCCCAAATTATTGTTGAGTCATTGTTGTTTCTCTATGTAGATGCATGAAAAAATATTATTTCAATTAAACATGTAAATAGATTTTTGCCAAACAGATAAAAATTTTCTCTAATTTGAAAGCCTCTCAAATTACATATCACTTTATTAATTCATTCTAATGTTTAATAACTCACTGTCAGCAAATATTTCACATTTTAATTGTCATACTGATAATTAAACTAATTTCTTTGAAAAAATGCATTCCCTCAATAAAATATAAGAATAATTGGCCTCTGTTCTTCATGTTAAAACACCTTTGGAGATTACAGGGCCGATGTTAAAGCATCCCTCAAGTTTCCTTTCTCTCTAGAAATAATCCAACAACCTTTAAAATTTTCATTTCATTTCAACCTTTAAAAATTCAATTTCACTTCAGGAATGGACTGATATTATAAACCAAATATATTTTAATGCTGCATGTGTTCACAAATATTACCCCTGTATTTTAGGCCTCCACATTAGTAGAGGGATAGAAGGATGATACTTCAAATAATAAATAAATACATATGAAAAAAATTAAGATCTGTGTGTTTCAAGAAAGAAAAATTTATTCTGTGGCTGCCTGTGTGGGATCAGTGAGGTATGTGAGTTGGTGAAAAGGACTTAACTTCATTCTCTCCATTTTCTAAAGGAAGGGGAGGAAAGAATATACTAGAGGACTTCTAAAGTTCATTTAAGCTCTAAATTACAAAAATCTCTACTTTTTGACTCTTAATCACATGCTTTCTTTCACTTTGGTTTTGAAAATTATGGAATACATAATCGGAAGATATGGTCTTTAGCAGACTATATGCCATGATGCTTTTAAAATTTGCTCTAAAAAGCTGTCACTCATTACATGGTGGATAGCTTATGACAGGATCAGAAATAAAGTGTTTTAGTGTTACTATAGGTTTATAGCTTTAATCACACAATTTCAGAGAGAAACAACACAAACTATCTCATAGTCATCAAAGTATTAGGTGTGCAGTGTTGCTTAAATTCAAGTCATCTATTTCCATTTAAACACATTGTGTAGACTCCCTACCTCTAACAAGGCATAATTTAGGGCACCAAACCTCTAATCAACCTAATACCCAGCTCTCTGTCCCTCAATTATTTACTCCACTGGCAGACAATTTCATTAACCCCCTCCTGTGTAATAATTTTCTCTGCCACATGTTCAGAAAAATTATTTTCTAGCTATACAATTATGTGACCATAGTAAATGACAAGTGTTTTCTGAAATTCACCAAGGAGATGAACTCTGACACCTGGCCTATGTGAGCTAGCTTTAAAATAATGATGGCTTCTTTTTGTCCATTTGCATGAGAAATTTAGAATTTTAGATTTCCATTAAAAACGTAGTGATACTTGAGTACTTGATATATCAGGGCATCTCATGACATTTGCATTTCAGAAATGATCTTATAACACTATGCTGAGGATAACAAGAAATTCATCTGGAGTGTAGTGCAGAATCGAAGCATCCAGTGCCTTCGTCTCTGCATTACTGATTTTATCTGAAGGATTCAGCAGTTCTCAGTATAATTGGGTTGTGTCCTTACCATCTGAAGAGTTTAACTACCTCCACAGGGTTGAAAACAATTACTGAGAGTTTTTCAATGTAGGCAGACATAGGAGAGAAAATTACCCAGTGATTTGGAGCTTAGTGAAGATAGACCAAAAGCAAGTGCTCTGTGGGACAGCTGTCACCCACAGAAGAATGCCCTTGTAAGCTTACCTAACAACTAGGGGCTATCACATTATTTTTCCAGCTGCACAACCACTAAATGAGACATATAGACAGATATATTTACAGAGGTGAAATTCCAGCTGTTTCCATTTCAAAATAAGTCAAATCATAAAATGGTCAAAGAGACAATCGTTTTCTCAATATGTTCAGATCATCTGAAGTTCTGGTCATTTATACTACTAAACAATGGATATAGACAATTCTTTCATCAATTCATTCAATTAAATACCTGTTACAAAGAAATAATATGAAAGGTGCTGGGGACACAACAATGAAAAATAAGACACATTTTTTCCTCCTCAAGTCACTTAGAATCTAGTATGGGGACAGACATATAATTAGATTCAATATAGTGTTTGCCAATAGAATAGACACAAGATCTTATGACAGTTCATACTTTAGGCAGGCATCCAACCCAGCTTGGAGATATTCCCAAAGATTTCCTGAGAGAGAATAATTTGAGCCAAGGCTTGAAAGATTAGTAGTTTGCTAATCTGCTGGGTAAGGGAGTAGATTATTCAAAGCAGAGTAAATAAGCAGAGCTCAGGGATGGCATGAACACTGGGTTGAAGGTGATACACATAAGACCATATAGCGTAGAAACTAAGTTTTGAGAAACAAATAATGGAAATTAGCTTGTTTTCTTATTATCTGCCATTTTCACCAAAAGTCAAATAAAGAACAATGCCAATTAATTGAGGGGTCTGAATAATTAAAGGTTTAGGCAACAACAATGAATTAGCAGGGGATGGATGAATCTAACAACAGTACATAAAATATGTCCCAACATTTTGTTTTTTTAAAGAATTTGCAACTGACTAGGGTGTCAGGTTGAATAGCAGTGGGCCTGATTCAGGTTGTGTGTGTGTGTGTGTGTGTGTGTGTGTGTGTGTGTGTGTGTGTGTGTGTCTGTGTGTCTGTGTGTTACTGTAATTGCCATAATGTCTTCTTCTCAGCAATTTGAATTTACCACACAGATAAAGTGTATTGATCAGACAGGCTGCTTTCACTCAATCAGCCTCATTTTCTCTTTCTCTTTTTCCCCATCTCTCTTTCTCTCCCTCTCTATCCCCCCATCTTCCCCACTTCTCCCTCATCCCACCCCCTCCCTCTCTTTCTTTTTCCCTCTCTCTACCATACCTTGTTCCCAAAAATGTTATAAGGCAGTTTAGCAGTTTATAAAGATGCATACAATACAGTAAGATAATATCAATTGATAATAAGTGAGACTACCAGGCAAAGGAGAAATTAAAGCAATGAAGTAGGAGAGAAATAAATGTGTGAAGAAAGCTAGGAAAAGCATTCCATAAAGTCCTATAAAATAGGAAAAGGTGGGCCATAATGTTCTCAGGTTTCTGGCATGCACCATGAAGGATATATAGTTACATGATTCACACTGTCTACTAGGCAAGGGCAAACCATTGTTCAATAGAAGCACTGTTTGTCCAATCCTCAATTTCTCCCATGGGAAGACATTGCACACTAAGTTTATCAAACAAAGCAAATCAGAGGCACAAATACATAAGCTGCCTTAAATTTACAGTGTATTTGTGACCATCTCAAACTTTTTTCAATGTGTTCTAAGTAGAATAATCATTTGTTTTCATGGTGTGGGTCTAGTGTCACTTTATTTAGTTCTATGATTTTGGAGAATTTCTATGAAGCCTTTAAAACAGGAAAATTAATTGTCATTATTGCATAATGCTATTCCTCTAGCAATATATGCCAGTGCTTTTATGTCTTGGAATTCTTCTTTCAAGGTGATGTATATATCTCCTATCACACAGCAACTATTAGACTGCCTGCATTATAACTCAAGATTTACTATATGTGATCATATTATAGAATAGAAAAGGAAGAAATATACTGATGTGATACCTATGAATTACTCAGTAATTTTCCCATAGGATGGAAAGAAATTTAAATTGGGAAATAAGATAGATCGTGGGTGAACCAATTCTGTTGTTGGCTTCAACCATGGCAAATATCATCTCATCAGTATCAGATATCAAAATTATTAATTCCCATGGAAAATAAAGAGAAGTACCTGCATTGCAGAGAATGAAATTATAATTACATAGCACAAAATCACTTCTTTGTTCCAGTAATCACATTATATTATAAATACACTATCTCCACTGAAGAGAGGGTCATTTGTGAAATCAAATTTATTATCTGAAAGATTTTCCCATTTTAAAAGGGTTCTGTCTATTTGAAGAAAAGATTTTGATTCAAAGGTAAAAGGAAATCTATCAACCTACTCCCAACACCCTACAGGGCAACCTGCAGGCAAAATCTAGCTGTCACAAATAGAAGTCCTATATTGAAATAAGTGCATTTCACTTGTCAACTTTGTTCTGTGGTTCCAGTGGAGGGAATGGCCATATGGCCAGGGAGTCTTCAATTCTAAGAAGTCCTTACCTGTGAAAGTGAAACTTAGCTAATTAAGATGATAAAAATGTGAATCATAAAACAGGGATAGACATTTGTGCCCTGAGCTTTAAAACCTGTCACAGTTCTATGTGTGGGAGAAAATGTAGGTGTCTTTGCAACAGGCGTTTAGAAGACCAGTTGTGAGGAAAATGTGAGACTAGGCACACTGCTGGCTGAAGTAACCCCAATATCTCTTGTAGAGGTGCTGAATGTGCTTCATTTGAAATATGCCTCAAGGCATGTTTTTCACCCACTGTTCATATAAATTTCCTGAATAGATAATACAGTTGTAATATTTTGAAAATTTTACCGTATTTTAACATAGAAAACAACTTCTAAATATCCTTTCGAATAATTTATATATTCTTGTGTCTGAAGAACATAAAAGATTAGATTTTAAAGGTGACTCCTTCCAATATACGAAGAAGTTACAATGAATAAAGACAAGCACCAATCAAGTCCAAAATCATAATTCTCAAACAAATTCTCTTGACAGTTGTTCAAGGTGATGGGGACATTTCCTGCTGAAAATGTATTAGAAGAGCAGCTCTGGAAAGGGCCATTAATTGTGCAGTGGGATTATTTAGCTCATTAAGAGTGTTTCTTCCATGAGCTATTCTGTGTTCTATACCCTGCCTGGTAGCAAGTTACATGCTTAGGGAATCAATTCTTTCAGTGAACTAACTAGTGCATGATTGTAAGATATCTTTAATTCCTGTGGCATTGCCTGGATTCAGGTAGCACTAAATTGGCATCTGCCTTAAGCATCTGAACACCTTGGGGGAGCTAGCAAAATGAACCTGGTTGATTACTATTGCCCCTATTGATTTTAAATAATAAGAATTTCAAATACTGCTCTTAAACTTGAATTTCTAGCCCTGATATAAATTGCAAATGCATTCTCTGTTTTTTTAAACAGATGAATAAATTTCCTGCTGTGACTCATAACCTTTTGACTTATGTTAACAATGTTGAGGCTGATGGCATAGGTAAACCTGGATGCCTGTCTTGTTTCAGTATCAGTTTGAAAGTAACCAGGTTGTCTAAGGAAAAAAAGTAGAGAACAGATGGGCTTTTCAGAAACCTCATGATCTTTCCTATCATGCGTTTTCCCCTTGAGAAAAAGGATAAAAAGTAATCCAGAAGAAAGCAAGAATCATAGTGAAATAAGAAAGAGTGAATCTTGGTGACATTCATACATTGCCAACAAAGTCTCTGCAGGTACAAAGTTTGACGATGTATTGTATAACATGGATATTGATTTGGACACTTATAATTAAAGCTAACTTGCTTCCCCAGATGACACATCTATTTCCTTGAAGGTAATCACTTCTGTGATAGAACAGGACTTAAACCTCCAGGCTGTGAAGGGCTTCCTTAGCCTAATAACTTATCTAGTAGTTCCTTATATTCCTTTTAGTTTGGAATTCACCACCTTCTTTCACAATTCCCAAATGCAGTCTCTGGTTCAGCTATTCTTGAAGGATTGACCTCTTCCACTGCATAAAATTCCCTTTCCCATAAACAATTGGCCAATTTCCTTAAGAGACCACTAGGAGGCAGCTCATGCATAACAAACTCCCAGCTGAACTGTAGAGCAACTACCAAATTTCTCAGATATCTCAAGGAATTACTCTTTTACAAAATTGCTCAAGGCTCTCTAGAGCCAAGCTATGGCTTTAAAAACAAACAAACAAAAAGTCTTTAAAGTATTATGCATGCGACACTTCCCTGAACTCCCTAAGATAGGGCTCAGGGTCTTTTGTCCAGTTCTTCCTAAAGTGACTTTGGGTTAAGGCAACATAAAGTACATTGTTACATCCTGGCAGTGTTCCAGCTCACATAACCAGGAGTCTAACAACCTTATAGTACATTTGCACAATTTTCCCCACAACTTTAAAAGATAGAAAGCCTATCTGGGATGAAGTTTGCTTGCATCAGGATTGGATATATAAGTGTATGTGCAATACCATGCAAACAGTGGTTACCATGTGTGAAAGTAAACAGCGCTATCACCGCGCATTCATGCAAGCCGAAACCCTAGAGATAATCTTTAACACCCCCTACAATCCATAGCCACATCTCAACACCAAATCCCATCAGTCTGACTTTCCAATTAAATGCTGATTCTGTCTACTTCTCCATCCATGATCAAACCGCAACACAGCCTCAGCCTCCTAAATCTTCTCCCTGTACCTACATGTGTCCATTACAATCTAATACCCATATTACAACTACAGTGGTATTTTAGAAACACAAATACTTTAATGACTTCTAGTTGTTCCTAGAATAAAACCCAGACCCTTAATCTGCCATATGAAGGCCCTAAATGTGTCTGCCTAGCTCACCAGCCTGACTTTCTTACTCTTCCCACAGTTCTTTGTGCTCCAGCCACAAAGAGCTTCTGTCAGTTTTTGCACACCCCATGCTCCTTTATATCTCAGGGGTTTTGCCTGTGCTATTCTTTCTGCCTAGATTGTACTCCTGCACCCTTCCTCTGCTTCACCTGCTTAATTTCTACTCAGTATTCAAATTTCATCTGAAATGTCAATTTTTTGGTGAAATCTATTCTGAATCCCCTCCCCCAAAAAATTATGTCCCAGTGGTATGTATTACAACAGTTCCCAGTATTTTTGGCTTTTGTTAGTTCAGCCTGTAACTATATATTTGTATAATTACTTAGATTGATATCTATCTCTCTCACTAGAATATAAGCTTAGGACATGAGGTATGTTTTAGTCACCATTTTATGTCCAAAGATACATAGTGGGTGCTCAGTGAGGATCTGTAAGTGGATGAACAGAGAATAAATGAATGAACAACAAATACTAATACCCAAGAGGTGCCCACAGGTGCTATGTGCTACTGAGCACATAGCTGAGTTACAAATGAATAATCCTTTAGACAGATGGAAGGCATATGCAAACTTCCATTAAGTTCACCAGGAGGCATGGATTTTTAAAGCAATGACAGAAAAAAGCAACTATTATTATTGTTGCTGTTACTAGCCATTCAATGGTCAAGGGGTGTATTTTCAAAAAAATGGTGCTGGGAAAACTGAACATCCATGTCTAAAAGAAAGAATGAAGTTGGGTCCTTATCTTATACCACATACAAAAGTTAGCTAAAATAGATTAAAGTCCAAATGTAAAAGCTAAAACTCTAAATCTAGAAAAAAAGCATAGAGGAAAAGCTTTATAACATTGGATTTAGCAATGATTTCTTAGATCTGATACAAAAAGCACAAGCAACAAAAGCAGAAATATATGAGACTACAACAAATTAAACAACTTCTGTGCATAAAAGGACATAATCAAAGAAATGAAAAAGAAACCTATGGAATACAAGAAAACCTCTGCAAACCATGTATCTGATTAGGGGTTAACATCCGGAATACGTAAAGAACCGCTACAACTCAACACCAAAAAACCTCCTCCCATCTGCCTGAAACCTGATGAATGTTATTACTATATGTGCATTTAAGTGCTGATCAGTTAATACCAATTTGATGGTGAGTACATGTGGTGCTTATTTTTTCCATTCTTGGGTTAATTCGCTTAGTAGACTGGCTTCCAGCTCTATCCAGGAAAATACAAGAGGTGCTAAATCACCATTCTTTCTTATAGATGAATAGTACTCCATAGTATACATAGACCACATTTTATTAATACACTCATGAATTGATGAGCACTTGCGTTGTTTCCACATGTTTGCAATTGTGAATTCTGCTGCTATAAACATTCAACTGCAGATGTTTTTTTCCTTTTCTTTTCTTTTTATTTCAGCATATTATGGGGGTACAAATGCAGATGTCTTTTTTATAGAATGTCTTTTGTTCTTTTGGGCAGATGCCTAGTAATGGGATTGTTGGATTAAATGGTAGTTCTACTTGCTGCTCTTTGCAGTATCTCACACTGCCAACATCATACTGAATGGGGAAAAATTGAAAGTATTCCCACTTAGAACTGGAATCAAAAAAGGTTGCCCTCTATCACTGCTTCTATTCAACACAGTGCTGGAAATCCTAGCCAGAGCAATCAGACAAGAGAAAGAAATCAAGGGCATCCAAATGGTGGCAGAAGAGGTCAAAATATTACTCTTTGCTGACGATATGATCTTATATCTAGAAAACCCCAAAGATTCTGCCATAAGACTACTGAAATTGATAAATAAATTCAGCAAAGTCTCAGGTTACAAAATCAATGTACACAAATCAGTAGCATTCCTATACGCCAACAACAGTCAATCTGAGAACAAAATCAAAGACTCATTACCCTTCACAATAGCAACAAAGAAAATAAAATACCTAGGAATATATTTAACTAAGGAGACAAAAGACCTGTTGAGGAAGGAAATAGCAGAGAACATAAAAAAGTGGAAAACCATATCATGCTCATGGGTCCGTAGAATCAACATTGTTAAAATGTCTATACGACCCAAAGTGATCTACAGATTCAATCCAATCTCTATTTTTTTATTTCACCATATTATGGGGGTACAAACGTTTAGGTTATGTATGTTGCCCTTGTCCCCCCTTCCCCCGCTGAGTCAAAGCTTCAAGCATATCACACCGCAGGGGCTGGGTTCTGTCCCCTGACTATGGCCGGCCAGCAGAGCTCTAGCACTGGGGGCAACTGTTCAGGAGTTCGCAGGTGCCGGATTGGGGAGCTGAATCATCAGGATGCCCCATTGTCTCTTTTATGTCACCCTCCCACAATATCACACCTGTCTAGCAGGAGCTCTCGCTCTTACTAACCCACGCTGAGTGGGCCTATTTGTCCACAGCGGTTTCCAGGTTAGAGTCCTCTACTTAGTGATCACCTCTGTTGATCTGGACCTGCTGAGTGCCAGAGGCAAGCTTCCTGTCTCCTAACTACCTCTAGGGGTAGCTCAGACCAGTCACTCCCCCACCTAGCACAGTCCTGGCACAGAGCTCTGGGGAGTTCAAGATGCTTCCCACTATTGTCCCCTCTCCACAGAGCCCCACATCTCCTGCTGTGATTTTGCACCAACTTTAGGCAGGTCCCTTTCTGAGTGGGTGTGGAAGTCAGTGGGGAAGCAAGAAGTTCTCCTGTGGGTCTGATCCCACTTCACTCACTAGCCAGGTGAGCACAGCCATACTATGCTCCATTCTCTATTGTTTGTTTCACATTGTCCATATTTCATGATCCTATCTCCTGTTCACATTTTCCCCTCTGTTTTCTGTGTTCCACGCTGATTCTCTGCCGATTCACAATGCTGTTCTTGCAGGAAAGCAATCCACTCACGTGTAGCAGACCAAGATCTACGCCTCTATCTCTGAGAGCAAGAATCCAGGAGGTTACCTTTACTCTGCCATTTTTTCCCCTGGTTGCAATCCCTATTAAAATACCAACATCATTTTTCACAGATCTAGAAAAAATAATTCTATGCTTCGTATGGAACCAGAGAAGACATGTATAGCAAAAGCAATCTTAAACAAACAAAAAAAAAAATTAGAAGCCATCGATTTACCAGACTTCAAGCCATACTGAGTATTTTAAGCTGAAAAAAACTGAGAAAACTCCAGAAACAGAAAGCAGAAAGGTCTCTCTGATCTTCTCCCACCCTCCCTCTCCTGAAGTGAGCCACTGAAACTGTAATTCCCCTCACTATTTTTCCCCTGAAAGTGGTCCATAAAACCTAGCTAACCTTTTTTCCTTTGGGTAGACACTGAGTAGTAGAACTGCCAGATTGAATGGCAGGTCTACTTTTAGTTCTTTGAGGAATTTTCATACTGTTTTCCACAGAGGTTGTACATTCTCACCAACAAAATTACTTATTGGGTACAATGTACACTATTCTGGCGACAGCTACACTGAAAGCCCTGACTTCACCATTATACAATTAATCTATGTAACTAAGAATCTATGTAACTAAGAACACTTGTACCCCACAAATCTATTAAAATAATAATAAATCATAAATAAATGAAACCCCTGCAACAGGTCACAGGACTCTCATTCCAGAGAGGTCCTCCCTAGACCCAGAGGAAAGTAATAAAGACACAGAGACACAGAGAAGAATCTGAACAAATAGGCCTTGCTAAATCACGCTCCCCCAGCCCAATTCATTACCATTACATCATATCCTTTTGTTCTCCAATCATACTTCTGCATGACTGTCCATAAAAATATACAGATTTCCCTGTTTCTTCAGGTCTTCATTTATGAAGGCTCTTGTGTCACATAAAATATATGTCAAATAAATATGTATGCTTTTCTCTTGTTAATATGTCTTTTGTTATAGAGGTCTCAGCCAAGAACTTTGTGATGGGTAAGGAAAAATATTACTTTTCTCCTCTATAAAATTCGGAACCATATTTGGAGTTGGGGAATGGCGAGTTAGCATTATGGGAAGAGATTAACTGGGAATTACCTTAGGGAACTTTATAGGGTAATAGCAATGTTCTTGATCTCAATAGGGCTTAGGTTACATAGGTATTACATTTTGTCAAAAGTCCTTAAGCATTACACTTAAGGTGTGTAAATTTCAGTATGTAAATTTTACCTCATAAAATAGGACATAAGCCAATATTGAACTTTAGTTAATGACATGTATTTTGCAGAGTAAAGTGTACTGATAGTTGCAACTTACTTTGAAATGCATTAAAAATAAGATAGATTTTGTGACTGGATCGAGGAATGAATAGATGCTAGAGAGGTGATAAAGCAAATATAACAAAATATTAATTGGAGAGTATAAGCGCCAGTATGTAGATGCTTATTGTATAATTCTTTAAATTTTTTCTCTATATTTGAAAATTTTGTCAATGAAATGTTGGAAAAGCATGGACATTTTGGCCAAGTTCTGCTGTACCTACAGGCCCCTATTATACTTTACACAGACTTCTATCACAGTACTCATCTAATGTTATAGCTTTTAGTTGTCTTACCTTGATATTTCTTCTACTCTACTGGAAGTTCATTGAGGACTCAGACTATATCTTATCTCTGTATTCTTGATGTCTAGCACATTATCCCATACCACATATTTTAAAATTGTATTAAATAAATAAATCCTCAGAGACTTGATCAGTAAATTACTACATATTCATTCAATTAACAAACATTTCCTTGGATCCTATAGCTATCATTCTTTGAGTGCTTATTACATGCTAAACACCTTGTGATGTACTTTACCCACATTACCTCATTTACATTTGAAAACAACTAATGGTTTATATGTTATTACTTAAATTTTATGGGTAAAACAACTGGGACCCTAGGAAGTTGAGAAACTTACCCAAGATCACAGAGCTAGTAAATGGTGGAATTTGGATGCATCTTATAAGTAACTCTAAAATCCAGGCTGTAAACCACTCTAAACTCTACTATTTTTAGGCCATAATTCATATTTTTTGCTTTCTTAGTTCACTGTGCTAGGCAGTGGGAAAGCCAAAGAGAGAGAGAGAGAGAGAGAGAAAAGTCCATGGACACAGAGGAAGACACAAAAGTGTGGCAAATAAATATTTGTTTCTAGACAAGTTCCCATACCACACATAATAAACATAAAATTTTGCTTGAAACCTTTAGGAGGTGGTAGGAATGACTGAATTATCTGTCTCTTCCCACCACCACCACCACACACACACACACACACACACACACAGAGGCACTCAAGTACTTACAAACTAACTGCTTTCATCAGCCAGGAAAAGCTGCTTTCCCCCCTCTAGCTGTTCTCAAGCATTTCAGTGCTTGAGTACATTCTTTGGCAAATGATTGCTTTGCCTCAGGAGAGAGATTAATTGGTTTCCATGGTCAGCTACCTCCTTAGAGAAAAATCTGTCAGGAGAGGGGAACAGAAAAAGCAAAACCCTATGAGTGTTCCTTTTTAAAGCAATATTGAGTATTTTGGATGAAAAATCCTGTGCGCATATGTGACAAACTTCTTATTCAGCTTATCCTTCACAAACAGGGATTTCGAAGTTAGAATCTGGGCTGTTACATTTTAGGATATCTAAAGGGACAGTTTTCTCTAATTATTAATATATTAATCTGTATACTATACTAAATTATAATAATTACAATAGCTAGAATTTATTGGGCATTTACTATGGGCCAGGCCCTATAATACAAGTTATACATGATTCAATAATGTAATTTTCACAACGAATTTATGAGGAAGACACTGATATTATTTATGCCATCCTACAAATGAAGATGTTTGGTGTCAGAAAGGTGGAAGGAATTGCGTAGCAAAACAGGAGAAGTGGTTAAACTCACACTCCACTCAGTCCTGACTTTAGAGTCCATGCGCTTAACTGTTCTACTACACAAAGGGATTGATTCACTACTATCCTACAGGAGGGAAGAAAGCAGAGTCATCCTAACAAAACATACAGCAAGAACAAGAAAAATGGGAGAAAATATTTGCAAATTCTATTTCTGATAAGGTACTTTTATCCAGAATTCATAAAGAATTCTGACAATTCAACAATAAAAAGACAATTAGCCCATGTAAAAAATTATCAAAGTACCAAAATAGGCATGTGTCCAAACAAGACATTAAAATGGCCAGTAAACACATGAAAAGATTATCAAAATCATCAGTTGTCAGGGAAATTCAAATCAAAACCACAATGAGATACTACCTCACACCTTCTATTAACAAGGCAGATAATAAGTGTCAGCAAGTATATGGAAGGTTATGGAGAAATAAATTCCTCATATATTGCTGGTGGGAATGTAAAACGGTGAAGAAGTCACTTTGAAAAATGTCTGACAATTTCTCAAAATGTTAAACATAAAGATACCATATAACCCAGGAATTCCACTCCTAGGTATATAATCAAGAGAGATAAAAACATATGTATACTCATAAACTTGTATAAGAATCTTCATAACATCATTAAAAATGGCCAAAATGTTCATCAATTTATGAATGGATAAATAAAACATGATAAATCCATATAAGGAAATTCAACAGTAAAAAGAAATAAAGTACTGATATATGCTACAACATGGATTAACTTTGAAAACATTATGCTAACTATGAGAGGCCAGTGACAAAGGACCACATGTTATATGATAATATTTATGTGAAATTCTCAGAATAGATAAATCTATAGAGGATTGGGGTTGGTGGGTGATGATTAAGGAGTATGGAGTTTCTTTCTGGGGTACTAAAATATCCTAAAATTAGAATGGGGTGATGGTTGCATAATTCTATAAATATACTAAAATACCAAACTGTATACTTTAAATGGGTAAGTTATATGACATGTGAAGTACATCTCAAAGCTATGGAATAAAAATAGAACATAAGTAAAAAGACCTTAACGTTTTATTTAACTCTCATTTTCCTTGTTCTCTTAACTTTTAAATAAATTAGACCTGAACCCAATTTTTTTTAAATCTCATATTATCTGTGACATTTAATTGGTTTGTCTTTTCTGTTATAGTAACAAAGCATAGTGGTATAGTTTGGATGTTCGACCCCTTTAAATTCTCATTTGAAATTTGAGTCCCAATGTTAGAGGTGGGGCCTAATGGGAGGTGTTTAGGTCTTGGGAGTGTGGGGGAAGGAAGGAAGGAATTCTCACTCTATTAGTTCCCAATAGAGCTGGTTGTTTAAAAGAGCCTGCCACCTCCCTCGCCTCTCTCTCTTGTTTCTTCTCTCACAGTATATCTACAAACCTACACACTGGCTCCCTTTTGCCTCCTGCCGCGGTTGGAAGGAAGTCTAAGGCCCTCACCGGAAGCAGATGTTTGCACCATGCTTCTTTTTACAGCTTCAAATTATAAATTACCCAGCCTCAAATATTCCTTTATAGTATCACAAATGGACTAAGACACATAGTATAAATGAATACTAAGTGACATGGTAATTTGTAGACAAAAGAAAAACTGTGTTTATGAAAATCACAATGCTTTATGCATTGTAGGAAATTGAGTGGGATACATCTTCATGTGAAGGAAGTATATTTCAATTTTTATTTGAATAGAGTTGACTTAAAATGAAAAATATTTGGAAGTTATTTTATAAAGGATGTATATTTATAGCATTTGGAAACTATAACCTTTAAAATCCTTAAAACTTTCCCTTTAGGAAGATTTTGTTATCTATATTTATGATGTACCACAACCTAAATTAAAATAGCCTTAATAGAAGTTATCTATCCTCTGCCCCTTTCACTTCCTTCCCTTCCTCCTTCTTTCTTCATAATCATTGCCATTTATGGAGAGCTTGCCATGTACCAAATGCTATGCTAAGGGCTTTAAAAACAGCATCTCATAATCTCATTCAGCAACAGCCCGATAAGGTGGATACTATTATTGTCACCATTGTACAGATGAGGTGTAATTCACCTCATTGCCCAAGTTCACACAGCTAATATGTGATTAAATTGAGAATCAATCCCAGGCCAAGTGATTTCAAAATGAATTTTTTAGCTCTTGTCTTACTTGTATGGGGAAGCAATGCTTTTTGGCAAAGTTATTAGCCCTATTGTCACTACAAAGAGCCACACTGAATATTCATCTGTAGGAACAGAATCTGATTAATAAACCTATTCAAGTTCATTGACTTCCACAGGTCCTAAAAACCTTGCTCCATCCTGTATTTAGCCCTTTTACTTCCGTTTTACTGATTTTGATTATTTTTTTTTCACATATATGGAGAATATTTCCATCTTTGGCCCAGCAAAACACATCTTTTTCCTTTTTCCAATTTAGAAATCATCTCCAAAAACCATCCCCAAAAGACTAAACAGATCACTCCATTCTGCCCCAGCACTTCTGTAAATCCCAGTACCTACCTAGACTTTGGATTTATTAAATAGTATAGTGGTTAGGAAGATAGGCTCTAGAGCTCAACCACCTGAATCTGAATCCTGATTGCAAATATTTAATACTTTTGTTACCTTTGGGTGAGTGACTTAAAACTATATCCCTTGATTCTCTCATCTGTAAACTGTGTATAATAGTAGCACCTGCCTCATGGATTGATCAAATGAATTATTCATGTAAAGTGTGCAACGAAGTACCTGGCATGTGGTAAGAGCTCAATAAATTATAATTGTTAATAATTTATTCAAAAAATGTTCTTTGTCCCTTTATATTCTGGATCTTTCCACTCCCTTGGCATCTTTTAGCCTTCCCAGGAACTATGCAGCTCAATGTATATGTAACAGACACTGAAGGAGAAAAAAGGATCAGACTATCTCCCTCTGTGTTGAGGGAAGTACAGTTGTAACATTCACCCATGCTTGATGAAGAAAACATTGACCACAGAGATTTCCATTAAGTATTGTCCCACAGCTGTTGCTTTTGAAAAAAGTAATGGTGGATTTTTCAGTAAGTACAAGGCATTACATAGATAATAAAGTAAATGATAGTGATGACTCCCAATATTGAGACCAGGAGACAATTGCTTCCCAAGTTTTTCCCTGACCCTCCCTAAAATTTTCCTGTGGCTGAAATAATTGAATGTCACTTGATTCTAGAGTAAAATATATTAAAAGTATCACCCCTCCTCCCACACATGGAATACATTATCTTGTGTAGACTGATAATCCTTCCTGTACTTTTAATAAGTTCCCTAGTCAGCAGAAGTAATGCTAATGAAACATGGAGAGTCAACATTAATTAGAGTTAATGAAAAATTAAAACTCTCTTCTAATTACTATATGTGTCTGACATTTTGCCCTCACTGAAAAACACAAGAAAACTAATTAATGTGTTTAATGCTGCACTTTTCTTTTACTACATTCTTGAAATGGACTTGTTAAAAATTGTTAACAAGTCCAAATCAAATATTCTCCTGAGGGTAGTTTTCAGCATGGCATTCCTTCCTAGGATGCATCCATTCTTATCTAAGTAACGTCTATTGGAAGTTGGGAACATTTGTATGGTAGGCTAGCTGTGGTATAAGAAATCACAATGTCTATATACTGTAGAAAAGTTCCTTCCTATCTTTTGCACAATTATTGCAGCTTTTCTTCCATTCCACTTATAAACTGCAAGATAGTAAATGGAATGTATTTAAAATGTGTTTTTATATTATTTTTTGTCTAAAGAAATTCAAAATATTTTGCTGGGTGAAGCATAGGGGTAAAAAGACTTTCTCTAGTTATTTTTTTTTCTACCTTAAGTATAGAATGATCTTCCCAAAATTTTTCAGAGATTCCACTTTAATTCCACTGAGCATACTAAGATTAAGATATTCATCAGTAGGTTAATGAGTCCATTACTGTATGTTTCTATTATAAAGAAAATTATGAATATATTCAGTAAATGATCTTAAGAATAATTTTCTAAATATAGTTGTTCTCCCTTATCCATGGTTTTGCGTTTGGCAGTTTTAGTTACCTATGGTCAACCATGGTCCAAAAACAGGTGAGTACACTACAATAAGATATTTTGAGAAAGAGTGAGAGAGACCACATTCACATACCTTTATTATAGTATATTGTTGTAATTGTTATATTTTATTATTAGTTATTATTAATCTTTTACTATGCCTAACTTACAAATTCAATTTTATCATAATTATGTATGTACAGGGAAAACATAGTATATATAGGGTTTGGTACTATCCATGGTTTGAGGTATCCACTGTGGGTCTTGGAACGTATCCCCCATGTATAAAGGGGAATTGCTGTATAATCTAAACATATATTCCTTTGGGCTAGTCCTTGATGACTATATATTATGCTTATTTAGGGGGCAAAAATTACACTTACCAAGAAACAACTATTTTAAATTCTTTATCTTAGTTGTTTTTATCATTTTATCTATTATCTTATTTTTCAGGTAAATCTATCTTAAGTTTATTTGTATTCCCATCATCAATTGTTTTTTCTGACCTTTTGTTGTTGGTGGTGTTCAATTGCATTTATCCATAATTTATCCTAAACTCATTTCTATTTTTAGATTCTAATCTTCTCATTCTTGGTTCACAGTTTCTTGTAAAACAAACCCAAGCTTAGGCAGGAAGAAACTTTTTCAAAAATACTGTTGCAAAAATGCTGTGCTCTCTCCATTGCTTTTCCATTCATTCTCGCTCCGCCATGCCCTGCTCTGAAGAGACTGCTATTGTGTCCCCCAGCAAGCGGGCCCCGCCCGCGGAGGAGGGCGGCATGCAGCTCCACTTTGCGGGGCTCTCAGAGCACGCCACGGCCCCGACCCAGGGGTCCGCACGGGTTGCGGGCTACGACCTGTGCAGTGCCTATGATTACACAATACCTTCTATGGAGAAAGGGGTTGTGAAGACAGACATTCAGATAGCTCTTCCTTCTGGGTTTTACGGAAGAGTAGCTCCACGTTCTGGCTTGGCTGCCAAACATTTTATAGATATAGGAGCTGGTGTCATAGATGAAGATTATAGAGGAAATGTTGGTGTTGTGCTGTCTAATTTTGGCAAAGAGAAGTTTGAAGTCAAAAAAGGTGATCGGATTGCGCAGCTCATTTGTGAACGGATTTTTTATCCAGAAACAGAAGAAGTTCAAGTTTTGGATGACACTGACAGGAGTTCAGGAGGTTTTGGTTCTACTGGAAAGAATTAAAATTTATGCTGAGAATAGAAAATGAGAAGTTGTACCCTTTTCTTCAAATTGAAGAGTTTTTGCTTAAACTAAAAAAAATAATAATACTGTTGCAATAGGGAAACACTATGAACTCAGGATCTGCAAGTAGCTTATAATCAACCATAAAAAGTCTTTGATTTGTAGGGAGAGATGAGCAGGCCTAGCAGGAAATTTTGAAAGGAAAATAGTCAAAAGATTGGGAGTGGGCAGGGAGCATATTCAGGGTGGTCTGATAAAAAATGTTTCTTACTGTGGTCAGCCCATTTCAATTCTTAGGATACACTGTGTCTTAGGGTTATCCAGACAGAACCAACAGGCTGTATGTGTGTGTGTGTGTGTGTGTGTATACATATACATATACATACACATATACATATACATTATATATATATATAATAATACGTATATATAACTATCTATCATAATTGTGCAGGCTTGATAAGTCTAAAATCTGCAGGTTAGTTTGACGAGCTGGAGATCCAGGAAAGAGTTGCCATCTGAATCTGCTGACAAAATTGTTTCTTATTCTGGGGAGGTCAGTCTTTGCTCCATTAACACCTTCAACTGATTAGATGTGGCCCACCCACATTATGGAGAGTAATCTGCTTTACTCAAAGTACACAGATTTAAATGTTAATCTCACCCCCATACACACACTCACACACAAAAAAAACCTTCATGGAAACATTCAGAATAATGTTTGATTAAATATCTTGGCACTATGGCACAGCCAAGTTGACACATAAAATTAAGCATCACACTCTGTTAAAGGAGTATGTTCTCCATTTTTAATGCCTATTCAGACATGGAGCAAAGTTCAAGAGCCTTTGGGGTGGGGTGAAGCTTGATTAAAATTTGGTCAAGAAATATGCAATTTTGAATGCTTGGTCACTTGTTTTCCTTCAAATTTCAGTACGTTGGATATGTTTGTCAAATTCAGTACAAACTGAGTAAGTACTTGAAAAGACTATACATTTACAATCAGTATTCAAAACTTCTATCTTCATTTCCTGACATCTTATCTGTGATAAGAACATTAGAAGAGTTCACTAAGGAACTACTTGAACAGAAGATATTTCAGGGTTAGGTAAGAAAATTAAAACAAACAGTAGATGTTTTAAAAATTCAATTAAAGTAAAAGACTCAAAGAGTATATTAGATGGCATTTCATTAATGATCATAAGCGCTTATTCATTCAACAGTTATTGTGTGTTTAGTATGGTTTGGCACTGTTCAAAGCAATGGCAATTCATATAAGGTTTTAAAAAATGGGGACTCTTCTCTGACATTGTGGAGATTACAGTATAGGAATAAGAGAGACATGAGTTATATAATCACACATCTTGTAGTCATTTGAGTGCTACAAAAGATTAAATTGCTCATTTTCATGTATATATGTGTAAGCATGGGTATAAAGGTGAAAATATAATATTAATGCAAAATATATGCCGCCAAGTATTTTCTCTGGCAAGAAAGTTGAGGTATCAGTATAATCTCTAGCTTTGATTTACAAAACTATTCACATGGCTGGAACGAAAAATACCTATTCTTTCGTGTCAGGCAGGTGGGAGAGGGGAGGAAGGGATGGATAAGCTCACACCAAACAGGTGCAGTGCGTGCTATCTGAGGGATGGACACACTTGTAGCTCTGACTCAGGCAGTGCAAAGGCAATTTATGTAACCAAATTGTTTGTACCCCCATAATATTCTGCAATAAAAATAAAATAAAATAGAGACAGAAAAACAAATAAAAATATATTAAAAAGGGCAAAAAACCCTATTCATCCTTTTAATTATATTATCTTTCATATCTTTCACACAAAGAAATGATAAATGCCTGAGGTGATGGATACCACAATTGCTCTGGTTTGATTAATTAACATTGTATGCCTGTATCAAAACATCACATGTACCCTATAAATATATACACCTATTATGCACCCATAACAAAAAAGAATATTAGAGCTGAATGCACAGTATATTTTAATTTATATTTTTATAACACTTAGGAAGCCAAGTTTTATATACTTTCTGAATTTCATCTATTCTAAATTCCCTTTCCATAATATCATAATTTTCAGAGATGCAATATTCCTATTATATAATACAAAACAAATTTCTACTTAAGAAATGAAATCTCAGTAGGCTAGTTTCTTGAAAATTGAGTTTATTTGGCTTCCATCTTTGAGAACTTGTCCTTAAAAGCCTAATAGATTGACTATGAAACAAAATTAAGTAATCACCCAATAGAAGGTTTAATTAGTTGCTAGATATATATCATTTCCTTATTGGGCTATTATTCCTGAACATTTAATTGAATTATGTGTTTTAAAAGCTTACAGACTTAATGTAGATATTGGTCTCTTTGTATTTTCTTTTAAGAGCATTGGTTCTTAATATTATGATTGAAGTAATAATTATTTATGTACTTATTAAATGATCCATAGTTTACTTAATTTCTTCCAGCCATGGTTTTCTCAACTGTAAGGTAGGTATAATGATAATTTTACCTTAAGAAAAGTGAAGACTACATGATATAATAAATAGAAAAATACTTTATAGACTATAAAATATAACAAAAAGAACCCACCAAGATCATAAAAACAAGGAAAGTCTGAGAAACTGTCACAGTGTGGACAAGCCTAAACATACATGATTACTAAATATAATGTATTATGCTGGATGGGATTCTGGAACATAGAAAAGGAAATTACCTAAAATCTTTAAAAAATCAAATAATGTATGCATTTTAGGTATTATAACAACACATCAAAATGGTTTCATTAGTTGTTACAAATATATATAGCAACATAAGATGTTAACAATAGTGGGGACTAGATATGGTATATATTGGAACCTTTTGCACTATCATTGCAACTTTTCTGTAAATTTAAAATGAAATGATTCTAAAATTAAAAACTTAATTATAAAAATCCAGACACTAGAGATGCAAGGTTCCCCACTCCATTGGATACACATTTGCCGGTGGTATTTTTAGCCAGGAGAAAAATATATTATGCATATATATATATATATATATTATGCAAATATATATGCATATCTATTGGGCATATATTATGCCCACTGTTTTTACTATTAGCCCCTGAATTCATTATAATTTAGGAGGAACAGGCAACTGTGTTCAGAATTTTAAGGGATACTCAAACAACACCATTTTACTTCTTCATCTCTCATATTTTAGCTCCTGTATTGTGTTTAGTCATAATGGTTATATAAACTTGGTTCATAATATGCTCTGTTTTTAAAATTAACCTGGAATGGGGGCTTTGTGTTGTGGTAATAGCAAGTAATATTAATATACACCTGGAACCTATGGCTAGAAAAACTTATGTAAATTATTGTATTCTTTTAATTTTCTTCACGGACCTATGAAGTGGGTGTTATTATCATCACCATTGTAGAGATGAACAGAATAAAGCATCAGAAATTTTTAAGTGCTATGGTAGTCTGAACACCCTACCTCCACCAGCACCAAAAATGTCAGGTTCTAATCCCTGGAATTTGTAAATGTGATCTTATATGGAAACAGGGTCTTTGTAGATGGGATTAGGATATCAAAAATCTTGAGAATGGGAGATTATTTTATATTATGTACATAGACTCTAAATTCAATCACAGGTTTCCTTATAAGAGGGAGGCAGAGAGAGTTTTGAAACAAAGAAGACAATGTAACCACAAAGTAGAGGTTGAGTGATGCAGCCACAAGTGAAGTTGGAGGAGTAAAACAACAGATTTTTCCCTAGAGCCTCCATAAAGGAATGCAGCCCTGCCAACACCTTGATTTCAGCCCAGTGACACCGATATCAGACCTCCAGCCTCCAGAACTATGAGAGCATAAATTTTTGTTGTTGTCATACACTAAATTTGTGGCAACTCATTGCAGCAGCCATAGGAAATTAATATAAGGGCCTCTGCCCAAATTCATATAGTTAGAAAATGGTGTAGCTAGTTTTTCAATCAGGCTTTCCACCTTCAGAGCCTACATGTCTAACCACTATGCTATACTCCTTCTTATGGTACCTAAAGGCATATTATATAAACTGGTAAACAACTTGGATACACAGATAATTTAGGTCCATGTGATATTTTTCTTAAGCTTAGGGCCCTGATATTCTGATATTCACATTGTTTAACAAATAGATATTATTTTATTTTATTTTCAATTATTATATTATTTTATTTTCAAAGTGCAAAGAAAAGACATTACCAAGAGAACAAGCTTTTGTGGAAATTTCTAGATGAGAAATTTTGATTTTTGCCCACTCCTAGTGCTTCCAGATTTTCATACTTAGTACTGTATGTTCACTAATTAGGCACAAGAGAGCAGTTAATTGCATGCCTACAGGTGTATGAAGTATATTAAGTTGAAATGTCAACTTGTCCCCTACTAGACACCTATACTTGGAATTTTACTTATTTATATAATTTGTTACCATAAAAATGCAGGTAAATATTCAATGGCTTCTTTCATTTCAAAAACTGAGTAGCACCTAAGTGGACACATAGGTACTACAGTAATAGGGTATTGGGCAGGTGGGAGGGGGGAGGGGGGCGGGCATATACATACATAATGAGTGAGATGTGCACCATCTGGGAGATGGTCATGATGGAGACTCAGACTTGTGGGAGGAGGGGGGGAAATGGGCATTTATTGAAATCTTAAAATCTGTACCCCCATAATATGCCGAAATAAAAAAAAAGAAAGATACCAACCAAATAAAAAAAAATAAAAAATAAAAAATAAATAAAAATAAAATTTATGTTAATATAAATATTGTTGGCTGACTGCCATGAGCTTATATGGAAAAAAAAAAAGGTTAGCAAATGCACTGGCAGAGAGTCTCTTTGAAATTGTTGTGTATAAAATACTAAAATCTTGTTACCTTAATTGTTTTCAGTGTTAATCATTACCATCTTATCATTACGCAGTATTTACTAAATTATACAAACTTTTTACATACTAGTATGGTTTGAATATTTATGCCCTCCAAAATTCATGTTGAAAATTAATTACTATTGTAACAGTATTAAAAGGTGGGACCTATAAGAGATGATTAGGCCACTGAGACCTAATCCCATTAACCTGGGTGGCATTAATGTGGCTATAAAAGGGCAAGTTCAGCTCCTTTTTGCCTCTTTGCTCTTCTACCTTTTGCCATGTGAGGACAAGATGTTCCTCCCCTCTGGGGTAAAATTGAGAAAGCCCTCGCCAAATGACAGCACCTTGATCTTAAACTTCCCAGCCTCCAGAACTGTGAGCAAATAAATGTCTGTTCTTTATAAATTACTCACTCTCAGATATTCTGTTACAGCAGCAAAATGGACTTAGACTTACATATTATCTTATTTGATTCTCACAACAACACTTTTAGTTAAGCATTAAAGAGTAATACATTTATGTTTTCCCATTTTTAAAAGATATATATATATATATGTATACACACATTTTATGGATAATATTAGACTAATCAAGTTTAATCTGCCCAGGTCACATGGTTAGTAAGATACAAAATTGGAACTGTAACTCAGGTTTTCCAAATCCTAAACCAGTTCTCTTTTTATTACTATGAAAACAACAGCCTTAAGAATTCTTATAGTTTCATACCTTAGGTTTAAGTCAGGCAGGTGGGGGCAGGGAGGATGGGATGGTTATTTTCACACCTAATGGGTGCCGTGTGTACTGTCTGGGGGATGGGCATGCTTGTAGCTCTCTGACTTGGATGGGGAAAAGACAATATATGTAACGTAACATTTGTACCTCTGTAATATTCTGAAATTTTAAAAAAGCAGCCTTAAGACCACAAAACATGGATTAGCCAGACCCAACTAATTGTAATCCTAGTAATCACATTTCTATTTTGTTCTACACTGTTTTTAGAAGGAAGAGGCATGTTGATAACTAGCACATAAAGATATAAAAAAGAATAATTTTCTAGTAGATCCTGGCATGTAAAAGTTATATATTCAGATCAAATCTCTCAAAAAATCTTTATTTCTAGGTAAATTCTCGCTCATAAATGATTTATGTTAAGGATAATGCCAAAGGTCCTGCAAGATCGTTAATCATCAAAGAATCAATTACCTTCACTAGACTATCATTGCTGGAGCAGATAAATGGACTAATACAATTAAAATACGTTAAAATGTTTTCAGCAGCAAGAAATGAACAAATTATTTCTTTTAAAATACTCATATAGGCAAGAATTCTGTTAACCAGTGGATACAGATGTTATTCAGATTTCACTAGTTTTTCCACTGAATCCATTTCTTCTCTTTCAGAGTCTAATCCAGGATCCCATATTGAGTTTAGTTGTCATATCTCCCTGGTCTCTTCTAATCTGACACAGTTCCTCAGTCTTTCTTTTTCTTTCACGTCCTTGACTCTTAAAGAGTTATTAACCAGTTATTTTGAAGAATCCTTCTAATTTTAGATTTGTCTGTTTTTTCATTATAATTCAATCCAGATTACAAATTTTGTACAAGAATACAAAAGAAGTGAATCTGTTCTCTTTTCAGGGCACCTTACCAGTAGGTACATGATGTCACTATGTCTCATCACTGGTGCCATCAACTTTGATCTGTTGGTTAAGGGTTTATTATTTGTTTGACATTGGAATAAACTCATGCATGGATTATCTTGTTTAATACTCACAACAACCCTATACATTACATACTATTACTGTCTACAGTTCATATTTTAAAAAACTGAGCCTTTTAGGAGTTGAATAACTTGTCCAAATACACAATTTATAAATAGTGGAGGGAGAATTTGAATCTGAGCAGTCTAGTTTTTGAGCCTCCACTCTAATCCCTATACATACTCCCTTCATATGCTTAAAAAGCAGGTTTACCTATCCTTTAAGCTCTCATCCCTCAGTCCCTACTGTTATTTCCACTTCGCTTCATCATTACTGACAGTCAATTATGAGTTATGGTATCTGAAAATCCTCCCCTCTCAATTCAAGGGGGCATAAGAGATTCAAATTGGTTTTTAAGGACGTTTCAAAATGGATTCTGAGGTTAACCCACACATTCATCTATGTGCATTTGTGCTCTCCAATGCAAAGCATCCTGCATTTCTATATATAAACATATTCTCACTTAATTCCAAAGGTGGATTTGAGAAAACATCAGGTACTCTGATTCCAGAACCCATGCTCTTAACCACTACATGATGATCAGAATGTAGACTTGATATTCTCTTACTCTTAAGGCTCCTAACCAGAATCTATGCCTGAATAGACGGTCACCCAACCTCTGCAACTGGGTTGAGAAAGGGGTACTTGTGTACTGGAGTAGAGTTTGGGGGCTTTTTTGTTTTGTTTTTGTTCTGTTTTTTAAAATTATGAATATATGTACCATGATAAAGAAAAAAAGAGCAATCAAGACCCCAGAGTGTTTTAACATAGACAGGATGCAACACTTTTGGCTTGGGCATTTTACCAAAACAGACATTCTTAGTCATTTAAGAGAGTTATAGAGAACAATCTAAATTAGCACTTATGGAACACAATTTCCTCAATACTAGTTTCCTATGACTATTGTAACAAGCTTAGTGCCTTAAAATAGCACAAATTTATTATCTTATAGTCCTAGAAGTCAAAAACAACACCTGAGTTAGAGTCAAAGTGCTGACATGGCTGCATTCCTTTCTGGAGCTCAACGGATGACTCTGTTTCCTTGACTTTTCTACTTCTGGAAGCAGCCCTTGGTACTCAGCTCATGACCCCTTCCACCATCTCCAAAGCTAGGAATTGAATTCTGACCTCTACTTCCATCATCATATCTTCTTCTCTGACTCTTCTTCCTCTTTCTTTCACCTTTCAAGATCCCTTGTAATTGAATTTAGGACCCATCTAGATAATCCAGGATAAGCACCCCACATCAAGATCCTTAACCTAATCACAACTGCAAAGTCTCTTTCACTAAGTAAGGTAAAAAAAATTGACAAATTCTAGGAATTAGGATGTTGATATATTTGGAGGACTATTGTTCTGCATTACACATAATGTAGCAATTAGGAGCTACACAAAACTTTACACTGAGAAGACAGTGGTTGGATTTAATAAATCCTAACAGGCTACTATTTCTTAGGAAGCAAAACAAGATATGTACCAAATTTTGATTTTGTTCTATGAACAAAAAGCATGTCAAATTCCAGTAAATTTCTGAAGCAGACTCTAATATACTCTGAATAATAAAAAAGGCCAAGACTCAATTAGTAGGTATATGGCATTCTAAGTACATTAACCCACCTTACCATTGAGATTACTAAAAGTGATGAATAATTTACTTCTTTTAAAATATTTTTATTTATTAAAGAGTATGAATGAATTAAGGAATATTCAAGTCAAATTCTAAAAATCTAAATCACAATTTTCAGATAATTCCTATGTTTAAAGCACCAATAAATAAATATGAACACAATAACAAAAAAAAAATCACAAAATACACATGGAATAAAAGACATTATGAGTAAGAGCCAGCAGAAGAAATAAGATAGCCAAATGAGATTTGTAAAGGATTTAGAAATTGCAAGCATAAAATAACCAGGTTAAATATGTTTAAATCAATAAATGAAAAGGATTTAAAAATGAATAAAGGCCAAAAAATAAAAAGAAAAAAGAATATTCACATTTGAAGAAGTACCAAATTTAACTTTTAAAATGAAATAAAAAGCAAAGAAGAATTTCTAGTAATAGCAGACCACATCATCTATTTTAACTCTCTTGCTGAAATACGCATAATAAATAATCTTGGAAATTATTTTTAAATACATCTAAAGGTGATAAGAACTAAAGAGATAATGTAGAGACTTCCAGTTTGGGACAAAATGATGTAGACCCAGTTATCCCTGCTCATCCCTATTAAGTACAACTAAAAACTGGACAGATACAAAAATACTGATACTAAAAGGTGGACAAACAAAAAGGGACCGGCTAAAGACCTCAGAACTTGAAGGATGGCACAGCAATGAGTTCCCTGGGTGTATTTTTTTTCATATGTTCTAGCTGGATGCTGGAGAATCTTGCAACCCAGAACACACTAGTGTTCAAACAAAAATAGGTCCTAAGTAAAGCCTACTCTCTCTAGCCAAAGGACTGAGAAAGAGCACAGCAGGACAGAAACCTTTTTGACAATATCTGCTCTACTTCAGACAAACACTGTGAATTATTCCACCCTTCTTTAGGTACAGTTACAGAAAACCAAGCAGAAAGTTTAGTTTCCAATGCCCCAAGTGGTAGCAGGATGCCCAGAAAAGTGCTTTCCTCCCCCTACCAGCAGTGCAGTGGAGACAAAGCAGGCAGTCTAGCCTCCTATCCCCTCACCTAGTGGTAACGCAAAACCCAGGTTGAAACTTTTCACCCTCCAACAAAAGTGATGGTGAAGAGGTGGCAAGATGCAAGGACAGGCTCTTTTCTCCCCTGCCAGTAGTGATTCCCTGCCCTCCTGGATGAAACAGGGAGTTTGGTATCATCAACCCATCTGTTGTCAATAAGTAGCCAGGGAAGGTGCTTTCCTCTCCTTCAGGAGTATCATCTGCAGAGACAGAGTTGGCATCTGGTTTATAGACTTTCATAAGGTGGCAGAAGGGAGTCTGGGAAGCTACTTTCCTCTCCCACTGGCAGCATCTGTGAAGGCTGAGGGGAGTCTGGATTCCTACTCCCTAATCTCTAACCAGCAGTAGCAGGGATCCAGGGTTACACTCCCAAGTTTGGTAGATTATATCAAGAGACTAAATGGAGAGTTTGGACTTACTTCTACTGTCCAATGCTATTGAATGGTGTCCATCTCCCTCCCAAATAGAAAGGAAGGATATCAATGAGAAGGGAGCTGGAAAAAGGGATTCTTCATATCCACACAGGAAGTCCTAGGAAGACCCCATAATGACTCACACTTGAAAGTGCCTAGTATCAACACATTGAAAGGTTTGAGAATAGAAATACAGTGTAGAAAATCACCCTAATTTTTAGAATGCCTTCCAAGTGGTACACAAACAAAGTAAATGAGAATAGTATTGCCAGGGCTGACCATACTAAATAATCATTGGAAACACAGCCTAAATAAGTAGGCCAGGATTTGCATACTAAAAAGGGATAAATCTCTGGTAAAATAGAAGATGTATGTAGAATCTGCAGTCTCATGTAATAACACTCAAAATGTTCAAACAACATACTAAAAATCAGGAAATTACAACCTGATAAAACAATAAACAGTGGCCAACACAAGAATGATTGAGGTGTTGCAATTATCTGAGAAACGTTATGAAGCAAAAATCATAAAAATGCTTCTTCAATGAGCAATTGAAATAATATAAAATCTTGGCAAATAAACAATGATATAAAATAGAACCAAATAAAATTTATAGAATTGAAAAATATATTAATTGAAATTAAAATTCACTGCATGAGCTCAACAGTAGAATAAAGATGAAAGAGAAAAGAATCAGTGAACTTGAATACAGAACAATAGAATTTTTCCAATAAGGACAACAGAAAAAAGATAGACCAAAAAAAAAAAATAAGCAGATCCTTAGGGTCCTTTGGGACAATAACAAAAATCCAACATCAGCGTTCCAGAACAAGAGGAGAAGAAGAGTGGAGCTAAAATAGTATTCAAAGAAATAATGGCTAAAAAATTCCCAAATTTGATGAAATACATAAACTTACATATTCAATAAGCTCAAGGAATCTCAAATAGGATAAACCTAAAAATCCCTTGCCAAAACACATCATAGTTTAACTTCTAAAAATTAAAGGCAAAGAAAAAATATTGAAAAGAACTAAAGAAAACCAAAACACTTATAGAACAATAGTGATTTTAATGACAGTGGATTTCGCATCTGAAACCAAGGAGGCCAGAAGGAAGTGACATACTTGTAAAATGTTGTAAGGAAATTACTGTCAACCCAGTGTTCTATACCAGCAAGAATATCCATCAGAAATGAAGGGGAAAAAGAGGATTTTCTCTGATGAAGAAAAACAAAGAGAATTTGTCTCTAATAGACATAACTTTAAAGAATGGCTAAAGGAAGTTCTGGGAAAAAAATGAAACTATAACAGAGGGAGTCTTGAAAATTCAGAAGGAAGACAGAAAAATGAAATAGGAAAATATATGTGTAAGTGTAATAGATTTTCCTCGTCCTCATAAGTTTTTAAAAATTTAGTTGATGGTTCAAGCAATAATCATAACAGTACTTGATGTGGTGCTCAATGTATGTATAGGAAAACTTAAGACAATTAAATTTAATGAACAAGGAGAGTAAAGGGATCTAAATGGAAGTAAGATTTCTATACTTCATTAGAGGTGGTAGGGTCAATACCAGTAGACTGTGCTAACTTATATGTGTATATTGTAATACCTAGAACAACAACTAAGACAATGACACAAAGCAACTTATTTAAAATAACTATAAATAAATCAACATGGAATTTTGAAAACATTTAAATTACCCACAGGAAGGTAAGAAAAGAAAAACAAAAGTATGAGAAACACAGAAAACAAATAGAAAACATATAAATTATATGTTAAGGTGTGAGACCTCAGATCTAGCAGAATGAGGACTTGCTTAATTTTTTCTCTCTTCAGAACACTATAAACACAATCATGACTCACTTGACAAAGATATGTTCTGAAAAATGTGTCCTTAGTCAATTTCATCATTGTGCAAACATCATAGAGTGTACGCACACAAACCCAGATGGTATAGTCTACTACACACCTAAGCTATGTGGTAGAGTCTATTACTCTTAGGCTACAAACCTTTAAAGTACGTTACTGTACTGAATACCGTAGACAATTCTAACAGAATAGTAAGTACTTATATGTCTAAGCATATCCAAACAGAAAAGGTACAGTAAAAATACAGAATAAAAGATTAAAAATAGTATACCTATATAGGGCACTTACAGTGAATGGAGCTTGCAGGACTGGAAGTTGCTCTGGAATGGTCAGTGAGTGAGTGGTGAGTGAATATTAAGGTTTAGAAGATTACTGTACACTACTGTGGACTTTATAAATACTGTACACTTAAGCTACACTAAATTTACATAAAATTTTTCTTCAATAATAAACCTTAGCTTACTGTAACTTTTTTACTTTATAAACTTTTAATTTTTTAACTTTTTGCCTCTTTGGTAATAACATTTAGCTTAAAACACAAACATTGTACAGCTGTACAAAAATATTTTTATATCCTTATCCTATAAACTTTTTCTATTTTTATTTATTTATTTATTTCAAGTGACAGGGTCTCACTATGTTGTCAGGCTGGCCTCAAACTCCTGGCTTAAAGCCATCCTCCTGCCTTAGCCTCCTAAATAGCTGGAACTAAAGGCATTTGCCACTGCACCCAACTTTCTATCTTTAAATTTATTTATTTATTTGTTCATTTATTTATTTTCATGTTTGCTTTTTAAACTTTTTTCTTATAAACTAAGACACAAACACACACATTAGCTTGAGCTTACACAGGGTGAGGCTCAGCAACATCAATGTCTTCTACCTCTACATCTTGTCCCACTGGAAAGTCTTTATGGGCAATAACACATGGAGCTGTCATCTCCTATGATAACAATGTTTTCATCTGGAATACCTTCTGAAGGACCAGCCTGAGACTCTTCTTGAAGAAGTGTCATTCTTGTCAGAAACATGTCCATGATTATTTGCTTGGTTTGTTCCTTTTTTTCATCATATATTTGCTTGTAAGCAGATAATGCGACTGTGAACATTTGTCTTTATTAATGAAAACCTTTCAGTGTTGGGGGCCATGTTTTCAAACTTTTTAAGGAGCTTGTTGAGGTCTGCAAAAGTTTCTGCTAAACCCTTCACTGAATTTTATTGGGGGTTCTTTTTTGTTTTGTTGCCTTCAATGAAGCAGATCTTTTAACAACTTCAATCACTTTGTTCTTCCTCAAGATCATAGCTATGGTGGAATGGCACATGCCTGTGTGGTGGGCAATAACCATCATTGATTTTCCATGTTTGTAGCTCTCTTATGGCTTTTAATTTTGTTTTGAGGTCAACAACTCAATGTGCCTCTTACTGGAAATATTATCAGTGGATTTTGTACACTTAGGGCCCATGATGAGCAAAACGAAATGAGATTTAATCAAGCACAAGAGAAAATGATGCAAACAAGAGATGTGGTAAACATGAGACATGACGCTGCTGCCAGCATAACTCAGCATACTGTTTTATAGTAATCTTTTTTTAATATGTAGAAGGTATACACTCTATAATAACAATATTATAGTACAGTAAATACATAACCCAGTAACAGATAGTTGTTTATTATCACTATCAAGTACTATGTATTGTACTTAATTATATGTGCTATACTTTCATATGACCGGCAGCACAGTAGATTTGTTTATGCCAGCATAACCACAAACACATGAGTAATGCATTGCACCATGAAGTTAAGATGGCTGCAAGTCATTAAGCAATAGAGATTTTTCAGCTCCTTTATAATTTTATGGAACAACCATCGTATATGCGGTCTGCTGCTATCTAAAAAGTCATTATGCAGTGCATGACTGTACAACTAAAACAACTAAACAACAACTATTTTAGTTGCAAAAGCAGCTATAAGAAACCATTTCTGAACTCTAACGAAAACTATATGACAACCTAAAAAAATTATCTATTCAAGAGAAACTACTGAACCTCAGTAAGACAGCAGAGTCTGTAACATTTTTACGTGAGGCTATTCCATTCACCTTTCCTCCCTAGTTCAGTAGTGCTGGAGCCAAAACTGAATACCATTTCAGACAACAGCGTGTTCTAACCAATTGTGGAGCTCTCTTAGTATACAATCCCCAGAGAACAGTCAATAATTTTTCTGAACTTGCAGCTCCCTCAGAAATCTCTGTTCTCAGAGTGTGGTAGCTATTTGACTCACAGCTCAGCTTAGTGAGAAAAATACTATGCCTAGCCAATGTCATTACCAAATAAATAAAAGCACAAACTTCTGGCAAATGTCTCAGTGGCCTAAGGCTATGATTTCAATTGGGGTAAATAAGTGTCTGAATGAGAACTGAAAAGTAAATATTGCAGAATTAGATGAACATAGGAAAAGCTCCAAAATATTCCTGGGGATTTGGAAGGTTGCATGCATGTACAACATTATATACATGTACAGGAAAAGACAAGCCATAAGGCACTCACCTCTGGGTGACCTGGTCACCCTATAAAGTAGGACATGAAAGCTAAAGGTTTTTTATAAGATGCCTAAAGTGTGAAGACATGTCTTATCACATAGATCCTCTTGGCAAAAGGTAGAAGTCATTTGGGCAGGGTATTTAAGGAAGTATTCTGAACAATCATTGGCTGACAACTAAATTTATTTAATGACCCAGGAATGACTACTAGGAGTCCAGGCTTAAAATAAAAATAGAAACTTTTTTACAAAGCTGGCAGAAATCCAGGAGGCCATACACTATAGAGAATAGAGAATTTAGAGAATTAGTCCAGGAAAGTGCTATACAAATAAGCATACAAAAACCAGTAGCACAATAAAACCAACAAAGCCAGTAATAACTACAAATCTTGGGGCCATAGGTGTATGATAGCAGAATTAATAAAATATATAATTAAAATTTCCATTTCTGAATAAAAAATTATAATAGTGTAAAGAAAAAATATGTCACACACTCAGGAAGAAAAAGGTAGCCAACAGAAAATGGCCTTAAGGGGGAGCTACATTTTTGACTTCAACAAAGTCAGCTATTATAACTACCTTCAAAAAACTAAGAAAATCTTGTTTAAAGAATTAAGGGAAATTATGCCAGAAATGTCTCCTTAGAGAATATCAACAAAGAGTTAGAAATGATAAAGAAAGAAACAAATAGAAATTCAGGAGTTGAGAAATATAATAACTGAAGTAAAGAATTGATTAGAGGGGTTCAACAACAGATTTTAGTGGCAGAAGAAAGAATCAGGAACCCTGTCTGATGAACAAAAAGAATGAATAAAAATAAACAGAGCATCAGAGCCCTATGGGACACAATCAAGCATACCAACATATACATTAGTGGACTCACAGAAGGAGAAATAAGGAAAGGGGGACGATAATGTATTTGAAGGAATGATGGCTGAAATCTTGCTAAGTTTGATGAAAAACACTGATCTACATATCCAAAAAGCTCAAAAAACTCAAAGTAGGATAAAGTGAAAGAGATCCATATCAAAGCATACCACAGTCAATCTGACAAAAGTCAAATTCAGGGAGAAAATCTTGAATGCAACAAAAGAAAATGATTTAACAGATACAAGTGTTTTTCAATAGAATTAGCAGCTAACTTCTCATTAGAAACCATGAACAACAGAAGACCATGGGTTGACACCTTTAAAATGTTGAAATAAAATGACAGTCAAGAATTCTATAAAATCTTCTCCTAGAAAATCTTTTTTATAAATCACCTTCAAGAATGAAGATGAAATTAAGACATTGACAGATAAATAAAAACAGAGAAAATGTATTGCTAGCAGATCAGACTTATAGAAAATACTAGAGGTAATTCTTCAAGGTGATATTTAAGGACACAGGATGGTAACTAAAATCCACATGAAGAAAGAAGGCGAGCTGGGGAAAGTGGCTGTGTGTATTATGAAAGATAGTATAAATATATTTTTGTACCTCTTTCCTTCTTCTACCTGTTTAAAAGAAAATATAAAACAATAATTACCAGACTGTGTTGAGGAGCTTATAAAACAAAGTTATAATTTAGATTACAGTAATAGTACAAAGAATGGTGGTTTAGAGCATTATTGGAGCAAAAAATTTTGTAAAACTACCGAAACGAAGTTAGTATTAATTTGAACATCATAGTTTTTACTTGAGATGCTAGCAGATTCCCCACAGTAATCAATAAGAAAATAATCTTTTACAAATATGTAGTGAAAAACAAAGAAATTTAAAGGTATAATAAGAAATATCTAATACTAAAAAGGGCAGACATTGAGGACTAGAGAAAGAAAATGATGTAAGACATGTAGAAAACAAATAAGAAAATGGTACATGTAAAACCTACTCTATCAAGAATTATATCAAATATAAATTGATTAAGCACTCTAATCTAAAGTCAGAAATTAGCAGAATGCATTAAATAAAAATAAACAAAAACTATGATCCAAATACATGTTGTCTACAAGAGACATACTTTAGATTCAAAGACATAAATAGTTCAAAAGTAAAGCAATGAAAAAAATCTACCGGCCGGGCGTGGTGGCTCACGCCTGTAATCCTAGCTCTCTGGGAGGCCGAGGCGGGCGGATTGCTGAAGGTCAGGAGTTCAAAACCAGCCTGAGCAAGAGCGAGACCCCGTCTCTACTATAAATAGAAAGAAATTAATTGGCCAACTGATATGTATATAAAAAATTAGCCGGGCATGGTGGTGCATGCCTGTAGTCCCAGCTACTCGGGAGGCTGAGGCAGAAGGATCGCTCGAGCCCAGGAGTTTGAGGTTGCTGTGAGCTAGCCTGACACCACGGCACTCACTCTAGCCTGGACAACAAAGCGAGACTCTGTCTCAAAAAAAAAAAAAAAAAAAAAAATCTACCAAGCAAACGGCACCAAAAAGAGAGCTTGTGGTGGCTATACTGGTAGGTATATTTCTGAAAGGAATATAAAATGATGCAGTCAACTTTAGAAAACAAGTTGGCACTTCCTCAAAAGGTTGAACATAAAGTTACCACACAACCCAGCAATTCAACTCCTAGATATATGCCCATGAAAATGAAACCATATATCCACACAGAAACTTGCACATATTTATAGCAACATCATTTTAATAGCCAAAAAGTGGAAACAAGTGTCCCTTTGTGGATGAATGGATAAACAAAATGTGGTATATCCATACAATAGAATATCATTTGGCCATAAAAATGAATGAAGTACTGATACACGCTATAACGCAGATGTACTTTGAAAACATTATGCTAAGTGGTAGAAGCCAATCACAAAATACTACATATTATATTATTTCATTCATAGAAAAATCCATAATAGGAAAATGTATAGAGAAAGGAAAGATTAGTGGCTGCTTAGAGCTGGAGAGGAAGAAGTAGGACAGGAGAGTGCTAGGTAAAGAGTATGTGGTTTCTTTGTAAGGTGATAAGAATGTTCTAAAATTCACTTTGGTGGTGGTTGCACATATCTGTCAGTATATAAAATACATTGGATTGTACACTTTAATTGGGTGAATTGTATAGTATGTGAATTATATCTCAATAAAGCTCTTAAAATTAAATTAAAATGTAAAAATAACTAATGATTTGAAGACATCTGTATTAGTTTCCTTTTGCTAGTGAAACAAACAAAGTTGTACCACAAACTTGGTGCCTTAATATATCTCAAATTTATTATGTTATTTTTCTGGATGTTAAAAGTCAAGATGTGTGTCTCTCTTGGCAAAAATCAAGATATTGACAGGGCTCTTTTCCTTTCAGAACCTTTAGGAGAGAATCAATTTCCTTGTCTTTCCTAGCTTCTTCTAGAAGCCTACATTCTTTAGCTCAAGTCCTTTTTCTCCATCTTCAAAGTCAGTAATCTCCTCACTTCGACCCCTATTTCTGTCATAACAGCTTCTTCTCTGACTCTTCTGCCTCCCTCTTCCATTTTTTAAGTCATCTTATTATTAGCCCACCAGATAATCCAAGATAATATCATATGTCAACATCCTTAACTTAATCATATATACAAAGTCCATTTTACCATGTAGGTTAACATATCCATAGATTCTACAGATTAGGATGTGGACATTTCTGAGGGATGGGTGAACTATTCTTCCTACCACTAAATATACCACTAGTTTATTAAATGCATCAACCTACCTTATAAGAATCTTATATATAAGCCAATTAATTATTAGAGGCCACTTTAAAAAGAAGGAAAAAATGCTTCAATGTGTTTGTTTTGGAGCACTTGATATTGAGCCATTCTTTTTTACAACCAATAAGCAAAAGACTCAGTTGTCTATTAAGATATGTCCTCATCCTGACAGTAAAACTATGTACTTTTCTTATTTAGCCTGTATGTTTTAAGAGAGCATGCATCAATCTCACTCAAAAGAATTATCAAAATATTATGATACCATCTCAAAAGGAGGGTGACAAAATAGCACAGCCAATAAGTGCCCAAGCTCTATAATCAGTCTACTTGGATTCAAATCCCAGCCTCCTCACTGACAAGCTGTATGACCTAAAGTAAGTTACAAATACTATAAAAGTCAAATTTCCCCATCTATAAGATAGATATATCAATAGCACTGAGCCCATAGGATTGTTGTAAGGATTAAATAAATACATATGTAAATAAAGTGCTTAGAGAATATCCTGTATGCAGCAAGTACCTAGTAAGAATTATCTAAAGTATTATTATCATTATTATTATCATCTATAAAGAGAGCATTCTTTCAATATATACTAAATATTTTTCAGTGGTTATTTCTGGTTAGGAGGATAATAGGGATGATTTTTATTTCCTGGCTTTTAAAATATTTTCTTCCTCAAATGAGCAGGTATTGCTTATATAATTTCTAATCTAAAGGAAGAGAGAAAGGAACAGATTGTACCAACCCTGATTCTCACAGCAGAATTAAAGTGGAGGTTTTATATTAGCATCAAGTAACTAGGGGTCTATATTGATCTCATATAGTTCAACCCATAACCAGTTCTTTTGTCTCATCAAATAAAAGCTGTGCAGTTGTAAGTGGTCACTAATAGATTGCACAGAAAGGGTGAGTGTAATAATTCCAATTGGATTCTAAGACCTATTGATTTTATCTCCTGGATATCTCTTTAAGAGGTACATTTATGTCCTCCAGCAATGCCATCACCATAATCAAGGTCACCTTCTTCTCTTTCCTGAATTATTAAAACTCTTCCTAATTGGTCTTTCTCGAAGCAGGCTAAAAGGAGCAATTTCTGTTTGCTAGGAACTTTACAAAGTGCTGTGTATTTTTTCAGCTTCTATAACCTCCATCACAACACTATGAGGTAGGTGCTATAACCATCTCCATTTAACTGATGGTAATCTGAGGATTTGAAAGCGATTTAGTTATTTTCTCTATGTAAACTGTGGAACATCAATTGCCCAAGGCCAAAGCACATGCTTTTAAACTTTGTATTACAGCCCCATTCTCCAAACTTCCTCCCCCACCCTTACCCTGTACTCCACACTGAAGCTGGAGTGATGTTTCTAAACCACTTATGATCTGGCCTTCTTATCTCTTTGCTTAAATCGTTCCCCTAGTGCATCATTAACCTCAAGATAAAATCCAAGGTCCTTAACATTGCATGCAGGGCCTAATATGACCAGGCCCCTGCCTGCCTTTCAAGCCTCCTATAATGCCTCCCCCCATATCACACACTCAAGGCTCCTCTTCTCTTGCTGGACACCTGGGATCCCTGAATGCTCTTATACCTGCTTGACTCTGCACCTTTGCTCATATTGTTCTTACTACTTCTTGTAGTTCACTATCCTATTCTGCCCTTGACACACTCGTACTTCATGACCCAGATCAAGTTTCAACTCCTTTCCTGGCTATCCAGGCAAAGCTATCCACTTTATTATCCATACTATTTCAGTCAATCCTCTATTTTAGCATGTGCTTTTTCTTTTTTTTTTTTTTGAGACAGAGTCTCACTTTGTTGCCCAGGCTAGAGTGAGTGCCATGGCGTCAGCCTAGCTCACAGCAACCTCAAACTGCTGAGCTCAAGTGATCCTACTGCCTCAGCCTCCCGAGTAGCTGGGACTACAGGCAAGCGCAACCATGCCCAGCTAATTTTTCCTATATATATTAGTTGGCCAATTAATTTCTTTCTATTTATAGTAGAGATGGGGTCTCGCTCTTGCTCAGGCTGGTTTCGAACTCCTGACCTTGAGCAATCCTCCCACCTCTGACTCCCAGAGTACTAGGAGTATAGGATTGAGCCACTGCGCCTGGCCAAGCATGTGCTTTTTATAGTAGGTTTTATTTGACTGTTGTTTCACTTCCACTAGACTAGAAGGTCCTGCAGGGCAGAGGTTGATCTGTTCACATTTGTGTCTGCTGTATGCTGACATGTAGTAAGAGCTTAAATATGAGTGTTAAATTGGAAATTAACAAAACATTTTTTGTGTAGGCCTAATTAATTACTTCTATTTTTTACTCTTCTCTTTCCTGAATATAGTCCCACCCTAACAACTTCTTAAAATATCCACTGTTATCTTCATCATAAAAACATGCACTCTCAAAAAGTATGTCATCTAAAAGTAACTGATTTAGGTTACATGGTCATTTATAGATATAAACTAGTTTAAAATCTATATACAACTTCAAGCATAACAAACTGTGAGTGATGTGTCAACCTTCTCATCCCTTTATTGGGATATAGGCAGCCTCTATGATAGACTCCAATATTCTCCACTGCCTGGTATTCTGGCCCTTATGTCATCATCTCCCCTTGAGTCAGCCAGACCATTGACTTGCCTCTAAAGAGCAGAAATGATGGGATGTTACTTCCCAGATTGTTATATAAAAAATAAAATAAAATAAAATTGTGACTTCTAGCTTAGGTTCTTTTGACATCTCTCTCTCTCTCTCTCTCTCTCAATCAATCAAGGAGCTATGTTGAGAGCAGTCCAATGGAACTGATATCTCCAGCCAATATCTACATGAGTGAACTTGGAAGTGGATCATCTTGAGGTAACTGCATCGCCAGCTAAAACATAGATTTCAGCCTTGTGAAAGACTTTGTGCCAGAAATACTCAGCTGTGCTGCTCCCAAATTTCTCATCTACAAAAGTTGTTAAATAATTTTTTGTTTGTTTGTTTGTTTGTTTTCAGCCACTAAGTTTTGTGGTAACTTGTAAGTAATGTTATAACTAATACAGCCAGTATGAGACCTGTACACCAACTCTCACAATCTGTGGAACAGGGGCTGAGAAAAGGAGAATAAATAGAGTGAAGTAGGAATGAAAAAAAGTAGGTAGGGTAGTTTAGAAGTGCCAGGTGTGGCCCTTTCCCTTTAAGGTCTTTGTGAAAAATAAGTTATGTTTTGACAGTTTCTAAATTCTACCAAGTAGAGATTCCTTCACTTGTTCTCTTTTAAAATATGAAGTTCCTCTAGGGGAGCTAGCAGCTATTTAACCTATTGGAAGTGAGTAATCTGATTAAATATTGACTAAAATGAGCTTCAAAATGTGTCAAATTGTACCAAATGTATGAAAAATTGGTATGAAGATGGGGAAAAGTGAGGAAGAGAGAATTTGAAAACATGAAGAGATTTGACTTAAGTGAATGTTACCATTGAAAACTTGGGACAACAAAAAGGGGGCAAGTGAATGGGGATTGAAAGGAGAGATTACCAAGTAATGGAAGAAACTCTTTTCACTGTATCTATGCACCAGAGATGGTTGTTTTGATGTGCCTAATTTTTTAATTTCTCCAGAATATTTTTCTTTGATTATGAGCAATATAGGGAAGGGAGCTATTTTATGCATGCATGATATTGGTTTATGTAAGAGACAGTTTTTAAAATTAATTTGAGTTAAGAGATCTTGTTCCATATATAAGAGAATTCTTATATATTCAGAATTTCCTCCATGATAATTATTTTCCCTTATGTTGATGAAAATCTTAAATTTCATATGGTTTACAATCTGACTCATAGTATGAAAAATATCAGGACAAATTTTTGTCTCTTTTTAAAGTTGTATATTCAACTCTATTCTAAGCTAAAGAATAAACACATACTGGTAAGAAAATGAGCATCTTTATTGGTGAATTATTATTATTTTTTTACTGGGGGGACACAATCTTGTGCCATATCTCTATTAGTAGAAATGCTAAATAAAATTTACATTTGGATTTCCAACAAGTAACAAAAACTGTAATTATCTCTCTTAAAATTCCTAAAGACAGCAAAATAGCATTCATTAGGAAGAATGCACTCACCTTGTGGAGGTGGAGGGCTAAATATTTTGAAGCTGATCACCCAATGTATTGACATGGGACAAACACAGTTCTATGATGGATATATTCTATTGACCTTGTAGTGTGACTGCCACTAAGCCCCCAAATGTGAATCTGGTCTTTCTTACTCTTTTTTCCTATACTGATAGAAACTAATTTGTCAGCATGCCAGCTTTAACTAGCCGCGATGAATCTAAGCTAATTTAATAGGAATTGTTCAATAGCTTCGACCGATGTGACACTGTCAGTTAAAGTGGCTCTGTGCCCCACTGTCTTTCATTATTCCCAATTCTTTCCTCAGAATGGTTGAACACCAAGTAAAATAATATGCTTAGTAGTCAATAGGCCCGACTTTTTTCTCAAGGACATTCTTTTGGTGCCAGAACCTGTCAAGTGGAAAAGCATGTACCGTGAAGGTGAGAGGACACTAATTAAATATACATAGCTGTAGCCAGAGAAGCATGAGGCACAGCTTGCTGAATGAAAATTCCACTGCCTGCTTGACTGAGGTCATAACTGTAGACTTACATAAGTTCCTAAGTTGCAGTTTCTCTTGGATATGATTTAACATTCCTGTATTTACATTAGGCACAGGCCATTCTCAGGGAATGCTGCACAGTTCCAAGTGCAAATATTCTGGTTCAGTTAGGCTTGCTTTATTCTTAGGTCATTGAACTTCTCTATCTTTTTAGCTACATGTACTGTTTTTAAAGTAATAAAAGTTTTTCTGACCTGTGCTGCACATGTAATATGAGTAAGAAATAGACTTTGGTTGGGTAAGCCAGAAAAAAATGGTTGTTCTTTGGCAGTAGAGTTGGCCCTCTATATCTGTGGGTTCTAGATCTGTAGATTTGACCAACTATGGATTGAAAATATTTGAAAAAAATTCTACAAAATTCCAAAAATCAAAATTTGAATTTGCTGAGCACCAAGTATTGTATTAAGTCTATGCAAACGAAGTGATGTGTAGGCATTGCATTAGGTATTATGAATAATATAGAGATGACTTAAAGTATACAGGAGGATGTGTATAGGTTATATGCAAATGCTATCTTATTTTATATAAGAGACTTGAGCATCTGCAGCTTTTGGTATTTGAGGGGGTTCCTGGAACAAGTCCCCCACAGATACTGAGAAATGACTGTATAATGTAATAATACTTTGGAGTCAAGCACACTTTATTTGAAACCCTTAATTATATTTTAATCATGAGCATATCTGTCCCTAAGTCTCCCTATCTTTAACATGCTAATAGTAGTAATTTACCTTACCTATCAGGGTTATTGTGAAGACTAAAAGAGAAAATACATGTAAAACTTTTAGCACAATGCTTAGCACTTATATGTGATCCCAAAGCTATAGCTACCAGTATTGGTTTGAATTCAAGAAACAGAACTTTGAAACAGGACATTCTAGATATCCCTTTAAATCTAATTTTCAACTCTGCCTTAAATACCTCACCTTTGGTGTAACTGACCTAAGAATGATTGGTCTGATCATCTTTAAACATTACAAAGTCAGTGGCTTTTTTCAACCTAAAATACCTCCTAAGATTTGACCATTTAAGAGGTGTAGCAATCTGACTTCATAGAGTTGCACTGTGTTATAAGAGAGCAGCAGCTCATAGGTGAAAATAAGATATGCAACCCCTTCCTATGCTAGATGTTCTGATTACATTTATATTCATTCTCAAATAATAAAACATATTTGTAATAAACTCTGTATTTAAGAAAATTATCAAATCAATAAAAATTATCAATAAAATATTATAAAACACAAAATACAGTTGTATGCTCTGGAGGACAGGCATAACCAAAACACTATTGCATAAATTGTGTTTGTCTATTTCTAATTTGGAGTAAACAAAGCCAATTTTAGGCAAAAGACACCCAAAATTTTCCCATGCCTCCTCCCCAAACGCACATTGGATATTTTCTAGAAGATTTACATAATATTTACTGTATCAAAACATGAACCACTTTGTTTGTTAGATTAGGATACATTGTAATGTCATTTACACATTTAATTTCTGGTAAAGACATTCTGGATGAAGAAGTATGTTATGAGAATGTGATGACTTCACTAACAAAAGTACCACATATTTTTTCTCATGAAGGATTATTCTGGTTTGCTCTGGACAAGCAGTGAATGTTTACTCTCTTCTCTGATTTTTAGTTGTCTTTAATTTTATCCCAAAGTATCAATTTTCTTATTTAGTAAGAGTGTGGAGTTTTGCTTGTATTCTCTAAATTTATAAACAATGTATAAATGTAAAGAAATATGAGAAAATAATTTATAATAAGCCAATCAGGGATAAAGACTGTTAACATTTTGGTAATTTTTTAAAGATATATTTATTTATATACAAAAATATATTCACAAATGTTTTAGAATAATGAGCTCATTCCACAAATACAGAGTGTCCCAAAAGTCACCACACATAGGGAAAATGGGAAATTGTAGCTAAATGTATCTTTATTTACAAAATATCCATTACAGAAGTTTACAAAAATTTTTCCTTTCTATAGAGACTTTTGGAACAACCTGTATGTATATTTTAAACTTTTTAAATTAGCAGTAGATTTTGGACATCTTTTCATGATAGTGTTTATAGAGCTACATCATTTTAGGCCTTTATTTAAAAAGATATGTGGAATCTAAAAAAAATATGAACTCATAGAAGCAGAGAGTAGAAAGTATTACTTTTTAATAACCACATGGTATTCCATTATAAGTATGGCAAGCAACCAGCCAATGGAGCGTGTTGATGTGGTGGGATAGCTAGTAGGATTCAGGGAAAAATAAAATCATCTGAAAAGTATTCCAGAACTATTAGAAGCAAGATAAACACAGCACTTTCTTGAAATGCAAAATAGTTCAGAACTACTACAGTATGAAATTCAGGTGGGAGTGATAGGCAATAATGCCTGAGTAATAGAGGCCAGATCAAGAAGGGGAACAGTAACCCTCACTATGCTAAGCACTAGGCACGATTTTGTATATGTTGTGAAGGGCTTTACACTGTAGGCCAAAAGTGAAATTTACCATTAAGGCAATTAGGAGCAGGGATGGAGTGGCCAATGAGAGATTTTTAAACTGGAAGTTACATGATCAATTTGGTAATTCAGAAAAAAATGTTCTAAGAATTATGTTCATGAAGATGTTTTAAAATACAATATATTGTTAAGTGATATAAGCAGGACGGTATTGTAACGAGTTGGAGGCTATTATTCCCCAGACTTGGGAGGGGGGTGCTGGGAGAACTACTTATAGAAAAAAAATTTAAAAACATGCAAGAGGGACTTCTATGTGGAGAGCTTTTGGGTAAAAGGCCATTTGTGAGTTGCTTGGTAACAAAGAGGAAGAAGGGAAGAGAGAGTAGTGGAGGGCACTGAGGAGGGAGAAGTTTAACGTAGAATGTCAGAACTTGTGCTATGAATTGGACTCTGTAACACTCTTGTGGCACCCCTGGAAGAAAACCTATAAATATATACTTTTAGAGTTTGACTAAAGTTCTTTTGAATGTAATCCTGTGATAGAACTTCAAGGCAAGAGAAAGCCATTCAGATTTATGCTGATTAAAATAGTATGTATAAATTGCGAATAAAAGCTGTTTAAAAATATACAGCAATAAAGAATTTTAAAAAATAAAACACCAGAAAGTAACAGGGGTTATCTCTGGCTGATAGGAGTACATACATTTTCTCTTTTCTTCTTTTTCTAATTTTTAATATATATATATATATATTTGTAATAATCTACAAAATATTAAGCTAGGTATATGGATGACATAGTCCACGTGAGTAAATGAGATTAAAAGTCTCCTAATAACAACCTTGAGGAATACTAGTATTTAGGAACCCAAGTGGAGAGAATAATAGGAAGTATGCTTTAACTATATCAGAGAGCTAGTCTTTTTTTTTTTTTTTTTAACCCTCTCATATTTCAATTCATCTTCTGTGCTCATTTAGTCCTGGTCACCAAATGTCCTATCTCAGTTTGATATAACTTCATTTTTCCTCATTACCATCTCATGGATAACTAATAGGGTCTCCAAGACATAGTGAATCAAGTCTTTTCAGGTAGCTCTTCTTTTGTAACTTTTGGTTAATAAATCTTTTTGAGACACACAGGTGAACACTCTTTTATTGGATATTACCATCTGTATCTATTATTGGCAGATATATTTATTCCAAGTTTGCTCACAGTTTCATGCATCCTCCCTTCAATATTTGTACATTTCATTGATAGAGATAATGAGTACAAGTACATATTTTCACTTCATATAGTCATATATATGCTTAATAGAATAAGAAAATACCAGGTACTCTATTAAGTTATTTATTTACATCACGTAAGAGAATTTGATCCTTGATCTCATTATTGCCATTTTATAAGTAAAGAAACAGAGGTTCGGAAAAAACAAGTAACTTTCCCAAGGTCGTCCAGCCTGAAAATGACAGAAGCATCAATTGAATTCAGGTCTGGCTGACTCTCAAGCTCATTTTTTTTTCATCATATTATGGGGGTACAAATATTGTTAAGGTTACATATTTTGTCCTTGCCACCCCTCCCCCCCCCACCGAGTCAGAGCTTCTAGCACATCAAAGATATAAAACGTAACCAAAATGTCAAAAAAAAAAAAAAACACATTTATCCAGTGTCAAGCTCATGTTTTAACCACTGCTTATGATTTTAGGTAGTGAAATGGCTTTCGGGAGTTCTATTTTGTTCCTAAGTTGTATGCTGAAAATATTTTCGGAAAAGGTGAATTTTACAATGAACACTAATACAGCTTCCACCTAGGTTCTTCAATTAACATTTTACCATACTTGCTTTACTTCTTATCTGTCCACTTATCCATTCTATCAGTCTCCCATTCCATCTCATTTTTTATGCATTTCAAAATAAGTTACAGATACCAGTACACTTTCCCCAAATACTACAGCATGTACAACCTTAACAAGAGTTTAATATTTGTTTATATTTTTTCTTTTGAGTTAATACATACAATGAAATGCACAAATCTATTTGTGTATACTATTCTATAACTCTCCACCTCCCAAAAAGCATACATCTGTATAAGGCAAAGCCCTATAAAGATACAGAAAATTATCATCACTCTAGAAAATCCCCTTATGTCTGTTGCCAATAAATCCCCATCTCTAACCCCCAGGGGCAATTATTGTCCTGTTTTGTTTTCAGCATAGATTGTTTTGCCTTTTGTATGACTTCATATCAATGGATATATAGTATATACTCTTCTGTGTAAGGCTTCTTTCATGCAACATGATGTTTCTATGATTCATCCATATTGTGTCTATCAGTAGTTGACATCTTTTTACTGCCGAGTCGTATTTCATTGCGGGAACATATCGCAATATCCATTGTCTTATTGTTGGACATCTGGGCTGTTTCCATATTTTGGCTATCATGAATAACGCTGCTGTAAAATTCTTGTACAAGTCTTTTTGTTGTACTAAAATCATTTTAATTATCAAGCCTCCTGGTATGGAAAGAGGAATTGTAAACAGATTTAGAAAACATGTTAGAGGGAGAAAATAAGACTTGGGGATTAGGAAAGCTGGGACACTGGTCTTCAAACATGCGATGAGCTCTCCCATGAAGAAAGTGAATCAGGCTGATATGCTGATTCAGTGCACAGTCTCTGTAGTCCTGCTGTCTAACTATGGGAACTTACCTTTTCCATGTCTCAATTTTCTCATCTGTCAAGTGGGATAATAGTACTTCCCTTCCAAGGTCGTTGTGAACATCAAATAAGATAATGCATGTGAAGTGACTCGCTGTTGCTTTTGCTTTTATTAAATTACCAATTTTTATTTTTATTTAATTTTACATTTTGACATAGATATGTATATAAATATATTTTATAATAACATGGACTTTTTCACTATTATAATATTGCAGAATTCTCTTCACTAAAATTAATAGTCTCTTCTTCTGTTGCAATCTTTGCCCATAATGTAAGCACATTAAAAATTAGGTGACTATGGTCTTAAAGCAGTGTAATGGACATTGCAAACTAAGAAGGGGGGTGCCTATGGGGGTGAGGCATAGAACTCTACCTATCAGGTACGATGTACACTATTCTGGTGACAGGTACACTGAAAGCCCTTACTTTAGCATTATAAAATCCATCCATGAACAAAGACACGTGTACCCTCTAAATTTATTAAAATTAAAAATATGAACATCCTTTTGTGTTTTCCCCTTGCTTACATAATCATATAGAAGTTGTCTTTAAAAAATGTTATATGATAATATTCATATATGATTTTCATAACTGGTTCTTTTCATTTAACAATGTATGCGTACATTTTCTAATTCAATATCTTAAGATATACCTTATTTTTTACAGTTAACTAAATAACATTCCATTGTAAGGATTTACATATCTCTATTGATAGGCATTCAAATTGCTTCACATTTTTGTTATTAGAAACAATGTTCACTAAAAGTTATTTTACATTCTTCTTCATTAATTGACAAGTTACCTGACAACAGATAAAATCCAAGAAGTATAATGGGTAGTTTTAAAAAATATTTTACTGATACATAATAATTTATATATTTATGGTACATGTGTTGGTTACATGCATAGAATACATAATGATCAAGCCATTTTTATTTTAAAACATACAGAAAAGTGACTTCTATGATGTTATGTTCATAAATTAGCTTGATCTGGGATTAGTTATAAGCTCCAGATTCACAGGAATTAATATACAATAATTGAGGAATCACTTTGTGATTAATCCATGAACCTTTTTAACTAGTTTATCCAAAGTTCACTTTCATTTATGACCACCTACTATATCTCAAGCCCTATTCTAGGACCTGGGTATGTTACAGTGAATAAGCAAGTTACAACCTCAGTTCTCATGGAACTTAATAGAAAAGAAAGAGAGAAAACAAATACTTATAAATGGAGGGGGTAATTAAAGAAGCAGCACAGAAGTGGCTTTGGAAAGTATATATCTGCATGCCCCAATACTCAAGTCTCTCATAAATCTATATTTAGAATGGCACCCAAAGGAGAGAAAAAATATATAAATATTTATATATAAAATATATTTGCTTATCTCTTCCCATCTTCACTCCATTCCTCCTCTCTTTTCCATCTCATCCTCAATATGAACTATTAGAGAAGTGTTTGAATTCCAAAGAGTTAGTGAAAGTATCATAAGGGGTGTGAATGACAAAGAAAGAAGACTGTTCATCCTCTAAAAATTCCTTTATTAATAGCAGTTTACCTATTTTCTCCTCCTTCCCTCACTTTCAGCAACCAAAACTCAAGACAATATTTTGGAATGAGAAATAATAAATAAATATGGTTATATGTCAGCCCACCTCAATATTTAAGAATTCTTTCTACAAGTAAATTGAATATAACAATTAACAATAGTTTTGTGTTTTAAGTCATCAAAACACTAATACTCTTAACATTAGTTTTCCTAATTGACAACATTGCTAACTTTGAAATAAACTGCCAACATGGCATTCTACTCTGGTATTCTATTTACATGGAAATATTGTATTAGTGCGATTTAATTGTTTTAGATTTAGAATGTATAGGTTGACTAACAGCCTTACAGACATGCCTCCACGCATATGGCTTCTTGAATATGCAATAAGAAGCATGTATATTAAAAGAGGGATGAAATATAATCTTATGTATAACTCTCAGAAAATCATCTCTGGCTTGTTTTTTTTTTTTTCTTTTTTTCCAGTACTAAGAAGCAGCTGTCACTCCTGCCCTCACTGCATCTCCTACCCTTAGCCCTTGCACACAATCACACAAATACATCTTTCCATAATGATTTAATGTATAGTTCTACTCAGCCACAAAAAACAATAGTGATATAGCACCTCTTGTATTATCCTGGATAGAGCTGGAACTCATTCTACTAAGTGAAGTATCCCAAGAATGGAAAAACAAGCACCACATGTACTCACCAGCAAATTGGTATTAACTGATCAACACTTAAGTGCACACATAGTAATATTCATCAGGTGCCAGGAAGATGGGAAGGGGAGGAGAGGATGGGTATATACACACCTAATGGGTGTGGTGTGCACCGTCAGGGGGATGGACATGCTTGAAGCTCTGACTCTGGTGGGGCAAAGGCAATATATGTAACCTGGACATTTGTATCTTTGTAATATGTTGAAATAAAAAATATTTAAAAAAATATATATAGCCTCTTTTTAGCCTTTGTAAAAATGTAAAGATATTTTTCATATTCATTCCACTTTTGTTTACATTTTCTTTTGTTCTATTTTTTTTTGTTACAGATCCCCATATTCTAGTCATAATAATCCCATTAATAAGCAAATGTTTTGTTTGAAGCAAGTTGATGGAGGAAAAATTCTGGGAGCTTGATGAATCTACTAGAGACCTTCTAAAAGACCAGAGGGGTTTAAGCCTTGTTAAAAATTTTATCATTAGCCAGGCAGATCTGGACCAGTCAGAAGACAGAATCAATAACCAAGGGAAGAACATCAAATCATTTTTACTATCTTAATAGCATGAATTTAAAAGTAATACAAAAACAGATCAAGACTTTTAACTTATTTTCAATAGTACTCCCACTTGTTAGAGTTCTTCAAAGTCTTTAGTAAAATGAGACACAGTCTATTGATGAGGCTCCCAATATTTTGAGATGAAGCTACTATATATTTCCTGAAATAGCTATCATTTACTTAACATTATCTTTAACAGGCTTTTTCTATATATTGGTTATCTCATCCTTACAACATATCTATGATAGGTATTTTTCAAATCTACAATTTAAATATGAGGATACAGTCTCAAAGAGGTAAGATAAATTCACCATTAACCAGCCATCCAGTAAATGGTGAAGTTAAGAATTTGAACTTTAATAGAATCTGTCTGATTCTAAGGCCTGAGCAATTGGCCACTATATTGTCGTGAAAAATGAGCTTCCTAGATTTCTCTGAAGTCTGGACATACACATAAAAATCTAGGGGAAAAAAAAACCTCCCAAGGTGTGGAGGAAGAAAGAGAAAAATGCTTGAGGTTCCTCTAGCTCTGCTTCCTGTCAGCACTGTCAAAGAGGTAACAAGTCCTGGAAGGGAATGGCTGTGGAGTGTGAGACACTCCACACATGAAGTTAAGCAAAGATTCCTATATCCAGATTTAGCACAAAACCAGCTGTGTGTCCCTATACCTGACATACTCATTCAGCCTCAGATAATGAGCATCTCAGCATTATCTGTGTAGTCAGATATCTGAAGACCAGAGTCTCTCACCAAAGTATGATACCTTAAAAGTGTAGCATAAACTCTATAGGGTAGGGAACCCTAAAAATGAGAGCTTAAATTAGCACCATTCATATGAAATGGAGACTAAGAAGCAGAGATTACATTAATATAGAAAATGAAGTAATATTTCTGGCATGCTTGAGTCCATCCACGCCTTCTACACTTATTTATACATGTAGTGTTGGAGTATACCCTCGCTTAACTAACACAGTCTGTGAAGTACTCAGCACAGAGTTGGGCACATAAGAAGTGCTCCATAAATGTTAGGTGAACACATATTAGATATATAAGAAATGCTATTTTAGTAAAACTAAATATATGATTCCTACTACCTGTTTAGTATTATCTGTCATGTAATTGAGTTAATTGAATTATTTCAGTGTAATATTATAATTCTATATATTTTAAAGGCAAAATTTTAAAGCAATGAATAACTTTTAATTATAATTTCAAAATTAGTTTTTCTTTTCTGAATTCACAAATTTGATGCCTCATCTAGTCTGAATATATATCGTATTATAAAGATTTTTTAAAATAACACTCGCTTAGCAATGGAATTTGGACTCAGTTATATATATTTTAAACATGCTAAATTCAACTTGGTCAACCTAAAATACATATTTATGACTCAAAGATATAAAAGAAGGCTACCAGTTTCATGCCATATAGTATGCAGCAGACTTAAGTTCTGGAAATATAAAGTCACTTGAGCCTAGAAGTCTGATGCCAGTCTGGGCAACATAGTGGGACACTGTCTCAAGTAAATACATAAATAAAAAGAATTATGAAGCAACCATGTATGTGTGCTATTAATCTGTATCCAAATTATTTTAGACTACTGTGTTATGGGCTGTGGAAGTAAATGTTCACCTCTTAGGAACTATGATGATAGGCATTAATGTATACATATTCTTCTTGCTTATGTATTTGTTTTAGAATTTTAAGAGAAATTAAATGTAATAGTTGAGATACAGAATTGTGTATTTCTTGCCATAAAGATTTTTAAAGTTTCTGGTGCATTATTAGATCCTCTTTAAGTCAAGAAGAAGCTTGTTAGAGAGTTATAAAATAATGAATATCATCATATGAAACAACAGGGGGAAATGCCCAATGTACTATAGTACACAGAAGAGAATACATAATTTTCAGAATAAAAAAATTGAGAGGATTAACCGAATCTAATGGAAAAGTGCTTATAATGGACTTTGAATAAAACTTGCTCACCTCTATCTTATTTATTTTTATTATTTCAAAATATTAAGGGGATACAAATACTTTTATTACATGGATACACTGTATAATGCTGATGTCAGGGCTTTCAGTGTTCATCAGGACGATGTTCATTGTACCCGATTAATAAGTGTTTATCCCTCACCCCCTCCAACCCTCTCCCTTCCCCTTTCTTAGTTTCCAATGTCCTTTATATCTTTTTGTGTCCATGTGTACTCATTTTTTAGCTCCCACTTATTAGAGAGAACATGTGGTGTTTGTTTTCCCATTCCTGAGATACTTCACTCAGGATAATGATCTCCAGTTCCATCCAAGTTGCTGAAAATGACATTATTTCATTTCTTTTTATGGCTGAGTAGTACTACATGGTATATATATACACTACATTTTCTTTATCCATTCATGAATTGATGAGCACTTAGGTTGATTCCACATATTTTACAATTGTGAATTGTGCCACAATAAACATTTGAGTACAGGTATCTTTTTGATAAAATAACTTCTTTTCCTTTGGGTAGATACCCAGTAGTGGGATTGCTGGATTGAATGGTAGGTCTACTTATAGCTCTTTGAGGAATCTCTATACTATTTTCCATAGAGATTGTACTAGTTTGCAGTCTCACCAACAGTGCATAAGTGTGCTTTTTTCTCTGCAACCATGCCAGCATCTGTTGTTTTTTGACTCTTTACAATTGGCCATTCTGACAGGGGTAAGGTGGTATCCCATTGTAGTTTTAATTTGCACTTCCCTTTTGATTAGTGATATTGAGTATTTCTTCATATGTTTTTTGTCCATTTGTCTACTTTTGAAAAAATTTTGCTCATGTCTTTTGTCCACTTTTTGGTGTTTTTTTTTTTTTCTTGCTGTTTGAATTCTTTGCCTCTACCTTTTTAAATTTGACATTCTTCCATCCTTAATTAAGAAAGAGCACGATGAATCTATTATATTACAATAAACTCTCTGCTTCTGGCTGGGCATGGTGGTTCAAGCCTGTAATCCTAGCACATGGGGAGGCTGACGTGATAGCATTGCTTGAGACCAAGAGTTTGAGAACAGCTGGAGGAAGGCCAATACCCTGTATCTACAATGAATGAATGAATGAATGAATGAATGAATGAAAAATTAGATAAGCATGCTTGTACTCCTCACTGTTTGGGAGACAGAAGAAAGAGAATTACGAGCCCAGAAGTTTGCAGTTGCAGTGAGCTATGATGACACCTCTACAATCTAGCCTGGGTGACAGAGTAAGGACCTGTCTCAAAAAAGAAAAAAACATATTTTTGCTTCCAAGGTTGAAATTTACCTGTAGAAGTTTTAATCTACCTATTTCATAGATAACAACACTGATGAAGATTTAGCAAACTATAAATGTAGGCCCAAAATGTACAGAATCACAAATCTTGTTACTGCATTTTACTTAAACAGAAGATTCCCAGAATTGTGTTATACTTTATCTGCAATTCATTGTACACTTAAAAACAGTTTGGATATATTCTTATCTATTTTATTCACCAAACTAAGCCTTCCCATGCTGGTTTCACTCCAACAAAAAAAGTACTGAAAACCAACAATAACCTTATTCTTGCTAATGATTAAATTGAATCAATTGCTTTCAGGTTTTAACTGTCATCTTCTGTGATAGTTTTTCACCAAATAACCACTAAAACCTTCATTTTCAATGCTGAAACACTATGTAATTGAACTACTTTGTATATCTGCTACTGCTTCAAATTGTAATATTCTGGAAATTATATGCAATGCACACTTTCAGAGGGGAACTGTAATTTGGTATGAAAATCTCAGAGCATCATTTTTTCACAGGTATTTATTCCAGAATATTCACAGTTATTCCTTATTTTCAGTATAATTAGGTCAAACCAAACTAGTTTATGAGTAGAAGAATAAAGCTAAGATAAGACTGACTGTTTTTTTCAGTATCTATATCTGGATATTTTCAGAAAATATATGGAAAAGTGATTTCAATATATCTAGATTAAATCTTGTGGCAACTTACTGCAAGAGAATTTTGCTGTACTGGATATTGACTAAAATAAATGAGTCCCTAGATAAGACTTAACATTTTTTATCATACAGATATTTGTTGTTACAACAGATGTCCTGGAAGGAGAGTTGACCTTTAACATTGATAGCTGTCGAAAGAATTATCCAGGACATGAGATAAGCCCAATTTCTCTTGCTGAAATTTGTAATATCTATGTATTTCATCTTTCCTACAGGCAAATAAACTGATGGTGGGGACTTTGAGGAGAGTTGGCTGCAGGATTTAGATGAAAGGTGCTCTGGTGATCAGGTGAGCTGGTCAATGATAGAGAGAACTAACTGGTTCAACACAAAACATTCTGTACACACTAAAAACAAGAGTATTATTTTTTAAAGACAAATAATACTATAGACCAGATAAGACAGGATGAAGTACAATATATTTGCTTATGCAGACGTTCCAAATTACATCAAAACATCCTGCATTGCTCTTTGGAATACTCTTCACCTCCCTAATAGGTATTTCCATGAATATTTCTCTTTAAATATCAAATAGTTTTGCCTTACTGAAAGCCTGTTTATCACTTGCAGAGTTAAAAAGAAAAAAATGCAAAAAATAGCCAAAGTGTTATTTGATGAGACTTGTTTCACTGGCACACTTCTAATCTGGAAATCTTCAACTTGCATGCAAATCTCTAAACAGATTTGTACCATAGAGACTTCTAAAAAGATCTTAAATCTCAGCTTTTAGGAAAAGATTCATTTTCTACAGGTATATCCCATAAAATGGAACACTTCTGTGAAATATAATATACTTTTCATGGAAGTATTAGAAGATTTAGAGAAGATATGTTATTGTTACTATTATTATGTTATATCTACACAATGACACACACCAGATAATAGGCTAGGAATAAAATATTTAGTTGTCTTGAGTTGTCATGGCTTAACCCAACCCTGAGGATGGCAAGAAACCACTGACAAAAACCACAGTGCTACCTACCTTATACTCAATTGTCATAATGTGTTACAGCAAATAAGGCCTGCTGGCCCACATTCTTAGAGTTAATAGTAGACAATATAAAATATATTTTGAAGAGAACATATCTCTAGTGAAATATTTAAGGAAACTGTTTTGCTCAACAAGTATGTTTCCTGTCTGGGGAAGATCTTGTGTCACAACATTTTTGTATTTTCATGTAAGTGGCCAAAATTATGTCTTAGGACTGTCAAACTAATTTTTTTAAAACAGTTGGAAATATATTTGAATCCCAAAGTATATAAAATATATGAGCTACTAGTTCCTAATTCATACTCTGGTATTTTGTTAGTTGTAAGTTTTCTAACAAGTGTCCTATAATAAACTCAGTTTAATAATATGAATAATTTTCCTGTATGTATATATTCAAAATTTGACTGCAAAAGAAAAATAAATAGTATAGAGAATATAAACAAAGAGGCGTGACTCAGAACTCTATGTATGCACTAGTTTTAAAAATGATTCCCTTGTTTGAGATGATATAACTGATAACTGGAAAAGCAGTATTTGAATCCTGGGTATAGTCACTCCAAAGCTATGAGTATCCTAAAACACCAAGTTGTTTTGCAAAGATTAAGGAAAAAAAAGACATTTTGATGGGCCAGGGATTGATCATAGTACTACTTTTCTCCATAAAAATTAATTCAGGGACAAAACCCACACCAATTCTTGAAACTTTTGATCACTAAAAATAAAGTATTTTTCTTTGTTTGGCTTATTCAGAACACGGGTCAATCATCTTTCAATATTGCCAAGATATAACTTAATAGGTTCACTTTTCTCTCTGAACAAATTGAAGTTCTAATGATCATTTGAATTCTTCCATTTCATGAAAGGAGGGGGTTCTCTACATTTGAATACCCAAAGCCTGTCACATTTGAAAATGAAAGGTTGAAAATAATCAAAATCAAGTGAAACAAGGTAATAAAAATAAATCATTTAAAAAGGATAAATATTCTTTGATGTCTAGAGTTTAATACTATTAACATTTTGCTGATATACATGTGTCTATGTATAGCAGAAAATTTTAAATCTTATCCACATATAAATGTTGACTTTTATAAAAATACATGCTATGATCTACTTGAACAGCTGGAATATATCATCATTAATAACTTTCTCTTTGTTCAGAAACTCCTCAAGGACAGGTACTGTTTTATGATAGGTAATGATAAAGTTGTCTACTTTGTAAAATTACATTTGCAATTCCCTTATATTTGATCAGAATTTTCATTTAGAATATCTTAGGCATGCACTTTATAATAATTAATTTTATTTCTGCTTCTATCGCCATAAATAACTCTTCTTGGTGTCTATCTAGATTCATCACAGGTTCTAAAAGATTAACTTCATTTACTGAAAACCCCTGTAAATGTTTTTAATCTGTGTGTGTATTCTCTGTAGGTAGAAGGAAACAAAATGACCCATATTTTCCAAAGAATCACTTCGTATGTAGGGCTAACAAAATATATCTTAGAAACTAGGCAAGAAGCTGGAGAGAACAGAGATAGAATTTAATTTAATTCATCTCCTTAGCCTATTAAATATAACACTAACATTAGTATTAATAATAGTTATAATTTATTGATCATTTACTATGTGGCAGAGAACCTGTGTTGTGTTTTGCATATCATCTCAATTATTCCACACAGTTCTATAAAGCAGGTGCCATCATTATTTTCATTTACTGATAAGAATCTGTCTTACAAAAGTTAAACTAAGTTGCCTCACATATATTCACCTTGAATTTAGGTCTGTCTTACTCCTAAACCATTTTTGTCTTATATATGTGTAGCAGAGGCATAATCAGAGGAGAAAACATGACAGTGATGAACCTTGTTTATCCTTTTTTCAGTGAGAAAAATTACCAGCTAAATCAAAGAGTTGATTTTGAAGTAAGATGCCAGGAGATGGGCCAAATATTGTTAGAGGAATTAGAAATTCCTGGGAAATGCAAAATAACAAGTGAGTAGGGGGGTATTGCTTATGTGGTGGTAGACAGACCAAAGCCTCAAAATACACACACATTATATAATATATAAAATATATATATAATATATATAATATATTATATATATATATATATATATATATATATATATATATATATAGAGAGAGAGAGAGAGAGAGAGAGAGAGAGAGAGAAGCCTTTATTAGAATGGGAGATGTCAGACCTCTAAGAGTCACCGAGGATAGCCTCTCCCAGAAGGGTAGTTGTAGGTGGCAGGCTGCATAAGAGTTATGAGGGAGAAAAAGAATTTTCTCAAAGTGGGGATAGGGGTAGGGGGAAGAATTACCATGAAGAAAAGGTAGGATACTTGTTTTATTAATATTAGTCAGGGTTCTCCAGAGAATCAGAACTCTGGAGTTATATAAAAGGGAGGAACTCTGGAGTTATATAAAAGGGAGGAGAGATTTATTATAAAGAATTGACTTACATGATTATGGAGGCTGACAAGTACCAGGATCTGCACTTAGCAAGCTGGAGACCTAGAAAAGTCAATAGTATAATTCCAATCTGAAGATTGGGAGGCTTGAGACCCAGGAAAAGCTAGTGATTGAGTTTGAATCTGAAGGCAGGAAATAATTGGATACTCTAGCTGGAAGGCAGTCAGGTAGGAGTTCCCTTTTACTCAAAGGAGGTTCAACCTTTTTCTTCTATTCAGGCCTTCAAGTGATTGTATGAGGCCCACCCACATTAGGGAGGGCAATCCGCTTAGTCTACTGATTCAAACATTAATCTCATCCAAATACGCCCTCGTAGACAAACCCAGAATAATATTTGTTCAAATATCTCGGCACCCATGGCCCACTCAAGTTGTCACATAGAATAAATGATCACACTGGTTTTACTGGTTACAGGTCATTAAAATGGTGATTATTAGCACTAATCCTGCTAAGACAACACTCCTGGGGTAGGCAGGACATGGTTGTGTGAAATATTTGAAACGGCTAACTGATAGATCATTAGCATAATGGGCTCAGGTATGCTAGGACATTAGATTGTGACATTAAATATTTTCCCCAAAGAATTACTGCAACAGAGTTATTTATAATAACCACCTGAACAGCAGACCTAGTATAGTAGTATATGTAGCATACTCCTTAAATATTGCTTCCAGGAATAAGCCTTGCCCTTGCACAGTATATTAGAAAGATACTGACCAACAAAATAGTATACCTCCTACCTCCCTCTCCTTTAGCCCAGCACTACTTATGTAATTAGCATGGGAAAAATCACCTTAGTCTATTTACTCTGTTGATTATTTCGTTAGTTATGCAGAAGCTTTTTAATCAAGTCCCATTTATTTATTTTTGTTGTTGCTGTAACTGCCATTAGGGTCTTAGTCATAAATTCTTTTCATAGGCTTATATCTAGAAGAGTTTTTCCTACATTTTCTTCCAGAATTCTTACAGTTTTATGCCTTGCATTTAAATCTTTTATCCATCTTGAATTAATTTTTTGAGTGGTGAGAGATATGGATCCTGTTTCATTCTTCTGTGTGTGGCTATCTAATTTTCCCAGCACCATTTACTGAATAGGGCTTCTTTTCCCCAATGTATATTGTTGTCTGCTTTGTCAAAGATCAGTTGACTACAAGTGGATCATTTTATATCTGAGTTTCCTTTTCTGTTTCATTGGTCTATATCTCTATTTTTGTACTAATGCCATGCTATTTTGGTTACTATAGACTTGTAGTATAGTTTGAAGTCTTGTAATGTGATGCCTCCAGATTTGTTCTTTTTCCTTAAGATTGATTTGGCTATTTGGGCTCTTTTCTGGTTCCAAATGAAGCAAAGGATTATTTTTTCTAGATCTGTGAAATATGATGTTGGTATTTTGATGAGGGTTGCATTGAATCTCTAAATCACTTTAGGTAGTATGGACATTTCAACAATGTTGCTTCTACTGATCCATGAGCATAGAATGTTTTTCCATTTGTTTGTGACCTCCGCAATTTCTTTCCTCAGTGTTCTTTGAATATTAAAAACCCTCCCTGTAGCTCATTACACGTCGTATGCATGTATTGAAACATCACACTGTACCCATAAATATGTATAATCACTATGTATCACTTATAATAAAAATAGTATAAAACTTTTTTAAAAGAAAATAAGTGTTATTAAGGATATTGAAAAATTGAAATCCTCATACATTGCTAGTGGGAATGTAAAATCGTGCAACTTCTTTGAAAAGTTTAAACATAGAGTTATCATATGATAACTAGGTTTATTTATTCCAACCTAGGTTTATTTATACCCCAAAGAAATGAAAACATATTTACACACAAATGTTCACAGTAGGATTATATAAGAGCCAAAAAGTGGAAACAAGTCAAATGTCACCAATTGGTGAATGGATTAAAAAAAAGACATGTACATCAATGCAATAAAATATTATTTGTCCATTTAAAGGAATGAAGTATTGATACATGATATAATATAGATAAGTCTTAGAAATATGCTAAGTGAAAGAAGCTAGTCACAAAAGGTCATATTTTGTATGATTCCATTTGTATGAAATATCCAGAATAGGTAAATTTATAGAGATAGAAAGTAGATTAGTTGTTGCCTAGCGCTGGAAAGTAAGGAGAGGGATTGGGGGAAAATGGGGAGTGACTACTAATGGGTACAGGATTTCTTTATGGGGTGATGAAAATGTTGATTGTGGTGATGAGTTGCACAACTCTGTGAATATACTAAAAGCCATTAAATGTAACTCTTAAAGGTAAATTGTAATGTTTATGAATTTTATCTCAATTAAGGTCTTCTTTTCAAAATAATAGAAAAACAAAATAATTGAATAAATAACGTTGTGGGTTGGAAGAAGGAGAGACATTCTTGATGTTTCCTCTGTGATCTTGCAGAGAGGCATGAGGGAAAGTAGAGAGGAGAAGTGCTGGTTCCTTTTAATTCAGTATTATTTAAAATAAACAGTCATATACTTGTTTTAGGATTTAGCAACTGTAGAAAACATATCCAATTACTGACTAGAGAACTTGAAATCATAGAGTGAAGAATGTAAAAAAGGTGTGAGCTATGTTCAACATCAAAATTTATTCTATTTTGATTGCTGTGCCTGGAGTATTTGAATTTTTTCAGGTATTGTCTGCCAGTGATGGTGCTACTGTTTATTTTGTATTTTATAAAGACATAGAAATCTCTGTTGGGTATTCATTTCCTCAGCTGGGATTTTTTAGAAACAGATTAATTTGATTGATATTCTTATTATGCCCAATTTAGAATTAAAATAAACAGCCCCCTGCCTGAGATTTCCAATTCATCTTCACAGATTAAAGTACACTTAACTATGAAAATTGCTATAGAAAAGCAGTAGCCAAGCCAAAGTAGACTTAACCATCTGTTTGGGAAGTCAAAAGCAAGACAACATATGAAAGAAACAAGAGAGATAAAAGTGAAGGTAGAGAGAGCTAAAGAGAAACTGGAACACTAGAGAAAGTGAGAGAGAAAAGCTGAAACAAAGAGATAGGGAGAAACAGAGAGGTGGCTGAAAAGATGGTTTCGGCCTGGTAATTTAAAATTCTTTTGTTGGTTCATAGAAGGAAAGTCACATAATCCACATAAATCTGAATAATCCAGACTAAGAAATGCACTTCTGTAACTGTTTTATCTAGAACATGGTGGCTAGATCAGTTTTGGTAAGTAAAAGTGTGTTTTCTGCTGAAAGCAACATTTTTTTTCAACTTTCCTATTGAGAAAACAACAGGCCTTTGACTGGGAGAGTGGAAGATCCTCTTTTTATTCCACCCTCCAAGAACAATGGGAACCATGTCTATCTTTAAAGAAGGAGAGGATCAAAGGGATTCTTAGCATGGGAAATAAGATGGCACTTGAAAAATACTTGGCATCAGGACTGCTCTAAGGGACCCCTGTGGAAAGGTGTAGAACAGTGGATCTCTGGTAGATAGTTTTAAATTTTCCTTTGCTGTCTGGTAATTTCCTTCTGCTATCCCCAAACCATCAATAAAATTTTGTTAAGTACAAGAGTTTGATATTAACTGTGATTTAGGGAATTATTTTTTAATGTGATGTGTTAATTATTAGTTTGCTAATTCTTAGTATAATGTGGATTGGGGTAAGTGACAGTAGCTTGGAGAAGTGTTTGTGAAGCAGCACAATATGAGTAGCAGAAAAGTTGAAAACACCTATCCTAAGCAAGAACTCATAATTGACAAGCAGACACACTTTTGGAATATGTAACAGCACTATCTACTGTCTCTGAGAAACACTTGGGAAAGGAAACTAGGCTGAGACTAGGTTACTTGGTCAGGTTACTTAGGTTACTTGGGAAGGAAGACTGAGACTAGGTTATTTGGGTATTGAAAGGGAAAAGTAACCATTGAAGGTCAGAGGTTGGAAAAACTTGGGTTTATAGTAATAGTTAATTACCCCAAAAATGGGAAGAGAAAGCAGCATTGTTTTGTGAACTCCCATTAACTGTTGTGTAACTTTGGATAGTATTTAGATGCAATAAGCATAAGATTTATCACCTAGGAAATGAAGCAGCAAGTAACCTCTAACATTCTATTTGTGCCAGCATTACTGGTAGGCGAGAATTCTACCACCGAACCACCAATGCAGTGCCAGCATTACCGGAATAAGTATTTGTTCTTAAGGTGACTGCTGGGAAGGGTACAACACCTGTGTGCCTGTGTGTATTCTTTTAATGAATTATGTTAAAATCAGTTTCCACTATTGCATAGCTCAAATATGTGCCTATATAGGACCTTTGCGATTCTGTGTTTTCTGACTCTATAGCTCCACATAATTTTCTCTTAACTCCATACACCTCCACTATACTCTAACATGTTCCTGATTCTCCCACTACGCCTTTTCTCATAACAACAATAAGATCTGATCATTATATCAAATTTAGAATACCAAAAATCATGAACATAAATTACCTAAAACTCCAGAACATACAGATTACCAATATCAACATGTTTGTGTAATATACATAATTTATATATACAGTTGTGCACCACATAAGTAAGTTTTAGTCAATGTCAGATCACATATACCAAGGTTGTCCCATAAGATAATGGATATGAAAAAATCCTATTGTCTGGTGACATTGTAGCCATCATACCATCATAGGGCAACTGCACTGCCAGTCACATAAAAGTATAGCAAATACAATTATGTGCATTACATAATACTTGATAATTATAATAAACAACTATGTTACTGGCTTATATATTCACTATACTATACTTTTATGTTATTTTAGAGTGTACTCCTTCTACTCACAAAAAAGTTAACTGTGAAACAGCCTCAGGCAAGTTCTTCAGAAGGTATTCCAGAAGAAGGCATGATGGCTCCATGCATGTTATTGCCCCTGAAGACCTACTAGTGGGACAAGTTGTGGAAGTAGACAACAGTAATAATGATGATCCTGAGCCTGTGTAGGCCTAGACTAATATGTGTGTTTGTGTCTTAGTATTTAACAAAAAGCTTAAAAACTAAAAATAAAATTTAAAACTTTAAAAATAGAAAGAGTTTATGGAGTAAGGCCATAAAGAATATATTTTTGTACAGCTATTAAATGTGTTTGTGTTTTAAGCTAAGTATTATGACAAAAGAGCCAAAAAGTTTTTAAAAATTAAAAATTTATGAAGTAAGAAATTTACAGTAAGCTAAGGTTAATTTATCATTGAATAAAGAAAATAATTTTATAAATTTAATGCAGTGTAAGTGTACAGTGTTTATAAAATCTACAGTAGTATACAGTTATGTTCTAGGCCTTTGCATTCACTCACCATTTACTCACTGACTTACCCAGAGCAACATCCAGTCCTGCAAGCTCCACTCAGGGTAAGTGCCCTATACATGTGTACCATTTTTTTTTATATATTTTATGCCACATTTTTGCTGTGCCTTTTCTATGTTTATATGTACAACTACTCACCATTGTTATTATACAAGTGCCTACAGTATACAGTACAGTAACATATTATAGATGTTTGTGGTCTAGGCACAACAGGCCATACCATATAGCCTAGGTGTGTAGTAGGCTATACCACCTAGGTTTGTATAAGTACACCGTATGATGTTCAAATAATGATGACATTGAAATCATCTAATGGCACCTTTTTCAGAATGCACCCCCATCATTAAGGATACATACATACATTTCCATGTTTTTTGACATTTTTCATTAAACAATTTATGTTAGCTTTCAATGTCAGTATAGAGCTACATTATTACTTTAAATGCTTTCATATTATTCAACATTATGAATAAATCATAACTTATAAACAGAATCTCCTATTTGTGGATATTTAAATTATTTCTAATATTTCAATATTATAAGCAACACTGAAATGAACGGTATTATAATTGTTTTTAATCATTATTATTTCCTTAGGAGAAATTCCTTGAAGATTTTCTGGGCCAAAGAATATGTACATTTTTAAGTTTTTTGTTAAGTATTATCAAATAGTGTTCCAGAAAATGTACTATTTTACCTTTCCACTTGCAGCATGTGACAGTGCATTTTCTTCACATATTGGAACACTTATGGGATTTTCGTTATTTTAATTTTGTCAACAAAACAAGTGAATAGTAGTCTCTCATTATTATTACAATTTTCATCTTTTTAATTATTAGCACAGATGAGCATTTTGTATTTCTCTGAATTGCCCATTCCTTTCTTTTACAAATAGTCTTCTCCTAAGTTTGTTATTCACTTTATACATTGTTTTATAAATGGTGTTAGTATGATCTTTAATTGAGAATATAAAAACATTCCAAAATCAAATGAAGACTGTCACCCAGTCTTCTCTCTTCTACCTTTCTTTCGGTACAATGTATCCTCAGAAAAACTATCTCAAAGAAGGTTACAGGACAAAGAAGAAAGGCCAAGTAAAGAATCTTAAACATCAACATATTCTGGTATTTTTGTTTTTAAAGAGCCTAATGCATTTTTGCTGGATAGAAATATGTCAATGTATCCTGAATAGCAAAACTTTGACTCAACTGTACTTTATTGTACACAAGCACTTTTGGTTACCAAAAATCATGTTAATATTAGGATAGTGCATAGGGTTGAGCCACATTGAATGTCAAATAAGTGCTTCTGCTTCAAATAAAAGAAATAAGGTCTTTTCACATATAAATATTACTATAATTGAGGTTTGCCAATACCATTTGTGATCTCTTGCTTCCTCATAAAAATATATTAAAATGAAAATCAAACTGCTGGGTTAATACTATCTCAAGCCTATAGCTTAATGCATAGTATTTGTTTTGTTGTGAAGTTACTTTATCACTAATAATTATATTTGTGGGAATACGTAATAACACAAGCTAAACAAACCTAATCACAACATTTGAGAAGATGTGATTTATTTCTAGAACTGTTGTTCAGAAAATCAACCCCGGAATTCCCTATGCTAGAGAAATTTTCTGATGCTTTCCCATGTGCTGCTTAAAGATTGTTCCTTTAGTATAAATTGCAATAATTCAGTATTCATTTTCCTAAAGCTTAATCATGTATACAGATTTTTCAAAAATAGCTATGTTCTTTCTCTAGCTCTTCAGACTAATTAAATACAGCTTTAGTCTTTTCACAAAATAATTTAAATTACTTGGCAACCTGCTGACATAGTTATTATGCTGTAAAAATCCAATTCTTCCCATATTTAAAATTATATTACACATGTTGAAATGCTTTTCTTGTACTCTGAACCCATCAAAAATAATAAAATAAAATAAGAAAAATAAATAAAAATGATTTATTTTTCCTGGTGCACCTTTTTTTTTGGTCTTTCAATCTAAAGACTGACAAATTCTACTAAGATTTGAAGTACACCTAAATAATTATAAGTAATGCATCTTATTACATTAAACAAACTCCTTGTTTTTTATTGGATTAAAGGGACATTTTTGCTTCAAGCAAGACAGGCTGGTGTGAGTTAATACCAATACTAACATATCTAACATTGTGATATTTGACCTGAAGCTGTAAACAGTGGTGATAGTTTAAAGAAAATATTACAAGAAAGACCTCTACTTTCCTAAAATTTCATTTCTCACTGGGTGCAGAGAAAATGTTTTAAATAGATATCATCTGGTATGCCATTCATTGCTTTTCACCTCGTATGTTCTCTTAAACTTCTGTAAGCAATTCTTAAAAGTGGACTTCATGACCAAAAGATCATTTTTAAAAACGATGGCAAAAATATCATTGACCCATTGCTTGTCCCCTATTATTACCCTGATCAAAATAAAAATGGTCATGAGGAAATTATTCCAAACTGGAAATAGTTTTAAAATTCCTATTTTACAGTTTCACTGGTGTTTTCTATGAGATATAAACATAGAAATGGGGATTTAGGGTTCTAGAATGGGTCCTATTGCATTTAACATTACTAAAGAAAAATGTATTTGTCATAGTCTTTTGGTCAGGCAACAGATTAGGTAGAGTACTGACTCCTTCTGAGAGTGGATAAAAATTCAAAGTGACCTTGAAGGACTGAAGATATAAAAATGATATAGGCAGGTAAGCGTTTACCAAAAATCAGTGAATAGTTATTGATTTAGGGAGGAAAAATCCAGGAAAGGACAGGAATAGTTACACAAAATCTATGAATGACAGAGAATATTTTCCCTTGAAGTAAGATATTTTAACAGCTTTAGTACCATGATTTCTTTTTTACCTGGAATCCCAAGTAAAACCCATTTATTCTAATTACAGCAATACCAATACTAATTATTATTTGAATAGTTACTGAATGTCAAACACTATGCTAAGTCTTTGATAAATAGTATCTCATTTAAGCCTTAAAATAATTCCAGGAATAGTCAAGTAACAGCTACATTTTATAAATAGGGAAAATGAGGAATAGAGGAGTTAAGCAACTTGTATAAAGTCACTAAGCCAATAAATGACAAAAATGGGAATCAATACCAAGTCTATTAGACTTCAAATCTGTTTTCTTATCCTCTATAATGCCCTATTTTTATAAATTCCCCTTTGGGTTCTTCTCAAGAATGTTGAGGAGTAAATCACTTTTTCAGTTTTATTTTTCTCCTTCTGACTTCTATTGATTTTAAAGGCTATTTATTGCTACTAAACAATAGGAAAACAGAAAGAAAAGAATACAAATATAAGAAGTGGAAAGCTAAAAGAAATCTTCAATGGCAATGAATTACCCTGCATTTAATTTAAATGTAAATTTACTAAGCCAGTTTTTATCATATCCGTAGGTATGGTAGATGTGACCTGGATACTAACCCCTACTCAGTGGCCTCAATAAGCTATAAATCTTGACACAGTTACTCAGACATGAACTATATAGGTAGATTCAGGGGGGCACCACTGCTAGACAAGACGGAATTCTTAATTTTCTTCTATGTATGGGTACTCCCTTTGCCTCCAGGTTGTACTTATTTCTTCTCTGCTGCCCTCCATGGCCCTATCTAGTCCTGAGTATGGGCAAGAGAAATGCTTTTCTAGGTGGTAGAGGTGGTATAAAATACCAGTTAAGAGCATGGACTCCAGCCAGATTGTCAACTTTAAAGCCTGGGTTTGTCACTTACCACTTGTGTGAGTTTGGCCAAATTACTCGATCTCTCTGCATCTCAGTTTCTCCATCTGTTAAACAGAGATAATAACTATACCTACTTAATAGAGTTGTAATAAGGATTACCTGTGTTATAATATGTCATACCTGTCATACAGTAAACATTATGTAAACATTTGCTTTTGATACTATAAAACTTTCAAAGTTTAGAAAGAAGGCCCCTGTAATCCACTCTTTTGTCCCTATGGTAGGTTTTAGCTATTGGCAGTCCTACTACTTCCCTTTCACCTGGTTTTGTTTCCTATAGAAAAGTCACAGATTAACAGCTAACACAATGGAATATACTACTCAGCAATAAAAAAACAACCTATTAATACAGGTACAACTTGGGTGGATCTCAAGATTATTATTCCGAGTGAAAACAGACCAATCTCAAAAGGTTACAATTTATATAATTCCATTTATATAACAATCTGTATGATTTTGTCATTTCTGTGAATCTTTAATCATCTCAAAATAAAAATTTAAGAACAATTAGTGACTATGGGTGTTTTTACCTATAGGTGAAGCTAGGCTAATTTACTTATTTGGCCAAATCCAATGTCTATCAAGCTGGTATTTCCGAAACACTATTCAGTTTTGGAGAGTTGTTAATATCTGTGCTGCAGAAAAAGTTTCCTGAAGTCAATACATTTCAAAAACACTGCATACCCCCCTCTTGGAAATCCCCCTCTATGTTACTCTATGGTTTTCAATCCTGGCTGTGCATTAGATTCATCTGAATAAAAAATAAAGGAACAAATGATCTTCAATGAATCAAAAAATAATCACAACCCAAGCCACAAACTGAAAAGAATATCTTTCAGTAACAGTGAAATTTGGACCAAAACAATGCAGGACTCTGAGTCGTAGCTTGCTTCTATAGATTTCTGGCAGGACACAAATTCCCTTGTGTTCAAGCCCTGATCATTTGATTCATGCTGCGGCAGACAGTGAAAACAGCAAGGAAAACAGATCTGTATATGGAAGGGGAGCTGAAGTAAAGGAGAAATTATACCAGCATATCATCTTAATTTTCTGAAAGTCTCCGGAGACTGCCTCAACATGAGGAGAGAGACAAGCAAGAGGTATTTCTACAGATGTTAGTCTGTCAGAAGAGCAATTAACTGTACTAGATCGCCACAGAACACCTGTAACTCAAGGCATTTCACTGAGTTATACTGACCTACAGCTCATTACATAGCTTGTGATGGGGAGGGCTGAGGAAGGAGAGAACACCATAAATTGAGGGGAGAAATGGCCTCTGGCAGAAAACATGACAATTTAGAGAGAAAATGATAATGAGACAAAACTGAATTGAGGTTTCTGAGATGCCCGAGCTTATTTCCTCCCATCTCTTCACACATTACACTTCAGCAAACAGTTTCCCCCATTCAAAGCTGGAAAAAAAAGACACAACACCTAAGCATAGACAATTTAAAAATAAAAAAGCAAAATAGCATAAGCAAAAGGCAGGCCAGGGGTTGGAACCAAGCACAGGCTTTTCAAAAATATTCAGCTATTTAACAAATAAACTTTACAATTCTACTGAAGAATATTAAAAAGATTTGATTAAATGGAAAGACATACCTTGCCTTTGGATAAGAAGAATGAATAATACAAAGATCCTGATTCTTTGTAAATTGATCTGTAAACTCAAACTTCAATCAAAATATCGATACGTTTTGATGGGTGGGGTAGGGGCTTGAATAAAAGTGATATTGCAGTTCATTTGGGAATAAAAGTGAAAATATTTAAGCAAATCTTAAAAATTAGTCTTATGAGTAACTGTTCTTACCAGATATCAAGATATACATGAGAAATTTATGTTTAAAAAGATTTATACTGGCACAAGAATAACACCTCTAAATAGAATAAATAGTCCAGAAATAGGCTTGGACATATAAAATAATGCATTAGATAATAAAGGCAGCAATTAATGATGTTGGATATTCAATAAATGGTGTGAAACAACTGTTTAATTGCGTTGGGAGGAAAAAATGGCACAGCTATTTTGATCTTTACATCAAAATTATTCCAGTAAGAGTAAAGTATTAAATGAAACTATAAGAGTATTGGAAGATACAGAAGCAAATTGAAAAAATGATCTTACGGCTGAGTAGTCCTCCATGGAATACATATACCAGATTTTATTAATTCTCTCGTGTATTGATGGGCACTTGGGTTGATGCCACATCTATGCAATTCTGAATTGTGCTGCTATAAACATTCTAGTGCAGATATTTTTTTTATAGAATGTCTTCTTTTTCCTTTGTGTAAATACCCAGTAGTGGGATTGCAGGGTCAAATGGTAGTTCCACTTTCAGTTCTCTGTTGTGTCTCCATATTACTTGCCATAGAAGTTGTACTAATTTGCAGTCACAACAGCAGTGTATGAGTATTCCTATCTCTCTGCATCTATGCCAACATTTATTGTTTTGGTAATTTTGATGAAAGCCAATCTCACTAGAGTTAAATGATATCTTATTGTGGTTTTTACTTGCATTTCCCTGATCATTAGAAATGTTGAGCATTTTTTCATATATTTGTTGGGCATTAGTCTATCTGTTTTTTGAAAAGTTTCTGTTTATGTCCTTTGCCCACTTTTAATCAGTTGTTTTATTTTTTTCTTGCTGATTTTCCTGAGTTCTATATAGATTCTAGTTACCACCCCTTTATCAGATGTGTAGCATACAAATATTTTATCCCATTGTGTAGGTTGTCCAATTCACTCTAATGATAGTTTTCTTGGCTGTGCAGAAGTTTTTTAATTTGATTAGGTCCCACTTATTTACTTTCGTTGTTTCTGCGATTGCTTTTGGGGTCTTCCTCATAAATTCTTTGCCTAGGCTGATGTCTATAAGAGTTTTTCCAATATTTTCTCCCAGTATTCTTATGGTTTCATGCCTTATGTTTAAATTTGTTATCTATGGTGGGTTGATTTTTGTGAGAGGTGAGAGGTGTCGATCCTGTCTACTCAGCCATTACAAAAAAAAAAGTTAACTACCTCTTATATTATCCTGGATGGAGCTGGAGCCAATTCTCTTAAGTGAAATATCACAGGAATAGAAAAACAAGCACCACATGTACTCACCACTAAATTGGGACTACTTAATCAGCACTTATGTGCACATATGGAATTAAAATTCATCGGTTTGGGGCAGGTGGGAGGGGAGGAGAGGATGGGTAAATTGATACCTAATGTGTGTGGTGTGTGCTGTCTGGGGGTTGGGCATGCTTGTAGCTCTGACTTGGGTGGTTCAAAGGCCATATATGTAACCAAAGCGTTTGTAGCCCTGTAATATTCTGAAATAAAAATTAAAAAATTAAAAAATGATCTTGGTGTTGAAAGATGCTTCCAATCCAAATATCTGGTCTGTGGAAAAATTGTCTTCCATGAAACCAGTCCCTGGAGCCCAAAAGGTTGGGGACCAGGGCTTCAGAGAATTTGTTTTGTTCTACATCTCCTGAAGAAAGGTATACTTGTAAATAGTATGTGTTTTATTTTTTTATTATTTTATTTTATTATTTTTTTATTTCAGCATATTATGGAGGTACAAATGTTTAGGTTGTGTATATTGCCTTTGCCCCACCTGAGTCAGAGCTTCAAGCGTGTCCATTCCCCAGACAGTGCACACCCATTTGATGTGAATATGCTCATCCCCTCCTCTCCCCTCACATCTGCCCAACACCCGATGAACATTATTATTATATGTGCACTTAAGTGTTAATCAGTTAAAACCAATTTGATGGTGGGTACATGTGTTGCTTGTTTTTCTATTCTTGGGATACTTCACTTAGTAGAATGGGTTCCAGCTCTACCCAGGATAATACAAGAGGTGCTATATCACCTTTGTTTTTTGTGGCTGAGTAGAACTTCATGGTATATATATATATATATATATATATATATATATATATATTACACTTTATTAACCCACTCATGTGTTGATGGGCACTTAGGTTGTTTCCACATCTTTGCAATTGTGAATTGTGCAGCTATAAACATTCTGGTGCAGATGCCTTTTTTATAGAATGCCTTTTGTTCTTTTGGGTAGATGCCCAGTAATGGGATGGAAATACCTAAAAGAGCTACAAGTAGAAATGCTATGTGTTTTAATACTTAAACATTTATTTTTAGACATTTTGAAAATACACTCTACAAAAAATGCAAAATGTAAATTTTTAAGTAATTGTGTTGAACTTATTATACTGTGGGTGATACTAACTGCTTCACCAAATCATATTGTTTTTAAACTCAGATGTTCAAAGTATTTTCCAGATCTTGAAAACTCAGCTTTCCCATCTCATAAATACTTGGGTCAGGATCTCAGTCAGCCTCTAAATTTGTTCTCATCCTAGGTTCACACAATCTCTTGTTTAGGGGAAATTTCATTTCTGAATTACAAAAGTATGTTAATTACGTTCCAGCCATCACAAAGTCATAAGTGAACATGACTCCCCCCCCCCCATGGGTTCCACTTTAAAACACTGTAACATTTCAAGAGAACTTAAAGAAATAAAGAACTACAGGAAATACATAGGCTTTGGGAACTTGTTCCCTTTGAGTTGGAGTGTCCCATTTAAAATGTGATTACTTCGGCTTTTAGAGGGAGGTTCTTTATTTTCCTCTTATTAACCTGATGCACTTTGCAAACTGCCATTTCTGAATGTTCAGAGAGAAAGGTATCAAGAAATCTCATTTTGACATCAGTTCCGATCTATTTCAACACCTTAGTTTTGAAATTTTCATTTTGTTAAAATACAATATAAGTGTATAACTTTAAAACGCAGCATATTACTCAGTTCTTTAAGTATTTTTTTTTCCTAGATCATTTTTCTTCTTTTTAATCTTTGCCCTCTTTTTCTTTCTCAGCTTAACTATTGCCCTCAGAATCTGGATCCTTGTTATTCAAAATATCACCACTGTCACAATGCTCAGGTTGTAATCTGCAGGCACAACTCCACATCGGCCACGATGTGGACATACCCCACGGGGCATGTATGAGGGTTTATACTTTTTTATATATATATAAACCGTCATCAAGTGAGGGTTTATTCTTTTCTTTATTTTTTTACCACAGCTTGTTATTCTGATCAAATTCAGCTTCTATCTTATCACATCGCCTCTGAAGTTTTTTGAGGGCAAATATACTGGTATCACCAGCGTGGCTCCTCCTGGCTTGGCATACTCTAGCTGGCAGAATGAGACATTTGCAGACATTGATTGTGTTGTCAGTTTCTTCATTCAGCGAAAGCTCCTTCCATTACCGCTTCAGCAGCCTCTGCTGCTGCTTATGAAAGTCCCTTGTTGCCTGAGTCTGCCACATTAAATGAAAAGAGCAAACGTTTAGAGTGACTATTGTGCACATCAGAAGAGAGGTGCAGAAAAATACTCAGTTAAACACTTCTCAGGCCCCCACCGCCTGCCCTTTAGCTTCCTTCTCAGCCAGCTTTTCCTTCTAATGTCATTCATTGGCTGGGCAAGTATGATGGACAAACATGCAGTCCAATAAATGTGCCAGCCCAACGGGTTTCCTGGCTCTGCCCACCTTCCTTAACCTGCCAAGGTAGTTGAGGCATCCACCACAGACTGCTTGCATTGCAGGAATCCCAACTTTACTGATGCATAAATTCTTGGCGCCTCCCCCAGATCCCCCCTTAAATTTTAAAGTTAAAAAGAACACTAAGCTGTATTTCCCATTAGCTTCTCTTACACTCACCCAGTCGAATTCACCTTTTGATGTGAGCCAAGAACTTATGATAAAACCTTAACAAAAGACAGACTGGGAGAAAATACACGAATCCACAAACAGAGCATATCTTAGTGTAGTGTGTTCTGAGTGATTTTTATTTCCTGTAAATATTCTATAATGACATGTGTTCCTTTAATGTGGAAAATACGGAGGGGGAAGGTGCTAAATATTTTGGTTAATAATTCTAAGGTGCAAAAAGGATGTTGCATTCCACGTAGAGCTTTTATTCTTCTTCTTCTTCTTTTTTTTTTTTTTTTTTTTTGTGTGTGTGTGTGTGGGGGGGTCACTCTATTGTCCAGGCTGAAGTACACTTGAACTCCTGAGCTCAAGCAATCCTCCGGCCTCAGCCTCTCCAGTAGCTGGGACTACGGGTGTGTGCCACTATGCTGGGCTAATTTTTCTTATTTTTTTGTAGAGACAGGGGTCTCACTATGTTACCCAGGCTGGTCTCCAACTCCTAGACTCGAGGGATCCTCCCACCTTGGCCTCCCAAATTGCTGGGATTACAGGCACGAGCCATTGTGCCTGGCTACATGTAGAAGTTTTAAGGGTTCTACTATCTGTGATGTCTGACAAGCACAGTATATATATCCAACATGGGAACCTATGCAGCTGCGAACCAAGTACATCACATTTATTATAGTCTTCATTTTGGTTCTGGCATATAAATAAATATACCATATCCATTCTTCATGAATGTAAAAAATACCAGAAATAAAACAGAAAATATCTAAAAAATGCAGTGGTATCACTAAAAACAATAAATTGCTTCCTGATGTTATATAAATCATAAACCACCTAGATATCCAAACATATGTGACTGGTTAAATATAATATGTAATGGGTTGTAATATTTTTACATTAATATACATAGGGGAAAACTATTGTTAAGCAGAGATAAAAAGCAAAACAATAAACTATATAGTGTGGTATTTGGGAAGACTATTAGGTAATTTATGCCTATAGACCCAGAAATTCTCAAATCCTGTCTTTTTCCTGCCTCTTTCCTATAAAGTCTTCAAGGAAAATAAATGTGGACCGGGAAATGCCAAACGTGAAATAAGATAGCATTTTATTATTTGCTGTGTTTGTGCCTTTATGCTCAGTGCAAAGCTCTCTGGTAAATTGAGTTTAAGGGGCTTCCTCCTCACACTAGTCTCAAATCAAAATCTCAGGATCTAATTACTGGCTGCATGGTGCAGAAGCCGTGAGAGCCTGAGACCACTATAACAAAAAAAAAAAAAAAAAAAAAAACCGAACCATGGTATTGTGTCACTTCCTTTCAACTCAAGGTGGAGGGTGGGTCCCAGGCATGTCTTATATAAGTGGCTTTTCTGGGTGAGGCACATCTGCCTGCCTTCCCCTCTCCTCTCCAGTTTCCATCCGCTGCTCCCTCCATTCCTTCGATTCTCTGCCCCCCCTCTTCTCCCAATCCTCTCCAACCCATCCCTCTCCTTCTCCCTGGTCCCCATCTTCCCCTCTCCTCCGCATCCTTCCCCTTACCCTCCTTCCACATCCCCCCTTTCCCCTCCTGTTCCGCCTCCCCACCCCTCCCCCTCCCCTCCTCCCACATCCCCCCTTTCTCCTGTTCCTCTTCCCCTCCCTCCTCCTCACCCCTCCCTTTATCCTCCTCCCACATCTCCCCTTTCTCTTCCTATTCCTCTTCCCCTCCCTCCTCCTCACCCTCCCCCCACATCCCCCCTTTCTCCTCCTGCTCCTCTTCCCCTCCCTCCTCCTCCTCACCCCTCCCCTTCCCCTCCTCCCACATCCACCCTTTCCCCTCCTCTGTCTCCTTGTCTTTCTCCTTCCTGTCCCATTTTTCTTCAATAACTTGAATGTGTATCCTCCAGTAGAAGAGCTAAGATGTGGGAAATTTATTAGAATGTTAATAATAGCTATCTTTTGTTAAATTTTCCTTTACCTCATGATTTTCTACCTTTTTTTTTTAACAAGCACCACATATTTTATAATTAGGAGACAATGCTTGATTTTCATAGCATGACACACTTTATTTGACATTTATTTTAGGTTGCAGTAAAATAACATGAAAAACAGTATCAAATGATGTAAAGTGATATTCATTAAAGGCAAAGTAGAACACATTACAAAGAAAATGTGCTATCTTTAGTTTACAATACACGATATAAGATGAGGAAACACTTTTTAAAAATACTATGTCATATTAACACCTCAGTGATAAACAATAACTTCATATTGATTAAATTTATAGACCACTAAGTCACATAAACAAGCTCACAGTCATATCAGATGTAGTTTTGACAGACATTCTTAAATGTAAGCTAATCTTTTTTCAAGCAAATTTCACAATACACTGTTCTAGTTAGTATAAATGCTGTATTTCTATAGCAAAGTAATAAAGGCACAGCTAGTGCAAGCAGATTTAAACTTTTAGTCTTCTGGCTGGAAAAAGAAAAAACATTTGCAATGGTACTTCATAAATTTTGTGGTTTTTTTTCAAGCAAATATTTGTCTCAGTTAACAATTCTGACAGTTTTCACAGCTACAATCTAATAGGAACATAACAAAAGAATTTCACAAAAATCAACTCTGTAGCACCAAACTAACATGCTTTAAATCACCGACAACAGCTTACATATTTTGAATATTACACTACAATAGGCTAGATAGAATAAGCTGAGACACTTTTTAGGACAATTATTTTTTTAAATAGACTACCAAGAAACTATGAAAACACGAGACTGTAAGGAATAATAGCATTCAGGTTATTACACGGCAGGTTTTCTTCTTTTTCTTTTTTCAAGGCTGTATGAACTTGCTTCATTTCTTGAATTTTTAAGATTCTTGAAAAATCTTCCAACATCTTTTTCTTACTTTCGGTATTTCTTGTTTCCATAATCTTTGCCATCTTGACAGCAGGTGCCATTGACTTCACCTGTATAGTAAAAGATAGATTTCAGGACGACATGATCATGCAAAATTTGACCAATTTCAAAGTCCTCATCCAGGATAGCATCTTCTCGTGGTTCCAGCTTTCCGATCTTAGGAATCTCAGGAGGGCTAAAGAAATTAAAGAATGATGCATTAGGGACCACTCTTGGCTGGATTTCAATTTCTCCAGTAGCAGTTGTGCGACTCTGGGTGGTTGTCACAGTAACATCCTTTCCTCTTCTCCAGTCTATCTTGCAGCCTTTGCAATCTTCGATTTCCCATCCCCAAGAGAAGAAGGGATCATTGTGATCTGGTTTCGACTTTATTATATATGTCTTCGTCAGCACCTCATTTCTGAAGTATGGATTGGGTAGAAAATGAAATTCAAAGGTGTAACTAACTGGCTGGCCAGGTTTTGAAAACTTCAGGTTAACATCAGACAGGAACTTCAGAATGGGCTCATCATACTTCTGAATCATAGGCCCGAGCTTGTCAACATTCTTTAAAACAGTCAGCCAATAGTCAGGAATGCCTTTAGGATCTTCTGTTTTTGGCTTTCCCTTCCTAGCTCTCTTAAAATTCTCGCTTTCCTTAAGGCTTTCCTCAGGAACTCTTTTCTGAGCCTCCCTTGCCTTAACCTCTGTTGCTTTAGGCTGTTTATCTTCTACCTTTGCCTGGCGGACTCCATTAGGATCTTCTTTTACTTCAGGAGTCACCTCCATATAATCTTTAGAATCTGCTTTTTCTTCAGCCTTTACCTCAGGAATTTCTTTAGGAATTTCCTTTGCTTCAGCCTTTACCTCAAGAATTTCTTTAGAAACTTCCTTTTCTTCAGCCTTTGCCTCAGGAATTTCTTTAGGAACTTCCTTTTCTTCAGCCTTTGCCTCAGGAATTTCTTTAGGAACTCCCTTTTCTTCAGCTTTTACCTCAGGAATTTTTTTAGGGACTTCCTTTTCTTCAGCTTTTACCGCAGGAGTTTCTTTAGGAACTTCCTTCTCTTCAGCCTTCATCACGTCAGGTTTTTCTTTAGGGTCTTCTTCTTCCTCACCCTCTAAGGGAGGCATTTCACTATAGCTGTCTTCCTCCTCATCCTCCTCATCGTCATCACTGCTGAAATCCTCATCCTCTGAATTCCATTCATATTCTTCTTCTGAAGGCTCATATTCTGCATTGATGATTTGAAATCTTTTATCATACAGAGGCTTATTGAGTTCAGCATATTTTCTTTCAAGATCATGAACTGCCTTTAGGAAGAGGGAGTCTACCTTGTCACATTCATCTTGAATATTTCTGAGCGCCTGCACACGATTTCTAACCGCCTGAGGCAGCCTATCCAGGAAACTGGGACCAGCCGGAGCCTGCCGCGCCCTTCTGGATGGCTCAGGTACGCTCCTCTTTTCATTTAGGCGGCTGCGGCTGCTGTTGCTGCCGCTGCTGCTGCTGCAACTCGGGCTGCTGCTGCTGCAACTAGGGCTGCTGCTGCTGCAACTAGGGCTGCTGCTGCTGCAACTCGGGCTGCTGCTGCAACTCGGGGTGCAGTCAGATTCTGCCCCAGAATGACTAGACGAGCTAGCCATCTCCTCTTCGGCAACGCCCTGGGCGGCAGATTCCAAGACCATTTTAAGATCTGCTTCTGCCATCTTGCAAGCCTGCAAATCTCTTTAAGGTGGTGACTACCGCAGAGACCGCGCGCCCGGAGAAGGGCAGACAATGACTCACGGATGCTTGGGTGGCAGCGACCGAGGTCCGGATTGCGGAGGTGGCAGCGGCGATGGCAGCAGCAGCTCAGGGCAGGGCGGAGGCTGCAGGCGGTCGGCGCTGAGGTGGCTGCAGCGGCGGAGGCCTGGGCGAGAGCGGCAGCAAGAAGGCCTCACCCAGCTTCAGCTGCGGCGTACCCGACGTGCCGCAGCAGAATGGCGCAGTTAGAGTCCCCGAAATCTCTTCTCGTTTTAGATCGCGAGCCCCCTCCCCCTGCAGTCAGACCTCCGGTTAATTTCGTTCCCAGTGTGCCTTTAGTACGCTCCTCATTTGCTGGACAACCTTGATTGATAAGCCTTATGCCCAATGAATGGCCAAACGCAACTGCCCCCTCCCCCTGGCTCCACCCACCTTCCCAGACGCTCCTTGGTGACTGAGGCGCACACCCCCAAAAGGCATTTTTTTCCCCTCAAAATTATGTCTTTATAGTTTTATAATTCAAGAAAAAAACAAACAAACAAACAAACAAAAAAGCGTAGACATGAGGTAAAAATACCAGCCATAGTTTCTAACAAGGGAAGAAGAGGAGTGTCTTCTTTCTCCCATCCGCCCATCCTGAATTCCCGTTCGGTTTGTCACGGGCCTCTTGACAAAAATCCGTTTTTGAAAAAATTGGAAGAAAATGATATAAATGGCGTCATTGGGTAGTGTGACTATGGGTGATTTTAAAATACCGATTTTCTCTATTCTATGAGCATGTATTTTTACACTGGAAAAAAAGGGGGAGTCTTTTATTGGTAGAGGGGGGAGGGGCTAGACAGCAGGCATATTGCATTCCACGTAGCAGATTTAATAAGTGCTGTCTGTGATGTTTGGCAAGCCTGTTTATATCCATCTACAAGGTTTGCGAGCCCATGTTGCCGTGAGTCAGTTACACCATTTTTATTATATTTCTCTTTTTAAACGGGCATATAGTATACCCCAACCTTGCTGCTAACTTGCCACGTAGTACTCAGAAATGCTTGCAACAACCTTGTCGATAAAACAAAGGGGTATTCAAATGTTAGGTAGTATTATTAAAAAGCAGACGGTTTATATTATACTTTTGTGCAGCAGGTTTCAATTCCACAAACAGCAGGATGGGAGGGGGAATTTGTGCTAATGAAAGTGCATCCTCTGTCAGTATATGCGATGTCCTCTGCCACCAATTTCCTTCAATATTGTAAAATTGTAGCATTACTAAGGTATGATTTACAAGTCCAGTAATATGTGAATAAACTTTTGCAAAATGAAGCTTAAAAACAGATATTTGTTATTTTTATTTACAGGAGTCTTTTCTGCTACAGAACAACTCCCTTGGTACAATCAAAAAGACCAGTGTTTACTTTTCATTGAAAGGTAAGGAGCATATTTAGCCCATTTTTATGAATGACAAAAAATACCCATCTGTATTTGAATAAAAATTTACAGGATATATTATTTTAGAGATTTAACTGGACAATATCTTGATATTTTTATGGAAGCAGAAAAATCCACAGAGGTGATTTGGCATAGTAGTATACAGAATAACCTACTTAACCACATTTACAACCTACTTAATCACAATCTCAACCTGGTCATAGAATACAAGTAGTAAGTTGAAGTGTAAAATACGATGAATTATTCATTTCAAATGAGGAAAGATATTAAAGTTAAATTAACCTTTATGCTGCTTTTTTATTATAGGATTTGTGCTTTGTCATTTAGTCAAACATTTTTTTAAAGTTAGGAAACGCTTTTCTATTTCATAAATGAATTTACTTTTATTGTTTGTCTCTTATTGTCAAAGTATATGAGCATTGTAAACATAAAACTCCAATATAGAAAATTCCAGTCATATTAAAAACAGACAATCTTAAAAACCAAATAATAATCATTGTTAGCATTTTGATTCATTTCCTTCCAGAAATTTCCTTGTGCATATATATACCTATTTATGTATAGTGTTTTATCTATGTGATATCATATTATGTTTTGTGATCCGCTTATTTAATTTATCAGCTAATTATGGCTACATTTTCATAGCAAATGATCAGCATCTAATTTTTAAATAAATGTATAGTCCGCAGAAATAATTGCCTTAATTTAACCAGATTCCTGTTGTAGTGCGGCTATTTCTATATCATCTCTCCCCTTACATATACACCTTTTTTCTGTTATAAAATAATAAATTGGTCCTGGATATCTAAAGCATGTATCTCTATGCATTTGTAAAAATTATTCATAAGATAAATTCCTAGAAATGAGGGTTCTGGATATGATCTTTTCATATTATTAAATTATTATTTTATATATATTTCCAACTCTCTCCAGAAAGGTTATCACAATTTATAGTCCCACCAATAGTGCATAAGAGTTCATTTATTTCATCATTCAACTAAATTTATATTTTCATGCCTGTCATGTACCAGGCACATGTAGTAGAGAATGGTGGCACAATGGTGAATAAAACTTACTGAGTATGTATCCTTTTATTGAATAATTTTAATCAAAACATGTACTATAGAAATGATTCAAATCAATGAGGTTATACTGTAAATATTGTACTGCAATTTCTTTTTTTATTTAAAATGATGGACATCTTTTTTTAATGAATGTTCTTATGTTTTTAAGGCATGTTTAATGGTTTCATATACATGTTGAACTTTGTACCATCAGGTATGGTATTTTGGAGGCAGCGATGAGTTAGGGATCCAGATTTCTTTAAAATTTATTTTTATTAGCTAGCTAATTCTCCTAGTACCATTTATTTGATGGTGTTTCTGTCCATACATATTTGAAATGCTACCTTTATCACATTAACTAAATTGCTTCAGTCTGTTTCTATATTCTTTTTTTGTGATCCATTGGCCAGCCAGACTTTTTTCTGCAAACAACTAATGAGGCAGTTTTAAAATAGCTATATTTTTTGAGAATGATATATGTTCACTGAAAAAGGCAGACAATACATTGAAATACAAAGAAGAAATTAAAAGTAACCCAAAATATATGCAGAGATAATCACTATTTGCATTTTTAATGAACATCTCCAAATTAATATGTATTTTTATTTCTTAGATTAGTGGTAAGATGGAATGCTTTTTATGTTTATTGTTCATCTGAGAATTGTCTATTTATGTCTTTGGCTTGTTTTCCACTGAATTAAGAAAGAAGTTAATAGGTGATAAAATCCTAAAGGTAAAATGATTTGGGCCTTGCTTTAAGGTAACTGTAAATTCTTTAGAAAATACTTCTGTCTCAAATCATAACATTGAGCAAATGTAACTCAATTATGGCTTTCATTCTAATATTATCTACTTAAAGGGTTTTTTGGATGTTTTTCAATGATTAATAAATACTTAATCACTCACTCTGATACTGGAAAAGTTTGGAATGGAACATAGAGAAGAAAAAGAGAAAGAAAGCTTATAAAATGTTATATAAAATAATATGTTAATCAACTATTTTGATTTTCGATTTGGATGTATTTTTCCCTAGCCATATTATTAAAATGGCTGAAAGTAGGTGACTTTTTCCCATCACAAATACTCTACTTTCGTTGTGTATGCACTGCCATAGGTAATTTTAATACCCTTTTGTTTTTTGTCTATTAATTTTCCCTGAAAGAAAATAAGTTTTTCTTCATATAATCAATTTAATTTATGTTTTCTATCATATATGTTTTCTACTGTGAATATATTTATAAGTATTAGCTCTAGCATAGTATATGCTTACTTTTCTTCCTAAGGTTATATATAAATTATTTGCATAGTGATATGTTCTCTCTTCCATTATTTTCTGATATTTTCAGGGACTAAATGTTCAAACTTCTACATGAGAGGCATAACCCAAAGTCTGTTAATATGCTCAAAAGAATATAGCTCTGTTTATACCTTTCCCAGTATGAACATATACACAATCCCTTCCACCAATAACTTCTGCCACAGAAACATACATATGAAGGACACAATAACAAGTGTGGCACCATTATCTCTTGTTGTAGATATCTAAGAAGACCAGCATTCCAAGTTCATTTAATCCTCCTCCTTTTTGTCATTCTATCTACACAAGTTTTATCTGAATACATGTTAATTCTTTTTTAAAAACAATTTTACTGAAATATAATAGACACAATAACTGCATCAAAATATACAATTTTATAAGTTTTGATAAATGTATATACCTGTGAAAGTATCACTGCAGTCAAGATAATGAAAATTTTTGTGACCCTCAAATGTTTCCTCATGCTTCTCTGAATCCCACCCCCCTTGTCCCCACACAATCACTGATCTGTTTTTGTTCCTATAGATTCATTTGTGTTTTCTAAAATTTTATATAAATGACAACATGCAGTATGCCCCTCTTTTTACCTGTTTCCTTTCACTAGCATAGTTATTTTGAGATTTATCCATGCGGTGTGTATCAGGAATATTTTTCCTATTTATTGCTGACTAGTTATTCATTACTCAGAAATATAATAGTTTATTAATGAGCATTTATGTTGTTTTGAGTTCTGGGGTACTACAAATAAAGCTATTATGATCATTTGTATACAAGTCTTTGTATGGACATATGTTTTCATTTCTTTTAGAAAAATACCTAGGAGTGGAATGGCTGGATCACATGGTAGGTGTATGTTTAACTTTTAAAGAAATTATCTGTTTCCCAAAGTGGTTGTTCTACATTTTCATGAGCAGTGCCAACACTTGGTATGGTCAGTGTTTTTAAATTTAGCCAGTCTAATAGGTATGTAGTAGTATCTCATTGTGGTTTTAAATACATTTCCCTAATGACGAATGATGAACATCTTTTGAAGTGCTGATTTGCCATACACGTAGTGACTATTGATATTTTGCCCATTTTTTAAAAATGGGATTGTTAGTTGTTTTACTATTAAGTTTTGAGAGTTCTATATATACTCTAGATACAAATCCTTTATAAGATGTAACCTATGCAAATATTTTCTCCCTGAATTTTCTTTGCATTTTCTTAACATTGCCTTTTGCTATTTTCAAAGAACAGAAGTTTGTATTTTTTTAATTAATATATAATAGTTGTGTAAATTTTGGGGGCACATGTGATATTTTTTTGATACATGCATACAATGTGTAATATCAAATCAGGGTAACTGGGTTAAGAAGTTTGTGATTTTTATGAAGTCCAGTTTATCTTTTTTTTTTTTCTTCTATGGACCATGCTTTTGGTGTCATTGCTAAGAAATCTTTGCCTAACCCAAGATCACAAAGATTGTCTTCTGTTTTTTTTTTTTTTTCTAGAAGTTTTGTACTTCTAGGTTTCATAGTTAGGTCAGATACATTTTTGCAAAAGGTATAAGTTATGGATTGAAGCTTTTCTTTTTTAAGCATATGGATATTATTCCAGTACTAGTTGTTGAACAGACTGTCCTTTCTCCACAGAATTACCTTTGCACATTTGTCAAAAATTAGTTGTCCGCATATGTGTGGCCCTATTTTGGACTATCTATTCTGTTCCATTGTATACTGATTTTAGTCACCTAATTGGTAGCTATGCATTTGTTAAATATATTTGGGAGGGAATGAGAACCAAATTGTGGGTTAACAGAATTGTATTACAGTAGAGACAGTTACAGCAGCTGGATCTTCTTCCTCGACCTTTCATTTCTGCTCCCAAATATCTAAGAGAAAGAGATAACAGCATTAAAAAAATAAGAAAACCAGTAATGAAACAAGAAACATAAATGTTTTTCTATTCTGTGGAGTTGCTTTTGTGTAGCTTTCTACAGCTTAGCCACTTGAGTGGTAGTTAGCATTATTCAGGGACACAAATAATGCCTTTGTTTTTCTCACATCTGATAAGAGAGATCTGTTTACTAAAATGGAATAGAAAGTATTTTCAAGCTGTTAATAAATTATGGTTCAAAATGGAATAGTAATAAAACATTGGTTATTATTTCACATTATTTTCAAAGTATAAAATACTTCATTTCATACTCATTCTTATAATAAGGAAATACCCAAATGAATAAAATACATTATGTTGCTATAGCTTTTGATTTTTAAAGAAAATATTTGTGAATTACATTTCTGACACTATAGCCTTAACTACATGGGCTTTAAAAGAGAAGTTACAGTTAATGCAATGGCAGATAAGGAAAATCAGTGACTAATCTGGATATTTGATGTAATGCTAGTTTTTAAGATTTTTAATTAACAAGTAATATATATATATTTATGTCATATAACATTATGTCTTGATTTACTTATACATTATTCAATGGCTAAATCAAGCTTTTTAACATATGAATTACCTCACATACTTATTTTTTGTGGTAAGAACACTTAAAATCTACTCTCGTAGCAATTTTCAAGTATACAATATATTGTTATTAACCATACTCACCATGATATGCAATAGATCTCTTGAACTTATTCTTCCTGTCTAACTGACCAACATCTCCCCAATCCTCCCACTCTCCATCCTCTGGTAACAACCATTTTACTCCCTGTTTCTATGAGTTCAACTTTTTTGTATTCCACATATAAGTAAGATTATGTGGTATTTGTCTTTCTGTGCCTAGCTTATTTCACTTAGCATAACATCCTGCAGGTTCATTCATGTTGCTGCGAATTACAGGATTTCATTCCTTTTAAAGGCTGAATAGTATTCCATTGTATATATGCTATATTTTCTTTATCCATGCATCCATTGATGAACACTTAAGTTGATTCCATTTCTTGGCTATTATGAATAATGCTGCAATGAACAGAGTTTAGTTATCTCTTCAACACGTTAATTTTATATTCTTTGGATATATACCCAGAAGTGGGGTTACTGGATCATATGATAGTTCTATTTTTAATTTTTTGAGAAACTGCCATACTGTTTTTCATAAAGGGTATCTATGCTAATTTATATTCTCAAAAACAGTGTACAAGGGTTCCCTTTTCTCTACATCCTCATCAGCACTTGTTATCTTTCATGTTTTTGATAATGGCCATTCTAACTAGTTTTAAATGATATCTCATTGTGGTTTTAATTTTCATTTCCCTTATGATTAGTGATGCTGACCATTGTCTCATATACTTGTTGGCCGTTTGTGTGTCTTCTTTTGAAAAATGTCAATTTGGATCCTTTACCCATCTTTTAAATCAGGTTATTTTTACTTATTGAATTGTTTGAGTTCCTTATATATTTTAGATATGAACTTCTTATCAGATGTATGGTTTGCAAATATATTCTCCCATTTCATAGATTGCCTTTTCACTTTACTGATTGTTTCCTTTGCTGTGCAGAAGCTTTTTAGTTTAATGTAATGCCATTCTCTATTTTTTTGTTGTTGCTAATGCTAGTTTAAAACTTAAAAATAGCATACATTTTTCAAAACTGTAAAATCACATCACAGAGGAATACTTTTACAAGGGTAATCAAGAATCTTTTGCCTACAGTGCTCATCTGAAATATTTCCTCACTAAAATTTAAATAAAGTAAACCTTTTTTATTGTAAGTTTGGAAGTATTTTATTTAATTGTACTTAAAAGGGAGGAAAATTCAAAGGATTTGAATATTGAACAATGTTCATGTATATATTACTACAATAGATATTTCCAAATTTTGTAATTTATTTGGACAAGGTATATCATATTTTCTGCCAATTTTCATTTAGAATAGCCAAATGTATTTCATTAACTTCATCATATGCCTCCTCTGAAGAAAAATTAGTCTTATAGTACTATAAATGTTTCTTCTGGTGGGAACAAATACATATTCCACAGCTCTACAGAGGTGATGGTCATTTTTGTACCATTGACATATACACAATTCACAAATCCTTAAGAATTAAAAAGAAGATAATCTCAATAATAATTGTCTCAACATTTGATTTCCTTAATGAGCCACTGTAACATAATTTATTTTAGTACAGGCTCTGGGGTCAGAATTCCTGGGTTTGAATCCTGGGTTTTCCCCTTACTAGCTCTATTAGATATTGGGCAGTTTATTTCACTTTTTTGCCTCTCTTGCCTTTCTCTAATATGGGGCTAATTATGGCACATAAAATGCAGAATCAATATGTTTGCTATTTTCGTATCATTTATTTATCAAGATTATGTATAAAGAAATCTTTCTTATTACATAGCCTCAAGCTACTCATAGCATTTCCTTCTGCCTGTGCTATGACTTCTGTTTTGAAAGCAGCATAGGGATTTACAAATAGAAATTTTCCAACTCTAATTTGCATGAGGATGGAAATTTCATGGATGTTGGCAACTCCTTGATATTAATAATAATATTAGGTCCTGCTGGTTCTGAGGTCAAATAGTGACCCATCCTGCTTGGCATAATCTGCCTACAGAATGTCTCCTTTTACTTCAAAGAAAAAAAAAAACAAAACATACATTTTAAAATAAAATATCATCCCAGGGATTGGTTTTAATTTTATATCATATACAATCCTTTTCTTCATCAAGAATTTTTAAACTTCCTGGCAGTCCTAAATTATACAATCTTTATTATCTAAACCTCAAACTCATTGTATTTCATGTTTATTTTTGATCTCGTTTATTTTTTATTCCATTTTAGGGTGAAAAGTATAAAACTTGTATACAGTTAACTACCTATATCTTAAAATATAATAACTAAATTCCTTAATGACTTCTGGTTTTGACAGTCATAACTTTTTTTAACTTTTTATGTATGGATTATGTTTAAAGTACTATGCATTTTAAGTACCCACCTTATAATTTTAGATTTCATTTTTCTTTTTCTCTATTGCTTAAAGTAATGGTCTCAACCCTCACAGCTGTGTGAGAATCTTGTTCTTGTTAGAGGTAGAAGGGATTTGAGAGATCATCTAGTCAAATCTCCTTGTACACACTGAGGAAAGTGAGGCTTTTCTTGTTGATAAACATTCTAAGTGTTTCCAGATATTCATCACTGCAAACAAATCTGTAGTTAACACACTTTTACATTTATTATTTTGTATTCAAAAATAATTTTCAGGATGTTAAGGATTTTGGTTTAGGGCCTGATTAAGGAATAAATGAAGATTGTTCAGGTCCTCTAATAATGGATTATTATTCTAAGCATTATGTAGTTAAGTGTTTATAGCTGTCACCAAATAATCATAACTATTTTTATTTGTTACTTTCAATGTAGCACTGTACCACATGCTTTGTTTTTATGGTTTTACTTTAATTAACCCAATGAAGAGTTCATTATCATCCTTAAACCATCCTTATATGATATTATCATATCATCCTTAGTATCCTCATTGGGGATACTAAGTGAATAACTTGATCAAAGTCACATAGTTTATAATTAGAAGAGCTCAAATGTGAAACCAGATGAGCTGACTCCAGATGTTCATTTCTTAACTGTACCAAATGAACAAAGTGAATGAACTTCTGGATAGAGGTTCTGGAACTGGAGTTAAGTTATACCCATGGCCACCCTTCCATTCCTCTGATAACAGTAACATTATCATAGTGTCAACAGCTTTAGGGGCACAAGTCCTCAAGTTCCTCTGCCTTACACAAGAGTCTTATCTTGAACTGACAAGGTATACTAGAACAAATTCATTTAATGAAGAAGATGGTTTCATTAATTCTAATATGCTTAATGACTTTATTTGGTTAGCATACAAACACTAGGAGGTCATAGCTTAAAGTAAATTCCAGTGTATTTAATTTATAATTAAATGAAAAAATCTTAGGAATGTTTCCATTTAAATATCCCTGGCAGCAGAAGAACCTGTACTTTGAGGGACCTGAAGGTATGACATGAAGCTACTGATTGAAAGCATGAAACTCCCTTGAAATCTATACATTTTAACTATATAATTCTTTTGATTATTTGAATTATATTCTATAATTTATTGATATTAATTTTTATATAGGGTCATATTTCCTATACCTGAGTAAAATTGCTACCCAGGAAGATTCACTGTGATTATCCCTATTCCTGTGAGTTTCAAGTCAGGGTCAGATTGCCTGTATGATCCTGGATAGGTTACACATCTCTGGCGTCAGATTGCCTGTATGACCCTGGATCAGTTACACATCTTTAAACCTCAGTTTCCTCATCTATAAAAAAATTTGTCTATCCCATATGGTTGTTATATAAGAATCAATGTGATAATCTATGTAAATTACTTATCAGGTATATATATATATATATATATATATATATATATATATATATATATAAAGGCTCAATAAATGTTGTCAATTATTATTATTATTATGTCACTCACACGGTCACATAGAGATTCCTATCCCAGTTAAGTAAGCATGGTCCAGCTCAAGGCTAATGAATTTAATTAGCTTGAGTTGTTGGCTTTTACATTGTACTATCCCTTTCAACTTAGAAAATAAGTTGAATTTGCCTTGTGATGCAAAGCCACATTTTGTTATTAAGATCATCTTAATATCCGTGATTTAGTTATTCTCTACTCTGGCAGATTTTTCTGTTATATGCTTAGCATGTAGTAAAGGTCAGTGCTTCAGAAAAATCTATTAATAGTATTAATATTTCTAAGGTAAAGATAGCTAACAATTCACTGTTCTTTAATTCAGCAATGAAAAAAAATGGGAAAGAGAGGCAACTACATCATCACTGACTACAAATGAATAAACAAGATGTCTGTAAACTAATTTTTGCTTTTAGTTATCATCAAAAAATTGCTTAATAAAGAGAACAAAACAAGAAATAGAGCCATAAGTTCTCTAGATCTATTACTTTGATTTAGTGACCCTCTTAAATCAGATGTAAACAAAATTTCGAAATTATAATACTGAGCATGTTTGTCTTCTCTTATAACCAATGTTTATCTAAGAGTAAGCATTCTGTTTAGCAGTAACAAGATATACTAATTAATATTGTCTTATTATCTGATATCATAACAATGTGTCTAGCCTTCTCTGTAAGAAAGATTAAATATGGCATAAAGAGATAATTGTATAAATGATTAGACTAGTTGAGTAATCTGCTTGTTGCAGGCTCTAAGGTGCTTCCTAGTTTCTTATATATGCTGTATATAGTTCTTTGAAAAATCTTCCTGAAAACACTTATTATATTCCAAACTTTTAGTGATACTCCACTGTCTGGAATCAGACCTATGTATAAGTACAAGCTGTTTCTTTTATCCTCTGTGAACTTGGGAAAATTTATCACTTCCCTATGCCTTAGTTTCCCGATCTATAAAATGAAGATAATAGAGCCCTGGTGACTTTTAGAGCTACCTCATAGAGCCCTGGCGACTTTTCAATGATATAATACATGTGGAACTCTTATAACATAGTGAGTGTTCAGTCAATCCTTACTAAACTTACCTTCTCCAGGGAATGCTTACCCAATGGAACATAGTTCTTTAACTCTTTGTTTCCCTAAGGGCTTATTTACTCAGGCTACATTACATTTTTGTATGCTTTATGATAAACATTATTACAGAGCCATGTAGGTCATTTCTTATGTGTACACACACATGTTCTTTTCCTATACTTCCCTAGGACTGGGATCAAACTATTTTCTTGTGTATAATCTTCTATCCTTGCACAGAATATTGCTCTGCACAAGAATGTTCTTTGTACTTTACTAATTAATTTCTTGAACAAATGAACTGGCTTCCTGACAGCAGGACCACTTTTTACTTGCTACTAAAATAAAAAAACATTTTTACCCTTTAATTATCTCCCAATTTTATTTACCAATTGACCCTAATTGTGTCAAATTTACTCATGCATAACTACTACACAACAAATCATATTAGTTTACTAAATTTTCAGATTTTAAAGAATTGGTGTTTTAGCAAACAACTTTTAAATGGGAATACCTCATATATTATTAATAGCTAAGAAGCCATACAGAGTCTTTAGAAGAAAAATTCTAGAATCTAATGAGGATCCACATTTAATATTACATTAAAATGTCTATTTACTTAACCCTTCTGTTTCATTAGTATTTTTTTCTAAAGGATAAGATTTATACAGAATAATGATCTGAAAACCATTTTATATGTAATAGGTATTTAAAGGAAAAAATATATAAAAATACCAGGCCTTCTCATTTTAATAAATTATAGTCTGGATATCTCATAAAAATGGCTACTCTGAGGACCAGATTACCTTTTTTTATCATTAGAATCTGTTGTTTGAATTAAGCATCATATACATGCCACATTGAATTTTCCTGTCTCATGGACTATTAAAAATAACTTTCCCCAATTTTTTTATTTGTTAAAAAATAATTTCCTTGGGAATTCACATTTTTTTCTACATTTTTGTACATCTAACTACAATATTAGTTATCAAGGTATATAAATGGTTGGGAAAGTGCTAGAAACCAGAGCTTAAGAATACATCTGCCTTGGTAAAATAAACAGAACTTGTTTTCAATATATACAACAGATATCCATAACAGAGTGTTGTCAAATTAAAAATGCAAGTTGTGAAGCAATATCTTCTGTATGATTCCATTTATATAAAAACTATAGATGTATATATTGTATGTTCATGTGTGTTTGTGTTCATATACATAGAAAAATGTCTGACAGTATATACATCAAAGTAATGTAATTAGATTGAAGGAAAAGCTTTAACTTTTTATTTTCTATTCTGGAGCATTTCTTTAACTTTTTAAAACAATGACCATGTATTATTTTTATAATTAAAAAAAGAAAAATTTAAGATAATAATGAATAACGTTGTTTGAACAAAATTTGGGTTATTTGGTCAAAGTTTATTTAGAGAGTTGAAATGGTGTCTCAATTACCACTTTTGCAAAGTAGAAACTTTCACTTGAATATTATCCCACACTGGGGCCAGGCAAATTGTACCGTCTGTCAGCGAGTCCATGTTTTATTCTAATTGGTATTTGAAGCCTTTATACATAGTTGTTCTTTCCCAAACGTGGTATTTTGTTGGAATGACTACAAAGTTATCAGAGGCAGCACTATCATCCTTCTCTCCAATATCATAATTTAAGTACTGTAACATTTCTTTCATTCGAATTGTTTCCTTCCCTGTGATTTTGAAACTCACATCCTTTTTCCTATTAAATTGTACAGCTATTTTTAATGTAGAAAATGATTCTTGCTTTTAGAGCCTTTTGTTGCCTGGAAAATGAGATCATAAATGGGCCAACTATTCTTCTGAAAAGTTTATTTTTACCCTTGCAAGAAAAAACTTGAGCCCATTCTTACAAATATCTATGTGAATTTTGTGATAGCCTTTTTTACCTGTGGTTTTGTGGTAATGTGAAAAAAATTTCAAGCCATAAAATGTTGGTTGATCATAAAATCACTAGGCAAATTGTACTTTTTCTGCAAATGATGTGCACCTAATTTAGCTGCAAATGATATATGCTTCCTTATAAGTTGATATAATAATGCTTATTAAGAGATTCTGCTTAATTCAGTAAGACTTACACTTACTGGACTGAAATTTGAAATCGCTGGTTCAAAGTCATTATAAAATAGTAAAAATAAATAAATAATAATGGGATGTACATTTTGGAGAGATAGCCATGACAACTGATATAAGTATTCTAGTGACTGTTCCCTTCTACATTCTCTTACATTCTGTCATTTCACTATTCTAACTCCTGTTATTTCCCATCTAGATTATTTACTCCATCTTCTTCGTTTATCTCTCTACATCAAGCTCACTTGCTTCCCTTCCAATATGCATGCTGCTGTGAAATTAGCCTTCCTAAAATGCCACTTTCATCATGACATGCCCTACTCAAAACTCTGTAGTGACTTCACATTGAAAGGCAGCATGGTGTAGGGAAAAGAACACTAGTTTTGAAGATTTAAACTAGAGTTTAAATCTTTGCCTGCCACTTAGGCCTATCTCTAATAAGTAATTTTACACAACTTAGATTTCAGAGTCAAATATACCCACATTTGCCACTTCCTAGCTGTGTGGCCTTGGGAATTTACTTTATCTCACTAGTCCACATTCTTCTTATCAGTGAAATGTGGAAAATAATAAATAATATGTCAATTAGGACCTTTTAGTTATAAGCAGCGGAAATAGATTCTGGTTAATTTACATAAAATTTAATGCGTTGGAAAAATATCAGGATCTCACAGAATCTATGGGAGGCTAAGTGAGTCAGGCCTGGAAATAGGCAAAAACTGATGTAGCTCTAGAGACCAAAGAAACAGGAAACATAACCAGAACAGTCTAAACATGATGTCAAGGCTGTGATAAACTGGAACTTCGGTAATTTTCTATCTAATTGCTTACCACTTGGCTACAGGAGGGTAAGGCCTCTGGTGTTTGTCCTACTGGGTCATTTTCAAGAGAAAATAAGAGTGCCATGAGAGAGAGGAAATGGATGCCCAATATCCAATACACAACAGATGCCCACTATGCATGTGAATCACCAGGTTACATAATAGGTAGTCAGTAAATGGCTATTTTAACAAGTCTAGACTCTTAATCAGGCATTCATGGCCATCCATTTTCTGGCTCAGTCTACTTTTTCAAGCTTAACTTTCTCCCCAATCCTTTGTATAAACCCTGAATTTTTATGTCTTCTCTCATTCAGTCCATTTTACCTGTCTAAAATGCTCTCAACCTCTCTCACTTTTTTTACAAAAAATGTGATTGACACATAATAGTTGTACATATTTATGGGGTACAATGTGATGTTTTGGTACATGTATACATTGTGTAATGATCAAACCAGGGAATTAGCATATCCATCACCTTAAACATTTGTCATTTCTTTGCAGTGAGAATATTCAATAACCTATCTTCCAGATGACTCTAGTCATCCAAGCAGAATTTGTTCCTCCTATTTAACCATGACGAATCAATTTTGGTCAGTTTTACCATTGACCAATCTCTCCTTATCCCCATCCTTCTCCCTACCCTCCCCATCTCTAGTAACCACTATTCTACTCTCTAATGCTATGAAAACAACTTTTTAGATTATAGATATGACACATATGAGTGAGAGCATGTGGTATCTGTCTGTCTTTGGCTTATTTCACTTAATGTAATGCCCTCTATGTTCATCCATGTTGCTGCAAATGACAGGATTTCATTTTTTTTATGGCTAAATAGGATTCCAGTGTGTGTATACACCATATTTTCTTTATCCATTTATCCACTGATGGACAATTAGGTTGATTCCATATCTTGGCTATCGTGAATAGTGCTATAATAAACATAGGAGTGCAGATATCATATCAACATACTGACTTCATATCCCTTGGATATATACCCAGTAATAGGATTGCTGGATCATATGGTATTAATAGTTCTATTTTTAATTTTTGAGGAACTTCTAAACTGTTTTTTTAAAATAGCTGTACTAATTTACATTCCCACCAACAGTGTGTAAGGGTTGCTTTCTCCCCACATATCTCACTTTTTAATATTCAACTTATCTCTTCTAAGGCTCATCTTAGCTTTCCTTTTTCTGATCCTGAAAACACTAATTTTGTTTCCTCATTTTCTCTTAATCATGGATTCCTTTTTGATAACATTTTTGATGGTAGTCTTGTATTGTTGTCTCACCATTCATGTACCTTACTTCTTCCAGATACATTATAAAGTCCTTGAGAGATCATATATCATTTATTTATTTGTTTTCTTAATGGCACTTAACCAAGTGTTATGCACATAATAGGTGCTCATAAACTTGCAGTAAATGAATGCAAAAATGTGAATTATTTGTTAAAATCAACACTAATTTAATGATCACCTACTGTCTACTCAGCATTGTAGTAGCTGCTTTGAGGGTATAGAAAAATCAAACAACCTTGAAAGTTGCCTTAGGAGTATCTCACAACATAATTTAGATAAAAGCATGAAGCATCCCTGGAGCAATTATATAAATAAGTAAAAAGTAGCATGTGAAAATTATATATATCAGTGCTAGTCACATAAAAAGATGTAAAATGCAGGACTTAATTAGATATATATGAAGTACAAGCAGATTGATTTGTCTGGGATAAAGGGTTTAACTTGGAAAATGTTGAGATGGTATTGGAGAACATAAGGGTTGGAGAAGACTTTGAAAAAGAATGTTATAAATTTAGATTTAATATAATAGGTAGCAGTAATCATTTTTAAATTTTTAGAAATATTTTGGTAACAGCAATAGTTTGATTAAATAAAACAAAATCCATCTACGTAAAGGAACACTAAACTACTATCAACAGTGATAAATATTTATTGACTTAGAAAAATAGTCATAGTATTCAGTCCTTTAAGTAGGTTACCAAATATTATGTATATGACCTTATTTTTTAAATAAAGAGTATAAATCTGCATAAATATATCTGGAAGTAGGGCCAAGCATGATAGTCTACCCCTATAATCCCAGCACTTTGGGAGGCTAAAGTGGAAGGATTGCATAAAGCCAGAAGTTTGAGACCAGCCTGGGCAACATAGTGAGACCCTTTCTCTACAAAAAATTAGAAAAATTAGCGTGGCATGGTGGCACATGCCAGTAGTCCTAGCTACTCAGTAGGCTACAGCAGGAGGATTGCTTGAGCCCAAGAGTTCTAGCCTGCAGTGAGGTATGGTAGTGCCACTGCACTCCAGTCTGAGTGACACAGCAAATCCCTGTCTCTAAAAAAAAAACTAAAAAAATAAAAAAGCTTTATTGAAATATAATTACATACTATAAAATTCACTTATTACTAGTGTATAATTCAATGATTTTAGTAAACTTATAGATTTGTAGAAGCATTACTACATTAAGTTTTAGAATTTTTTTCATCTCAAACTGTTCTCTGAGGGCTCTTAGCAGTTAGTTAATTCTTGCACCCACGTCCAGGCTTAAGCAAACACTCTTGTTTTCTGTCTTTATAAATTTACTTCTTCTATGCTTTTCATATAAATGGAATCATACAATATGTGGCCCATTGTGCCTGGCTTCTTTGAGCATAAAGTTTTTGAGTTTTTTATTCCTCCTAGGAATATATCCATGCGAAATGAAACATATGTCCACACAAAGACATGTAAATATTTATTGTGGCATTGCTAATAATAGTGAAAAGTGGAAACAATCCAAATGTCCATTACCTGGTAAATGGATGAACAAAATATGATATAGTCATACAATGGAACTATTAATCCTTCAAAATGAATAAACTATTGATGCATTCTATAAATGGATGAACCTCAAAAACTTTATGTTCTCAGTGAAAAGAGCCAGGCATAATGGGCCACATATTGTATTATTCCATTTATATGGAAAATACAGAAGAGACAAATTCATAAAGATGGAAAACAAGAATATTTGCTTAAACCTGGATGTGGGAAGAAGTATTAATCTTTCAATCAATTTGAGAATAATTGCCATCCTGACAATATTGAATCTTCCAACTCAAGAACATGAAGTATCTCTTCATTTATTTACATACATATTTTTTAAATTTTTCTCAGCAGTGCTTTGTGGTTTTCAGTGAAGTCCTGGCAGAAACTCTGATCCAAATGAGCTGGGGGCGGGATGTATGGGAACAGCTCTCATAGTGGGCTACATATACCCACTGTTCTTATCCCAAGGTCAGCAATTTTTCAAGCATAAATGTTTTTCAAATGGATGTTTGTTTTTGCTCAATTTCCACAGTGCTGAGATGGTTCCTTTTGCTAAGTCTGTCCAGGTTTGTACAGGTTGAGTATCACTCGTCTGAATTACTTGCAATGAGAAGTGTTTTGGATTTCAGATTTTTTCAAATTTTGGAATATTTGCATTATACTTACTGGTGCAACAGCTCTAATCCAAATATCTGAAATCCAAAATGCTCTAGTGAGCATTTTGTATAAGTGTCATTTTGGCACTCAAAAAGTTTCAGGTTTGGGAGCATTTTGGATTTCTGATTTTCAGATTAGGGATATTCAACCTGTAGTGCTTTTGGGGAAAGGATTTCCTGATTTCTCACCCATAAATGAAAGTTCTATCATCTGTGTATTTTTATGATAATTTATGTTCCATTTGCTTCTGACTTCAAAAGATCAGTGACAATATGTAGTGAGTATGCCAATTCAGTCAAAAAAAATGTTGAATTACCACTTGTCTTATAAAGACAAAACATTTAGATTACTGAATAGGTCTTTTGTTTTTGCTTTGAATCGATTATATACTTAAGAGTTGTGATGAAATTGCTACTAAAATTGGCTATATAATTTAATTTGAATAAATAACCATATATATCTCATACTTCTTATGTGTTTGAAAGCATGGGAAATAATAGATGAGTAGATCATTATTGCTGCCGTAAAGGTACTAGTTATATGCTGTCATGGAATCCTATACATTTTCTTTATGGCACTATTACAGTTTTAATTATGTAGTTATTTGTGGATTCTTTATTTAATATAAGCATCCATAAAATCTATGCAATTAGGGACCATGATTGTATTGTTAATTTCTATGTCACCAGCATTTCCTAGCACAGTGCTGGGAACATAATAGACACTCAGTAAATATTCTACAAATGAATGAGTGAACAACATGCCATGGAAATATAGAATAGAAATAAATTGTGTACTATTAGGTAGATCTGGAAACTCTGGGATTAAATGAAAGCTTTCCAGCTCAACTAAACAACATGCTTGTTCAAAGTCAAAGAATTAGAAAAGATTTCAATATTTAGGGAGTGCTAGGGTATTTTTTGTGGCTGTAGCAAAGAGGTCAAAGTGATAGACTCAGGAAGAGAAGAGAATAAGGGGAAGAAAGTTACAGGGAGATGAGTTTGGAGAAGGAAGTTGAGGCCAGGGTCTTTCTGCCAAACTAATGAATTGGAATTTAATTAAATAAACATTAGGGGCTGATCAAATCAGCCTTTTTTTAAGGTAGGGAACTTGAGTTGGCAGTGTCAAAGATGGAATGGACAGAGAGAAAAGAGTAAAGAATAATATGCATGCAAGCTCGGCATACCCAGTGTACAGCATTTGCATGGCAGTCTGTATTATTTATAAAACCCTCCTAAAAGCTTATCAATGAGAGAAAAGAAAGTTTGTGTGTGTGTGTGGGGGGTGATGTTATTTAGATATTATTCCTTAATTTCAAAACATGCTTTCAAATTTTTGTTAAATGGAGTCATGGTTCTCTCTTTATGTGCCTATGGTATTATGACATGACAATTCTTAATATTAACAATTCTAATAATATGAAATTATATTACATCAGTATGATACATTTAAATTTCTGAAGTGTGTTCACATAGAGTTCACATATAGTACCATATAACAAATAGTACCATATAACAAATAGTACCATATTGGGTTTTTACAAAAAGTCATAAAATACAGATTGCTTTTCTCATTTTATCAATGTGAAGACTAGAGTAATAGAGGCTAAAAGACCAGCATATAGTTGGACAGCTAGTATATGTGAGATGTAATATTAGAACCCTTTTTAAAAAAATTTTCAAAATATTAAGGGGGTACAAATGTTTTTGTTATATGGATACCTTTTATAATGCTTAAGTTGGGGATTTTAGTGAGCCCATCACCCAAATAGTGTTCATTTTATCTGATAGGTAGGTTTTTACCCCTCCTTTTCTCCCCTCTCCCCCCTTCTTGATTCCCTATGACATTTACATCCCTTTGTGCCGATGTGTGCCCATCAATTAGCTCTCAGTTATTAGAGACTATATGTGGTGTTTGTTTTTCCATTCCTGAGATATATTACTTAGGATCATGTTCTCCAGTTCCATCCAAGTTGCTGCAAATGGCATTACTTCATTCCTTTTTATGGCTGAGTAGTACTCCAATATATATGTGTGTGTGTGTGTGTGTGTGTGTGTGTGTGTGTGTGTGTGTGTATTCCCCCATATTTCCTCAATCCACAAATGAATTGATGGGCACTTAGGTTGATTCCACATCTTTGCAACTGTGAATTTTGAGACAGTAAACATTTGAGTACAGCTGTCTTTTTGATAAAATGACTTCTTTTCCTTTGGGTAGATACCCAGAGGTGGGATTGCTGGATAGAATGGTAGGTCTACTTTTCGTTCTTTGAGAAACCTCCATACCATTTTCCATAGAGCTGGTACTGTTTTGCAGTCCCACCAAGAGTGTATAAGCATTCCTTTCTGTCCACATCCACACCAGCATCTATCATTTTTTGACTTTTTAATAATGGTCATTCTGACAGGGGTAAGGTGATATCTCATTGTGGTTTTGATTTGCATTTCCTTGATGATTAGTGATGTTGAGCCTTTTATCATATGTTTATTGGCCATTTGTCTATCTTCTTTTGAAAAGCTTCTATTCATGTCTTTTTCCCACTTTTTAATGGGGTTGTTGAGAACCTTTTCTTGTTTTAAGTACAAAGCCCTTCTTAATGCAGTGCCCATCCATGATGTTACTACTAATTTTGCTATTATCGCTTTTTTATCTCATGCTTCTTATAAAAGTTTTATAACAAAGTTTCATAACGTTGAACTAACAGCTAGGTTAGCATTTGCTTCCTTCAGGTGGTTATTTTGAAGTAGTTCCACAATGTGAAATGCTTGAACAAAGACTGACCAAAGAATTACCTAGATAAATGGATTAGAAATGTAATCTTCATTAAAATGCAAACGTTGATTATTAATCAGTACAATAAAAACACCTATATTTTAGACCTTTTAAAACAGCCAGGGATTATTTTTTAAAAAGGGAAACAATTAGTGACCAGCAAGGGGAATTACATTGGGTTAGCAAAACAGGAATCGTCTTATGTCTAGAAGGTGAAGGTAAAATCAAGAGTAGCTAGAGTTGAGATGCAAAAAGATGAAAATGCCAGTAAGACTAAACATGTTTTGGGAAAGATTATAAGGCATGCTTGTTGTTTATCATAATTTCATTTGGAATGATCTTTTAACACAGTATACATTTTGAAAATATTCTCCAATTACTAAAATAATTACAGTGCAAAACTTCTGACATGATGCTACCATTAGAATACAGGTATAGACATTATTCCGAAATTTGTAAGCACTCTTTAAAAGTTTATTGCTTACATTTTTAAAATTCCAAGTGTCTAATAAAATCAATACAGAGAGGTCAGAAATTCAAAGTGGATTTAGGAAAAATTAAAATCCCCAGTGAGATTAACTGCCTGCAAAAGTAATCTAAGAGGTAGTTTGTTGAGTGGGTAATTCAATTTGGAAACACTCAGAGTGTGGTTGAGTCTCAGGGAGTCATGAACAGACCGTTATTAGAAATTTAAAAAGTAAAATGTAATTATTTAACAAGAAACTGAACTATCAGGAAAAAAAAATAGTCACAGTAGGGAAAATCGGAGAAGTAGTTGTGGGTTCCCATCACATCTGGGAAAGGGAGTGCCCTGATTACAGTCCCCATCTCAGTGATGGATATGGATAAGAATATCAAATTAAACCTTGAGTCAGTACTCATTAATAAGATTTACTGATTCCCTTTTTAATGATTCCAGGTTCACCAAGGAACTCTCTGATTATAATTTTGTTTTGTTATGTGTTTTGTCCAATAGTTACTAAATATGGTGGTTATCAAACTGAGCATCATGCGTTTGCAGTATTTCCCATCATAAGCTAATAATGGGCATTCTTGGATATCTTATGCCGTTAGTGAGTGTGAATTACCCTCACCAATCCTGATATTACTGGCACTTTGGCAGAAAAGTAGATAGTGTCTACATGAAAGGAAGCAAATATTATTATGTCTTTTTGGAAGGGCATGTAGGTGACATCATCCGTTCATTTATCATCAGTAAAAGAACTAGGTGATAACAGAATATGTATATTTTTCCTATTCTTTTATTGTTTTTTGATGAAGTATTTCCTATGGCAATGGTTTTCAGACATTAGTTTCTACCACAATAATCCGAGGACATTTTAAAAATTCCTGAGTCTTACTCTCAGAGATTATAATACACTTGGTCTAGGGTAGAGCGCAGGAATCTGCATTTTTAAAAATCACCCTGTATGATTCTGAACCTGAGGAGTAGGGAACTATAACTTGAGCAGCACTGCCCTACAGAGGAGAATTTTTCCTTCTTTAAATAACCCTGTGATTTTTGAAGAGTTTGTTCACTGCTGGGCGACATTTTGTGGGTTTCTGTTAGGTTTCTGTTAACTGGCTGAATCGATAACCGTCATAACCAGTTCCAGGCCTCTGATTGGCCAGAACTGTGTATTCCGTTGAGGAAGTAGATGGCAGCTTTATAAGGATAACGGATTTGGGGCGGGGCTAGGGGAAGACAAAATGGCTGCCAGCCTCATGGCGCCAAGCACTCAAATGTGAAGAACAGAAAATAAAATCTTCTGGGGAGGTCTTCCCTGTTCAGTAGCAGAAACAAATAGGTAAGTGATGAAGCCGAGGAATAGCCTGGGAAAAGAGTATGCCCCTAGAATTGCCATCATTTCCCCATAGCCACCTCAAATAAGACAATCTAAGTAAAAGTGTGTTTCCTATGAAGTGCAATTTTTTAAAGTGACTACAAGACCCAGACTGCTATCCCTGGAACTTCCCTGATGTAAAAACTTCGAGCTTCCTGAACAAATGATCAGTTATTTAATTGAGGATATGTAGTTAGAAAAGGATTCCGTAAATAACGGGAGGGGAAACTAAAAGCTGGAAGTTGCTTAAGAATGATAACTGACTACGGTTACAATCGGAAAGTGGCAGACCTGGGGTTTGAATTCATCACACTCCGAACTTGATATACCTCTCCTTTTGATTTTTCTAACTTTAGTGTACAGATGAATCACCTTGGGGCCATGTTGAAAATGTAAATTCATGACCAGTCTCCCCCAAATTATGAGTTAGTAGGTCTTCTGTGGAGTCAAAAACCTATAATATTAACAAGTATCCCAGATGACTCTGATGCAGGTGGTCAGTGGACATTATTTGAGAAACTTTTTTTTCAGTGCAATTGTTCTGAAACTTTTTGGTCTCAGGATTGCCTTACACTATTACAAAATTACTGAAGACCTTAAGGAGCATGTGGTAAATGATATCTGATATATAATAGCTATTGATAAATGTGGTATTCAAACTAAAACTGAGAAATATTTAAAATACTTAACTGATTTGAAAATGCCAAGAATAAGGCCATTACTAGAAAACATTTTATTAAAACTCTGTATTTTCAAAATGAAAAATATTTAGTGAGATTATATTTTTCAGATTTCTTTACTGCCCCAATAATAATTCATTAATTCTCATATCTGCTTCCGTATGCAGTTTGTTGTGAGATGATATTATGGCCTCACACAAATAATGTAGTCAGAAAAAGGAGAACCTTGGAGACTCCCATGGTCCTGGGATCACACTTCAAGTTCCTATCTCAGGGATACTGAGGAAAACAGAAAATGAATATTTCTTAGATTGTTTAGGGTGGGGAAAATTATTATGAGTTGTACTTTGTAAAAATCACCCAAATATCGCTCTTTCATTAATTTGCTTTGTTAAGTTTAAAGCACAATTGAATTATAAAATAGCAATGTAGGTATTGGGCAGAATTTTGCTTAAAAAGATAGTTTTTTTTGAACAATGATTAGATTGAGGGTAGAGGGGTTTTAATTGGCACTGAAGAAGGAATACACTAGGTAAACAATTATTGGTAGAGAAAATAAGAGAGCAGGGAGCAATCTGTAGTTATTTATAGTAGATAGAATTGAATAAATAACTTCTCGTGAGAAAGTGCTAATCATAACCTTCTTAGGAGAGTGATTAGTTTCTCTGAATAAAAGAACTATTTTGTTCTTTTATTCTGGTCAGCCTACCTCCTCAAATTTGGTTACATTTTTTGTTAGTTTAACTTCTAGTTGTTTAACCTAAAATTTACTGCCAAGTAGGTGCAAGAATTTTAACAAACATTATCTCATTTCTCATTTATCTGTGATCAAAGTAGAAGAACCTGAAAAGGAAACTGAAAAGAGGCAGTTGGAAAGGTGAAGGGGAAACAAGAGTGTGTGCTATCTTGGAAGACAATTGAGGTAAGTGTTTCAAGGAAGAGGGAGTGATCCACTCTGTGAAATGATGCTGATTGACGAGCTTAAGATAAAAAAGTATTGGTCATTAGATTTAGTGACATAGAGATCATTAATGACCTGTATAAGAAAAGTTCCCACGTAGTGGTTGAGGTGAAAGCCCCAGTGGTGTGAGTTCAGGAGAGACTGGGAGGAAGGGAATTGAAAATTCTATTAACAGCTCTTTCCAGGTGTTTTGCTAAAAATGGAAGCAGAGAAATGAAGCAATAGATGATGAGGAAATTGGGTTAAGAGAGATGGTTTCTGTTAGTTTTTAAATGAGAGAAATAATAGTGTGTTTGCTGATTTTTTTTTGAGAACTTCATTGGTGAGTTTTGAATAGACAATATGCACAAATCCTTTCCTTATAGAAACCATAATCTAGTGTGAGGAAATGCTGTTAAAAAATTATTATACAAATAATTAGATAATTATAATTGTGATTAATATTTAAAAAGTACAAGGTCCTATTAGAATATAATTATCAGACCAAACTTTTTCAAGGATATTAAGAAAACCTTCTTTAAATAAATGATGTTCATGTTGCACTTAGGGAATAAGGCCCTGGACAGACGGAATATGGGATATCAGGGATACTGAAAGAAAAAAGGCCATTGAGTTTGAGTACAGAGAGGGAAAAGGATGAGTATGGCAGAAGGCAAGATAGAAGAGGTAGTCAGGACCAGATTATTTAGGTTGGAGCCCAAAGACTCGGTTAAGGTCTTTGGTTTTTATGCCAAGAGCATTAGGGATCCTTTACTTTATATGTTGCATATAGCAGAAGTGAACCTACCAAAATTGAAAGATAAAAGGTGGAACAGATAAGCAGCAGAATGAAAAGGTGAATTGCATTATGACTATTTATGCTACTGCAGACATGATTAGGCCAAGTCTATTTGTAGCTTCATAATCAATTAGTTTCTAATATACTTAATTTATTCAAATTTAGGCAATTGAGCTATTTCTGTCTAATTGATCAAATCATACAGTAATCATGTCCAATTTGTTTGTTAAGATGGCCAATAACAATAGATTATACTAAATAGACTCCAGTGACTCTTTTTTATCTTAAAAAATATGTTTTCAAACTTTTTATTATGAAAATTTTGAGTGCTTGGAAAACTTGAAAGAACATTACAGTGGACACTTATCTACCCACAATCTAGAGTCAAGAACTTTTATCATTTGTTGTATTTGGTTCCTCTGTTTTGCTGCATAATTTGAAAGTAAGTTATAGACCTTATGATGCTTCACATGCACATCTTTCAGCATGCATTGCCTAAAAATAAGGGTACTCTCCATACCCTCAATACTATCATGTTTAAGCTACTTAAAAATAATTCTGTATCATCTAGTACTTAATCAATATTTGATATTTTAGATGTTTCCCCCCAATTTTTTACAACTTTTTGAGTGTAGAATTTTTATACCATGAAAATTCTTCATTTTAAGTGTACAGCTTGATGATTTATTGCAAATTTATAAAATTTGTACAGCCATCACTAAAACCTAATTTCAGAGCATTCCATCTTTCTAAGACTTTAAGAAGAAGCCTCATATATGTGTTTTTCATTGAATCAGGATTAAATCAAGGTTCATACAAGGCATTTAATTATGTCTGTTTAAATCTTTATTTCTTAAAATAATTTTTTTTCCATTAAATTGATTTTTAGAAGAGACCAGCTATTTTAGGAAATCTCCCACATTCTAGAGTTTTCTTCCTATTTCCTCATTATGTTGTTTAACTTTTTCCTCTTTCTGCTCCCTAACCCCACCCCCAGTATTTACTATTGAAGTCCTGGTTAAACTCATTCTAACATATTTGGAATAAAACCCCAATTTACTAATTATTTTCCCTCTCTAAAATGTAAGCCTGATAAAGCTATGGACTTTGTCTTGTCTAATACCAAATTCAGGCTCATAGTTGGATTTCAATAAACATTTGTTGAATGAATAAGTGGATCACCTATATTCAGATTATATATTTTTGTCATACAGATTCAACCTCAGTTTAAGATATTTTTTCATTTTAAATTGTGTTATGGTTAAAATAAAGTTATAAAACAATGGTTTATTTTCTAAGCCAGTAATTCAGACAGATGGAAAGCAAGTTGTATTCCATGTTAGTGTGTCATAAACATTTTAAGTATTAATATTTCTTTCTTTTTTTTTTTTTTTTTTGAGACAGAGTCTCGCTTCATTGCCCAGGCTAGAGTGAGTGCTGTGGCGTCAGTCTAGCTCACAGCAACCTCAAACTCCTGGGCTCAAGCAATCCTGCTGCCTCAGCCTCCCGAGTAGCTGGGACTACAGGCATGTGCCACCATGCCCGGCTAATTTATTCTATATATATATGAGGTGGCCAATTAATTTCTTTCTATTTATAGTAGAGATGGGGTCTCGCTCTTGCTCTGGCTGGTTTTGAACTCCTGACCTCAAGTAATTCGCCCGCCTCGGCCTCCCAGAGTGCTAGGATTACAGGCATGAGCCACTGCGCCCGGCCTTAAAATTTCTTTAATATGTTAAGACACCAAATTAATTTCCATGATAAGGAATTTCATGCTGAAACATTTTGGAACTGGTTACAACAAATAGATTAGAAGGCTTTGATGGGTCTGTTTATCAGAAGATTTAAGGAATTACATAAGTAATCTGTGTGCCCATCATATTCAGGGCTGTTGATGTATTTGAGGCTGAAATTAACTTCTTCCTCCGTGTAGGAAAAAAAAAAGTTTTCTGGAGTTACTGATTTTGAGGTAAATCAAGTAAATGCACTGGGATCTTCAGATTCCTGATTCAGGTAATTATATGGGTAGATTAATTCAGTGTTGGTTAAAGGATGAAAAAGATTCAGAGGACTCTAGGTGAAAACAGCTGACTTCCCAGTATGGAATCATCTTATATTCCTGATTACTACATGACAAATGCTGCTGGCAGTGACACAGTAGGTAAGTAAAAATAATCGATAAGCTAGATCTATATGACATGGTGTTGAGTACCAAGTTAGCAAATTCTGTGATTTAGAATATTGTATCAAAGCCGTGGATACAGCATGGTAGTCTGGGAAATGCCAGAGCCTTTACTCTTTAGATCTTCAGGGATCTGCAATTTAATGAGGGAAAAGAAAATCACAAATGACAATCTACAAATATAAATGGCAGAAACATATACCACCATGCAAAGTAACACAAATAGCTAGTAAATAATCTGGAATATAAGAGGACACTTTCAGTAGAATTTATAGATTATTCAGGCTGATTTGGGTAGTTTCCATTTTCTTTTTGCTGGTTATAGTATATCACTATTTCTTTAGCATTCCCATAATGGTAGGTGTGAAGAGAGAGGGAAAACTTTAATCAGTCCATTTTAACAGCTTTGTTAATCAGGTTGAGTAAGGAAAGAAGTTGAAGATAATAACTTAAATATTATATATTGAGTTTTCTGTACATTTTCATTTTCTCAAGTTATCCTCATTATTGTAAAAGTTGTATCTAGCCACATGGTAATGTGGAAAAACACATTGACTAGTTTAGCTTAGACTCCCATCTCTACCCCCATTATACAATAGAGATTTATGTTTCATATATCTGCAAATTTTAGATTGATTTGACAAATTACTGGAATACTTGCTTTAAGTTGTCCCAATTTATAAAAACTTATCAATCAATTTAAATTTTATTAACATTAGACTCTTCTCAGCCCTTTCAAGGCAGCATTTGGCCTGTGACCTTACAAACATGAGGTGTAGATGTATAGGTTCAAATAACCATTGTATTTTCATCATAGTCCTCAGCTAGAATTCAGAGCCACCTTTCCTACTATAACATTCTTTTTTCTTAATTTCCTATTCTCATTTTTTCCTATTTGTCGGCATTTAAAAATAGTTTAGGGTGATGTAAAATAAAGTTGCCAGTGTGGGTTGCCCATTGTGAAGATGCAGTCATTTCATGGTAGTAGGGCTCTATCAGAACTCCACAGATCATTCTCTAAACAAGCCCTAAATAGGAGAGCCTAGAGCAGAGGTGTTTGCTCACTTGCACTATTTCTGACATGAAGTCTTTTGACATCTTTATGTCTTTTCTTTTTTTCAACATAACATGTGTTGTTTTTTTTTTTCTTTGTTTCATGGCTGTTTTTTTCCTTGTCATTGATTTTGAGCAATTAGATTACAATGGATATTGCTCTAGTTAAAATAGTTTTTTTTTTTTTCCCTTACTTTGGAGTTTATCAAGATTCTTGGATCTATACATTTTTGGTTATCTAATCTGGAAAAATTTTGGCCCATTACTACTTTAAATATTTTTCTTTCCTCACCTTATTTTAATTTATTTTATTTTATTTTTTAACCTTTACAGATTTCAACAACACTCAAATTAGGCCACTTGAAGTTGCCTATGGCTCACTGATATTTTGATCATATTTTAAAATTCTCCATTCTGTTTCATTTTGTATTTAATGCTTTGTCTTTACATCTACTAATCTAATCTTATGCACTGTCTAATCTCTCATTAATCTCAGTCAATGTATTTTTCATTACAGAAGTTATAGTTTATTTAATAGTACAGTCTTTAAATCAGGCTGCTAAGAGTCCAAGATTGGCTTTAGCATCTACTAGCTATGAGACCTTGGATAAATTATTTAACCTTTCTGAGATAGAGTTTCCTCATCTGTCAAATAGGGAAAATAGTAGTACCTACTTCATGGAATTGCTGTTGTTGAGAATTAAGTGAGAGAATCCATGCAAACCACTCAGAGCAGTACTTGTTCATGGTAAGAGTTGAATAGTTATAATCATTATTATATGATTAATAATGATAGTCATAAGAATATCAACTCTTTCCATTTATATAGACTTTTACAGTTTTCAAACAATCACCAAAGAGTATTTCATTTACATTTGGAGGTAGGGGATGAGGTTGTAAAAGAGAATGGTAATATATCAACTCCATTTACAGATATGAGAACTGAGATAAAGAGAAGTTATATGATTTGCCTGAGAGAACTCAGGAAGTAAATGGGGGAGCTGGGCCTTCAACTGTAATGATAACTGAAATCTAAGCTGCATTAGTGAAGTTAATATAGCCTACCTAGTGAATTTTCTTAAAATGCTTATCGCCCTCATCCAGCCAACTCTTCCTTAGTGTTTTTCCTGGAATTGGGAGCTATTTTTTCTCGCCAAGGATGAATGCTGAGTGATCTCTCCACATGTCTTTCCAAATCAGGCCAGTCATGGAAATGTAGTCCTTTTTGATTCCAGCATAATAAAGTAATGTAAATACAAATTAGCACACTTTCTGATGTCTCTGAGCAGTCCCGGCTATTATTTCCAGTGGTGATCTATAAATTATTGTAAAAAATAAATCTATGTGTGGTGTTTGTTTTTCCATTCCTGAGATATATTACTTAGGATCATGTTCTCCAGTTCCATCCAAGTTGCTGCAAATGGCATTACTTCATTCCTTTTTATGGCTGAGTAGTACTCCAATATATATATGTGTGTGTGTGTGTGTGTGTGTGTGTGTGTGTGTGTGTGTGTGTATATTCCCCCATATTTCCTCAATCCACAAATGAATTGATGGGCACTTAGGTTGATTCCACATCTTTGCAACTGTGAATTTTGAGACAGTAAACATTTGAGTACAGCTGTCTTTTTGATAAAATGACTTCTTTTCCTTTGGGTAGATACCCAGAGGTGGGATTGCTGGATAGAATGGTAGGTCTACTTTTCGTTCTTTGAGAAACCTCCATACCATTTTCCATAGAGCTGGTACTGTTTTGCAGTCCCACCAAGAGTGTATAAGCATTCCTTTCTGTCCACATCCACACCAGCATCTATCATTTTTTGACTTTTTAATAATGGTCATTCTGACAGGGGTAAGGTGATATCTCATTGTGGTTTTGATTTGCATTTCCTTGATGATTAGTGATGTTGAGCCTTTTATCATATGTTTATTGGCCATTTGTCTATCTTCTTTTGAAAAGCTTCTATTCATGTCTTTTTCCCACTTTTTAATGGGGTTGTTGAGAACCTTTTCTTGTTTTAAGTACAAAGCCCTTCTTAATGCAGTGCCCATCCATGATGTTACTACTAATTTTGCTATTATCGCTTTTTTATCTCATGCTTCTTATAAAAGTTTTATAACAAAGTTTCATAACGTTGAACTAACAGCTAGGTTAGCATTTGCTTCCTTCAGGTGGTTATTTTGAAGTAGTTCCACAATGTGAAATGCTTGAACAAAGACTGACCAAAGAATTACCTAGATAAATGGATTAGAAATGTAATCTTCATTAAAATGCAAACGTTGATTATTAATCAGTACAATAAAAACACCTATATTTTAGACCTTTTAAAACAGCCAGGGATTATTTTTTAAAAAGGGAAACAATTAGTGACCAGCAAGGGGAATTACATTGGGTTAGCAAAACAGGAATCGTCTTATGTCTAGAAGGTGAAGGTAAAATCAAGAGTAGCTAGAGTTGAGATGCAAAAAGATGAAAATGCCAGTAAGACTAAACATGTTTTGGGAAAGATTATAAGGCATGCTTGTTGTTTATCATAATTTCATTTGGAATGATCTTTTAACACAGTATACATTTTGAAAATATTCTCCAATTACTAAAATAATTACAGTGCAAAACTTCTGACATGATGCTACCATTAGAATACAGGTATAGACATTATTCCGAAATTTGTAAGCACTCTTTAAAAGTTTATTGCTTACATTTTTAAAATTCCAAGTGTCTAATAAAATCAATACAGAGAGGTCAGAAATTCAAAGTGGATTTAGGAAAAATTAAAATCCCCAGTGAGATTAACTGCCTGCAAAAGTAATCTAAGAGGTAGTTTGTTGAGTGGGTAATTCAATTTGGAAACACTCAGAGTGTGGTTGAGTCTCAGGGAGTCATGAACAGACCGTTATTAGAAATTTAAAAAGTAAAATGTAATTATTTAACAAGAAACTGAACTATCAGGAAAAAAAAATAGTCACAGTAGGGAAAATCGGAGAAGTAGTTGTGGGTTCCCATCACATCTGGGAAAGGGAGTGCCCTGATTACAGTCCCCATCTCAGTGATGGATATGGATAAGAATATCAAATTAAACCTTGAGTCAGTACTCATTAATAAGATTTACTGATTCCCTTTTTAATGATTCCAGGTTCACCAAGGAACTCTCTGATTATAATTTTGTTTTGTTATGTGTTTTGTCCAATAGTTACTAAATATGGTGGTTATCAAACTGAGCATCATGCGTTTGCAGTATTTCCCATCATAAGCTAATAATGGGCATTCTTGGATATCTTATGCCGTTAGTGAGTGTGAATTACCCTCACCAATCCTGATATTACTGGCACTTTGGCAGAAAAGTAGATAGTGTCTACATGAAAGGAAGCAAATATTATTATGTCTTTTTGGAAGGGCATGTAGGTGACATCATCCGTTCATTTATCATCAGTAAAAGAACTAGGTGATAACAGAATATGTATATTTTTCCTATTCTTTTATTGTTTTTTGATGAAGTATTTCCTATGGCAATGGTTTTCAGACATTAGTTTCTACCACAATAATCCGAGGACATTTTAAAAATTCCTGAGTCTTACTCTCAGAGATTATAATACACTTGGTCTAGGGTAGAGCGCAGGAATCTGCATTTTTAAAAATCACCCTGTATGATTCTGAACCTGAGGAGTAGGGAACTATAACTTGAGCAGCACTGCCCTACAGAGGAGAATTTTTCCTTCTTTAAATAACCCTGTGATTTTTGAAGAGTTTGTTCACTGCTGGGCGACATTTTGTGGGTTTCTGTTAGGTTTCTGTTAACTGGCTGAATCGATAACCGTCATAACCAGTTCCAGGCCTCTGATTGGCCAGAACTGTGTATTCCGTTGAGGAAGTAGATGGCAGCTTTATAAGGATAACGGATTTGGGGCGGGGCTAGGGGAAGACAAAATGGCTGCCAGCCTCATGGCGCCAAGCACTCAAATGTGAAGAACAGAAAATAAAATCTTCTGGGGAGGTCTTCCCTGTTCAGTAGCAGAAACAAATAGGTAAGTGATGAAGCCGAGGAATAGCCTGGGAAAAGAGTATGCCCCTAGAATTGCCATCATTTCCCCATAGCCACCTCAAATAAGACAATCTAAGTAAAAGTGTGTTTCCTATGAAGTGCAATTTTTTAAAGTGACTACAAGACCCAGACTGCTATCCCTGGAACTTCCCTGATGTAAAAACTTCGAGCTTCCTGAACAAATGATCAGTTATTTAATTGAGGATATGTAGTTAGAAAAGGATTCCGTAAATAACGGGAGGGGAAACTAAAAGCTGGAAGTTGCTTAAGAATGATAACTGACTACGGTTACAATCGGAAAGTGGCAGACCTGGGGTTTGAATTCATCACACTCCGAACTTGATATACCTCTCCTTTTGATTTTTCTAACTTTAGTGTACAGATGAATCACCTTGGGGCCATGTTGAAAATGTAAATTCATGACCAGTCTCCCCCAAATTATGAGTTAGTAGGTCTTCTGTGGAGTCAAAAACCTATAATATTAACAAGTATCCCAGATGACTCTGATGCAGGTGGTCAGTGGACATTATTTGAGAAACTTTTTTTTCAGTGCAATTGTTCTGAAACTTTTTGGTCTCAGGATTGCCTTACACTATTACAAAATTACTGAAGACCTTAAGGAGCATGTGGTAAATGATATCTGATATATAATAGCTATTGATAAATGTGGTATTCAAACTAAAACTGAGAAATATTTAAAATACTTAACTGATTTGAAAATGCCAAGAATAAGGCCATTACTAGAAAACATTTTATTAAAACTCTGTATTTTCAAAATGAAAAATATTTAGTGAGATTATATTTTTCAGATTTCTTTACTGCCCCAATAATAATTCATTAATTCTCATATCTGCTTCCGTATGCAGTTTGTTGTGAGATGATATTATGGCCTCACACAAATAATGTAGTCAGAAAAAGGAGAACCTTGGAGACTCCCATGGTCCTGGGATCACACTTCAAGTTCCTATCTCAGGGATACTGAGGAAAACAGAAAATGAATATTTCTTAGATTGTTTAGGGTGGGGAAAATTATTATGAGTTGTACTTTGTAAAAATCACCCAAATATCGCTCTTTCATTAATTTGCTTTGTTAAGTTTAAAGCACAATTGAATTATAAAATAGCAATGTAGGTATTGGGCAGAATTTTGCTTAAAAAGATAGTTTTTTTTGAACAATGATTAGATTGAGGGTAGAGGGGTTTTAATTGGCACTGAAGAAGGAATACACTAGGTAAACAATTATTGGTAGAGAAAATAAGAGAGCAGGGAGCAATCTGTAGTTATTTATAGTAGATAGAATTGAATAAATAACTTCTCGTGAGAAAGTGCTAATCATAACCTTCTTAGGAGAGTGATTAGTTTCTCTGAATAAAAGAACTATTTTGTTCTTTTATTCTGGTCAGCCTACCTCCTCAAATTTGGTTACATTTTTTGTTAGTTTAACTTCTAGTTGTTTAACCTAAAATTTACTGCCAAGTAGGTGCAAGAATTTTAACAAACATTATCTCATTTCTCATTTATCTGTGATCAAAGTAGAAGAACCTGAAAAGGAAACTGAAAAGAGGCAGTTGGAAAGGTGAAGGGGAAACAAGAGTGTGTGCTATCTTGGAAGACAATTGAGGTAAGTGTTTCAAGGAAGAGGGAGTGATCCACTCTGTGAAATGATGCTGATTGACGAGCTTAAGATAAAAAAGTATTGGTCATTAGATTTAGTGACATAGAGATCATTAATGACCTGTATAAGAAAAGTTCCCACGTAGTGGTTGAGGTGAAAGCCCCAGTGGTGTGAGTTCAGGAGAGACTGGGAGGAAGGGAATTGAAAATTCTATTAACAGCTCTTTCCAGGTGTTTTGCTAAAAATGGAAGCAGAGAAATGAAGCAATAGATGATGAGGAAATTGGGTTAAGAGAGATGGTTTCTGTTAGTTTTTAAATGAGAGAAATAATAGTGTGTTTGCTGATTTTTTTTTGAGAACTTCATTGGTGAGTTTTGAATAGACAATATGCACAAATCCTTTCCTTATAGAAACCATAATCTAGTGTGAGGAAATGCTGTTAAAAAATTATTATACAAATAATTAGATAATTATAATTGTGATTAATATTTAAAAAGTACAAGGTCCTATTAGAATATAATTATCAGACCAAACTTTTTCAAGGATATTAAGAAAACCTTCTTTAAATAAATGATGTTCATGTTGCACTTAGGGAATAAGGCCCTGGACAGACGGAATATGGGATATCAGGGATACTGAAAGAAAAAAGGCCATTGAGTTTGAGTACAGAGAGGGAAAAGGATGAGTATGGCAGAAGGCAAGATAGAAGAGGTAGTCAGGACCAGATTATTTAGGTTGGAGCCCAAAGACTCGGTTAAGGTCTTTGGTTTTTATGCCAAGAGCATTAGGGATCCTTTACTTTATATGTTGCATATAGCAGAAGTGAACCTACCAAAATTGAAAGATAAAAGGTGGAACAGATAAGCAGCAGAATGAAAAGGTGAATTGCATTATGACTATTTATGCTACTGCAGACATGATTAGGCCAAGTCTATTTGTAGCTTCATAATCAATTAGTTTCTAATATACTTAATTTATTCAAATTTAGGCAATTGAGCTATTTCTGTCTAATTGATCAAATCATACAGTAATCATGTCCAATTTGTTTGTTAAGATGGCCAATAACAATAGATTATACTAAATAGACTCCAGTGACTCTTTTTTATCTTAAAAAATATGTTTTCAAACTTTTTATTATGAAAATTTTGAGTGCTTGGAAAACTTGAAAGAACATTACAGTGGACACTTATCTACCCACAATCTAGAGTCAAGAACTTTTATCATTTGTTGTATTTGGTTCCTCTGTTTTGCTGCATAATTTGAAAGTAAGTTATAGACCTTATGATGCTTCACATGCACATCTTTCAGCATGCATTGCCTAAAAATAAGGGTACTCTCCATACCCTCAATACTATCATGTTTAAGCTACTTAAAAATAATTCTGTATCATCTAGTACTTAATCAATATTTGATATTTTAGATGTTTCCCCCCAATTTTTTACAACTTTTTGAGTGTAGAATTTTTATACCATGAAAATTCTTCATTTTAAGTGTACAGCTTGATGATTTATTGCAAATTTATAAAATTTGTACAGCCATCACTAAAACCTAATTTCAGAGCATTCCATCTTTCTAAGACTTTAAGAAGAAGCCTCATATATGTGTTTTTCATTGAATCAGGATTAAATCAAGGTTCATACAAGGCATTTAATTATGTCTGTTTAAATCTTTATTTCTTAAAATAATTTTTTTTCCATTAAATTGATTTTTAGAAGAGACCAGCTATTTTAGGAAATCTCCCACATTCTAGAGTTTTCTTCCTATTTCCTCATTATGTTGTTTAACTTTTTCCTCTTTCTGCTCCCTAACCCCACCCCCAGTATTTACTATTGAAGTCCTGGTTAAACTCATTCTAACATATTTGGAATAAAACCCCAATTTACTAATTATTTTCCCTCTCTAAAATGTAAGCCTGATAAAGCTATGGACTTTGTCTTGTCTAATACCAAATTCAGGCTCATAGTTGGATTTCAATAAACATTTGTTGAATGAATAAGTGGATCACCTATATTCAGATTATATATTTTTGTCATACAGATTCAACCTCAGTTTAAGATATTTTTTCATTTTAAATTGTGTTATGGTTAAAATAAAGTTATAAAACAATGGTTTATTTTCTAAGCCAGTAATTCAGACAGATGGAAAGCAAGTTGTATTCCATGTTAGTGTGTCATAAACATTTTAAGTATTAATATTTCTTTCTTTTTTTTTTTTTTTTTTGAGACAGAGTCTCGCTTCATTGCCCAGGCTAGAGTGAGTGCTGTGGCGTCAGTCTAGCTCACAGCAACCTCAAACTCCTGGGCTCAAGCAATCCTGCTGCCTCAGCCTCCCGAGTAGCTGGGACTACAGGCATGTGCCACCATGCCCGGCTAATTTATTCTATATATATATGAGGTGGCCAATTAATTTCTTTCTATTTATAGTAGAGATGGGGTCTCGCTCTTGCTCTGGCTGGTTTTGAACTCCTGACCTCAAGTAATTCGCCCGCCTCGGCCTCCCAGAGTGCTAGGATTACAGGCATGAGCCACTGCGCCCGGCCTTAAAATTTCTTTAATATGTTAAGACACCAAATTAATTTCCATGATAAGGAATTTCATGCTGAAACATTTTGGAACTGGTTACAACAAATAGATTAGAAGGCTTTGATGGGTCTGTTTATCAGAAGATTTAAGGAATTACATAAGTAATCTGTGTGCCCATCATATTCAGGGCTGTTGATGTATTTGAGGCTGAAATTAACTTCTTCCTCCGTGTAGGAAAAAAAAAAGTTTTCTGGAGTTACTGATTTTGAGGTAAATCAAGTAAATGCACTGGGATCTTCAGATTCCTGATTCAGGTAATTATATGGGTAGATTAATTCAGTGTTGGTTAAAGGATGAAAAAGATTCAGAGGACTCTAGGTGAAAACAGCTGACTTCCCAGTATGGAATCATCTTATATTCCTGATTACTACATGACAAATGCTGCTGGCAGTGACACAGTAGGTAAGTAAAAATAATCGATAAGCTAGATCTATATGACATGGTGTTGAGTACCAAGTTAGCAAATTCTGTGATTTAGAATATTGTATCAAAGCCGTGGATACAGCATGGTAGTCTGGGAAATGCCAGAGCCTTTACTCTTTAGATCTTCAGGGATCTGCAATTTAATGAGGGAAAAGAAAATCACAAATGACAATCTACAAATATAAATGGCAGAAACATATACCACCATGCAAAGTAACACAAATAGCTAGTAAATAATCTGGAATATAAGAGGACACTTTCAGTAGAATTTATAGATTATTCAGGCTGATTTGGGTAGTTTCCATTTTCTTTTTGCTGGTTATAGTATATCACTATTTCTTTAGCATTCCCATAATGGTAGGTGTGAAGAGAGAGGGAAAACTTTAATCAGTCCATTTTAACAGCTTTGTTAATCAGGTTGAGTAAGGAAAGAAGTTGAAGATAATAACTTAAATATTATATATTGAGTTTTCTGTACATTTTCATTTTCTCAAGTTATCCTCATTATTGTAAAAGTTGTATCTAGCCACATGGTAATGTGGAAAAACACATTGACTAGTTTAGCTTAGACTCCCATCTCTACCCCCATTATACAATAGAGATTTATGTTTCATATATCTGCAAATTTTAGATTGATTTGACAAATTACTGGAATACTTGCTTTAAGTTGTCCCAATTTATAAAAACTTATCAATCAATTTAAATTTTATTAACATTAGACTCTTCTCAGCCCTTTCAAGGCAGCATTTGGCCTGTGACCTTACAAACATGAGGTGTAGATGTATAGGTTCAAATAACCATTGTATTTTCATCATAGTCCTCAGCTAGAATTCAGAGCCACCTTTCCTACTATAACATTCTTTTTTCTTAATTTCCTATTCTCATTTTTTCCTATTTGTCGGCATTTAAAAATAGTTTAGGGTGATGTAAAATAAAGTTGCCAGTGTGGGTTGCCCATTGTGAAGATGCAGTCATTTCATGGTAGTAGGGCTCTATCAGAACTCCACAGATCATTCTCTAAACAAGCCCTAAATAGGAGAGCCTAGAGCAGAGGTGTTTGCTCACTTGCACTATTTCTGACATGAAGTCTTTTGACATCTTTATGTCTTTTCTTTTTTTCAACATAACATGTGTTGTTTTTTTTTTTCTTTGTTTCATGGCTGTTTTTTTCCTTGTCATTGATTTTGAGCAATTAGATTACAATGGATATTGCTCTAGTTAAAATAGTTTTTTTTTTTTTCCCTTACTTTGGAGTTTATCAAGATTCTTGGATCTATACATTTTTGGTTATCTAATCTGGAAAAATTTTGGCCCATTACTACTTTAAATATTTTTCTTTCCTCACCTTATTTTAATTTATTTTATTTTATTTTTTAACCTTTACAGATTTCAACAACACTCAAATTAGGCCACTTGAAGTTGCCTATGGCTCACTGATATTTTGATCATATTTTAAAATTCTCCATTCTGTTTCATTTTGTATTTAATGCTTTGTCTTTACATCTACTAATCTAATCTTATGCACTGTCTAATCTCTCATTAATCTCAGTCAATGTATTTTTCATTACAGAAGTTATAGTTTATTTAATAGTACAGTCTTTAAATCAGGCTGCTAAGAGTCCAAGATTGGCTTTAGCATCTACTAGCTATGAGACCTTGGATAAATTATTTAACCTTTCTGAGATAGAGTTTCCTCATCTGTCAAATAGGGAAAATAGTAGTACCTACTTCATGGAATTGCTGTTGTTGAGAATTAAGTGAGAGAATCCATGCAAACCACTCAGAGCAGTACTTGTTCATGGTAAGAGTTGAATAGTTATAATCATTATTATATGATTAATAATGATAGTCATAAGAATATCAACTCTTTCCATTTATATAGACTTTTACAGTTTTCAAACAATCACCAAAGAGTATTTCATTTACATTTGGAGGTAGGGGATGAGGTTGTAAAAGAGAATGGTAATATATCAACTCCATTTACAGATATGAGAACTGAGATAAAGAGAAGTTATATGATTTGCCTGAGAGAACTCAGGAAGTAAATGGGGGAGCTGGGCCTTCAACTGTAATGATAACTGAAATCTAAGCTGCATTAGTGAAGTTAATATAGCCTACCTAGTGAATTTTCTTAAAATGCTTATCGCCCTCATCCAGCCAACTCTTCCTTAGTGTTTTTCCTGGAATTGGGAGCTATTTTTTCTCGCCAAGGATGAATGCTGAGTGATCTCTCCACATGTCTTTCCAAATCAGGCCAGTCATGGAAATGTAGTCCTTTTTGATTCCAGCATAATAAAGTAATGTAAATACAAATTAGCACACTTTCTGATGTCTCTGAGCAGTCCCGGCTATTATTTCCAGTGGTGATCTATAAATTATTGTAAAAAATAAATCTATGTGTGGTGTTTGTTTTTCCATTCCTGAGATATATTACTTAGGATCATGTTCTCCAGTTCCATCCAAGTTGCTGCAAATGGCATTACTTCATTCCTTTTTATGGCTGAGTAGTACTCCAATATATATATGTGTGTGTGTGTGTGTGTGTGTGTGTGTGTGTGTGTGTGTGTGTATATTCCCCCATATTTCCTCAATCCACAAATGAATTGATGGGCACTTAGGTTGATTCCACATCTTTGCAACTGTGAATTTTGAGACAGTAAACATTTGAGTACAGCTGTCTTTTTGATAAAATGACTTCTTTTCCTTTGGGTAGATACCCAGAGGTGGGATTGCTGGATAGAATGGTAGGTCTACTTTTCGTTCTTTGAGAAACCTCCATACCATTTTCCATAGAGCTGGTACTGTTTTGCAGTCCCACCAAGAGTGTATAAGCATTCCTTTCTGTCCACATCCACACCAGCATCTATCATTTTTTGACTTTTTAATAATGGTCATTCTGACAGGGGTAAGGTGATATCTCATTGTGGTTTTGATTTGCATTTCCTTGATGATTAGTGATGTTGAGCCTTTTATCATATGTTTATTGGCCATTTGTCTATCTTCTTTTGAAAAGCTTCTATTCATGTCTTTTTCCCACTTTTTAATGGGGTTGTTGAGAACCTTTTCTTGTTTTAAGTACAAAGCCCTTCTTAATGCAGTGCCCATCCATGATGTTACTACTAATTTTGCTATTATCGCTTTTTTATCTCATGCTTCTTATAAAAGTTTTATAACAAAGTTTCATAACGTTGAACTAACAGCTAGGTTAGCATTTGCTTCCTTCAGGTGGTTATTTTGAAGTAGTTCCACAATGTGAAATGCTTGAACAAAGACTGACCAAAGAATTACCTAGATAAATGGATTAGAAATGTAATCTTCATTAAAATGCAAACGTTGATTATTAATCAGTACAATAAAAACACCTATATTTTAGACCTTTTAAAACAGCCAGGGATTATTTTTTAAAAAGGGAAACAATTAGTGACCAGCAAGGGGAATTACATTGGGTTAGCAAAACAGGAATCGTCTTATGTCTAGAAGGTGAAGGTAAAATCAAGAGTAGCTAGAGTTGAGATGCAAAAAGATGAAAATGCCAGTAAGACTAAACATGTTTTGGGAAAGATTATAAGGCATGCTTGTTGTTTATCATAATTTCATTTGGAATGATCTTTTAACACAGTATACATTTTGAAAATATTCTCCAATTACTAAAATAATTACAGTGCAAAACTTCTGACATGATGCTACCATTAGAATACAGGTATAGACATTATTCCGAAATTTGTAAGCACTCTTTAAAAGTTTATTGCTTACATTTTTAAAATTCCAAGTGTCTAATAAAATCAATACAGAGAGGTCAGAAATTCAAAGTGGATTTAGGAAAAATTAAAATCCCCAGTGAGATTAACTGCCTGCAAAAGTAATCTAAGAGGTAGTTTGTTGAGTGGGTAATTCAATTTGGAAACACTCAGAGTGTGGTTGAGTCTCAGGGAGTCATGAACAGACCGTTATTAGAAATTTAAAAAGTAAAATGTAATTATTTAACAAGAAACTGAACTATCAGGAAAAAAAAATAGTCACAGTAGGGAAAATCGGAGAAGTAGTTGTGGGTTCCCATCACATCTGGGAAAGGGAGTGCCCTGATTACAGTCCCCATCTCAGTGATGGATATGGATAAGAATATCAAATTAAACCTTGAGTCAGTACTCATTAATAAGATTTACTGATTCCCTTTTTAATGATTCCAGGTTCACCAAGGAACTCTCTGATTATAATTTTGTTTTGTTATGTGTTTTGTCCAATAGTTACTAAATATGGTGGTTATCAAACTGAGCATCATGCGTTTGCAGTATTTCCCATCATAAGCTAATAATGGGCATTCTTGGATATCTTATGCCGTTAGTGAGTGTGAATTACCCTCACCAATCCTGATATTACTGGCACTTTGGCAGAAAAGTAGATAGTGTCTACATGAAAGGAAGCAAATATTATTATGTCTTTTTGGAAGGGCATGTAGGTGACATCATCCGTTCATTTATCATCAGTAAAAGAACTAGGTGATAACAGAATATGTATATTTTTCCTATTCTTTTATTGTTTTTTGATGAAGTATTTCCTATGGCAATGGTTTTCAGACATTAGTTTCTACCACAATAATCCGAGGACATTTTAAAAATTCCTGAGTCTTACTCTCAGAGATTATAATACACTTGGTCTAGGGTAGAGCGCAGGAATCTGCATTTTTAAAAATCACCCTGTATGATTCTGAACCTGAGGAGTAGGGAACTATAACTTGAGCAGCACTGCTCTACAGAGGAGAATTTTTCCTTCTTTAAATAACCCTGTGATTTTTGAAGAGTTTGTTCACTGCTGGGCGACATTTTGTGGGTTTCTGTTAGGTTTCTGTTAACTGGCTGAATCGATAACCGTCATAACCAGTTCCAGGCCTCTGATTGGCCAGAACTGTGTATTCCGTTGAGGAAGTAGATGGCAGCTTTATAAGGATAACGGATTTGGGGCGGGGCTAGGGGAAGACAAAATGGCTGCCAGCCTCATGGCGCCAAGCACTCAAATGTGAAGAACAGAAAATAAAATCTTCTGGGGAGGTCTTCCCTGTTCAGTAGCAGAAACAAATAGGTAAGTGATGAAGCCGAGGAATAGCCTGGGAAAAGAGTATGCCCCTAGAATTGCCATCATTTCCCCATAGCCACCTCAAATAAGACAATCTAAGTAAAAGTGTGTTTCCTATGAAGTGCAATTTTTTAAAGTGACTACAAGACCCAGACTGCTATCCCTGGAACTTCCCTGATGTAAAAACTTCGAGCTTCCTGAACAAATGATCAGTTATTTAATTGAGGATATGTAGTTAGAAAAGGATTCCGTAAATAACGGGAGGGGAAACTAAAAGCTGGAAGTTGCTTAAGAATGATAACTGACTACGGTTACAATCGGAAAGTGGCAGACCTGGGGTTTGAATTCATCACACTCCGAACTTGATATACCTCTCCTTTTGATTTTTCTAACTTTAGTGTACAGATGAATCACCTTGGGGCCATGTTGAAAATGTAAATTCATGACCAGTCTCCCCCAAATTATGAGTTAGTAGGTCTTCTGTGGAGTCAAAAACCTATAATATTAACAAGTATCCCAGATGACTCTGATGCAGGTGGTCAGTGGACATTATTTGAGAAACTTTTTTTTCAGTGCAATTGTTCTGAAACTTTTTGGTCTCAGGATTGCCTTACACTATTACAAAATTACTGAAGACCTTAAGGAGCATGTGGTAAATGATATCTGATATATAATAGCTATTGATAAATGTGGTATTCAAACTAAAACTGAGAAATATTTAAAATACTTAACTGATTTGAAAATGCCAAGAATAAGGCCATTACTAGAAAACATTTTATTAAAACTCTGTATTTTCAAAATGAAAAATATTTAGTGAGATTATATTTTTCAGATTTCTTTACTGCCCCAATAATAATTCATTAATTCTCATATCTGCTTCCGTATGCAGTTTGTTGTGAGATGATATTATGGCCTCACACAAATAATGTAGTCAGAAAAAGGAGAACCTTGGAGACTCCCATGGTCCTGGGATCACACTTCAAGTTCCTATCTCAGGGATACTGAGGAAAACAGAAAATGAATATTTCTTAGATTGTTTAGGGTGGGGAAAATTATTATGAGTTGTACTTTGTAAAAATCACCCAAATATCGCTCTTTCATTAATTTGCTTTGTTAAGTTTAAAGCACAATTGAATTATAAAATAGCAATGTAGGTATTGGGCAGAATTTTGTTTAAAAATATAGGGTTTTACAAGCACCAGATATATTCTCCAGCAAACTGGTATTAACTGAGTAGCACCTAAGTGGACACATAGGTACTACAGTAATAGGGTATTTGGCAGGTGGGAGGGGGGAGGGGGGTGGGTGTATACATCCATAATGAGTGAGATGTGCACCATCTGGGGCATGGTCATGATGGAGACTCAGACTTTTGGGGGAAAGGGGGGAAATGGGCATTTATTGAAACCTTAAAATCTGTACCCCCATAATATGCCGAAATTAAAAAAAATATATATATAGGGTTTTAGATCAGTGATTATTGTGTTCTAATTGTTATTTTGAAATTAAAAAAAAATAGAGCTATATATTCTGTCCTTTGAATTTTAAGGAAATGTCCCTTTGTAGTCATTTGTAATGTGAGAAAATATGTAACTCATGTAAGTTCACCCAGCTTCAATAAATAACTGTGATATTTTTAACTATTTCATAGCCAGTATATTCACATCACATTCTCTTTTCTCTGTTTTAGAAATACATTTAAAAATTCACGTCAGGTTGGCAGGTTGCAGAAGGTAGTGATTGAGGCATTGATATATGTAAAACCAAGTAAGGCTCTTTAAAGCCATGCATAAATGCATGTGTTTTGAACTATGTTTTCTGGGAAAATAGTAAGGAACTCCCCTGGTATTTTTATTCCTATGCTTAAAGCCTTATCTTTTATAAGTTATTAGAAGCAGTGACAAGTATATCTTTGCACAACTAGATCCTAGGGAAATGTTGACAGATTTTAGATTGCAAATCAGTTTGTATGCATAGTGCATTGCCTCAAGAGGCATATGATGGTCCTATACCATAAAATATGTCTCTTTAGTTTAAAATGTAGACGAAATTATAAAGAATAAATGGAAGGTCCAATTTTATCATACTGTGAAAGTTTGAAATAATATTCCATTTGCATACTAATCAAATGTGAATGAAATGATTTTAGATGTTCTGTGCTGAACAACACACTGATTTAACAAGTTTAGTGACTTGAGGGATCTTGTCAAGGATTTCTACAAAATTCATGTTGCAAGACATTTGTTAAATGAAAACTGTGACTATGAACAGGGGATATGGGACAAATAATACTGTTTTGGGGTGTATTTTTATAGTAGTCATGTCACACACAGATGGAAAGAAACTAGTATTCAATTAGCTTTGATTCATGTAAGATGATCCCTTGAATAGAGGTACTGGAATTTTCAGGGCTGTATGACATTTTGGTTATATAATTTATAGCCATGTCTCACCACATCTAAACATAGCATTCTAGAGCAAAATCTTTTGTCAAGGGAGAATGAAGAAATTTGCTAGTGAGTATCCAAAGCATATCAAGTGCACTGACAAGAACCTTTTTGGCAAATGCTTATTTGAATTTAATACTCAGGTATATAATGTATTTCTACAGAGGATTTCCTAAAGCACTGACTCTGGCACTGTAGACACTATTGTTACTTTGTTCATGCCTTCTTAGCTAGTGCACAGTGCTTAAGGGACGAACCTTGTGAATTTAGTTCTTCTGAGGGCTTTTGCTCTTTTCTTTGGACTGTACTTAGCCTTTCAATTTCTTAAATGTGTGCAGGAGAAATCTATTCCCACTACTTGAGAAATAACCATAACATGCACTTTTTTGATGATAAGTCAATCATGCCACCCAGATGTCACATTTTGGTCAACATAGTGTTTTGTATACTGTCTCTAAATAATTCATATCTGTAGTCCAAGTGCCAAGTACTTAGTTCAAACTTAATACGTGATCGAATTAATTAAAGGCATTTAATATACTTCCTAACTCTATCTGCTGAGAGAGCTTAGAAACAAAAATATCCAAATAGCAATGAGCACATGTCAGTACCCAGGTCTTGTTTTCTAATGTCATTCTACACCGAAAGGAACCAGAGCTCTTTGTAGAAATGACTGATTCTAGGGCTAATGCAGGGGATATGCAAAATAATCCCAGAGTATCTTGTAAAAGCCAGAAAGTAAGAATGTACTTAAGAAACAAAATGATGGAGTTATGTCAGAGGGACAGAGGAGCTAACTTAAAAAAGCTTCCAATGGCCAAAGCTGGAACAATTTAAGCAACAATATAAAGTAATATTTTGTCACCCAAAGTATAAAATCATTATTCATGAATCCATACTGATATACATATATTACTGAATAAATAAATTAATGGAGATGAATAGACAAATCTCTTGTATAGATGAATTACAAATAATTTATATATGCATTCTCCCAGCAAGGAGGTGGAACATAACTCCCCATTCCTTAAGTATGGGCTGCACATAGTGACTTCCTTTCAAAGAGTACAGTATGGAAAAGTGGGAGAGTAATCTTACAGTGGAGAAAACTGATAAATACAAGCTCAGACTGGTGATCAAGGTTAACAACATTAGTGATAAGTTACGTTAGTAGCGTGTACCCTCAATATGATATGATGAGGATGGTACTTGACCTCTGTGTTCTTTGTCCCCAAAACTTACATCCTAAGTCTAGCTATGATAAAAATATCACACCAACCCAAATTGAAGAAAATTATATATAATGATCAATCTTAAAAGCAGTCAACATCATCAGAAGCAAATTCTGATGAGCTGCCACTGTCTAGAGGAGCCTAGGAGACATGATGACTAAATGTAATATGGTGTCTTTAGATGGATTCTTGGGACAGAAAAAGGACGTTAGCTAAAAACTAAGGAGCTTTGAATAAAGAATGGACTTTAGTTAATAATAATGTGGTTTCAGTATTGATTCATTAATTGTGGCAGATGTTCCATATCAGTGTACGATATTAATCATAAGGGAAACTGGGTGGAGGGGATAAGGAATTGTCTGTATTATACTTCTAACTTTTCTGTAAATCTAAAACTATTTTAAATCAAGAGTTTGTTTAAAAATACATTTCACTTCCTTAGCATAAAATACAAACAATAATGATGATTTGTTTTTATGAATTTAAAATCAAAAATGTATTACTATATTAAAATAAATAAGAGGGTGAAGTGCTTGTTTCTTTAAAAAGAACACTTGACTAAAAATTTATTTGGAGCTTCTGCCCTCTCATAGCCATTCTTTTCTTTTTTATCACTTGCATCTATAGTATTTTGTTGCTGCTGTAAGCTTTCTGGTATCATCCTTAAGATGGTAGAGATTGATTCTTTATCATTTGATAATTCTGTAAAGGAAAGAAAACGGAAGCAGTATTTTAAATTTTATATGTTTTCCTTAGAATGATGAATGTTCCATGACACAAATATGCTGGAGGGAATTTACATGAGGAGAATGGTTTCAACACAGCATAGTATTCATTCATTTCTCCTTCAGAAGAGTTGTGTTTACAACTAGAATAGGATGTGTTTATGCTGTTATTTTTTCTTTTTTTGGAAAAAGGATATCTATCATATTATACACCCTTACTAGAGCTAAGTGTTTCTAGGAAGTTGTGAAATGCCATTAAATTTTTTCATAATCTCTATTTCTTATTTGGCCTATGAATTAGATTGCACTATGGTGGTTCTCTATGTTATCATCTGTTGTGAAATGGCAAAACATATTGTGGTAATTAAAGGTATTAGTATATATGTGTAGTTATTATCATTTTATAATTTAATAGACCCATGGCTATCTTAAATACTTTAAGTAGCTTTCTAGGAAACATTTATTTCAGTAGCATGGTACTTAAACTTATATGAACTAGTATGAACAAAGAGCATTAAGGTTTTTTTAATAGGAGCCTCATCCAAATGCCCATACACTTGCATGAGAGTTAGATGTTTCAGATTAAGTCTCAGAGGATCTGCCAACTATTTTGAAAAATATTTTCAACTCAAGTGCATCTGTCTGTGAGAATTCATCTACAATTATACATCTCACTGAATTCAATGAAATGATTTATAAAATAGAAAATATCTCCAAAATAATTAGTTCTGGTGATATTTATGATAGAAATTACACTGTGAAACATTAGACTATGTTTTCAATTAACTTAAATTCATATTGACTTTTACCTGACCATGTTCAATAACAAATCATATTAATGTAATCACTTTCAAGGAGAAATTGGGGTGATAACTAGTTTATAACAGCATAACAATGTGAATATTTTGCATTATATTCAGCTTTTCTATTTTACTTCAAGGCTTTAACATATGATAGTCCTTCTGCTTGTAAAATTCATTTAGATTTGGATCTTTTATTACTATCATCCAGTTTAACCCCTTCATGTGGCTAGCTCTGCTGTATTCATCAGGTCTCAGATTATGTCAGTATCTCAGACTTGAACTTACCTTCTTAATTAGGCCCCTCATTATATCATTAATAACATCCTGTACTTTTTCTTCATCTTTCCAGTCTTGATTATATACCCATTTGATATTTGTGTAATGACTATTACCTTTACTAGACCAGAATCTCCATGACATATAATATAGTGTCTGAAATATAATACAAGATCAAAAGGGAATTGTTATAAGAATCAATGAATAAATGCTATTATAACATCCAGATTAATAGCATGGTTGTCACAAGTTACATTTCATCTTTATAAGATTTTAGCATATTTCATGCAAATAAGTAGAGATACAGAGAATCAAGTTTCTCTTTGTTCTATAATAGAAACAGAGAAGGTAAACCACAATACTTTTAAAACAAAGAGTGTTTAAAACCACAATACTTTTAAAACCACAATACTTTTAAAACAAAGAGACTTTCTTAGTTTTACTTTTTCTCTTTTTTCAGTGTGCTTTATCTTCTGGGAAAGGAGCACACAGATTCTGCAGTTCCAAAGGCTTCCCACAACACTTGTGTGGTGTCAGTGCCCTCTGCTATCCTCCTCTGCTGTTATTCCAAGTTTTAACTAGTGATCTCAAAACTCCTATGCTGTCTTAATCTTAGAGGATGATCTTGGCACTTACCATTGAGTTAAAACGAAGGCTTGTATGTGAGAAATAGTCAACTTTCTCCCTTTCGCCTCCTACCACCTTTCAAAAAACCCCTACATTCATATGCTTTATGCATTCATTGCCTCTGCTCTTGGAAAAAGAGGTGCCTTATACCTCTCAGTTTGATTTGATTCCTTTCTGCTGCTTTTTTGGTCTTGCCACATCAGGTATTCCTCACTTTCCTATCTTTTAAAAATGTTTTCACTTTGTACTTTTTTTCCTTCTAGAATCCTATGAATATGTTCAATATTCTTCCATACTAAAATTGAAGAACAAAAAATAATTTTCTTTAACTCTGTATCACTTATAATTATTTTCTTCTCTCTTTACTTTCCTTCTCAACTAAGTCTATGTACTCTAAGTCTCTAGTTTCTCACTTCCATTCAGTCTTTAACTCACTGTCATCTGGCTTCTGCCATCACTAATTGAAATTACACTAGCAGGCCAGTGTGGTGGCTTGCGGCTGTAATCCTAGCACTCTGGGAGGCCGAGGAGGGCAGATTGCTCAAGATCAGGAATTTGAAATCAGCCTGAGCAAGAGCGAAACCCCATCTCTACTAAAAATAGAAAGAAATTGATTGGCCAAGTAAAAAAGTATATATAGAGAGAAAAAAATAGCTGGTCATGTGGTGCGTGCCTGTAGTCCCAGCTACCCGGGAGGCTGAGGCAGGAGGATTGCTTAAGCCCAGGAGTTTGAGGTTGCTGTCAGCTAGGCTGATGCCATGGCACTGTAGCTTGGGCAACAGAGTGAGACTCTGTCAAGAAAGAAAGAAAGGAAGAAAGGAAGAAAAGAAAGGAAGAAAGGAAGAAAGGAAGAAAGGAAGAAAGGAAGAAAGGAAGAAAGGAAGAAAGAAAGAAAGAAAGAAAGAAAGAAAGAAAGAAAGAAAGAAAGAAAGAAAGAAAGAAAGAAAGAAAGAAAGAAAAGGAGGGAGGGAGGGAGGGAGGGAGGGAGGGAGGGAGGGAGGGAGGGAGGGAGGGAGGGAAAGAAATTGCATTAGCAAAGATTTATAATGACGTAATAGCTATGTATGCTGGACATTTTCAGATGTTATTATATTTTACCTATCTGTTGCATTTAATGTTGTTTTCTATGACATATTTTCTTTCTTTTTCTTCTGGATTTATCAAAGTTAAAGATAATACCTGCTTATTGTAGAAAAGTAGAAAAGTAAACATTATGGAGTCATAAGGACTATTGCCATCACCTTGGAACTTTATTTTCCTTGTGTTTCTGTGACTCTTACTTTGTATTCTGATACCAGTCTAGCCTAGCTCTTACTTATTGTAGAAAATGTAAACATTACAGAGTCATGAGGATTATTGCCTTCACCTTGAAACTTTATTCTCCCTGTGTTTCCATGACTCTTTTTATTTTTCTGGTACCAATCTAGCTCTTACCGCACTGGCTAATTTCCTAAAGCATAGTTTACAGGCTTCTTTAAATCTCTTCTAGTCCCTTGCATTTTGGTGTTCAATTGGATCCAATGTTCAATCTTTTTCTCATTTGAAATCCTTTCTCTCATGACTTCAGTCATCACTCAGTGACTTCCCAATCCTGTATCTCTAACTCAGATCACCTTCTAAAGTGCCAACACCCATACATTCAGTTACCTACATGCAGATTTATTCTGATGTCTCCTCGGTACTTTATGAGTCCAAAATGAAACCTAGACCTTTTCTCAAAGTTGGTGTCATTTCTTTTATTACCTAGTCATTGGCAGTGCCTTTTATCTGGTGTCTTAAGCCAGAGCCTTGCCCTGGATTCCTTTCTCTCTCACCCTTTGTATCCAATTGGTCACTAATTTCAGCAGAATCTCCTCAAAATGTCTCATATATTTCCCCTTCTTCTCATTCACAATATCACTGTTTTAGTTCAAATTCTTTTGTTTCTTGTCTGCATGAATACTTAAGTTATTTCTGACTCCAATTCATCTTTCCCTCTGTAAGTAATTGTCTATTAAGTATTCAAGTATGACCATATCACTCTTCTGCTTAAAATAGTATCTCTCCATTAGCTTCAGTATAAGTCCTACAGAATTGCAGCCTCCTTATTATAGCCTCCAAAGCCTTTGTGAGTTGGCCTTTGCCTATTTTTCTAGCTGATGTCAGGAGTATATCTCAAGAAACTGAAATTAGAACGGATTATATTATTCTAAGTGTCAAGTAACAGAAAAATCCTGCAAGTTGAGTATGAACTAAAGTCTTTAAGGGCTTCTGATGATCAAGTCAGGGATATGATTATGTTTGACAAGTTTTTAAGGTAGGAATAAGAAGAAAAAAATACATAAGAGGAGCTGGAGAGAACTAAAGGAAAAAGAGAATAAGATCAAGAATAGCAAATCTAATGCAGGAAACTATCATCAAGAGTCACTGAACTGTCTGTACCATTGAGTTTATGATGGGTAGGTATGTTAGGTTGATTTAAAGGGTTAGAGTCAAGATGGAGACTGACAGAAAAATCTATGATAAGTCTGATCGTCTTTCTCTTCTGTTTAGAATACTTTACTGGCTCCTTCTCAACTATAGGGAGAAATCCAAGATTTTAAAATGACCCAAGAGGACCTCCATAATCAGGCTTCTTCCTGTCTATGCAATCTTGTCTCCTACCCCCTGCTCTATTGCTCTTTGGGCTCTATCAACACTAAATACTTGGTGCTCTTTCAAATCCTTGTGTTTTTCACATATTGTTTCCTCTGCCTGGAATGCCTTTCATTTCCTCATTTCCTGGGTGAACACCTGTTCATTTGTTAAAATCCTGTGTAGACATCACCAACTCCAGGAGGCTCCCTCTGAATGCTTCTCTTTCCCAGAGTTACCCATCCATCCATTTATCCATGCATTCGTTTATTTTTTACTGAGCAAATATTTATTGAGTACTTAGTATGTGTCTGATGCTATCCTAGGGACTGGGAACATCATGGTGAATAAAATAGGCCAAACAGGACCTCTGCCCTTCTTGGTTTTACATTTAACAGTAGAATAATACAACTGAACAATCAATTACCAATTTAACAAATGCTATGAATAAAAGAAACAAGGAACTGTGATACAAGAAAATGAGGATGATGGGTAGACAGAGAGGTGACCTAATTTAGTATAAGGTTGAGCCGTATAAAATTAACAGTATTTGAATTGTGTGTGTCCTGTAAAATGGGAAGTTTTATATAGTTTAACCTAATAGTTGCTTTTCTGAGCAATTGACATTTAAGCTGAGATCTGAAAGACAAGGTATAATTGTCCATGCTGGCTAAGCTTAGCATGTTCCAGAAATCAAGAGAAGATTGGAAGAGAAAGAATTGAGAAAAGGGCTGAGTGACAGTGTAGATGAAAGTAAGAGACATAGGGAAGATCATATAGGACCTTTATGGGAGTTTAGATTTGACTTTCATTAATATGTAAAGCCACTGGAGTATTTTAAGTTCCCTCTGATTACAGTGTGGGACTAGAAGAGAAGGGAGTGAAGGTAGAAATAAGGCTACCGATTAAAAGGTTGGTATAAGGAGATAGTATATTGTTATGTAATATGTGCAGGCTTTGGAATCAGGCTTCCTTGGTTTAAATTCTGGTTCTGTCATTTATTAGCCATGTTACTTTATGCAATTATACTCATATTTTCTAAGCCTCAGTTTCTCCAACCATGAAATAGGGATAATAATGAATCAAATTCATAGGTTTAGTCTAGTGATTGAATGACATAATCCATTGTAAACACTAAGCAGTCCCTGACAGATAATAAACATTTAATAGATAGTAGAGATTAATAGTCCAAGTGAGAGATGATAGTGACCTGGACCAAGTCGATGACAGTATATTTGGAGAGAAGTGAATGGATATGAGTCCTATTGTGGAGGTTTAAACAGCAGGATTTATTAATGGATTGAATGTGAGAGTCGATAGAGAAAGATTTTTCAGGTGTGATTCCCAAGTTTCTCTCAAAAGGAGTGGAGTGCATTATGCTGCACTTTCATAAGTTGGAGATGATCTGCTGGGAACAGATTTTTAATTAAATTTATGTGTTTATTTTATCTCATATTAAAGGTGTTTTATAATCATTCTATCTGCTTCTCTCACAGAATGCAGGCTGCTTGATATACCAGCAAGTGAAGAACTAAGGAGAGTATCTATCCTTGTTCTCCTTGGCAACTGAGAGTCTGCTCTGAAAACCATCAGGCACCATGGGGAAGCGGGATAATCGGGTGGCCTACATGAATCCTATAGCAATGGCCAGATGGAGAGGCCCAACTCAATCTGCAGGCCCAACAATCCAAGATTACCTAAATCGACCAAGGCCCACCTGGGAAGAAGTGAAGAAACAATTAGAAAAGAAAAAGAAAGGCTCTAAAGCATTGGCTGAATTTGAAGAAAAAATGAATGAGAATTGGAAGAAAGAGCTTGAAAAAAGCAGAGAGAAATTATTAAGTGGAAATGAGAGCTCATCTAAAAAAAGAGAAAGAAAGAAAAGGAAAAAAAAGAAATCGTGTCAGCCTTCATCTTCTTCTTCATCAAGCTCTGATTCTTCAAGCAGTTCTTCAGATTCTGAGGATGAGGAAAAGAAACAAGGAAAAAAGAGAAAGAAAAAGAAGAACCGTTCATATAAATCATCACAAAGCTCTACATGTGAATCGGAATCAGAAAGCAAGGAATCTTCAAAAAAGAAAAAGAAGTCAGAGGATGAAACAGAGAAAGAAAAGTATGCTAGAAGCCTCAGCAAGAAAAGAAAGAAAACTTATCCTGAAGAAAAACCTTTATCATCTGAGTCCTCATCAGAATCAGATTATGAAGAAGAGATGCAATCAAAAAAGAAGAGAAGACATGAAGAGCGAGAAAAAGTAGTGGATAAAGTGAAGAAGAAGAAGAAGAAGAAACAGCACAAGAAACATAGTAAGAAGAAGAAAAAGAAGTCTGCTTCCAGTCACAAGTCAGGGTAACATCAAGAAAAAAAAGCAAGATTTCCATGCTTTAAAAAAGCAAAGTCAAAAGGAAACTTCAACTGTGAAAGTTAGGGCATATTTACCAAATGCATGAATTTACCTGTGTTAGTAGAATTATTCCTGGACTTTGAGTTGCCAGTCAAATGCCACTGTGCCAGAAAGGGCCGTAATTGTTGCCTGCAGCTTAAATATTAATATATGGTTTGTTTTGTTTGTTTGTTTGTTTGTTTGTTTGTCTGTGTTTCCTTCCAGTGGTTAATTCCTCTGGGAACTAAAACTGTTGTTATACTAGTGGTTAAAATGTTGGGAATTAAAGTAAAATGCTTTAGATAATGAATAATTTTGACCAAAAATATGTATCTATGGTTAAATGTATCTAATTTGGATACATCTTTAAAATATAATCAGAAATTTCCAGATGATTGTAGCTGACATTTTTGAAGTAAGGAATTAACATTGATGTCTCAAAATCCTTACTTTTATGGATGAGTTGAGTTTATTTTACTTTTTTCCTTAATAAACTTTTGTTTACATGGGGAAAGGGCTTGTGGGGGTGGGAGGGGAAGTGTTTGCTAATCAGTTTGGCTAGCTGAATAGTGTGCCTTTGATCCTTACACACCCTAATTTTGCCAGTGCAGCAGCCATTCTTTTCTTACTTAGTGAAATTCTGGGATGTTGTATGCTTCTCTACGTGAACAAGAAAGACACCAGTTTACAGCATAAGTATGTCTCCATAGCTATGAAATTTACCTCCACTTAAGCACTAGTCACTATACAGTACTGAGTAGTATTTAGTATTTGAATATTACATGATTTGAATTAACTTTGGTACCCTTTCAAAGGGAATCATTTTAAATAGACCCTGATATTTTTGATTACGAAAGATTATGAATTTTTTTGCACGTTTTATACTATTGTTTTAATTATCCAGCAATATTCTATATAACCAGTTTTTTTAAATATAATTTATGCTTAGCATACAAGTTTCAAGTTTGTAGTTTCTTAATCTTGCTATATTAATTTTGTTACTGTGTTTAATTGCACACTTGCCAAAATACTTAGCATGTGAAAAGAAGGTTTTTAAAAAATATTCAATGCCTTCATATTGAAGCTGGTTTACTGTAAGCAAGTTGAGTGCCAGACCTCTAGTACGCTCTGTGTCTTCTTACGTAAAACTACTGCCAAAATCTTAGTAAGTATGCTGTTAAAAGTTTGTTGTCTTAAGCATTAATATTGAATTAAAATAGGAGTTAAATTTAGGTAATAGTGACATCTTTGATCTTACTGTGTCCATATTTTACTAAGATTTGGTGCCTTGTGTATGTTGCTGATTCACTTTTGCCACTAATGTTAAAAGGAGTTGAAAAATTTATTTTTACTTTACATTTTTATATATCAGAGTAACATCAATTATAAATTTATGTATCAAAAACACCTATAACAGAGGATGTGCTGATTGTAATGTCATAGGTACAAAGTATTTTGGTGTGATGAGAAGCTCAATAGCTATTGTTTTTACATTGCTGATTTTGTCTCAGATCCCTTGGATCACAAGTAAAATTATAATGATAGAAAACATCTAGTAGATAAATAACCTGTCATCTCACCAAATTTTTGCAGTGGAAGTATCGGAACCTCTCAGTAAGGTTCTTGGAACGTTATGGTAATGCCATGTTAGATCACCTTGGAGCTTCATAACTAGCTTTTTCCTAAAAATATATCTATATGTATATGCTGGTAAAAACTATTACATTTATGGGATATTTTGTATTCATATAGAGTTTTTCAAAATTGTTGTTCATTAAAATGTTTTTTAAAAGCTTATATTATTTGTAGAATATGGCAAAGACATTTACAGCTCATCATATATCTATGTGCTCCCATTCACTTCCCAGCCCCTTATAGTTAGGCGATGCCATTCGACTACTTCTAGCAGAGGGATTGTACACAGAAGTGATGTTTTGTTTCCATACTGGAGCAGTAAAAAGTCCTGCATGACCCTCCAGCTCTCTCTTACCTGCCTCAGTGGCCTGAATGAAATGTGTTCCAAATGGCATACCTACAAGATGGATGCACCCTGGATCTCTAAGTTGCTGTTTAGAAGGGACCTGCCCTGGAGTGCTGATGGACTTGCAGTACACTTTTTGAGAATAAGAAATAAACTGTTATGTGTTAAGCCACTGAGATTGTGGGTCTCTTTATTACTGCAGAATCACCTAACTTAATCTGACCAATAACACAGAACACTAGAACATCTATTTCATTATATATATAAAATAACATACTTCTACTACATCTTCCTGTAGTGTATAGATTGACCCAGAAGTGATCATTTATGCCATAGTGGAAGGAAATACTCATTTTAGTTACATTGGTTTTTATGGTAATGACTGAGGAGAATGGTCTATCATAATATTTCATGCTTATTAGCATTGCTGACTTAGAAATAAAACTGTATCATTATTCCTTTGATTATAGCCAAAACAATGTTCCAGTAAAGGGTCTGTGAAGGAAATTTTAAAAGCACTCATGAGGACTTGATAAAGAGGAAGGATATTTTTTAGATTAAGTATAGAACTTATGGTAGAGAAAAGTGCTATAGAAATATGTAGAGGACAATAGACTAAATTGATTTAGGTGAGCATTTAATAAGTAGCTTCCAGATTGAAAGCAAAGTAATTTGTCCCTATGCAAAAAGCACTAAAGTTGTTCTTAGTGATTTGCTTTGTGATTAGTAAGGAGAATAGCTTTAGCTATAACATTCAACTAGCTTTGACTATAGGAAAGGGAAGCAGTGCAAAAGTCAATAAGAAAGAAGACGGGAGATGGGAAAAATCAATACAGTCTGTATTAGAAATTTAATTGAGAGCACAAAAAGAAGAATTTAAAAGATCCCAGGCTGATGAAGGTTTGATTGGAGATAGGAGAATAAATACAATTTGGGGTCCTTGTTTTCTATCTTGTGACAACTCTCTTGATAATTAAAATTTTATTTTCAGAAGAAAGTTTACATTTGGCATTGTGACATTTCTTATAGTCATTTCTGTTTGAACATGTTTATTTTACAAAAAGTATTTAATCTAGGTTTGTAGCTACTTCATACCTCATGAAAATTGTAGTCAAACATGCAAAAACATATGTATTTTAGAGCTGAACTTTCTCATTCCTTTCTGAGCTGCAAACAAGGTGTGTTCTTTCATCAAATGGGTCTAGAACTTTTTTTTTACTCTTGTCATGGCACTTACCTTAATTTGCTTTATATTATGTAGTTGCTAAGAGCCCTGGCTCTCAACTCAGCCCTCAGTTGAAGTTCTCATTCTGCCATTTCTTGTTATCTGACTCTAAATAAGTTATTTCACCTCTATGTGACTCAATTTCCTCATATACAAAATCAGAGAAAAATAATAGTATCTAAATCTAGGATTGTTATGAGAATAAGAAAAAATAGCATTTAAAGTATTTAACATAGTTCCAGGCACATAAGTTAATATTCGATTAGTATTGTGTGTTCTCCTCCTACTGTTACCATCATTAATGTTTGTCATAATTATCATCATCATTATTATATCATCCCCCCATACTGCGTTTTAACCTCCTTAAAGGTAGAAGCTGTTTCATCTTTTATCTCTGGCAATGATGTTACACAGTGTTTTGCCTACAATGAGGGCCTCCTCATTTTTATTAAATTGAATTAGTTGTTCAGGCCCTGGAACAAAGGAGATTCTGAATCAATGCAGTGTACTAGGTGTTATGTATAAGCTTCCTGCCTTACTTGTTACAATAGCTTAATTGAGATATAATTAACCCATACAATTCACCTCTTCAAAGTATGCAATTCAATGGTTTTTAGTATATTCGTAACTATATGCAAGCATAAACAAAGTCAATGTTAGAACATTTTAATCACCTCAAAAAGAAACTCTGTATCCTTTATCCTCCCAACTTACCCAGTCTCTCTAGCTCTAAGCAACTACTGATATACTTACTGAAGATTTCCCTGTTCTGGACATTTCATATAAATGGAATCATGTAATATGTGTGCTCTTTTATGACTGGCTTCTTTCATTTAGCATAATGTTTTCAAGGTTCATCCATTTTGTAGCATGTATTAAGAATGTTTATACCAATATAAAATGAAAGAAAATCTAGGGCAGCCTACAGAATTTCTGTTAGAACCAGGAGAAATACAATTTTCCATATTTAAATATGCTGAGCATCATTAATCCAATTTTGACTGTTTTAAAAATCCTAATTGTACAGAAGCCTATTGAGGGTTTATATTTCCTGGTTGTGAAAATGTTCCAAATAAGTATTCATAAGAGAGAAGTTACATCAGTTTTTATGATGGAGGCTGATAACATTAACCCAGCATGTGTACAATTTGTGTTCAGAAACTGGGCAAGTGTAGAACTGTTTTAAGGAGAGCATAAATGTGCTAATTTTCCCTCCAACAAGCTACTACTTTGAACGATTCAATCAAGAAGTCTATATGGTGTTTTGTGATGTCTTCTCCCAGAAGCTGTTTTTGAAAAATGATTATCATTATTAATAATGTCATTAGAAATGATCTTATTGTTACTTATTGTTAGCATCTTGTTGACCATGTGGGAGAAGTAAATATTTTACTTTTTCCTTGAGATTGAGCTGAAATCAAGTTTGTAGAATTATTGTATATACTGCAAAATTATTACCCATTCTGCCATCTTACTGGGAACCCAAAAAGCTATAGCTCTATGGAAATTTAACAGTGAAATATTAATATGAAGCAAATTATTTACCATTAAAATAACCATTTGTATCACTTAAAATTATTTATTAAGTCATCAAAAATTTGCATCAACTTTATTTTCCAAAAAATCTTGATCAAATAGTAAAAATATGACCTTGCAAAAGCTGTACCTGGGTAGTCTGATAGTTTTTGCATTTAGTTTGTACATCCTGCTGCGTGACAAGCCTGCAGACTGTGAGATTAATGTCCACAGCATTTAGACAACTTCCTGTGGTAGTTCTAGACTCTATGGAATTGCATCAAATAATTTTAGACAATCATGCTAACAACCTGGGAAACCTTTCCTTTTTTTGACTGAAGGAATCTGACCACATAGTACTTATGCAAGAATACTGTTTCACGGAAGTAATTCTAAAGGCAACAGAAATTAAAGAACCACAGTTAAAATCCTATTACACTGAGGTGGGAAGATTACTTGAGCCCAGGATTTTGAGACAAGCCTGAACAGCATAATGAGACACTGTCTTTAAAAAGAAAAAAAAAAATCACAAATGAACCAGAAGGAAACCAGTGGATAAAGTCCATGACATAGTATGACTCAAAACAATGTCAATAATGTTCTAGTACATAAAGCAAGATAAATATAGATAAATATATCAACCCCCAAATTTGAAACTTTAAAAAAGACATACTATAGCCATAAAGCAGTCATTGCTCCTACTTGATGGACATATATTTCTGGACCTAAGCAAGAATCTCATGACTGATTCTTGTAAATCCAATGATCCTTTGAAATACTGCATAGATAACTATAAAATTCTAAAAGTCAATTCCAGTTAGCTGGACAAAATTTCATTATCTCCAATATATATCCATATATGCACATGTATAAAGTAACCCTTTAAAAAACTGCCCATAGGTATCTGGCACATACCTAGCCAGGCATAGTAGGCTGTACCAAGAATACTGCCTGGGGAATTGTATCAAACAGAGATCCACTAATTTAACAGATGGAACACTCAAGATAATTTGAAAATGGTTTATTTACGAAAGGGCTATTTAAAAAGATGTTGGCAGAGTGTAGGAGAACTACATGATAATGCAGCAACCCAGGGCTAGTAACGAGGAGCTGTTACTGCTTTGGGGCTGAAAGATACTAGAACTATAAAGGTGAAAGTTGTGTATAGAAGGCCACTTTGAGCTGAAGATGGTTACAGTCAGCCTGAGCTGACATTTCAGTGAATAAATACCCTCAGTTTACTTCCCTCTTTTCTTCTAATATGTCCTGGTTCCCCATAAGCTGAACCCAATTGGAAATCAGAAGTCATAGGATCTCATCAGTCAATGTAGTCTATACAGGTCAGCCTCCTGGGGCACAGGGCAGGTTGAAGAAGGGTGGAGAGTGGAGCTGGAGGGGCAAATGAAAGTTATATCCAGCACTTCCTACCCTTTTTGTACCTAATCATTGATTCTTGTCCTTCAACTGAGTGAAAATTACATTTTTTCAACCAAGAAGTTGCATAAAGTCACATAAGTTACCATGTTATTTCAGGGTGATGTCAGTTTCATCATACTTCAACTAAAATATTAGCCACTACTGACATTATTCATTAAAATAATGATGGGCATGGGGAGGGGAGAGGAATGTGAAACATAGTGCTACATTTTTCTCCTCTGTAACTTCATGAGGCTATACCAGTAACCATAGCTGCCTTTCCTCTCCACTCTATGCTCCTGTTACCCTTGGTCAACACCTGGATAGATGGGGTTATTTACCTGGTTGGGTATAACAAACCTTTATTCCTAATGTAGTTGAGTCCTTATGGTCCTGCCTTTATTGGATTGTTGCAGTTTTCAGTTGATAAAGACAGTTGGGCAAGAGAGTAGCAAAAGGCACCCCAGTGAAGCACCAGGATTCCAGACATAATCCTTTTTGCTCAATTGTATAGCAACAATCCAAAATTTTCCTTAAAATTAGAATCAGTTACCTAGTCCAATACAGTGACTCTCTTCTTTTCCTATTGGTTTAGTGGCATGAAGAGCTCAAAGACAAAGCGATAGGGAAGTCTCAGCTTCCCACCCTTCAGACTCATGACCTTGTTTCCTGGTGAAAGTACTCCTCCCTTGTACACTAGACTTTCTAAACTCACAAAGACCAAGATTATGGGAATGGAAGCCAAAATTATGCGAGTAATAGTAAGAACAACCACTCCCTCTCCAATCCCCCGGTTCCTGGCTATGGAAGAAATTGCACCACTCATTGGTCACTGTTTTAAGCCACATATTTTATCCTTTAGGACAGCATTCTAACCTTACAGGTTGTTTTCTCCTATTTGGTATAACAAATGAATCTTCAGTAGGCCACATTAGACACATAAAATGAGTTAATCCTATGGGTGTGAACCCACTACTGTAAAGCATATATCTGCTGCTTAGAGAAAATATTGTGAGGGACACTATGGCAATGGATAAAGGCATTTTATAAATCCAAGAAAAATTGTGCTGACACAATCTCTCCACACAAAGAAAGTAAATCCATATCCAGAATACATGTCTATCCCACCAGGGACAAAGTGTTGCCTCCTTCATAAGGGCAGGAGTCCAATATAATCATTCTGCCACCATATAGTCTGCTAACCTATTGAAAATAATACCATATTTGGGACTCAACATTATCTCCTACTATTAGCAGGTTGGGCATTCAGAAGTTGTGGTAGCCAAGTCAGCTCTGGCAATGGAAAGACCATATTTTTTAAGTCCATACTTAGCCTCTATCTTTGCCAACAGGTACATTTTGCACATTAGCCCATTGAACAAGCATCAGGGTGTCTGGGCAAAGAGGTTGACTAACCAGCAGAACAGGTCATCTTGTCCACCTGATTATTGAGAATCTCTTCTGATATGGATGCCCTCTGGTCAGCATTTGTATACGCTATGAATGTCTTCATACTTTTAGGGCATTCCAAGAGGTACATCCAAATACTTCCCTCCTCTCCTATAACTTCCTTGTCACTGATTTACCAATTCTGATCTTTCCAAACACCTAACCAAACTTTTAGACTTTGCTCATGAATTGACATAGATCCATACTTCAGGACATCTTTCCTTCCACTGATGTGTCAAATTGGATATATTGCCAAATATTCTGCCTACTAGAAGGATTTGATTTCACCAGTGATTTTCATGGCCTTTCCTTCTCAATGATATCATCATACCATGCAGATTCATCTGTAAATAAAGCATGTGCTTTATTCTCCTCACTAACTACTAATAAAGAAGTCGTCATAAGGTAATAGGTGTGGCTGAGGAAGAGTTGGTAAAGCAGTTTAACTAGGTATCCTGAGAGTATTGAGATATCTGCTAATCATTTTTAATAGAGTTTATTTTTAGAGCAGTTTTAGGTTCACAGCAAAATTGAGCAGAAAGTACAGAATTTACATATACCTCCTTTCCAAGAAATGCACAGCCTCCTTTACTATGATTATTCCACATCAGAGTGGTAGATTTGTTATACTCAATGGTCCTTCATTGACAAATCATTATCACCCGAAGTCCATAGTTCACATTAGAGTTCACAATTGGTATACATTCTATGGGTTTTGACAAATATATAATGACATGCATCCACAATTAAAGCATTATATAAAATAGTTTCATGGCCCTAAAAATCCTCTGTGGTCCACCCATTCATCCCTTGCTCCTTCCTAACCCCTGGCAACCACTGAACCTTTTACTGTCTCCATAATCTTGCCTTTTCCAAGATGTCATACAGTTGGAATCAAACAGTATGTAGCCTTTTCATATTGTTTTTTTTTCCACTTAATAATATGTATTTAAGTTTCCTTCATGTCATTTCATGGCTTGATAGCTAATTCCATTTGAGCTCTAAATAATATTCCGTTGTCTGGATATACCACAGTTTATTTATCTGTTCATCTACTGAAGAATATAATATCTTGGTTGCTTCCAAATTTTGGCAATTTTGAAAAGGCTACTATAAACATCTGTGTGCAAGGTTTTGTGTGGTCATATTTTTTTTAACTCATTTGGTTAAATACCAAGAAGTGTGATTGCTGGATGTCTTCTCATAATGTTTACATTGCTTTTTGGATACATTTAGGCCAGGTATATGGCACTGCCATTTTATAATGAAATAATGCTGTGCACATCCAAATTCATGGTTGTTTGAATCACATAACACCCGTTTAAGCTGAGCAATACAATCTCTTCTAAGGATCATTCATAAACCAAGAGCTGCTTTTCAAATGGAGAATAGAGTATGGTGAGGCCTTTCCTCTAAACTCAAGAGTTTTGTGCTGTTATCCTCCCATTGGGGTTTGTCAGAGAATGCATACAACATATCTTTCTGCCACGGAAACTTTGCATACCTTCAGGACCTCTTGTTCATAAAGCCTTAGTAGTTGAGCATGTTTCATTGCAGCCCAGAACTGATGGAGAGCCCATTCTTTTCAGCACTCATTTAAAGTTAGAAGCTCTACAGATCACCAATAGGTCTGTCAGAGTAGCACACTAACTGTGATATATGTTGCCTTCCCAATCCAAAAAGGTCCACTAAGCATTATGCATATTATTTTATGGTGGGTAGTAAAAGGTGGAGCAACTTGACTCTCATCTTGGAAGGAATTTTTTCAGTATACTTTAGACCATTAGATTCTTGGAAATTTCACTAATGTGGCAGGTCCTGAACTTTTGATAGTTTATCTTTGGCATTCATATGCCTTACTAAGGCATCTGCAGCAGTGCTACTCAAAGTATGGTCCATGGACTCATGTCAGTTCCTAAACTGTTTGCCATTAGTCTGCAACAAGATAAATGTAGAAAATGAAATATATTAAAACTTATATAGCAATTTGGTATACTTGCAACACCCAAGCCCATAAGTATTTTTCTAGTACTTTATGTTTATTATATTTTATAAAAGTGTCAGTCCCTGATGAAATGAAAAAAAATTAAATGTTTTAAATTGGAAATATAAAGAATTATTCTTTGCCAGTGACATTTGGTAAGAACTGATCTAGGGTGCTTATTACTTCCAACTCAATAGGTCTGATTAGTGTACTATCATCAATCTAATCAGACAAAGTGATATTCTGTGGGATATCAAGATGATCAAAGTCTCTCTCAACTATATTTTGACTGAGAGCAGGAGCGTTCATGGTCCTGAGGTGATATGTTAAATAATTTATTGTTGTCCATGCCGTGTAAATGTAAACTGTTTCTGATAGTTCTTAAAGCATTTTATAGGTTAGTACCATGTTTCCCTGAAAATAAGACCTACCCATAAAATAAGCCCTAGCAGGATTTCTAAGCATTTGTGCAATATAAGCCCTACCCCCAAAATAAGACCTAGTGATGGGCGTAGCTACACAGCGTATCTGCACAACCCATGCATTTCATCGCAGAGCAGTAAAGAAGACAAGCAGCCCTTCTCATCTGCCTCATGGTGACAGCTACTATCCCAGAGGTGACCTGAAAGGTGCGGGCAGACCCACCAACAAGGTCGGCTCCCCCTTTCAGGTCCCAGCCATCCTGTGCATGCTGCAAGCTGAGACTTTGAGGGGAAAATAACACATCTCCAGAAAATAAGCCTTAGGGTGTCTTCTTGAGGAAAAATAAATATAAGACCCTGTCTTATTTTTGGGGAAACATGGTAGCTGCATACTAGATTCCAGGTACTGTGTTAATTTGCTCCAGTAAAGATACCTCATTGGAGGCAAATGGCATCACCTCCTGATTATTTGCAATAATTTACTGTCATTTTCCATGATCTACCTGCCTTTTGCATCAACCAAACAAGCGAGATAAATGAGAGTGCTGTAGGGAATCATTTCCCGCGCATCTCTAAAGACTGATGGTGGCACTAATCTGCAAATTCCTCCAGGTGTTTTGGTTTGCTATCTTGGAAGGAGGTCGCACTTCACTTTTTCTACCATAATGTTATTACTGGAAGTGTTTTACGCAGAGAGGCTGTTCCTGCCGGTAAGAGAGATTAATGAACACCTGACATAAATAAACCTGACATCACTGGGAGAATGCCTGGAAGATTCATACTCTGGGCTCACAGTGCTCCCTCTCTTCTACCTCTTTCCAGGGCTCTGTTTTGGCTAAACCCAATTATATACCAGAGATCTTGGGAGTCTATTGATGTAACCCATAATTGTTAGATGCCCAGTGCAGAAATCAAAGTATGGAGAATGGAGCTGGTGGGGGAAATATTAATAGATATTAAGCACAAGGATCCATCTCTTGGTGATCAGTCTACTCCTGTGGAAACCTGAGCCCTGTGAGGAGGGAGCTCTGTGGCTAGCGTGTGTTTCCGTGCAAGCTTCGGAAATTGGAAGAAAAGGCGAGTGGCAGCGGGCAAGTAAGACATGATTTTTATTGTCGGGGGATACAACAATGGCAAAAAGCATGGCCGAGAACGTGGCGAGCGCTTATATATGGCTCAGTACAATAGTGGCAACATGCCATGGAAAAGCGTGATCACATGGGTTCACATAGGAGATAACAGCTTGGTTACATAAGTATTCTGGCTCATGCCTTCCCGGAAGGCTGGCTAGCTGGGAGGCCAGGCTGGAAAAAGCATGGCAACAGTCATCTTAGTTTGTCCTAGTAAACCTATTGCTTATACAAATGCATTTTCCTTTACAATTCCTAATTGATCTTCTCTCCAGTCTGCTCTCAAATCCTATCCATTTTGTTTCCTGTGTCCTAAATTCAACTTGACACATCATAAGTTCCAACTTGACTGATGTTATAAAGTATTCAACCTACTAGCTGCCTAATGTTTCCCTTAATGTGATCATCATTAGTGCTATTCAATAGATATTTATGGTTTTCCTTCTGAAAACATGGTAAGATTGCACTTGTGTACCTCATTCAAGTTCAATGTCACCGTGTCTGCATATTAACATAGATGTCCTCTGTATCCCATGTGTATTCAAAAAGTTTCAATAAACATAAATTTTTGTATAATCTCAACTTTTAATTCTAGAAAAAAATATTTGCATGTCTACTTTGACATTTTCATTTTAATTGTCAAAAAACTTCATATAAATTAGGATTTAGAAAGATCTAAGAAAATTGATGGTGGTAGTAGAAAATGGGAAGAATTTGAGCCTCTCAAGTTTATCAAAAGGCAATCAGACAAATTAGGAACATTAGAAAGGACCCTTGGAACTGAAAGGTTAAAACTGGAAAATTTTAAAACTCTAGGTTGACATAAGAACTGTAACCTTAATAGGAGAAAGGACAAATAAATTGTAGTATAGAGATATAATGAAATAGTATAAATAATACCATATTTTGCTTATGGATGAATACATTTTTTATAAAAGTAGAAAGTTATTCTTGGGAATGATAACCACCAAATTCAGGATATTGGTTACTTGTGAGTATGAGGAGGGAAAATTGATTGGGGAACAGTATACCAGAGTGTAACTCTATTTATAGTGTTTTATTTCTTAAACTGGGTGGTGGGTACAGGGTATGTACATGGTATCATTCTTTTTATCTTTTTTATATATTCAATATATTACATAATAAAAGGGAATTGCAATCATGAAAACCCCTTTCTTTGTTTTATTTAATCAAATAATTGTTAGTCTTTATGACCTATTGAACAAAATTTCTGATACTTTGTTAATTAGCAAATTAACTGCTTCCATTACTGATGCTTGGACAAAGCTGTGGAAGAAATCAAATTCCTGTCATGTTGGAATTTTGTTCTGCATTATATCTGTAGCTATCTTTTCCTTTTGTATAAGACACACTGTACTATCAACTGTTCTACTCATATTTAGACATATTTATAAAACATTGTTATGAAAACTAACTTGTACATGACTGAATCATAGTCAATCATGACAAAATCCATGTCAGAGATGAAAAATGCTAAAACAGTCATACCAAATATGTCTTTCATGGCATTCTTTATAAATCATTAACCTAGCCTTATCTCAAATATTTGATTTAAGGAAATGTTTTTCAAAATGTGATGCTCAGAATACATGTATCAGAATCACATGTGTTACTGCTTAAAAATAGATTTCTAAGCTGCAAGCTGGATTTTCTGAATAAATATTTCTAGGCATAGGCCCAAGATTCTTCATTTTTAACAAAGTTTTATGACAAGCCTTGAATAATTATTTCTAGATAAGAAGAAGTTTGTGAAAGAAAATAAAAATTAGTTGTAATGTTTTTAACTTACATATTGGGTTGGGGTTTTGACATGAGAGTGAAGTAAAATCATAGTAATATTAACTAAAAAAAATACTCATTCAACACACATTTATAGAGTGCGTACTGTGTGTCATATACTGCTAGGAAGGAACTAGGAATAGAGTGGTTATTATACCATGGTCCTAATAGACATGCAAGTTGATCATTACAATATTGTGATTAGTGAATTTATGGTGATAGGCACAGAGTACGTACGGAAACGCAATCCAGACAGTCAACAGTGTCTCTCTGGAGGTGGTGATACCTGAGGTTACTCTTAAATGATAGGTAGAAACTAATTCAGTGAAGGGAGAGATGTGTGGGGTATGTGCATTCTCAATAAAGGGGATGGATGGAACAGGTTCAGATATACATGTCTTATGTAAGAGTGAAGCTGAAAGCCTTCTAAGTTCTGGAGTATTTTTCTATCACTTTTGCACTCTAACCTCCCTTTGAAGCCGCCACATTTCCCCCCACCCTATTCCTAAACTCAGTTTTTTGTTTGTTTTTTTTAACCTAATAGTATGTTAGACTCTCCTCATCTCCAGGGAGGAATCTGACACTCACTCACAGTTTTCCCATTCATTTATTTCCTGTCATCCTGAGAAAATGCATTCTTAGAAAATTCAAAATCATGGTGGTGACTCATTTAACAATGCAGCTTCACAATTCTGATATCTATCTTGCACTCCACCAAAGATTCTGACCAACACTCCTATCATTCCCTGTCATGGGCACACCCTAGGCCTTGTAAATATCTGGAACCATGCAAGCATTGTGTTTTTGAATTCTGAAACTATTTTCTCTCAACACATTTTCATATCTTTCCACTTCTTTCCCTCTCTCGTTTCCCACTTTTGACCTTCTATATTTGTCCTGTGATCTCTTCCAATTCTCCCAGGTTGGCAGGCCCCTCCAGGCTTCACTACTTCTCATTCTAGCCTAAATATCTTGTCAACTACACCTTTAGGCACAAAGCCCCTCAATTTCAATTTTTATTCACCTTCACATTTATCTATCCTCAAAGAGTCTTGCCTTTGTCCATTCTTATTCTTTACTGTCTACCTGAGGAATAATTTCTATTTATGAATATGGCACAGTTTTTGCCCTGAAGAAGCTCAAAGTCTCATTTTAATACATATATATTTATTTATTTTATAAATATATAATATGTATATTTGTTATCAGAAGATAGCCTGTGACATTTCTACACAGTTAACAGATTTTAATTCTGTGTATATATATATACACAGATTGATATAACATAGCAAGGTTAATTGCTTCAGCTATTAACTAGGGGCTGATGTTCTCCAGCTCTGCAAAATTCCAGCCATGATCTTTCTCTCCTGTGATTCAGGCTATAGATACAAACTCCTGATGGATAACTTCATTTTCATGTTCTCAAGGATTTCTAACTCAAGATGCTCCAACTGAACTTGTTATGTACCTATACATTTTTTGTAGGTCTTAATTTGATGAGTTCTATCTGGACAGTCATTAGTTGCTTTAACTATTTAAAGAAGCCTCTAAAGTTAATTTACTTCTGAATACTTCTTTGCCTGCCTATCTCCACTGTAAAATAAGAATTGTTATAATAATAGTTACACACACATATATCTCATAGGGTCGTTGAGATGAATAAAATGGTTACTATATATGTAAAGACCCTGAAACAATGCCTTATATATACCAAGTGCTATTTATATAACTATTATTTTCTAAATATTATTTTTAGACAGTCAAATATTTTCAATTTGTCTTTGACCAAGTCTTTACTTAGCAGTACACTATTTTGGGTTTTAAGCATTTGTTATTTTTGATATTACTAATTTTATTTTATTTTTTTGTTATCAGAAGATAGCCTGTGACATTTCCACACAGTTAACACTTCAATTTTTCTTAGTAGCTTGCTATATTGTCAAATTTTTATACAACGACATTTTTGAAAAGAAGGTATGATTTCAATTAGTAAGTTAGAATTCAAAACACATTTAATTCTATTAATACTTTTTATTGTCTATATGCTATTTATTTTTTGTTTCATGTTATCTGTTATAGATTGATATGAGTTCAACATATCATTTTATTAATACTATTTTGTTTCTCTAATTTTCTCTTTGTGTCTAGTAATTTATAAGGACTTTTGCTTTTTATATTTTCACTTTTCTTTATCATTTTTCTCAAAGCATGTGTCTTATAAGCAATGTATTATAGAATTTTATTTCTAATTCAGTCTGAGGCGTTATATGATTTGATGGATGAAGCTAGGCCATTTACATTTCTTGTAATAATTATTTTATTTTGCTGCCAGGGTTAGATTACAGTTTGTTCATTTATTCATTTATTTGCATATGGACATCCAATTGCAGTTGTAGGAATGAGGTCCCTGTTTCCTTGTTGCCTGTCAACTGGGGCAGGTCTTTGCTCCTAGAGGGCACCTGCATTACTTCTCATGCTTTCTGTGTGTTCCTCTTCTACAACAGTGGGTTAAGTCTCTCTTGTGCTTTGAATCTTTCTGACATTCCCTGATACTGCATCTCTCTGACCTCCACTGGCCCAAGTTATTCAGTCCACCTTAATAATCAAGGCTACTCTCTATTTTAATGTTGGTGGTGACCTTAATTACATGTGAATTTTCCCTTCTGCCATGTAATGTAACATATTAATAGGTTCTTGGGGTTGGGATTGTGGACATCTTGGGCATTACTGTATCTATCACAATCTACCCTCTGGCCCACAAAGATTCATGTCCTTCTCAAATTAAAAATATATTGACTTCATCCTAAGGATTTTAAAGATGTCATCTCATTATAATATCAACTCCAAAAATAGCATATAAATCTTAACAACTCCAATATCCCTAGTATTTTAATCTGAATCAGGTATGGAAGAACCTCTAGATATAATCCATTAAATACAATTCTTAGGGCATAATTCCTCTCCATCTGTGGACCTGTGAAACTAAAGAAACAAGTTACTCTCAACATATATGCGGTACACAGGTAGGAAAACAGTTAAAGTGTCAGATCATAGTTGTCTGTTCTTGAGTCTTGGTGTGCTCTTGGCCAGAGAATGAACTGATACACCAAAAACAAGGCAACCACAAAATGAGGCTTATTGAGCAAGGACAAGAGAAGTTTACAGAGCAATGGCAAGAGAGATTTACAGAACAAGGGCAAGATATGTTTGCCACAGACAAACGGACCCCCTGTAGTAACAAATGGGGCTTTGATTATGGTCTGGGGTCCTGTTTTATACTTTCCAGATTGGGGCTTCCTCGTGGTTCAGATGTCGCCATGGAACCATTTTGATGGACAGTTAATGACATGATAATTAGCCTAGGTTACTCTAGGTCACTGTCCAAATCCTATTGTGCCTGGGCTGCATGGTCTGTGGGCTAGGGAATTCCCTGCATTCTTTTGCATATTAGCAGGGGTACCTCCTTCTTCCCAGATGTGGCAGTTGCTCTGGGGCAGTTGCTCTGGGGCAGTACCCCAAGATGGGGTGCTGGCTCTTGTCCTTCTTCCCAGGGGGGGGGGGGCAATTGCTCAAGGCAACGCCAAGGCAAGGTGCCCACCTTTGTCCCTTTGAGAGCCAGATTCCCTCACTATCTACCTAACAAAAATATACTCATTTTATTTACAAAAAGAGAAAATGTTTTAGGCATATAACCTTTGCCAGACATCTAGGGAGATAAAAGAATGAAATGCAAAAGGGGAACTTCCATTCCTTTTCCCCCAGATAAGGAAGAGAAAGTTTATCCATCCCTGTCTCTCTTGATAAGGACAAAGTTTATTCCTCCCTATCTCTCCTGATAAGGAAGACACTGAAGCTGCAGGATGGATGTGACTGAGGCCAGAAGCCTAGGAGCTGGTCATTTGAAAAAGAATTTATTATGAGCAGCTGTTCTGGCCCAGTTATTTACTCACCCCCTGGAAAAACAGTCTTAAAAATCCACTGCTCTCCTCTTCCTGGGGTGGACACTTTTCTGGCCTCCACACATCTGTACCCAGATACTCAAATAAACACCATTTTGCTAAACCTGAAGCTTCGTGTGTCTCCCTCTCGGCTCCCATCTAACAAAATGGATAGTAAAAAAGAATCATCAATAAAAAGCAGTTTTGAAATCAGGCATTTAATCTCCCTTGTAGCTCAATATCTGGGAATAGTTTTCTCTGGTTTTCAGCTTTTCCCTTTGTGTTCTATGCCCTATCCTCTATGCTCTTGGCTCTGCCCTCTGAGTTATCTTTCTTTTTTCATGGGAAGTAGCATGTGTTTGCAGCTGAATAATTTTATTAGCCTGCTTCCTGCCAGCAGCATTTTGGAGGTTCAGCAGCCTTCTTTAATTGTGTACTCTCTCTGTCCTTTTCAATCCAAGCTGGCAATATTTATGCTGATATAAAATTCTCAAGAACTTTGTGGGTTTCATCTTGATGTCACAAGGATTTACCTCATTAGACAGAAGTAAAGTCTACAAATCTTTTCAAGATGATCCCTTCTCTATGCTTGGCTTTTGCTGATATGTCTAAAGGACAATTCCCTTAAGATACCTATAGGATCCCTGATTTGTTTGAGGGGAACCATACCCTTAATTTCTTCAAAGAGAATTTTGTATGACTGAATACTCTGACATGCTGGCATTTAAATAGGTTGAGCATTTCCCAAAGTGCTAAGGCCTGGTTCCTTTTATTTCACAGTTCTCTTAATTTATGTCTCTCCTCTTGCATTCTACTATAAGCAGTGAGAAGAAATCAGTCTGCTCTTCAAAATTTTGCTTGGAAATCTCAGCTAAATGACCAGGACATTCATTTATGAGTTCTGCTTTTCACATAACTGCAGGACACAATTCCACTAAACTGTCTGCTAATGCATGACAAGGATTCCCTTTCCTTTAGTTTACAAAAATAGGTTCCTCTCTTCTTTCAGAGCCTTCAAGTACATATTTCTACTAATAGTATATTCAAGTGATTTAGGCTTTCTCTAAAATGATTTAGGATTTCTCTGAAATTCTCTTCTCTTCCTTCTGAATCCTCACAAGCAGGATCCATATTTCTACTGACTGTGCATTCAAGTCTATCTAGTACTTTTCTCTGTAATACTCCTTGAAATTCTTCCCCCCTCTATCTGCTAGGTAGACCTTGAGGGACTTTGACTCTCTTGGGGACAAAGGCAGGTGCCCTAAGCAATTGCCACATATGAGGGAGGAAGAAACACCCTACCAATCCACCAATCAGAATGTAGTGTGCCAACTGTAGAAGAATGCAGAGGATTCCCTAGACTGTGCACCAAGCAGCACAGGTACAATAGGGTCTGGAAGGTGACCTAGAGCAGCCTAAGGCTAATTATAATGTCATTAGCTTAACAACTTCAGTAGGGTGCTCACCAGCTGTGAAACCTTGCCCACAGCCAGCACTCATAGTCCGCATGATAGTTTGTGCTGTGCATTGACGGCGAATCCATTTTGCTCTTGTGTGATGAGGAAAGCTTTAAAGCACTGAAAGCTTGTTTTACTTTACAGGCAGCTTTACTTGTAATGTAAATCAGAATAGGTAGCACATGCATATATGTTTCCATTGCGTTATTTTTAAATGTTCACAATTTTATTTTGATAAATGAAAAATTAGAAATGTCAATTCAAAATTATAGTTTTATTTCATTCATATCATAAAGAAATAAGGCAAGTTTTTGAATATTATGATAAATTTTATTCTTCGGTATGATAAATTTCGAAGAATGGGGCTACACATAGGCCAAAATTACATTGTTTACAGTAGTATCTAGTACTACACATTTTATTATTTTTTGAGCATGCAATACATCTTCTTAATGGATTTTTCCTTTTTGTTTTATCACTATTGTAAGGTGCTGGAAAATGTCTTTCTCTAAAACACATGAGATTTTCTGATGCAGTATTAGGGTTGTATTGTCTCAATTCGGAGTATTGTTGTAGAAGTTTTGTCATTAACACTAAAGTCGACGCTTGGCTGTGCACGTTCGTTCATCTGTGGCTATTGACTATAGTCGACGCTCGTACCGAAGTGGTTAAATCTACATTGTGGTTCACCCCACAAATGGGCTTTCAGAGAGGCTCATGGGAGATCTGCATGCAGTAAGACTCAGGTCATATAACTCCGAACTGTCCATCAAAGTGGTTTGATGGTGACGTCTGAACCACCAGGAGGGCCCAATCCAAACAGTATAAAACAAAACAAGCACCACATATACTCACCAGCGAATTGGTATTAACTGAGCAGCACCTAAGTGGACACATAGATACTACAGTAATAGGGTATTGGGCAGGTGGGAGGGGGGAGGGGGGTATATACATACATAATGAGTGAGATGTGCACCATCTGGGGGATGGTCATGCTGGAGACTCAGACTTGTGGGGGGAGGGGAGGAAAGGGCATTTATTGAAAACTTAAAATCTGTACCCGTATAATACGCCGAAATAAAAAAAAAAAACAACAAGACCCCAGACCATAACCAAGCCCTTTTGTTACAACAGACATGTCCCTTCATTGTCTGTGGTGAACGTATTTTGCTCTGTGAACCTATGTTTCACTCTTGCTATGTAAACCTATCTTGTCCTTCCTCAATAAATTTGTTTCACACTTGCCTTGCTTTTGGTGTGTCTGGTCATTCTTCAGCAAAGAACACACCAAGAACCAAGAATAGACTACATATGACCCAACATATCCACTATCCAATTCCAAACCCACTTTCACATATTTTATTTGTGATATATAACCACTTCTGGTACCAAAATATTCAGTGTTTTTCTACTGCTGCCATAACAAATTACCACAAACAGCTTAAAGTAACATCCATTTATTATCTCAGTTCTGTGGATCAGAAGCCTACACACTATATGGCTCAGCTGGATCTTTCGCTCAAGAACTCACAAAGCCTAAATCAAGGTGTCAGCAGAGCTGCATTTGTTCTTTACTGGAGAATCTGGGGAAAAATTTGCTTCTGAGCTTATTCAGGTTCTTGGCCAAATATTTTTCCTTGTATCTGGGGCACTGAGGTCCCCCTGTCATTGCTTATTGTCATCTGGGGTAAGTCTTTGTTCATACAGGCTGCCCACATTCCTTTTCCTGCTTTCCATGTGCTCTCCGTCAACAATGTTATATTGAGTCCCTTTCATGCTTTGAATCTGACTTATTTTTCTTCTGACTCTGACTCCAGCCATAACCGTAATTATATAGGTGCTGTCCCTTTTGTCATATAATATAACATATTCACAGGTTCTTAGGATTACTGCGTGAACATCTTTGGGGACCATTTTACCTACTACGATATTTTAAACAAGTTAACAGAATAAAAAAAGTCCTTTTGGTAGTTGATTCTTACAATTTGTACAGAGGCTTTAGTTGTAATCAGTGGAAGAGATAGGCTATAGCTGACTTACTCTGTCTTGGCTGGCACTAGAAGTCCCAATCTTTGATTTTTAATAAATTTTAAAAATGTACCTCCATAATATTCTGAAATTTAAAAAAGAAAATAAATAAATCAATAAATTAAAAAATGATTATTGAATGACTTCTATGCACTTGACACTGTGATATACAAGGCAAAATAATATATAGGATATTGTAAATGGCCTTCAAGAATTTGTAGTATTTTTGATAAAAAATAAAAGCTCAGTAATTCTGAAATTGAGGAAACTTGGGCTATATTGCTTTTGTAAAGAACAGATTTTCTAAAAGTTATTTGACTCTGTCCTCCTATAGCTGTAATTCACTAATAGAAGTTCATCAGAATGAGAAAAATTCAGTTCTTGAAATATCAGCATATTCAGGAATAGCTAATTTAATTTTCTGATTGACCTTAAAAATCTGTACCAATTAGAAAAAAATCAAAGTTATTTGAAAACTGTTGTTATAGAAACATTCTTATTTCAGCATTTCCTAAAGGTTTTTTTGTATGAGTTCAAGGGTGAATGTTAAGGGAGAGAATGAGAGTTAAAAAGGAAGGCAGCACACATACCAAAAGGAATTTGGAAATATATATATAAGAGAAAAGAAATATGAGAGAAAGAATGAGATGGAAAGAAAATATTGAGAAATTGAATAGACATTTGAGGAACTCTTCCAAGGCTGAGTTTAGTGCCTTTAGTTTGCAGGGTCAATGGAGTAAAGGAGAAAGTACTAGTTATTTGATTAACAGTTCACAGAAGTAATTAGTCAATCTAATCAATACTGTAGGAAAAACTGCTACTGTTTGTTACAAGTGCTTCAGGCAGATTTCTCTGCTACTGAGTTATCAGGTAATTATGTTCCTTGACACGAAAAAGAAACACTACCACACTGGTTGAGAGCACAATTTCTGGAGATAGATGGTCTAGATTTGACACCTGATTCCAAACCATCTGTGAACCCTTGGACAAGTTGCTTAATCTCTTTATGCCTCACATTCCTGATTTTTAGAATGGAAAGGTTAATAATAGTACCTGCCTCATCAGGTTATTGTGAGAATTAAATGAGTTTTTATATGTAAAATCTTAGAATAGTATTTGACACATAGAAAGCATTATATTAGTTATTATTATTACTGCAGCCAGCAACAAGTGGGAAGTTAAGTCTAATTGTGTGTCTTTAGGGTACAGGCTGTTGCAGAAGCCTAGAAGTCTAGTTTGAGGAGACAATGTAAGGCCAGCAGGACCTATCCCACACATTACTCATGATTTTGGGGGGGCTTTAGTGATAATCAAGTTAGAGGCTCTTGGTAAATGTAATATTAAAATATTTTCTTGATTTTATAGTGTCACCAATGCTATAGGTTTTAAGTCAAAGACCTAGGTCAAGTCTGACAGTGAAAAAGAAAGAGAGACAGAGAGAGAAAGACAGATGTTTTCACCAAGATTCATTAGAAGGTAAACTTTATGAAGGTAGAAATGTTGTTTTGTTCTGTTCATTGATGTATTACAAGCTTCTAGAACAGTTGCTGGCACACAGTAGATACCCACTTGTTCAAAGAATGGCTATTATACACAGTTCCTAGTACTCTCCCAATTCCATTTCTCCTCCAACATAATACTACATCATTCACATGACTTTGGGGCAGGGACACAGTAGGGGAAACTTGCATGAGTGAATATAATCAATTAGTAATTTCCTCCATGAACCTAAGATATGTCAAATCCCATCTGACCTAGATATTCCAGATAGGTCATGACCATACCTCCTAATGTGTAGCCTTTTTTGTAGGTGGATGTGAATAGTGTTCTAACTTAATTGATGGTGAATTAAAGAAAAAAAAAGGAAGTCATTATGGAGATGTCTGCCCATTCAAAGCAATCAGACCTTAAATGCACACCACCTGGAAGCTGGAAACGCTAGAAACTCTGGCATAGCGGGGCGGGGGAGGGGGGGCAGGGGCAAGATATGTAACCCCAACAGTATCTGTACCCCCATAATATGAAGAAATAAAAAAATTTTTAAAAATTCCTTTATTTTTCTACAGGTGTTTTTCAAACTTTTGCAAAGATTACAATCTCTTGGAAGGCATGTTAAAATAGAGATTATTGTTCTTCACTCAGCATTTCTGTGTCAGCTGGTCTGGGGAGAGGCCTCTAATTTGCATTTTTAACAAGTTCCAGGGTGCTGCTGCTGCTGCTACTACAGAGATAACACCAGGCACTGTTCTGGGTATTGGAGATAAATGGTAAAAATAATAAGGTCCATGTGCTCATGGGGATTATAGTATATTGTGGGAAATAGACAAACAAAAATATGATATCATTTATGAAAATTGCCATGAAGGGAAAACAACGTAAGGTAAGAAGAGAGAAAGTGATGGGTGATTTTGTAGACAGGATAGTCAGAGAAGACCTCTGTGTTGAGTGACATCCAAGTAGATATCTCAAGGAATATAAGCCAATGGGGAAGGAATGAAGTTTCTTAAACCACTCTAGAATTAATCAGCTTCTTTATAATTTTTAATATATTTTATAAATTGGTTCCCATTTCAAATATAGAGTTTTTGTGACATCCGTTTAAAGTATTCTGAGATAATTAGCAGTTGGATAAAATTCTTAACAATTTTTCTGTTCAAAACAAAGAGAAAGCACATTTCCTCTCTAAAGACAGAAGTTAAATCAATTAGTTGTTCTCTGCTCCTCTCTGAGTGGTAATAATGGTCCCCATTGTGCACAAAGTAATAGACTCTAAGAGGGTCAATATGACCTTCATGACAAAAGAAAACTAGGGTATTTTAGGCATATGTTTAATATTTTGAAGAGACTAAAAAACAGCAGCCTTCCTCAAATTCTTCCTTAGCATCCTTGACAAAGGCAGACTTCTGGACCTCTCCTAAGGGGAAAATGGATGCTAGTCCAGTGTACTATGCTGAAATGTAGTTTTCCTCTAGCCTCAGTGTAGATCTCTAGGCATCAGTTTTTCCTCTTTGTGCCTCAGTTTTACCCCTTCTTTGGATCAAACCTTAGTTATGGTTTGTCTATCGTGTGGTGTACAATCCACTGCTTCAATTCTTCTTTCTCACAACTATAGGACACGGTGTGCATTGTAGGGGGAGGGAAGGGCAGGCCTCTAACCTTCACTAGGGAGAGGCAATGATATAAAATGTAACCAAAATGTTTGTACCCTCACAATATCCTGAAATAAAAAAAAATAGATGAAAGTAAACATAGGCAAACATATACAATTTACTTAAGTATACCATTCGGAAACATTTCTGTACTTTCTAGGATGCAAAGATGTAAAGTGAGCCTAAGTACAAAGCTTTGAGTCAGACTTAGTGGCATCCCAGTTATGCCACTTTATTTTCCTTTACAAATTATTTATTCTATCTAAGCCTATTTCTTAACTTCAGAAAAGGATGAAGAGCTAGAAGATGTTCTTTAAAATTATACTTTCTTTAGGTAAGAGGTCCCATGTATTCATCCTCTCACTTTCTTTATTGTGATTTGCTTCTAAATTTAACATTTTCTATATAGGACGAACCCACATCTATACCTGGACGAGGTAAGAAGGGAATTCTGAACATTTTTTTTTCTTCCATAGCCCTTTGCTCAAATATCACCTTTTATCTTGATAACAATAGGGGACTTTAATGGGTTATCCAATCCAAAGTCTGTTCTTTGAGTCTCCCTAACCTGACATGCTTCTCTTTCGACCATTTTCTCTTATCATCAACCTATGGGCTTTTCTTTAGCTTTTCTTCTTTTCTTACCCTTCCAAATATTCACATACCCACCCCCCACCCAGTCATACATGCATATGTGTCTTTTGCTCTGTTGAACCCTAGCTTTTCCTAGGTTTGTTTTATATACCTTGTCACTGCGATATTTATTCTTTTGCTCACTATGCTATACAAATATTAAAAAACCTTGCCTTATTTATCAGTTTCCTGCTTAGCTTACTAATTATTTCCTTATTTTTATGACTGGTACTTTAAAATGTAACCACCTGGAGTGTTGAGTTCCATAATACCTAGAGTTTCTTAGCCATATTCATACAAAAAATGAATCCTGATTTCAAATGTAATCATTTGAAAGATGAAATAAGTTCTGTTTCTTATGTAACTATGGTAATATAAAGAAAAATATGTTTTAAAAACAAGTTATGAAATGGAATTCTTAGAACTAGTTGCTAGTTGCAATTGACTGAGGTTTAGAATTCATAATTTTTCTTTCTGAGCCTTTATTACATCAGTTCCCTGATGCATGAAAGTAACACTGTCTTATAATTTTTAAAGAAAAAGTAATTTTCTCAATTTTACCCTTAATCATCTCAATTCCAGGGTTTTGTTTGTCTGTTTTGTTTTTCTTTTGTAATAGCACATTTTATCTAAATTCTCTCAGCTTTAAAATTCTTTGCAGTTTGACAATCATTCAGGCTAGGATGACACTATGCAGAAAAGAACTTTCTGCCTAAGTGAGAGGAACAGTTCTCCAGTAGAGTTCACAAAGTTAGATAATAACTTTTATGTGTGTCAAATATGCAGATATAAGAAGATATAGGAAGAGACTAAAAATTTACATTCATGCTTCCTTCATGTTCTTCCATGTTAAGCTGCTCATTGTGTAGGTTGGAGAGATGTTATACACAGAGATAAAATTGATTTAGAGGCACAAAATGAATGACAAGTGCATCCTCAAATAGCACCTGAGAATACATGAATATGGAGGAAAGACCTTACTCAAGGAAGATTTTCTGGATCCTCAAATGGTGTCTGATGTCAGGTTTAGGCATCAGGACATTAATAAAGTACTCCATGTATACTTAAAATACTAAGCCATACATTGGAGGCAGTGGGGTAGGATGTGGAGGAAGCATTACTCCTTGATAAAAAGGTAATTGCCATCTTACCCAACAAATACCTTGACACATGAACTGACTGAAATTTCTGTATTAGCCACATCTTTGCAAGATATTGAAGAACCCTATTAAAATACACGAGTCAATAGAAATCATTAATTCGTTAATCAAATATTAATTGAATACCTACTATGCACTATGTGCTGTGCTTGGCATGGTGGGCTTAACAATGAACAGAATTTGGTCTCTGACTTCAAGGAATTTCTAGCCTGGTAGGGGAAATGGACAAGTAAATGTGCCATTACAATATAAGATAAACAGTGTAGGTAGAGGTGATGGGCTAAGTATTCAGAGAAGGGCCACCTAACTCAAAATGGTTGGGTCAAGAATGGCTTCTGAAGAGAAGTAATGTGTGAGCAGAGACCAACAGCACATATAAGGTTTAAATAATGAATAGGAGTTAGCTACATCAAGGAATTGGAGATAGAGAGGAACTTTCAATAACAGACTTATTACATGGGTAAAGGAAGTAGCAGACAAGTAAATAGAGAGCAACACATGAGGTTGTATGCATACACACATGCAAACAAGCAAAAATCATTTTATATTTGGTTCCTTGTCATAGCATTTAAGGTTAAGCACCATTTTTGACCCTAACCTTCCTTTCCAATCTCATCTTCTATAATCCCCCCAATTCAAATCTTTCTCAATGTAGACAATATTTTCATCAGAAAACAGAATTGTTAGGTAGTTTTTATTTTTTGTCATTATGTATTTGTTTTAATTTCTTGGGACTGAGGTTTGTGAATTGTTTAAGCTCTTAAGAGCTTACAATCCTCAAATATTTTTTAAAAAATTCACATTCTGAAATAACTTAAGACATTAACTGTAAACCTGCAAAATGTTTAAGAAATAATAACACAGTGTTCAAAAAGGAGATGTACTGAACTTCAATGTGTATTTAGGGCTTCAGAGCCATTGCATCGTAAGGACAGAGGGATTTGGAATGATGTTTTAGCATCATGCTTTGTCATTTGGCTAACCCTTATACTGGGATGAGTGCTTTTAGTGATTTAAATATGACAGTTGAAATACATATGCTTAATTATTATTTATTTCTCAAATAATATTATGAAAAAATACAAAATCCTAATGAGATACCACTGTACATAACTAGAATGGCTAAAATTAAAAAGACTGGCAATGCCAAGTTTTGACAAGGATAAGGAACAATTGGAACCCTCATGAATTTCCAGTGAGAATGAAAATTGGTTCATCCACTGTGATAAACAGTTTGACAGTTTCTTAAATTGATACATATACAACTACCATATGATTCAGCCATTGTACTCCTAGGTAGTTACACACACTAAACAATTAAATATATATCTCTACTAAGACCTTATATGAATGTTATTAGCAGCACTATTCATAACAGCCACAAACTGGAAATAGCCAAGCTGTCCATGAATAGGAAATGTATATGAATAATAAAAAACCTGAGTTATATTCATACAATGTATTACCTGTCAGCAGTAATGTGCAAAAACATAAATGAATCTTAAAAAGTATTATGCTATTTTAATAGGGATTGCATTGAATCCTTGAATCATTTGGGGTAGTATATATATTTTAACAATGTTAATTCTGCTGATCCATGAGCATGATATGTTATTCCATCTGTTTATGTGCTCTGCTATTTTCTTCCTCTGTGTTTCATAATTCTCCCTGTAGAGGTATTTCACATTCTTAGTTAAATATATTCCTAGGTGTTTGATTTTTTTTGTTGCTGTTATGAAAGGTATCAACATCGTTTTTCACAGATCTTGAAAAAAATAATTCTATCCTTCATATGGAATCAGAAAAGACCCTCTATAGCCAAAGCAATCTTAAGCAAAAGGAACAAATTGGGAGGCATAAATTTACTAGACATCAAGCTATACTACAAGGTTATAGTAACCAAAACAGCATAGCACTGGCACAAGAGCAGAGACACAGACCAGTGGATCAGAACAGAGAAACTGAATATAAAACTATCCTCATATTAACATCTGATCTTTGACAAAGCAGACAAAAACATACACTGGGGAAAAGAATCCCTATTCAATAAATGGTGCTGGGAGAATTAGATATCCACATGCAGAAAACTGAAACAGAATCCACACCTCTCACTACTCACAAAATCAACTCACAATGGATAACAGACTTAAATCTAAGGCATGAAACTATAAGAATTATAGAAGAAAATGTTGGAAAAACTCATATATATTGGCCTAGGAAAAAAATTTATGAAGAAGGCCCCCAAAGCAATAACAGGAACAACAAAAATAAATAAATGGGACCTTATCAAATCAAAACCTTCTGCACAGCCAAGGAAATAATGAATAGAGCAAAAAGACAACCTACAGAATGGGAGAAAATATCTGCATGCTATACATTTGATAAAGGGCTAATAACCAGAATTTATAAAGAACTCAAGTGAAACAGTAAGTAAACATTAAACAACCCCATTAAAAAGTGGACAAAAGACATGGAGAGAATCTTTTCAAAAGAAGTAAGACTAATGGTCAATAAACATATGTAAAAAGGCTCTCAAACTCTCTAATCATCAGGGAAATGCAAATCAAAACCACCATTAGATATTACCTAACTCCACTGAGAATGACATATATCAAAAAAATCCCAAAACAACAAATCCTAGCATGGCTTCAGAGAGGTAGGAACACTCATATATTGTTCGTGGGAGTGCAAGCTAGTACAACCTCTATGGAAAGGAGTATGGAAATACCTGAAAGAACTCAAAGTAGAACTATCATTTGATCCATCAATCCCGTTACTGGGCATCTACCCAGAGGGAAAAAAAAAGCATTCTATAATAAAAGACATGTGCACTCAAATCTTTATAGCAGCACAATTCACAATTGCAAAGATGTGGAAACAACCCAAGTGCCCATCAATACATGAGTGAATTAATAAAATGTGGTATATGTATACCATGGAGTACTACTCAGCCATAAAAAATGATGAACTAATACCTCTTGTAATAACCTGGATGGAACTGGAGAACATTCTTCTCAGTGAAGTATCACAAGAATAGAAAAACAAACACCACATATACTCACCATTAAATTGGAAGTCATCAATCAACACTTATGTGCACATATGGAAATAACATTCATTGGAAATCAAGCAGGAGGAAGAGGGGTGGAGATGATGGGTAAATTGACACCTAATTGGTATAAGGCACACTATCTGGGAGATAGGTACACTTATAACTTTGACTCAAATGATAGAAAAGCAATTTATGTAACCAAAACGTTTGTGCCCCAGTAATATTCTGAAATAATAATAAAAAAAAAAAACAGAAAAAGAAAAAAAAAACAGAGAAGGAGACAGAAAAAAAGTATTATGCTAAATGGAAGAATCCAGACACAAAAGACTGCACACTGCATGATTCCATGTATATAAAATTCTAAAAAAGGCAACACTGTGTGAATAAAAAACAGATCCATAGTCTCCAGAGTCTGGAAGTTAATAGAACAAGTTTAGTACAGAGAAGCACATGGATACTTTCTGTGGTGATGGAAATAGTTTATGTCTTAATTTTGATGTTAGTTACATGGCTATATATACTTGTCCAAACTCATCAAACTGTGCATTTTAAAAGGGAATTTTTTTTATTTTATTGGAAATATACCTCTAGAACTTTTTTAAATGACTACATCTCTGAAGTGTGTGTTTTCTTAATATCTAAGATAATCTGTAAAAAAAATTAGAGTATTGGTCCCTAATAATGTCATAGAAAGTTGAGTGGAGTAAATTTGTGACAACAAGACTTGTAATTAACAACCCTGACTTTTGTTTTCCTTATTTCCTAGTAATAGGTCAGATAGTTAAGGAAGTGCCTCCAGTTTATAATCAGGATGTTTGTTAGACAAAGGGCAGGCCTCTGTAGGCCTCATGACTCAGAAAGAGAGCAAGGAATCATGTAGCTATGGTATGGCATGGAATTATCTTTCATCAATAATCAGTGCTTTTTCAAATATGGGTTGAGGTTATTAGTAAGTTGTGAAATCAGTTTAGTAGGTCATCGTGTTTCTTTTTTATTTTAAAATTGAGTAAAATAAAATTAAAAATATAAGAGCACATCTCAAGTGATAAGAGAAAGTATTGTTTTGTGGAATTGTTGGTTCATCTTTATATATGCACGCATATATGTGTATACACATATATAATGGAAATGTACACGTGTTGCATAAATGTATAGTTAACAAGTCAAGATATAAAATGTATCTCTTACTATAGATTTTAGTCAAAAAAGTTTAAAAGTTTGAATGTCAGTGATGTATATGATCATAGATCTTTGAGTGTTGATATGGCCCCTCCCAAACCTAATGGGATAAAAGGAAGATAGACATCTCTGACTTCACCAGCTCCTTGTTCTGTATGCCCATCACATATATGATATGCTTCTGCGAGGAACTAGTAAGGCAAGAAGGACTTGCATATATTAGCTCATTTGTATTCTAGTTGGTTCTTGTGCAGTAGCAACTAGTAAGGGCTTTGCAGCCCAGCACCTCAGAGTTTTTCTTCTTAAATAACTGTTAGAAGCCAGAGATAACAAGGTTACAAGGACTAACCTAAGGACAAATGACCAGTTGCATATGCAGTATGAAAGGCAGCAAGTCTTTGTCTGCCTTCAACAGTCTTCCTTTAAAATGTAATATTTCTAGGAGGAGACTACTAAAAGTACTTGATACAGATAACTACTTCTTCTTCTTCTTCATTGTCATCTTCTTCTTCTTCTTCTTCTTCTTCTTCTTCTTCTTCTTCTTCTTCTTCTTCTTCTTCTTCTTCTTTTTTTTTTTTTTAGACAGAATCTCACTTTGTTGCCCAGGCTAAAGTGAGTGCCATGGTGTCAGCCTAGCTCACAGCAACCTCAAACTCCTGGGCTCAAGCAATCCTGCTGCCTCAGCCTCCTGAGTAGCTGGGACTACAGGCATGCGCCACCATGCCCGGCTAATTTTTTCTATATATATTACTTGGCCAATTAATTTCTTTCTATTTATAGTAGAGACAGGGTCTTGCTCTTGCTCAGGCTGGTTTTGAACTCCTGACCTCAAGCAATCTGCCCGACGTGGCCTCCCAGAGTGCTAGGATTACAGGCGGGAGCCACCGCGCCTGGCCAGAGAATTTCTTGATTGGTCATCATTATTATTATATATGATGTTTTATTTTTTCTGGAATGGAAGAGACCTAGTGTAATAGGAAGGTACTTGATATCTAATAGATAACAGAAGTGGAAAGTCTGGCAAAAAAAATTTTTAAATGATAAGATGGGCTATGTCAAAGGTCATTTTCATACAATTTATATTTTTATCCAAAGCTAGTTCTATAGGCTGTTCAATTTATTTTCTTGATGAGCTAGTGATCTTTGCTGTGGCTTATAGTCACAGCAGCCAGCTATGTTTAAAAATATCTGCTGTTGATTACAAAGGATATTGTACAAAAGAGTAGAATATCCATGCACAGCCATTCAACTCCTAATCCAATTTTGAATCACTCCAAACATTGCCATTAATATCATCTTTATACATGAAAGAGAACACATACCCAGTATAGGGAAGAGCGAACTTCCTAAAGATTAAACATCAAATTGGGTCAAAATTTTCTGATGGACACCACAATACATCTCCCTCTTTCTTTCTTTTCCTTGAGATAAGTGGAAATAGCCATTACAATGGTGTGGAATAATAATTGTTTGAAATTCTAGTCAAAACAAACAAAAACTTTGTTTCTGGTTATTATGATGATACTGATTAAATTTATGAGAAGTTTATGTTGATATTGGATTGGGTTGATGCTTACCTCCTGAATTAAAAGTAGAGTGTTCTAATATGTGTTTCTGAGTGTGCCTTTTTATATATGACCTTAAGATGAATTATTTCACTGATTTTGTGGGATTAAGCTACCTAATAGAGGGCAACCTGTTTTCCTGAAGTGTAAGTTCCTTCAGGGCACGGAGTGGGTCTGATCCCTCTCTGAAAAGTCCAGAGCCCAGCATGTGTCTGGCTAAGTGGAGAGGAGCAAAAACTGCTTTTGAATTAACTATTTTGACTGCTTTATGAGTCTACTGAGGGAGAAAGAGAGAAGAGTGAATGATGATATCTAAACAAATGAATTATGGTCAGGAATGGAATTTTTAGTGAGATGGAGACTAGTTATGGGAAGACTGTCAAGAAAGAGTAATGTTTAAATTCTTAAACCGAAAAAAAAAAAATAGGAAGGGGGAGGATACATGGTTAATTTTTTTCTTCAGTACAAACTGTAGTGCACTGTTTTTCAGGAGGCTCTTGGCTAAGACTTTGAAAAGGAACGTGCAGTTATGTTGATGTAAGAAGTGGAGAAAAGCAAATGCTTAGGTCATTCAGCTGTGCTTCCTCCTCAGCAGGTGGCAGGCAGAGGAGGGCAATGGTGTCCAGGGCTGCTGGCAGGGACAGAGGGGACACCTACTACTGCTGTTTCTTCATTGTGTGGGCAGTCATGATGCTTGATGATTCACTCGTGCTGTATGGGCAGAGAGTGGGCTTGGAGAAATAAATGAAATGTGTGCGTGTGTGTGTGTGTCTATTTGCCATAAAGCCAATGCTACACCACACATTGATTTGATATTGATGTGTTACATTTTCTCCAAAACTCCTAAAGGCAGGTTCCTTCCTTATCTTCCTTCCAAAGAAAAACAAATAGACAAACAAAAACTACAGCACCTCCCTTCCCCCATTGCTACAAAATGAGTATATCTGGATTTGTGCTTTTCAAGTTGTCTTGCAAAGTGATTGCTCAAAAAGATGAGCTCTCACTGAGAGGCTGCAGGCGAATGTGGTCTTGAATTCCTAATGAGAACATGCTGCAGTCCCTTTTCAAGCAAAATCTGCTCTGCATGCAGAATGAGGATTAGCACCATTTCTTTTTCCAGTTTCCTACAGAAAAGCAATTGAGAGTCAGAGGAAAGTAGCAATCAGTGTGGAGGCTTTAGAAAACAATTAACTATTTCAAGTCCAACAAAGCCTTAAAGCCTAGTGTCTAGTATAAGTAGCTAAAATTTTGGGAGTACCTACTGAATGTCAGGCACTTTTGTCAGTATTCAGCATAGACAGTTTCTTTTAATCATCATAACTGTTGGTAAGTTTCCAAAACTGAAAACCAAACCTAGGTAGTTGGACTGCAAGCTCCAGATCTAAAGCTATGTATCTGTGCATTCTGCCAGATACATAAACTTTGGGTCAAAACAGCTGTGGAGTAAAATATGGCCTCTGTTAATTACCAGCTTTGCACCTGTAGGCAGATAACCTTACTTACTGCATTTTCTCATCTGTAAAACAGGAAAAATAATACCTAGATCACAGAATTGTCATAAAGCGTAGGTGAAATAAACCTTACACTTGGCATTTAGCAGAGTCTAATACCTAGTAATTCCTCAATCTATGGTAACAATTATTATAAGCAATGGAATACAATCAATATTTATTACATAAATCCTTACTGAACATCTGTATACAGAATGGTGATGAGGTTATATTGATAGGCAATGGGCAAATCAGAAAGGGTCTCGTCTACTTTGTTCCTAAAGAAGAATATCATGAATATTTTTGCCTTTTTAAAAGATAATTCTGGCAGCATAGTAAAAGGATACTGATCTTTGAGGCAAAGAAGATCAGTTAGGATACTACAGCATAGTCCAGGAGAGAAACAGGACTTGATGTAAGGCAGTAGCAGTGGGAAGGAGATGAGAGAATAGAGATATGCAATATTTTAATTAGGTAGTGTTGAAAAAACCTGAAAATTGTTTGGATATGTGGAATAAGGGAGATGGAACTGATAAGACTATTCACCCAAATTTCTGACTTGGACAGATAGGGGGGTAATTGTTGTTATTGACTGAAATGGGGAACACAGCAAGAGGAGTAGGTTTGTAAAGGAATAGTTTTACTTGGATAAAGATGATAAGTTTTATTTTGGACAAATTGAAATAGAGTTGTTTGCGGGATATCTGGAAAGGATGTCCAGTGGACAATTGAAAGTACAAGGTGTTACTCTGGAAATAAAAATATAGCCTGGAGAATTGTCAGCATATTGGTTGAATTATTGGATGTGACTGGGATTAAACTAAGTACCACATTGAGACAAGTAGGTTAAGGGCAAAATCTCGTGACACATCCATATGTAAAAGATAAGCAGGGAGAGAGACAAAGCTAAGGGATGAAGGAAATCAAGAAAGAGCAATTAGGAAGGTCAGAGGGGAAATATTAAGGGCAAAAATGCATAAATTATTGTAGGTAAGAATTTAAAGTGGTCCAAGGGAACAATAATATCAAATGCTGCAGATATTAGATAAGTTCAAAATTGAAAGGTGGTCATTGAATCTGGGCACATGGATGTGCAAAATATCTCCTGTAGGTGTCTCCAGATCTACTCTTCACCATTCTGCACTCCATTCTGATATGTGCCTGGGCAGCTGATGTGTATGGACCTAATCGATGGACTTTGATTTAGGCTCAAATACTGGGGACCCCTTGCAGGAGACCTAAGGGAAACAGGAGAGTGAGGTTTGAATATTTATTCCCCTTTTCCCCTCCCTATGGTCAGCAGCACATGCTAGATTTTTCCTATGACAAAACGTCACAGCTCCTGTCAAGTGTCCATCTCTAGCTAGTTTTCTCTATTTCCATGTTCTAATAACTGATTCTTTCTCTCGTATCTTCAGGTTTAAGGGTACTAAAGCAACCCTACTGTTACTAGCAATGGGATTCTGTGGTATTTTCCCTACATTCTGTCTATATATTTATAAGTAATCCCTTTATTAAGTTATTATGAAGTTACTGAATTTTAGGGTGCTATTTCTTTCTGACTAATACAATGGAGATGGTTTTGATGTAGCAGTGGGGGCAAAGTCTAGAATAAATGGAAATGGAAGGCAAGGAAATGAAAATAGTGTGTATCAAAAACTCTTTTTAAGGTTAACAGTTAAGGAAAGTAGAGGCAAGGACTAGGAGCTGAAAGTGGACATGGAAGGGTCAAGGGTTTAATATTTTTTCATGTGGGAGAGACTTTAAAATATTTATAGGCCAAAGTGAACCAGCCAGAAAATAGACAAGGGTGGAATGGAGACATAGTAAAAGGGGAAAACTACCATTAGAGCAAGATTTCAGAGGAGACAAGAAGAGATGTAACCTAGAGCATAAGCAGACGTTTATCTTGGAAAGAAAGAGATTGAACCAAAAGAAATAAGGTTATATATAGATAGAAAGTTGTTTCCAAGTTAGGAGCAGGGAAATGCAGTGGTTTTTGCTAGAAGACATCTATTCTCCTCTGAGGTTAGTAGAGAATTGTGAAGATTAGGAATAGACAATGTGTGAAATTGAAGGATTCTTTCAGGGACACTTGAACAAATTGCCCTGCTTTTCTGCGATCTCAGCTGTGATTGGAATCCATAAATTAGGGGCTGTATCGATACTCATATTTATAGAGAGATAGCCAATTTCAGTGAGCTAAGGTGGGATGGAGGGAATTTTAGTTGGTTGGATTGATTCAGGTTTTGGAATTTGCAGGGAAATATCAATGCAAATACACAGATATAAGATATTGGAAGATACTAGCATGAGAGTAGTTGAAGAGATAGATTTTAGGGTCAGAGTGGAATAGGGAGGAAAGTGAGATTAAAAAGCGGCTGATAACTTGAGGCAAAAGGAGAAGCTGAAGGGACCAGAGAGCCAGATGAGCTCAAAGAACAAGAATAGAAAGAAATGATGACATAAGTATATAAGGGTACATGTATAAAGTATATAAGAGAATAAGAACACTAAAATGGATGTTGGCAGGTTGGTTTTCAGTAAGGCAACACTGAACAATGATCTGGTCCAATGTATAGTAACCAATAGGTAAATGAACTTGATCTACAGAATACATAATTTATTACCTTACATTTTTTTTCTCCACATTGTTTTGAGATTCTTACTTACTAATTCATATATTTTACTATTTGTTAATTGGATAACAATTTATATAAATGCTATTACTAGGAAAAATATTTTTCTTGAATTTAGAACTATTTATTAAAATTTAGAAACACATTGTAGGGATGTTAGTTAATGATATCAAGTGCCACCCTTAATAGTCCCTAAGTACAAAGATTTCACTAATAAATCTTCATTTCTGAAATTTAAAATTGAGACTATTTTATTATATGTAATATCAGATGAGTTTCTTTTCCTGCTAGCATTTTGCACCCTGGTAAGTATTAGTGATCTCTTTTGATTGTTCATGGTTAATGAATGGCTAATTGGCAGCAGAAAAGAATGTAGCAAGTGCTAATTGGGATTCTCAAATATTTAATAAGACAGATGTATAATATATGCCATTTGTGTAATTCTTAGCTAGAGATTAAAGGCAGAATCTTACTGCTGGGGGACATCATTTATTCTCGACCTCTTTTGTCCATGTACAGGGAGCTCCATTAGTGACTTTTCTGAAGAGTGACTTTGAGAAAAGGAACTGAGCTTGTGTGCAGCTCAGCAATTACCTCAACTACCCTCTTTGGATTCTGCTTGCATGTGCTTTGTCATAAAGGCCATGCTTCTGAATGCAGGACCTCCTTGTTCCATGGCTTCCCGATGCCTGCGCAGATAAGTCTGCCTAATTCAGGTGTCTATTATTAAGGATGATGCTTTTCCTCCCACATTAGTCATACTCTCCAAAATTAGTCTTAGAAGTTTTAAAGGGGATATGCTGATGTCCATCTGCTGCACTTCTCTGCTTCTATTTCTTATTTAGTTCTAATGCTAACAGCAGCCCTGCAAGGGCAACATGACACAGTGGTTAAGAGTGGACTGTGGAGTTAAAATGCCTGAGTTTTGAATACCAAATATACCACATATTAGCATTGTGATTTTGAGCATTTTACTTCACTTCAGTGTCCTTTAATTTCCTAATATATACAATGGAGATAATAATAGTACCTATTTCATAGAATCATGAAGATGAAATGAGATAAAGCACTCAGATCTGTGCCTGGAACCTAGAAGCTCCCAGTGTGTGCCTAGAAGTGAGCCATTATTATCTCCGTTTTGGAGATAATTATCAGAGGTTCAGAAAAAGTATGTGATTTGCACAAGGCCACCTTTCTGATAACCTGACCCAAGATTCTAACCCAGCTTCTTTGGATAGCAGAACTCCCAAACATTTTGCCATATCTATCTATCCTCTTCGCAGGGCCTGGTTCATCTGCCTTGATTTGGAGATAGCATTTCATTACTCTCTTAGGACAAAGGCATGAAATAAAAACATACAACCCACTTGGAAGCAAGCCCACTTCTGTGTTGTCTATAATGCAAAATCCATGGATGATTGTCTTAAATTTTTTCTAGATGCTTGTGTCATGGCCAAAATTCACCTTCATAGCTCTTAATATAATAGTAACCTATAGTCCCTTGCCACTCCAAGGATGGTCAGGATCAGTAGCATTTGCATCACCTGGGAACTTGTTAGAAATGCAGAATCCCAAACCCCATACCAGATGTACTGAAACAGAATTTGCAATTTAACAAGATTCAGTAGATTCATATATACATTATCATATGAAAAATACTGCTATAGTCACTCTGCAGAAATTAATTAAATGGATTTTTGATGTATTACATTTTCTGTATATTTATAGTCAAATTTCAATAAGTCCATCTATCCTATTTTTTTTTTTTTTTTTTTTTGAGACAGAGTCTCGCTTTGTTGTCCAGGCTAGAGTGAGTGCCGTGGCGTCAGCCTAGCTCACAGCAACCTCAAACTCCTGGGCTCGAGTGATCCTTCTGCCTCAGCCTCCCGAGTAGCTGGGACTACAGGCATGCGCCACTATGCCCGGCTAATTTTTTTTTATATATATATCAGTTGGCCAATTAATTTCTTTCTATTTATAGTAGAGACGGGGTCTCGCTCTTGCTCAGGCTGGTTTTGAACTCCTGACCTTGAGCAATCCGCCCGCCTCTGCCTCCCAAGAGCTAGGATTACAGGCGTGAGCCACAGCGCCTGGCCTATCCTATTTTTATACTTATGAATTTAGGCAATATTTCATATTGCCCAAGCATTTGGACATCTAAATTCTAAATTATTTACTTATTTTTAAGAGAAAGGTAAAGAGCCAAAGAATTAGAATTTCTGCATGGCAACTCAATATCAAATTACCATACTTCTTAATTTCTCTTGAACATTTGTGGAACATAATTATAATTATCTAGGCTTTACTGTTACTTGCATATGTGTCATTAAAGTTTTAGGACAAAGTGAATCAATAATATATATTTTTATCTTTATAGCTCTTCAAAATGTTTCCATCATTTCTTTAGATTTTTCAGTGAAGAAAAACATTACTAATAATTGAGTGTTTCTTGCTTTCTCCAGCAAGCAAGCAAATAATTCCCTCATAGAGGCTGAAATACAAAAGTAGAGATTCTTGCTGGGAGTGGGTGGTACTATGTGCCAGTTATTTTCTACAGTAAAATAATTGCATAGTTCCTCCATGTATTTCTTCAAATCTCTCTGAAATTCAAATTGCAATAATAGATCTTTGTAGAATTATTTACCGTGAGATTTTTATTCACTATATTAGAAAGATAGGGCAGCATTTCCATAACAATTTTGCTGAAAATGAACGATTGCAAACCAGTATTTCAGATTCCACTTTTTTATTCAAAGACAGCTTGACAGTAATGTTCACTGATTTACAAATACAGCTTAGCAATTTACAAAATGGCATTAAAAATGACCCAGAAACACCCACAATTTAAATGAAGGAAATTACCATAGTAGCAAAACTATGGACTCACTAAACTAAAGTGAGGTTGATTTTTGAACTTAACCTCTTAGAATTTTATTTTTATCTGTTCTATGAAGTTTCTTATTTTTAAAATATTTGACAAATTTTGAATAAATTGCATCTAATATGGGCATCATAAAACACTGTAAGTTTATAGTTTTGTGTAAAACAAAATGGCAATAAATATATTTTCAAAGGAAATATATTTCTAAATGGATATATCTTATACAGACTGGTAATATTTACTTCTTGAAATATATTTTCTAATAAGAAAGTGGCTTGTTATTGTATCATAAATTTAGTATCTATATTTTATGAAAGAGAAAATTCTCTGAAACATTTTGTTTAATTCAGCATATAAATATACTAATTAACATATTCATATTTGAATATATTATAATAAACATTGATACATATATTAATTCCAATGTTTTAAAATTTTTATGTAGTAGAAAAACATATGATACCTGCTGCAGAACAATTAGTTGATTACTTGGGGCACTTCTAGACAGCCAGGCTTGGTCATATGGTAAATTTATGTAGTCAAAATTTAAATCCCTTCCATCAAGAAGTGTAGTCTTTAATAAAGATTAAGAGTAGACAGTGACAAGAGCCAAAGAAATATTATATGCAAAGAAACATTAGTAAGGGAAATATAACATAAATTCACTGAACAGATATATATTCAGGTTGTTAATGTGTTCCGCCCATAGAGCATTATGATCATTTCACATACATCATCTTATATGATTTGATCAAATTCCTTGTGAGAGAGGCTAGCTAGACAGATGATATAATCTCCATTTTGCAGAGGAGGAAACTGAGGCTGAGAGGTTAACAGATTTGTCCAGTCATATGGCCAGTAAATGACAAACAAAAAACATATTAGGGTTATCTAGCTCCCAATGTAGTACGCTTTTTCACTATAATGTACTGCCTTTCCAAAGGCTAAATGATTGTGAAGATGAAAAGAATAATATTGTCAAGGCCTTATTTTATTTGTCAAGGTCCTGAAGCCAGTATTTTTATGGTTCCAAATATGGTGTAAGTATGCATTTACTCTCCTTTTCCTCTAAATTTACATATAAATGCAAAGGCTTGTTTTTATGGATGACAACAGCTTGATAGGTGCTAAACAGGTCACAAATCTTGCTGGGTTGTTGCAAATGTGAATTAAATACTAGCATATTTACAGTTCTGCCCCAAGTACTAATAATACCTTCTACCTTTCCTTCCCATAGGAAGGAAAGGTAGAAGGAGGGATGGGGGAAGAGAATTTTAAGTGTCTATTATGTGTCAGAGGCTATGCTAGCTAGCCACATAGATATGCTATCTCATATTTTCATTGATTTCTACAGGCATCACACAAGGTTGATAGGAAAACTTTTGTTCTCCTCATTTTATAAATGAACACACTAAGGCACAGAGGCAAAATGACTTGCTTAAAGTCATGCAGTGAGTGAAATAACAACTGAAATCATGATCTGTGGACTCACAGTCCAGAATTCTTTTCAATATCTTCAAGATGAGTCTTATACCAGAGCTTCCCATATTAAAAGGGCAATAACGATTCTCAAAGGAAAATCCAAGATGTCCATGTATTTTGAAACACTGTGGTATTCAGGCTGATGAGAGAATAATTAAATATTGGCATTTAGTACATGTTGGTTAAATATTGTACTTTAGAAGGTAAGACATTCCTAGAATGTTTGCATAGAAGAATTATTTCCTCCAACAAATAGGAATTGAGCTTCTACTGTTGCCAGTCACTATTCTAGGCTCAGCGGGTACATTAGTGAGCACAACAAAGACTATCTTCTCAAGGAAGTTAAGTAGGACATGTGGGAGGGTGTTTGCAAACAGATACTAATCAAACAAATACAAAGTAAACTTGATAATTAGTTTTACAATTGCAGACAGTGATAAAACTATTTAAAACTAGATATACTAAGAGATTTATGAATAGTCAAATCAATTTCATATAGGGCAATTCTCAAATGATGGGATTTTTAAAAGTAAGTATCATTATGGAATCATAAAGCAAAACAATTGTACCATAAATACTATATTTTGGTGTTCCTCTAACAGATGTTTTTAAAAAATTGATCCAAAGGGAGCGCTGAAATCAGATTCTGAGATAGTAGATATTCAAGGCTTGCCTAAGTGCCACTTTTATTATTCACAGGGTGACTGGATTTCTAATTCTTTATGTTGAACTCACTCTTGCAATTTATTATGGATTTATTTGTTGTTGTTCATGAACTGTTGGCACAAAACCAGTTGTGTGAATTATTCCTTTACCATCTAATTACTAAATTCTTTTGATTACAATTCAAGTGCGTGGCAGGATTTCTTATGCCCATAAAATGTATTCTCCTAAACCAGTTCATGAAGCAAGCAGTGAAAACAGAATGAAGCTAATTATAGATTATTTCTTTTAAGAGAAAAATTTATAAACAATTTCAGTTTTCCATATAAGAAATGTATGCACTTGGGTGAACACTTCATTAGTAGATAGATTCTGAAATGCTTCAAATAAGAGAATTAAATGATTGCTACCAAATGGAAGTAAAAAAATAGGAATTTTGAATTCATATGCTATTGAGTCACGTGAATGGAGTGGCATTTTGTGTAGCTTTAGTAAGTTACTAGGTCATAGTAATTATCAGCTTATATAAATTAGCTCTACCCCAACTTCTTTTCATTCTCATATTTCATCTATGGCATATGCAAAAGTGCCTATAAAATATGTGCACATAGTAGATGCTCAGTTAATATTTAGTAAACAAAATAGTTACAAATGATCCTACACACTGACACCTATCTGAGAAAACAATTGGGTTTCATTCTCCTAAGATGTATTCCGTAGCAATAAGCATAGTAATAATAATAATAGTCATTATATATTGACCACTAATTATGTCCCAGCATTTATTATATAGATCAGATCACCCCATCCTCACAACAATTCTATAGTATAGATACTATACTATTCTTATGTCTGTTCTGAAGGTGAGGAAACTGAAACACATAAATTAATTAACAGTTCTATCCTTACAGAGCTAGTCTGTGAAAAGACTAGGACTGGATGAAAAAGCATGCATTTATTCCAAGGATCCTCAAACTTTTTAAACAGGGGGCCAGTTCACTGTCCCTCAGACTGCCAGAGGGTCGTTGGAGAGTGCGGCGCACATTCCACACATGCGCACTGTGGGCCTGGGACGAGTGAGCTGCTAAGCAGGACAGGCAGCGGTGGCAAAAACATCTGGCGGGCCGGATAAATGTCCTCGACGGGCCGCATGTGGCCCGTGGGCCGTAGTTTGAGCACTCCTGAATGATCTAGGTTTGAATGTTCCCTGTACCACTTATGCATGATGAGACTTGAGTAATTTTTCAGTGCCTTAAGTTTCTCATCTATAAAATGTAGTGGCTATCTATTTTAATCCTGTCAAGATTAAAGTAGGTAAAGTATGTAAATTTCCTAAGATAGTAGTGCCTGATATATAGTAGATGCCCAACAAATATTAGTTTCATTTTCCCTCTGCTCCTTCTATAATACTTGTCATTCCTCAAGATTAAAGAAATTGGAGATGGAAATAATATATTTTTTTAAAGTATCACTGTGTTATTGAGGACCAGACACCAAAAGATATGATAACTAAACTGATGGTGTGACTCCACAAAGCACAGTAGAGATATTTAAGCAAACATAGTCTGGGAACATTGACATTTTCTAAATTTCAAAATTCTCATTGAGGAATAAAGTATTTTCCATCATTAATGGCTGTAAATTTGTTGTGGTGTTTCTTCAGGTAAAACCTATATATTTCTTGTTTAAGTTCTAGTATTTTGTGAATGGAATCCTCCCCTTCCCTCAGTATAATTTGTATAACAGCATATAGGAAAGCTATTCATTTGTTTGTTTGCTTATATTGCATTTTATGTGCTGCCACCTTGTTAAACTCTTATTAGGTCTGATTGTTTTCAGTTGATGTTCTTAGATTTTCTATGTATACAATAATATCATCTGTAAAAAAATTTGTCTTTTCATTTTTAATAGGGCTACCTCTTCATTTCCATTGTTATTCAGAGTTTAATTGAATGTGCTAGAATTTGACAAAACAGATCCTACTGTATAAAATGATATAAATATATCTCTCTGGGTCATATGATTGCCTGTGATTTTTATTTTCATAGGTACACTTATCAATGTTTTCCACCATGAGTAAGCATTTCCTTTATAACCAGAAAAATCACTACAGATATTTTTAAAATTCTCTATTTTGTTTTTAATCTGGTGGTGCCAGTTGCTATTCATAGTCCTTAGTCAAATTGCTGGGGTCTACTGAGATTCACTTAATATGCCTCTGTTCCAGCTGCCTGGTTCTCTATTCAGACAGAGGTCGGCTTTTTTTTTTTTCTTTGCTGCTGCTTTTTCCTTTTTTTTTTTCCCCCTCTCCTTCTGCAGATTTGAAGCAGTGAATAAGCCAGAATAACACATGGAAAACTACAACTCCCGGAGTGCAAAGCTTGTATATCGTTTTTTCTACTTCCTCCTGCTATTGAATTTATGACTTCACAGCCCAGAATGCAATGCGAGAAATGTAAACTTCCACCAGGAGCCAGGTTGCATTACTGGGAAGTGTAGTCCCAGAATTGAATATGGACAGTTAACTACTGATTGCTGAGAGGCCCTGGTTAAAGGTGGAAGTAGAAACAGAGATGGGTGTGAAAGTAGAATTACTGTTAAAGAGATATGCACCTGCACAGTAGAGGAAGTGGCTACAACATTTTGAATTGGGAAGATAATTCAATTGTTTTCACACCTCTTACTCGCATGCTTCCTAAAAGAATTGGGAAAAACCATATAGCCCTTTGCACATTTTGAAGATGATCTCTTAATTGTTTGTAATCATAATATTAAATAGTTGTGAGGGTGTGATTTCCAGAATTCTATAAATACACTGTTATCTTTTAATTTTTTGATTAAGGTATAAATACAATGAAGTCCAAAGATTTTACATGTAGAGCTGGATAAATTTTTGCATATGTATACTGCCATGCAGTCCTGAAGATACCACCTATACAGGGTATTTTCATACTTTAGAAGGCTCTCTTATGCCCCTCCTAGTCAAAACACTTCAGAGGTAATCACTATTTTGACTTTTATCACAAAGGATTTGTTTTGCCTGTTCTTGAACTTCATGTACAACAGCATATAAACAAACATACTATATCACTATTATAAATGCTATAATAGTGATCATAGTATAAATGTATCAAATGGAAGCTAAATACTGGACTGGAACCCATTATTATTCATTAAAATCCATGCAAAGGCTCTTTTTTAGCAGTTGGAAATTCCACATAGTTTCTTTTTTTCCTTGAACTTGTACTTCCATACTCTTCCCCCCACAGAATTTTATTCTAATGTTATTACATTATACTTCTGTGCTGGAAAGGCTTTTTTGATCACCTTGTCATATGTCTGTACAACAAAAATATGTACATATATTGATATTGAATTTTTTATATATATCCTCTCGTAAGGTTCTGAGTTAAACCATTTTTTCTACATTGGGTTATCATCATCATTATTATTCATCCAATATTGATAAAAACAATCTAGAATATATAATTTTGACTAATAATTATTAAATATTAAAACTAAATACACAATTTAAAATGCATTTCTAAATGTAATGGATTTTGTAATTAATTTATATATATGTGTTAATCTTAGATATTGCTAAAATAGAACAGTTCATCATCAAACTTATCTATCTTTTGTTGTTTTTATAAATGTAAGGAGGAAATGTATTCAGAAGATGAGACTGCAAGGAGTTTTATTTTAGCAATGTCACTCAATTCCTTGAGTTCCTTCAGCATTATATGTCAAAAATCACATAATAATCTATCACCAGAAATAATTTTTTAATGACCAACTAGCTGGTAATTGGATTGAGTACTCTTTCAATTTTGTTGAAAGCAAAGAATTGGAAATCACCTGGGTCGCAAATGGATTTGTTCCAAATATTACACTCAAACTAGACACCGAAATTTCTAAGTGTCCTTTTGTTTGGCTTCTTGGAGGTTTTTTTTTATTTATCCCAACAGCTTTATTGAGGCATAATTCACATATCAAAAATTTACCCATTGTGAATATATGATCCAATAATTTTTTTAGTAAATTTATAGAGTTGTAAAATCATCATTACAATCTAGTTTTAGAACATTTCCATCATCTCAAAATTTTTTGCTCATGCCCATTTGTCATTAGTCATTGCTCCTAATCCTAGGTCCAGGCAACCACTAGTTTGCTTTCTGCCTGTATAGATTTACTTTTTTTATGTGAATTTCATGTAAATGTAATCATGCAATATTTTTATTGTATTCATACAATAAATCATTGTGATTCTACACTAATACTATAAAAATGTAGTATTTTGTGTCAGGCTTCTCTAACTGAGCAAAATGTTTTTCGAAGTTCATGCATATTGTAACATTCCTTGGAGATTGTACATCATGTGAAAATAATAAACAATCAGGTTCTAGATGCGTAAGAGGTATGCTTTTCTTCTGGGAGAAGGGTGCTGGTAGAAGGGGACTTGGAAAACAATCAATACTAGGAAAGAAAAAAAATGCTTATGGAATTTAAGGTTTTGAAAATGATTTTTTAAATAATCCCTACATGTGTACCTTGGGAAAGTCTTCACATACTATCAGAGGTGTATATACTTCAGTTTGAAAAAACAGGGCTAACTTATGTAGGAGTACTCAACGGAGTGGACTAGACTATCAGTTTCAAAAGGTGTTTTGGTCACTTGTTCTCTGTGATTCAATTTCTTGATCTGTAAAATGAGCATAATAATATCTACCATACACTTTTATTGTGGGAATTGCAGAGCCCTAGGATTGTGGGGAGAGATTGCAATCATTGTCAGGATCTGTTGCTTAGATACCAGTCAGCAGTTGATAATAAAGAGGTTCTGGCCAAGGTATTTCATTTCGTCTCAGCCTTACTCTTCCACATTGTGAAGGATCTGCCTGGGATCTTGCCTGGCATCAGTCTTAGGACAAAAGATCTACTTCCATAGTAATTGATCTCTGTCCTAAACTAAATGCTGGTACACTAAACATGCACTTGTAGCTTGGAGTTCTCATTTACTGAACCCAAAGATTACAGTCTACAGTGCCTTTGAGAGAGAAGGAGATTTTGCATTCTAAAGACTACAAAGCCAATATTAATTTTATTTCAAAAGTGAATTAAGTTTGATTGAAAAACATATATGATATACTTACATTGCTATAGAAAATCCCAACCTCCTCACTGACTCCCCCACCCCCAACGACTAGGCTCCTAAAGCAATTGGGTAAGGTAAATTCTGTCACAATGACATTGCTCAGTTCAGTTTATCAGTCAGTTATTTAAGGTTTTCAATATGGATGTGACCTGATTATGAAGAATAGGGAGTCCTGACCAGGCAAAATTGAGTACCCTTTTTAAAAATGGCAATAATTATATCTTCTCAATACATTTGAAGTATTCAGGAAAATGAGGTGGGGAAAGGGATACAATCTTCCAGTTTTCTGTGGGCAAACAGTTTAATTGAATGAATTTTCTTATCATAACTGGAACATGAACTGAAGCCTCAGTAATGACGATAGCATGGTTGCCTAGCAAAAGTGGGGCTTAATGTGCTACTGCAGCTAGATAGAATAGCAGCATACCCAGCCACCAATCATCTCTGTAGGAGCTGTTGCTGCTGCTTTCCAGCACTAGCAACAGAGGCAGACTGATAAGATAGATGAATAGTAATTACTGTTGAAAAACCCCCAGGAGGAAAACAGTGCTAAATGTGAGACTGACGCACATTTTCAGACTCCTGCCTGTGAAGTGGTAGACATACAGTATTTATCACTAAAACAAAAACTTCTCCTTGATAATAATAAGGTGATGCCAGCAAAATGGATCCCTTTTGCTGTTACTTAGCTTGTTTCTTAAAGTGATGCCAGAAAATATTTTTCCTAGTCCTTCATTCATTCTGTCCAACCTTGAAGATTGTCCAGTTAGAGTTCTTCACTCCCTAATCAAGCATTCTGGTTGTATACAGTGTCTGGAATACTGTCTGCTCAGAATACGTGTTTTGGGCATTGAAAAGGCTCTGTACCCAAACTCAGGAAGACCACATAATTCTGGAGAATGCTGGATCAGTACATTCTCCAGGGTCATTTTTATCTGCCCCTGCTCCCAAACTCTCCATCCTAGATAACAGATTACAATTGGAGTAGAAGAAAGTATGGGATCACTGTGGTGCATGTTTTATTTTTTTCTGCAGATAGTGAATCAATTGTATATAAATTATAGTTCACTTATTGGGCAGTTTCTCTTATGGAAGAAGAATACCTCAGCCTGAGCACATAGCGAGACCGTCTCTCTATTAAAAATAGAAAAATTAGCTTAATGTAGTGGCACGCACCTGTAGTCCTAGCACGTGGGAGGCTGAGTCAGAAGGACTGCTTGAGCCCAGGAGTTTGAGGCTGCAGTGAGTTATGATGATACCAGAGCAAAAGAATACCAGTGTGCACATATAAGAGTATGGGAGAAAATGACTTACTTTATACCTAGACATTTTTAAAAACTTTCTATTATTGAATATTTAAACCACATCCAAAAATAGAGGGAACAGTATAATGAACCTCCTTGTACATATCATTCAGCCTCAATAATTTTCATTTCATGGACAAACTTGTTCTTTGAATATACCTAGTTCCCTTCCTCACCCCAAGAATGATTTGAAGCAAATCCCAGATCCCAGACATCATTTAATTTTATTCAGAAATATTTCAATATCTCTAAAAGGATTCTTAACTCAATGTCATTATTACACCTAAAAAGTTAGCATATTTTCTTAATATTACCAAATAATAAGATTTCCTGATTATATTTCCAGTTCAGATTTCCCTGATTATATCACAGATTAGTACTTCTTTTTTTTTTATTTGAATGACATTTTATTGGCAAAGATATAAATGAATTTAATATTTTTATGTTCCCCAAACCTTTCTGAATCTATTGGGTTAAATTTGATTCTTCTAAATTAAAGAATATTCCTTGTCATCACCCTCGGAAAAATCTTTTATAAAATTAAAGTAAATGCATGATTCATTGAGTTTTAACAAATGTATACACCTGTGTATCCCTCACTCATATTGGGATCTAGAACGTTTCCATCAACCCAGAAAATCCTCACAGCCATATGCAAGCCCCATTTTGATTTCCATACACACAGATTAGTTTTTGCCTGTTCTCAAACTTACATCAAGTGAAATATACAGTGTGCACTCTTTTGTATCTAGTTTATTTCACTTAATAATGTTTTTGAGATTCATGCATGTTGTATCATTTTTTAAAAAATGATGAATAGGCCGGGCGCTGTGGCTCACGCCTGTAATCCTAGCTCTTGGGAGGCCGAGGCGGGCGGATTGCTCGAGGTCAGGAGTTCAAAACCAGCCTGAGCGAGACCCCGTCTCTACTATAAATAGAAAGAAATTAATTGGCCAACTGATATATATATATAAAAAATTAGCCGGGCATGGTGGCGCATGCCTGTAGTCCCAGCTACCCGGGAGGCTGAGGCAGAAGGATCACTCGAGCCCAGGAGTTTGAGGTTGCTGTGAGCTAGGCTGACGCCACGGCACTCACTCTAGCCTGGGCAACAAAGCGAGACTCTGTCTCAAAAAAAAAAAAAAAAAAAAAAAAATGATGAATAGAGTCCTATTATGTATACATACTACAATTCATTGATTCTCCTGTGGATAGATGTCTGGATTATTTCCAGTTTGGGGCTTAATGAATAAAGTGGCTAAAAACATTTGTATACAAGTCTTTTTGGGTATGTACATTTTCTTTTCTGTTGAGTAAATCCGTGAAGGAGAACTGCTGGATCGTTGGGTAGATGTATGTTCACTTTTATCAGAAACTAACCGTTTTCCAGACTATAAGTAGCATTTTTGCTCTCCCATTGGCAACACATGAGAAGTCCACATGCAACATCCACATTCTCACCATATTTGGTATTGTCTGTTTTCTCACGAGTTATTCTAGTGATTGTGAAGTGTTATTTCATTGTGGGGCTTTTTTCATTTCAGCATATTATGGGGGTACAGATGTTTAGGTTACGTGTTTTGCCTTTTCCCCCTTCTCCTCTAGAGTCAGAGCTTCAAGTGTGTCCATCCCTCAGATGGTACACATCACATTCATTACGTATATACTCATCCCTTCCTCCTCCCTTCCACCTGCCCGACACCCGATAAATGTTATTCCTATATGTGCATTTAGCTGTTGATCAGTGAAACCAATTTGCTGGTGAGTACATGTGGTGCTTAGTTTTCCATTCTTGAGATACTTAGCTCAGTAGAATGGGTTCCAGCTCTATCCAGGAAAATACAAGAGGTGCTATATCACCATTGTTTTTTGTGGCTGAGTAGTGAGTGCTCCATGGTATACATACATCACATTTTATTAATCCACTCATGTATTGATAAGCACTTGGATTGTTTCTACATCTTTGTAATTGTCCTAGACCATATCCTAGGACACAAAGCATGTCTCAAAAAATTAAAAAAAAATAGAAATTATACCATGTATCTTTTCAGATCAGTGGAATAAAAGTACTTCTTAAATGTTAATGTGCATGGGAATCATCAGGGAATCTTGATGATGATTTTGATTCAGCAGATGTAGGGTGGAGCCTGAGAGTTTCTATTTCTGACAAGTTCCCCAGTGATGACAATGCTCTGGTCTTTATATCACATTTTGACTAGAAAGGTCATATATTTTTTTCAGTTTTGTGTCTAAACTATCAATATGTTAGAAATTTCTATTTAAAGATTAATGTGCATAAATATGTCAAAGAAATGTATAGCTATATTTCTGATCATTCCTTTACTGCAGAAAAAAATATATACTTTAGTGTATACCTGGCATTGTTCTGGGCATTGGGAGTCAGGGAAGTTGGTGGCATATATAATATTTCTGGCCATCTAACAGCTTTACTAAAGGGTAGAAAGAAAAGGTATATATACACATTGAATTTCTGTTCATCAAACTTTTTCTTATGCACACACATTCATAATATAGTAATCATATTTTCCCTTTTATGAGAGGGTTGGTATAAATTTTCTGTAGCTTCAGTAACAAATTATCATAAATTTGATGGCTTAAAACAACATAAATTTATTATCTTGCAGTTCTGGAGGCCAGTAATACAAAATCAATTTCACCAGGCTGAAATCAAGATATTATGTTGGCAGGGCTACGCTCCCAATGGAAACTCTACGAAGAATCCCTTCCTTGACTCTTCTAGCATTGGTGGCTGCCTGAATTCCTCAGCATTCTTTGCCTTTTGGCCACATCTCTCTAATTTATACTTCTCTATTCATATGGGCTTCTCTTCTGTGTACGTGTGTAATCTTTCTCTGCTTACTTTATAAAGACACTTGCAATTGGATTCCAGGTCCATCTGGATAATCCAGAATAATACCACTATGTAAAATTTTTTAAATTTAACATATATTCAAAGCCTCAATTTCATTATAAGGTAACATTTAGAGGTTCTTAGGCATTAGGACCTGGGACCTTTGAGTTACCACTGTTCAGTCTACTACATTGGGCTCTTAATTTTATAGAAAACTTATGACCACAAAAGCTTTTCCAAGAGACTACACCCCCTCAAAATTAAGCAGCAGAGATCTGGCATGATTCCCTCATTTACCCTTTGAATAATGAGGAAATTCCTGCCCACTCCTTAGATTTGGTAAGCTGAGGTGGGGTACACAGTGTGATATGAAGAATTAAAGCAAAATGAGAGATGGGGAATCCAACTCTTAGATACTCATTGTCTTACTCCATTTTCTGTTGCTATAAGAGAATACCCGAGACTGGGTAATTTATAAAGAGAAGAGGTTTATTTAGCTCATGGTTCTGCAGCTGTGAAGCTCAAGGAACATAGTGCAAGCATCTGCTTGGCTGCTAGTGAGGGCCTCATACTGTTTCACCAATGGTGGAAAGCAGAATGGAATCAGGCCTGTGCAAAGAGATCACATGGCAAGAGAGGATGCAAGAGGGAAGAACTGAGGAAGCCAGACTCTTTTTAACAACCCCTGTCATGAGAATTAATCCATTCCCAAGAGAGTGAGAATCCACTTACCCTCAAGGGAAGGCATTAATCTAGTCAGGAGAGATCCACCGTCATGACCCAAACACCTCCTACTATGCCCCACATTCCAAGATTGGGGATCAAATTTCAACATAAGTTTTGGTTGAGACAAACCACATCCAGACCATAGCAGTCATATTTCAAAGAATGTTAGTTGAGTGTCCCAACAAGGTTAATGTCACCAACATTAATGTTCCCATGAGTGAATACAATGAATAAATGTATAAAATATAAAATTATATTAATATGGAAAATGCCCAACCTATCATTTACAACATCTGACATATCAGTTACCACATTGGTGTATTAGTTTCATTATTGCAAATTACACACATCATCAGTGGCCCCTAAATATTTTGTTACTTTTTAATTATTATTCTGTTATTCTATTATTCTATTCTATTATTCTATTCTATTATTTTGTTACTTTTTATTATTACTATTATTCTATTTGAAAGCATCATCATCCTGGATTCATAAGGGAGAGGGAAATGCAAATCCATGCAATTTTTGGAATTGCTGTGATCATCTCTTCTCTTAATTGTTAAAGATCTGCAAGAAGAATGTCAATTCTATTTCCAATTGACAGACATTCCACTCTGCTTTAAAATAGGAAGACTCAGGTATGATTCCTAGGTTACTTTATCAATACTCTGATCAAATTACAAAATATTACCAGCAACCTAATGGCCACCCCCTTCAGCCATTTTTCATTTTTATCTCCTTCAGAGTAACTCCTACTCTGACATCTAATGACACAAAACAAATTTATACTTAATGTAAATTGAATCATATAAAATTGTGTGTGTGTTTGCACTTTTACACTCAGCATTATGTTTGTGAGAATCCATATTTTTGGGTTTAGTTGTAGATCACTCATTGTCATCACTATATAGTGAAGTATTGTAGTATAGTATGATTTATTTATCTATTGTATTGCTGATGGACATTCAGACTTTCAGTTTTGTAGCTGTTACATATAATGTTGCTAGGAACATTCTAGCAGATGTCCTTTGGTGAACATATGTCTACATTTCTATTGAGCATATACCTACAAGGGCAGTAGCAGGATCATAAATATGTGTATGTTTAGCTTTAACAGATACTACTAAACAGTGTACAAATTTACATTCCCACCACCAGTAATATAAAAGTTACAATTTCTCCCAACCCTGTCAACACTTAATTTTTTAGCATTGTCACGGATGTGTAGTGGTATTACATTGTCTTTTTAATTTATATTTTTCTGGTGACTAACGAAGTTTAGTGCTGTTTTTGTATGTTTACTGATCATTTATTTGGATAGCCTCTTTGGAAGGTATCTGTTCAAGTCTTTTGCTCATGTTTCTATTGAGTTGTTCATTCTTTTCTCTACATATCCTAGACAAGTCCTATGACAGATATGTGTGCTACAGATATCTTCTCACACTCATTTGCCCTTTTACTTCCCTCATGATGTGTTTTGATAAACAGAAGATCATGGTACATTATTAATGTATGTTAATTGCTTTATGGATTGCACCTACATGGAAATATCATGTCTTCATCCATAACAATTACTGAACCACAGCTTTTGGACATGCTGTTCACTTTGTCTGGAGCATATTCCTACCCTTCTCTTTAATAAACTGATTCTAATTTATCCTTTCTTTCTCAGTTTAAGCCCTTCCCACAAGTAACCTGAAGGCCCTCTGCTGTTTCTGCTATCTTTCTCCCTAGCGACTACTTCCTTTATCACACCTTAAACCATCCTTGTTATGTTTTTTTTTTCTTTCTTGTCTGGATGCTCTCTGAGAAAAAGGACTATTTCATTCATAGTCCTTGTGTCCCTAATGCTTAACACATAATAATAATAGCTAACATTCATTGATTGCCAGGAAATGTTCTAAATTCTTTAATATGTGGTTTCCCTTTAATTCTTATGATGACTCCATGAGGCAGGTACTATTATCATCCCCATTTTATAGTGTCCTCTCCCTGAAGCACAGAGAAGTTAAAATATCTTGGCCATTGGCACACACAGCTAGTACAGCATGGATATAAGATTCAAACCTAGGTAGAGTGATTTCAGAAACTTGGTTTTAGCTACTATGATATTGTACTCTTATAACAGGCAATTACTACATATGTGTTGCATAAATAAATTAGAATTGGAAAGTACCATACAAATAATCTAATTCAAATGGCTTATTTAAAGAATGTGTTAACTGGGATCAAGAGGTAAAGTGAATTGGCCATGATCATACAGCTAATAAATGCCAGAATTATGACAAAATTCTAAGTGTCTTGACTGCCATTTCAGTGTTCTTTTTCCTGCTCCATGTTCTGGATCTCTTTTTTCAAAAAGATACTATTTACTTCTTTGTAAAACCCTGCTAAGCTTCACTGCTTTCAAAAGATAATCATGGGCACAAGCCATTTCTAGTGATAAAAACTGTCACTTAGATACATGGCATGACAGCTAAACAAATTGCATGAAGTCATAGACTCGTGGACTTATCTATAGAATCATATTGTTATAGCTGAGTAAACCTAATATCCTCCTGCAAAGTGAAAATTGCAAAGACTTTGAAATATATGAATGTTTTTCATTGTGAACCCAATCTGAAATTTTCATTTTTCATGTGCTTATTTGGCACTGTGGCTAGATTTAAGGCAGCCTTGGTGCATACTGCCCTCATCTGCTCTAGTGCTCTTTCCTCCCCTCCCCAGGCCAAATACTGACCGATAGTCTTGTCTAGAATAATACATCCAGGCTGCTAAGTAAACCTGATTTAAGATAGCTTAGACACTGACAGCTATTTCCTGTTTTTTTATTTTGTAGTTTCATCAAATAAAAGCTTGCATTAGGGAGACCAAATGGGAACAGCTTTGGAAAGGGTTGACTCTGGTAAGTGGGTTAAGATTTAACTAATATTTTCCCATTGATTTTAGTTTTCTAACACATTGTTTCTCGTACTCTATTCTGAGGCAATAGCCTACATAATTCTATAATACATTTCAGCACTGTAATGAAATCTCAGGAAAAAAAGTGTTAATTAAGACAAAAAAGGGAAATAAGCAATGTAGCAAGAAAACATACATTTTGCTCAAAACAATCCAATTTTCATTGATTTCCAATTTATTATAGTGTGACAAAAGATAAGAAGCTTACCTTCTGTTGTTATCGTAAACTTTACTAGATGAAATAATGCTATTTGCAATTCCTGCATATTAGAAATATTCTTCATGGACTTTCAGAACTAAATTGTTTAAAGTGATGATTTATACATAGGTAAACCTGTATTTATCATCAAAGACTTTCTGTGTTAAGGTTTAACCCCTTGTAGACTAGTATCACATAATTGTTTAAAATAAACTAATCTAGCTTCTAAAGCCACTATGCTTGAATTTCTTATTATTCTCTCTATCGTTTAGAAGTGAAGTAATTTTCCATAGGTGCATGAGGCTTCCTGCTGCTCATTCCTTTACACTCATTGCCCTCTGAAGCCTATGATCTAGTGCTGAAACTAAACAGGGTAATTTTTTTTAATTATGGAAAATTTCAAACATGTGCAACAGTAGAGAGTTTAATATAATGAACCTCCATGTATACCTCACCCAGCCAGCTTTAATCATTATTAATTAAGAACCAAACCTGTTTCACTTATAATTCTACCCTTCCCTTTGTATTATTTTGAAGCAAATCCCAATCATCATATCAATTTATTCATAAAAATTTCAATCATATTTGTAAACAAAGGAATATTTATTTTGAAAAAAAACAATACTATTATTCAGCTAAAACAAAAATCAATAAATTAGTTTCTGTCAAATATCCAACTGATGTTCAAATTTCCACAAATGTTTTATGCTTTTTTTTTTTTTTATAATTGTCGGTTTGAGTCTGGATCCAAACAAGTCCATCTGATCACATTTGTTTCACATGTCTCTTAAATCTCTTTTAGTTTATAAATTTCCCTTTCCTTTTTTTCTTGTAGTTTATTGAAGAAATCAGGGTTTTTTTCTCAGAGAATGCCTGAAATTCTGGATTTTACTGATCATATCCCTGTAGTATTTAGAAAAACATGTCTCTCCATCACCTGCAATGCCTATAAACTGACAGTTTGATCCAGAGCTCTCATCTGATTCAGATTTACTTGGCTGTGTTTGTTTGTTCCGAATACTTAATAAGTGGTATTTAAACCTCTCTCTTAGTTGTGTTAGGATCAATGATTGAAATCAGGTATCAGCTGATCTCTGCATTATAAAATTTTTCATCCACTTATTTTATTAGGGGATTTAAACTGGTGATATTCTGATATTAACTGGTGGTATTAATTTGAACAATGTCTTTATTTAGTAACTGACATTGCAAAAATTTTAAGAAGTTCTTTTATTTTTATTTATTTTGAATTATTATAAGTGCATAATAGTTCTATATCTTTATAGGGTACATGTGATGTTTTGACCCAGGCATAAAATATGAATTAATGAAATCAGGATAGTTGGAGTATCTATCACCTCAGGCATTTATCATTTCTTTGTGTTAGGAACATTCCTATTCCACTTTTTTAGTTATTTTAAAGCAGAGGTTCCCAAACTTTTTGGCATCAGAGACTGATTTCATGTAAGACAATTTTCCCATGGAGGAGGCAGAGACAGAGCTAGGGGAAAGGTGGAGCTCAGGCGGTGATGTGAGTGATGGAGAGCACTGTAAATACAGATGAAGTTTTGCTCACCTGCCTACTGATCACCTCCTGCTATGTAGTCCTGATTCTTAATTTTCATGGAAGACAATTTTTCCATGGGGTCGGTGGGTGAAACTCAGGCAGTGATGTGCGGCCCTGTTCCTAAGAGGCCATGGACCGGTCCTGGGCTGCGACCCAGGGGTTGGAGACTGCAGCTTTAAAGTATACCCAGTTTATTGTTGAGTATAGTCATTTTGTTGTGCTAACAAGTGTTGTTAATTCTAACTATCTACCTATATTTTTACACTCATTAACTACTCCCACTTTATTGCCCCTCCCTGATATTTTAATATTTAGCTCCCAGATATGAGTGAGAACATGTGAGATTTGTCTTTTTGTGCGTGGCTTATTTCACTTAACTTAATGTTCTGAAATTCTATCCATGCATTGTACATGTAGGATTTCATTCTTTTTTTAGGCTATATAATATTCCATTGTATATAAGTACCACAATTTCTTTATCCATTTATCTGTTGATGGACACATAGATTGATTCCATATCTTGGTTATTGTGAATAATGCTGCAACAAACATGGCAGTGCAGTTATCTTTTCAATATACTGAATTACCCTCCTTTGGATATATACTCAGCAGTGGAACTGCTAGATCATATAATAGTTCTATTTTTAGTCTTTTGAAGAACCTCCATACTTTTTTCCATAGTGGTTGCACTAATTTACATTCCCACCACCAGCATATGAGGGTTTCCCAAGTTGTTCTTTTAAAGTGAACTTTTTGTATCAACAATTTGGTTAACTGATGTATAGTTCATCAAAGAAAGTCAGGATTAATACTTGATTTCTTTTTTTCAAAAGTCTTTTCATTATCTTGCATTATTCAAAGATGATAATTAAGTTTCTTGAGATTTGTAATAAAAAAATCTCATATATTTACCCACATAGTTATTTTTTCCAGTTTTTTTCCATTTCTTTGTGTAGATGCAAGTTTTACTCTAGTATCATTTTCCTTCTACCCAAAGAACTTCCTTTATCATTTCTTATAGCACAGGTCAGCTGGTGATGAATTCTTTCAGCTTATGTGTGTCTGAAAACGTCTTTATTGTACCTTCACTTTTGAAAGATATTTTCACTGGGTACAGAATTCTAGGTTGACTTTTTTTTTTTCTTTCAGTTCTTTAAAGGTATTGCTCCACTATCTTATCACTTGTATTGTCTTCAACAAAAATTTGCTATAACCCTTATGTTTGTTCCTCTGTACATGTCCCCTCTGGCTGACTTAAGGATTTTTCTCAATATTCCTGATTTGAACAATTTGATTATCATGTAGTTTGATTGTTTGATTCCCGTTTTGTGTGCTTGTATTTCATTGAGATTCTGAATCCATTGATTAGTATTCATCTAATTTGGAAAATCCTCAGTCATTATTTATTAAAATTTTTTTCTGCCCCCAGAATGATCTTTCAGAGACTCCACTTAACTGAAGTTATTCTATAGCTCATTGGTGATGCTTTATTTATTATTTTTCTTATTGTATTTTATTTTGGATAGTTTTTATTGCTCTGCCTTTGAGTTCTGTAATATTTTATCTGTGATATCTAACCTGCTATTAAGCCCATCCAGTGTATTTTTCTTCCATGACATTGTATTCTTCATCTTTAGAAGCTTCATTTTGGTCTTTTCTTATACCTTCCATATCTTTACTAACTTAACTATATAGAATATAGTTAAAATACCCATTTTTGTACCTGATTCTAAGATATGAGTCAGTTCTAGGTCAATTGCAATTGAATACTTTTTCTTATTGTGGATTCTAGCTTCTTTGCATATCTGTTATTCTTCGAGATTTTTTTTTTTTTGTATTCCTACAAGTGTTCTGAAGCTTTGTTCTGTAATACAGTTAATTTACTTTGACATACTTTGATCCTTTTTATATCTTGATTTTGCTTATTAAGATTTGTTAGGTCAGGTCATAGTAGTGCTCAGTCTAGGCTAATTATTTTCCATTACTATGGTAAGACCTGTCTGATATTCTACTTGTTACCACCAAATCTGAGAATTTTGTAATCTAATTGGTGAAGCAGGAATCATGCCCAGTCATGGTTGAATGTTGGGCACTGTTGCCTCTAATTAGGTACACATGTGAATACTTATGGGGAGTAGAAATATGTAAGAAGTTCTCTCTATGTACAGCTCTTTGTGGTAAATTCTGTTGACTCAACTCAGGCAGTGTCACAAGCTCTACCTGGGTTCTATTTCCCTGCACCATGGCCTAAAATATCATTGAAGGCAATATCTTGGGCATTTGTAGAGATCTCCTTGTTTGTTTTCTGTCTCTCAATGATCACTCTTTATCATTACCTGATGTTCCTGTGCATTGAAAACCATTGTTTCATTTATATTTGCTGTATTTTGATTATTTCAAGAAGAAGGATAAATCTAGTCCTTGTCATTTGATCTTGGTTAAAAGTTAAAGTTAGTTTTTTAAAAATAATACACAACTATAAAAATATGGCTCTCACCTCCTTCATTAAGTATATTCCTAAATAGTTAATTTTCTTTGATGGTATTGTGAAAGGTGTTGTGTCTTTGATTTGATTTTTGGCTTGACTGTTACTGCCATGTATAGATGCCACTGATTTGTGCACATTGATTGTGTATCCTAAGACTTTACTGAATTCACTTATCAATTCTGGGAGTCTCTTGGTTGAATCCTTGGGATTTTCTAGATATAATATTATATAATCAGCAAAAAGTGACAGTTTGACCTCTTCTGCCCCATTTGGACCCATAATTCTCCTCTCCTGTCTGATTGCCCTGGCAAGGACTTCCAGCACTATCTTGAATAGAAGTGGAGATAGTGGGAAACCTTGTCTGGTTCCAGTTCTGAGTGAGAATGCTTTCAATTTTTCCTCATTAAATATGATGTTGGCTGTGGGTTTATCGTATATGGCTTTAATAATTTTAATGTATGTCCAATCTATGCCTATTTTGTTAAGAATTTTCATCATAAAAGTGTGCTGGATTTTATCAAATGCTTTTTCTGTGCCTATTGAGAAACATATGGTCTTTGTTCTTGCTTTTATTTATGTGGTGAATTGCATTTATAAATTAGCATATGTGGAATCAAACTTGCATCTCTGGGATAAAGCTTGCCTGGTCATGATGAATTATTTTTTTGATGTGCCATTGGATTCCGTATGCTAAGATTTTTTTGGAGGATTACTGCGCCTATATTCATTAGGGATATTGATCCGTACTTTTCTTTTTTTTGTTGTGTCCTTTCCTGGCCTTGGTATCAAGGTGATATTGGCTTTATAGAATGAGTTGGGGAGGCTACAATTCTTTTCAATGTTGTGGAATAATTTCTGCAGTATAGGTATGAGTTCTTGTAACTTTGGTAAAACTGAAATGTGAACCCATCTGGTCTGGGACTTTTTTTGTTGGAAGATTTTTAATTGTTGCTTCAATTTCTGTGCTTGATATTGGTCTGTTCAGGAATTCTATTTCTTCTTCATTGAGCCTAGAAAGGTTGTGTATTTATAAGTATTTGACCATTTCCTCCATGTTCTGTAGTTTTTGGATATATAGATTTTTATACTATGCAAAGGTGACAGACATAAATAGGGAAAACTATGAAAAACTGAGAAAAGAACATGTAAAAGGTGTAAACAGATGGAAAACTCTACTATGCTCATGGATTGGCAGAATCAATATTGTTAAAATGTCCATACTACCTAGAGTGATTTACAGAATTAATGTATCCCTATCAAAATACCGTGATCATTCTTTAGTGATCTAGAAAAAATAATTCTGTACTTTGTATGGAACCAGAGAAGACCTCACATAGCCAAAGCAATCTTAAGCAAAAAGAACAAATTGTAAGGAATCATTCTTCCAGACTTCAAGTTTTACTACAAGGCTATAGTAACCAAAAGAGCATGTGATTGGTACAAGAACAGAGATACATACCTTTGGAACAGGATGCAGACCCCAGATATAAAATCATCCTCGAATTGTCATCCAGTCTTTGACAAAGCAGACAAAAATATACAATGGAGAAAAGACTCTCTATTAAGCAAATGGTGCTGGGAAAACTGGATAACCACATGCAGAAGATTTAAACTGGATCTCCACCTCTTACCACTCCCAAAATCAACTCCTGATGGATAACAGACTTACATCTAAGGCATAAAACCTTAAGAAATTGAGAAGAAAATATTGGGAAAACTCTTACAGACATCAATCTCAGCAAATAATTTATGAAGAAGACCCCCAAAACAATTATAGCAGCAACAAAAATAAATAAATGGGACCTCATTAAATTAAAAAGCTTCTGCACAGCCAAGGAAACTATCATTAGAGAGAATAGACAACCTACAGAATGGGAGAAAATATTTGCATTCTACACATCCAATAAAGGGCTGATAACAAGAATCTACATAGAACTTAAGAAAATTAACAAAAAAATTAAACAACTCCATCAATAAATGGGCAAAATACATAAACAAAACATTTTCAAAAAAGACAAAAGAATGGCCAGCAAACATATAAAAGAGTTCTCAACATCTCTAATCATTAGGGAAATGAAAATCAAAGCCACAATGAGATATCAACCAACTCCAGTGAAAATGGCCTTTATCAAAAGTCCCAAGACAACAAATGCTGGCATGGATGTGGAGAGACTGGAACACTCTTACACTGCTGGTGGTACTGCAAATTGGTACAACTTCTGTGGAAAGTCATTTGGAGATATCTCAGAGAGCTAAAAATAGAAATACCTTTTAATCCAGCCATCCCACTATTAGGCATCTACCCAAAGGAAAAGAAGACTTTCTATAATAAAGACATATGCATTTGAATGTTAATGGCAGCACAATTCACAATTGCTAAGATGTGGAAACAACTCAAGTGACCATCAATAATAAGTGGATTAATAAAATGTGGTATTTGTATTCCATGAAATACTACTCAACTACAAAAAAAAAAAAAAAAAAAAAAAAACCAATGGTGAACTAGTGCCTCTTATATTATACTGGATAGAGCTTGAGCCCACCCTTCAACGTGAAGTATCACAAGAATGGAAAAACAAGCACCACATGTACTCACCATGAAATTGGTACTAACTGATCAACGCTAAGGTGCTCACATGGTAGTAATATTCATTGGGTGTTGGTCAGGTTGGGAAGTGGGGGTAGGTAAACTCACAGTTAATGAATGCAGAGCCCACTGTATGGGGGGAGGGCAAGCTTGTAGTCCTAGCTTAGGTGAGGCAAAGGCATGGTATGTAACCAAAATGTTTGTACCTCCATCATATTCTGAAATATAAAAAAGAAATATTAAACAGAAAAAAAGTTATTAACTTTTAACATGTTGGATATATTTCAATTATAGATATTGGTGCTAATGTTCAAATTTTGAACATTATGTCCATAATGTCCCATTTTGGTCAGGGAAAACCCCTTCTAGTGGCTATCTGAAAGATCCAAGGAATCCTTGCTTTCTTGTCAATAAGATGTTTCAGACTCATTTAGTACATTTCCTGTCCTAAATCAATCATTTCTACAAGAGTCCAGTAGTGCTATTTTGAAGAAGAAAGAGAAAAGAATGACCCAAGCCTTCAATACTGAGAATACCCCAAGTATAACATCAGGAGTTGTTCCAGACTAATTGGAACGTATCTGGAGAACCCAAAAGCTCAAAAAGTAAACCCCAAGCCTCTTATTCCTCTCAGCATACCTCTCGCTGTCCACCACCCCTAACACAAACACACACACACATACACCACACACTCACACTCATCCACATCAAACAACAAAGTAAATCTTTAATATTGATTGCTATGGATATTGGAAGCAATGAAAATTGATATCAAATACGGACAATTCTGAGTATAAAATGCTCATTCAACTTTCATTTTATAGAATGGACTTCTAGTTACTACTTTCATTATTAGTCTTCTAATATAAGTGGGGAAAATTTCATAAAAGAAAGAAACACTGATATAGATTTAAATTGTGTGGCTCTAAATTAATTGCTCAACTTTTAATATTTTGGAAGAAATGAACATGGACTAATGAAATCCATGAATAATCTATTCGAATTCTTGGTTTTAAACAGTATTTTTAGCTTGTATCTTCAGCAAATGATTACCACAGTTAGTGAAAGAAAATAGACTTGACTGTCTCATTATTATTTTTCTTTTTTTTCCCCCCATCTCCCAGGTTCATAATTTCAGAACAGTTTAGAATCCTAAAAAGCAAATGAGGTAAGACAATAGCACTGATTAGTGTGCAAAAGAAGAGATCCTTGATAATCAACATGCCATATAGCCCACTGGATAATGTAGTTTCACAAGAATGTTTGAAGGATTTTCTTCATTTAAGTTTCTGGTCCCTGTGCCTCATTTTTTATTTGGAAAATTATTTGTACCATAACCAAAAAGTTCTCTTGAAAAGGGAAAAAAGCAGTTTAATACATATGACTGGTGAACATTGAGACAACTAGTTTCCAACTGTAGTAGACCAGGTTATAAGCCATAAACTATTAGTCAACATAATCACATTTCATGTTCAAATTTTCAATTAATATATTATCTATGCCATCTATGATCTATTCCATTTAAAATCCTTGCTATTTAGAAGATAAACCCAATGTTCTCCCCCTTTTTTCCCTCTATCTACTAGGGGTAAAGGTATTACCAATCAGGGATAATCTATCCCTCTCCAGAAACCTCTGTCATGACCACATAATTGTTTTGTTCATCTTCATTCAGGTAATTCTGAAACAAGCTATATCAATTCAGAATTACAATTATGAATTTAAATCAAAATGAGATTTCTTTGAGCATAACTCAATAATCATATGGATAAAATTAAAATCATGATACATTAAATTATCTTACACAAGTCATATATATTCAGTATAAAATATAGGAAATAGAAATAGATGATAAGAAAATATTAAATTAAAATCACACACAAAGTCTTTACCATAAGATAACTACTGGTAATATACTGGAGAATGTCCTTGCAAAACTTTTCTTATGGAAATATAATCATCTTTCTTTTTATTAATGGCATCATTTTTAAAAATTCATATTGTTCTGAAACCATTTTGCTATTTTAATTAAAAAGTCATATATACATGATTAAAATTCAAATAGTATGAGACACAAAATGAAAATTAGAAGTTGACCTAGGCTTACTCTGCAGATACAGCCATTAATGTTTTTGAACACGTTAACAATATGCTATACATAGACCAGTATATACATCCACATGCACACATACATTATTCATAAAAATAGGATAATAGTAAACCTACTATTTTGTATCTTTGTTTTCTTTCTCAGACTCTCTCAAAGTGGAGATATATCTTTATTTTCATTTTAATTAATAATAATATCAGTCATCATCATCATCATCTTGGAGATACTTCCCTATCAGAGCAATTATATTTTATTTAGTCTTTCTCTACTTCTAAAAGCACCAATATTCATTCTCTTGTATTATACATGAGCAAAAAAGGACTTAACTCATGGAAAAGTAACTTAAACTCTTTAAGTGACAAAAAAATTATCTCTAGTAAGTAGGACCAACTACCACTAATATAACCTAAAGAGTGGTATTTCCAACAAACTTTTAATGAGAAACACACAGGAAAAATTAAAATAATAATTATAGAATATTAAACTGTTAAATAAACAAACATAAAGGCAGAATGCCAAATGATTGTGCATCTTCACGCATTTCCTTAATGAATGGAATTTCTGTTAATTTCAGGTATTTCATTTATTCTTTATACTGCTATGTTATTAGTCTGTAAGCATACATATTCTTATGAAATATTCCAACTCATTTTCTATTTTACCCTTATCTATCTATCATATATTTATTTACATAATCTATACCCACATCTGCACATACCCAAACACATCCAACCCCAGAACAATACAAAGTTCCACTCTGGTTAAGTGGGGAAAAAGGAGATCATAAGCTATACATGTGATCCCAAAATAAAGTTGCCTGTGATTGTACTTTTATTTTTTTTCTTGACATGATCTGATGATTATTCTTATACCAGGTAAAATTGAGAGTTCTTCTCAAGTGGAGAAAGAGTATATTTGGGGTTGGGGGCAATAAGGGAGACATGTCAGTGCATACAAAAACCCAGGATTTTGTTAATCACATGTTCTAATGATTAGACCTATCCACCTTGTTGATACATAATGAATAATTTTATTTCCAGCACTGCATCAAATATTGCCTTATGCATGTAAAAGAAGTTGTACCCACTGTAATCTCGTTCACTCTGCATTGAGCCCTCTTGAATTTTTTTTTTGGAGAGAGAGTCTCATTCTGTTGCCATGGCATCAGCTTAGCTCACAGAAAATTCAAACTACTGGAGCCCTCTTGAATTTTAGATACTTCTGGATCATTGTAATTGAACCATGTCTGTTTCTAAATGTTATATCCATCACTGATGTAATAACTCGAAGAGGAAGAATCAATAGCTGACAATGCTGAGAAGCCAATAGGAATAAGGAAACCATCAAGTTTTAGACTTTTATTTCTGGTTCCTCAGTTTCAGTCTTTGTGAACACTATTATCCAAAATAAATATCCAGAGCTCTCATCAAAACTCAAAGCACTAAGAAAAAGAGTTGTTGAAAGTATTTAGGCATATACTGTAGCAATTGTGATGTCATTATTCTCTTTCTTACTTCTGAGGGCTTTGAGCCAATTGCTCACTGAAGTATTTACCCTATTTTCTCTTGTTCTAAGACTTTTTTCCAGTGTCAGTCAACCTCTCCCTAATGCTCTTTTCCAACTGTATTATTATCAAAATTTTTATCTCATTAAAACTCTCAGGAACTGGCTCCATAATTGCTTGAGGCCCACAATTGCATAGGTTCTGGATTTGGGGGCATTACTTGAAAACAAGCCTCTGCACATCCTGTATTTAGACTGCTAAAAGATTCATTATCTTCACAACCCAGGCAGTGAGACCTCCTTCTATATTATCTCTAAAACAGCTGCAACATGTTCACCCTTCCTAATTTCCTTCAATCCTGAGTTTTCCAATTTGAATCTGTCAGACTCTATTGTCCATATTCTTTCCAGGTTTTTCTGTTGCTGCTTGTATTTCACATAAACTGGCTAAGGGCCATGTGGGCTTTAGTAATCTCATCCTTACTCTCTGGATCAATTCATAAAGGCATAGAATTCTTGGATTTGAAATCAGATTTCCTTAACCATGCAAAGGATAACAGTGATGATATTCCCCATGTGAGAGGTTTTCAGTGATCAAGAAGCTGAGATGTGTGCCCTTTCAAAGGCAAAAGTCACCTTTGTGTTTTCAATATAATGAAATGTTAGGGTCAGATATCTTGGAATGGTGAATTTCTGTCATGACTCTGCAAAGTAAGCCACATTTAAGCTTTAGGGTTTTAGATGAAGAGTAAGAACTCTACATAATTAAATCTATACATGACAAAAATTCTTCTCACTCCACTTTTAGTAGGCATATTCCAGTTCTTTTGTCCCAAAGAAAAGATTATGAGAGTCTTAAATTCACCAAGGAAGCAGTGGTTTTGTTTGTTTTGTTTTGTTTTGTTTTTGTTTTTTGGACTGACAGAGGAGAGCTCATTATATTGTTCTATTTGGGGAATGATCTCTCCACTTGCTTTACATATGATGTAGTACTGAATCTCAAATTCCATACAAATGATATAGGTTTAATCTTTCAGTTCATTTATTTTTGTTGTAACTTCTTTAAATTGTTCTAAGAACTAAATAAAAAAATTTATGAGCATTCAAATATTTATGGATAAATGACACAATATGTAGAATTTGCTTTAAATAATTCAAGTGAAAAAGGGAGTGTAGATGAAATAAGATTGAACAAAATTGATAAATGTTCAAGGTGAGTGTTGGGTCTGTGGTGGTTCATTGTAATCTTGTCTCTAATTCTGTATATGTTTGAAAATTTCCATAATAAAAGCTTTAAAATTTAGAGCATTATTCTACATATAAGCAGAGAATCTCTGACAGTAGCTGAAATCGTATGTTTAACCTTCTTGAGTAAACATTTCTTAGTCTCAGGGTTACAGATATCCTGCTTAATAAGCAATATTGTAAAAGTCTGATAAGGGCATTAAGTTGATTCTTTTCCCATGAAATACTTATGTATATTGTTAATGTATGATTAAAATGAAAACCGAGATTATAACAAAGAATTCATATAGGTGGTGTTTCCAAAACTGGCCTTCCAATTGTTGCCGTGGGTAAGTTGAAAGTGTTTTTTCCATACAGTGTGATTCTGGTTACACTTTTGTTTTGTTTTGTTTTGTTTTAAATAGGAAGTGGCTGTCTGAGAATGAACACCTAAACATTTTTAGGAAAAGTGTGGGCAGAGGGTATCTGGCTTGAAATACTAGTTGTGTCTAGGTTAAAGTTTTCAGAAAAGGGTTCCTTGGTTATAGTTCTATTACCATAAAAGAATGAGAGCTACTAAGGCAAAGGCCCTGAGGTCTTTTCTCTTCAGTATGTTTCAGACTATGCTGTTTGCCTCTATTGCTGTTTATATGCTTTCCATGGAAATCCGTCTTGTTAGCAAGGTTTGGTGATCCCTCATTCTCTTTTGAATAATCTTTACTTAACTCTGAAACAATTCTTATTTCTAATAATCCTCAGAGGTGTTGATGCAGTGAATATCAAAGAATACATTGTCCCAGGAATTCCTATTGCAGCTTTTGGGGATACTGTAATTAGGTTACTAAGAACCTTTCAAAATAGCAGTTCATCTTTAGTCTCCAAACTTGCTGCATTTGAAGGAATTTGTTTTTCTACTATTAGGTTTCTTTCTGTGGTATCTTACTACCTGGAACAGTTTCAATGCTGAAACCTACCATTGAAGATTCCACAGATGTCTGAAGATTATTTAGATGGACTTTATAAATAACCCCTTTTCATCTGCATCCTTGCTGATAGTTTACTAATAGGAAGCTTTTATCTTGTAGAGTTAACATCAAATAAGTGATTTGCTCTATTGGGTCAAATAACAAAAATTTTAATCTTATGATTTAGATGAAATATTTTTGGAATTTCTCCAGTTTTCTTGTGAACCACCAGGCTGACTTATTGTCTTTTTGACAAATTCAAAAGATCTTTTTATTTTTTCCCCTTTTAGTAAAACAAGTCTGAATGCTACAAATTCAGAGAGAGCCATGCATTCAGAGGAATAATCCTTTTAAAAAATTGCTTTTAACCAAATAAATAAAATACAACTTCACTGAAAGGTTTTGAAGTTAGGGGGAAAGAAGAACTAGAGGACTGTGGGCATCCTTCACATCCTGAATTATGAGGGGCAGAGGATTGATTCAGAGACTTCCACCTGTGCTTCCTTAACCCTTACTGGGGGCAAGAGGATGAGAAACTACCTCTTTTCTCTCTCTCTCTCTCTCTCTCTCTCTCTCTCTTTTGATTCACTAAGTTATTTACCTACAAGAAAATTCACCAATTTTAAGTGCACAATTTGATGGATTTTTGGTAATTGTTTGGAACTGTATAAACATTATGATGATCAGACTATAAAATGTTACCTTCAGTCTAAAAAGTACTCAGTGCCCCTTTTCACTAAATTCAATTCCCCTACATCCCCGTGCCTCCACTAATCATTGATCTGTTTTCTGGCTTTTTAGTTTTGCCTTTTATAGGATTTCTTATAGATGGGGGAATAGACTTTTGTGTCTGACTTCTTTCACTTTGCATAATGATTTTGAGATTCACCATTGTTATTGCTGCTATTAATATTTCATTTTTTGTTGCTGAGTAATATGCCATAGTATTATGAATATATATATATGAGTATAATATGAATGTACTACAATGTCTTTATCTGTTCACCAGTTGAGGTTCATTTAGCTTACACTTTTTGACTATTATGAATAATGCTGCTATGAACATTCATATACAAGTCTTATGTGGAAATTTTTCATTTCTCTTGGTTATTACTGAGGAGGGAAATTGCTACATAGCATACTTAACTTTTTAAGGTGTTGCCATACCGTTTTCCATAGTGGTCACACCATTTTTTCTTTCCAACAGTAGTGAATGACAGTTGCAGTTTCTCCACATCTTTGCCAAAACTTAGGATTTTCAGTCTTTTTAATTTAAGGCATTCTAGTAGGTATATAAATGTATCTCACTGGGATTTCAATTTGCATTTTCTGATGACTACTGCTGTTGAACATCTTTCCATGTGTTTATTGGTCATTTATATATTTTCTTTTTTGAAGCATATGTTTAAATATGTTGCCTGTCTTTATTAAGTTGTCTTTTTATATCTGACTTTTAAATAACTGTATTAGTATTCCATTGTATAGAATCAGTCTCCTATGGATGGACATTGAAGCTGTTTCCAGTCCTTTTATTATTATAAGAAAGATTTCAATTACTGATAACCTTCAATTATCTTTATATTTTGGTAGATACTGCCAAATTGCTCTAAAAATTAAACTAAAATGCTTTACTAATTTGCTTGTTTTTCTTTCACAAGGGCTATACTAACCTTCCAACAATTATGCTTTTTTTTCCAAATGATACATCATGAATATCTTTCAGATTAATAAGTATATATCTAGATAATATATCTAGATAACTTGTGATGAATGCATAGCCTTTCATTGTATGGACATGGCACAATTTATTTAACCAGTTTGCTTTTGGTAGATATTTAGATTGTTTCTACTTTTTCACTATTACAAACAATGCTAGAATGAGAATTCTTGTTCATGCATATTTTCCCATTTATCTGAATATTTTCTTAGGATAAATGCCTTTTGATACATATCCTTTATTTTATATTAAGGTGTTTTATATTTGTTTAATGATTACCTTGGCTCATAATCATGCATTTGTATTACTATAGCCTCTGTAAAAAGCTAAGTCATAAAGGAAACAATGATGGTTTACGGCAGAAAATATTTAAAATATTGATAAGTAATAAGCAAAATATAGTCACTCAGGAAAGCTCCATAGTGCTGCACCAGCTTCTTTATATCAGATGCTAAGCAAGATCTTTGTACTTTATAAATTTTTTTCTAGAAAATCATGAAATTTGGAGGAATTATGCCCTCATTAGATTCTTGAGGTTTAGTTTTTAATAAAAGGTAGGTTATCTTGAAGTTAGTTTATGCTGAAAAAAGTTATTTTAAAAGATAGGCAAAATTATCAATAAGATTGTTTTCAATAAAACAACAACTGGGATGAAATTAGGGTCAGATTATTTACAAAAGAACTTCTGGCTTATTTCTCTAATGGTTAAAGGGTATTGGATCAATTGGATTTCTGCTGTAAGTTTTCTTGTTTATTAAGTCAGAATTATAAAGAATTCATGTAAGTAGATATTATCAAGAATACTTTCTTTAGCAAAAGACAGAGATATACTTGTAATTACCAAGGACAAGTGAGTAAAATTTTTGTTTCTTTTGGTGAAGATCTAGTTAAGATAATAAAAAGTGTACTCCAAGTATAAATAAGACCAGAGCTTGATAAAGCAAAAGACCATTTGTAGTTTTAATTAACTTCTGGTTGAATTAAGTCCAGGTATATGGTAGGGTAGGTAGAGTGGGAGCTATTTTTGACTTTCTGCCTGCCATTTGCATAGCTATAATGATTTTCTGTGTCCTCTTTAGATACCTTTGTTGCTGTCTCTTGGCTGCTTGGGGGTCATTTTAAAAGCTCATGTGTTCGAATCATAACAACAACCTCCTGCCTCTTTTGCCCTGGCAAAAATTGTGTAATCCTCTGCTTCCGGTTTCCTTAGAGATTCCATAAAAGTTTTTCACTAAGTGGCAATAGGTAGGAGTGGGTTAATCAGAAAAATTAATCTCTGTTACAATGTTAATGAGCTAGTGGGTTGTTTCACCCAAAGAAGATAATTGCCTCAACCAAATTAAAATATACTAATATAGGTGAAAAGAGCTTCTTCAAATGATGAAATTTAAGGCAATGTTATAGTCTGGCGAAAGTAATTTTTGAGTCTTCATTGCTTCCCCAATCATACTACATAGCCCCTGTTATAAAACTGACTCTATTCAATTATTGGTATCTTTCATTGCTAGTCCTATCTCTTAGCCCAGTGAATCCATCACAATCCTAGCAGGCAAATTTATGGTCTGCTATACACAAAGGGAGCAGTTCCAATTTGTTCTTACTATTGCAAAATAATTCTTTTATATGTCTATATAGATCTGAAGAGGGTATTAAAGATATGAGAAGATGGAATCTTGACTCGGTATAAATATTAATAGCCAGCCAAGATACTTGTTTCTAGAAGTACTTGAATATTGTGCAAAAATATTCTGGTTCTCTTTTTGAGAACAAAAATACAACACTTTTGTAAAAACTATACATCTTCATGAGGCTTGATAGCATAACATACTTTCATAAACATTATTTAATTTGAAGTTCACGATAGGCCTACGAATTCGACAAGACAGAAACTCTCATTTCCACATAACAGATAAAAACATTGAATTGATTTGTCCAAGTTTGCTGAGTCATTTAGTGGCAAGACCTATGTTGTATGTCCATTAATCATAATTCAATGTGTAAGTGCCAAGCAGATAATGAGATTATTACATTCTGATGAATAAGGCATTTCTCAATGGAGGATGCTTGATTTCATTTCCTCTCCCTTTACTACTCCCAAGGCAAGACAGTTCTTGGTAATAATTATGACAAACCAAGTTTTTGCAGTCATATCTATTGGATGAAAGAAAAAAAAGCTAGTGATCCTGATTTTTTCTTATATTACATATCCAGAGATTTGGGAACATACAGATTATTGACTTGCTTTCATCATTCTTATCCTTGTGCAGATTCTGCATTAGTCTGGGACCTCCACGATAACTTGCAAGTAGAAACATTCAAAAATTACTCTTTGAGGTGTTCCTCTATTCCAAAAATATTTATTGAGCATCTTCTGGTAGCAAGAAAATAAAACAATGTAATGGGACAAAGAATGTTGAGGCTGGGGCAGGATCAGGGGTTATTTTAGATAGGATAGTTTGGGATGGCCTCTTGGAAGAGGATATATTTGACCCAAGCTCTGAGTGATAAAAAGTGGAGAGAGTATTCCAGGCAGATGGAAAAGCAAGCACAAAGGCTCCGAGGCAGAGACCAGTTTGATGTATTCTTTTTTTTTTTTTTTTTTTTTTTTTTTTTTTTTTTTTTGAGACAGAGTCTCACTTTGTTGCCCAGGCTAGAGTGAGTGCCGTGGCGTCAGCCTAGCTCACAGCAACCTCAAACTCCTGGGCTCAAGTGATCCTTCTGCCTCAGCCTCCCTGGTAGCTGGGACTACAGGCATGCGCCACCATGCCCAGCTAATTTTTTTTATATATATATCAGTTGGCCAATTAATTTCTTTCTATTTACAGTAGAGACGGGGTCTCGCTCTTGCTCAGGCTGGTTTTGAACTCCTGACCTTGAGCAATCCGCCCGCCTCGGCCTCCCAAGAGCTAGGATTACAGGCGTGAGCCACAGCGCCCGGCCCAGTTTGATGTATTCTTAAAACATAAGAGCAGTATGATTGGAGCATAGAGTGCAAAGAAACAGTGGTAGGTTATGAAATTGGAGAAGGAGGTAGTGGACAGACTACATAGGGACACGTTTGGACCTTATTTTAAGTGCAATAGGAAGTCATCACATGATTTTAAAGGAGTTATATGGGGGGGAATGTTATTTGGAAACTATTTGCTATCAGCACCCCTTTGTCTTAATTAAAACATCCTTCCAAATTATTGTGAGTTAGTTAGAGCTTAGGATATAGAGTGTAGTGCCACCAGAAACTTGGTCTACTTAACCCTAGGTACCTACTTCTCTACCACCACCCATATTGGTGAACCCCATTTACAGGGAATTCCCCATTCCCTGTAAATGGGGAATTTCTTTCTGTAGCCTTCTGAAATATCGAAGTTCACTATGGAAAATTTTTATTGTTATGATTATCTCCTAGAAACACAGTGTATCCATATCTTTAGGGGAGAGGAGGATGTGTTTAGTGAGAGGTGTATTAGAAGTTACTTTATTCTTTGGTTTTATTGTGTTTTTTTTTTCTCTTAAAAACTTGTACCACCTTGAATATTCTTTGGTTTTAGAATTTAAAATATCAGTGATGCCATATCATTTTAAAGAACACCAGAAAAAAAGTGTGTGTGTGTGTGTGTATTGTGTGTATGTATGTATATATATATATATAAATATATCTATTCTATATATGAATAGATATATACACACACAATAAACACACACACACTTTTGTAAAAAACTCTGTGAATACATTTTTTATAGACTGTCAGACATAACTGCATGCTAATATAATATCAACTCCTAACCACATCACTCAATGTACCTGAACTTTAACTTTAAATTTCATTAGTTCAAAAACTCTTCTGTCCAAAGGATGAAAGTATCTAAATATCAGTTATAAAGGACAAAATGTTTCTTTGACTATCTTGAAATAAAAAGGTAACCTTCTCTATCATAAAAGCAACATTTCTCCTTTCACGTTCTTTAAAGATTTGCTTTGTAGAACATGAAACCTTTTTTTCCCCTAGAACCTAATGTCTAAGATGTACTGAAATTTAAAGTACACACACACACACACGCACATGCGCATGCACACACATGCACACATGCACATGAACACTTCTTTCCAATGTGCTTTCAAATTGCTTTCTTCTTTTGATTCAGATCATTAGCAATGGCCATGGAAAAAGTCACTGATAGCTAGGGTGAAATGCAGTACTTTAGAAGAAAGGTTTCCCTTTGGGTTTAACTCTACAGCTTGGCAAATTTTATTTGATATTTTTTGTCCATCATAGTATGATAGTCCTTTTTTTTTTTTTTTTTTTTTGTGTAGAGTGAAAGAACAGTTTGTCTCTTTTAGGCTGCCGCCCTGTTCTTTGCTGTTAAAAAGGAAACAAAGGTTTTCTTTTTATCCTTCTTTTTTTTTTAGTCTCTAAGTGGAAGATTTACCAAGGGTGGGAATTGATAGTGGTAGGAGATCAAGAAATGTCTTTAATTTACAAACAGCTCTGTACTTGCAGTTGTTCAAACTTGGTGATGAGTTAGAATTAATGCTTTTCTCACTCCTTATGTGGGTAAAGAAATTACTCACTGATTTGCCAGTTTCTACTTAAAGGATATTTTAAGTTCAGTCAGATAGAATATATTGGTGAGGAGGGAAGAAGAGAAGGCATGCCTCTTACAGAATCAATAATCATCACTTCTAGCAGGCTGGAGAGAAAAATCTCTGTAGTTAGGCCACAGTTATCTATGAAATGATGAAAAGAGATTGAACAGTTCCTGAACACTGCTAGGTGCTGAGCACTGTGCCAGACATTTTACATATGTTCTATAATTCTCACAATTTTATGAAGTAGTTATTACTATCTTCCATTGACTTACTCTTAAACATTTTAAGTGATTTGATCATCACCATACTGTTAGTGAGTTTCAGACCTTGGATTTTAGCAAAAGTCTGCTCATGCTGTTTTCCACCAAATTAATGTTTTCTTTTCAGGGGATGGTTAATGCAGCAACTAGCATGTCTATACATACCCTCATTCCTAATCACCAATGTCTTCATTTGGTCTTGACATCTTCCTGAATGTCTCATTCATGATGGCTCCTTGAGAACTTTAGTGATATATTTTTATGATGGATTAGGAAAGGTAGGACTTGTGTCACTATTGTATATATGCGTACAGACTGTCCCTGACTGCACATAATAGAAAAAAGAAAATAGTAGCTAGCATTTAGTGAGCACTTACAATGCACCAGGAACACTTAAGAATTTTGAAATACCCTCTCATTTAACATTCACAACAATGAGAATATAATATTGCTACTAGCATTTCAGGAAATGGAAACAGAGATAGATTAAGTGACCTTTTCAAGGTCACAGAGTTGTTAAGTAGAAAAACCAGAATTTGAAGTTGGATGGGGTGGGGAACCTGCCACCTTGGGGCCACATGTGACCTTCTGGATCCTTGAGTCTGGTTTTTGACTGAATCCAAATTTTACAAAATAAATCCTTTTAATAAAGGGATTTGTTCTGTGAAGTTTGGATTCACCAACGGGTTGTATTTGGGAATTTGGAGGGCCACATGTGGCCTTCAGACTGCAGATTTCCCACTCCAGTATGTTGCCTTAGAAGCATGGAAATATTTTTAACTTTATTAGCCAACAGTGTTTTCCAATTCAGTGTTATCATTTTTAAAATATATAGAATAAATATTATGATTAAATATCCCAAATCTCATATTGCCAACAAATATCTGCTGAGCCACTTCCATATTCTTGATAGGTCAGTCAGAGTTTTGATAAAGAAAAAGCAGCTCAATCAGTACCCTCACAAATTTGCCTAGACTCTGCTTTTAGTTTCAATGTGATTAACTATTCCTGTGGATATTTCAATGATGATGGATCAACTCTCCAGAACCTTTCTTAACTTAATTCAGAAATGCTTCCACTGTGGTCCAGTTCCTGATTATTTCTAGCCTTCTGGCTGCGTTATCATTTGTGCCTATGGTGCCCTAAGCTTTGCCTCTTACTGTTCCTAGAGGATTTGGCTTGGACTTCAATTTCTGGCTCTCTGTACAATATATTCACCTCAGATAGGATTCCCCACCCTAGTTTTGGTTTATTTGAAAATAACAAACCTCATCCAATGTGGTGAAACATGTTGAAGTTTGTTTCAGATATTTGCATAAGGGGGCTTTATTCGTATCTATGCTTCAAACTAAATAAGATAATATGTTTAACACAGAGTGAGTGTGTTAATAGATTTCACAGGGAGGGGCATGGGGAGATCTGATTTCCCCTCCTTTAGACCATTCTGTGGCTTAAGTGCAAGGGCAAAATTCTATAGCCTCTAAGTTATTTAGAGCCAAAAAGTCTTCAGGAAGGATCCACAGTACAGAGTGGGGTGCAGAAAGATTGCATTTCATCTGAAAAACCAGGGTGCAGTGAAGTGGAATTGTGTGCCTGAGAGAGCTTTCCAAAAAAGAAAAGAAAGTATAAAAAGACCATTTTTGTCTATTTCATCTTCCTTCCTTGAGGTGTCTCTCAATCTGAAACTCTAAGGGGCCATATATAGTCAAAGGCTTTAGGCAACTTTTCCTCACATGTTAAAGACTGGGGAAAATTCAACTAATTAGGTAAAATTTAAGATGTATTTTCTTGCTAAATTGTTGTCTAGTGAAAGTAACTTGCTCATTGTCAACTAGAATTAGGTATTAGGAATCAGGTGGGGTTAGAGCTCAGAAACAACCATGATTATGATGTTCATTCATTCAGCTAGTCAACAGATTTTTATGGAGTGGCTCCATTTCACTCCACTATGTACTGGGATACAGAGATGAGCCAAACAGAAATGGGCCCTTGTCTCATTTACTTCAAATTTCCTGGAGATAAGATAATAATAAAATTACCATACATTGTGTTAAGTGCTATGAAAGAGAGTTGCATGGTGCAATGAGAGCACGAAATAGAGGAAACAATTTTAGTTAAGGAGGTCTAGAAATGTTTCCTTGAGGAAGTAACATGTGAGCCTAAGAAAAGTATAGGAAAGGAAAAGTGTTAGTACATGGAAGTAGATAGGATGTAGGTTAATTTTCTATGCTGAGAAAACAGCCTATGTGTAGACATTTAGATAATGAATGACGAGAGATGACATAGATGGGAGTAGAGGCCACCCTATGGAACTATGGAGGGCTACACAAGCCATACTAAAATTTTATATTTTTATTCTTAGAACAATGGGAGATACCTTAAAATGATACAAGTAGACTTACCATTTGATCCAGCAATCCCGTTACTGGGCATCTACTCAAAAGAACAAATGACATTCTACAAAAAAGACACCTGCACTCAAATGTTTATAGCAGCACAATTCACAATTGCAAAGATGTGGAAACAACCCAAGTGCCCATCAATACATGAGTGGATTAATAAAATGTGGTATATATATACCATGGAGTACTAATCAGCTATAAGAAACAATGGTGATATAGCACCTCTTGTATTTTCCTGGATAGAGTTGGATCCCATTCTATTAAGTGAAGCATCCCAAGAATGGAAAAATATGCACCACATGTACTCATCAGCAAATTGGTATTCACTGATCAACACCTAACTGGACATATAGGAATAACATTTATCAGGTGTCGGGCAGGTGGGAGGGAGGAGGAGGGGATGGGTATATACACATAATAAGTGAGATGTGCACTGTCTGGGGGATGGTCATGGTTGAAGCTCTGACTCGAGGGGGGAGGGAGACAAGGGCAATATATATAACCTTAACATTTGTACCCCCATAATATGCTGAAATAGAAAAAAACTTAAGTGACAGGAAAAAGGCCACTGAAAAAATGAAACATACATCCTTTTGGGATTTCAAATGAACATACCTTATAGGTGGAATGGTATGTTACTACCCAGAGTTACTTAAGGGGAACATGACTTTTAAAGTCCATACTAATGGGCACATTGAAAATAAAGTGATTCATTGTAGCATCTTTGAGGTGGTACATGATTTACTAAATCTGAAAAAGCATGGTTGGCAATGGAGAATTACATGATCTATAGTCTCATTATATTTTCTAGTGAAGCCCATTGAATCTAGGTGACGTGTAAGTGGGATATGAATGGTATAACATTCCATTAAGAAGATGAGAATAAACTCAGCCAAATCATAGCATGGTGAATGCACTGAATTGTTTCATCTAAATATCACATTTATAGCTAAACTGCAGTCATTGATGGTACAGTTTCCATTCTTGACTACTGTCCATATAGAATCAAAAACTACCATCGCCATTAGAGTATATTTTAACTTCAGACTTAGTTAAACAGAATAAATAGAAAACAACATTTCTCAGTTAGTTTATCTAGCCATATAGTGAGCAATGTAGCATAATAGTCAAGTAGGAAGACTCTGGAATCAATTGTCTAGATTTGAATTATAGTTCTCTGGCTGTAATGTTGGTAAGTTACTTTATTTCTCAGTACATTAATTTCCTCACTTGCAAAATAGTATTTACCTCATAGAGTTGTTGTAAGGATTAAATTAATTAACACATATAAAACATTTAGAACAATGCTTGGCACATGGTAAACACTAAATAATTATAACTATTATTTTAACATAATACATCAATCTTTCTGAGATGAGTCTAAAACATGAAATAACTGAGCTACTGAACTGTGTGACATTTTTCATTTTGAGAGGCTTTCTGTATATGTCAACTGTGCTTCTTTTCTTTATTTTATATAACATTAAGATGTTCAGAAGCAGTAAAATATTTTTGTCTCATTGTGTTGTCATAGTATCATCACTACGGTCTTAGAAAATACATTTATGTTGACAGTTTATAAGAGTTTGGTATTTTCCTGTTTGTCACAATAAATTGAAATTTTCAATTATTTGGTATTCTTTTCCAAGACTGTGGTGTTTATTTCCTTTTTTAATTATATTCTGCCCTTGGAAATAAAAGAGCATGAATGCATAATGTATTTTGGCTATGCTTAGCTGGACAAACTGCCTGAATGAGTTCATGAATATTAATGCTCATATTCAGTAGGTTTTTCTTCTCCTTAAATAGGAAAAGTATGACTTTGTTAAAATTAACTGCAAATGAGGATCATTTGATGTTTATCACAGAAATGAAACATTTTAATATCGAGAGCAGAAAGGCTAGTGAATTTGATATAAGGGAATAATATCAATAAAACCAGCAAAGAATGGCCACATGAAGAAGCAGAAAAATATAATTTGGTAAAGAGGGAACATTTTGCTGCTGAGAAACAGTCTGGTCAATTAAAAGCATGCTAGCCATTGATTATTTCTTTTATACCTTTTGATTAATTGCTGTACAAAAGTGAACACTATAATTTTTAGCCTAGAGGAACAGATTAACACTGCAGTTAATGTCCTATTATGCATGTGTGGTTTACTCATCCTGAAGGGTTGTAGTCCAACCTTTGAGCCAGCTGTTCCTTGTCATGAGAACTGGAAGCCCCAGAATAAACCACCTAACTCTGAATTCTTTGGCTTGGCTTGGCGAATGGATTTTAAAATTTTAAATGTCTACTCCACATGTGATCAAATCTTCACAAGCGTTTTCAGAAATCTGGCTATGACTAACACTCACAATTAGTGTTCCTTGGTTCTGCAGAGGCTGATTACAGAATCTATACCTTTGAACTTTCAGTCCTACTAAATTGGTGTGCTTCAAAATGAGTGTTTCTATTTTGCTTAGACATATAATCACTTAGATTCATAACTAATCAGTTGCCTCCCTGGCAGTGGAGCCATGCCTATGGATTACATATGTGTTTTGTTGCAGTCGGTTCCATTACTGAGCATTAAGAAAAAGGAAATGCATTCTCAGTGGTGATTTTTCAGGATCAGCTTTAGGTGGTAAAAAGTACTCAGGGAGGATCGAATGCTCTCTTGCTAGTACTAGTGGTAGATATATTAGGCAGGTTAAAATCCAGGTGCCATTAAAAGAGCAGAGATTGTTTGTCTTTCTAAAGCATCTACTCTTCTTTCTGTCCATCATTGCTCCAGTAATCATAATTCTAGTTAAAATTTACAGCTGTTCCTAGTTCACTAAATGTTTTGACTTTTATATAGTAGCTTATTGAGATATAATTTACATACTGTACAATTTGCCCTTTCATACTGTACAATTCAATAGTTTTTAGCATATTCAAAGAGCTGTACAAATATTCTTACTTCCAGAACATTTTCATTATCCCCCAAACAAGCCTTGTACCTCCCAGTTTCCCCTCCCATCATACCTTGGCAACTACTAGTTTGCTTTATGTCTCCAAGGTTTTGCCTATTCTGGACATTTTATATAAATGGAATCATATAGTATGTGGCTTTTTGTGATTGGCTTCTTTCACTTAGCACAGTGTTTTCAAGGTTTGCCCATATTGTAACATGCATTAATACATTATTCTTTTTATTGCTGAATAATATTCCATTTTAGAGATGTATCACATTTTGTTTATTCATTAATTAACTGGTTGTTTTCACTTTTAGGCTATTATGAATAATGCTGCTATGAACATCCATGTACACATATTTGTGCAGATATATGTTTTCATTTCCCTTAGGGATATATCTAGGCATAGGAATTGCTGAGTTATATGATAACTCTATGTTTAACCTTTACCGGAAGTTACAAACAGTTTTCCAAATTTTTTTATTTTTCTAATATAATCATTACAACAACTTATTAAAAATATGTGCCAAGTAGTTATTACCCCTATTAATTGTAGACATGGCCTAAAGAATCTGGAGCAGTGGGGTTACTTTCTGAAGCTAGTAGAGCTAATACATGGGCAAGTTGGGACTGTGAACCAAGGTTTCTGATCATCAGTGTAAACTGTAAGATAAGTACCAACATTACACATAGAACCTCTTATTTTCATTAATTTAATTTGATTCTGTTACCATCTAGAATAATGTGTAGAGAGCTTAGGATTCTAAGGTCGGTTTTGCCATTAAAAAGTCACTTCCTAGGCTCTGACAGTATCCAAATGTCTGCCTAACCTTGATGACTCTCTGAGTACCATGAGATTCATGAAAAGTGACAGATCTGGGGTTAGCTACTAGATTCACTATTTATCAGCCACCTTGAGTACACCTGTTTTTAATCTCAACTCTACAAATAACTAGCTTTGCACCCTAAACTTAAACTCCCTGAGACTCATAACCCAGTCTTTCATATTTAAAATAATCATCATATTTATCTCACAAGGTTCTTTTGAAGATTTAATGAGGTAAAGCATGTAATATATATAGCATAGTGCTAGGCACAAAAAGGATGTAAGTGTAAACTTTTTATATATGCTCAGGAAGAAATACATAGATCTACATATTCACACTTCTCATTCTATCTCCTCTTCCAAACCTGAAGACTCTGTCAATAAATGCTTAAAACAGTTTGTAAATGAAACACATATTAAAACTGGTGGATTTGGCAAACTTGAAACTCAGAAAGTTTTCATTAAAAATCCTCTTCTCTGTAAAACGACAAACCATTTGATAACTTTTTTGCTGACTTACATTCCTCTTTGTTCTGTACCAAGTACTTTATCATCTCTCATAGGTTTGCTTAGGCCTTTGCAATTTACAGCTCAGAAACAATCACTAAATCAAATATCTTCAGTATCTTGAAAGGTCTACTTTTTATTTCTTTTATTTTTTATTTTTTTGAGACAGAGTCTCACTTTGTTGCCCAGGCTAGAGTGAGTGCCATGGCGTCAGCCTAGCTCACAGCAACTTCAAACTCCTGAGCTCAAGTGATCCTCCTGCCTCAGCCTCCCGAGTAGCTGGGGCTACAGGCATGCGCCACCATGCCCGGCCAATTTTTTCTATATATATTAGTTGGCCAATTAATTTCTTTCTATTTATAGTAGAGACTGGGTCTTGCTCTTGCTCAGGCTGGTTTCGAACTCCTGACTTTGAGCAATCCACCCGCCTTGGTCTCCCAGAGAGCTAGGATTACAGGCGTGAGCCACAGCGCCCGGCCAGAAAGGTTTACTTTTTAAAAAGTTCATTTCGTTTGAGCATTTGCAGCAGCAGCAAAGGTAGTTGTTAATAGTGGTTTTAGGCCAAATGATTAAATCAGAATCTCCATGCAGACATAAACTGAGACACTATATCAATTATTTTCCAACCATAGCAGATTTATTAGCTTATCTTCTATAACATTTTATAATATTACTACATTAGAGATGTGCCCTCAATGATTATAGAGCAAGTTGAAAAACAAGCATTTCTCTGAATTTGTATATGACTTCACCTTTATCTTCCAGAGACATCTTACTTATTGCAATGATTTTCAATGTATTTGGATATATGGATATCCATTTAGAGACACAGTTATGTATGTTTACATAAAACTTGAGAATAATTAAAATACAAAATTATTATAATAAATACAAATAATCTGAATAGGAGCAAGTAGCATTTACTGAATGCCTACATTTGTCAGCAAGTGTTCCTAGTGCTACATATACAATACAATATATAGTATCTCCCTTATCTACATTTTCAGTTTCTGCAGTTTCAGTTACCAGTGGTCAACTATGGTCTGAAAATAGGTAAGTACAGTATAATAAGATACTTTGAGAGAGAGAGAAAGAGAGAGAGAGAGAGACCACATTCATATAACTACAATAAGTAGTACATTGTTATAAATGTTATATTTTATTATTGGTTATTGTTAATCTCTTACTGTGTCTAATTTACAAATTAAACTTTATAATATGTATGTATGTATATGAAAAGCATAATATATATATATAGGGTTAAGTACTATCTGTGGTTTCAGGCATTCACTGGGGCTCTTGGGACATATCACCTGTGGATAAGGGGGGACTACTGTATATACATTTAAGCCAGTGCACTGATATTTTGAAATAAGTATTTTCTGGCCACATTTTCCATACAGTTTCAAACTTCTGTGTGTTCCTGCAGAGGCTTCACACTAGAATCATGAAACTTTCAGAATTTGAAACCAAATTTAGATATAATCATTTTTTAAAAATGAAGTCGGCTTGCCTATCTTTATGCTGTGGCTTAGCTATTCATCTCTGAATATCACAAGTGAAGGTGTTTAAATGCTTGCAACTTCTATCAGAAATAAATTATTACACAGACTCAAAAAGCAGCTCCGTATTTCTCAAATGGGCAGAATATTTTATGAAGTAAGGTTATCAAAATGCTTTATGACAATTCTTTGGTTCTGCTGGGTTTATCAGTTTCAAACTAGAATGTGTCAGGGAAAGAGTGCATTTTTTTTCTCCTTATTCTGATAGGTGTAAAATTTTATCAACATAGGACTGCCTGAAGCAGTGGTAATATAGCACCTGCTAGTCACTACATTTTAGTGTAAATCCCCTTCTTGTCTCCATAGCCCTGTAAGCTTGATCACACACACTCTTCAAATGTGGGAAGAATCAAACTCCACAGTTCTCATTAGAGCAAATGATATGATATTCTAATCCTCAACAAAGGGAGCTTTGAAAATATCCTCACCCTGTAAGAGTCTGGTCACTTTTTACTTCTTATTTCACTTATTCAGAATTCGTCTATATTTTTTCCTTAAAATATATTCAGCTCTATAAGAAACAATAATTCCTGTATGTGTGATATATCATCAGAAGTGTTGAAATCTCATTTCAGAGTATTTATTACACTAGAATCTAATGTGGAAATGAAGTAAGATACAGAAATAATTTAGGCTGATTTTCAATCTCTTTTAACGGTATTAAGCAGAAGAAAATATATGCCAGTAAATATAAGAAAAAACAATATTTGGAATAAAATCAACTCAATGAAAGAAAATCAGTGCAGAATGAGGGCCATTTTAATGTTATTGTCTGATTCCAACTGCACTTTAGCATTCATTAACATGGTCTCTAACTTACACATCTTCACTTTTACTTTCAGTCTGTTTTCCCCAATGTGTTCGTCCACAGCTGTTGTATATCAAAAGTTTTACACTTCTATCTGTACCCCCATAATATGCTGAAATAAAAAAAAAATTTAAAAAAAGTTTTACACTTCTAATTTTCTCATTAAATGTGTGCCTTGAATTGCTGACACAGGTAATAGTCCCAGAAGTAAATTACCTGGAGATATTTTCAGGTTAAATATTATTGAGGGCTATGAACTGCATGCATGTATAATTTCTTTCCTGAGGACTCAAGTAATAATTCACTTTATTGTTATTATTATTAGTCCTGTGACTGTTGAACAGGAAACTAAATTTCATTCCAAATATGCATTAGGCTCTGATTTTTCAATTGTTTTCTTACTTTTAATCAAAATTCAATAGTTTTTGCTTTTTCTTAATGCTCACATGACTTTGTAACTATTTGTAATCTCAAAAGGAACAACATTCTTTAAAACATTTCATGCCATTCCCATTTCTGTTTTGCTTCACCCTCTAAACAAATGACATTTAACTTAATTTCATAAGATGTCACATGAACTTGTATGTCCTGGTGATATTAATGTATTGAGTAATTCTGTATTTAATCTTGAGGACAAACTATTTCTTACTTAAAGAACTAATACTACTGCATAGTCAGTAAATTGTTCCTTAGATTAACTTTAGTATCTTTTATTCCTGATGGATTTGAAATGAGTTTATCTGTGATAATAAATGTTCCCCTTAAAGCAAAACTTGTCCTATATTTAACGTACAAATAAAACTAAAATGCCAATGGGCAGTGTGTTGTAACAGGAAAACAGAGGATAAGGAGATCATCTGGCTGACTTTAAGTAAATCATTTTACATTTTTATATTTCTGTTTCCTAAACTACAAAGTCAAAGAGCTAGATTAGATAATGTATTTCTAAGGTTCTACTAGCCATGACATTCTAAACAATATAGTAGAAGTATAATATGGCTATCTGATAGCACAATTGGCTGGTTCCAAAGTATTTGATTACTTTCATTGTTAAAACTATGATTTTAATAATTTGTTACTGTTAATATTGTGAAGTATGTTAAGGGAAATTAGATTTTTTTGTTATGAGTATTAAATAAAATTTGTCATGATTTTAATATATAATAATGCTCCATTTATTTTCAGCAGTCTGAAATCTCTAGAATAGAATGTTAAGTAACTAGAAAATGGCCTCCATTACACTTTACTCTTTGAAGGAGATACTGTGCTCTAATGAACCTACTTATTTTTTGTTTTTTTACTATTTCATCTGTTTATAGATTTCCCTAGAATTTAATTTGAAAAAACCTAAACCTACAGAAAAGTCGAAAGAATAGGACAATGAGTGCCTATATAATCTCTCTGACCTAGATTCACTAATTATTAAAATTCTGCTATATTTGCTTTTTTCTTTTTCTCTCTTTAAATATAGACACAGGCATGCACACACACATACACACACACACACACAGAGGCATGCATAAGCATACAAGTTGCCTCCATCATGACACTTCAACTCTAAATATTTGAGCATCATGTATTCTCTAAGAACAAGAACTTTCTCCTACATGATCACAAAATCATTATCACCCTCAAGAAATTTAAATGTGTATAAAATATTATCTACTACATCAACCATATTTAAATGTCCCAGTTATTTTAATAATGGCCTTTATAGTTATTAGTTTTAATTGATTCAAAATCTAATGAAAAATTGATATCCTTAAGAGTTCAGGTCAATTCTTTTGTAAAAGTACTACTAACTGGATTTGTCTGATTGTCTTCTCATTATTAAATTCAAGTTAAACATTTTTTGTAAGATGACTACATAGTTGATATTGTATATTTGCATAACATCAGAAAACATATAATGACAATTTGACTCATTATTGGTGATGCTGAATTTGATTGATCACCTAGACAATATCTACATCCAAAGGTACCTTTCTTCCTTGTAAAGGTATCTTTCCCCTCAGAAATTAACAAGTAAACTGATGATATTTTGAGGCCATGTGAATATCTTGTTCCCCAACACCCTTCACCCTTTCACTCAGTGGCTTTAGTGTGCATTAGTGATCCTTGCCTGAATTAGTCATTACATTGTAGTTGCAAAATAGTGATTATCTAATTCCATTATTCCTTCAATATTTGTTAGCTGGCATTTTTCTTTAAAGAAAGCTTCCTTTTAAAAAACTTTCTTATTAAAGAAAATTTCAAAGATACATAAAATAGAATAATATAATTAATTCCCACATATTTATCACTCAGCTTCAACAGTTAACATTTTGCCAGTTTTGTTTCATTTATATTTTTGTGTGTTGGCATGTTAGGTTTGCTGGAGAATTATAAAGCAATTTCCAGACATCCTATCATTCACCATTATATACTTTAGCATACTTTAAAAAAATAAACCACAATTTAAGTAAACTGTTTTCCTACTAGAATTAAAGTAACCAATTTAGAATATAGAGAGATGTTGGTGACAACATGAGAGCAGTGAGTTTTTACAGTTTGTAGTGAAGTAGTACAAACAATTAAAAAGTACATACAAAATACAGTTGTGTGTTATGATAGAGTACAATACTGCATATTTATAATGTTAAACCTGATTTATCCATAAGAAAGTTGTGTATAACTGTTGTATAAGCAGACAAGGACATGTATAATAAATTTTATGAAGGTATATAGCAGATAAGTATGGAAATCCTTAATAATATATTTACAAATGAATTTAGGGTTTTGCACTTGAATGGATCATTTTTAGTACTTAGGAAATTTACCCATAAGGCCAAATAAATGAGACAGTATTGTGTAATGAGACAGTATTATGTATTAAAAGGTAACAAATATACTTTTGCTTTAGGTGCTGGTACTAAAGTAGAAATAAAATATAACACAAGGCTATAAAACATGTTAAGATGTGAATTACAAAATATTATCATTTAATTGTAAATGCTCCCTAGATATCAGCAGTCACAGTTATACTAGATGGGTTTGGGGATGGCTGAATCAGTTGGTAGGACTGTGTTATTTAGTAGTGAAGGCAACTGTAAAAATACCTAGGTGTTAACACAGGCCAGGTCCAGGCAGGCCTCAGCTGAATGGAAGAGCCATAAATGGGAGTTAAGTTCAGTCAGAATAAATATATGCTTTTTATTGATCTTCACAAAAGGGGCTTTATGACTCAACTCTTAAAGTAAAATTTCTAGTGACATTAATTAAGAGAAGCAAAAACTCTTCATCCTACACTTTGCAACAAAATGGGAGTTCTTCCATTGAACCTTTTGTCTGAACTGATTCCTATTTCCAGATATGAAGACATGCTGACTTTTTGAAAGTGCTATGTGTGGCTTCAAAATTCCATTTTATAACTGACAGAGCAATATGGGAACCTGGCTCCATTTTATTAACTGTAAGAAAGCACAAAGGTGGCCAAGGATTTAGTGTTTGGAATATTAGCCAAAGATGAAAGGTCAGGAGGAGCTGGGGAAGTCCTATACTGTAGTTTACTTCCTAATGAAAAAAAAAAAAAAAAAAAAAAAAAAAAAAAAAAAAAAAAAGGTTAATGAAGATTTTGGCCCAAGGTGTTTAGATTATTTTCCCTTTTAAAAACAAATAAGTTACTTTCAGGAAATGTATGCCTATTGGTAAGATAATTAGGAGCAGAAGGTAGTTTCACTTGTCCCAAGTCATCACAACCATTTGCTGGTGAATTGGAGTGATAGGCTGGGTAAAGTGGGAGGAGCCAATTAACTGTAGGTTACTATGAGGATAGATAGAAACCAAATTGATTTACTCTTGAGAATGGAATGAATTTTGAAAGCAGAGAAGTACTCAGTTATAAGGAGAGAGATTATATGGCCACATTATTGAGTGGCTGATTAAAATGGGTGAGATAATCAAAGTTGAGGATACAAGGTATCATCTTTATACCCTTTGAAATCTATGACAGTATAGGTAAGGAGGAGAAGTTGTTGTGAGGACTATGAGATGCTCAGGTCAATGAAGATTGATGGAAGAGCATCCTAGAGTCTGATAGATGAATGCGATGTAAAATAGGGGAAATTATTTAAAAATATGTCTAAAACTTTAAAATGGAATCATTTTAAAGTGAATCTTGCATGTCTGTGGTGAGGGAATGGTGAAGAACAAGGTTTATGGCACATTATATTGGTCAGAAATGATAGCCTTTCTTGAATGAAGAGCGGAATGCATAGGTCTGGGTAAATGTTTTTCTCCTGGTTAATGAATGCAAATTTGGAATATTTCCTTGGTTACATGGCTATCACCTGTAATATACACCGGTGTGTCTTGCTTGTGTTCCATGCTGCTCTTTTAAAATTAGTTTCATTTACTTAGACTATCAGGAAGGACAAATACATTAAAAACTTAAGATAAATGGGCAGAAATCTCTGTGTTCATTAAAATTCCTTGTGCATTTTACCCTGTTTTTTTACTTAGCTTTCCCTAATGATAAGTGTAATCTACAGGGTCAGTGTGGAAAATTTGTTAAGAATAAAAACATATATAGAAATAGAAGAGATAAAGAAAAGCATATCCCACCCCTCAAAGATATGACAGGTTTTGTATGTTTCCTCCTGTTATTTTTTAATTTTGGAAAAAACACACTTCAAAAGTAAGAAAATAAAGATAACAATAGATTACTCTATATGCTCAACCACTTAGTTTTAACAAATGTTAATAATTTGCCATATTAATATCGAATTTTTATAAAAAGAGGTATTAATAACGTTTCACCAAAGATTAATAGCACTCCCCAAACTATTCCCCTCCCTTCCTCTGCCCAGTAATTACCATCTTGAAGTTGATTTGCATCCTTTCTGTGTTTTCATACTTTTACTACATAAGTATGTTTATAATTGACACAAAGTATTGTTTTGTGTGTTTTTAAAATTTACATAAATGGTTTCATACTGTGCATATCCTTTTGAAACTCACTTTATTCATTCAATGTTATGTTTTAAAAATATTTCCCTGTTGGTAAAGGTAGATATAGTTGGCTAATCGTAACTAATAAACAATATTCCATTGCATCATTGCGTGAATATACCATAATTTATTTATCCATTTTCCTATTAATAGACAATTCAATTTTTCCATTAAAAATTTAAAAAGTGTTTTAGGCCAGGCGTAGTAGCTCATGCCTGTAATCCTAGCATTCTGGGAGGCCGAGGCGGGCGGATTGCTCGAGGTCAGGAGTTCGAAACCAGCCTGAGCAAGAGCAAGACCCCGTCTCTACTATAAATAGAAAGAAATTAATTGGCCAACTAATATATATAGAAAAAATTGGCCGGGCATGGTGGCGCATACCTGTAGCCCCAGCTACTCGGGAGGCTGAGGCAGTAGGATTGCTTGAGCCCAGGAGTTTGAGGTTGCTGTGAGCTAGGCTGATGCCATGGCACTCACTCTAGCCTGGGCAACAAAGTGAGACTCTGTCTCAAAAAAAAAAAAAAAGAAATTTTGTTTTAAAGTGTTTTAATGAAAACCCTTATCTATATGTCCTTGAACAGATGGATGAAATATAGAATATAAAGCTAGAAGTATATAAATATAGAATATAAAGTATATAAATATAGAATATATATAAAGTATATAAATATACTTTATATAAAGTATATAAATCTAGAATATAAAGCTAGAAATATAAATCTAGAATATAAAGCTAGAAGAAGACTTGCAAGGTCATTAGTTATTACATTTTTATCTCTGATAATATAGCTAAATAGTCCTCCAAACTGGTCTTAACAGTTCATAATCTCATCAACAATGTACAAGAGTTCCACTTTTTCTACATAGTAATGAACACTTGGTGTTGTTATTCTTTTATAATTTTACCAATCTGATGATTGTAAACTGACATATGGCTCCTTTCATTTTCCTGATTTCTAGCAAGGTTATATATCTTTTTAGGCACGTATTTGACAATCTGGTTTCCTTTTTTGTGAATTGTTTTATTCATTTTTCTATGGGTGGTTTGTCTTTTTGATTAGTGTTTTTTTTTTTTTACTTATGATTGATACTATTGCTTTGTCAGTTATATGTGTTACAGATATCTTCTCTTAGTCTATCTTTTCCCATTTAGCTTAGTTTATGTTGTATTCTGATGCACTGATGCTTTTAGTTTTAATGTATTAATAGTTGAAAAAGATAATGGTGAGCAAAATAACTTTAAAACTTTGATAGCTCATTTATTTAGTTGCTCGTTTATCAAATTTTTATTAAGCATCTACTATGGCCCAGGCATGGTTCTAAGTTCTATGCAAAGAACCAACATTTCAATGCCCTTGAACTCATGGAAATTAATATTAGTTGGTGAAATGGGAAATAAAAAGTGAATACACATTTATATTAAAAAAATGTGACAGTGGTAGATGTTGTAAAGAGAAATAAACAGGATAAGGGAGTATAGAATGAAAAGGAGTGGCGGGCTATTTTATTTATTTTTTAATTTTTTTGGCAGTTGGGCTTGGGTTTATTTGATTTTTCTTTTTTTTTTTCTTTTAGCATATTATGGGGATACAAATGTTAAGGTTACGTATATTGCCCATGCCCTCTCTCCCCCCTCGAGTCAGAGCCTCAAGCGTGACCATCCCCCAAACGTTGCACATCTCACTCATTATGTTTGCATATACCCATCCCCTCCTCCCCCCTCCCACCTGCCCAAAACCCGATAAATGTTATTCCTATATGACCACTTAGGTGTTGATCTGTTAATACCAATTTGCTGGTGAGTACATGTGGTGCTTGTTTTTCCATTCTTGAGATACTTCACTTAGTAGAATGGGTTCCAGCTCTATCCAGGAAAATACAAGAGGTGCTACATCACCATTGTTTCTTTAAGCTGAATAGTACTCCACATCCACGCCAGCATTTATTGTTTGGGAACTTTTTGATAAAGGCCATTCTCACTGGAGTTAAGTGATATCTCATTGTGGTTTTGATTTGCATTTCCCTGATGATTAGAGATGTTGAGCATTTTTTCATATGTTTGTTGACCATTATTCTGTCTTCTTTTGAGAAGTTTCTGTTCATGTCCTTTGCCCACTTTTTGATAGGGTTGTTTGATTTGTTCTTGCTGATTTTCCTGAGTTCTAAATAGATACTAGTTATCAGCCCTTTATCGGATATGTAGCTTGTGAAAATTTTCTCCCATTGTATGGGTTGTCTGTTTGCTCTCTTGACAGTTTCTTTGGCTGTGCAGAAGCTTTTTAATTTGATCAGGTCACATTTATTTATTTTTGTTGCTGCTATGATTGCCTTTGGGGTCTTCTTCATAAATTCTTTGCCTAGGCCAATGTCTAGAAGAGTATTTCCAACACTTTCCTATAGAATTCTAATAGTTTCACACCTAAGGTTCAAGTCTGTTACCCAGCGTGAGTTGATTTTTGTGACAGGTGAAAGATGTGGGTCTTGTTTCAGTCTTCTACATGTGGCTATCGAGTTTTCCCAGCACCATTTATTGAATAAGGATTCTTTTCCCCAGTGTATGTTTTTGTCTGCTTTGTTGCAGATTAGTTGGCTATATGAGGATGGTTTTATATCTGAGTTCTCGGAATGGCCCTTTTAAGAGGTAACATTTGAACAAAGAGTTGAATGAAGAGATGGACTGAATGACATCTTTAAGTAAACTCTTCCAAGCCAATTCCACATTGAGAGGCATATGCAGATGTTTTGAAATTATAGTGTTCTTGGGTATTTGAGCAAAGCAAGGAAGCCAGTGTGGGTGGAGTGCAGTGATTGAGGGGGAGATTGGTCCGAGAGGTAAATGCTAGTGGTATGGAAACTAAAGATTGAGGGATATTGATCTCCATTAGACAGTTTTTTGTTGTAGTTTTTTTCTTGTTGCATTTTTATCGATGAGCTGGATCCATTTAAATTGTCCAGACTAAAATGGACATCAGCCATCCTGTGAGCTGTATGGTATTATCATCATCATTCTTTTTTTGAGATAAGAAACAGGAAAGTGAAGCAACCATCCAAGATAACAGAAAAAACGTACTTGTTTCCAGATCTTTTAAGTATATAATCCTTGTTCTACTGAGCCATGTAAGACAAAGCTAGTGGTTCTTCAACATACCTTTGGTGTTTGTTTAAAATGCAAATCACTAAGCTTCATCTCAAGAGATTCAGATTCAGTAGACCTGTGGTGGGCTTCAAGAGTCTGCATTTTATTAATAGCAAGAACTACCATCTCACCTCATGATACCTGATGCAGCTATTCCAGGGACCACGCATTGAGAAAAAGTGTCTATACCAATAAGTCAGGTTTGAGTCCAGAAGTTTTATACAGAAGGTATAAAGCCAGTGGTAAAGCAAGGTCCAAATTAATGTTGAGATGGCAAAGCAGTACAAGTTAGGTAGATTGAACATGATAAATGGGCATAAATTGCTCTGGAAGTGTCAGAGACCCAGCTAAAGATAGCTGAGCTACCTAGGGATACCTAAAGACAGTTTCCAAAACATTTATGCAAATCATAATCACTTGAGAAGCTTTAAACATAGGTAGATTCCCAGGGTCGACTCTAAACATTATGTAACAATCTCAGAGAAAAAAAGGGTGTGGTAGAAAGGACCCCAAGTACTCTGAAGGACTAGAATCTGCCAGGACTAGAACCCATTGGGATTAACAGCTTTCAAGAGATTGGGCTGTAGCATATAAGAATCCAGCCCTGTGAGACAGATGCAGCCCTAAAAAGGCAGAGGTAAGAAAGACAGGAAGTGAAGCTCACTAACAATAGAGTAAGGCAGCAGCAGCAGGAGTGATCTGAAGCTGAGTCAGAGATCTTTTGAAATAGGAGCTCAAGTGCTGAGGTAGGATTGAGCCTTTATGAAAAGAAAAATAAACGCACCTGCTGGGAATAAAAGAGGCTAGGATGGGGGAGCAGGCAAGCTAAGCAACATGATTCATTTAATTTCTCTTTATGTTTTAGGATGAGCTGACAGCATCATCTGCTGAAAGGAGAAAACATAAAGATAAATATTTTCTCTTGATTGAAATCTATATTTGGTTCCATGCAAGCAATTATATTAACATGCTAGGATCTTTTTCAAAAATTCTCTTTTCTCCCTTTGTTTTTATTCATAGGTTTTGGGGGAATAAAGAGATGAGACAATGAGCATTACTGTGAGAGCTTTTATTTTGATATAGCCTGCACTGCACCATTCAGCATCCTAAGATGTGGACTGTTTTTTTCATCGTATGATGTTGCAGCCTCCTCCCCCTTTGTCTGTCCCCTTCTCTGTATTCTTCTCTTTTTATCTGATTCTTTTTATTTCATGGTAATTATCCTGTTCCCTTCAGTTTATTTAAAGCTTTTCAATGTGTAAAATAACGTAGATATGTTTGGCATACAGTATGAAATGAATATAAAATGAATATGCAGGAAATGAAATAACGTAATACTTATACTGTTGCTATGTATTTATGAAATCTAAGAACTAAAAGCTAGTGGTATCCAAGGAGCAACAGAGGTTATTGGCAGATGGTTGAGAATCTTTGTTTTGTCATTGTTGAGTTTTCTGTTGTTATTGCTTCTTTGAATTGTCAGCTGCAGACTCAGTCCCTCTGAAATGGATGCAGGGTGTTGTAATCATGCAACACTCACAGGAGAATAATAACCCTTTTCTTGAGTTCCTCTATTTAGCCTATTTCCACTCGGGTCACATTTTAATATTCATAACCTAAATATCTCTTTGGGATCTTATTTTCAATGCAAGTGCAATAGATATTAACATCAGTCAGATTTTTCAAATGATGCCTATGAGCACATACCAATGTTGAGAATTGTTTTTAATTAAGTTTTAATGAGAAAATCATGCAACAATGTGTTATATAATGAGATTTTTCCAAAATTAGGATAGCAGGATCCTGTGCCTAACCAGAGTGAAAATCTAAATGTAAAAATCCATAGCCTTGTGCTTTCTGCACAGAGAATGACTCAGCAGTCCCTTGGTACACATGCTGCCAATGCTGCAGTTTCCCTATTGAATTGTGGGATTATTAAATGGGCATGTGGCCAGGTCAATGCAGGATCCCTGTTGGCAAAGGGCAGCAGAGAGACCTCTTCTTGTTAAGAGATTGCTTTTTCCTTTGCTTCTCATTTCCCAGAGGTAGCTATTGCAGCTGTGGATTTTTGACCAATTTGCTTTAGTATCACAGGATTGTGCTCATAACTAAATCCAACATCTTTCCCTCTGAAATGGTTCTTCCCATGTTTCTAATTTTAATGTCTGTTACCACACAGTAATTAGGAGTTCCTGGGCAGTTGTTTCAATCCACTAGGAACAATGGATTGAATAATAATGTCTCCCTAGATTTGGTAATTAGATTTCATAATCTCAAGAGAAGATATAGGATATTTACATCTATTGTTTTAAATAGCAATTTTTGGAAATATATTTTACACAAATAGAGCACGCCCATTTTAACGATAGTTTGATGTGTTTTCACAAATGTATTTACCCATGTAACTACCATCTTTTTCATGATTTAGAACATTTTCATCAACCCTAAAACTTCCCTCAAGATACTTTGCAATCAGTACCCCATCTCCTACCCCAGGCAAAAACTAATATGTTTTCTATCATTCTATATTAATTTTACCTCTTAGAGACTATAATATAAATGAAAGTCATACCTGTGTGTACTCTGGCATCTGTCTTCTTTCATTCAGCATAAATGTTTTTAAGTATCATTCATGCTGTTGTATGTGTTAGTAGTTCATACTTTTTTAATTGCTGAGTAGTACATTATTACGTGGTTATGTCACAAATTATTTTTATATTTCCCTGTTCATGAACATTTGATTATTCCCAGATTTGGGGTATTATTAATAAAGTTGCCATGAACATTCACTTACAAGTTATTGTATGGAGATATGTTTGCATTTCTCTTGGGTAAATATCTAAGACTGCAATTGCCAAGTCATAGGGTAAGTGCATTCTTAACTTTATAACAAATGTCATAATTATTTTCCAAAGTGGTTGTGACATTTTAGACTCCTATGATCAAATGAATGAGCTTTCCAGTTGCTTCATATCCTTACCAAGACTAAGTACTACCAGTTTGTTTTTATTTTATTCATTCTAGTGTTGTTTAGTGGTATCTCATTGTAGTTTCAAGTTGACATTTCCCCAATAAATAAATTCTTAACACATTTTCATATATCAATTGTTCATCCATATATTTTCTTAGATGAAGTGTCCGTTAGTTTGTAATTGGGTTCCTTGTCTACCTTTTTGTTTAGTTGTATAATTTTTTTATATATACTGATAAAAGTCTTTTGTCAGATATACACTATACATATTTATCCCCTTCATAGCTTGTCTTTTTCATTTTATTAACAATGTTTTTCAAATAACAGATGTTTTAAAATTTTGATGAAATCCAATTTACCATTTTCCTTTTATTTTATGGATAGTACTTTATACATCCTTAATATGCCTAAGAAACCTTTGCCTAATCCATAGTCATGAAGATTTTTTTCTATATTATCTTCTAGCTAGCTTTTATGGTCTGTGAGCTATTTTGAGTTTATATTTTATGTATGGTATGATATAGGGGTTTATATTTTTTTTCCAAACTGACTTTGATATATTTTTATAAACACTTACCTTTTTTTCAAATGTAAAATATGTTCAGTGAAGATAATTTGGAAAACACAGAAAAACACAAAAGGAAAATAAATGTCCATAATCTCAATACCCTAAAAGAACAACCGTTCATAATTATCTGTTTGTATTTAATAACTTTTCCTCTGCTCTTATATGCAGACATTTTTTCGGAATATATATACTATTCTGTAGCCTAAATTTTACACTTGACAATATATATTTTTTCCAATATTAATGATGGCTCTTCCATGGTGTGGTTTTAAATGGTTGCATTGTATTCTATCATATGGATATTCCAACATTTATTCTGCCACTTCTTGATTCTTATACATTTGGCTTGCTCCTTTTATTTATCTTCTTATTTATTTTTGCTATTATAAATAATGATGTGATCAATTTTTAAATAAACTTTATTTTTAGAACAGTTTTATAGTTACAGAAAAATTGCAAAAATAGTACATATACCCCACAATTACCTGTATTATTATCATCTTACGTTAGAATGGTACATATGTTATAATTAATGAACCAATAGTAATACATTTTTATTAACAAAAGTTCCTATTTTATTCAGATTTGCTTAGTTTTTCCCTAATATTCTTTTTCTTTCCAGGATCCCATTCAGAATACCATATTACATACGCATAAGATTCTCATTATGCTGCTTTAGAGAGTGATAGGTTCTCAGACTTTCCCTGGTTTTGATGACCTTGACAGTCTGAGGAGTACTGGTCAGACATTTTGTAGAATGTCCCTCTATTGGGATGTCTGATGTCTTTCTCACGATTGAACTGGGGTTGCACTCTTGAAAGAAAGATTACAGAGGTAAAGTGCCATTCTTACCATATCATACCAAGGGTACATGTTATCATAGTAATTTATGACTGATCACCTGGCTGAAGTGGTACTGTATGGTTTCTCCACTGTAAAATTCCTCTTTTCTCTGCCATTCCATACTGTACTCATTGGAAGAAAGTCATTCTGTACAGCTCACACTTAAGAAATGAAGAGCATGATTAATTTTTGTATATGCACCTTTGTATGTATTTTTTTCTTAAAATCAGTTCCTAGAAATGGGATTACTTGGTTTAAGATTTGTGGCATCTTTAAAGATACTATTAATTATTTTATTACAAAATAAGGTTAGAGAAAAAAAGGAACACCACAAAAATGTGGAGAATAAAACATTGATTTCCTCTCGTGTCATCCACAACACTTTGATGTATAACTTGCCATATTCTATATGCTCATGCCACTTGTACATACATGCACACATACACAAACACAGATAACCTCACACACCATGCTCACTATACACATACCCTCCACATTCTGCAAACCCTCTACCTCCTGCACACACACACACGGTTTCTAAAAATATGTTGTTTTGCAATTACTTTTTTGCTTGTTATTCAAATAGCAAACTATAGTATTTAAAAATATACGCTGTTGAGCCAAACTCCCTGAGTTTTAATCCAGGCTTTGCCATTTGCTACCTATGTGACCTTGGGCAATTTACTTAGCCTTTCTGTGTCTGAGATTTCTCATAGAGCAGTTGGGAGTTTATTAAATGAGAACAGGCATAGGTTAAAACAGTTACTGAAATAAAGAATGTTCTTAATAAATGTTTTAGCTATTTTCATTGTTTTTATTATCTTTATTGTTTTATTATCTTTTCATAGGATCCTACCTCATTCTTTCCAGTGACACCATAGTATTCTATTGTATAGCTATACTAAATTTATATAACAAGTTCCCTGTTGATGTGGATGCCTTTCTTTTAAACTGCAATTTTAAATTAATACCTGTACATTATTAAAAATAAACAGAAAATTAAATCATACTAAATAACCTAAAGTTAAAAGTAAATTCATCACACTTTCCTACTCCCCAGAGGCAAATATGTTAAACAGTTTATTTATATTAGTCCTACTAATGCTAATCCTTATAAATTTAAAGAATGTATCTTCATTTCATTTCTCAATATATTCTCAATATAGTCTTTTTAAAGACTCTGTGTTAACTTTCCATTGTGAAAGGTGATAATTTACTGCCCTTACATAGTCTCTCTTCTCCCATGGTTGACACCATGAACACGGAAATGTACTCTCCATTGAAACCTGTCTCTCACACAATGATGTCCCACGAATGCACAAGGACCACAGATTTGTTTTTTATTATTTATTTTCACATTTCTTTTGAGGTCATACTAAACTGATAATGTTTCCTATATTTTTATTATTTATAATATATGTCATCAAACTACACTGGAGAAAAGTTGTACCAGTTAATCTTCCAACCAGCAGTTTACAAGAGTTCCCACTTCCTCCTACCCCCTGCCAATACTTGCATATTATAATGTTTCTTTTAAAATGCCTATTTGGTAGGTGAGTGATTTTTGCATTTATTTTATTACTAATGAAGTTGAATATAATTTTAATTGTTAACTGGAAATGCAATATACCATAGTGATTAAAAGCTACAGCTTAGGAATAAGAGAAACCTAGGCTCAACTACCAGCAATCTATGATCTAGGCAAGTGAGTTTATCTGCCTGAGGCTCAGTTTACTCATATGTCAAATTCGGATAATTATAATATAGTCATCATAGGGTTGTAGTGAGGACCAAATGAGAAAATTCATATGAAGTTCTGAGCACAATGCTTGGCATATTATAAGGATTAAATAGACATTGACTCTTGTTATTTTATGTGTATTGCTTTATTGCATCACTTTTTATATCTGTTGTCAACTTTTTTGTTTTTTCTTGACTTAAAAGAACTCTTTATATATTTAGGTTATTGAACCATTGCCATAAATGTTGCACATTTTTTTTCTGATTTGTAGTTTGCCTTTTATTTTGTTTATAATGCTTTGTCATAGAGATATTTAAAGATAATATAATAACAGCTATTGTATTTCCTTTATGGGTACTTCCATTGATGTTATGCCCAGAATTGCCATTCTCGTTCTAAGATTTTATATGTGTGTGTGTGTGTGTGTGTGTGTATGTGTATCTCCCTATTTTTTTAGTTTGATTTTTAATGTATAAATATTTATTTCATCTGGAATTCATAAATTAGAGAGGTTAATTACACTTCCTTTTCAATGAACAGCTAGTTTTCCTAATAATATTGATTGAATAATTGATTCACATCCCACTGATTTCAAACACCAATTTTATTATATCTGAATTTATAATAAATATGTAGGTATGTTCTTGATTTTTCTATCTGTTAAATTCCTCTGCTACTTGTCATATCTATTCTATTTTAATTTAATGTAGCTCTTATAAAGCAAGTGCATCCTCAATTCCATTCTTTCTATTATTTACCTGGTTACTATGACATGTTTATTTTTTCATATGTATTTTATTTTGACATTATCATGCATCTTTTAAAATTTCACAATACTAAGGGGGTGTAAATGTTTAAGTTCCATGGATCAGTTTTATAATACGTGAGTCCAGGCCAAAGGTGTGCTCATCACCAAAATAGTGTTCACAGAACCCGTTAGGTAGGTTTTTGCTCCTCCTCTCATCTCCCCCGCTCCTGTTTGATTTCCACTGAGTTTTACTTTCTTCTGTGCACATGTGTGCTCATCGGTTAGTTACAACTTGATAGTGAGTACATGTGGTGTCTGTTTTTCCATTCTTGAGACTCTTCACTTAGGAGAATGGTCTCCAGTTCCACCCAGATTTTTACAAAATATATTAATTCATCTTTTTTATGGCTGAGCAGTACTTCATGGTATACATATACCTCATTTTGTTAATCAACTCATGAATTGATGGGCACTTGGGTTCATTCCACATCTTTGCAATTGTGCATTTTACTGCAATGAACGTTAAAGTGCAGGTGTCTTTTGATGAAGAGTCTTTTGTTTTCCCTTTGGATAAATACCCAAGAGTGGGAATGCTGGATCAAATGGTAGCTCTACTTTTAGTGCTTTGAGGATTCTCCATACTATTTTCCGTAAGGGTTGTACTAATTTGCAGTCCCATCAACAGTGTAAAAGAGTTCCTTTGTCTCTGCATCCATGCCTGCATCTATTTTTTTTTTTTTTTTTGGATTTTTTGACAAACATCATTCTAATTGGGATAAGGCAAGGTGATTTAAAAATTCAATGCAATACCCATCAAATTACCAAAGTCATACTTCACAGATCTAGAAAAAATAATTCTGTGCTTCCTTTAAAACCAGAAAAGAGCCCAAATAGCCAAAGCAATCTTAAGCAAAAATAACAAAACTGGAGGCATCACGTTACCAGACTTCAAGTTATACTACAAAGCTGTAGTAACCCAAATAGCATGGTATTTGTACAAAAATAGAGACATAGACTAATAGAACAGAACAGAGAAACCAGACATAAAACCATCTACCTATAATCAACTGATCTTTGACAAAGCAGACAATAATGTACACTGGGAAAAAGAAGCCCTATTCAGTAAATGGTGCTGGGAAAGTTGGATAGCCACATTCAAAAAAATGAAACAGGACCCCTACCTCTACCACTTACAAAAATTAATTCAAGATGGGTAAAAGACTTAAATCTAAGGAATGAAACCACAAGATTCTTGAGAAAAATATGAGTAAAACTCTTCTAGATGTCAGCCTAGGTAAAGAATTTATGAAAAAGGCCCAAATGGCATTCATGGCAACAACAAAAATTAACAAATGGGATATGATTAAACTAAAAAGCTTCTGCATGACATGAACAGAAGCTTCTCAAAAGGAGAAAGACAAATGGCCAATAAACTTATGAAAAAAAATGCTCAAAGTCATGCTAATCATCATGGAAATGCAAATTAAATCCATATAGCTTTTATAGTCATTGGTTAAATTCCAGAAAATATCTTACAGGAATTTTGATTGGAACTGCAGTAAATGTGTACATAAATCTAGGAAGAATTTTAATCTTTACAAAATTTAGTCTTCTCATCCAAGGGCACTGTGTTTCTTTCTCTTTGTTCAATTCTACCCATCTCTTCATATGAATCTAAATAAAAAGTTTAACTCTTTACATCAGTTTTCAAATACTTCCTGACCCAATAGCAAACCCTTTCACACCCATTTCAAGTACCATTTTATTAATGAAGATATTACTAACTTCTCTTATTAAATAATAGAGTGAATTTCACGTGATACTGAATTTGTTCAGAATTAGAGACCATGTTGTTTACTTACCAGGTGTTTCTTCTGTTTGATGTACCCTGTTCTTGAGGCTTTCCACTGTGTTTTGTAATTACTTGAATAAATTCTTCATTTCCAGAAGTTCTGTTTGATGTTTCATTAATATTTCAATTTCTTGCAAGTCCTGGATTTTTTCTGTGTTTTTTTGTGTTGGTTATCCATTTTTTTCTTCCATATCATTTAGTGTTCTTACAATCCATGTTTGAAATTCTTCTTTTGTTATTTTAGTGTTCTGAATTTGGTTGATATCCATTGCTGGAGAGCTGGTGTTCTCCTTTGGGGGTGTGCTTTCCATTTGATTCTTCATACTTCCAGAGTTCTTTCAATGTTTAATATTAGAAGTATTTGAGATATTTTTATTTTTATTTTTTATTTCATAATATTACAAGGGTACACACATTTTCATTACATAATTTGCATTTGTACAGTCTGATTCAACAATTTATATCTTTATCATGTCCTGAAATTGAAAAAAAAGATATAAGTGTGCCCATGACCCACATGATGTGCATTGTACCCATTAGGTGTGATTTCACCCATCCCCTCTTTCACCATCCCACCTACTTGATTTCTGTTGAGTTTTACTTCCATGTGTGCACATAAGTGTAGATTGATTAGTTCCAATTTAGTATTGAGTACATGTTGTGTTTGTTTTTTCATTCATGTGATACTTCACTTAGAGGAATAGTCTCCAGTTTATCTAGGTTGTTACAAAAAGTACTAGATCACCATTTATTTTTATGGCTGGGTAGTACTCCATGATATACATATACCACATTTTATTAACTCACCCATGTATTGATGGGCACTTGGGTTGTTTCCACGTCTTTGCAATTGTGAATCTTGCTGCTATAAATATTTTAGGGCAAGTGTCTTTTTTATAAAATGATTTTTTCCCTTTGGGTAAATACCCAGTAGTGAGATTCCTGGATCAAATACTAGGTGTACTTTCAGTTCTTTGAGGTATCTCCATACTAATTTCCATAGAGGTTTTACTAGTTTGCAGTCCCACCAAAAGTGTATAAATATTCCTTTCTCTCCACATCCATGCCAGCATTTGTTCTTTGGACTTTTTGTTAAGAGCCATTCTCACTGGAGTTAGATGATTATCTCATTATGGTTTTGATTTACATTTCCCTGATGATTAGAAATGAGCATTTTTCCATGTGTTTGTTGGCCATCAGTCTATCTTCATTTGAAGGGTTTCTGTTTATATTTTTGTCCTCTTTTTAAAGGGTTGTTTGATTTTTTTTTCTTGCTGATTTGCTAGAGTTCTTTGTAGAATCTGGTTATCAGTCTTTTATTGGATTTATAGCATGAAAATATTTTCTCTCATTCCATAGGTTGTCTGTTTGCTCTATTGATTGTGTCTTTGGCTGTGCAGAAGCCTTTTAATTTGATCAGTTCCCATTTATTTATTTTTGTTGTTGCCGTGATTGCTTTTGGAGACTTTTTCCTAAATTCTTTGTCTAGGCTGATATTTTAAGAGTTTTGCCAACATTTTCTTATAGAATTCTTATAGTTTCATGTCTTAGGTTTAAGTCTGTTATCCATTGTGAATTAATTTTTGTGACTGGTGAGAGGTACAGATCCTGTTTCAATTTTCTACATGTGGCTATCCAATTTTCCCAGGACTATTTATTGAATAAAGATTTTTAATCCAAGTGTATGTTTTTGTCTGCTTTGTCAAAAATCAGATGGCAATATGAGGATGGCTTTATATCTGGGTTCTCTGTTCTGATCTATAGATCTATGTCTCTGTTCTTGTGCCAGTACAATGCTATTTTGATTATTACAGCCTTGTATTATAGCTTTAAGTCTGGTAAAGTGATGCTACCAGATTTATTCTTATTATTTAATGTTACTTTGGGTACTTGGGGTCTTTTCTGGTTCCATATGAAGTGTAGAAGTATTTTTTTCTAGCGCTTCAAAAAATGACATTGTATTTTAATGGGGACTGCCTTGAACCTGTTAATCAGTTTGGGTAGTAGAGACATTTTAACAATGTTGAGTTAGCCTATTCATGAGCATGATATGTTTTTCTTTTAAATTTTTTTCATTTATTTTTTTATTTTGTACATTGTCTTTACTATTTTATTTTATTTTATCTTTTATTTCAGAATATTACAGGGTAAAACACTTTGGTTACATATATTACCTTGCACTGTCCAAGTCAGAGCATGGTTTTCCAATTGTTTACCATCTTCTGCAATTTCTTTCCTCAATGTTTCCTAGTTCTCCCTATAGATCTTTCACCTCCTTAGTTAAGTGTATTCCTAGGTATTTTATTTTCTTTGTTGCTATTGTGAAAGTTATTGCATCTTTGATTTGATTCTTAGCTTGATGTTTGTTGGCATATATTAAAGCTACTGATTTGTGTACATTGATTTTGTAAACTGAGACTTTGCTGAATTTATTTATCAATTCTGGGAGTCTCTTGGTTGAATCTTTGGGGATTTCTAGATATAAGATCATATCATCAGTAAAGAGTGATAATTTGACCTCTTCTTTCCACATTTGGATACCCTTGATTTCCTTCTCTTGTCTGATTGCTCTGGATAGGACTTCCAGCAGTATGTTGAATAAAAGTGGAGACAGTGGGCAACCTTCTCTAGTTACATTTCTAAGCACGAACATTTTCAATTTTCCCCAATTCAGTATGATGTTGCCTGTGGGTTTGTCATATATGTCTTTTATAATTTTAAGGTATGCCCCATTTATGCCTATTTTGTTAAGTGTTCTTATCACAAAAGGGTGCTGAATTTTGTCAAATGCTTTTTCTTCATCTATTGAGAGGATCATGTAGTCTTTGTTTTTGATTCTGTTTATGTGGTGAATTGCATTTATAGATTTGAGTATGTTTACAAATTTTGTGCTGTTTTTGTGACCAGCAATATGCCATAGGTACTTAACTCTTATTTATGCCAATTAGCTTATGGTAAAATTGGTTCACTATAAGTCATGTTTCCAAGAACATATTGACAATGTTAAGTGAGGACTTACTGTTGTAGGGACCAAGGTCCTTGAGCCCCTACAGGCTCCCTGAATAATCACTGATGTGAGACAGATTGATTAATGGGAAAAAAGGCATACAAATTTATTTAACATATATACATGGAATCCTTCATAATGAAGACCCAAATATAAAGGGAAAATTGTCCATTATTGTGCTTAGGTTTAACAAAATACAGACATATTGTAGAAGTATGATTGGACAAAAAGGTTCTGATATTAATATAATAATAATAGCCTGAGTGGGGAAAGCCAGAAAAGCCTATCTGTCTAGATTCTTTGTGGCCTCCCTGAGTGTCTATTCCTTCCTTATGGGCCTGAGGCAGGGCCCTCTCTGACATGAGGGTCTTATAACTTACAGGCAAACAAAGTAAGTCAGATAATTTCTTTATGGACAGTTTTTAACCAGAATAATTTTAGATTTTATGGTAGCCTTTTGGGAAAATAGGTTCTGGTTTTCATGACCCACCTCGGGGAAGAAGGATTCTAGTTTCTATGTGTAGCCTTAGGGGCAGAGTTGGACTGACAGACAGCAGAAGGTGAGACAAAAACTTTTCCTTCTGAGGCGATTTCTGAAGACTTCATTTTGGAATGTTATTTTCTGAGTCCCAACACTTACCTGGCAAAGTCTAGTAGATTGAGTTTAGGTAATACAGATGCTATAAAGCAATTAAATATATTCTTTTTGGATAAACTAGACATTTAAGCACATAATTATCGGTTGTATAATAGAGTAAAAACATTTTCTAAATAAAACACTAGTTATTATATATATATATATATATTTCAGGTTTATATTCTTCGGGTTCAAAAAGTGATATTCAAAGTAAATATTTGTTGGCTTCAGGGAACAAATGGGTTTCATTGTAGCAAAAGCCATGTGCTTTGTTGAATAGTTAATATGGTGAAATACATTTAAAGTGAACATCTGGTGTGAATGCAGAGAGAAAGGAATGCTTAGACACTGTTGGTAGGAATGTAAATTAGTGCAACCTCTATGGAAATTAGTATGGAAATTTCTCAAAGAACTAAAAATAGGACTAAAATATGGTCCAGAAATCCCACTACTGGGTATCTACACAAAGGAAAAAAAAGTCATTATATAAAAAAAAGATACCTGTACTTATATATTTATTGTAGTACAATTCACAATTGCAAAGATATGAAATCAACCACAGTGTTCATCAGTAGATGATTGGATTTAAAAAATGGTGTACGTATATATTATTTAGCCATAAATAAGAATGGAGTCATATCTTTTTCAGCAACATGGATGGAACTGGAAGCCATGATCTTAAATGAAACAACTGAGAAACAGAAAGACAAATACCACATGTTCTCACTTATATGTGAGAGCTAAATAATGTGTACACAATGACATAGAGTGTGGAATGATAGAAAGTGGAAACTTAAATGAGTAGAAGGATAGATTGGGATGGATGATGAGAAATTACTTAATGGGTACAACGTATATTATTTGCCTGATGGATTTACTATAAGCCCTACTACATAATATACATAATATATCCCCACTACATAATATATCCATGTAACAAAATCATACCTATATCCCTGTAATTTATACAAATATAAATAAATAAAGTGAACTGCCGGTCATTAATTTTTCTCCCATCCTATAAAATTTCTGGTTACTTAACAATTATCCTAAAACTTCAAGGAGTAAAATGACTATGCAGTAGTCAAGATGATATTATTCAAACATTTGAGATGTATTTTATCATATTATTACTAAATGGAATCTAACCACTTTACAGACCATATAAAAGTTATGTAATTTTATCATTGTAATACAATTATCTCTTTCCTAATTACTCATTTTCATGCTTATTAAAGCCAAAAGGTAAGGAGATGCCAAATATAATATTACATTTGCTAATATTCTTTTTAATGGGTATTTGAAGCCTTCAAATAGTTTGACTTAATATGTGATCTTAGGTAGAGTCACTTTGGGAAAAAGTTACAGTCAAAAAGAAGAATTGGTAATGGACTTTTTGTCTGGCATCACTATAATAATTCCAAAAAATACATGTTTCATTTTGATTTTGTAGATCTAGCTTGTGAAGCTCCTATGCTAAGTCTCTATCCATATTGACCATGAGTAAATTGTATTGGAACTTTTAAATGCTGAACCAATTTACCAAGGTTTGTCATGAAGCTCTGTGCTCTAAGATTATCCTACAGAGCAAGCTACAGAAAATTGGACCAATTGAAATTTCCAGCTTGCTTTTCTGTCATCTTTATTGCACCGCTCTTGCATTAAATGAAGGAGTAGGGAGTATAAACACAGGTGGAGGAGGTGCAGGTGCAGCTATAAATCAGGAAATAAGCAGAAAGGACCAAATCATATAAGAGATTTAAAAATGAGTAAAATTAAAAGAAAGCTCAAAAGAGACTTGCATTAAAAAGAGAGGAAGCCAATAAAAGCAAAACATAAAATAAAATAAAAGAATAGGAAAAGGAACACATAACACAAACAATAACATCATTGTTTAGACAGCTAATTATTGCCAAATTATATTGAAAGCAATTTTTCTTAGACAATGCATTTTCAGAAGAAAATTCCATTTGGTGTATGATGATTCATGATAACTAATCTCATACAAGTTGTTGCTCAGAAGCAATGTAATTTGGGGCCGTGAAAGACTATTGCAAACCATTTTCTGCCTACTCATTCATTTTATTCATGAAGCTACATTTTAATCAGTAGTTTTTCACTAATGACTTTATAATATGTACATTTGTTCACTAAAACGAAAAGCGCTCCTCTTTAAGAAGTATTTTTTACTTGAAAACAATGTTTTTTATGAATTTCAGAATTTCCTTTTTCCCTAAAACATAAGCTGTCCTATATCAAGCTGTTTTACATCTTATACTTAGTGAATGAGTTTATTATTAATGAGAATGCTTTGCTATTTTTAAGTATAATTTGAAGCTTCTCTTTAATTAGCTAGGCTTGCATTCATCATTTCTAAGATGTAGCCCACTGACATTGTACTGGACCAAAAAGTGAAGCAACTCATAATAGGGAAATATCTGGCTCAGGGGGGAAAAAAAAAATAGAATACGTCTTCCATCAATGCCTGTTACTAAGATTGTGCAATTAAAGGATTACATTATTAGTCATTACTACATCTGTTGTAGTCCTCTGAGTTCTTGCACTCCCACCTCCAAGTGGGAAGCAGCAGCCTTTTAAGAACCCCCAGAATCCCCGGTTCATTTTTATTTTGTTTGTTTTTCCTTTGCTAAAATGAAGCCAAAGAGTCCTCCAGGCCAATTTGCCTCTGTGAGTTTACCTTTTACTCTCTAATACCAGAGGACCCTGTTTCCTTCTGTCTCTGCCACTCCTCTTGATTAACCCCATTTCTCACAATGACATGTAAATCTTTTCATCTGGGGTCATGGGTATGTCCTTGATTGTTCAATAATTACATTACTCTTCTCTTTTTATTTTTGTTGTATTTCCACAGTTCTTTTAGGTTAGTGTATTTACTTAACCCTTAGTGTGCTTATAGCATATATACTCTGTCAGGCTCTATTCTTAGCATTTTACAAATATTAACTCTTATGTCTTACTTTGAAGGACCCTGCTTGAATTTGCATCTCATTCTCATTCTGATATTGATACTGCCTTATTCCAGCAATAGCTTCCATGATAAGAACTGGATTGCTGACTGCTGTATCAAGGATATTATCAGGCAGAAGAAGAAAAGAGAATCTGAAATAGAAGATAATAGGGTTGTTTTCTATTTTATCAATGAATAATACCTACTTTTATTTTGCCTGCAATGTAGATATGGTGCAGAAGAAGGAAATATTGATAATACTGATGGTTAACATTTATATAGTGCTTCATGTTTCAGGCACTTTATATTCATTATCTTTGATCCTGACAACAACAATCCAATGTAATTGAACTATTATCTTCTCCAGTTAAAAATGAGACAAGTGAGGCTAAAGGTTATGCAACTAGATTTGGAATTTTAATCCAGTTGCAAAGACTCCAAAGCCTACATTCTTTCCATTTATATAGATGCATTTCAGAGATGTGAAAACTGAGGTACAGAGAGAAACCAATATTTATGGAGTGCCACCCCCAAAGATACATGTTCTAAATTAACCCTCTTAATAACTTTATGTGGTAGGCATTGGGTACTTGCCAAGATCACAACATAAAAGACACAGCCAGTTTTCTAAATCAGACTTGTCTTATTTCAAATCTTAGTAATGTTTTGATCACGCAAGAGTCTAACAAAGGGAGGTGGCAAGTAAAGTGAGTTTAGTTGGTCTTTGGAAAACTTTTTTTTCTTTTAAAATTATATATTTATTTCAAAGTATGTTGCAAAGACACAGCTAGCACATCACATCTGGTATTTTGTTGATATCATTTTCTAAGATAAATGTTAGGTTTTAAAAGTTAGTATTTTTATTTTGGGGGGGTTGCAGGTTCATTTTCTTCATAAAATATTATGATTTTATTTGAATATTACATCATAGTATAAAATTTCAAATACTTTTCTATTTCAAAATATGATGGGAGTACACATATTTTTGGCTCAATGGATCACTTTTGAAATGCTTGAGTCATGGTTATAAGTGTGTCCATCACCCAGACAGTGTTCATTGTTCCCATTAGGTAGGTTTTCACCCATTCTTTCCACTCCTTTTTCCCTGCTTGATTTCAGTTAAGTCATACTTCCCTCTATGCACATATGTGCTCATCAGTTAGTTCCGGTTTAATAGTGAGTACATGTGGTGTTTGTTATTCCATTCTTGTGATGCTTCACTTAGGATAATAGTCTCCAGTTCTATCCAAATTGTTGCAAAAGGCATTATGTCATCCTTCTTCAAGGCTGAGTAGTAGTCCATGGTATGCATATACCACATTTTGTTAATCCAATCATGAATTGATGGTCACTTGGGTTGATTCCACATCTTTGCAATTGTGAATTATGCTGCAATAAACATTTAAGTGCAGGTATCTTTTAGACAAAATTATTTCTTTTTCTTTGGGTAAATACCTACTAGTGGGATTGTTGGATCAAATGGTAGGTCTACTTTTAGTTCTTTGAGGAATCTCCATACTGTTTTCCATAGAGGTTGTACTAATTTGCAGCCCAACAGTGTATAAGGATTTCTTTTTCTCTGCATCCACACCAGAATCTATTATTTTTGGACTTTTTAACAAAAATGAGACTAACAGGGGTAAGGTGATATCTCACTGTGGTTTTAATTTGCATTTCCTGGATGATTAGTGATGTTGAGCATTTTTAATATGCTTATTGGTCATTTGTCTATCTTCTTTTGAAAAGATTCCGTTCATGGTTTTCACTCATCTTTTGATGGGGCTGTTTGATTTTTTGTTGTTGTTGTTGCTGATTTGCTTGAGTTCTTTGTAGATTCTGGTTATTAGCCCTTTATCAGATACATAGCTTGTGAATATTTTCACCCATTCTGCAGGTTGCCTATTTGCTTGATGTTTATTTCCTTGGCTATGCAGATGCTTTTAAATTTAATATTTTTAGAAGTGGAGATAGCTGGCAACCTTGTCTGGTTACAGTTCTAAGTGGGAATTAAGTCTCTATTAAAAAACCATCATCATTCTTTACATATCTAGAAAGAATAATTCTGTGGAATTATTCTTTATTTCTTAACTTCATATGGAGCCAGAAAAGACTTCGTATAGCCAAAGCAATCTTGAGCAAAAAGAACAAATTGGGAGGCATCAGTCTACCAGACTTCAAGCTTTACTATGAGGCTATAGTAACCAAAACAACATGGGACTTGCAGAAGAACAGATATTGATCTTTGGAACAGGACTGAGAACCCATATATAAAACCATCCTCACACTGTCATCTAATCTTTGGCAAAGCAAGAAAAAATATACAATGGGGAAAAGAATCTCTATTTAGTAAACGGTGCTGGGAAAACTCGGTAACCACATGCAAAAATTGAAACCCCACCTCTTACCTCTCACAAAAATCAACTCATGATGGATAACAGACTTAAACCTAAAGCATGAAACCATAAGAATTCTACATGAAAATATTGGGAAAACTCTTATAGACATCGTCCTAGGCAAATAATTTATGAAGACCCCCAAAGCAATCACAGCATCAACAAAAATAAATAAATGAGACCTGATCAAATTTAAAAGCTTCTGCACAGCTAAGGAAACTATCATGAGAGCAAACAGACAACCTAGAGAAAAGGAGAAAATGTTCACATGTTTTATCACTTCTGATAAAGGGCTGATAACAAGAATCTATATAGAACTTAAGAAAATTAAAAAGAAAACATCAAACAACCCCATCAAAAAGTAAGCAAAGGACATGAACAGAACCTTTCCAAAAGAAGACAGAATAATGTCCAGCAAACATAAAAATGTGTTCAAAGTCTCTAATCATTAGGGAAATACAAATCAAAACCACAATGAGATATCAACCAACTCCAGTGAGAATGGCCTTTATCAAAATCACAAAACAACAAATGCTGGCATGGATGTGGAGAAATTGGAACACTTTTACATTGCTGGTGGGACTGAAAATTAGTACAAACCCTGTGGAAAATAATTTGGAGATATCTCAAAAAACTGAAAATAGAAATACCATTTGATCCAGGAATCCCACTACTAGGCATCTACCTAAAGGAAAAATAGACATTCTACAATAATGATATTGGCACTTGAATGTTTATGGCAGCACAATACACAATTGCAAAGATGTGGAAACAACCAAAGTGTCCATCAATATATGAGTGGATTAATAAAATGTGGTATATAAATACCACGAAATACTACTCAACTACAAATAAACAATGGTGAACTAGCACATGGATAAAGCTAAAGCCCATCCTTTGAAGTGAAGTATCACAAGAATGGAAAAACAAACACCACATCTACTCATCAAATTGGTACTAACTGATCAACACTAAGGTGCTCAGATGGAAGTAATATTCACTGGGTGCCGGTCAAGTGGGACGAGGGTGGTGGGGGTGGGAAAACTAATGGGTGTGGAGCACACTGTATGGAGGAAGGACACACTTGTAGCTCTGGCTTGGGTGAGGCAAAGGCATTATATGTAATCAAAATATTCATACCCCCATAATATTATGAAATTAAAAAGAAATTGAGTATTTTAAAAGAAAAAGTATTAAGAAAACAAGAATTCACATAGTGTAGAGATGTGGCTGTAATTGTGAAGATGCTATTCATATGTTTAAAGTCTGGAAACATTGGATTATGTTAGGCCACATTTTATGGATAAAACAAATGGAAAGAAGATTAATGACTTGCCCAAGTTTATGAAACTGACCTACAAAAAGACTATGGAATGATTTACACTTAGGTGGATACTGAAATAAATAGATACAGAGGAAAAGGAGTGGCATGACTATGTCCAGAGCTAGCCCCAAAATACAGAAAATGGAGTCACTTCTCTCTAGGGCCCAAATTGGATATGGTGGTGTGGTGGGTAAACTATATTGCTTCAGTAACTGGCAGCAGAGTAAGTTTTCTTTTTCTTCCAGAGGGAAGTTATGGCAGGTAAGAAAGTCATAATTTTCTGCATCCCTCCCTTTCTCCTTCTCTTTCCCCTTTCTTCTCTTCCTGCAAGACTGGCATTTTTTGTCTCCTTTATGATGTTATTGACATTCAGGATGACCTGATTTCATCTGTCCAAAAATATTGGCCAGGATCAGGAAGGAGGATAAGGCACAAAGTGTTACTTGTCCTGAGGCCTTTATATGTTCCCTTTCTTCTTCCCCTTGGCCTTCTCTGATAATGCCTTTTTAGAAGATAATGTCTGCACTATGGAAGAAAGCTATTGCAGTTTTAATGTGCTTGTGCTGAGGAAAGAACAAAGTAACCTTACTAAAAGAGGGGAAAATTTTATGTCCAAAAAATATTCAAAGCAAATGGGTTTGTGAAGAGATTTATTGTAATTAAAGAGCAAATAATTCAGAGTTAAAGCTGGAAACAACTATGTAAGTTAATGATGCCTCTGAGCAGTTTCTTGGCAGATAACAAATTGTCTGGGTGATTTTGGGCAACATAGGAAAGTTAATCTTTATTTAAGGATGCACCATTCCTAACAATGTTCTTAATCAGTTTTGCTCAAACTTTCCAGCAGCATCAAGTATTGGTTTGCAAATCTATTTTTTCTTCTTGAGTGCATATGGATGAAACAACCTAAAAAACTCCATTTTTGCAGGGGCATTTTTTTTATATATGAAAAAATAACAGCTGTGTCAGGGCCAGTCAGCCCATGGCAAAATTGTGAAGCAGGAAAATTTGTCTTGAGAGAGTGACCTCCCACTGGCTATACAGGAGCTCCATTCAGCAAGACCTTTCCCAATCTGAGAGAACAAAATCTCACAAGTTTAGTCACATTAAAGTGTGAATCACTTAATGTGTTAATTCTCCGTGGGGAATTTGCATTTTAATAGAAAATCTACTAAAAAGAATAGTGCTTAACCCAAAAGATTGAATTTGTGATCATTTGATCAGAGCCACTATAGGGTAAATTGTGTGTGTGTGTGTGTGTGTGTGTGTGTGTGTGTGTGTGTGTTTGGGTGTTTGGGTGTTTGTCTGTTTGGTGGAGGGGTGGTGGTGTGATGGAGAGGTATTTTTGAGTGAGAAGATCCTGCAGTTACCTTATAACATATAATTATAAGACTATCCCTGAGCGTTGTTACTGTAGAAGTAGTTCAGTCTCCACTGGTTATTGAAGATAAACACAATACTGAATGATTGTGATTAATTTACAGAATGCCTACCCTATTCAAGACCCACTTCAGAAAAATGTCAGATAAAAACAATGCTACAGGCTTTAAAGAACGATACTACTAACAGTTTACTTTTATTGAGGACTTACTGTACCAGGTATTGTTCTAATAAATTTAAATCTACTAACTCATTTAATCTTCACAGTAGTGATAGGAAGTAGGAGCTATTATTTTCAAACATACAAATTGAGTCCCTGAGAGGCTAAGTAACTTAACCAAAGTCATATAGTTAGTAACTTAACCAAAGTCATATAGCTAGTAAATGTTGTGTTTATACTCTTAGAAGCATACAGTCCCTTAGAAATCACTTAAGTAGAAGGGAACTGATGTGTTCCAGATAGAGCATGTGACTTATCTAGGAGCCCTATATACATTGTCATAAAAGCTAGAAGTAGAACTGAGGTCTCCTGATTTTCAATACGTCCCACATTCTGTGTTGCTTTGTGAATCTGATGTGTTTTTCTTGTTTCTATGTTTCTCTTGTTTCATAATGCAAAATTGGAGTTTGTAAAGGTAGAAAATATAAGATCAAATGGTATAACTGCTGCAAGTACAAGAGTAACTGTAATTACAGGAATAACTAACCAAAAAGTAGTTGGAAGTACAATGAGAAAGGTATAATTTGCACAGAATGGTTTTGAAGAGTTTATATGAGAATGGAGGATCTGGAAGGCTTTCATGAAGTATGCCATGTTTGAGCTGAACGTAACCAGGTCTCTTTTCACTTTACGAATCCTAAGGGTAAAAATAGTGTGTAGTATACCATAGAGCTATTAGAGAAGCAGAAAGTGGAGAAACCAATTCTGAAGCTATAGAGGAGGCAGCACAGGCATGAGCTGGTACCCAGGAAAAGAAGTGGAGTTAGCAATAAAGATTTTGGATACCTCTGCATAGGAGTAGATGAGATTCCCAAGGTGAGATTAGGGGCTGAACTTCAATGGGGGGGCAATGCCAGAGCAAGAATAAAAGCAAATATAACTAAGCCTTAGAAAACATGATAATATGTTTTTTAAATAATAAACCTAATAGATTTTTAATGCTTTACACTTTGAAAATCTTTCATATGGGTGATCCACATACATCCAGAACTTTCTTCTGGTACAGTAGTGCCCAAAGTTTTACAGGTACAGCTAATAAAGGATGCTGAGACTCCGAATCATTAATTGACTCATTTTGCTAATCAACACTACCAACTAGCTGCTTTTTATATGCGACAGCCACTTTAAAAACTTGTCCTTAAATCTGACTCTTGGAAGAGGCTACAGTTTAGCACAGGAACACTTCAGTATGGCTCTTCAATGGAGGGCTATTGCTGCTCCCTGGGGCTAATTTTATGCAATTCAATCACCTGAAAATGTTTTCTCCATTCCCCCCTCCCCAGGTTTTATTTTGTTTTATATTTTCAAAAATGACATCAACTTAAGCAAACATACATTTTTGCACATATTCATAGAAGGCAGGCCTGTTTGTATAGATCACTCTAATAAATCAGAAGGTATTTGAACTTTCTCACTGAGTTGTTGACAAATGGATCAATTGTCTAACTTTTGAATAGGAGGATGAAGGGCCAAGGAGTCAAACTGTCCAATTTCTTTGAGCAATAGCCTCTTTATTTGGGGTAAGAAATGACCAGAATCATCTCCCCAATGAGTCAGAAAATGGCTGAGGTGTGCAAATATGGTTTTGGCATTGCATAATAGTTTTTGAGCTGCTGAGGATTTTGATCTATAAGGAGCCATGGACCATACTGCCTAATGTGGTGACCAAAATTGCTGCTGAATAATATCTAGTATTTGTGAGTACTTATATTATTTTATTTAATCCTTGCAATATAGGTTATTTGCATTTTATAGATTAAAAAGCAAATCCCATTGTAATTAAATAATGTGTTCCCAAATACAGAGCTATATGGTAACAAAGCCAGAATTTTCAACTCAGGTTTGTTTGACTCCAAATCCAGCATTATTATCTATCACATTGTAAGTGTTCTTATGTAGTACAAGAGTAAGGCCAAGGTCACCTTGATGTATTAAAGATAAGTCAGCTGTCCTTCTATGGCCTTCTGGTATTCATTGGTGGTTGGATGAGTCATGGGGGACAAAAGAAAGGTGGCAAAGAGTTTCAAACCAAGAACAAAAGTGATATACCGTCAATGAGATGACTGTAATCTGCATTTATTACATATCAATCTATTTACTAAGCTCTTGCCTCTGTCCAGAACAGCAATGACTACTAGGAAAACTTTAACATTCTTCCAGTGGGTGACTGTGGTGATGAGTCAGTATTGTTGATGGATTTCTAAAACCTTCTGTGATAGACTTATATAACTTTTTTCTATGCAGCCAGTATCTATCAATCAGTGAGTCCATGATGAATCATGAAATAAATTTGTTGACAAATAAAACCTTGTGTTCTGTGCCAATCAATCCAACTGTGCCACCACTGTTCCAATAGCGAGCCATGAAATATTACTCTGAAACATGGAATTTATGGTTGGAAACAGCCAGTATTAATCTAGTTATCCTGCTGCCTTTCAGCAGGTGCATCTTAAAATTCTGAAAGCATATCTAACTCTATTGATTACAAATGTATATTCATCTTAGCCTTAAACTCATTTATATTGCCTACTCTGAATATATTAAGTACTCTGCTGTTCCCAATTTCAATGCCTTTCTTGGAGATGGAACATTTTCTAAACCTAAATATAATCTACACTTTTCCTTGCATGACACCCAGACCTGCCCTTTCCATAGTGATTTAGAAAAGAATAGACACAGGTTTAGGCACTAGATATTTGTGTTTTGTTTTTTGTTTTTTTTTTTGAGACAGAGTCTCACTGTGTTGCCCAGGCTAGAGTGAGTGCCGTGGCGTCAGCCTAGCTCACAGCAACTTCAATCTCCTGGGCTCAAGCGATCATACTGCCTCAGCCTCCCAAGTAGCTGGGACTACAGGCATGCACCACCATGCCTGACTAATTTTTTGTATATATATTTTTAGTTGGTCAATTAATTTCTTTCTACTTTTAGTAGAGAAGGGGTCTTGCTTAGGCTGGTTTCGAACTCCTGACCTCGAACAATCTGCCCGCCTCAGCCTCCCAGAGTGCTAGGATTACAGGTGTGACCCACCACCCCCGGCCTAGATATTTGTGTTAATTTAATATTTGTAAAGGGAAGGATTTTAGCTCAATGAAAGAAAGTAGCAAATGCTCCCCCACAAAGCTATACATGAAAAATCTATTTAAATACAGGGCTTTATTGACAAAAATTACATTTAAGAAGAACTAATCACTTTCATATTTTTAATGCAATCAAATGAATGTTTTTCTAGAAATAGCTACTTGCTTATAAAAGTATAAATGTTTTCCCTGTATATGACAAGACTCACTGTGGGTTTTGCCTCCTTTATAAACTATTAGTTTAATTAACAGTCTTATTTATGTGATGAGGAAGTGGATGAGGAGTTTATGCTGTATCACCAAGAATGTTCGGGTGCAATTTCAAGTGATAGGATGGTATCACATATAGCATTCATGGATTTAACTTTAATAAATGGGTCTACAAAGAATGCACAGAACCAAAATAATGCTAATTATAGTTTCATCTCTTTTTAGAGGCTGCAGAAGGCACACAGCATTTTACAGTGACTCTGGAGCATCATTTTGCACTTCAGTGACTATTGTGGCAGGTAATTGAGATCTCCTTCATAAATCATTTTTGCTTCTGCTATGTGGTTAATTTCACTGATTTTTTGCTGACACCATGTTTACCAAACCAATTCAGTATCAGGATAATGTGAAATACTTAATGGATCAGTTGTATTGAGACTAAAAAAAGACAAAGACAATAATTTCCATGTTATCTGCCTCTCTTAGAGTTGTAGTAGATTGGTCACAGGGAACCAGATTGGCTCCCTGGACTTATCCCATTGACAAGGGATATTATTTTCCATTACAAAATTTGCTTTGAGTGTTTTACATCTGGAGATTATACTGAGGGTTGCAACATAAGGGCACCGTTGATACAATACAGGGAAGCCATGAATTCAACAAGTATTAGTGAAGTGATTTGGTGAATTGAAATATCGGATCTGGCACACAAAGAGACATAATGAGTTATTTCTATGTGATTTTGTTCATGTAACTTCCAAATTCAGCCTGGATTGTCCACCTGTGCTTCCTTCCTGTATTTTCAATTTCTAGCAATATTTTTTCATGTGGATGGCCTGCCATTGCTTAAAATGAGGAACACTCTAAAAGGAGTCATTATTGTTCTCCCAAACTAGCAGCCATCAAAAATATACCTGTCCTCTTTACTGCACAACTTTCTTAGTTTTCTTGATTAAAAATCTTAGAGTCATGATTTAACATCAGGTTTTAGTATCCATTTTTATTCTTTTAACCCACTCTCCATAACTCAATATGCATCCTTTTCTATCCTAATTTGCCAGCTAAATCCCTATTCAATTCTTCTCAGTTCAAACTTTACCTCTTTTGAGAGTCTTTTCTGATCTTTTCAATGTCCATTCTCAGTTAAATGTCTCTTCTTTCTCTCCCATAGTACTGTGAATATATCTGGGTCATAGTATTTTTGTTCCCATGGTATTCCAGTAGTGGTTCTGGCATATAGCAGTTGCTCAGTAAATGCTTCTTAAATGATGAAATGTGTTAGCCTTTCTCTTTAACTACATTATAAGGCCAAACAAGCCTTATTCTCTTTAATATTTCCCACAGCACTGAGTACATAATAAATGCTTACTAAATATTTAACAGTATTTAAGGCTATAATTATAATGCTGCCCTTGTCTAGAATCAAGACTCCTGTATATGCAATGATACGTGTTAAAAATATAACTTAGTGGAAATACTAGCCTTAGTGGAAGAATAGATGTTTGACTGCCAATGTTTATTTTTATATTGTAAGGAGTATATAATGGGTAGGTTTTACTAGAAAATTGAAAACAATGTCAAAGGAATTTTGATTATTGTAAGAGAAAAGTCCCTGCATTCCATGGAGAAGAGCCTTAATGTTGAATGGCTAGATCTACAAAAATGGTTGTGTTGAAATTTATAACAGATAATGCATAAAATGCCTGAAAGTCAATTCATCCTGTGTACTTTCAGAACATCTGGCATTGTTTAAATCCACTGAATAACTATTAAAATACTATGTATGAAAATCTTCATGGTTCATTAATAGCATTATTGCTTTGGGGCAGCATATATATATATATATATATATATATATATACACACACACACACACACATACACACATATATGTATATTCATCATTCAGTCAAAGCCAATGACCATCTAGGACATTTTCAATCTTAGAACAATTTTGACTGGTGTTCATTTTGACATCCAGTATAGGATGTTTCTATATGACATTTTGTTTCAATTGTTCATGAAGAAAGTGACTTTTCATCCTATGATTATTGAACTGACATTTGTGGTAGCCAGTCTTCTAAGCAATGGACCACGATAAAGGTAGAGTTAGGATTATTAAGATGAAATGGCAGCCCAGAGGTTCAGTATTGAATAAATATCATAAAATCAAGTAAATCCAATGATATATGCTATATTATTTCATGTGAAAAGGAAGTATTCGGAATAGGGGTTGAAAAGAAATTTTATTTAGTATATTTCTGGGGAAATTGGTGAACTTCATAAACAATGGATCAGCAATTGATGATGAAATTAACTATTTTCCTACCTGTTATACTGACAGGAAAATATTCCTTTTTGCCAATAGGCAAATGAAGGCAATGAGGAATTAGCTCCCTGTGGCTCCCAGTGGGATCAGAGTCCTACTGTTTATTTTTGTGACATGAAACTAATGCGTTATGTTTGTACATTCTCTGATGGGCAGAATACATCAGTAAGCTATAAATATATCTTGAACTTCAATGCATAAGAGCAAGGTAACAATATAACTCTAATCATAGCACCACTTTTAAGAGTAATTACATAGATATATTGGGCACATTTTTCTAGTTTCTGATATGAACATTTCTCTGTCATCAGTTATATGAGTTTTGCTTTTAAGCATACACACATGGATGCATAAATGTTTGGGTAGGCATTCACATGTACATACATATCATGTGTATTCAAAAGGAGGAAATGTCTTGAAACTAACTTATGAAGATCTTCTGCTCTGTACAGGGACTTCAGGATCTCATGATAAGGCTTAAGATGAATATAATCACAATCTATTTTGGACTGAAAATAGTAAATATATAGGCCTCTTTAATTAAGTATGAATAAATATTCAGGGCAATTGCTTCGATGAAAAAATGGTGTTACATTCATATTTTCCTCCAAATAATACTCCAATAAAGTATAGTTTGAAAATACATTCCAGGTAAATAAAACTTGACATCAATATACCTTGTCTAGGTCTCTGGAAGTAAAGGCAGTCTATAGCTTTAATTCTATTGCTGTTCTAAATTATTACAGCTTTAATATACAGAGTCATGACCATATCCCAGTCCCTATGCTAATAACTTAATATGTGATCTCATTAGGTTCCACCCACATTCCTGGTAATAGCAATGGTTACCTTATTTAATAGAAGAGTAAACTGAGTCAAAGCCCATGATCTTAACTATTATGTTATATTGTTCCCTCCATTGGAAAATCTACTTGAATCATTTCCATTTGTATATTTTCATATGCTCAAATCTTAAACAACAGTTTTGAAAATAATTGAGAGAAATCTTTGGGACTTTATTTTTCTTCAGTATATTTTAGTCCTGTTTCTAAAGTCGTGATTTTAAAGCCTATATTCTCATGTGCTGTCATAATAGGCTAGTGCCACTGCCACTGTAGATAAATGAGTTGACCTTGTTGATGTTCCTGCCTGTTGCAGGGAATTGAAAGCCCAGCTGAGAGCAATTACATTCAATATTACTACTTTGGCAAGAGCTGTCGAGAGTCACATTGCTGGTCACATGCTGGATATATGTATGCTGAATGACAGTCACAGAAACAAGACATTTGGAATCATCTTTAAAGAAGGGAGAAAGTCATGAAGTTCTAAAAGCCTTTGTTTCCATGAAATATACAAACAGTTCAAACAAAGCATCTTTTATAAATGTATGTATATCTTTGTATACATATATTTATAAACACAATCATGTGCCACATAATGATGTTTTGGTCAAGAATAGACTACATATACTATGGTGGTCACATAGTTTACCACAGAGCTGAAACATTCCTATCACTTAATGACATAGCAGCCTTCGTCATGACATGGTGTGGCATATTACTCATGTATGTGTGGTGATGCTGGTATAAATAAATCTGCTGCATTTTAAGTCATGTAAAAGTATAGTGCATACAATTATGTACAGTACATAATACTTGATAAACAACTACTCTACTTGTTTATGTACTTACTATACTATGCTTTTTATTGTTAGAGTGCACGCCTTCTACTTATAAAAAAAGTTAACTGGAAAAATAAGTATAGAATTATTTTTTCTAGATCTGTGAAAAATTATGTTGGTATTTTAACAGGGATTGCATTGAATCTGTAGATAATTTGTGGTAGTATACACATGTTAACAATGTTGATTCTGCCAACCCAAGAGCATGGTATGGTTTTCCACCTGTTTACGTCCTCTGCCATTTCCTTCATTGGTGTTTCATAGTTATCCCTGTAGAGGTCATTTACTTACTTAGTCAAATATATTCCTAGGTATTTTAGATTCTTTGTTGCTATAGTGAAGGGTAGTGAGTATTTGATTTGGTTCTCAGTTTGACTGTTGTTGGCGTATAGGAATGCTACTGATTTTTGTACATTGGTTTTGTAACCTGAGACTTTGCTAAATTTGTTTATCAATTCCAGTAGTCTCACAGAAAAATCTTTGGGGTTTTCTAGATATAGCATCATATCATCAGCAAAGAGCAATAGTTCGATCTCTTCTGCCACCCTTTGGATGCGCTTGATTTCCTTCTCTTGTCTGATTGCTCTGGCTAGCACTTCCAGCACTATGTTGAACAGAAGCAGTAATAGAGGGCAACTTTGGTTCCAGTTCTAAGTGGGAATGCTTTCAAGTTTCCTCGTTCTGTATGATGTTGGATGTGGGTTTGTCATATATGGCTTGTATCATTTTTTAGGTAAATCCCATCTATGACTATTTCGTTCATCATTCTTATCATTAAAAGGTGTTGAATTTTGTCTAATTTTTTTCTGCATCTATTGGGAGGATCATATGGTCTTTGTTTTTGCTTCTATTTATGTAGTGAATTACATTTATAAATTTGTGTATGTTGAACCATCCCTGCATCTCTGGGATGAAGCTGACTTGGTTTTGAGGGATTGTTTTTTTGATAAGCACATGAATTCGGTTTGCTAGGATTTTGTTGAGAATTTTTACATCTATATTAATAAAGGATATTGGTCTGTAGTTTTCTTTTTTGATGTGTTCTTTCCTGGTTTGGGTATCAGGGTGATGTTGGCTTCATAAAATGTGTTGGGAGGATTATTTCCTTCTAGATGTTGTGGAACAATTTCTGCAGGATAGGCACCAGTTCTTTGTAGGTCTGGTAAAGATAAGGTTTTGATAACTTGTGTCTTCTTTATTATTTAGTTCAAAGAATCTTTTTATTTCTATCTTGATTTCCTCCTTAATGCAATAATTGTTCAGCAAAAGGTTGTTTAGTTTCTATGACTTTGTGTAGAGAGAAGAGTTTTTGTTGGAGTTAATTTCTAATTTTATTACACTTTGGTCTGAGAAGATGCATGGTATAGAGAAATAATCCTATGCTTCATATGGATCCAGAGAAGACCCCATATAGCAAAGGTAATCTTAAGCAAAAAGAACAAATTGGGAAGCATTTCAAGCTATACTACAAGGCTATAGTAACTAAAACAGCATGAAATTGGCATAAGAACAGAGACATAGACCAATGGAACAGAACTGAGAACCCAGATATACTACCATCCTCATATAGCCCTCTAATCTTTGACAAAGCACACAAATACATACCCTGGGGAAAAGAATCCTTATTCCATAAATGGTGCTGGGAAAACTGGATAGCCACATGTAGAAGAGTGAAAGAGGATCCACACCTTTCATCTCTCACAAAAACCAACTCATGGTGGATAACAGACTTAAACCTAAGGCATGAAACCTTAAGATTTCTAGAAAAAAATGTTGTAAAAACTCTTACAGACATTGGCCTAGGCAAAGAATTTATGAGGAAAACAGCAAAAGGCAATCACAACAAGAACAAAAATAAATGAATGGGACCTGATCAAATTAAAAAGCTTCTGCACAACCAAGGAAACTATCACAAAGGCAAACAAACTATCTACAGAATAGGAAAAAATATTTGCATGTTACACATCAGATAAAGGGCTAATAACTAGAATCTATATAGAACTCAGGAAAATCAGCAATAAAAAATCAAACAACCCTATCAAAAAATGGGAAAAGGGCATGAGCAAAAATTTTTCAAAAGAAAATAGAATAATGGCCAACAAATATATGAAAAAATGCTCAACATCTATAATCATCAGGGAAATGCATGTCAAAACCACAATTAGATATCACTTAACTTCAGTGAGAATGACTTTTATCAAAAAATCCTAAAACAAAAAATGCTGGGGTGTATGTGGAGAAATAAGAACCCTCATACACTGTTGGTGAGACTTCAAACTAGTACAAACTCTATGGAAAGGAGGGTGGAGATATCTCAAAGAACTAAAAGTAGAACTACCATTTGATCCAACAATCCCAGTACTGGGTATCGACCCAAAAGGAAAAAAAAAAGACATTCTGTAAAAAAGACATCTGCACTAGACTGTTTATAGCAGCACAATTCACAATTGCAAAAATAGGGAAACAACCCAAGTGCCCATCAGTACATGAGTGGATTAATAAAATGTGGTAGATTTATACTGTGGAGTTCTACTCAGCAGCAAAAAACAAAGGTGATATAGCACTTCTTGTATTATCCTGGATAGTGCTGGAACCTATTATACTAACTGAAGTATCAGAAAAATGGAAAAACAAGCAGCACATATACTCACCATCAAATTGGTTTTAACTAGTCAACATTTATGTGCACATATAGTAATAATAATCACTGGGTGTCAAGCATATGGGAGGGAGTGAAGGGGAGGAGTATATACACACCTAATAGGTGCAGTGCGAACAGTCTGGGGGATGGATATGCTTGAAGCTTTGATTTGGGTTAAGCAAAGGCAATATACCTAACCTAAACATTTGTACCCTTATAATATGCTGAAATCATAAAAAAATTATAAAAACAGCCTCAGGAAGGTCCTTCTGAAGGTATTCCAGAAGAAGGCATTGTTATTATAGGAGATGACAGTTCTATGCATGTTATTGCCCCTGAAGACCTTCTAGTGGGACCAGATGTAGAGTCGGAACACAGTGATATTGATAGTGTTGATCCTGTCTAGGCCTAGGTTGACGTGTGTGTTTGTGTATTACTTTTTAACAAAAAAAGTTTAAGAGGAAAAAAAAATTAAATAGAGGAAAGCTTATAGGGTAAGTATATAAAGAAATAAAATATTTTTGTACAGTTGTACAATGTGCTTGTGTTTTAAGCTAAGAGTTATACCAAAATTGTCAAAAATTTTAAAAAGTTAAGAAGTTTGTAAAGTAAAAAATTACAATAAACTAATGTTAATTTATTATTGAAGAAAGAAAATATGTTTTATAAATTTGGTGTAGCAGAAGGGTACAGTGTTTATAAAATCTACATCAGTGTATAGTAATGTCCGAGGCCTTCACATTCACTCACCATTCACTGACTCTCCCAGAGCAACCTCCAGTCCTGAAAGCTGCATCCATGGAAAGTGCCATATGCAGGTGAGCCATCTTTCATCTTTTATACCATGTTTTTACTATACCTTTTCTATGTTTAATTATGTTTAGAAACACAAATGCTTACCATTATGTTACATAGGGGTATCATGCTGTACAGGTTTGTAACCTAGGAGCAATAGGCTATACCATCTGGGTTTGTGTCAGTACTCTGTGATGTTTGCACAGAAATGAAATATCCTAATGGTGCATTTCTCAGAATGTATTTCCATAATTAAACAACACACTATTGCTCATATCCCTGAATTCCTTCATAATGCTATCTTTAAACTCCAAAAGAATACAATAGATCCATATATTCTAAGCTTAATATAGCAAAATTCCATTTTTCAAGAACCTAAGATACCAAAATGTTTAAATAATATAAATTTAGTTTACAAGCATGTAGAACAGTTGTTGCTGTTCATAATGATAACGTTTAAGGTATTCAGATACATTCTAAAATAAAAAAGTACATCCATTCTAGATTTAGAGATATTTTATGATATTAAAATTCTTATGTTTATATATACTTCCCATTGATGATATTTAAAAAAACACAACAGTCAACCAATTAGAATACTGCATTACTCATTATTTTCTATAAACACCATTTGTGGATTCCAAAAGGAATACATTTACTTAATTTCTTTGAAATCAGCTTGTCTAACAGATCTCCAGAACGCAAACTGAATTTTTGGCAATTGTATCATGAATTAGGATTTTCTAGTGAATGAACACAAATAGCTAAGGTAATTAGGCAAAATGAGTATTTTATGTTTATATAGTCATAAGTATATCATAGATTTTAAAGTCCAATTTCTCACTAAATGTAGGGCCTTAGTACTTGAGTGGTTAATATCTGAGCCTGAAGAATAGAAGCTTGGATCATCAATGCACTATTTGTAGTTTCAGATACAGTGGCTAATCCAAAATTATGAATGACTTGGGTCCTCATTCACAATCAAAAAGCACTCAAATGTGAAAAATGTGGCAGTAAATAAACTACAGAAAGGACACATTTATATGTAGAAAGCTAAACGAAGAAGGCAGACTGTCATCTTGTTGTAATGTAGCTAAGAATATGTGTGTTAGTCAAATCAAATCTCGCACTGCTCTGTATATGTCTCCAAGTGACTATGAAAACACTGTGAATATTGACTTGGGGGTACAAATAATTGTATTAAATTTTAGTGAGATGAATTTGAAAATAAGGAATCTGTGAATAATGAGTATCAATTGTAGATAAAAAAGATTTCCATGGTTACGTAAAGACTCAAGATGAATAACACACTTCTACAGAGTAAGACATGGAGTTAGCATTTTAGATTTTCATAAAACAAGGAAGAGGTCAACTTAAAGTGTTTGACAGTGCCACAGAACTAAGCATAGTGTTATCTATAAATTTCATAAACTCCTAAACCACCTCCAAATTTCTTTTGAATAGTTGTCAGTGTTTAAATAATTTATTCCCTGGGCATGACCTTGTGTTGTACAAAAGGATGTTTAATATTTTCTTTTCTCAAAAGGTAGTACAATTTTAATTCATTGATGTGAGATTAAAACCTAAGGACCTGATGAACATTTTCACTTTTCAAATTGGTAAAAGATATGTTACTTTTGATATATTATTTTAATTTCATAGTTCCTATGTACTGCAATATTACATTTATACTATTTTCTTAATAAATTAAATGTCTGTATCACATCAAATGAAGGCAAAGGCTTTCTTATTTCATCTTAATCTAATGTTATACATAGCTGTTAAAGACATCATTCTATGTGCTTTGACCCTTAGCAAATGTGATGTTACTAATATGATAGCTATATATTTGTATCTTTTGAAATAGGTTTATGTTTACTTCATTTGCATATTTTAATTAAACCCAGTACATGTAAGGTTTATAAATGTCCATGATAAAGGAGAATATGTAAAAATCCTGTCCTGTTATTGTCTTAGATTAGCATTTCAAAAAGAGCTGTTAATAAGTAGTAAAATGTATGAAATTACTATTTTTGTGCCCCTCTTCACCTATGATGGAGGTATTAATAAGGAGGGAAATATCCAGAAGTGGGGCACCAAGAGAAAGATTATTAAGGCTTCATAATGATTAATCTGAATAAACCTATCCTGAATTATTAGGAATGTACTGAGCTTGGATTGAGCTGCTTTTTATACTTTGAGTGCAATTATCAGTGATCATTTATATTAGAGTTTGCACTCCAATGCTTTTAAAATCATTTTCAATCTGCCCAACCGTTGCCATTTCCCTGAATTAACGATGAATGCTGTCAAAGTCAATTTGAAAACATTTCTTAAAAGCCTGGCTGTTTGCTGTTGTGTTATGTATAATTTGCATTTGGCAACCATTTCCTGCTCATCATTAATATACTACATCCTAAAAAGAAAAAGAATGACTGTGCCTTACCCTATTTCTTTTTCTGTATGTTTCAAATTTCATTTGTTCTATGAGACACTGTAATATGATGATCAGAAACTATGGAGCCTGGGAGGGGACTTTTTACATATATTAATCATGGTGAGCCAAATCCACTGCTACATCAGAATAGGACTTCTTTAAGAGGGGCTGGATCATTAATAAGCCACCTAAATGGCTGACACACAACTCTCTTGTTCAATTTTGAGCAAATAGAAGAAGCCCATGACAATACTACTTGGAGAATGGCCCCTGGTAAAATAAATCATTCAGTAATAATGTCTTTGATATTGACATTGCACTGCAGAATTTTCTTAGCACTTCTCTGAGTTTTTCTTGGTTTCTTAATATTTATCTTCACTTTGGGAATTTATGTTAGTGAATTCTTTAATCTTATACCAGGCAAAGATTGAAAAGTTCTATGTGACTACAATCAGCCAAATTAATTCAATATAGTAGTGTAGAGAAAGATGTGGAGGAAGATAAATTATGGAAAAATTATTTCCCTAAGACCTTATGTTTTGGGGATTCTTTCATTTCACTCCTTTCACTAACTCCTCGCACACCTCAGTGCAATCATAAAGATAAGCATAATAAATGAAACTACCAAATTTCACAGTCTAATACATTAAGCAGTACTCACATAGATATCATCAAATGCTTATTCCTCACACCATAAACTGAATTTTCCACCTTATAGTGCAGTGTTTCTCAACCTTTTTTTCATTTGTCCCCCTCCTATATTTTTTTCTTAATTGCTCCTTCTCCTACCATGAAATTTTAATACCATATAGTTACTGTATATCTTTTTATGTACTGTGGCCCTTTAGAGGGTCACAAACAATTGTAATATCAAAAATTTTTCTCCCACCAAGAATCAATATTTCCCCCTTTGGGGTGATATTTATCCCTGTTGGGAATATATAGTATAGTGTCCTCCATGTCTTAATCAGTGTGACAAAGCTTTGTACCCTGTAGTTATAGATCTGCTGATACCAGTTTAAGGTTTCTATAGCAAATCTTCATTCCTATGCTATTCCTATTAAATATCATTAACCCTCTCTCACCAATTTGAAGCATCACTCAAACACCCACAAATATGCCCAACTCTCTTTAGTGTACATATATGTCATGAGTGCACATTCAAACATTTTGGTTACTTACAACTGCTTATATTGGAAGCAGAAGATATTTTTTGAATAAATACATTTGCTGAAAAATGTAGGAAAACATCTGGATGTTTTTTTAAAGTTATAATTTATGTTATCATATAGCTATAATGTTATCATATGGCTATTATAAGGCCTTAATATGAATATGAAGTATTGTCTTTATGTTTCCCTTAAAAATCTTTTTTAGAAGACTACCAAGCAAAAGAGTTCAGTATAGCATATCAGATATCATGTTTATTTTCTAGTACAGACAGAGGGGAGTTTTTCTCACTTCCCAATCAGCCAATTAGCATGGACTGTTATGAAATGACGTTTATGTTGAATAGCCATTATGTTATTTCATATATAATATTTGATCAGAAGGCAATACTTGAAACCAGGTAGAATCCATGCTTTGTAATGACTTCCAAGAGTAGCCATGCCAGTGTAAATAGTTGGCTAGAAATGCTCACCCTGAAGAATATCAATTTTAAAATCAACTTGCCGATTTTTATGAGAAAGATTGCTAAAATTAGGATAGGGATTGTATCAAATCTGTAGATCAATTAGAAGAGGACTGTCATCTTAAAAATGAGTTTACCAATCCCATGAGGAAGACATATCTTTCCCTTTATTCAAGTCTTCTTTAATTTCTCTCAATATGTTTTATAGTGTTTAGTGTACAAATCTTAATTTTTTTGTTAGATTAATCTATAGTATTACATATTTTGGAATGCTATTGCAAATGATGCTATTTTTAAATATTAATCTCCAATTGTTTTTTGCCAGTATGTGGAAATAAAATTGAGTTTTGTATACCAATCTAAAATACTATAATATTTGTAAACTCATTTATTAGTTTTACTAGCTTCTTTGTATATTTCATCCAAATTTCAATATAGACATTTTATCAATTATTTAGGGTAAGATATTGAAATTTCCAGGTATAATTGTTTATTTTTCTAATTCTACCGCTAGTTCTGTATGATTTTCTTCATGTATTTGAAGATATTTTATTGGTATATGAATATTTAGGATTATATCTTCTTAATGATCTAATCTATCATTATGTGTGGCATTCTTTTTAAAAATTATTATATATAATTAAGTTGTACAACATATTTTTTTATATTTCCTTTACATATTTTTGTTCATTTGTTTTATTTTTATTTCAAAATATTAGGGGATACAAGTGTTCTTGGATAAATTCTATAATGGATAAATTGTAATAGATTATAATTGTAATTGTATCTATTATAATGGATAAATCATATAATACTTAGGTCAGGGCTTCTAGTGTGCCTATCACAAGAAGTGCACACTGCCCTCATTAGGTGTGTATATGCCATTCCTCTTTTACACCCCTCTCACCTGCCCAACACAATGTGAATGTTATTACCATATGTACACGTAAGTGTTGATCAGTTAATACCACTTTGATGGTGAGTACATGTAGAGCTTGTTTTTCCATTCTTGGGATACTTCACTTAGTAGAATGGGTTCTAGCTCTATCCAGGATAATACAAGAGGTGCTATATCACCATTTTTTGGTGTGGCTGAGTATAACTCCATGGTATACATAAACCATATTTTATTAATCCACCCATGTATTGATGGGCACTTGGGTTGTTTCCACATGCTGGCAGGGTTTTTATTACTGTCTCAATCTTGCTACTTTTTATCTTTCATTCAAGATTTATATTTATTCCTGACCCAGAGAGATTTAGGAAGTTGTGTGTTTCCAAAATGTATCCATTTCTTCTTGGTTTTCTACTTTGTGTGCATAGAGGTTTTCATAGTAGTCATGGATGATAATTTTTGTTTCTGTGGTACAAGTTGTAATATCTCCTTTTTCATTTCTGAGTGGGCTTATTTGAGTCATTTCTATTTTATTTCTAGTTAACCTAGTTAATGTTCTATCAGTTTTGTTTATCTTTTCAAAGAATCAATTTTTTTGTTTCATTGGTTCTATGTATTTTTTTTTTGTTTCCATTTTGTTTACGTCTGCTCTGAGGTTTGTAATTTATTTTCTTTTGTTAGCTTCTGGTTTGGTTTGTTCTTCTTATATCTCCTTGACTTGTGACATTAGCTTGTTAATTTGTGACCTTTCTGTCTTTTGATGTGAGCATTTAAGGCTATAAATTTCCTCCATAGTACTGCTTTTAATGTATCCCTTAGATTTTGGAAGTTTGTGTTGTGTCCTCATTGTCATTCCATTCAAAAAAATCTTCTGATTTCCATCTTAATTGTATAATTGACCCAAGGATTGTTCAGCAGCAGTTGTTTACTTTTCATGACTTAATGTAGATTTGAGTGTTTCTCTTCAAACTGATGATATCTAGTTTTATTCTAGTGTGGTCTGAGACTATTTTTTTGGTTTCTTTGCTTTGGTTTTCCACTTTTTCATTAATCTCATTCATCTTATTTGTCATTCATATTCTGAATTGCATATATGATATTTGAACATTTTCCTTTAGGTTTGGGTCAATTATTTGGCACCTTTTATGGTCTGTTAAGGGTATCAAACTAGCTAGTGTTTTCATGTTGCCTGAGTTTTATGGTAGTTCTGTTTCATCTGAAAACTCTTCTCTCAGCTCACCACAGACACTTTCGTGGTGAACCTGTTCTTTGCTGGGAACTCTCCTACTTCATGCAAAGGAGGAGAGGTTCCTGGATGGCACACTTGTGTCCTACTCTAGAAGGCTGACCCAGCAGGAGAGGGGTAGATGCACTGAGAGCCTGTAACTCCTCTGTTCTCCTGTGTCACCCCATTCTTCTGTGGTATTAGCAGTCCAAGCCACTGCTGGGGAGTCTTAGTGTGGAGTGGTGGATTGGTCCCCAAGGCACTGTTGGAAGCTCAGGTTGGGGGCTGGGCATGTCCCCCTCCATGGAGGTGAGTGGCATGAGAGTTTGCTCTGCCTGAATCTCCCTATGATGGTAGCAGTGGAGGCTGGGTGAGACTAGTTAGATGATGGCCAGGGGTTTCAGGGCTACAGTTGTTCATCCTGCCCATGTCCATGTTCAGGGGCAGCATGTGGCTGGGGGCAGCTAAAGTGAACAGGGCCACAGTGGTGGCTAGGGCCATGGAGGCAAGTTCTGTGTTGATGGAGGGGGTCTTAGCAGCTGGGCCGCTGACACAAGTGGGCTGCTGAGGCTCATGGCGTGCAAGGCTGCTGTAGTTTATGGGGGAGAGAGGCAGGACTAAAAGAGCTGTGTAGCTGGTGGCTGACAGGGCCATGGAAGTGTGCAGCAACCTCAAGACAGGTCACGGTGGCTGGGGCTTTTTCTCTGCTGAGGACAGATGGCAGGATCTGCAGTGCTACTCAGACAGTGGTGTGTCATAATATTTTGATACACATATACATAGTGAAATGGTTACTCTAGTCAAGCAAATTAACACACCCATCATCTCACATAGTTACCCATTGTTTTTGTGTGGTTGTACAAGCACCTAAAATCGACTCTGTTAACAAAAATCCTGAATGCAGTGTAATATTATCAATTATAATCCTCATGTTGTACATTTGATCTCCGAACTTATTCATCCTACATATTTGCTCATTTGCCCTACATCTCCCCATTTTCTCCTCATCCCAACCATTTCTGCTGGTAACCACCATTTAATTCTCCATCTCTGTGTATTTGCCTTATTTTTAAAGATTCCATATATAAGTGAGATGCTGCAGTATTTTTCTTTCTGTGTCTGGCTTATTTCAACTTAGCATGATGTCCTCAGGTCCATTCATCTTGTGGCAAATGGCAGGATCTTTTTTCTTTTCTTTTTATTTTTATTTTTTTATTTCAGCATATTATGGGGGTACAAATGTTTAGGTTACATATATTGCCCTTGTGCCAACCACCAAGTCAGAGCTTCAAGCGTGTCCATCCCCCAGATGGTGCGCATTGCACTCATTTTCTATGCATATGCCCATCCCCTGCTCCCCCTCCCATCTGTTCGACGCCCGATAAATGTTATTCCTATAGGGCACTTAGGTGTTGATCAGTGAAACCAATTTGCTGGTGAGTACACGTGGTGCTTATTTTTCCATTGTTGGGATACTTCACTTAGTAGAATGGGTTCCAGATCTATCTAGGAAAATACAAGAGGTACTATATCACCGTTTTTTTTACAGCTGAATAGTACTCCATGGTATACATATACCACATTTTATTAATCCACTCATGTGTTGATGGACACTTGGGTTGTTTCCACATCTTTGCAATTGTGAATTGTGCTACTATAAACATTCCAGTTTAGATGTCTTTTTAATAGAATGTCTTTTGTTCTTTTGGGTAGGTGCCCAGTAATGGAATTGCTGGATCAAATCGTAGATCTACTTGTATCTCTTTGAGGTATCTCCATATTGCTTTCCACAGAGGTTGCACTAGTTTGCAGTCCCACAAGTGGTGTAGGAGTGTTCCTCTCTCTCTGCATCCACGCCAACATTTGTTGTTTTGGGACTTTTTGATAAAGGGCATTCTCACTGGATATAAGTGATATCTCACTGTGGTTTTGATTTGCATTTCCCTGACGATTAGAGATATTGAGCATTTTTTCATGTTTGTTGGCCATTATTCTCTCTTCTTTTGAAAAGTTTCTGTTCGCGTCCCTTGTCTACTTTTTGATAGGGTTGTTTGATTTTTTTCTTGCTGATTTTCCTGAGTTCTAAATAAATTCTGGTTATCAGCCCTTTATCGGATGTGTAGCATGTGAAAATTTTCTCCTATTCTGAGGGCTGTCTGTTTGCTCTCGTGATAGTTTCTTTGGCTGTGCAGAAGCTTATTAAATTGATCAGGTCCCATTTATTTATTTTGTTGTTACTGTGATTGCCTTTGGGGTCTTTTTCATAAATTCTTTGCTTAGTTCAATGTGTAGAAGAGTATTTCCAATGTTTTCCTCTAGAATTCTTATAGTTTCACACCTTAGGTTTAAGTCTGTTATCCACTGTGTGTTGATTTTTTTGATCAGTGAAAGGTCTGGGTTTTTTTGGATCTTCTTTTTTAAGGCTGAATTGTATTTCATTGTGTGTTTGGGGGGGGGAGGGAAGAGGTATACATACACATACCACAATTGTTTTATCCATTCATTAGTCTACAGACACCTTGTTTCCACATCTTGGCTCTTGAAAATATTGCTGCAATGAATATGGGAGTCCAGATATCTTTTGCAGGTGATATTTTCATTCCCTTTGAGTATATACCCAGAAGAGGGAAATCTGTGTTGTATGGTGGTTCTATTTTTAATTTCTTTAGGAACCTCTATACTGTGTTCCATGATGCTGCACCAATCTACATTCCCATCAATAGTGTACAAGGGTTCCCTTTCTCCACACTATCTCCAACACCTGTATCTCTTGCCTTTTTAATAATAGCCATTCTAACATGTGTAAGGTGATATCTCATTCTTTATCTATTATAATGTTCTTTGTGTTTTTTTTTTTTTAATTTAAGTAGAAAATGACAAGCTGGAAATGCAAATAACCTAGATTAGAAACAACTTTGCAAAAGAGAATAAAGTTGAAAGAATAACACTACCCAATTTCAAGAGTAATTATAAAGCTAAAGTAGTCAAATCTGCTTTGTTATTAGTATGGTCAACCCAGTTTGCTTTTAGTTAGTGCTTGCATGGTGCATCTATTCCCCTCCTTTCACTTTTAAAAAATTTGTGTATTTTTTTATTTAAAGTGAGTTTGTGGTAAATAGCACCTAGTTGGGTCTTCTTTTTTATCCCAATTGACAACTGTTTTTTTTTTTTTTTATTTGGGATGTATAAATAATATTTATTTATTTATTTATTTATAATCTTGACAAAACTTTGTTTGAATTTCATTTAGGCATGTCTTTGTTTTATTTAAAAAGTTTAAGACAAACAATTATCATAACTTTTTATTAGTAAAAAAACTCCACTTTCAAAACAAACCTCTAAAGCAACTTTTTTCAGTTTGAGAATCCAGGTGAAATACAATTCATAGTTTTCTGAAAACATGTTAGAAGACTTTCTTGTCTCTTTTCTGTTTTGTTTTTTTTTTTTTTTCATCTGCTATGCACCTTTATTTTGTGGGTAAGAAAATGGAAACCCTGTGGTACATCAAATTAATGGCAGAACCAGGGTTAGTGGCCAAGTGATATCTCTGCCCATTCTTTTTTTTTAAATCATATTATGGGGGTACGAACGTTGTTAAGGTTACATATATTGCCCTTGCCACCCCTCCCCCCTCGAGTCAGAGCTTCAAGCGTGCCCATCCCCCAGGTGGTGCACATAGCACTCATTATGTAAGTATACACCCATCCCCTCCTCCCCCCTCCCACCTGCCCGACACCCGATATAAGATTGTTATTTTTTTTTTGACATTTTGGTTACATTTTATAACTTTGCCTCTCCCTAGGAAGGGTTAGAGGTATGCCCTTCCCCCCACAATGCTCTCCACATCCCTTGCGCAGCTGTTTCTTTTCTGTTTTTGATCACATGATTCCATGCTCTTTTAAAGAAACACAATATGCCAACTGGAAAATGTTTTTATGTGCTATAAAGGATAAAAAGCTTTTTCCCCCAGGAGTGTTTTACACATTAACCTGTTCTGCTTTGCTTTTTGATTGTTAATCACATGTGCCTTGCTCATATCTTTTGACCCGTTTTGCTCTGATAAAGGGAAAACCATGCTTGTGGGAAACATCAAAGTCATTAAAATTCTCCAGACATCGAGTCCTTTGATCAGCTCATGCGCAATACCAGTTGTTTTCAAATCAGTCCTCAGTCATCAGGGTTCTTGACAACCTTCTACAAAGCAGACAATAGGCTTGTCTGGGTAGCAGCTGCTGACTGTCATCCCCTTTGTTTGTAACTCAAGGTTCTGCCTTGGTGTGGAGGCAGAGCTTTTCTGGGCAGCTGAAAGATTATTAAGTGGAGGAAACAGTGTTAAATGGAATGTCAAAGACATCTGAGAACAAGGTCACCCTGACACTAAATGAATACCACAAAAGCCCACTGAAGACATTGTTCTTCAGATCTGGACTTCAACCAAGAGGGAAGGAAAATGTACCACAATAACCAAAGCTTTTCTCATCCTTTAGGTTGGAGTCTGGAAAATAGAATCAAAGGCTCTTCTCATTTTATCCTCACCAGATCATTCTTATTTAATGTTTATTTATATGATTGGGCTTAAAACGTCCTTTTTGATATTTGTTTTCTACCTTCTTGCTAGTTCTTTATTCACATTTTAATTTTTCCTGTTTCCTGTCTAGATCACTTTTTATAATTCTGTTTTATCCCTTATTTTGGCTTTTTAGATATAATTATTAGGATTTTTTAATTTTAGCAGTTTCTGTAAAGTGTACATATTTAACTTATCATAGTCAAATTTCAAGTGATATCATACCACTTCAGCTATATTATTGCCTTCTAATGGTATAGCTGCATACCTTTTCCTGATTTCTACACTATTTTTGTCATACGTTTTATTCATTTTTATTTGTATAAATTCATGGGGTACAAGTGCAGTTTTGTTACATAGATATATTGCAAAGTGGTTAAGTCTGGACTTTTAGTGTAACTATCACCTGAATAGTATACATTGTTTTACTTTTACCTATGTTATAAACATCACCCTACATTGCTATTATATTTGTGCAAACAGTATCTTATCTTTTGAAGAAAGTTAAACGATATGAAAAAAGTCATATGTTCACTCATATAGTTATCACTTCCAGTGCTCTTCATTTTTGTGTGTAGATCTATATTTTCCTGCGGTATTTTTTCCTTCTGCACAAACACCTGCTTTTCACTTTTCTTGTAGTACAGATCTTAAGTGATGAATTCTTTCACTCTTTTAATGCTTGAAAAAGTGTTTATTTCACATTAATTTTTGAGAAATATTTTCTCAATATAGAATTCTATATTGACAATGCCTTTGTTTCAGTACTTTAATGATTTTGTTCTAATACCTTTTTGTTTCTATCCTTTCCAACAAGAAATTTGCCATTGTCCTTATCTTCTTTCCCCTCTAGAAATAATATTTTGCTTGTTGTTTGCTGCTTTGAAGATTTTCTCTTCACAACTTTTGATCAATATAATTATTATTTGCCTTAGTTAGTGTAGTTTTCTTCATGTTTTATGTGCTTGGCATTCATTAAACTTCTTAGACCTGTGGTTTCATAGTTGTGTTGAATTGTATACTCTCAAAATAATATGTTGTAGCCCAAATGCCCAGTACCTCAGAATGTGACATTATTTGTTACAGGGCCTTTAAAGAGGTGATAATGTTAAAATGAGGCTGTTAGAATAAGCTTTAATCCTATCAGACTAGTGCCTTTATAAGAAGAGGAAACTTGGACTTCCAGAATGATACCAGGGGTGTGTGCACAGAGGAAAGACATGTGAGAACACAGTGAAAAGGTGATCATTTGCAAGCCAAGGTTTACCTCAGGAAAAACCACGCTTGCCAACATCTTCATCTTTGACTTTAGTGTGAGACGATAAATTTCTGTTGAAGCAGTTTATCTAGTGTTTGGTATTATGTTATGGAAGCCTTAGCAAACCAATACAATAAGTATCATCAAATTTGAAGAATTTTATGTTATTATGCTTTCAAATATTTTTTCTGCCCCTTATTTCTACTCTTTCTTTTGAGCACTCCAATTACATGTATGTAAGTCTGCTTGATGTTGTCCAACAGCTCACAGATACTCTTTATATTTGTTTAGTTTTATTTTATTTTGTGTTTGATTTTGGATAGTTTTCAATGCTACGTCTCCAAGCTCACTAATCATTCTTCTGCATTGTCTAAACTGTCATTAATCCTGTCAGTGTATTTTTGATCTCACATATTGTAATTTCTTTTTGATTTATCCTTGTCTCTATTTAACTTTTTGAACTTGTGGAATATAGACATAATAACTATTTTTATGTACTTAATTGAAGCATCTGTGTCAGTTTGGAGTCAGTTTCAATTGACTAATTTGTCTATTCATTATGGGTTATATTTTCCTGATCTTTACTTGCCTTGTAATATTTTATTGGATGCCAGACATTGTGAGTAATACCTTTTTGAGTGCTTACCACTTTTGTATTACTATAAATCCATTTGAGCTTTGTTCTTGGTGGCAGTTAAGTTACTTGGAAGCAAATTAATTATTTAGAGTTTTGCTTTTAAGATTTACTGGTGTAACAATAATAGTGTTTAATCTAGGTCTAAATATTTTCTCCTACTGAGACAAGATAATTCTGGGTACCCTACCCAATGCTCCATGAGAGAAGAGTTTTTGTAGTCTGGCTGGTGGAAAGAGATACTATTGTCAGTCCTATGTGAGTGGCTGGCATCATTACCTCTAATAATTTCTGATGATACTTTCCCTGGGCAGGTATTTTCTTCATGTGCTTGTGTTAATCACCATATACATATATATTGAATATATTGAATTCCAGCAGGGAATTCTATGAATATCTCTGGAATTCTACCTATGTATCATTCTCTCCTCTCTGGTCTTCCTATAAACTATAGCCATTTTGGTCTTCCTTGCTCTCAGTAATGTACCCTTTTTTTTTTTTTTTTTTTTTTTTTTTGAGACAGAGTCTCGCTTTGTTGCCCAGGCTAGAGTGAGTGCCGTGGTGTCAGCCTAGCTCACAGCAACCTCAAACTCCTGGGCTCGAGCGATCCTTCTGCCTCAGCCTCCCTCGTAGCTGGGACTACAGGCATGCGCCACCATGCCCGGCTAACTTTTTTATATATATATCAGTTGGCCAATTGATTTCTTTCTATTTATAGTAGAGACGGGGTCTCGCTCTTGCTCAGGCTGGTTTTGAACTCCTGACCTTGAGCAATCCGCCCGCCTCAGCCTCCCAAGAGCTAGGATTACAGGCGTGAGCCACCGCGCCCGGCCAGTAATGTACCCTTAAATCAGGGAATCCTCTGGACTCTGCTTAGGTTCCCACTCTTTGTACAATGGCCTCTTTCATATGTCTCAATAATCATTGTCTTTTGTTGCCTGATGTGTCCAGTGTCCTGAAAACTGTTTTTTCATATATTTAATCCACTTTTTTGGTTGTTTGGTGAGTGGGTAAATCTGGTCCTTATGACTCCATCTTGGGTAAAGTAGAGGTTCTGATTTATATTTAATTTCCTTCTTGATTAAAAATAGAATGCTCAAGTCTATTTAGAAAACAGCTTTTCAGGGAAAGTTAAAATAGCTATGCAATTATTTCAGAATATTAAATTTAATTTAATATTGGTTTAAAATATTTTCTTCATTATAATCAAAAACATTTTCTTATATACATAATTATCTATATAGATTACACATACATGTTCACATAAATTGAATATATTAGAATGGCAATATTTTAACTCAATAATTTAAATTACTTTTCATATTTCTAACTTTAGTAAATGCTTTATAAATTAAAGATAATTCATTAAGAAGTACAGTCTGTTTTTTAGATATAGTTGTGATATCAACCATAATACTAAGAAAAAAGGCATATACATTATGAAAGATTTTATCACTTATGAAACTTCACTATATCTGCAGTGATGTGATTATGACAATTGAATGTGATTGAGTAATTTTGCCTATCTTCATTGTTGTACTGGATTATGATTGTCCATTGAGCAAAAGAACTGGGACTTTTGCATTTATGCCATTTTTTTGGCCTGTGTAAACACTCAGTTTTGTAAAAAGCCAATCATATCAAGCTGATTTTCTTTCTGTCCACAAAAGATAATCACATAGACAAATGAGAATGAACGTTTCCATCTCCTTAAATTCCATTCAGCACAATATTTTTATTCAACATCTATAAAAGTATGATCATAATATATTGCTGTTTAGGAGATAGGATATAGGCCCAGTAGGTAAGATAGAACAATGGGATAACATCCTTCTTGGGCATAAGAGATGGGCTTTAAAATGTATCAAGTAGGAAAAACATGAAGAACTGAAGACAAGATGGCTGACTAGAGACTTCAGTAGCCAGATTATCTCAGAGAGAAGGAAGAGTTATATGCACACATAAAATAAATTGTTCAAGCGTAATTCTGAGAAAAAATTGCCAGAACCCACCAGGCATTCCATGGGAAGAAATTGTAGAGCAGAACAAGAAGGTGCAAGATTTTGGCAGAGATCAAACTGGGAGTCCCATGGAAAGGATAGATGGTGGTTTTGTTTCTCCTCCCCTCATACCTCTGGGAATCAGTAGGTTCCTGAACTGCTGGAGAGCTTCTCAACCCTCAGGAGCCCAAAAGCTACTGCCACCAGTGAATTGAGAGCTTCTTGAAAACAAAGTACAGGGCTTCTAGCACCCTCAGGGCTGCTCCCCACCACCACAGACCTAAGCTGAGGTGGTGGGTACCATACTAATTTTCCACCCATTTTGTGCCTTTGTTTTCCCCTGGGAGCTGCAGCACTTCAGTTTTAGTGTCACTGGTCTCCACACAAACATTTTCCAATTCCTGCCTAGACTGCAGTGGCCACAGGGGGCCAATGGGTCTCAGGGGAACTGTGTGATTCTAGAGCTTGGACATTCTGAGTGGACTGCTTCAGGGAGAGGGACAAAGGGAGTGCAAGCTCTCATTCATTCAGAGACTCCTTTCCTCCCCCACTGCTCCCCTGTTCCAATCATATGTTTTCACTAATAGGTGAGAGCTAATAGATGGATACACATGGGCACAAAACAATATAAAGGACATGAGAAACCAAGAAGGGGTGAGGGTGGAAGAGTTGGTATCATATAAAAGCATACCTATTGGACACGATGAACACTATTCTGGTGATGGGTATATCAAAAGCTCTGATTTATGCATTATATTAGCTATCCATGTAATGAAAACCCTTGTACCCTCTTAATAAATATTTTGAAATTAAAAAATCAAGTAGTATCACATAGGTCCCGTCTACATAAACTTATGCCAAGAAGATCCAGGAAATAGATTTTTAAATTGCTATCTTATTTTCTTTGTTTTTGTTTTCTTCCCTAAATATATCTCCTGGTTCATCCTATTGCCTGCCAGTAACTAGGCAGAAGTATATAAACAGCTTCAGCATTACAATTGAATAGAGCTCGGGATCTAGTTGTCTAATCTTAAGTTTGGAACCCTGTATGTTTTCCTGATTTCTGTTGCCTCCTTATCCCCTGCATGTTTTAGTTACTTACTAGTACCTGTGATACAGAATCCCTGAGGATGAAACTTAGTTATTTGTGCAGTCCCTAGACTACAGCACTTTTATTCCACTTATTTTTACCCAGTTTATAAAGCTAGATGCTTTCATATTCTAATCTATAAATTCTACCGAGTTACTTACAATTTTACTCCCCTCCTTGGTCTTAGGCTCTTTCTCCAGCCTGGCAAATGGTCCAGGTAATTACCTAATTCTTTCTAACTCTTCTGAAATGATATCCTATCCACAGGCTATGGGCCTTTGTATAGATTACAAATATTTCCAAAAACCTAGACAGGATTTCCATTTTGGTATGATATCTTGCCCCCTGTAAACATAAGTAGTCTGTACAGGAATAAAGAAGAGGACTGGAATATGAAAACAAGAAGGCAGATTTTATTTTGCCATCCCAATGCAGATAATAACACTATTATCCACTATTAATTATACTTACTAAATGCTACTTACTTAAAATCCATGTTCCTTTTAGGAACTATTATAGCATAAATATATGTTAATCAGCTTTAGAATACACTTTAGCTATTTTGAATGAACTTAATGTACTGTTACACTTTTGACAATGTTGACAGTTTTGCATACATACTATGTGCCAGGAATATTGCTAAGTATTTTAAATGACTTGACTCATTTGGTCTTTGCAATAATTCTTTGTGATAAATACAGCTATGCTAATGAATCCAAAGCATAGAAAAGGGTTATGCAGCTACTAAATGGTACAGCCACCACTTTAATCCAGGCAACCTAGCTCTGGAGCACATACTCTTAACCATTTAGCTATGCCATTTCTCTACCAACTGTATTACTAAGAAATGAAACTTTAAGACATTCGCTTAAAGAATAATCTGAGTGTTTAGGTTGACATTGTAAAAGCGTATTTTACTAAAGTAACAACAATAATAACAGTGTAAAAAAATTCACCTATCATTTATGGAGCATTTACTATGTGCCAGACACTGTTAGGTGTCATTACATATGTATTTCATTTAATCAACACAATATTTCTACAAGATAACTAAGTTGTTATTTTATTTTATATATAAGAATACAAAGAGGAAAAATGACTAGCTCAAGATTACACCCATAGAGGCAGTGCTACTTGGGCTTCAAATACAGATCTCTGTGTACCTCATGTTGACTAATTTTGTGTTTTTTTCATTTTGAATGATTGACTATTGGCAATATAACACTACTTAATTCAGAATAGCTATAGTTTATCATTAAGCTGATTAATATAATTAAGCTGATTAACATAATTTTATGCTACAGTAGTTCCTCAAGGGAATAATGTTTTTAGGTCAATAGGTATTATTAATATTGGAAATAGTATCGTAATCCAAAGAATGCAGATTTAATGTTTGGGCTTATATTGTTTTAAAAATTTATAGAAGTAATGTGTATATATGGGTTGACATTGATATGACCCTTTTGAGATGCTAAAATTCAGTGAAAAGTATTCTACTTACAATATAACTGCCACTATTAAATTAAGATTTTATTCTATATTTTTAAATGCACATGATTTTAAAATGGATAAAATCCCTAAAAATTCTTTGATCTCATATTTTCCTTGGCACTTTATAGGGGACATGGCTAGTAATGGATTTTTTTTTTTTAAATGAGAGAAGCAAGAAAGAACCTTCTGTCATATCGCCAATCTTGTTTGCTCTTTTAATTTTGTGAGGAGGAGAGCCTGGGCAAAGAGTCACTAAATAATCTATTTTGCTGAGTATCTACACAGGTTGCCCAAAATAAGTTATATATAGCTTTCTTTACTACTTGCTAAGCAGAGACTCTTACTCACTATAGGCAAGTAGCATTTTCAAAGGTTGGAAAAAGAGATGCTTTTCCAGGAATGTGGTCTGCTAATAAAAAGCAGCTATGTAGGACTTTCCATTAGAAAATGCGCTGAAAGCAGCAACTTTCGCCATCACCTAACACCTTTCAAGTAGTTAAGATTCTCAGTCACATCGGTCTAAAGGGAAAAATGAAACAAGCCTGGTGTGAAAGAAGTTGGATATCCCATTACATATAATCCCTTGAGCTATTCATTCCTAACACATGCCATTTAAAGAGATTTTTATTCAAGAAGAACAAAATATAAACCCCATTTACTTTCAAGATAGCAACACACCTACATATTAAAACTAAGTTGTAAACATCATTTTTCACAAACTAAAGTTTAGAAACAAGTGCAGATGCTGTGAAAATGAGTTTGCTATTAACACCCTGAGTGTGAACTAGCAATATTTTCCAATTTTGAGGACATTTTATGACAACCGCACACTACTCTGTTATTTCACTTACAAAAGGTGCTATTTGTAATGATTGTTCTTTCAAGTGAAAATGCTTCTATATGACTAACGTTTTAACAGCCTGCCTTCCTCTATAACATAGGAATTTGTATATTTTCATAGATTTGTAAGGCATTAGAAACTTGCAGCTTTTAATATTATAGATAACATTTTGTCCTGAGAAACTCAGAAAAGTGTTTATTTCACATTTTTTCCTCTGTTCTGAAACAGTACTTCTTAGAGTAGGGAAAATGCTGCTATAGCATGACATTATGGCAGCATTTTCCCTACTCTAAGAAGTACTGTTTCAGAACAGAGGAAAAAATGTGAAATAAACTTTTCTGAGTTTCTCTGGACAAAATATTATCTATAATATTAAAAGCTGCAAGTTTCTAATGCCTTACAAATCTATGAAAATATAAAAATTATAAGAAAATAAGAATGAACCTAGCTCTTCACCAAGAGCATATATAAGTAGATGCATAGAGTGTGTTAAATATAAGAAAAACATAATTTTGTGCATATGCTTTCAATCTAAATGAGTTTTTTTATTGAAGAGAATATTGGAGCCACATTAGAGCATGATTCATTATAGTTGATAATTTATTGTAAAAAATATTTACATTGGGCCCTGCATAAGGGGAATTTAAATTCAGTGGTGAATTGATAAATGTTTAACAATCAGTCCAGTTCTTTCTCCAAAACAATAAATGCCCTGATTTATATCATTTACTGATTTGCATGCCACCATGGTTTATTTTATTTTATTTTATTTATTTTTTTGAGACAGAGTCTTACTCTGTTGCCCAGGCTAGAGTGAGTGCCGTGGCGTCAGCCTAGCTCACAGCAACCTCAAACTCCTGGGCTCAAGAGATCCTGCTGCCTCAGCCTCCCGAGTAGCTGGGACTACAGGCATGCGCCACCATGCCCGGCTAATTTTTTCTATATATATTAGTTGGCCAATTATATTAACAAGATTGGCGATATGACAGAAGGTTCTTTCTTGCTTCTCTCATTAAAAAAAAAATCCATTATATTATCCAATTATATTAAAACTATAAATATTTCTATTTATAGTAGAGACAGGGCCTCGCTCTTGCTCAGGCTGGTTTCGAACTCCTGACCTCAAGCAATCCACCTGCCTCAGCCTCCCAGAGTGCTAGGATTACAGGCGTGAGCCACCGCACCCGGCCATTTTATACTAACAACATACTGTCACAGAAAACAGAGTGGGGAAGACATGTGCAGTTGAGCTCTCACAACCTAATGTGAGACAACTTCAATGCCCTACTTGCTCATTTTTTAAGTTAAAGTATCAAAAGGACCTTGCCAGAACACAGTCCTGCCTCTGAAGACATGGATCCTGAGCATATCACTGGAATGAGGCCTACTGCTGATGCTTTCATTCAAGTCCATCATTTTTTGCTTGGACTACTGCAGTAATCTAACTGATCTCGTTTCCCGTCTCTCCCCTCTAATTTATCCTCCACTTTGCTGCTGCTGGAGTAGCATTTCTGAAATACATATTTGTTCACATCTCTCACTCTTTTCAAAGAATTAAGTTGAAAGAAAGTCTAGCAATGAGATCTCTTCATGAAAGCAGACGAAATATTCTGTAAATGCTAGTCTGCAGAATAGCTTCATCAGACTCATCTTTGAACCTTTGTAAAAGACAGATTTCTAAGACCTTTCCACAGATCTACTGAATTATTGAATCAGATTCTGTGAGCAATGCTTGGGAATCAGTATTTTTAATATGACACAGATTAATCTGTTGCTGTAAACATATTTGGAAACCCATGGAAAGGTGAAGAATTTTGGTGCTGTTATACAAGTGTTTAAAATCTTGCTTTAGAAACTTGCTACCTGGATGGCTGTGAGTAAGTTATCCGATTACTATTTGACTCAGTTTTCTTATTTCTATGATGGAGATAATAACATCTACCTTATAATGCTATAAGAATGACTAAATTTTAAAAGCACTTGATAATAGTCATTTGATACATGCTAATATATCTTTCCACAACATGTGCCCCTTTATGCTCTGAGTCATTCATTTCTTTCCAGTCTTGTTTCCAACTATTCTGCTCTAACATTGTGATTAACTCACTTTCCACCAGTATACCACTGTCAACTAATTAAACTGCCTATAAAGACAAGGAACCTAACAGGAATGAGCAAATTGAAATGAAAGGCCCTAGTCAAGAACTGCTATGTGGGAAAGTAAATTCTCTGTTATAAATTTCGTTTTTCAAGAGAAGTAAAACATTAAGATTTCTTAAGGTTGAAATGTCCCATTTAAAAATATTAATAGTTCATGAATGGATGAATGGGTAAAGAAAATGTGATATATATATATATATATATATATATACCCAATGGAATACTATTCACTCACTAAAAAAATGAAATTGCAGCTACCTGGATGGAATCAGAAGACATTATCTTAAGTGAAATAAGCCAGGTACAGAAAGACAAACATCACATGTTCTCACTCATATGTAGGAGCTAAAAAAGTTCATCTCATGGAGGTAGAGAGTAAAATGATAGATACCACAGTCTGGGAAGGAGGGGGGGTGAAGAGAGGTTGCTTAATGGGTACAAACATTCAATTAGAAGGATTAAGTTCTAGTGTTTGATAGAAAAGTAGGGTGACTATTATTAACAGTAATCTATTGCATATTTCAAAATAGCTAGAAGAGAAGATTTAAGATGTTCCCAACACAAATAAATAAATGTTTGAGGTGAAGGGTATCCTAATTAACCTTATTTCATCATTACATTGCATACATGTATCAAAATATCACATGTACCCCATAAATATGTATAATTATTATTTTCCAATGAAAAATATCATGAATGAATTCAGAAAAAAAGAAAATCTTCTCTGAGAGAAGCAAAACACATTTCTGAGTTGAGTAGAGCCCCCTGGGCTTCTAATTTGGGACTTTGTGTCCAGTTTCACTGTGTACCAGTGTTTCCCAGTTGACTATTGCATTTTATCAGAAAAAATGGCCCGGCTGGAGAGGGTTTCTAGTAGCTCTGACTATACCCTCCTCTTTTGAGGAATTGTGACCATATCCAATCTTATCAGATTGCCTGGAATTGTTTTCCATTGTACTTTCAAATTCCATCTCTTTCCCAGCAGAAAGTTGCTTGAGGTTTGACTTGAATGTTAGTGGTCTGTGACTTCTTACTGCCTTTTGTGATTGCTGAACAAAGATTGCCAGATTTTGTTTCTCATTATTATTGTCATGGACACTTTTTAAAAAATTGCCTCACCTCTATTCATATTATCATCTCTTGCACAATGATTTTCATTCTAATGTTATAACTATAATGTAGCATTGGTACAACTGTATAGGGACTTAGAAAAGAGAAGTAAGGCTGGATCTTTACCTCACTTGTAATTCCTGAATAAATGTTGGATTAAGAATTTAAACATTGTGGCCGAGTGTGGTGGCTCATGCTTGTAATCCTAGCACTCCAGGAGGTCAAGGCGGGCAGATCTTTTGAACTCAGGAGTTTGAGACCAGCCTGAGCAAGAGCAAGACCCTGTCTCTACTAAAAAAAAAAAAAAAAATAGAAAGAAATTAGCTAGACAACTAAAACTATGTAGGAAAAATTAGCCAGGCATGGTGGTGCATGCCTATAGCTCCAGCTACTCGGGAGGCTGATGCAGTAGGATTGCCTGAGCCTAGGAGTTTGAGGTTGCTGTGAGCTGGGCAAAAAGAAAAAAATGAATCTAAACATTAAACAGATCCCAAAATAAACAAATGGGATCTGATAAAAATAAAAAGCTTCTGCACAGCCAAGGAAACTATCAGTAGAACAAATAGACAACCTACAGAATGGGAGAAAATATTTGCTCTCTACACTTCCCATAAAGGTCTGATAACAAGAATCTATCTACAGCTCAAAAGAATTAACAAGAAAATATCAAACAACCCCATCAAGAAATGGGCAACGGAAATGAACAGAAACTTTTCTAAAGAAGACAGAATAGTGGCCAGCAAACATATTAAAAAATACTCAACATCTTTAATCATTAGAGAAATGCAAATCAAAACCACAAGGAGATATCATCTAACCCCAGTGAGAATGGCCTGTATCAAGAAATCGCAAAACAACAAATGCTGGCGAGGATATGGAGAGACAGGAACACTCTTACACCACTACTGGTGGGACTGCAAATTAGTGCAACCATTGTGGAAAAGAATTTGGAGATACCTCAAAGAACTGAAAATAGAAATACCATTCGATCCAACAATAGCATTATTAGGCATGTACCCAAAAGGGCATAAGACATTCTATTATAAAGACATCTGCAACCGAATGTTTATGGCAGCACAATTCACTATAGCAAGGACATGGAAACAACCCAAGTGTCCATCAATTCATTAGTGGATTATTAAAATTTGGTATATGTCCACAATGGAATATTACTCAATTCTAAGAAATGACAGCGAGCTAGCACCACTTATATTATCCTGGATTGAGCTTAAGCCCATTATCCAAAGTGAGGTGCCACAAGATCAGAATAATGGGCTCCATATATACTCACCATCAAATTGGTACTGACTGATTAACACTATGGTGCTCAAAAGGTGGTGGTGTTCACTAGGGATTCGGGGGGTGGACGGGTAGTCCCACATCTGTGGGATGGGGTGAACATTGTGGTGGGGAAGTGCATACATCTAACCCTTCCTCGGGAAAGGCAAAGATATAAAATGTAAACAAAATGTTAAGGAAAAAAAGAAAAACAAACATTTGTCAGGTGTGGGGCAGCGGGAGGGGGGAGGAGGGGATAGGTATATACATACATAATGAGTGTGATGCGCACCGTCTGGGGGATGGACACGTTTGAAGCTCTGCCTCGAGGGAGGAGGGTAGAAAAGGGCAATGTATGTAACCTTAACAATTGTACCCCCATAATATTCTGAAATAAAAAAAAACATTAAACAGAAAACTTTAAAAATCAGAACAAGAGAACTTATGCTTCAAAGCAAAATGGAATATAAAGGATTAGATTCACCTTTTTTTAAAGTTACTACTGGTTTATTTGGAGTTTGAAAAATGTAAGTTTTTGTTTTTCAACTTTAAAAATCACAGCAAAATTGACAAAACAAAATGTACAAAATAGTGATTTTTCAAAAAGTAACAATATATACATATGGTTAGTACACCAAGGTCAAATAAGACCATCTAGCAAGCAAAAGAAAAAAGAAACAGTTGGTTTTATTTACACAAGGTGAGAATTTGTTTACCTATCCAGTATTTCAATCTTTGGCAGCTATTTTGTGCTGTATCCCAGCAATCCCTAACGTTTTTGACACCTGGGACTGGTTGCATGGAAGATAATTGTTTTCCCAGATGGGGGGCCTGATGGGGAGGCAGAACTCAGGCAGTGAGGACTGGACAGCGATGAGGAGTGACTGCAAATACAGATGAAACTTTACTTGCTCACCCACTGCTCACCTCGTGCTGAGCAACCCCTTCCCTAAGTTTCATGGTAGACAATTTTTCTACAAATGGGGATATGATAGGTAGAGCTCTCTGTTGCTGGGTCCCTAACAGGCCACAGACCAATGGTTGGGTATTGCAGTTGCATACAACACTGAGATGTGTAAACACATATCTAAAGTAGAATTGTTCATCCTAATAAAACAAAAGGAAATAAAGTACCACCCCAATTGTCAATTTGTAGAAGGGTAAACACTAATAATTTCTGTATGTCCACATAGTGGGCTATTACATTTATGTGAAAATAGATGAAATATATCTCTAAATGTTAGTATGTACAAAGGTCACAAGGGTGTGTGCAAAGCAAGTCATATAAGAATACAATACAGTATTCATAATTTCACTACATGTCGATATGTATATTTACAACATTTATATATTTTGTATAGTTTTAGATATCTTGGTAATTTGCACATCTTCTTACCTAAAACAACTTAAAAATGAACAAAATAAGTGAAACAGAGACAATGCAAGACATTGACCATCAGGCAATAAAAGACTGTGATCCCTACAGTATGGTGAACCCTGAGAAAGTTTACAGTCTGCAGTGCAGTGAGGGGATACACTGTCAGAATCTGACAAACACCCTAAGTTAAGGAGACAGAGTGTGAACCCAGGAAAGCCAATGCACCTAGAGTTTGTAATGTGGAGTGCTGAGGGGATAGATATGAAAGGATTAAAGTGAAGAGTGCTCAGTCCTTGCACAGTCAGATATTTTGCCTGTTTCTACCACCTAAATTGAACAAATTAATAACTCATGGCACATTGGTTACAATACCAAGAAGGGACTTGTCTAGTATTTGGAAAAAAACATAACCCCAGACTCAAAAAAACACAGCTCTAATCCTGCCCAATTAAGCTTAAAAGCAAGACCCAAATGGATCAAAATGTCTCTAGTTATAGTTATGCCCCAGACCAAAATTAAAGAATATTTAGAAAAATACAAAAATATACACACTACCCTAAAAGAAAAAAACTACAATCTTAGGCATCTGATAAAAAATACCAGGTATGCAAAGAAATACAAAAATATAGCCCATAATTAGGAGAAAAATCAATTCCACATCAGAAATCCCTCAGGTGACAAAACTAGTAGATAAGTATTCAGTTAACATGGCTGTATTCTATGTTCAAGAAGCTATAGGAAAGACTAGCACAATTTATTTTCCTTTTATGGCAAAAATCTTTGTGACATTGGGTTAAGCAAAGATTTCTTAGCTATAACACCATATGCATATGATACATAAAAGAAAAGAATGATTGATCTTCATCAAAATTAACATCTTCTGCTTTTTGAAAGACAGAGGTAAGAGAAAAAAAGACAATATGTAGACTGGGAGAAAGTACTTGCAAATCATAAACCTAACAAAGGATTTATATTCAGAATATATAACGGACTCTCAAAACTTAATAATAAGAACATTAGCAAGTTTTTAAAAATGTAGGCAAGATTTTGAACACATTTCATCAAAGAAAATGTATAGATGGAAATATGTACATAAAAAGGATCTCCATAACTTTATTTTTAGGAAAATGCAAATTAAATCCACCATGTGTTATTACTATACAAATGCCAGGATGCCTAAAATTAAAAATACTGACTATGCTGAATGTTGATGAGGATGTGGAGCAACTGGAACTCTTATATACTGCTAGTTTGTATATAAAATGGTACAACTACTCTGGAAAAATTTTGGTTATTTCTTATTTGTTAAGCATACATTTACATTATTATTCTGCCATTTGACTGGAAACAACCCAAATGTGCATCACCACATGAGTGGATAAACCAATCTTTTTCTAACCATATTATGGAAAAGAACTTGGCAATACAAAGAATAAATTGTTAATATGCACAACATGAATGAATCTCAAAATAATTGTATTGAGTGAAAATATCTAGGCCAAAAACAAAGAGTATCTGCAGAATGTTTCTATTTACATAAAATTTTAGAAAATGCAAACTAATCTATAGTGACAGAAAATAGGTCAGTTGTCTGAGGATGGGAGATAGATACGGGTGAAAAAGAGGAATTACAATGGGACACCTGGAAACTTTTACAAATGATAGATATGTTCGCTATCTTGATTGTGGGAATGTTTTCACAAGTGTACACATATTTCAAAACTTATCAAAATGTACATTTTTAAAACATGCAGTTTATTGTAGGTAATTTATATCCCAATATAGCTGTTAAGCTGAAAACAAACAAAAATTATTGGAAACAAACACAGGCATTTTCTTTTTTAATTTAGTGTGAGGAAGATGCCATTAAGTTCAGATGCCAGAAAATAACTATGACATTAATATTTGCATGTTACACATCCAAAACAGGGCTGATAACTAGAATCTATTTAGAACTCAGGAAAATCAGCACACAAAAATTCAAATAACCCTATCAAAAAGGGGGCAAAGAACATGAACAGAACCTTTTCAAAAGAAGATAGACTAATGGCTAACAAACAAATGAAAAAATGAACATCTCTAATCACCTGGGGAATGCAAATCAAAACCACAATGACATATCACTTAACTCCAATGAGAATGGCCTTTATCAAAAAGTCCCCCAAAATAAATATTGGCATGGATGGAGAGATAGGAAAACTCATAAACTGCTGGTGGGACTCCAAACTAGTGCAACCTCTGTGGAAAGCAATATGGAGATATAAGTAGAACTACCATTTGATCCAGTGATCCCATTATTGGGTATCTACCCAAAAGAACAAAAGACATTCTATAAAAAAGACATCTACACTCGAATGTTTACAGTAGCACAATTCATAATTGCAAAGATGTGGAAACAACCCAAGTACTCATCAATACATGAGTGGATTAATAAAATGTGGTGTATATATATACCATGGAGTTCTATTCAGCCACAAAAAACAATGGTGATATAGCACCTCTTGTATTATCCTGGATAGAGCTGGAACCCATTCTGTTAATTTAAGTCTACCAAGAATGGAAAAACAAGCACCACATGTACTCACCATCAAATTGGTTTTAACTGATCCATACTTAAGTGCACATATAGTAATAACATTCATCAGGTGTAGGGCAGATGGGAGGGGGAGGAGGAGATGGGCATATACACACCTAATGAGTGCGATGTGCACTGTCTGATTATGGACATGCTTGAAATTCTGACTCAGGTGAGGCAAGGGCAATATACATAACCTAAACGTCTGTACCCCCATGATATGCTGAAATAAAAATAAAATAAAATAAAAAATTAAATAATGAAAACCAAAAAATTATATAATTGAAAAGTATCATTAAAATGTAAAATGCCTTTTATCAGATGTGTAGCTGCGAAATTTTTCTCCCATTCTGTGGGTTGTTTGTTTGCTCTCTTGACAGTTTCTTTGGCTGTGCAGAAGGTTTTTAATTTGATCAGGTCCCACTTATTTATTTTTGTTGATGCTGTGATTGCCTTTGGGGTCTTATTCATAAATTATTTGCCTAGGCCAAATATTTGTCTAGAAGAGTATTTCCAATGTTTTCCTCTAGAATTCTAATAGTTTCACACCAAAGGTTCAAGTCTGTTACCCAGCGTGAGTTGATTTTTGTAAGAAATGAAAGGTCTGATAACTAGAATCTGTTTAGAACTCAGGAAAATCAGCAAGGAAAAATCAAACAACCCTATCAAAAAGTGGGCAAAGGACATAAACAGAACTTTTCTAAAGAAGACAGAATAATGGCCAACAAACATATGAAAAAATGCTCAACATCTCTAATCATCAGGGAAATGCAAATCAAAACCACAATGAGATATCACTTAACCCCAGTGAGAATGGCCTATATCAAAAAATCTCTAAACAATAAATGCTGGCGTGGTTGCGGAGAGAGAGGAACACTCCTACACTGCTGGTGGGACTGCAAACTAGTTCAACCTCTATGGAAAGCAATATGGAGATATCTTAAAGTGATACAAGTGGATCTACCATTTAATCTAGCAATCCCATTACTGGGCAACTATCAAAAGAACAAAAGTCATTCTATGAAAAACAAATCTGCACTCGAATGCTTATAGCAGCACAATCACAATTGCAAAGATGTGGAAACAACCCAAGTGCCCATTAATACATGAGTGGATTAGTAAAATGTGGTAGATGTATACCATGGAGTACTATTCAGCTATAAGAAACAACGGTCATATAGCACATCTTGTATTTTCCTGGATAGAACTGGAACCCATTCTATTAAGTGAAGTATCCCAAGAATGGAAAAATATGCACCACATGTACTCACCAGCAAATTGGTATTAACTGATCAACACATAAATGGACATATAGGAATAACATCTATTGGGTGTCAGGCAGATGGAAGGGAAAGGAATGGGTATATAATGAGTTTGATGCATACCAACTGAGGGATGGACATGCTTAAAGCTCTGACTCAAGGGGGGAGAAGGATCAAGGGAAATATACATAACCTTAACATTTGTCCCCATAATATGCTGGGAAAAAATGTCAAATTGAAAAATATTTGTGGGTTAAAATAAAGTTTCCTTAATAAGCAAAGTGCTTTTGTAAATTAAAAAAAACAGCAATATGAATAATCCACTAGAGAAACAGTGGGGCAAAGGGAATATTCAGGCAGTTACAGAAAAACAAATACTAATAGATGATAAATATTTGAAAATTTGCTTAACATCAATTATTACTAAACAAAATAAAATTATTATCAATGATGAAACACCATTTAATCTCTCTAAAGGAGAGGTAAGTATATATGTAAACAGGCATCATATATTGTTATTTATCTATTAATTAACCTTCTTAGAGTTTAATTTGTCTGTATATTCCAAATTAAATTCACATTTCCTCTTATTTCCAGCATTTCAAAGCTGCTTTCTCTATATACTCACAAATGTACATTAGTATATATGTGTAAGGCTTGTTTTGTTATTTGTAATGGTAAAAGCTGTAAATAACTTTTCTGAAAATGGGTGATGGATTACACAAATTATAATATACCCCTAAAGTTGAATTCTAATAGCCTTTGAAATGAATTGAATGATCTTTATATAGTAGTGCAGAAATATTTCTACAATATATTATGTGAAAAAATTAGTTTATATAATAATCTGGATGGTGCAGTCATGTTTGTATTATTTATTATATATGAATATATGTCATGTATATATACACAAGTTTATCTTTCCATGTATCATCCATCTTATATATTTGCTTTCACATATGTGTGTATGTATATTTTTATATTTTAAATATACACATATTATCTAGCACAACACACACACATTTTTTGTAATATGTTTCTCTGAGGAGTGAGAGTAGAGTACAACTTTTAACTTTTACTTTATACTCTATGTACTGTTTGCAATTTTTGCCATAAGCATTATTATTTTTATTATAAAACTTGTTAAAATAATGCCAGATTTATTTTTAAAAGGTTTGGGATAATAATAGATATGTTACTTAAACACAATAGAAAACACAGAACTTTCAAGTGTAATGGCCATCAGTTTTAATATACATATGTACACTTATTTTGACATTTGGAAGGCTACATCATTCTACTGTTTTTAAAATTTGGCTTTACATGGAATCTATTTTCTCATGGTCTTAACATTTCGTAAGTCCATATATAAGTAAACAATGGACAATATCATGAGCCGTAAACAGATGACCCATTGATTCTGAAAAAGATACATCTGCAGAGCTTTTCTGTTATAATGAGCTATGTACCAATGCCAAATTATGTTACAGATGAATCATTAAACATAGAAGACATTAAATGTGTTGTGTATTCTATCCATACAGCTGCAAGAAAATTTCAAAAATTACAAATGGCAACTTAGTTATATTACGATGATCAATAATCTCCTGAGTAGACCTTTGTGGAAGAACTAGAATTTGGCTACCGAGCTACTTAATTATCATTGAAGCTATCATGGTGAAACAATGGAATTATGGGCAGGTGCAATGTCATTTTGATGATATATAAAATAGAATACATTAATTAACATGAATCAAACTAGCATCTGTCAGGCTGAAGAATTAGCCAGAAGACCTTGAAAGGGAGCTTGAATGTGTGGGAGGAAAGTGGAATAGTTATCCAGATAATATTAGAATGATCCTTAGATACCGAACTCAGTTCTCTAGTGCACCTATTTATTCAGTGGATACATGAAAAATATCATACCATCAAAGACATGCATTTGTTTTATGTATCATGGGAAAAGAAAATGAAACAGAAGTCTCTGGTACAGCATGGGAAGATAGAATACGAGCAAGAAAAGAATAAGTACACAGTTTTGACAGACAGAAATAAAGGTGCTTTACTATTCTTCTTAGTTATGAGTCTAACATTAAACATTACATGAACAAAACAGATGCTCCAGGGAAAAGAAAATAGATAGGCTCCAAAAATTCTGGTATTAAATTTTAATCATTATTTACATAATTCATTATTGACCTTAACCCTAGGGTTTGGAGGTACTTGAAACATTTAAATTCACTTCTGTTTATGCTTTGTTTTTCTATTAGCCTTGCAATACTATGATGCTATTTACTTTAAAAATGCAATGTTATCATGTGAACACGTTAGTTTTAAGAATGTAAGTTGTGAATGATATACTAATAATTCCTGTATGATAGCAAAATGTATTTGACCACTTAAATAATAATAAACAATACTTTTGCAATAATAGGTGCCACTTAAATAATAATAAACAATACTTTTGCAATAATAGGTGCTTGAATCTTCAAATACGTATATAGCTATATTGAAGTTGTATTTTATCTTTTCAACATTTATTTGACTTTTATTTGAGTGATTTTTATAACAGCCAACTCAATAAAGATGGCTGATTTTTATTAATGTGATTATCTTTTATAATTTAAGGTTTAGTCATTGAAAAAGATAGCTATCATATTGGTTTTATTGAGTTCTATATAGATTCTAGTTGTCAGCCCTTTATCGGATGTGTAGCATGCAAATATTTTCTCCCATTCTGTAGGTTGTCTATTTGCTCTCATGATAGTTTCCTTGGATGTGCAGAAGCTTTTTTTTTTAATTAGGGATATTATGGGGGTCTAAACATTGTGGTTATATGAAATTCATTTGCCTTGCCCAAGCCAGGGCTACAAGCATGTCCTTCCCCCATACAGTGTCCCATAAATACATGAGTGGATTAGTAAAATGTGGTATATGTATACCAGGTTATACTACTCAACTACAAAAAAGCAATGGTGCACTAGCACCTCTTATATTATCCTGTATAGAGTTTGAGCGCATCCTTTGAAGTGAGGTATCACAAGGATGGAAAAACATGCACCATGTCTACTCACCATCATATTGGTACTAACTGTGCAGAAGCTTTTTTTTTTGATTTCAGCATATTATGGGGGTACAAATGTTTAAGTTATGTATATTGCCCTTGCCACCCCCACCCCCAAGTCAGAGCTTCCAGTGTGTCCATCCCCCAGACAGTGTTCATCGCATTCATTATATATATATATATATATATATATATATATATATATATACCCAAATCCTCCTCCCCCCCCATCTGCACAACTCCCAATGAATGTTATTCCTATATGTGCACGTAGGTGTTGATCAGCTAAAACCAATTTGATGGTGAGTACATGTGGTGCTTGTTTTTTCATTCTTGGATACTTCACTTAGTAGAATGGGTTCCAGCTCTAACCAGGAAAATACAAGAGGTGCTATATCACCATTGTTTCTTATAGGTGAATAGTACTCCATGGTATACATCTATCACATTTTACTAATCCACTCATGTATTGATGGGCACTTGGGTTGTTTCCACATCTTTGCAATTGTGAATTGCGCTGCTATGAACATTTGAGTGCAGATGTCTTTTTCATGGAATGTCTTTTTTTTTTTTCTTTTGGGTAGATGCACAGTAATGGGATTGCTGGATCAAATGGTAGATCTACTTATATCTCCTTAAGGTATCTCCATATTGCTTTCCATAGAGGTTGCACTAGTTTTCAGTCTCACCAGCAGTGTATGAGTCTTCCTATCTCTCTGCATCCATGCCAACATTTGTTGTTTTGGGACTTTTTGATAAAGGCCATTCTTACTGGAGATAAATGGTATCTCATTGTGGTTTTGATTTGCATTTCCTTGATGATTAGAGATGTTGAGCATTTTTTAATATGTTTGTTGGCTATTATTCTGTCTTCTTTTGAAAAGTTTCTGTACATGACCATTGTCTCTTTTTTGATAGGGTTGTTTAATTTTTTCTTGCTGATTTTCCTGAGTCCTATGTGGATTCTAGTTATCAGCCCCTTATCAGATGTGTAGTATGCAAAAATTTTCTCCCATTTTATAGGTTGTCTGTTTGCTCTCATGACATTTTCTTTGGCTGTGCAGAACTTTTTAATTTGATTAGGTCCCATTTATTTATTTTTGCTGTTGCTGTGATTGACTTTGGGGTCTTCTTAATAAATTCTTTGCTTAGGCCAATGTCTATAAGAGTTTTTCCAACATTTTCTTCTAGAATTCTAATAGTTTCATGCCTTAGGTTTAAGTCTGTTATCCACCGTGAGTTGATTTTTGTGAGAGGTGAAAGGTGTAGATCCTGTTTCAGTCTTCTACATGTGGCTATCCAGTTTACCCAGCACCATTTATTGAATAAGGGTTCTTTTCCTCAGTGTATGTTTTTGTCTGCTTTGTCAAAGATTAGATGGCTATATGAGGATGGTTTTATATCTGGGTTCTCTGTGCTGTCCCACTGGTCAATGTCCCTGTTCTTGTGCCAATTCCAAGATGTTTTGATTACTATAGCCTTGTAGTATAGTTTTAATTCTGGTAAATTGATGCCTCCCATTTTGTTCTTATTGCCTAGAATTTCTTTTGCTATACAGGTTATTCTCTCATTCCATACAAAGCATAAAATTATATTTTCTATATCTGTGAAAATGATGTTGATATTTTAGTAGAGATTGGATTGAATCTGCAGATCATTTTGGGTTATATATGCATTTTAACAATGCTGATTCTGCTGATCCTGGAGCATGGTATGGTTTTCCACCTGTTTATGTCCTCTGCTATTTCCTTCTTCAATGTTTCATAGTTCTCCCTGTAGAGATCTTTTGCCTACTTAGTTAAATGTGTTCTTAGGTACTTTATTTTATTTGTTGCCATTGTGAAGGGTGTTGAGTCTTGTGCAGAACCTTTTTAATTTGATCAGGTCCCATTTATTTATTTTTGTTGTTTCTGTGATTGCTTTTGGGATCTTCTTCATAATTTCTTTCCTTAGGATGATGTCTATAAGAGTTTTTCGAACATTTTCTTCAAAGAATGGACAAAAAGCACCACATATGCTCACATCAAATTGGAATTATTTGATTGACACTTACGTGCACATATGGTAATAACATTCATCAGGTGTCAGGCATGTGGGAGGAAGGAGGAGGAACTGGGTATATTCACACTTAATGGGTACAGTGTGCACTGTCTGGGGGGAAGGACACATTTGTACCTCTGATTCAGGCAGAGCAAAGGCAATATATGTAACCTAAACATTTGTACCCCTGTAATATTCTGAAATTATGTATATATATATATTATATATATATATAATATATATATATAAAGAAAAATGTAGCTGTCTAGCAAAAAATAAGTGAAAGTTGATGTAGTGAATAGAAAGTTATTTGTAATTTAATTTTGAAATGGTTCCAGTCACTTCTCTGTTGGATACTAAATGTTCACAGCAGTCATTGGAATCTGCTAAGCAACTACTTATTTGAAAAGAATGTGAAGGCTCACAGTACAGTCACACATTTATGGGCATTTGTTGCACATGTGCCACTTTCCTTAAGAATGAAAGAAGTTACAGATATACATTTAAGAGTAGAATTTTCACAGATAATGTATTCTAAATGATATTGCCCCCTAATAGAAATTATATTTATTTTTTAGTTTGGGGGCAATAGTTTCTATGGAAGCATCAGAAATAATTTTTCTTTTCCATTTGAATTTTTCACATGGCATTATAGAGAAATGCAAAGTACTTTTATTGATAAGGCCCACTTACTTAGGTAAGTCCTATTATTATTACCATTTTACAAATGTTGAAACTGAGGCTGAAAGATGTTTTGTAAGTTACCTAAGTTCAATCAGCTCTTAGTAGCAGTGTCAGGATTTGAACTTGGGCATTTTAATTCCAGAGTCTCCTGAAAAGGACTGTGTATTTCTTCTCTTTATGTAGAACAATGTATTGCATGAATAGAGCTCTCAATAATTTTTTTTTGCCTGGCATACATGATAATTGATATCATTCTATTTCCGCTCAACATGTTTCTCCCAGGATGAATAAGCAGATATAAAATTACATATGTTGGTAAATATATTTGTGTTTAATATTTTATCGAAGGGAAAATTCTGAGGTGGAAATTCTGTTTGTGATTCTTAAGAATATTAAGAAGTGAAATAGTAAGTTAGATCCCTTGATAGGCTGTTTGTGTTTCTCTAGATAAGTGCTACATATTTGCCATATTCCTTGTAGCAAATGTGACTACATTGAACAGATGTGTTCTTTTGTATATATCGATACATAATCTACTCAATTAAATAGGAGCCACACACCTTTGAATGAAAAACCAGCCTGAAAGTTTTTTTCAGTATGTACTTTGTATTTAATTTTTAATATTTCTGTTATACTCTGCCTTTGTATTGTTCTTGTTAGTTGATAAAGCAAAATACCTGTATTTATACGTGAACATTTTCTGTAATGAGGATATATCATGAATTTGTTTTATTATCCCACAGATTGTATAATTCATACTGAATTGTATGAAATAACACATTTTAAAGTAGTGCAGCTTAAGTCAGGCCAAATTAAGTAGGATACTTGACCTTAGGTAGTGACAGGAAAAACAATATTCTTTTACGAATATAACTTTTGTGTCTATTTTGTCAAACACTCTGGATAGGAATTCATTGCATTCCAACAAAATAATAATGAGAATAAATATAATAATGTGTATTGTCAGTGTTGAACATGCCTCAATAGAAAAGTATCATCCTTAGTAATTTTATCACCTTACTGAAAAATTTCCCATTAATACAAATTTACATCTAACTAAAATGAGATGTTCAAATTTTATTAGTATTTTTCTAAAATGTCTTATTTTCCATATTAAAATGTTATATATTCAATAGCATGAGAAATTTTAAGTTGATAGAATGTTTTATGAATATCAAAAAAGTTACAAGCTATAAGTTGGAATGGAAAAATTGGGGTGCATGTTTTTCTTTATTCAGCTTGCTGAATACATGAAAGCCACATTTTACAAATGTGAGAACGGACACCTCCAGAGGTATAATAGGAGGTCCAGTATGGTGGGGGTGATGTGGGGAGTGTGCTTTGAAAGATATTTTATAAGTTTTAATTATTCACTGTTGATAGAGTTCATGAAGCCAGCCTAATCTGTGTCCCGAGTCTGTATTTGACTTCTCTTTCTTTCTGCTTTTGAGATCACTTTGACAATTTCAGTTATTTTAGAGGCTTTAAAAACAATTATTGAGCTGTGGAAAGAGAAGTCTGGATTCATAGATATACTCAATGCCCTTGCAACACACAATTTAAGAAAGATATTGCTTTTAATAAGTGAGTAAATTTAGTTAATTTTAATAAGTGCTCCTCTAAGGATAAATTTCTTCTTATATTAACAACAAATGATCACTTCCACTTACTCTGTGTCTCATCCTTCTGTGTTTGAGTCTCACTACTACAATGAGATTCAAATTATACCTAACTCACAGGATTATTTTGAGGACTAATCCAAGCAAAGCTTTTCTGAAGTACTCACACAGCGATTTCTCATTATTGTGCTTTTCATAACAATAATAGTTTTAGTAGATGGTTTACTGAGTGCCTCTCTGACAATGCAGTATTATTCACTTTTTTACTCTATAACCTGAAATCTGCTTTTACTCAAATCCCTAAATCCTTCAGACCTATGTACTATCCTTCTACACTCATCCCTAAATGATAGAGCATGCACCAAGCCATTACACATCCCAGGGTATTAGCTTAAAGTGCCTTTCCTTTTGTCTCCTAAGATTTTTCTGTTCCCTTAAAGCCTTCCATTTCTCAATTGTCTCTGCCTGGGAATATTTGGCTGCACATATATGCGGTTATCTGGACTTGGTTCAGGATGAATTTTAGTGATTCCCTAACTGTATTTCTAACCTCTAAGGCTTCTTTGAGAGGAGTCTGTCTTGGCTCTTTTCTCTTCACTGATTTGGAACAGCTTTGATTTAAGCTCATCTCTGGATTTCATAAGTAGACGACTGGCATTTTTCAAATTTAAAATGCATTTGTTCATTGAAATTGAACATTTTACAGAGCCTGGCTAGTTCACTTCATTTGAGATTTGTTTTAATAAATCGAAGTTGAGGATTCATTCCCCAGGAGGGCTAGTTAGCTTCACTGTGCTCCTAGCCAAAGCTTGTGTTTCCAGACCCTGGAGGCAGATTGTGTCATAAACTTGGTAGTAGACTTAGGCCCAGACCCTGGTCCATTGACAGAGCTCCTAAATATTTGGAACTCCTAAATATTTAAGCTTTATGTTTTTTCATTCGTTATACAGCTTATATACACTTAAGCCATAAATAGGTGAAGGGGAAGAATAAGTATCTGTCTGAACTTGGTGAGAACACCACCACCAACAAGTATTAAGAACACATGCACCTGTGTCAATATGGAAGAAGCAAACTTTTAATGAGCTATAGTATTTAGGAAATGGAAATCCAATGTTAAAACATGAATGCATGTATCTATATATAACTATTAATTCCTTTTCTTTTTCATAATTTTATTATTTATTACAACTGGATACTAAAAAAAAATAATGTTGATTCCTTTTCAGTACATGTTTTACTGTTGGGCATATAGTACTTTAATCCTAAAAGAGCATGTAATGACTATATGGCAGATTATTTTATCAGCTTTAATTATCAGCTTTACTAATTGATGTAGGTAGTAAAATCTAGGTTGTTGAGATTATTTGACTCTTTAGTTTAGCTATTGCTTCAACCTTGCTCAAATTCTACTTGGAACTTTGTGGTGTTTTATTTATACTATACATTTTTCTTGATATGATAGTCTGGTTTCTAGAATCTGGTGAATAGTTATAAAGTTTGATTGCTTTTAATGCTATTTTTAAAAATTGAGACTTTAAGCTTCTTGGAGGCATTATATATTCACAATGTGTGTGTGTGTGTTTGTATCAAATATATTTTAACTCGTTTTTTAAAATTTAGGATTAGAATGTTAGGGTTATGGTTAGGGGTAGGGTTAGGGTCAGGGTTGGGGGTAGAGTGTTAGGGTTAAAGTTAGGATTATGGTTTGAATTAGGGTATAGGGTTTAAGGTTATATTTAAGGAATATAATGGGTTAAGGAATAAAATATCTTTTTGTGATACCTGCTCATAATGATGGACTCTCAAGGCAGATACAGTGATCATATTTATTGTCCTGTCTAAGGAATCCGTGAAGTGTATGGATGTTTAATGTGGAGAAACATTGATGGCTTTGTGTTCATAGATTGGGTTTGTAATGATTAATGCAAACTACTTATCATTATTTTTAAAGCTTATGAAGATTAAAATAAAAATGTATAAACTGTGGAAGCAATACTTAAAAGTATGGAGATAGGAAATTTAATCCTATATAGAACTTAACTATAACATGCTCCAATTTCTTTCATATTGGAAAAAAACAATGAAACCATCTTTGACCTTATGTCCATTTCTAGCTACCTTGCCTTGCCCTCAAGGCCAATAAACTAGAAGAGCAGTATATAACCTGCTTTCTATATTTTTTTCTACCATCCATTTAGTTTTTTTTTATTTTAGCAAATTATGGGGGTACAATTGTTAAGGTTACATATATTGCCCATGCCCCCCCGCTCCCCTCGATTCAGAGCTTCAAGTGTGTCCATCCCCCAAACGTTGCACATCTTACTCCTTGGGTTTGTATATACCCATCCCTTTCTCCCCCCTCCCACCTGCCCTACACCCGATAAATGCTATTCCTATATGTCCACTTAGGTGTTGATCTGATAGGAACACTCCTACACTGCTGGGGGGACTGCAAACTAGTTCAACCTCTGTGGAAAGCAATATGGAGATACCTCAAAACGATACAAGTAAATCTATCATTTGATCCAGCAATTCCACTACTGGGCATCTACCCAAAAGATCAAAAGTCACTTCATGAAAAAGACACCTGCACTCAAATGTTTATAGCAGCACAATTCACAATTGCAAAGCTGTGGAAACAACCCAAGTGCCCATCAATTCGTGAGTGGATTAATAAAATGTGGTATATGTATACCATGGAGTACTACTCAGCTTTAAGAAACAATGGTGATATAGCACCTCTTGTAGTTTCCTGGATAGAGCTGGAACCCATTCTACTAAGTGAAGTGCCATCCATTTCTTAACTTATCACAATCTAACTGTTGCCCCTCTAAAACTTCTTTCACTAATAAGGTCAACAATGACCACTTAATTGACAGTTGAAGTGACATCTGGATTTGATCTCTGCTTCGTCATGCATTATCGTTATGATCTTTGGCAACTTAGCTGCTTTTTACCTTAGTTGTCATATGTGTAAAATGGGAATAATAATAGTATCTACCTCATAGTGTTGATGTAAAGATTAATGTGTATGTCTAGGAAAGGACATAGTTCCTGGCTCAACTAATATTAGCTATTATTGTTCCTCCCCTTTCTTGACTTCTCAATGATGTTCACACTATTAATCCCTTTCCCTTTTGAAACTCCTCTTGTTATTCTTCCTTGGTGTTCATTAATGTACTCCTTCCTGACCCCTTTGTCTGCTTGTCTATTTATTTATCCATCTTTCTTGAAGTCTTCAGTTCCTCCAATAATTTTGATATTAGTATTAAAACAAATATAAGTTAATATCCTGGCTCTGCCCCTTAAAAATTTGATAACCTTGAGCTAATTTCTTAACCTGCCTGAACCTTTGTCTCTCTGTCTGCACAATAGGAATTTAATGATATACTCCTCCAAAATTTGTAATAAAAGTTATTAATCTATTAATTAATTAAAAAATATTTATTGAATGCTTACTATGTTCCATACATTCTCTAGGTACAGTGGTTAGTTAGGTATATATGACCTTTCTGTTCTTTTAAGGAATTTATCACCAGGAATTCTAGTGTGGTAAACATATAATAAGTATGCAAATGTATAAGATAAATTCAGATTGAAATAAGTACTTAGAAGACAGAAAACTGGTAATATGCCAGAGAGTTACTGGGGTGGGATTGAGTAATTTGTATTTGGGGCAGAGCTCAGGAAAGGCCTCATATGTAAACAAATGGAAAAATATATCATGCTCATGGGTGGGGCAAATTTCTGTTCATCCCGTTGGATTGAACTTTGTTTTCCCTCTTGTACCATTGTGGTATCTGGCCTTTAATCTTTAGCTTTTGAGTGGTTTTACATTTGTGAGTGTTTATTCCACTGATCTGTGCGTAACAATGTTTTGAGTACTTCTTAAAGGGCTGGTCTTGTCTTGGTGAATTCCCTCAGTCTTTGCCTATCTGAGAATGTCTTTATTTCTCTTTCATATAAAAAACTTAGTTTTGCAGGGTACAAGATTCTAGGCTGGGCATTATTCTGTTGCAGAAGAGTGAGGATGGGGCCCCAGTCTCTCCTTGCTTGTAAGGTTTCAGTAGAGAAGTCTGGCATTATTCGGATTGGCTTTCCTTTGTATGCTACTTATGCAGGTATAAGAAGCTCAAAGATCTCCTGGGAGATTCAATGCAAACAGGAAGACACCACGACATGCGCTCATCAAACTGATCAAAAATATTCATGAAACAGGCCCTTCTACGAGCTGTAAGGTGAAAGAGACATGTGGCTATTTAAATTTAAGATAATTAAATTTAAATACACTTTAAACCTTTAGTTTCTTAGTAACATTATTCACATTTGAAATGCTGAATAGACACATGTCTTGTGATTACCTAATTGAACAGCACATATATAAAACACTTCCATCAATGCAAAGATTTCTATTGGACACTGCTGCTTCAAATATTTGTTTGTGCATTTGTTCTTTACAAGGATGGATTATGAATCCTATACTTAGTGCACAGGTGTCTAGCAAATTCTGTATGTGTGGACATACCTGAATTGGGAATTATTTAATTATTTACAAAAGACATCCAAAGATTACAAAGTTTTCGGGTTTTTTTAATTAAAATTTGAGCCAGAACTTAAGCATTAGAGTGTTCTCTTTTTATTGCAGGTACTTTACCTCCCGACGATCACAGTTTTCTAACTGTAAGAAGGCCTTCATAATTTATAGAGGTCATTAAAAATCTATTAGTCAATTTTAAGTCTTTTTTATTAATTTTTAAATAATTTTTTTGAATATGTGGCATCAAACATAGCTATTTGTGGGACTTTGATGATAATAATGTCAAATTTATTCATTATTTACTTTCTAGTGATTAAAATTGTCCCACAAACAGTTCCAATTGTAGAGTGAGATCATTTCAAATGTCTAAGTGAAATATGAAAATTTTTGGTGACTAAAGAGTATCATAGGCAAGCAATTTGACAAGGTCTACAAATCTCAAGTGCCTTTGAGCTTTCATACCTCATAGCAGCTCCAGTCATAGCTGTATTTATTATGTGATCATGTGCATACGTAAGAGGTATGCAACATTTTTTCTCCTAAAAATATTGCAACAATGCTTTTTGGATCAGTTTTGTGGCTATTTGTGAACAGTATCAAGTGATACTGTTCTGGAAAAACTAAGTAATCAGTTTGGTTTAGCAGGGATTTGGTTCTTGGATATAATCTTTTTAATTTTAAAACTCAGAATTTGTATTTTATATTGTAGGAATTTAGTAGCTATGAATATACAGTCATGTGTCATTTAACAAGGGGCATACATTCTGAGAAATGCATTGTTAAACAATTTTGTTTCTATGCAACCATTACAAAGTGTGTTTACACAAATCTAAATGGTATAACCTACTGTACACCTAAGCTATATGGTGTGGCCTATTTTTTCTAGGCATAAACCTTTATAGCATGTTACTGTACTGAATACCATAGGCAATTGTAAAATAATAGTAAGTCATTGTGTATCTAAATATATCTAAACCTTAAACCTAGAAAAGGTACTTTAAAATTACAGTATACAAAATAAAAAATGGTACACCCACTTAAGGCATTTGACATGAATGAAGCTTATATAACTCAAAGTTGCTCTGAGTGAGTCAGTGAGTGAGTAATGAGTGAATGTGAAGACCTAGGACATTACCTTACATTACTGTAGCCTTTATAAACATTGTACACTTAGTCTATATGAAATTTATAAAAAATATTTTCCTTAATAATGATTTAACCCCACTGTACCTTTTTAATTTTATACAAACTTCTAAAATTTTTTAACATCTTGACTCTTGTAATAACACTTAGCTTAAAACACAAATACATTTTACAACTATAAAAATATTTCTTTATATCCTTATTGTATAAGTTTTTATAAATTTTTAAAAACTTTAATTTAATTTTTGCTAACTTTTTAAATTTTTTGTCAAAAACTGAGACTCAAACATACACATTAGCGTGGAATACCTCCTAATGGACCTGCCTGAGGCAGTTTATAGTTAACTATTTTTTATCAGTAGGAGTACACTCTAAAATAACAATAAAAATTTTAGTGGAATAAGTAATCACATAAACCAGTAACATAGCCATTTATTATCAAGTATTATGTACTGGACCTAATTTGTATGTGCTATTCTTTTATATAACTGACAGTGCAGTAAGTTTGTTTACACCAGCATCACTACAAACTTGTGAATAATGTGTTGGGCTATGATGTTAGGATGACTATGACATGACTAAGTGATAGGAGGAATGCTTTAGCTCCATTATAATGTTACAGGACCATCATTGTATATGTATTCAGTCTTTTATTGAAGTGTCATTATGTGGCACATGACTGTATCTGAATTGGAAGTTATTTTAAATATTTACAAAAGATGTCCTGAGATTGTGTAGTTTTCTAATGATGATTTACTGGAAAGTAGTTCTTTTATTTCCCAGATTTCCAGAAAAAAATAGTGTATATTAATGTTTCTTAAAGCATAGTTTGTGGAATGGTGGTTTCTTTTCAATTAGTAGGTGACATATCTTTAGTTAGATTTAGAAAAATAAGGGGGTGAAGAGTCTATGGTCAAACTGATTTCAAAGAAGCCAGATTAGATTTTTTCTTTATTTCATAATATTATGGGGGTACACATATTGTTAAGGTTACACATATTGCCCTTGCCACCTCTCCCCCCTGATAAATGTTTTTTTTGTTGTTGTTGTTGTTGACATTTTGGTTACATTTTATATCTTTGCCTCTCCCTAGGAAGGGTTAGAGGTATGCCCTTCCCCTCCACAATGCTCACCACATCCCTCAGATGTGGGTCTATGCCCCTAATCCCCGAATCCCTGGAGAACACCACCACCATTTGAGCACCATAGTGTTAATTAGTCAGTACCAATTTGATGACAAGTACATGTGGAGCCCATTTTCCTGATCTTATGTCACCTCACTTTAGATAATGGGCTTAAGCTTAATCCAGAATAGTATAAGCGGTGCTAGCTCACTGTCGTTTCTTAGAATTGAGTAATATTCCATTGTGAACATTTACCAAATTTTAATTATCCACTCATGAATTGACGGGCACTTGAGTTGTTTTCCATGTCCTTGCAATAGTGAATTGTGCTGCCATAAACATTTGGGTACAGATGTCTTTATAGTAGAATGTCTTATGCTCTTTTGGGTAGATGCCTAACAATGCTATTGCTGGGTCAAATGGTATTTCTATTTCTAGCTGTTTGAGGTATCTCCAAATTCTTTTCCACAAAGCTTGCACTAATTTGCAGTCCCACCAGTAGTAGTGTAAGAGTGTTCCTGTCTCTCCACATCCTCGCCAGCATTTGTTGTTTTGGGATTTCTTGATACAGGCTATTCTCACTGGGGTTAGATGAAATTTCATTGTGGTTTTGATTTGCATTTCTCTAATGATTAGAGATGTTGAGCATGTTTGCTGGCCGTTATTCTGTCTTCTTTGGAGAAGTTTCTGTTCATTTCCATTGCCCATTTCTTGATGGGGTTGTTTGATTTTTTCTTGTTAATTCTTTTGAATTCTAGATAGATTCTTGTTATCAGACCTTTATGGGAACTGTAGAGAGCAAATATTTTATCTGATTCTGTAGGCTGTCTATTTGCTCTAATGATAGTTTCCTTGGCTGTGCAGAAGCTTTTTAATTTAGTTTTTTTTTACCCCTGTAGGACTTTTTAGAGCTTTTCAAGTGCTCATGTGCATTGTGAATCTCCAATAGGTTAGGGTAGCATTGCCAGGAGCATCTCACAGGACTAACGTGTCACAAGATACATTTTGAGAAATTTGAGTGCATGTGCTAAAATAATCTAGAAAGAGACAAGCATAAACATTCATGGTGTCTAAATTCCACACTACATTTTGAAATGAAAATGTATTAAAAATAAAAAGAATAAAAGAAAGAAATAAAAAACCCAATAGTGTATTAACATTTTTTTCTTTTTGTTTTTTATTTCATCATATTTTGGAGGTACAAATATTGTTAAGGTTACATATATTGCCCTTGCCACGCCACCCCCAATCCCCGCCATGTCAGAGCTTCTAGCGCGTCCATCCTCCAGGTGGTGCACATCTCACTCATTATGTAAGTATACACCCATCCCCTCCTCCCCCTCCTACCTGCCCACCACCCGATAAACGTTTTTTTTTGTTTTTTTTTGACAATTTGGTTACATTTTATATCTTTGCCTCTCCCTATACCAGGGCTGAAAACCTCAATCTCAATTTCTGTTCATGACAGTGGGCATTTTTTTAAATGTTTACATTCTTTCTAATAAACTGTTTGAAGGCTCCTTGACTGTCCTTTTAAGTGTCTGCCTTACAGTAATTTCATGTATTTATCATTTACTGGAATGGAGTTTTTATTTGAGGAAGAATTTGGGATGATTCTTCTGTTTGAAAAAGAGGCTTGCTGTAATGTCACAGGAAACCTTTTTAAAGTGGATCTGTAATAGAATATTGTAGATGTACTTTGTGGCAGTTGGAAAAGAAAGTGTTGTGATTTGATTGAAATAAACTAAATGTGTTGTCCTCCTAAAAATAAATAAACAAATAATGTAAAAAGAACAACTAAAATCATGTGATAAATTGCTAGCACCCTTTCAAGGAAAGAAGGAAGGAAAAAGGGAGGAAAGAAGGAAGGAAGGAAGGAAGGAAGGAAGGAAGGAAGGAAGGAAGGAAGGAAGGAAGGAAGGAAGGAAGGAAGGGAGGGAGGGAGGGAGGGAGGGAGGGAGGGAGGGAGGGAGGGAAGGAAAGGAAGGTCCTTTATTACTGACTGCTTTACCAGATTATTTTCTACTTTTGCTTAGGAACATGTGTGACAACATATTCTTGTACATATTCTTGCAAAACATATTCTTTTAAAAAATCAATAACCATTTTTTTTAAACCTTAATGGTTTTGTAGGTCAGGAATTTAGACAGGGCTTGGCTGGGTAATTCTTCTATCACACGTCAGTCATGTTAATAGCGGTCACTCAGTAGTATTCAGCATGTGGATGAGCTGACTTGGAGGGTCTGAAACAACTTCACTCACATGTTTGTTGCTTATTGGGGGTGGCTGGAAGGTTCAGATCATCTAGGACTGTTGACCAAAGCACCTACATGTGGCCTCTCTGGCAAGAATATATATTATTATACATATATATTCTTAGAATATGTATGGCAGCATATTTTTCATCCTGCAGTACTTTCATCTCAGCAGCATTTATTAATATCTCCCAATAGTGTAAATAAGATAAGCTACTATAAAAGACAGAGAAATAATCACAGGCCCAGAAGCCCAGAGCCAAAAAGAAATTAGGGCAGGCCTAGTGAGATTGAGAGTAGGTCTAGAATAAACTGTAATATTTATTTTTATTGTTTTTGTTTGAATTCCATGGCAATATGTGTTTGTGGAGAACTGTGAATCATATATTTGCCATATCATTAAAAAGTATCCAAATAGTTAAAGCTAAAGTGGGCTTTTATAGCATCATGACATAAATACAGACTTTGCCATTCATTCTTTGAAATTACACAACCATTATATATTTTTTCCATCTTCCAATATTTGGTCTAACTGGAGATTTAATTTTCTAAACAGGTTATGCTCATCTTCCCATCCTAAACATATTATCTATTGCTTCATATTGGATTATTATTCTTAATTCTCTGTGAATCATCAAAATGCTTTCTGGAAATGCCTTTAATAGAAAGAAGTTCCCCTTCCTTTTTTGATTATTATTTAAATTGTGACCTATTTAAACCAAAACGAAGTGATTGTTTGAAAAGATACATTATACAGATGCAGTCAAAGTACATTTACTATAGGTACACATTTGAATGATTACCCAAGTGCCATATTTCTCAGAATATGCTCCATAGAAAAATAATTTTTATGACAAATGAATTTTGGGGGAGGAGAAGGGAGTGGTACAGTGTTAAAAGTTTTGTAAAATGATGTGCTAGCATCAAGCAGGTTTTCTTACTGCAAGACTTCTGAGAAACTTTAATATGCAGTAGTTGGTAAACAATCATTTCTTGATGTGGCTAACTATTGGACGTGACAGAAGTGACCTGTGGGTAGGACTGTCAGTGTGGGCATAAGGCTACATCATCATATTATTGCCAAATAGAAGACATGAATCCCTTATGTATTCAGTCAAATATATAATTTCTAAAAAAATTAATGTGAGGAAAGAACTTTCCTTTGGAAAGTATGCTTTGTTTCCATGCAACATATTCTTTCATTGAGGCTTTGGTGATGAATACCATGAGGATATGTTGGTATTTTCCCCACTTGAGTTGTTCAGTATTATCATATCACTCTCTTTTGGTTAACAGCAATAAAAGATTTTTTTCCAGAGAGAACTCACAGTATGTTGAAATTGAAAGAATTTTATGCTTATGTGCATACTTTTGCAAAATCACAATGTAATATCTACTTATTGTGTGATATTTAGAAAAGATGTAATGTTAATAGAGGCCACTCAATGGTATTTAGCAGGTGGATGAGCTGACTTCAAGGGTCTGAAACAACTTTACTCGTGTGTCTGTTGCTTATTGGATATTAATCAGAAAAAGGACATTTTTTCATTTCCTACTACTGATAACATCATTATGAATATCTTTTGTCCTAAATGTTTTAGATAACCTCTGATTACTTATTTAAGTTTTTCAGAAATTGGGTAGAGGCATATGAATAGTTTTAAGACAATATATTTTGACAAACTGTTTTTCAAGAAGATTGTCTAATCTTCTACTCTTACCAGCAATAAATGAGAGTGACTTTCTTCTCACATCCTTGTCACCATTAGGTAATTTTTATTTAAAATGTATATGGATTTGACAGGTATAGTATTTATCTTTAGTTCAATGAGCATTTCTTTGATTATATTGTAAAGTTGAGGGTTTTTTTCATGCCTTTAAATTTTTTTTTTTTTTTATTTTTGAGACAGAGTCTCACTTTGTTGCCCAAGCTAGAGTGCCGTGGCATCAGCCTAGCTCACAACAACCTCAAACTCCTGGGCTCAAGCAATCCTCCTGCCTTAGCCTCCCGAGTAGCTGGGACTACAGGCATGCACCACCATGCCCGGCTAATTTTTTCTATATATTTTTAGTTGTTCCGCTAATTTCTTTCTATTTTTAGTAGAGACAGGGTCTCGCTCTTGCTGAGGCTGGTCTCGAACTCCTGACCTTGAGCGAACCTCCCACCTTGGCCTCCCAGAGTGCTAGGAATACAGGTGTGAGCCACCACACCTGGCCTTTAAATGATTTTTGAACCAGAATAACATAACTGTCTGGGAAGTAAATCATCAAAGAGTCAAACTTTGGCTTTCTGCATCTCTTCTGACTGTCACTATTTCAGGGACACTAAAGCTGGAACAACCAGTAAAAACCAGGCAGCTAGCCACCTAATATTTAGGACTCTTTTCTGAGGTAGCAGAGAGATAGTGAAAACAAACAGCGTTAAACCCTGGATATGGTTAAAACTCATGCGCAAACGGAAAAGGATTTCAATTTTTCATTCATTAAAAAATAGACACTTCATAAAGGATATCCAAAGAATTTTCATTTAGGAGATTAGAATGCTTGCACTCTTGGCAGGCAGTAAACCTAGGACAGTAGCCCAAATACTGCATTATCTACTGCTCCCATCACTTTGAGGCCTCATTTACTTTTCACCCTTTGACATCCTACAGAACTAGTATGAGCCTATATTGGACAATCAAACATTCATAGACAATAGTTCAGAATTCTAAATTTCTTTGGAGCCCAAAGAACACAATTATATAACATTATTAGTGACATAACATTGACAGTACATTTTCCTCTATCAGATGTGCTCAATACTGTTTAGTTCCCCCAAATTATTAACCTCTTTTTTAAGGGTTATCATAAAAAGTGAAGTTAGATATTCTATGAAAATAATTCTTATCCTAACCATTGCTGAAGAATAATTAATGAGAGCCAGTTATCACTACCAAATTGCACCTAGCTTTTTTTTTTCAATGAAATTGAAAAAGTGAAATGCTAATATGGAGTAGAAAACTCTGATAACTTCCACTGAACATTTGCATAAATATGTAGTGAACAAAACTGATTGCCTGAATGAAAGAAAATAGTACAGTATTCCGTGTGATGGTTTTAGAATGTGGTAACACTGAATCAACATTGATACTGCCAATTAATTTCCATTCAGAAATGCAGTGTATTTAGGTTTAGTTTTCCAGGTTAGTAAATAATGTAGGGTGATACTTCAAAAGCAGCTGTGCTAATTTTGTACATTTCAACTGGTTAAAACTCATGCCAAAAGCTGGATCTGGGAATTATATTTTATGTTTCAAATGCTTAAAACCAACTAGGCATAAATGAGTACATCTGTTAATGTCTTCCTACTTTTCCATTCCAAGTGAATAGAACAATTATTGGGAAAAGAATTTTGATCTACCTGGCCTGTGAAATTGTGTGGCATCTAATTAAATGAATTTTATTTTAAGTAATACATTAATAAATTCCCTTTACTTTTAGCTATAGAGTTACTTCAGATATATATTGTTAGATTATGTCTATATATTTTTGTAATACATTGCTACAGAAAATCTTAAACAACTACGTTTAGAATTTTTAAAAATATTTTTTGGTAAAGGTAATGCTTGTAGTGCTGGGTTACAAAAGGATATTCATGCAAAAGTTTCCCTCTCATCCCTAATGCCTAGTCATCTATGTCCTTTCCTTAGGAGCAAGTGCTGTAATGGTTTTATCCAGAGATGATCTGTAAATACTTTTGAGTTTGTTTTTAACGGAAAAGCAGAATTATACTGTGACTTTATGACGCACATATCACACAGTATGACATTTTGTTTACTTTTCTGCCTCTTCAGTTATTTTCTAGCTCCTGAAGGCAGGAACTGTGTTTATTTATATTTTTATCACATCTCTATTGAATACCTGTTGTTTCTCAAGTACCATTATAGGTATTGGGGATATATCAGGAGACAAAACAGACCAACACTACTGCCTCCATGGAATGTATATTTTTATTCATCATCACTACATCCCAAGTACATAGCGCCCTACCTGGTGCATAGCCATGTTCTGTGCAGATTTTCTAAAAATGAAATTATAGTGAGATGCTATATTAGGATTCATTCTCTCTCTCTATCAACATTATGGAGAGTAATCTGCTCTGTTTAAAGTCAACTGATTGTAAATATTAATCACGTCTACAAAATACCTTTATAACAACATCTAGGCTAAACCTCCTACTAAATGATTACTTCATAAATGAAGAAATCAAGACGGAAATAAAAAAATTCTATGAAGAAAGCGACAATGGAGAGACAAGTTATCAACTCCTCTGGGACACAGCTAAAGCAGTTCTGAGAGGAAAGTTTATCTCCATAAATGCCTATAACCAAAAGACAAGAAGATCACAAATATACAATCTAATGAAACGACTCAAAGAGCTGGAAAAAGAAGAGCAGACCAACCCCAAACCCAGCAGAAGAAGTGAAATCAACAAGATCAAATCAGAACTAAACGAAATTGAAAACAGGGAAGCTATTCAGGAGATTAATAAAACAAAGAGTTGGTTCTTTGAAAAAATAAACAAAATTGACACACCATTGGCTAAGCTAACGAAAAGCAGAAAAGAGAAATCTCTAATAAGCTCCATCAGGAACAAAAAAGGAGATATCACAACTGATTCCAAAGAGATACAAGATACAATTTATGAATACTACAAAAATCTTTATGCACACAAACTGGAAAATGTGGAGGAAATGGACAAATTTCTAGAAACACACAGCCAGTGGAACAGATGTGAGAATCCTGATATAAAACCATCCTCATATAGCCATCTAATCTTTGACAAAGCAGACAAAAACATAATCTGGGGAAAAGAATCCCTTTTCAATAAATGGTGCTGGGATAACTGGATAGCCACCTGTAGAAGGCTAAAACAGGACCCACACCTTTCACCTCTCACAAAACCAACTCACGCTGGATAACAGACTTAAACCTAAGGTATGAAACTATTAGAACTCTAGAGGAAAAAGTTGGAAACACTCTCCTAGACATCGGCCTGGGCAAAGAGTTTATGAAGAAGTCCCCAAAGGCAATCACAGCAGCAACAAAAATAAATATATGGGACATGATCAAACTACAAAGCTTCTGCACAGCCAAAGAAATAGTCATGAAAGTAAACAGACAACCTATAGAATGGGAGAAAATTTTTGCATCCTATGCATCCGATAAGGGACTGATAACTAGAATATACTTAGAACTCATGAAAATCAGGAAGAAAAAAGCAAATAACCCCATTAAAAAGTGGGCAAAGGACTTGAACAGAAACATTTCTAAAGAAGACAGAAGAATGGCCAACAAACATATGAAAAAATGCTCAACATCTCTAATCATCAGGGAAATGCAAATCAAAACCACAATGAGATATCACTTAACCCCAGTGAGAATGGCCTTTATCAAAAAATCTCCAAACAATAAATGCTGGCGTGGTTGCGGAGAGAGAGAAACACTCCTACACTGCTGGTGGGACTGCAAACTAGTTCAACCTCTGTGGAAAGCAATATGGAGATACCTTAAAGCGATACAAGTGAATCTACCATTTGATCCAGCAATCCCATTGCTGGGCATCTACCCAAATGATCCAATGACACTCTACAAAAAAGACACCTGCACTCGAATGTTTATAGCAGCACAATTCATAATTGCAAGGCTGTGGAAACAGCCCAAGTGCCCATCAATCCAAGAATGGATTAATAAAATGTGGTATATGTATACCATGGAGTACTATTCAGCTCTAAGAAACAATGGTGATATAGCACATCTTATATTTTCCTGGTTAGAGCTGGAACCCATACTACTAAGTGAAGTATCCCAAGAATGGGAAAACAAGCACCAGATATATTCTCCAGCAAACTGGTATTAACTGAGTAGCACCTAAGTGGACACATAGGTACTACAGGAATAGGGTATTGGGCAGGTGGGAGGGGGGAGGGGGGCGGGTATATACATACATAATGAGTGAGATGTGCACCATCTGGGGGATGGTCATAATGGAGACTCAGACTTTGGGGGGGGGAATGGGCATTTATTGAAACCTTAAAGTCTGTACCCCCATAATATGCCGAAAAAAAAAAATAACATCTAGGCTAGTCTTTGGCCAAACAATTGTTCATCATAGCCTAGCCAAGTTGACAACCATCACAGATGCCTATTACAATAATATTCCACAGTGGGTAGATAATATAGATAATTCAGTTAGACTGTATTTCAAAGCATTAATTGCACTGTTCGTGGATCTCTTCTCTAAATGCATGTGCTAATTTACCCACACTTCTATTTTCATTCTCTGTGCATCCAGTAAGATACCTTATTTAGGTGCTATGGCTAAATTTTCAGCACTATAGAAAAAGCTAAAAACTGGGTTTATTTATTATTTAAAATAGAAGGGTAAGTGGGTAATCTTCCTAATACTGCTTGTTTTGTCCAGATTATGCCATTGAGATTTAATTAATATTTTGCTTCAATTTGCTTTTTCTAGTAAGACCCAGGTAATATTTTTATTTTTTCCAATTTACAGCTCTTTACTGTTTTCTGAAATCTCATACATTTGAATTGGGTACAATTTTGAAAAAAGGTAAAATGTAAAGTAGATTAAGCTACTTAAATCAATGAAGATATATTTGAGAATCCTAAATTAGCTTGCAAATAATTGTACTCATAAAATGTGTTTTCATTTTAATTAGCCTCCTGTACTTCCAGATTATCATTATAGCAAGATACCAGTGCCCGATATGCCTCCCTCACACTCTCCAAAAAATTATTGAAATGACTTGCAGAGACCAAAATAAGAAACATTTAGTAAAATAATGGTAAGAGGGGAAAATATGAGGGTATGTGTTAAATGGGGTTGAATTGAGAAAACAAAAAAACCCCTCCACTTTTAAAAGCACAATGACCCATTAAGGCAGAAAAAATATATGAGAATACTTTGTCTCTCTCTTATTGTCAGCCTAGACCAGGAATCCAGGGTTTCTCCAGTGGCCAAAAAAGTAGGCAACCACTGTGGCATAGTGACCATTTCTGAGATGACCATAGTTCTCCTTACCATTTCTGCCTCCCTAGCATCAGTTTAGGTTCCTATCTTTTTATATTCACTGGGAAAGCAATTCTCATACCTGTATGATTTATCTATTCAAAAAATATTTATTGAGCACCTACTATAGCTAGGCGTTATTCTGGGAGTTGAGAATATGATAGTGAACATAAAAGGATCTTCTTGATGCTTATGTATTAGGGGGGAAGAGAAAATAAACTAAAAACAATAAATCAATAAACTACATAATATGCTAGAAAGTGACAAAATCTATGGAAAAATGAAAAGAAGAAGAGGACACGAGGTGTTAGGAATGTGATGGGGTGAGCAATATAGTCAGGATAGGCCTTATTAAGTCATTGGAATCTTGAGTGGAGATAGATATGTATATATATATATATAATTATTTATGGCATAAATACATATTATATATATGTATGTGTGTGTGTGTGTATATATATTACACCTGTCTTCAGAATTTCAAATTTAGTATCTCTAGCAGGACCCAGAATCTCTACCCTTTCCATTGACTTATTCACTCCCCACTTATAAACATGTTTATATCTCCCATCTTGAAATAAAATTTAAAAATATTATTAAAAATAATTTGTGTAACTTCCCCTTCCCCCCACCTCTCAAAAACCCAGATTCTCTTCTTTCTTCCCTAACTAGAGTTCCAGAAATAATAATTTGTACTTAAGATCTCCATTAGGTATATTTTTTATTTATCAGACACATACATAGTGCTTATTAAGTGCCAGGGATTGTTCTAATCTCAACATAGTTACTACCATTATAGCTTTTATTTTATCTGTATACTATATTGCGTCAGCCAGTTGAGTCATGCAGCTCTTTCCCTTTTCAGTATTTACTAGGGTAATTTAAGACAGAGACAGTTTGCCTGGCAGAACATGAGGAAATTTTTTTGGCACTAGGTAAACCAAAAGACATGGGAATTCGGCTACGTTCTGGTTCTTGTCAGCTGCAGAAAGAGATACTTTCACAAGCATTATACAAAGCTCTAAATATGCAATAACTTCTTTAATTTCCTCCCAATTCCTCCCTCTCACAATACTGTATCTTAACCACCTGCAATAAAAGTAGTAGAGGAAAATTTAGAATAGGAAAAAAAAAATGAGCTTGTTGCTGTAACCTACGCCCTTTGTCCTGGGAGGGTGCAGAACCTATATCTTCTCAGTCTTGCCTTATTCTTGGATTTTTCAAATTGTTCATAGCCAAACTCTTTGGTGCCTTGAAATAAATATCTGGGCATCTACTCAATTTTTTTTATATTTATATATTCTATTTTTGTGTGTTAATATGTTGGGATATGTATTAATAGATGGGGGTTTTAATGAATCCTAAGCAAATGTTTCTCCTTTCTCCAGAACTTAATAAGAGGTAACATTTTTACTGAAATAAAAGGAATAAAGGGCATCCATCATACACATCTGGTCATTTAAAGCCATTCTATCTTAAGTATCAACAAACATTCGATATTGGTAATATTTTTACTTCAATCTTTCCTTATTTAATATTGTTTGTGTTTCTTCATATTATATGCTCCCTACCCTCATCTTTATTAACAGATTGACTACAGTGAATCCATGTATTTTCCTCTATTAGTTGTTTCCTCAACCCTACTTGATGCTTCAGTTAGGAATAATGTACTAGCGTGCTTTATAATTGACAGTAGTTCATAGGTAGGGCAGAACTCAGGGACAGTGTGATGAGCTGACACTACTTCTTTTTATTTTATTTCCTATGCTTGAATCTATTGAAATTTTTATTATTTTATTGATTTCAAAATATTAAAGGGATAGAAATATTTTTGTTACATGGATATGTGTTATAATGCTTAAGTCAAGGCTTTTAGTGTGCCTGTCACCCAAATATTGTACACTGTACCTGATAGGTAAGGTTTTACCACTCATCACAACCCTTTCCCCTCCTTGATTTTCAATGATCTTTACATCTCTCTGTGTGCATGTGTGCCCATCAATTAGCTCTCAATTATTAGAGAGTATATGTAGTGTTTGTTTTTCCATTCCTGAGATATTTCATTTACTATAATGGTCTTCAGTTCCATCCAAGTAGCTGCAAATGACAGTATTTCATTCCTTTTTCTGGTGAGTAGTACTTCGTGGTATATATACACCATATTTTCTTAATCCACTCATGAATTGATGGGCACTTAGGTTGTTGCCACTTCTTTGTGATTGTGAATTGTGCTGCAAAAAACATTTGAATGTAGGTGTCTTTTTGATACAATGATATATTTTCCTTTGAGTAGATAGATACCCAGTAGTGGTATGACTGCATTGAATGGTATGTCTATATTTATTTCTTTGAGGAATCTCCATACTGTTTCCCAGAGAGGTTGTACTAATTTGCTGTACTACCAACAATGTATAAGTATTCCTTTCTCTCTACCTCCATGCCAGCATCTATTATTTTGGGGGTTTTTAATAATGGCCATTTTGATAGGGGTAAGGTGATATCTCATTGTGATTTTAATTTGCATTTCTCTGATGATTATTGATGTTGAGCATTTTTCATATGTTTGCTGGCCCTTTGTCTATCTTTATTTGAAAAAAAAATTCCTTTCATGCCTTTTGCCCACTTTTTAATGTTTTTTTTTTTTTTTCCTTGCCGATTTGTTTGAGGTCTTTGTAGATTTTGGATATTAGCTCTTTATCAGATGTATAGTTTGTGAATATTTTCTCCCATTCTGTAGGTTGTCTATTTACCCTGTTGCTTATTTCTTTTGCTATGCAGAAGCTTTTTATTTTTATTTTTATTTATTTTTTTTTAATTATTTTTTTTTATTTTGGCATATTATGGGGGTACAGATTTTAAGGTTTCAATAAATGCCCATTTCCCCCCCTCCCCCCAAAAGTCTGAGTCTCCATCATGACCATCCCCCAGATGGTGCACATCTCACTCACTATGTATGTATATACCCGCCCCCCTCCCCCCTCCCACCTGCCCAATACCCTATTACTGTAGCACCTATGTGTCCACTTAGGTGCTACTCAGTTAATACCAGTTTGCTGGAGAATATATCTGGTGCTTGTTTTTCCATTCTTGGGATACTTCACTTAGTAGTATGGGTTCCAGCTCTAACCAGGAAAATATAAGGTGTGCTATATCACCATTGTTTCTTAGAGCTGAATAGTACTCCATGGTGTACATATACCACATTTTATTAATCCATTCTTGGATTGATGGGCACTTGGGCTGTTTCCACAGCCTTGCAATTATGAATTGTGCTGCTATAAACATTCGAGTGCAGGTGTCTTTTTTGTAGAGTGTCACTGGATCATTTGGGTAGATGCCCAGCAATGGGATTGCTGAATCAAATGGTAGATTCACTTGTATCGCTTTAAGGTATCTCCATATTGCTTTCCGCAGAGGTTGAACTAGTTTGCAGTCCCACCAGCAGTGTAGGAGTGTTCCTCTCTCTCCGCAACCACGCCAGCATTTATTGTTTGGAGATTTTTTGATAAAGGCCATTCTCACTGGGGTTAAGTGATATCTCATTGTGGTTTTGATTTGCATTTCCCTGATGATTAGAGATGTTGAGCATTTCTTCATATGTTTGTTGGCCATTCTTCTGTCTTCTTTAGAAAAATTTCTGTTCAAGTCCTTTGCCCACTTTTTAATGGGGTTATTTGATTTTTTCTTCCTAATTTTCGTGAGTTCTAAGTATATTCTAGTTATCAGTCCCTTATCGGATGCATAGGATGCAAAAATTTTCTCCCATTCTGTAGGTTGTCTGTTTACTTTCATGACTATTTCTTTGGCTGTGCAGAAGCTTTGTAGTTTGATCATGTCCCATTTATTTATTTTTGTTGCTGCTGTGATTGCCTTTGGGGACTTCTTCATAAACTCTTTGCCCAGGCCGATGTCTAGGAGAGTGTTTCCAACTTTTTCCTCTAGAGTTCTAATAGTTTCATATCTTAGGTTTAAGTCTGTTATCCAGCGTGAGTTGGTTTTTGTGAGAGGTGAAAGGTGTGGGTCCTGTTTTAGCCTTCTACAGGTGGCTATCCAGTTTTCCCAGCACCATTTATTGAAGAGGGATTCTTTTCCCCAGCGTATGTTTTTGAAATCTCCCTAAAAAGAAAAGTCCCGGTCCAGATGGCTTCACACCTGAATTTTACCATACTTACAAAGAAGAACTAGTACCTATCTTGCAGAAACTATTCCACAACATCGAGAAGAACGGAAACCTCCCCGACACCTTTTATGAAGCGAATATTACTCTGATACCAAAACCAGGAAAGGATGCAACAAAAAAAGAAAACTACAGACCAATATCCCTAATGAATATAGATGCAAAAATTTTCAACAAAATCTTAGCTAACCGAATCCAGACACTTATCAAAAAAATAATCCACCACGACCAAGTGGGCTTCATCCCAGGGATGCAGGGATGGTTCAACATACGTAAATCTATAAATGAAATTCACCACATCAACAGAAGCAAAAACAAAGACCACATGATTCTTTCAATAGATGCAGAAAAAGCTTTTGACAAAATTCAACACCCTTTCATGATACGAACACTTAAGAAAATAGGCATAGAAGGGACATACCTAAAAATGATACAAGCCATATATGACAGACCCGTAGCCAACATCATACTGAATGGGGAAAGACTGAAATCATTCCCACTTAGAACTGGAACCAGACAAGGCTGCTCACTATCTCCACTTCTATTCAACATAGTGCTGGAAGTCTTGGCTACAGCAATCAGACAGGAAAATGGAATCAAAGGTATCCAAATAGGGGCAGAAGAGATCAAACTTTCACTGTTTGCTGATGATATGATATTGTATCTAGAAAACCCCAAGGATTCAACCAAGAAACTCCTGGAACTGATCAATGAATTTAGTAAAGTCTCAGGATACAAAATTAATACACAGAAATCAGAGGCATTCATATACGCCAACAACAATCTAATTGAGAACCAAATCAAAGACTCAATTCCCTTCACAATAGCAACAAAGAAATTAAAGTACCTAGGAATATATTTAACCAAAGAGGTAAAAGACCTCTACAGGGAGAACTATGAAACACTGAGGAAGGAAATAGCAGAGGATGTAAACAGATGGAAATCCATACCATGCTCGTGGATCGGCAGACTCAATATCGTCAAAATGTCTATACTACCCAAACTGATCTACAGATTCAATGCAATACCTATTAAAATCCCATCAGCATTCTTCACAGATATAGAAAAAATAATTTTACGCTTCGTATGGAACCAAAGAAGACCCCGAATATCAAGAGCAATTCTAGGCAACAAAAACAAAATGGGAGGCATTAATATGCCAGATATTAAACTATACTACAAAGCTGTAGTAATTAAAACAATATGGTATTGGCACAAAAACAGGAATATTGACCAGTGGAACAGATGTGAGAATCCTGATATAAAACCATCCTCATATAGCCGTCTCATCTTTGACAATGCAGAAGCTTTTTAATTTAATCAAGTCCCATTAATTATTTTTTGTTGATGCTATATTTGCCTTTGAGGTCTTAGTCATAATTTCTATGCCTAGGCCAATGTCTAGAAGAGTTTTTTCTACATTTTCTTATAGAATTTTTATGGTTTTATGCCTTACATTTAAGTCTTTTATCCATCTTGAATTATTTTTTGTATATGACAAGAGATAGGGGTCCTATTACATTCTTCTGCATGTGGCTATCCAGTTTTCCAGCACCATTTATTGAATAGAGCTTTTTTTCCCTAGTGTATATTGTTGGTTGCTTTGTCAAAGATCAGATAGTTTTAGGTCGATGGTTTTATATATGGGTTCACATTACTTCTTCATGACTATTGGCCACGATGTTGTAGAACTGGGTCTAGATACATCATCATGTGCATCATCTTAGCACATTACTGCATATTTGGAAGAAACAGAAAGCCTACTTTATTGTAGTAAAATCAAAGTCATTAGATAGATTAGGCTCACAGAATCACAGAGCCCTCATAAACTTTTACTCTTATCAGTTTTTGAGGTTTTGTATTAAATCCTAGGGCTTTTGTTCTGGACCAAATTCTAGACCTAAGTTCCGTGATCTGAACCTCCTGATTTCAAATCATTTTCTTCTCCTACTTATTTTCTGTTTTGATTCTAGTTGCTCATTTCAAGGCAGTTCTTGTGCTACATCTTGTTAATTACATGGAATCCAATTTTTAATTATACATAGACACCCTGTCTTCATACATTTATAAGTCATTTCCAGTCATCTTTGGTTCAAACCAAGTATTTCTCAAATGAAAGTAACAATGAAAGTTCAGAAAGTTATAGGCATTCAGTTTCAGTGCAAATATCTGAACTTTTGTATGGATTAAAATATATGCCACAGGAGAGGGGAGGCAAGAAGGCTGAATGGAGACATCAGTCATCAGATTGTCTCAGAGAAAAAGGAAAAGTTTCAGGTAATAGAAAACATAGCCCAGGTGTAATTCTAAGGGAAAAGTACCAGAACCTACTGGAGATTCCACAGGAAGAAATTGGAGAGCATAACAAGGAGGAACAAGATTTCAGCAGAGATCAACTCCCAGTGAATTTGGAACCATAGGAAGACTTTAGGTTGGAGTGTTTGTTTTTCCTCCATTTGTACCTCTGGCAGACTACAGGCTCCTGAACTACTGTTGAGCTTTTCTACCTTCATGTGCCAAAAGCTGCTGCCACCAGTGAACAGGAAGCTTCCTGAAAACAAAGCACCAGCCTGCTAGCCCTCTTGGTGTTGCTTCCTGTCACCAAAGACCTGAGCCAAGGATGGAGGCACCATACTTTTTCTCCACCCATAATTTGCTTTTGTCCTCCCCAGGGAGCTGCAGCCCTTAAGTTTTGGGGTCACTGGTCCTCAAGAAAACATTTCCGAACTCCTACCCAGACTGCCGTGGCCACAGAGGCCCTATGGTTCCTGAGGTAACTGTGTGATCCCCAAACTTGGACATTCTGGATGCGCTGCCTTCCTGAGAGAGGGACAAAGGGGACGAGAATGCCAGCTCTGCTCCATTAACACTCATTTCCTCTTCCTCTCCTTCCCTCCCATTGCTGTAAAGTGGCACAGGTGCCCCAAGGGATGATTGAGCCAGGGCTCTCAGGAGTGGTTGCTTCACCTCTGTTGGTACACCCACTACACTGAGGCTTCCATCGAGAGTGGGGTTCACACCTTTCCTCTTAAAGACCTGCAGTGGACCAAGGGATGCTCAGATTCTGAGCTTGCTGCCTGCCAGCCAGCCATAGTACTGCTTGCCTGGCTGCTCTAGCAGAGCAGGGAATACCTCAAAGCAGAGGAATGTTAAGCCTACTGAACATTCTGTGGACAACTTGGAACCAACATGCTTCTCCCTGGCATGGTCAAGGATTGAACTTGGGGGATCAGTGGACAGGCCCACAGGATAGACTCTACACCCCCAGGACTTGATCATGTTGCTTAGGGGCATGGAAGGGAGATTTGTGAACAAATCTTGGGAGGTGAGGGAGCCCACATGGGCAGAACTGAAAGGAGAGTGCAGTATGGGTCTGGGCCATAGTGCACTTGTGGAATATCCCTTCCCCCACAGGAAAGCCATGCTTTCAGTCTAGGGTGGGATCCTGGGTGTGGATCACAGGGAGAGACAGCAGAGGTGTCCGGAAGCCCACCAAGAAGTACTGTGAAGCTGAGAAAGAGGATGACAGAGGAGACAACATTGTGGACCAAATCCAGAGAGGCCCAAAGCTCAGTGAAAAGGTAACATGTCCTTTCCCACACATGGATTATTCTGGTGAGCAGCAGGACACAGAACTCCCATCCACCAGGAGAGTGCCATGAGAGATCAGAAGGCCAGCATTCCTTCACCTGGACTCCTCCTCCTCTGCATCTCCTCCATTCCTGGCACCACAGAAAGTAATTTTGGCTCAAGTTGGTTTGTAGCATGGTTCCTTCCTCCCACAAAGAAACTGCAATAGTGCTATGTGCTGAGAAGCCTGTTTCTCTGCAGCAGGGCTGTGTTCTCAGCCAAGCCCTCTGCTGAAAATGGACGCAGAGCAGTGGCATTCCGCAGGATTGCCCACTAGTGGCTTGGACAGGTGGACAGGACTTGGTGCCCCCAGGACACAAAAACAGTGTAGGAAAACCTTAGCCCCTCCTAATCCATAGTGACCACAAGAGTGCTCTGTGCTGAGAAGCCTGTTTTGCTAGAGCAGGAGCACATTCCCAGCCAAGCTTGCCACCAAGAGTGTAGCTGCCACAACATCATATTGTGGGATTGCCCACTGGAGGCTTGGACAGGCAGGCAGGAAACAATGCCCCCCCAAACATGAGAGCAGTGTAGGGAGACCACAGCTCCTCCCTCCCCCCATAGCCATAAAGAAAGTGCCTGATGCCAAGAAGCCTGTTTCTCTGTGGTTGGGCCATATTCCTGGTGAATTTACCACTGAGAGTGGAGCCACCACAATGGCATTTTATGGGATTGCCTACTGGTAACTTAGCAGGTGGGCAGCACCTGGTATCCCCAGGTCATAAGAGTGGTAAGGAGAGACCATGGCATTCATCCCCCATAGCAACTGTGAGAGTACTCTGTGCTGAGATTTCTGTCTGCAGCAAAGGTATGTTCCTGCCCAAGCCTGCCACTGAGAGCAGAGCCACAGTAGTAGTGTTTCACAGCTTTGTCCACTGGCAGCTAGGACAGGCAGGCAGGAGCGTGTCCCCAGGTCACAACAGCCATGCAGGGAGACCATGACCCCTTCCCCCTATAGCAACCATATGAGTGTACAGTGCTGAGAAGCCTGTTTCTCCATGGTGGGGGCATGGTCCCAGCTAAGCCTGTAACTAAGAGTAGAGCCACTGCACTCTGGCATAACTGCAGAAGTTCAACAAACCAGTTAAAACACATCAAAGGCAACTCAAGACCAGCACTCCTTTCCCTGATATGTTCAGGGACTGATCTTTAGGGGCTTGGAGACAGGTCCATAAGCCAGTTCTAGCACACTCAGCTCACAATTGTGGAGCCTGATGAGAAGGAACCAGTGAAAGAACTCTGGAAATATATATATATATATATATATATATATATATATATATATATATCTCAAAGCAAAATAATACCCCCAAAAGAAAACAATAACTCCTTATCAATGGATACCAACCTAAATGAAAATATTAAAATGACAGATGAAGGATTTCTAATATGGCTTATAAGGAAGCACAGTGAAATACAAGAGAAAACAGAAACCCAGCACAAAGAAGTCACAAAAACAATGCAGAAAATCAATAAAAAATTATCTAAAGAAATTAAATTATTAAAGAAAACCAAAGATAACTTCTGGGAATGAAAATTTCATTCAAGGAACTATAAAACACTGTGGAAAGACTTAAGATCAGGCAGAAGAAAGAATCTCAGAGTTTGAAGATAAAACTTTTGAGCTAAACACGTCAGTTGAAGAGAAAGAACAAAGAAGTAAGAGGAATGAACAAAGCCTACAAAAAATGTGGTATTATGTAAAGAATCCATGCATAAGAATCATAGGTATCCATCTGAGTTAAGATAAAAATACACAGGGTTGGAAAAACTATTTAAAGGAAGAATCAAGGAAAATTTCCCTGGCCTTTCTAGAAATATAGATATCCACATACACCAAACTCAATGGACTCCTGGGAGATTCATCACAAAGAGACAATCACCACAACACATAGCCAGTAGACTTGACAAAGTAAACATGAAAGAGGGACTACTATGAGCAGCAAAGCAAAAAAAAAAAAAAAATCAGGTAACTTGCAAAGGAAAACCTATCAGAATAACTTCAGACTTCTCAACTGAGACCTTACAAGGCAGAAGGGATTTGGGCTCAATTCTCTGTCTTCTCAAACAGAATAGTGGCCAGCCTAGAACTCTGTATCCTGCAAAACTAAGTTTCTTATATGAGGTAAAAAGAAAGACTTTCTCAGGCAAGCAAACACTGAGGAAATTTGTTAAGACCAGACCAGACCAGCAAGGAGTAGTCAGAACTGCATTATACACAGATCAACACAATAGATACCCACCAGTATAAAATCATCCTAAACATAAAAGCCCACACACCACAATGGGTCAAGAGGTAAAACAAAGCAATAAAGTTCAACTCAACAGAATGAACAGAAATCTGCCCCACTTATCAATTCTTTCAATAAATGTTAATGGCTTGAACTCGCCACTCAAGAGACACAGGCTGAATGAATGGATAAAACGATAAAAGCTAAGTATCTGCTGTCTCCATGAAACATATCCAATCCACAAGGACTCATTCAGACTCAAGGTGAAGAGATGGAATATCCCATGCGAATGGAAACCAAAAGAATGTTGGTGCAGCAATTCTTATATCAGATAACATAGACAAATCAACAAAAGTAAAGAAAGACAAAGATGGTCATTATATAATAGTAAAGGGAACCATTCAACAAGAAGATATAACAATTTTAAATATTTAGGCACCGAACACAGGAGCACCCAGATTCATAAAGCAAATCCTACTTGATCTAAACAAAATGATAAAGAGTAGCACTATAATGCCAAGGGACTTGAACACTCCATTGACAGAATGGGGTTAAACCTTCCAAACATAAAATAAACAATGGACTTAAACAGAATACTAGGACAAATGGGCCTAACAGACATCTATAGAACATTTTACACAAAACACAGTGAATATAGGTTCTTCTCATCAGCTCATGGAATATTTGCTAAGATTGATCAAATCCTAGGCCCCCAAACATGTCTCAAAAAATATTAAATAATAGACATTATACCATGCATGTTCTCAGACCACAGCGGAATAAAATTAGAAATCAGCTGTGATAGCAACACTCATCTACAGATCAAGTCATGGGAACTAAACAACCTACTGCTGAATGATAGCTGAGTCAAGGAGAAAATTAACATGGAAATGAAAAGATGATTCAAAATAAATGATAAAGGGGATACAAGTTATCTAAATCTGTGGGATCCAGCTAATATGGTCCTCAGAGGAAAATCCATAGCCTTAAATATCTACCACTAAAAGACAGAAAGATCACAAATCAACACTTTAATGTATCATCTCAAGGAATTGGAAAAAATGGCATCACCAAGGCATATAATCATCATACTGGCCAAAGTCAACATGGAGGAGAAACTCCTATAAGCCATGAGAGAAAAGTATCAAGTAATTTACAAAGGAAAAATCCATGAGATTAACAGCACTCTTCTAAATAGAAACCTTATAAGTCAGAAAGGAATAGGGTCCTATTTTTAGTCTCCTTAAACAGAATAATTGCCAGTGAAAATATTTGTATCCTGTAAAATCAAGATTCATAAATGAAAGAGAAATAAAGTCTTTCCTATACAAGCAAACGCTAAGGAAAGTTACCACCATTATACCTGCCTTACAAAAAATGCTCAAAAGTTTTCTATACATGGAACAGAACAGTTGATATCGACCAGTGAACAAACACCCACAAATTAAATCTCACAGCTCTTATACAATAGTAACACAAGGTGTAGAACAAAGCAACTAGGTAATGACCAAAATAATGACCAGAACAGTATCTCATGTATCAATACTAACATTCTTTATATCCCCTTAAAAGATGTACACTAAGTAGATTAAAAAACACAATCTAAATATATGTCATCCCCAAGAAACACATGTAGCTTGCATACATTCTCATAAACTCAAGGTAAAAGGATGGAAAATTATTCCATGCATCTGGACACAAAAAGTGAACAGGAATAGCTATTCTTATATCAGATAAAATAGACTTTAAATGAATAATGGTTTTAAAAAGACAAAAATGATCATTATATAATGATAAAGTGATCAATTCAACAAGAGGTTATAAAAATCCTAAATGTATATACACCTAACATAGGAGCTCCAAGATTCATAATGAAAATTCTACTAGTTATTAGAAAGGAAATAAACAGCAACATCATAAGAGCAGCGGATTTCAATACTCCACTGATAGAACTAGACAGATCATTGAGGCAGAAGATCAACAAAGAAACACTGGACTTAAATTGGACTCTACCCCAAAACTGCAGAATATACATTCTTCTCATCAGCACAGGAAACATTTTTCAGGGTAGATCACATGTCAGCTCACAAAACAAATCTCAGCAAATTTAGAAAAACTGAAATCATATGATGTGTCTTCTTAGACAATAGTTGAATGAAACTAGAGATGAATTCCAAGAGGAAGTCTCAACATTACACAAATTCATGGATTTTAAATATCCTTATGCTGAATGATCCTTGGATTATTGATAAAATCAAGAAGGAAATCTAAACATTTTGAATTGAATGACAAAGGCAACACAAATTTCCAAAAATCTATGTGATGCAGAAAAAGTGATTCTAAGCAAAATGTTCATAGCCTTAAATGCTTACATAAAAATACAGAAAGATCACAAATTAGCAACCTAATGTCACATCTCAAGGAACTAAAAAAGAACAAAACAAACCCAAAGCTAGCAGAAGTAAAGAAATAACAAAATGCAGAGTAGAAATAAATGAAATGGAAATTTTAAAAAGAAATTCAAATGATCACCAAAACAAAAAGTTTGTTCTTTGAGAAGGTAAACAAAATTGATAGACCACTAGCTAGATTAACCAGAAATAGAAGAGAAGGGACACAAATAAGCTCAAGCAGAAATGAAAAAAGGAAACATTAGAACTGATAACCATAGAAACAAAATATCCTCTGTGAATGTTATGAAAACCTCTCTGCACACAAACTAGTAAGTCATACGTAATATATAATTCTTAGAAACAGATAACCTCCCAAGCCTGAATCAGAAAGAAATGGAAATACTGAACGACCAATAATGTGTAGCAAGATTGGAATAGTAACAACAACAAAACATTCCCAACATAAAAAAGGCCCAGCCCAGATGAATTCACAGCTGAATTCTACTCAAACTGTTCTATACATTAAGAAGGAAAGACACTTCCCCAACTCATTCTCCAAATCCAGTGTCACATTGCTAACAATGTCAGGAAAGGACACAACAAAAAGAGAAAGCTACAGACCAATATCTATTATCAATATAGATGCAAAAATACTCAAAAGGAAAATACTAGCAAACTAAATTCAACAGTCCATCAAAAAGGTAATTCACCATGATCAAGTGGGTTTCACCACAGAGATACATGGATGGTTCACCATAAGTCAATGAATAAATGTGATTCACCACATAACAGAAGTAAAATCAAAGATCATATAATCATATAAATAGATAAAGAAAAATCATTCAATAAAATCCAGCACTGCTTCATCATAAAATCCCTCAGCAAACTAGGCATAGAAGGAACATACCTCAAGAGCATAAAACTATATATGACAAACCCATAGCCAACATCATATTGAATATGGAAAAGTTGAAATCATTCCCCCTAAGAACTAGAAAAACACAAGAGTGGCCACTGTCTGCGCTGCTATTGAACATAATACTGGAAGTCCTAGTCAAGGCAATCAGGCAAGAGAAAGAGATAAAGGACATCAAAATTGGGAAAGAGGAGGTCAAATTATGCCTACTTGCTGATATAATAAACAAACTCATAAAATTCATAAATAAATTCAACAAAGTCTCAGGTTACAATTTCACTGTACTCGAATCAGTAGCATTTCTGTATATAAATTAACAGTCAAGCTAAGAGTCAAAGAAAGAATGTAATACCATTTACAGTAGCTGTAAAGAAAATAAAATACCTAGGAATATACTTAACCAAGGAGGTGAAGGAGCTCTACAAGGATAACTATGAAACACTGGTGAAAGAAATCATATGTGACACAAATAAATGAAAAAAAGTCCCATGCTCATTGAATGGAAGAAATCATATTGTTAGAATGTTCATACTGCCTAAAGTGATTTACAGATTCAACACAATTCTCATCTAAACACCAATGTCATTTTTCACAGATCTATAAAAAATAGTCCTAAATCTCATTAGAACCAAAAAAAGAGCCTGAATAACCAAAGCAATCCTAAGCAAAAGAACAAATCTGGAGGTATAACCTTACCTGACTTCAAATTATACCACAAAGCTATAGTAAGTAAGACTATAGCAAGTACTGGTATCAAAGTAGTGACACAGACCAATAGACATAAAACCATACAGCTAAAAACAATTGATTTTTCACAAAGCAGTCAAAAGCATACACTGAGGAAAGATGGTCTATTCAATAAATGGGGCTGGAAAAATTGGATAGCCACATGCAGAAGAATGAAACAAGGTCTCTATCTCTCACCATATATAAAAATTACCTCAAGATGGCTTAAAGACCAAAATGTAAGACTTGATACCATGAAAGTTTGGAAGAAAACATAGGAAATATTCTTCTAGACATTGCCTAGGCATAAAATTTATGACTAAGACCCCAAAGGTAAATACAGCAACAACAAAAATAAATAAATGGGACTTGATTAAATCAAAAGGCTTCTGCACAAGAAAGGAAATAATCAAATGAATAAATAGCCTACAGAATGGGAGAATACATTTGCAAACTATACATCCACCATAGGGCTAATATCCAGACTCCATAAGAACTCAAAGCAATCAATAAGAAAAAAAAATAACCCAATTTAAAAATAGGTAAATGGTATCAACAGAGTTTTTATGCAAAAGAAGATATACAAATGGCTAAAAGACATGAACAAATGCTCAACATCACTAATCATCAGTGAAATGCAAACTAAAACCACAATGAGATACCACCTTACCCCTATTAGAATGACCATTAAATAGATATTGGCATGGATGTAGTGAAAAAATAATGTTTATATACTGTTGGTGGGGCTGTAAATTAGTACAACCTGTATGAAAAACAGTATGGACATCCCTCTAAAAACTAAAAGTATACCTACCAATCAATCCAACAATCCCACTGCTGGATATCTAGCCAAAGGAAAATAAGTCATTTTATCAAAAAAACACCTGTACTCTTAATATTTTTTTCAGCACAATTCACAATTACAAATATGTGGAATCACCTAAAGTGCCCATCAATTCATGAATGGATTAAGAAAATGTGGTTTATATATACCATGGAGTACTACTCAGCCATAAAAAGGAATGAAATAATGTCATTTGCAGCAACTTGGGTGGTACTGGAGAACATTATCCTGAGTGAAATATCTCAGGAATGGAAAAACAAACACCAAATATTCTCACTAATAAGTGGAAGCTAAATTATGGGTACACATGCCATAAAGTGTGTAAAGGACTTTGGAAACTAAGAAAGGGGAGGCTGGGAGGGGGCTGAGGGGTAAAAATTTACCTATCTGGAACAATGTACAATATTCTGGTGACAGACACATAAAAATCTCTGTCTTCAGAATTATACAATTTATCCATGTAACAAGAATACTTGTAACCCTTAATATTTTGAAATAAAAAATATAAAACAAAAAATATGCCACAGATTGACACCTTACTACCATTAATAATTTTAAGCTCATCAAATAAAAATTCCAATAATTCAAATAACCTCAATAAAAATTTCTTCTTCTTCTAATTAAGATTGTCATGTTAAAAATATAGAAGTCCTAGGACTGATAAATATTAAATTTCTCCTTGTCCTACTTAATAATCTTCACCACTTTTGTATGTATTGATAAATGAAAAATTTAACTCAGTTTCCAAAATGTAATACAAATCTTATTGGTGCTTTAATTTTCACTTAAAATCCAAGCACTGCTACTGTGAATAGTGCTTCAATAAACATGGGAGTGCAGATATCTCTTTTATTAATATATACTGATTTCCTTTTTCTTGGATATACACCAGCATTATATAGTAGCTCTTTTTGTAGTTTTTAAAGAACCCTCCATACTGTTTTCCATACTGGCAGTAATAATTTACATTCTCACTAGCCCTGTGCAAGCATTCCCCTTTGTCTGCATCCTCACCAACACCTGTTCTTTTTTTGTCTTTTTTATAATAGCCATTTTAACTAGGGCGAGATGATATTTCATTGTGGTTTTTATTTGCATTTCCTTAATGACAAGGGATGTTAAGCATTTTTTCATATACCTGTTAGCCATTATTATGTCTTCTTCTAAGAAATATGTATTCAGATATTTTGCCTATTTTTAATTGGATTATTTGTTTTTATGCTATTGAGTTGAGTTCCTTATATACAGGGTGTCCCAAAAGTCACCATACATAGGGGAAATGGGAAATTGTAGCTAAATGTACCTTTATTTACAAAATATTCATTGTATGTTGAATATGTTGTCTATGTAATAAGAATAGAAGTAAAGTTCACAATGTATGTAATATGTTTGAATCATCCTGAAACCATCCCCTCACCCCCTGGTCAGTGGAAAAATTATTGTCTATGAAACCAGTCCCTGGTTCCAAAAAGGTTAGAGACCACTGTTACAGAGGACCTTGAAAAATCTTCCCAAGTGGTAGATGAGGGAAAGGAAGAAGAAACTTCAAAATCTGTATTTGGCTGAAAGATAAATATATTTTCTGTCCTTGGGCATTTAAAATGGCTTATTTGCAGAATTAATCCATGCCTTAAACAAGTATATCTTTAAGTTGAACAAAGAAGCTCTAATTTGCAAGCCTTCAGAAACACAGGAATGTATACTTCAAACTTTAAAATAATTCTGAAATAGTCTTTTATCAGTGGCCAATATCCTAATATTTCAAAGTTATGTATTCCATTTGAATATTGTGAAGTAGGTCTTTATTAGAATGAAAGGCTATTATTACAGTTTTTAATGTGATACAAGTGAATAAAAGTTACAGATATTTTGAACCAGAAACGTTCATTCCTGTGCATATTTGCATGAAACTATTTTTAAAGAAGTATTGTTACTTTTAAAATTCATTTTATGTTTAAATAGGCTTGGATTTTTTTCCACCCAAAAGCAAAAAATTTATTCGCTTTCACCAGCTTTTAGAGAAAGGGTCATACTCACCAGCTTAAGGGAGGGGACACTGAATTGCAGCTGGTGCCATGGAATTTGTGAAAAGGCTAAATGGCTTTAAAGCTCTTGCTGATCTGTACTTTCTAGGGAATAATTGCTTTAAAATCTATGAAAATGCATCTACCCTCTGATAAAGGTTAGAACAGTGGGATACTTGTGGGAGGAAATGTCTTGAAGAGATTTATTTTGATTTTGGAGAATTCTCCTGCATAATGTTTACTTTATTCAAATACTCTTGTATACATTAGAAACTTAATTAGATGCATGATTGAGTCAAGTCACAAAAGTAAATACAGTTAGTCTAATGGGGACCGTGGGTAATTGGAGAGCCCGTTGTCATTCATTGATAGGGTGTTTCTTTTCCTTTTTTTCTTTTTTTTCCATCTATTCTCTTTGGCTTTGCCCTCGTGACCTAACTGATAGCGGGTTTTTTTTTTTTTTTCAGCATATTATGGGGGTAGAGATTTTAAGGTTTCAATACATGCCCTTCCTCCCCTCCTCCCACAAGTCTGAGTCTCCAGCATGACCATCCCCCAGATGGTGCACACCTCACTCATTATGTATGTATATACCCGCCCCCCTCCCCCCTCCCACCTGCCCAATACCCTATTACTGTAGTATCTATGTGTCCACTTAGGTGCTACTCAGTTAATACCAGTTTGCTGGAGAATATATCTGGTGCTTGTTTTTCCATTCTTGGGATACTTCACTTAGTAGTATGGGTTCCAGCTCTAACCAGGAAAATATAAGATGTGCTATATCACCATTGTTTCTTAGAGCTGAATAGTACTCCATGGTATACATATACCACATTTTATTAATCCATTCTTGGATTGATGGGCACTTGGGCTGTTTCCACAGCCTTGCAATTATGAATTGTGCTGCTATAAACATTCGAGTGCAAGTGTCTTTTTTGTAGAGTGTCATTGGATCATTTGGGTAGATGCCCAGCAATGGGATTGCTGGATCAAATGGTAGATTCACTTGTATCGCTTTAAGATATCTCCATATTGCTTTCCACAGAGGTTGAACTAGTTTGCAGTCCCATCAGCAGTGTAGGAGTGTTCCCCTCTCTCCGCATCCATGCCAGCATCTATTGTTTGGAGACTTTTTGATAAAGGCCATTCTCACTGGAGTTAATTGATATCTCATTGGGGTTTTAATTTGCATTTGCCTGATGATTAGAGATATTGAGCATTTTTGATATGAGTCTGCAAGCAATTGATTTATTATTGTCTCTGTGCAGTCAAATCTCTGCCAATGATAATCTGTATTTGCAATTGTTCCCTGGGACTAGTAGCACTGCCTCAGTCCCACCTCAGATCATCAGGCATTAGATTTTCAAAAGGAGTGTGCAGTCTAGATCCCTTTCATGCACAGTTTACAGCAGGGTTCAAACTCCTGTGAGAATCTATTTTAATTTTTAAAATTTTTTCCAGCATATTGTGGGGATACAAATGTTAAGGTTACGTATATTGTTCTCCACCTCCCCAGTCAGAGCCTCAAGCATATCCACTTCCTAGTTGATGCACATTGCATTCATTATGTATGTATATACCCATCCCTTCCCCCTCCACCTGCCCAACACCTGATAATGTTATTCCTATATGTCCACTTAGGTGTTGATCAGTTTATACCAATTTTCTGGTGAGTACATGTGGTGCTTGTTTTTCCATTCTTGGAATACTTAATAGAATGGGTTCCAGTTCTATCCAGGAAAATACAAGAGGTGCTATATCACCATTGTTTCCTATAGCTGAATAGTACTCCATGGTATACATATACCACATTTTATCAATCCACTCATATATTGATGGGCACTTGGGTTGTTTCCACATCTTTGCAATTGTGAATTGTGCTGCTATAAACATTCGAGTGCAGGTGTCTTTTTCATAGAGTGACTTTTGTTCTTATGGGAAGATACCCAGTAATGTGATTGTTGGATCAAATGGTAGATCCACTTGTATAGCTTTAAGGTATCTCCATATTGCTTTTCACAGAGGCTGAACTAGTTTGCAGTCCCACCAGCAATGTAGGAGTGTTCCTATCTCTTCACATCCATGCCAACATTTATTGTTTTGGGACTTGTAAATAAGGGCCATTCTCACTGGAGATAAGTGATATCTCATTGTGGTTTTGATTTGCATTTCCCTGATGATTAGAGATGTTGAGCATTTTTTCATATGTTTGTTGGCCATTCTTCTGTCTTCTTTTGGAACGTTTCTGTTCATGTCCTTTGCCAACTTTTGGATAGGGTTGTTTGATTTATTCTTGCTAGTTTTCCTGAGTTCTAAATAGATTCTAGTTATCAGCCCTTTATTGGATGTGTAGCTTACGAAAATTTTCTCCTGTTCTGTGGGTTGTCTGTTTGCTCTCTTGACAGTTTCTTTGGCTGTGCAGAAGCATTTTAGTTTGATCAGGTCCCATTTATTTATTTTTGTTGTTGCTGTCATTGTCTTTGGGGTCTTCTTTACAAATTCTTTGCCTAGGCCAATGTCTAGAAGAGTATTCCAACATTTTCCTCTAGAATTCTAATAGTTTCACACCTGAGGTTCAAGTCTGTTACCCAGTGTGAGTTGATTTTTGTGAGAGGTGAAAGGTGTGGATCCTGTTTCAGTTTTCTACATTTAGCTATCCAGTTTTCCCAGCACCATTTATTGAATAAGGATTCTTTTCCCCAGTGTATGTTTTTGTCTGCTTTGTCAAAGATTAGATGGCTATATGAGGATGGTTTTGTATCCGGGTTTTCTGTTCTGTTTCACTGGTCAATGTCCCTGTTCTTTTGCCAATCCCAAGCTGTTTTAATTACTATAGTCTTGTATTATAGTTTGAAGTCTTGTAATTTGATACCTCCTATTTTGTTTTTATTGCCTAGGATTGCTTTTGCTATATGGGGTCTTCTCTGGCTCCATACAAAATGTAAAATTATTTTTTTCTATATATGTGAAAAATGATGATGATATTTTAATAGGGATTGCATTGACTCTGTAGATCACTTTGTGTAGTATAGGCATTTTAACAATGTTGATTCCACTGACCCACGAGCATGGTATGGTCATCCACCTATTTACATCCTCTGCTATTTCCTTTTTCAATGTTTCATAGTTATACCTGTAGAGGTCTTTTACCTCCTTGGTTAAATATATTCCTAGGTACATTATTTTCTTTGTTGCTGTTTTGAAGGGAATTGAGTCTTTGATTTAGTTCTCACTTTGACTATTGTTGGCATATATGAATACCTCTGATTTGTGTGTATTGATTTTGTATCCTGAGACTTTACTGAATTCATTTATCAATTCAAGGAGTCTCTTGGTTGAGTCGTTGGGGTTTTCTAGGTGTAATAACATGTCATCAGCAAAGACTGAAATTTGATCTCTTCTGCTCCCACTTGGATGCCCTTAATTCTGCTCTCTTGTCTGATTGCTATAGCAAGGACTTCCAGCACTATGTTGAATAGACATGAACCTCCTGTGAGAATCTAATGTCACTGCTGATCTGACAGGAGGCAGAACCTATGCAGTGATGCAAGCAAAGGAGAGCAGTTGTAAATACAGATGAAGCTTCACTCACTTGCCTACCCCCACTCACCTCCTGCTGTGCAGACCAGTTCCTAAGAAGCCACAAACCAGTACCAGTCCATGGCTCAGAGGCTGGGAACCACAGCTCTACAACTTGTAAAGGAAATAAGTTTGACACATACATATTTATAGAGTCAGTTCAAAACTTGATACCAGTCAGATTAACAAGGCCCAGGCCAAGGGCATTATTTCTATTCTCAAATGATCCCAGCAGTTAAAAAAAAAATTCAGATTAATTAACAACACTCACCTTAGTGTGTTTTTCCCTGGATCAGATAACCAGCCTTTTAGCTAAACTGAAGTTCTCAGAACTCCCACAGCCTGTCTCACGCACTTGTAAGAAGAATCTGTTTTCTTTATTCCAAGGCATTACTGTTTGCCATAGTCACTTATTCCAGGTGAGAAAACAATTTCTGTAATTGTTCATAACTTATTCTTGTTCACCTGGTGTGTTTGGGGTGGAACTCCTCTCCACATTGACAATTCATGGGATGCCCTAAACACAACCTTTCTCCCAACACAAACACACTCACACAAGCCCAAGCACACACATGAAAATAAACTTCAAGGCTGGTTCTGATTTACCAAAGACTTTTGTGAGCATTGGGAGTTCAGGGTCACAGTTCCTCAGATCCTTCCCATCCATCCTAGGAAACCTGATAGGACCATTCCCTCAGCGACTATTCAATAAAAAAATTCCTGAAACTGACCATATTTAAGGAGCACATACAGCAGGTGCCATATGTAGGCACTCAGTACACATTAAAGGCCACTTGCTGACACCACAGATTCAGCAAAGCTACCTGGTCCATTCTCTAGCGCTGGTGCAGTACTACCTGCCCACTAACCTCCACCATATTTTGACTACTATAAAGATCTATTCTCGATTATACACATGGCTCCTAGGGGCCTGAAGTAATATATGTTAAAATGAACTGTTTGGCAGGTGGAATTTTCTATTTTATTGGACATATGGCACAGGCCTTTGCCATGGGAGTCAGGTAATGCCCAGGCCCAAACATGACTCAGAGAGAGGCTTTCTTATAGATTATATATACTCCGATGAATTTCTAAATTTTTCTCTCCATATCTCACCCCATCAACACTACCTCTTAGGCCTGTCACAAGGAGAGAGGCATAGAGGAAAAAACATTTTAGACAGACAATAAATTACTCTTGCTACAAACAACCTCTATCATTAGTCTCCAGAGGTCTCTGACTTTCTCTTTGCCTTGCCTCATCCTTAGATAACATGAGTGGGCTATCACCATACTTTTTATTGCCCCAGGCCAAAGCAAACAACTGTAACAGTAACAGCAACAGCTACTACATATCATATAGGTGAAAATTCTTATTCTTCACTTTCTCCAATTATAGTGTTCTCTCTCTGTGTATGTGTGTGTGTGTTGTGTTGGTGGGATGGTAGATGCTATAACTTACTTTAAGCAAGTATTTTTCCCACCCCTAATGTAGGCATTTTACCTTCATTGATACGAGCAAAATAAAGTCATGAAAAAATTATGAAACTATCATACAAATAAAATATCAAAGAGTAGAGGTGGGAGAAAGTTTATCAAAGTTCCAAAATGCCCTTAAATTTACTATCAGATCTCTATAGAGTTAATATTAGAAATCATCTGTCTCAACTTCTTTATTCTCTCCAAAACTCAGCACAATGCAGCTTCTGTCTTTCTCTCAACTAAAACTAAACTTGCTACAGTTACCTATGATTCTGGATTCTAAACCAAACCAAACACTCTTTAATCCTTAATTTGGTTGAACCAGTGCCACTTTTTACCTGCATGACTATTCCCTGATCCTTGAAATTCTGTCTTCATCAGCTGATTTTCATTAATTTTCTCTTTCCTATTTCTACCTCTACTTCTCTGAGCACTCTTTTTCGGGATTCTGTGCCCTGTCCATGAATTTTGCCATTTCCCAGGCAAACAGCAAATATAGAGAAATCTCTTCTTGTTCAAAGGTGAAGTAAACAATTATAAAACAGCCACCTTCTGCTTACTGATTGAAATGGGAGTAAACTAGTTTTGATACATTCAACTGGATGAAATTAGATTATATTAGGTCATATCAGTGAAGCTAAATCAAATAATTACTACATTATTAAAAGAGTACAAGTAATCATCCACTCAGAAGTGGGACACTCTCAACTTTTTTCTCTCCCTCATTGCCACATCTATGGAGTCATAACATCCTATTAAATCCACCTTCCAAATATTTCTCAAGTTCATTGCCTCCTCTCCATTCCCACTACCTGTCCCTTAGATACAGCTTTCTAGATCTTTTTTCTATACTTTACATAGCATTTCAAATCACTTGCCAGACATTAGTTTTTTTTCTCTTTAATCTTTTTTTTTATTATTATTGATCTTTGGAAAGAATTTCTGAGCTTGTCTCTAACCTATTCGATATTCCCTTTTTATTTATTTTATTTGTTTTTATGTTTAAGGAGTACGAGCGAAGATTTGTTACATGGATATATTGTATAGTGGTGGAGTCTGGGCTTTTATTTTACTCATCATCAGATAATGTACACTGTACCCAACAGGTAATTTTTCATCACACACTCCCCCTTCCCACCATTCTCCTTCTCGGTGTCCAATGTCCATTATACTCTGTATGTACCTGTGTACCCATAGTTTAGATCCCACTTAAAAGTTAGAATATGCACTATTTAGTTTTTTATCCCTGAAATATTAATACTTCACTTAGGATCATGGCTTCCGGTTCCATCCAAGTTGCTGCAAAAGAAATTATTTCATTTTTTATTGTTAAGTAGTATTACATGATATGTTAGTATGTTTGTGTTTGTGTGTGTGTGTGTGTGTGTATACATATATATCACATTTTATTTATTCACTCATTGGTTGGCGGACACTCAGGTTTATTCCATATCTTTATAATTATGAATTGTGCTACAACAAATATATGAATGCAGGTGTATTGTTTTGCTTTTTTTATTTCAAAGTACTATGGGGGTACAAATGTTTTTGGTTACTGGAATCACTTTTATAATGCTTAAGTTGGGGTCATAAGGGTGCCCATCACCCAGATACCATTCATTGTAGCCATTAAGTAGATTTTTGCTTATCTACTCTTCCCCCTTCCCACCTGCTTGATTTCCATTGAGTTAAACTTCCCTCTATGCACATGTGTGCTCATTGGTTAGTTCTAATTTAATAGTGAGTACATATGGGTTTTCTTTTCCATTCTTTAGATACTTCATTTAGGATAATGGTCTCCAGTTCCATCCAAATTGTTGCAAAGGGCATTAAGTCATCCTTCATGGCTAAGTAGTATTCCATGATACACATATACCACATTTTGTTAATCCACTAATGAATTGATGAGCATTTGGGTTGAGTCCACAGGTGTATTTTTGATATATCAAATTATTTTCCTTTGAGCATATACTCAGTAATGGGATTGCTTTATTAAATGGTATATCTACTTTTATTTCTTTGAGAAATCTCCATGTTATTTGCCATGGAAGTTGTACTAATTTACATTCTGACCCACACTGTATGAATATTCTATTTTGCCCATATCCACACCAACATCTATTGTTTTTTGACTTTTTAATGGCCATTATGACTGTGGTAAGGTGGTTTCTCACTGTAGTTTTAATTTGCATTTTCCTGATGATTAGTGATGTTGTGTATTTTTTAATATGTTTGTTGGTCCTTTGTATATTTTCTTTTGAAAAATGTCTGTTCATTTTAATAAGATTATTTGTTTTTTTCTTGCTGAGTTTTTTGAGTTCCTTGTAGATTCTGGATATTAGTCCTTTGTCAGATGCATGGCTTGCAAATATTTTCTCCCATTCTATAGGTTGTCTATTTACTCTGTTGATTATTTATCTTGCTGTGCAGAAGATTTTTTAGTTTAATTAGGTCCCATTTGTTATATTTGTTTTTGTTGTATTTGCTATTGAGATCTTAGTCATAAGTTATTTAAATGCCTAGGCCAAAATCCAGAAGGGTTTCTCCTAGATTTTCTTTCAGGATTTTTATGGTTGCAAGTCTTACATTTAAGTCTTTAATCCATCTTGAATTATATTTTGTATAGAACGAGAGATAGGGATCCAATTTCATTCTTATGCATATAGCTATTCAATATATCCAATAACATCTATTCAATAGGTGGTCTTTTCCCCAGGGTTTTTGTCTGCTTTGTCAGAGATCAGTTGGTTGTAGATATATGGCCTTATTTCTGGGTTCTCTATTCTGTTTCATTGATCTATATGTCTATTTTTATACCAGTATCATGCTATTGTGGTTAGGATAGCCTTTTTAATATAATTTTAAGTCAGGTAATGTGATTATTCCAGTTTTGTCTTTTTTTCTTAGCTTAGAATTGCTTTGGCTATATGAGCTCTCTTTTTTTGAATCTATATGAATTTTATGTTTGTTTTTTTCTAATTCTGTGAAAAAAATGATGTTGATATTTTGATAAGAATTGCATTGAATTTGTAGATTTCCTTGGGCAATATGGACATTTAATAATATTGATTCTTCTAATCCATGAGCATGTACTGTGTTTCCATCTGTGTGTGTGATGTATGATTTCTTTCATCAGTGTTTTATAGTTTTCCTTGTGGAAATTGTTCACCTGCTTGGTTAAGTAATTTCTAGGTATTTTATAGTTTTTTGTAGCTGTTCTAAACAGGGCTGAGTACTTGATTTGGTTCTAAGCTTGGTCATTATTGGTGTATAGAAATGCTACTGATTTCATATGTTGATTTTATAACCTGAAATGCTATTTAGTTCATTTATCAAATCTAGGAGTCTTTTGGAGGAGTCTTTATGGTTTTCTGGGCATCAGATCACATCATCAGCAAGCATAGATAATTTGACTTTCTCTTTTCCAGTTTGGATGCCCTTTATTTCCTCCTCTTGCCTGACTGCTCTGGCTAGGACTTCCAGTACCATGCTGAATAAAAGTGGAGAAAGTATGTTCCTTATATGCCTACTTTGTTGAGGGTTTGTGTCATGAAAGTGTGCTGGATTTTATCAAATGATTTTTACTGCAACTATTGAGGTTATCATACTTTTTTTTTTTTTTTTACTATGCTTATGTGGTTGATCCCATTTATTGACTTCTGTATTTTGAACCATCCTTGCATCCCTGGGATAAAATCCACTTTGTCATGGTGTATTTTTTTTTATATACTGTTGCATTCAGTTTGCTAGTATTTTGTTGATAATTTATGCATCTATATTCATCAGAGATGTTGGTCTGTAGTTTTTCATATTCTTTACTCACTCTTCACTTCTTCTAGAAGATACATTCTAAACTCTTTAGCAACTCACAGATACATTGCTAGACTATCTCTTCAGCCTTGTTCCATATGATTGTTTCTCCATACTGTATACTTCACTCTTAATATTTTTCCATGTTCACATATTCTAGAATTTCCTTATTCCCCAGGAAAATCCTATTCATCCAGTGGTCTACTGGAATTTACTTTCACTGGCTTTCAAGAGTCAATTATGTGAATCACTTCTCAGTGACTTCATAGAAATGGCTTGAAATCAGCCATGGTAGTATTTACAAAACGGAAATTGGCAAACAATACAAGTTAGATTTATTTGTTTGCTTTTATGTTTTGTCATCTCCCTCCCCCCGACCTCCACTGAGTTAATTTTTAAACATTTAGCAGCTCAAACCATATTAATTCCTTAAATTTTAACTCAAATGTCATTTGTAAGAGGATTTTCATAATAATGATTACTACTGCCTTTCACTATAAGAATTAATTAGTCCTTATTTTGAACTGCTTCTGAAACTTGCATCTAACTTCTACTTTAAGTATATTACACTAAAAGAAAATTTATTATTATAGTTGACATAACCGCCTCTTCTACTGGTGAGTTTCTTAATGGCAGTGTCTGTGTTATATTTCTCTCTCTTTTTCCAGCATACAGCAGAGTATCTAGCACATGGTAGACTACACTTGTTATTCAAATTTATTTCTATCTTATTCTATCAATTCATTATTGTCACATGATTATAATCTAAGAGTAAATGTGTTTGGAGACTAAAAGGTGACGTGGGGGTGTGATGCATTACGGGGCTTATACTAAAACAAAATCAAACAAAGTAACAATAGCAAGGAAATACATGCAAAAGAAGAAAGAAATACAACAGTGAGAATGTGGAATTCTCTGTGTGAAATCTAAGAATATTTTAAGACTGGCTAATATACTATGTACTATAATTTTTCAAAAATACAGAATTTCCAATATATTGCTCTATTAGAGTATATGAAGATCTTCTTCACTGCTTTTTACAGCTGCGTCATATTTTATTGTATAGATTTACCATACTTTCTTCAACCCTCACCCTATTGACAAACATTTGAGTCATTTTCAGTCTTTTGCTGTCTCAAATTTTTCTATAATGAATAGTCTTCACATGGAAATTCAATTTGAGGGGTTTCTGAAAACAAAACAAACATATAACCTAACCAACAAATCAACATTGAAAAAGCATTTTTATACCTGCAGTTGGCCAAATAATATTCTTGCATTTTGACAAATATTTAACAATTATTTAAGACTATCTAAAATAATTATTTCAGTAATTAACTAGGTCCTCATATGCCTAGATTGAAAGATAAAGTTAGAGGATCTTTATAAACCTGAATTAATGTGGAATGAATATTTTTTGAAATATTTACATCAAAACAATTTTCTTAAAAGACATAAATACTAGGTTCCTTAGCCTAAGACCTCATATATTTATACAAAACACAGTGAATAGGAAAAATCTGAAACAAGCTAAAACCAGCTTTAACTGTAATAAAATTAAGAAAATGACTGACTGCTTGATGACTTAAAACTCTGAGTATATATTCAGCTTACAGAAGTATCGCAGTTCCATCAGGAAAATGGGACAATAAGTAGGTTTCCAGCCACAGATAAAATGAAATTTGTGAGACTACATTAGTGAAAGACCGTAGCAATGCAAATAATTGGCCATGTAGCTTCAGAAACTTTCTGCACTAATTGACCTATGCGATTGACCTCCTTTGGCTGGAGTTCCTCTTCTTACATGAAGACTCTCACCTCAGTATGGAAAGTATCATGTTGAATATTGTAAGATTAGGGTGGAGGAGGTAAATCTAAGAAAGGAGCAGTAATAAATAGGTTTGTGAGCTTAGACATTTAAAAAAAAGCCTAAAACGTAATCTAGTATTTTTAGACTTAATTGACAAATCTTGGTAAATCAATATATTTATAGTAAAATATTTGCTTTACCAGGAAAAATTCTTGTGGTTCTAATTCTCTCTAATTTATTACTGTTTCTGCATTTTTGACTATTTCGTTGCTTATAAGCCCTTCCATTAAAAATTTTAGTTTACTCCTCCTCCTTCTTTTGCTTTATATTACCCATTGTACAATGCTTCTTGGGGAAAAAAGGAAAAAAAAATATCCTGAAAAAATGCTTTCAGCATTGTCAGTGATTCTTACCTTTTTATAAGACCCAAGAAAGGAAGAAGGAGCCTAGAGGAGTGAAGGAGTAGCAAAAGAGAAGTGAAGAAATAAGAGGTTCAAAGGTAATGATGACATAAAATTGAATTAGTAAGACTGTTAAACCATAAGAAAAGGAGCTATATGGACCTAGATTACACTTAACCTAGTGCTACACTGAACACTTAAAAAAATGTTGACACCATACAATACCTCTTTCCTCCTCCAATGAACATAAATAGCTCTGCAGCTTTCATTAAAAATATGTTAGCTCAGCCATGGTGACCCCTTAGAAAGGTTACTTCTTCTGAGTCAGGTGCTCAGTGAAAGGAATGTCATTTCAAGCCTCTTTGCATTTAAATGTGTCATTACTTTAATGCTCCTTCAATAATGGAATGTGTGAACATTATCTGAATAATGTAAAGACTACCTTGGGGGAAAAAGTCTATACCCAGTTGCAAATAAAAATTGTGAAAAAATATTCAGTATTCCACTATACAGAAAATCCCTTCCTAAAGGCCTTTGCACTAACTCTTCCTCTGGAACACTCTGTCCCAAGGTCACCCATGACTTAATTCAGGTCTTTGCTCAAATATCCCCCTCTTTTAAGATTTTTTTTTCCTGACTATCCTTTCATGTATTACTTGTGGCACTTGTACTACTCTGTCCCCTACCTTGATTTATTTTTCTTCATACATCATAACACTGCCTATTATATTAAATTTCTTTACATACAGTCTTTGTCCACTACAGTGTGCAATCCACTAGGCAAGTATTATGTCTCTTTTCTTCACTGCCGTATTTCCATTCCTCCAAATAGTGCTTGGCACATAGCAAAATAAAGTTTATCATTTATTGTTTACTAGGTGCCGGGTGCTTTTCTAAACCTTTTTTTTTTTTTTTTTTTGCAAAATTTCAAAGCTTTATTTGATAACAAAATGTATACATCCAAAACTGGGTAAATTAACATCAAAATGAAGTTTACAAGCCTTGCTTATTAAAATAAAAATATTAAAGTTTTGTTATTACAGATGTTTTAGATTATTAACAAGACCAGAAGGTAGTTATTACAAGTTATACATCAAATAAAAAATAGTTCCATTCTGTTGTTTGATTCCAATGTCTACTTCTCTGGAAAACAGACATAGGCAGAGAGAATTTGAAATTTACTTACTTTACTAACAAAATTTTATTAAAGAGCTTCCCTTACTCTCTGCAAACTTTTTTAGGTCTCGTTGGCAACAGATGGCTAGTTAATCCCTCAAAACAGTCAATAGTCTCACTCTCAGTCCACTGCTACAGCTCTAACATATGTAGCAATGACTTAGTTGAATATAGTAAATTATAAATTTCTCCTTCAGTTTGTATGAAAGAAAATTCTTCAGAATATAAAAAATGTTTTAAATGGGCAACAGAAAGTAATTAACATTGTTAAATTTGGTAGGTTTTATAGTATTTATATACTAATAGAAACCTCAGAAAATATATTATGATAAAAAAGTAATTACATTATAATAAACTAATTTCCTTTTTTTTGAGACAGAGTTTCACTTTGTTGTCCAGGCTAGAGTGAGTGCCATGGCATCAGCCTAGCTCACAGCAACCTCAAACTCCTGGGCTCAAGCAATCCTCCTGCCTCAGCCTCCCGAGTAGCTGGAACTACAGGCATGCGCCCATGCCCGGCTAATTTTTTCTATATATATTAGTTGGCCAATTAATTTCTTCCTATTTATAGTAGAGACGGGGTCTCGCTTTTGCTCAGGCTGGTTTTGAACTCCTGACCTTGAGCAATCTGTCTGCCTTGGCCTCCTAGAGTGCTAGGATTACAGACGTGAGCGATCTGGCCCAGCCTTAAACTCATTTCCTGATGTACTCCAGAGGTTCAACAACACGTCAATAAAAGATATTTATCTGAAGAATAATGTGGATTTTTTTTTAATTTCGGCATATTATGGGGGTACAGATTTTAAGGTTTCAATAAATGCCCATTTCCCCCCCCAAAGTCTGAGTCTCCATCATGACCATCCCCCAGATGGTGCACATCTCACTCATTATGTATGTATATACCCGCCCCCCTCCCCCCTCCCACCTGCCCAATACCCTATTCCTGTAGTACCTATGTGTCCACTTAGGTGCTACTCAGTTAATATCAGTTTGCTGGAGAATATATCTGGTGCTTGTTTTTCCATTCTTGGGATACTTCACTTAGTAGTATGGGTTCCAGCTCTAACCAGGAAAATATAAGATGTGCTATATCACCATTGTTTCTTAGAGCTGAATAGTACTCCATGGTATACATATACCACATTTTATTAATCCATTCTTGGATTGATGGGCACTTGGGCTGTTTCCACAGCCTTGCAATTATGAATTGTGCTGCTATAAACATTCGAGTGCAGGTGTCTTTTTTGTAGAGTGTCATTGGATCATTTGGGTAGATGCCCAGCAATGGGATTGCTGGATCAAATGGTAGATTCACTTGTATCGCTTTAAGGTATCTCCATATTGCTTTCCACAGAGGCTGAACTAGTTTGCAGTCCCACCAGCAGTGTAGGGAACCACGCCAGCATTTATAGTTTGGAGATTTTTTGATAAAGGCCATTCTCACTGGGGTTAAGTGATATCTCATTGTGGTTTTGATTTGCATTTCCCTGATGATTAGAGATGTTGAGCATTTTTTCATATGTTTGTTGGCCATTCTTCTGTCTTCTTTAGAAAAGTTTCTGTTCAAGTCCTTTGCCCACTTTTTAATGGGGTTATTTGCTTTTTTCTTCCTGATTTTCGTGAGTTCTAAGTATATTCTAGTTATCAGTCCCTTATCGGATGCATAGGATGCAAAAATTTTCTCCCATTCTGTAGGTTGTCTGTTTACTTTCATGACTATTTCTTTGGCTGTGCAGAAGCTTTGTAGTTTGATCATGTCCCATTTATTTATTTTTGTTGCTGCTGTGATTGCCTTTGGGGACTTCTTCATAAACTCTTTGCCCAGGCCGATGTCTAGGAGAGTGTTTCCAACTTTTTCCTCTAGAGTTCTAATAGTTTCATACCTTAGGTTTAAGTCTGTTATCCAGCGTGAGTTGGTTTTTGTGAGAGGTGAAAGGTGTGGGTCCTGTTTTAGCCTTCTACAGGTGGCTATCCAGTTATCCCAGCACCATTTATTGAAGAGGGATTCTTTTCCCCAGATTATGTTTTTGTCTGCTTTGTCAAAGATTAGATAGCTATATGAGGATGGTTTTATATCAGGATTCTCACATCTGTTCCACTGGTCAATATTCCTATTTTTGTGCCAATACCATATTGTTTTAATTACTACAGTTTTGTAGTATAGTTTGATATCAGGCATATTAATGCCTCCCATTTTGTTTTTGTTGCCTAGAATTGCTCTTGATATTCGGGGTCTTCTTTGGTGCCATACGAAGCGTAAAATTATTTTTTCTATATCTGTGAAGAATGCTGATGGGATTTTAATAGGTATTGCATTGAATCTGTAGATCAGTTTGGGTAGTATAGACATTTTGATGATATTGAGTCTGCTGATCCACGAGCATGGTATGGCTTTCCATCTGTTTACATCCTCTGCTATTTCCTTCCTCAGTGTTTCATAGTTCTCCCTGTAGAGGTCTTTTACGTCCTTGGTTAAGTATATTCCTAGGTACTTTAATTTCTTTGTTGCTATTGTGAATGGAATTGAGTCTTTGATTTGGTTCTCAATTAGATTGTTGTTGGCATATATGAATGCCTCTGATTTCTGTGTATTGATTTTGTATTCTGAAACTTTACTAAATTCATTGATCAGTTCCAGGAGTTTCTTGGTTGAATCCTTTGGGTTTTCTAGATACAATATCATATCATCAGCAAACAGTGAAAGTTTGATCTCTTCTGCCCCTATTTGGATACCTTTGATTCCATTTTCCTGTCTGATTGCTGTAGCCAAGACTTCCAGTACTATGTTGAACAGAAGTGGAGATAGTGGGCAGCCTTGTCTGGTTCCAGTTCTAAGTGGGAATGATTTCAATTTTTCCCCATTCAGTATGATGTTGGCTATGGGTCTGTCATATATGGCTTGTATCATTTTTAGGTATGTCCCTTCTATGGCTATTTTCTTAAGTGTTCGTATCATGAAAGGGTGTTGAATTTTGTCAAAAGCTTTTTCTGCATCTATTGAAAGAATCATGTGGTCTTTGTTTTTGCTTCTAAACCTTTTATATTCATTAACTCATTTAATCCCCACAACAGCTAGTATTATTTCTACTTTAGAGGAAAAAGAAAGCAAAGTGAGTTAATTAATTTGTCCAAATTCACATCTCTTAAATAAGGAAGCCAAAATTCAAGCTCAGACCACTGGTAGTAGATGTCTAATATTTGTTAAATGAAAATCTGTTGTCTTAAAGCGATATACTCATGTTAATATCTCAAATAGTTTCTTAGCTTTCACTGAATCTCGATGTAATTCCTAATTTTGTATTTGCGTTCAGAATACTGAATGAAATATAATGAAAAGAGCCTGCAAAGCAGGAAATCATTTGCCATGCTAAAGTAAGCTCCTACATTTTGGCAGAAATTTTCCATATATTTATATTATGTGATTTAATCCTCATAACAACCCCATAAGGTTAAGTATTACCTGCTCTACTTTACAAATAATGAAACTGAATCCAAAGTCAGGGTCACTTAAGGTCACACAGCAAGGGTCATTTTTCATTAATTCTAAGACATATTTTAAAAAATATCTCTGCAACTGGGGAGTATCTTTAAAATCTTTGGCTTCTACCAAGTAATATTGTCCATTCTATTATTTTTTTCTTAGCAGTATATAAAATAATGGTACATCTTAAAATGGAATGGTATCTTAGATTTATGATAAGAGCCAAAGATAATGTTCAAACTCATGCAGAAGTGATATTCACATACAAACACCTAAACACTATGCTATGCTGCTAATAGTTGTCATGCTTGATTTCTAATTTGGATATCACCGATCCTTCTTTTATGGTAGAAAATAGAATTAACTACTGTGCTCAGTCTCTCTGCCTGCCTCATCAGGATTACTTTGGAGATCTATGGTCCTAGTGACCTAATTAAATCAACCTTTGATTTTGTGTGTGTGTGTGTACAGAGTTTATTTTATTACCCAAAAGATCTCTTAGCTGTACAGAGACAGAGCTAATGGAAGCAAATTCCAAAAAATCATGTGCACTTAACATATTGCTATTATGACCATCAGGAGTTGTTAATGAAAAGGGGGTAAAGCAGGGTGGCCAAGTGGAAACCTCCAGTGATTGTCTTTCAACACAAACACCAAATTCAACAACTATCTACACAAGTAACCACCTTCAGAAGAACTAAAAATCAGGTAAGAAATCATACTATCTGGCATTAACATTATATCAAGGAAAAAGACACTGAATAGGGCAGAAAAGGCAAACTCTCATTGTCTATGCTAGCCCTCCTCCATCTCCCAGAAGTGCCACACCATCACACCTAGTGGAGAGAGAATCTATGTGCCCAGTGGAGTACAGTAATTGTGGGGCTTTACATTAAAACTCAGGGCTGTCATGGCACAGGAAACACAGCACAGAGCAAAATTCTGCCAGGGCCCATGGAGGGAGCATTCAGACCAAATAAACAAAAGGGAAACCTTTTGCCCCCAAACTCAAGTTCCATCTAACCCCACCACCAGCAGAAAAAGAGCAGCCTAGGGCCTAGACTAAATTTGTATGGCAGTCAGGCCACAGAGGCTGCAGTCACTGGGCAATTCCTGTGGCTGTGCTGGTTCACGGTCAGTGGACTTGGGGTACACCTGACCCAGTGAGACACCACCCATGGCAGCCAAGCCCATAACTATATCACCCCCTACTCACTAGAGGGAGTGCAGCTCAGGGAGTCTTCATCTATTTGGAAAAAAGGAAAAGGAAAAGTTCAGAGGACTTTGTTTTGTATCTCAAGTACCAGCTCAGCCACAATAAAATAAAGTACCAAGCAGACTCCTGAGGCCCCTGAGTCCAGGTCTTAGTTCCTGGAAGGCATTTCTGGACTCACCCTGAGCCAGAAGGAAACATGCTGCCATGAAGGCAAGGAGTCATTCCTGGAAAGATTCACCAACTTTTTAATAAAGGGCCATTGGACTTTGAATAAAGATCAGAGATAACCAGGCAACATGGGCTTTGGGTGAGACTGGGCTAGATTTAGGTGTGACCTGGCACTGGGAGCCAAGAGGGAGTGCCTGTGTCACTCTTTCCCCAACTCCAGTAGCCCAGTGCAGAAAGTGAGGGAAGATAGTGAGAGACTTTGCCTGGTAATACAAGGAATTATTCTGTATCTTAGCCAAGCCCACCAAGGTAGTACCACTAGATGTCTGCAAGAGTCACAGCATTACCGGGCATGGGGCATCACTAGCACTGACATGGCTGCAGTGACCAAAGACTTAGATCACAACACTCAATTCCCTTTGAATACCTGGAAAGCCTTCTCAAGAAGGATAGGTTTAAATAAACTTAGACTGTCAAGATTCAATAAATACCTACTTCTTCAATGTTCAGACATCAATGAATATTCACAAACATCAAGAATATCCAGGAAAACATGACCTCACCAAATTAACTAAGTACGGTATCAGCAACTAATCCTGGAGCAATGGAGATATGTGACCTTTCAGACAAAGAATTCAAAACACCTGTCCTGAGGAAGCTCATGAACTTCAAGACAGGACTTTAGAAGCCTATCAAAGAAAATTAGCAAAAACATTGGAATAATAAAAAATATCAGGCAGACATTCTGGGCCTTAAGAATTCAATTGGCAAACTGAGAAACGCATCAGAGTCTCTGAACAACAAAATTTACCAAACAGAAGAAAGAATTAGTGAGCTTGAAGACAGACTATTTAAAAATACACATTCAAAAGAGAAAATAAAAACAAAACAAAACAAAAAAACAATGAGGCACACCTACAAGATCTAGAAAATTGCCTCAAAAGGGCAAACCGAAGAGTTAATGGCTGAACAGAGGTGGTAGAGAGAGAGATTGGGGTAGAAAATTTATTCATGGGAATAACAATAGCTAAATATCCAAACCTGGATAAAGGTATCAATATTGAGGTGCAAGAAGGTCATGAAACACTGAGGAGATTTAAGCCAAAGAAGACTACCTCAAGGCATTTAATAACCAAGCTCTCAAACATTATAGGTAAAGAAAAATATCCTAAGGGAAGCAAGAAGAAAGAAAAAATAACCTATAACAGGGCTCCAATATGTCTGGCAGCAGACTTCTCAGTGGAAACCTTACAGGCCAGGAGAGAGTGGCATGACATATTCAAAGTACTGGAGGAAAAAAACCTTAACCCTAGAACATTATATCCTGCCAACATAAATGTGAATTACTTTATCAGACAAACAAAAACTGAGAGATTTCATCCATAGCAGACTTGTCCTACAAGAAATGCTTGTAAGATAGAAAAATAGTTCGGCAATCTGAAGTAAGAAGACATTAATGAACAACGAGGATACTTCTAAAAGTATACATACACCTCACTGATAGCAGTAGGTAGAGAAATACAGAATACTCTATTGCTGTAATTGTGGTGTATAAACCACTTGTATCTTGAGAAGGAAGAGTAAAGGACAAAGCTATCGAAAATAACTCAACAACTTTTTGAGAGATAGATAGTATAAAAAGTTGTGAATGGAAAAAAAAGTTTAAAAGCTATGTAGATGGAGTTAAACGGTAGAATTTCTGCTACATTTGTCTCTTCTTATTTATTTGTTTGTAAGCAGAGTTGTCATATGTTTAAATAATTGGTTATAAAATTATTTGCAAGCCTCATAATAACATCAAATCAAACAACCTATGAGGGATATACAAATAATAAAAAAGCATGGTCATGCTGGAAACTCAGACTAATGGGGGGAGGGGGGAAAAGCGCATTTATTGAAACCTTAAAATCTGTACCCCCATAATATGCTGAAATAAAAAAAAAAGAAATTAAAACACACTACCAGAAAAAAATCACTCTTAACAAAGGAAGGAAGGAAGGAAGGAAGGAAGGAAGGAAGGAAGGAAGGAAGGAAGGAAGGAAGGAAGGAAGGAAGGAAGGAAGGAAGGAAGGAAGGAAGGAAGGAAGGAAGAAAAGAGGACCACAAAACAACCATAAATAATCCAAATAACATGGCAGTAGTAAGTCTTTACTTATCAGTAACAACATTGAATGTGAATTACCTAACCTCTCCAATCAAAAGACACAGAGTGGCTGAATGGATTTTTTTTAAAAATGCCTGACTATATGTTATCTGCAAGAAACACAGTTCACCTATAAAGACACACATAGACTGAAATTAAATAGGTGGAAAAAGATATTCGATGTAAACAGAAACCAAAAAAGAGCAAGAGTAGCTATATTTTTAGTAGCTATATTTTTATCAGATAAAATAGATTTCCAGACAAAAACTGTATAAACAGAAAGAGAATATCATTATATAATGATAAAGAAATCAATTCAGCAAGAGTATATCACAATTCTAAGTATATATGCACCCAACACTGGAGCACCCAGATATATAAAGAAAATATTACCAGAGCTAAAGAGAAAGAAAGACTGCAATACAATAATCTTTAGAGACCTCAACACTTCATTTTCAACATTGTACAGATCATCCAGACAGAAAATCCACAAAGAAACATTTGACTTAATCTGCAGTATGGAACAGATAGACCTAATAAATATTTACAGAGTGTTTCTTTCAAAAGCTGTAGAATGTATATTCTCCTCAGCTCCTGGATCATTCCCAAGGATATATCATGTGTTATGCCACAAAACAAGTATTAAAAAATTCCAAAAATTTTAACACCAAGTATTTACTCTGACCACAATGGAATAAAACTAGAAATAAATAATAAGAGGAACATTGGAAATGATACAAACACATGAAAATTAAACAATATGTTTCTTAATGGCCATGGATTAATGAATAGATTAAGAAGGAAATTTAAAAATTTATTGAAACTAATAAAAATGAAAACACAACATATCAAAATCTAGGGGATACATCAAAGACAGTAACAAGAGGTAAGTTTATAGGAATAAATGGCTACATCAAAAATGTAGGAAAGCTCCAAATAAACAACCTAAGGATGCATCTCAAAGATGTAGAAAAATAAGAGTAAACAAGACCCAAAATTAGCAGAAGAAAAGAAATAATAGAGATCAGAGCAGAAATAAATGAAATTAAAGACAAAAAGAATACAAAATATCAATGAAATGAAAATTTAGCTTTTCAAAAAGGTAAACAATACTGATTGACACATCTTTTTTTTGTTTAATATGTTTAATTTGCTTTTTTTTCAGATGGTTCACAGAACCAGTACACTCCAAGTTTGATTAGATATTGTAACATTAAAGTTTCCCCAGTACTGACCAAGATTCAGTTCACTAGATACATTCTCATTGTTTTTTTCAAATAGACGGGAAAGGAGTGACCTTTTTTTGACAGTCATTAGCAGTAATAAGGCTACTGTATATAATTGGCAATCCCCAAGAATTCTTTCATCTCTATCATTCAGTGTCACAGGGAGAAGGGTTTTGAACCTGTTCTCTTTTGAAACTTTCCTGAGCATCTCTTAGTAAAGATTCCAATTTTGTTTAGCACCCTGAGTGGGGGAAACATCTTGGTCTCAAAGCTGGGCAAAACTGTCTTATAAAGTATCTTACATTAAAACTCATAGCTCTAAACAGGAGTGGGTTCTAGTCACAAGATGGCTGCTTTTTACCATATATTTCGTCTGACTCTCATTTTGCCATGGGCCTCAACCTTTATGCTCCCTTTATCATGGTTCTGAAAAGAATGGTCCCTCTGTATGGAATATACAAGGGATAAACACCACCCCTCACATATCCTGTAAATAAATGCTTCCTTTTAACTCATTGACATTAGTTTCCTCTTAAAGCATGGGGGATAGTGGAAAGAAGGTATTAATAGTTTGAAGTATTGCCATAATAATGTGAGAACTTTCCATTCCAAACTTTTATACCAGCAGTTTTTTTTTCTTCTTCTCACTTAATACTTGCCTAAACTCCTAAAATCAGTGAAAATAGAAGGAAATTTTTATATATTACAAAACTTTTAAAAATAAATCCTTGATACAATAAAAAAATAATAAAATCAGTGAAAGTAAAATCAGAAAACTATGGAAACAACTGAACTTTGGTACACAAGCTAGTATGATAATGTGGTTATTTGAGATCCGTAAAAACTATCATTGTGATTTATCATAGTCATTATTAAGAGCTGCAGAGAGAATCTGGTGTGATGCACTGTCCTTTCAGAGACTAAGGCCTTCACCTAGTTGTTTCCCCACCTTCTGCCAGAATAGAAATGTTCCTATTCACCTCTGGGAAGGTATAGATAGCAGTGTTATTATTGAATGGAGATTACTTTCCCCATGGCACAAGGGGAAACACTCCTGTATAACCTTTAACAGTGAGGCTTTGCTAAGTGGCCAGACTTAGAATTTGATTTTCTTCATTATTTATTAAGTTTCAGCCTTATTCAATATCTCTAATTGCAATAGGTATAGTTCCTTTAACTGTTAAAAACAAATTCCTGTTAGAGCTGAGAGAATTTCCTTTTTGTCAAGTTTATTAGTTTTTGGTCAAGATTTAGACTGAGTCTTATAGCATTTCTTTGTGGCATGCCCCACTCAAGTGTCTTTTTCATTGGTTAAGTACATGTTTAGAGCTATGACTGACACATCTTTAGCCAGACTAAGAAAAAAAAGAGAGAATACCCAAATAAATAAAACCAGAGATGAAAAGAGGGACATTACAATTGACACTGCAGAAACTGAAAGGTTCCTTAGAAACTTCTCTGAGCAAAAATCTGCCAATAAATTGGAAGACCTAGAAGAAATGTATACATTCCTAGACATGTACAACCTACCAAAATTGAACCAGGAGGAAATCCAAAACCTGAATGACTCAATAACAAGTAATGAGATAAAAGCGGTAAAAAATATCTCCTGTCAATGAAAAGCCCAGGACCCAATGCCTTTACTGCTGAATTCCATCAAACATTCAAAGAAGTAATACCACCCTTACTTATACTATTTCAAAAAAATAAGGACAAGAGAACACTCCTTAACTTATTCCATGATGCCTGTATCACCCTGATACCAAAACCAGACAAAGACACAACAACAAAAAAGATAACTATAGGCCAATATCTCTGATGAAACTAGATGCAAAAATATTCAAAAATTACTAGCAAACCAAATTCAAGAGCACTAAATAGATCATTCATCATGATCAAGTGGGATTCATCCCAGGGATGCAAGGATGGTTCAGCACATGCAAATCAATCAATGTGATATCTCATATCAACAGAATGAAAGACAAAAGCCATATGATCATTTCAATTGATGCTGAGAAAGCATTTGATAAAATTCAACATCCCTTCATGTTAACAACTTTCATAAAACTGGTTATAGAAAGAACTTACTTCAACACAGTGAAAGCAATATATCACAGACTCACAGCCCATAGTGAGTATCATATAAATGAATAAAAACTGAAGGCCTTTCTTCTAAAATCTGGAACAAGACAAGAATGCCCACTTTCACCACCATTATTCAACATAGTACTGGAAGTTCTAGCTAGAGCAATAAGACAAGAGAAGGAAATAAAAGGTATCCAAATTGGAAAGGAAGAATTCAAATTATCTTTGTTTACAGATGATATGATCTTATATCTAGAGAAATCTAAAGATTCCACAAAGAACTATTAGAACTAATGAACAAATTCAGTAAAGTTGTAGGATACAAAATCAACATCAATCAGGAAAAATCAATCACTAGCATTTCTATATATCAACAGTAAACAAACTGAAAAAGAAACCAAGAAAGCAATCCCATTTGAAATAGCTGAAAATAAAAAATAGAAAATAAAAAATAAAATATCTACAAGAAACTTAACCAAAGAAATGAAAGATCTGTATAATGAAAACTATAAAACATCGGTGAAAGAAATTGTAGAGGACACAAAAAATGGAAAGATATTACATATTTATAAATTGGAAGAATCAGTAGTGTTAAAATGTCTATATTACCCAAAGCAATCTACTGGGGAGTAGATTGATGGGAGTAAATGTAATCCCCATCAAAATTCCAATGACATTCTTCACATAAATAGAAAAAAATATGGAACCACAAAAGACTCAGAATAGCCAAAGCTATCCTGAGCAAAAAGAACAAATCTGAAGGAATCACATTACCAGACTTCAAATTATAATACAAAGTTGTAGTAACCAAAACAGCATGGTATTGTCATAAAAACAGACACTTAGACCAATGAAACAGACTAGAGAATGCATAAATAAATCTATACATCTATATTGAACTTATATTTTACAAAGTTGCCAAGAACATATAGTAGTAAAAGGACAGTGTCTTCAATAATTGGTGCTGGAAAAACTGGATACCCATATGCAAAAGAATAAAACTAGATCCTTATCTTTCACCATATATAAAAATAAAATAAAATGGATTAAAGACTTAAATCTAAGTCTGAAACTATGAAACTACTAAAAGAAAACATTGGGGGAACACTTCAGGACATTGATCTGGGCAATGACTTCTTAAATAATACACCCAAAGCACAAGCTGCCAAAGCAAAATTGAATAAATGGTATCATATCATGCTGAAAGGCTTCTGAATAGCAAATGAAACAATCAATAAAGTGAAGAGACAACCCACAGAACGGGAGAAAATATTTGCAAACTACCCATCTGACAAGGGATTAATAACTAGAATAGATATAAGGAGCTCCAACAACACAATAGAAAAAAAATTGATTAAAAATGGACAAATGATCTGAATAGACATTTCTCAAAAGACATATAAATGACCAACAGGTATATGAAAAAAAAATTTCAATATTATTAGTCATCAGAGGAGTGCAAGTGAAAACTACAATCTTCTCACCCCAGTTAAATGGCTTTTATCAAAAAGACAGGCAATAACGAATGCTGGTGAGGATGTGGAGAAAGGGGAACTTTGGACACTGTTGCTGGGAATGTAAATTAGTGCAACCATTATGGAGAACAGTATGGAGGTTCCTCAAACACTAAAAATAGAAATATCATATGACCCAGGAATCCCACTGCTTGATATATACCCAAAGGAGAGGAAATCCATATATCAAAAAGATGTCTGCACTCCCATGTTTGTGACAGCACTATTAACAACAACAAAAATTTGGAATCAACTTAAGTTTTCATCAATGGATGAATGGATAAAAAATTGTCATACATATACACAGTAGAATATTATAAAACCACAAAAATAATAAAATCCTGCCATTTGCAACAACATGGATGAAACTGGAGAACATTATGTTAGGTGAAATAAGCCAAGCACAGAAAGACAAATCTTGCATGTTCTCACCCATATGTGGGAGCTAAATATTAAAAACAATTGATCTCATGGAAATATAGGGTACATAATGGTTACCAGAGGCTGGGAAGCGTACCGAGGAGAGGGGGATAAAGTGGGGATGGTTAATGGGTGCAAAAATATAGTTAGATAAAATGAATAATATTAGCATACAAGGTGACTATAATCAACAAGAAATTAGAGTGTACTTTAAAATAACAAAAGAGTGGAATTGGAATGCTCCTAACACAAAGAAATTATAAATTCCTGAGGTAACTGATATCCCTATTATCCTGATTTGTTCAAGTCACATTGTATGCCTGTATCAAAATATCACATGGACCCATAAAGATACACAACAATTAGGTACCCATATTTAAAATTTCAAAAAGAGTCTATGAAAGTTTTCCATGATAAAAAGTTATTAATTATCTATTTACTTGTTAATTACATGTTTTAAGGACTGATATGTACCAGTGGGTCAGGGTTTTGTTCCATGGTTCGTGAAATGTGGTGAGGTTAGAGCAACTACCTTATTATTATACAATGTAGAAGTTATTTAGCTTTTTAATTCTCTCAGCTCTCATTTTAAAATGCCTTTAAGAAAGATTTTTCAACTCACTTTTAATCTTGAGCAGTGAAAAATTATGCTATTGAAGATAATCCTTTTTATTTCTCATTCTATTAAAGTAATGAAAGTTATTATGGAACAGCTCTTTCCATCTTAAAGTTCCATGTTAAATTGGAAAAAGCAAAATATTTTCTGTTCAAAATGACCTATCAGATTAAGTGACTGCCCTGCAACAAAGTTTTCAAAAAGATATCTTAAGCCTAATAAAATTAGTTTAAATAATGATGCCTTGACATTTCACACATGTGTTGTGGGATTTGGAAATTAATATCTGCATGAAACAAAAGGAGCTAATATGGCAAACCAGAAGTTATGATTCTCTATTTATCCTCCAACCAAGATAACTGGATCTTTAATTTCTTGAGTAAAATTGATATTCTAATGCTGCTGACCCTTCCTTTAGAGAGAAAATTAATTTAGCTATATCAAAGCATCAGCTATATCTTGAATCTTTCAAATTGGAGCTTTTTAAGAATAACTTATTGTTCTTTCTCTTAACTAAAATATATCTCCACTTTTTCATGATTCCTGTCATGTCAGTTAATGGTACACATTTAAACAATTAACCCTTGGCTAATAAAGTGCAGAATATTTTCATTAGCCTTATTTTGCAAAATGTGGTCAATTAACATTTCTGTTAGAATTTATGCTATAATTATTGTTGGCATTTTTCAAAGGGAATACATTGATTTTTTAATGTAAATACAAAGCATGTTTAGAATAAATTATTCTAAAAATACATGGTTGTGATGAATAATATTTAAAATTAGCTATATAAGAGAATTTTTCATAGAATTAAGTAGATGGTAGACAATATTATAACATCACTAGTGCTCTGTACCCATGTGCTAGCAAACAACTACCTACTTGTGGGGGTATGGGGGTGGGGAGACAAAGTCCTGATTTTAGTGTTGGTGATTTTGCCATGTAAATATTATCAACGTGGGCAGATTCAGGATACCAAGTTAGCATCAACTAGCTCACAAAATTTCTGAAAATTTAAGTCATCTCAAGATGATATCAGTTAGCTCCAGCACACCGCTGATTCTAACCCAGGCACAACTAGATCCTCAATTAATCTGAGCCTTTCTAATTGAGTAGGTTAATACTGGAGCTAGCAAACAAAACTCTACAGTTGATCTTGCTCTCCGTTTATCCATTTTGATTTATAATCTGCAAATATCTAGATAAAGAATGACCAATTAGTCTTAAATAACTTGCTCCTCAGCTAATATTCTTTGTTGTGGGATCTGCTCTCTGCATTGTAAGATGTTTACCAGCATCTCTGACCTCTACCCACTTGATGCCAGTAGCTTTTCCCACATATGACAATCAAAAATGTCTCCAGACATTGCTAAGTGTCCCTCAAGAGGGGATGGCTTTCTGTTTTCCCATAATTCATATGAATTATGAATTATATGGAATATATGAACTTCAGGAAGGCTTAAAGACTGTTTATACGACATATAAACAGTTACAAAATGTGCACATTTGTAGCTCTGACTCAGGTGGGGCAAAGGCAATATATGTAACCTAAACATTTGTACTCCTGTAATATTCTGAAATTCTAAAAAAAAGAATATAGTTAACAACCTGGATGTTTCCAAACACCCATATGTGTATCACCAAATGGGAAAAACATCTATGAGTCAGATTGAATTTTTTCCAGTTTTCATGTAGAAGTTTATCATTTTGCAAATACAAGCTTCATATCTCATTGGTCTAATGACTGTTTATAAGATGAAAGACACTGTTCAGATATCTGTTAATCTGGTTTTTTGAGCTGTCTTACTTTTTTATTTGGATCATAGCTTCTTTGACTTAGTGTGCAATTTGAGATAATACACAAGAAAGAAAAAGAATATGCTATTTTTTTAGTCATGTTTTGATGCTACAGCTCAAGATCACTGTTTTTCCCCATTCTGTATTTTTTATCTTCTATTATTTGCCATAGATGGAGCTTTAAAATATAGGAAAGACTGTATTAACTTACCAAGAGAAAGCTAAAAGTATAAATCTTAGACATTATAAAAATCTTCCTTCCTTCCTTCCTTCCTTCCTTCCTTCCTTCCTTCCTTCCTTCCTTCCTTCCTTCCTTCCTTCCTTCCTTCCTTCCTCCCTCCCTCCCTCCCTCCCTCCCTCCTTCCCTCCTTCCTTCTCTCTCTCTCTCTCTCTCATTTATTTCTATATAGTAAATTTATCTCATTTCTTGACACTGAATGATACATTTTGTCAAAGCAGAAGCTTCCTTCACTAGACATTTCTATTTTGGACATCTTCACCAAAATATATACCCTAAGCTGGGAAAATTAAAATTATGTATGGCTTTCCATAAAAACTGCATTTTCATAGTGGCCCACTGGAGACCATTTCCATACCTTTTGTGTGTGTCTCTATATGGAGACAAACTTCAAAATATAGGAAGCAAATTCTAAATAAGCACAGAAAGCCCACCTGATCCACAATAGAAGGATCAACCTTTATTTACACTTCTTGTTTCTGCAGTTGTGATGGTAGTTATTATAGTTGCTACTATTCTGGGGAAAAGCAATAGAAATAAACTTTATTTCTTTTACTCTTACCTCATGTGAATGAACATTTCCTTTGCCAGAGGAAAGTTTGGTCAAAAATTAAGCTTATTTTCCTCACAGAATTTTTGAGTGGCTTGACATTGTTTTAATTACTGACATTTAATGCAATCAGCAATAGAGATCTGGAAAAAAGTTACTTTCTAACATATTCAATTTATTAAGCACATTTACATTTTTGATCATTAATGATCCTAGTAAAACCAAGTGAACTGGGGTTTTGAGGAGAAATAGCCCATATTAATATAGAAAGAAACAAACAGACAATACAATTAAATATGCATAATTGCTTTCTTAATATGCATATCAGACTGAATTCCATCAGAATATTTCTTCTTCTAAATTATTATTTATTCCACAAAAATGAGTTAATGATAGAAAGATAGAATCACAATCCTAATTTCTCTTTTTTTCTTTTTAAATTACATTAAAGTATTCAACCTATCTTTTAGAATAAAGTCCAATGTATTTGTGGACTTATCTTCACTTTGTTATCAATTCTTTCACTGAACTTTACAGAGAACTAAATTAATTACAATCTGTACCGTGGATGCTTTTATCTAATTTGGGGCATCCTATTTTATTCTTTTCCATGGGAAATTAAATTTTCTTCACTTCCGAAAACTATGACAGATTTTATATTTGGCTTGATACTTCACTATGATTCATCATATACCATCAGAAGTGTACGGCCAGAAATTTAATGAGTAAAGGACAGCAATGTCGAACTTCATTCTAAATGCTGATATCTGCCAGACTTCCAGCAAACTTTGCAAGATATTTATGGTTCACTGTGTTCCATGGAAACAGATGAATTTATGATTTAATCTATTTTGCAGTTTAGATGTTCCTACAAAAAACTTAGCAGACAAGTAATTTCTACCCATTCACAATGGATATAATGCACAATTCAGTTGCAGTTAAAGAGTAATAAATACATAAAATAAAATAATTAGCCAAACACTATATCACTGAGTCTAATATAAATATGCCTTCTAGAAGAGAATTCCTTTCAGCAAGGATATTTCTAATGAATATGGTTAAACACAGGAACAGATAAGAGTACTGAATTTCCAGAGGTATAATTAAACTGATAATACTAGTAAGAAGGCAATGATTAATGCCGCCCTAAACTTATTGTATGTACCTATAGAAGATGCAAACAATATATTATCAAACTGTATTTCCAGATAAATTTATTGTTATCATCCCTAAAAGTAAATAAAAATTAACTATTTACTAGTCAATATTTGACTTTTTATTAATGACACATTTTCTAGGGAGGTAGAAATTCATTTATGGCTCTAAAGAACATTTTTGTCATTAAGTAGCAACATTGTTGGTTTAATATTAAAATGTAAATATGAATTGTAAATTATAGTTGCTATTGAAGAGTTTTGGGAAATTAAATATAATTACACCTTGAAAGGAGGAAGCTTGTTTTTAATCCTCCTTTTGAGGGAATTTGCATGGTACTATTTTATAGATAATTGACTAATCTATGAAAAAATGTAACTTAAAGAGGCTAGCCATCAGCTACTCTCAGTAGTCTGCCCATGAAAAACTCCTTTACCATATGCTTCCTTTTCTGTTTCTTTACAAACAGGTACAAAATTCTCCTGATTCTCTTTTTTAATATATATTTCTTAAGTAGTAGACTATCTGCTAGACATATTTTCTAGAGTAGACACTAGAGAATGCTTTCATCTTCCCATTCTTTCCCCATGTCATGTCCCACAGAGTATGACTATAAATGTGCTAATTACTGTTTACAACTGCATTACAAATTCAAATGGTTCCTTGGTATTGATGATGTGTTATTTGGGAGAATTATAGCCAAGTATATATATGAAGAGAACACATGACAGTACATTTCATTATGTGGTGTTAGAGTTCTTATTATTGCTCTCTTTAAAACAATGGCTAAAGAAACCATGACCAGATGGGCTTTATACCACGGATGGAAGGGTAGTCCAACATATGCAAATCTATAAATGCAATTCACCTCATAAATAAAAGAAAGTACAAAGACCATATAATTCTCTTGATAGATGAAGAAAAAGTATTTGACAAACTCCAGCACACTTTTGTGAGAAAAACTCTTAACAAAATAGGGAAAGATGTGTCATACCTTAAAATTATCAAGTTCATTTATGATAAACCCATGGCCAATATCATGCCAAATGGGGAAAAATTGAAATCATTCCCACTTAGAACCGGAACCAGACAAGGAGGCTTACTGTCTCCACTTCTATTCAACGTAGTGCTGAAAGTCCTTGCTAGAGCAATTAGACAAGAAAGGGGAATTAAAGTCATCCAAATGGGGGCAGATGAGATCAAACTCTCACTCTTTGCCAGTGATATGATATATCTAGAAAGCCCCAAGGATTCAACCAAGAGACTCCTGGAATTGATAAATGAATTCAGTAAATCTCAAGATACAAAATAAATACACACAAATCAGAGGCATTCATATATGCCAATAACAGTCAAGCTGAAATTCAAATCAAAAACACAATACCTTTTACAATAGCCTCAAAGAAAATTAAATATCTAGGAATATATTTAACAAAAGATATGAGAGACATATACAGGGAGAACTATGACACACTAAGAAAAGAAATTGTAGAAGATGGAAACAGATGGAAAAATCGACCTTGCTCATGGAATGGTAGAATGAACACCATTAAAATGTCCATACTACATAAAGCTATCTACAGAATTAATGCGATCCCCACAAAATACCATCATCATTCTTTAAAGATCTAGAAAAAATAATTTTATGCTTTCTATGGAACCAGAGAAGACCTTGTATAGCCAAAGCAATCTTAAGCAAAAAGAAGAAACTGGAAGGTATCAGTCGACCAGACTTCAAGCTATACTACAAGGCTATAGTAACTAAAACATCATGGAACTGGCACAAGAATAGAAATATAGACCTTTGGAACAGGACTGAGAATCCAGAGATGAAACTGTCTGCATATGGTAATCTAATCTTTGACAAAGCAAAAAAATATATACACTGGGAAAATAATCTCTTTTCAATAAATGGTGCTGGGAAAATTGGATAGCTACATGCAAAAGATTGAAACTAGATCCCCACCTCTCATCTCTTACAAAAATCAATTCATGATGGATAACAGACTTAAACCTAAGGCATGAAACCTTGAGAATTCTAGAAGAAGATGTTGGGAAAACCCTTTAGGCATTGGCCTAGGCAAAGAATTTTTGAAGAAGACCCCCAAAGCAATCACAGCAGCAACAAAAATAAACAAATGGGACCTGATCAAATTAAAAAGCTTCTGCACAGCCAAGGAAACTATCAGTAGAGGAAATAGACAGCATACAGAATGGGAGAAAATATTTGTACTCTACACATCCAATAAAGGGCTGATAACAAGAATCTATATAGAACAAGAAGAAAAAATGAAACAACTACATCAATAAATGGGTAAAGGAAATGAACAGAAACTTTTCTAAAGAAGACAGAATTATGGCCAGAAAACATAAAAAAATGCTCAACATCTCTAATCATTAGAGAAATGCAAATCAAAACCACAATGAGATATCACCTAACCCCAGTGAGATTTGCCTCTATCAAAAAATCCCAAAACAACAAATGCTGGCGAGGATGTGGAGAGACAGGAACACTCTTACACTGCTGGTGGGACTGTAAATTAGTGCAACCTTTGTGGAAAAGAATTTGGAGATACCTCAAACAGCTAGAAATAGAAATACCATTCGATCCACCAATAGCACTATTAGGCATCTACCCCAAAGAACAAAGAACAATCTATAATAAAGACATCTGTACCTGAATGTTTATGGCAGCACAATTCACTATTACAAGGATGTGGGAATTCATGAGTGTTCCAAATTCATGAGTACCATCATCATTCTTTACAGATCTAGAAAAAATAATTTTATGCTTTCTATGGAACCAGAGAAGACCCTGTATAGCCAAAGCAATCTTAAGCAAAAAGAAGAAACTGGGAGGTATCAGTCGACCAGAAATTTAATAATTACCAAATTATTAAAATTTGGTATATGTATACAATGGAATATTACTGAATTATAAGAAATGACACTGATCTAGAATCTCTTATATTTTCCTGAATAGAGCTTGAGCCCATCTTCGGAAGTGAGGTATCACAAGAAAGGAAGAATAAGCTCCACATGTACTTGCCATCAAATTGGCACTAACTGATCAACATTATGGTGCTCACATGGTAGTAATATTCATCACGGATTAGGTGGTTGGAGGGGGGGTAAACTCACAACTAATGGACATAGTGATCAATGTAGAGGGGAAGGGCATACCTCTAATCCTCGCTTGGTTGAGGCAAAGTCATAAAATATAAACAAAATGTTTTGTACCCTTATAATATCCTGAAATAAAAATAAATAAAACAAATAAAAATAAAACAATGGCTAAAGAAAGTGTAAAAACAAATAATCATGTTACATTCCTAGGCTTGCACAAAGGGTCTCCAAAGTAGACAAGATTTGTATGTGTTTGTCCTCACTTTCGACATCATCCATGGCACGTTTTTTTTTACTTTGCTGAAGAAATTTCTTGATCCTATTTTTTACAGCAATAATGTCTTAGTTCATTCAGGCTATTATAATAGAACACCATGGAATGGATGGCTTAAAAACAACAGAAAAATATTTCTCACAGTTTTGGAGGCTGGAAGGTCAAAGAAAAAGATGCTGGCAGATTCAGTGTCTGGTGAGGGTCTGCTTCCTGGTTCAGAGGAGACCGTCTTTTCACTATGTCCTCAGATGGTGGAGGGGAAAAAAGTTCTTTGGAGTCTCATTTATAAGGGCAATAATCCCATTCATGAAGGCTCTGCTTTCACAACTTAATCACCTACTGTTAGGGTGGGAATTTATAGCATGGGCTGAGAAAAAATACTTGACATAAAGATTAGAATATTTTAAGGAAAGAAAGTTTATTTTACTTTCCAAGGGAGAGAAGAGCACAATGTAAAAGAAAGAAAGAAGAAGTGCTGGCCCTGAGGGTAAGAGTTTTGGGATTTTTATTGGGATAAAGGGGGGGAAATGTTGCTGCATGCTGATAACAGGAGATGGCTGTGAAGCAGCTGTGCTTGTTTTTTATTTTTTCCTTTCTCTGGGATGCTGGCTTATCAGTATCCCTGGAATGTAGGCTGGCAAGAACTGGTGGAGGGAGCTCACATCCCTGCTGTCAGCTTGGGAACTCTTCAAATGCTATTAAAACAAACTCTTAAAAATAACAAGTTAAACCACAGTGGTTAATCAAACAAAGGGGCAGCTTTGTGCTGTGATCTTTCTCTCTTTTGTTTTAGTAGACCGTTTATTTTTCTGTGTTAGATAGTGTATTAACAAGGCTGTCCTTTCATTACTCCCTGGGTTTGGTTAGAATTGATATATTATTATCAATGAACTTGAGATTGGGGTATTTCCAGGATGATCTATTCTTGTGTAACTGCTTCTGCCAACTTATGGTTGCAGAGCTGTACCTACCTAAGAGTCAAATTGAGGATCATTAGGGGGACAGCTGAAAGTGGATGATCTTAAAAGCCAGAATAGAGGCTGGATAGGGGTTTCACTGGAGGGAAACAGAAAGAGCTTGAATTTGGTTTTGTATGAATATTATTAAATAACTGAAAATGGATGCCAAAAGCAGATCCATTAGATGTCTTAAGAGGTGTTAACCAAAAGAACCAGGGCCACACATGGCAAGAAGAGTTCACAGTTTTGAGAAGATGGAGGGCCTCTTAGACAATAGACAAATAAAAACATTGTAAAACATCCATGGTAGTAGATATGGAAAATAGGGGTAATTATTAGAATTGCCAGTATGGGAATAAGGGGGACTGGCCTGGTAGTATGTTAGGTAGAAGTATAAGAAGGAAAAGGACAAGAAGAAGGATATATACCACAGCATATTATGAAACTCATGGTTTGGGGGCTTCTGTTGAGCGAATTGAAGCCTGGTATTGGTGATGGGCTGGCAGGTATAGGCTGGTGGATTTCTGGGGAGTTCATAGTGGATAGAAGGAGCTTCCTCTGGAGGATCAGTTGGTTTGATTCAGGAGAGATGGATCCAGGATAGAATACCCAGAAGCTTAGCTGTAGTGGTAGTAGTGAGAATTATTTCATAAGGCCATTTTTACTAAGGTTGAAGGGGCCCAATATGTCCTGGAAAATCTTTAAGTAAAACTCAGTCTCTAGGCTATAAATGTTGAGGTCCCTTTAAATTAAGGGATTGAGGAAGCGGGTATCTCTATATTCCTGAAGGAGTTGTCAGGTCATCTCAACTGTTCATAAATATTAAGTGGGGGTGGGGAATTTAAGGTGAAAGATGACAGGAAAATTCAAAAGGGCTAAGAAACAAAGGTATTCTATGAGAGATGTGGAGTTTGAAAAGGGAAGAAGCTTTATTCAGTAAGTCTTTGATCTTTACTTAGTTGTAAGGCCCTACTAAGAGCAATTAGCTTTGCCTTTTGAGCAGAGATGACAGATGGTATAGAAGCACTCTCAACAGTATTTGTAGTTGTAACAATAGTGTATCCTGCTTTTCAGTGGCCATCTCAGATGTAGCTACTTTTATTGATGTACCAATTATGATCTTAAAACATCTATTTTTAATAATAATTTTAAAACTAATTTTATTTACCAAAGGCTACCAAAGTCACATGAACTAAAAAGCATTTGAATTCTTTCTTATTTTCCTGATAAAATATTTTATTTAAGTGCTTACTTTATTTTAAGTCAATTAATTAGAGTTCTTTTGCATATTTGGCAATAAACATCACATACACATGACATATGTAGACACACAACCATATACACATACAGACAGAAGTAGATATTTTTAGATGAAACAGGCAGAAAATTTATATTTTGAAAAGGACAGAGCTAGGGCTTTAGGCCTAAATATTGTAGCATCTTTTTTTTTTTTCACCAAGAGGAGGAAAAAGCTTATATGTAAAATCCCAGTTAAGCCTTTCCTAGGAGCCTGAAAAAGGAAGCCTAACAATAAGATCTCTTCCCAGTAAAGGGAATAGAGCAATTGGGTAGGACCAGAAAAGAATGAGCAAAGACCTGATCTCTCAGACAGTGGAGGGGCTCTGGAGTACACAGGGGGCTTGTATTTTACCTTTAACTCTGATGATGGAGTTAGGGGAGGGAAATAGAGGTCCTTATATTTCAGGAAAAGCAGAATAAGTACTCTGGTGTTAATGAGAAAATCGACCTGCTTACCTGTAACAGAGAGAGAGTTACCCAAGGCTCAGACATCTCAACATTGCGAAGTGGAGTCTGTTCCGAAGCTGGGGTCTCTCAGTCAGACTGAAGCAGCCCCAGAAGATCCATGGGTATGGAGCATGCTGGCTAAGGGAGGCTGCTGGCTCTGGAAGACAAGTGCAGCCCCATGTTTCAAGGAGAGGGCAATCTCACTTCCAGTGCCACTCCGTGTTGCAGAGAGGGCAGGGTCCCAGCGGAGTCTGCTTCTTGGGACATTTCTTACTCCAGTGACCCAGAATTGGTTGCAGATGAAGCGGGGCTCAGTTCCTGGAGGAGAGCATGGTCCTGGTGCCTTCTTGCCTGGGACTCTTGGGTAATTCTGAAAAGTTCTTTCTATAGCAGTAGTCACTATATGAAAAAACACTCCTTCTACTTTCAGGCCTGATGCTGGTTCAATTCCCTCTTTTCCTCTCTCCTTTCCTCATCTTGGTTATTAAAGACCTTAAATGCCAGGTTTAAAATTCCACTTGCAGAGCTTAAGGCCATTGTCAGGCTTTGGAGTTTATTGCAGACTGACTGGGAGATGAAGTGCATTGCTAAGATGGATTGTCCCTCCCTGGTGTCAGGATCTAAGTAGAAAAGATGCAAATGGTCTCAGTCATGAAAGAAAATTCCTTGATTTTCATCCTTGCTCTGAGTAATTTCTAACATCTATTGACCCAGCAACCTCCCATAGAGGGAGCTGGTGTAAGGGTGGGGAGGGATTTTGGAACAGCTGGTTGGAGTGAGTGTAGTGTGATGAAAGTGGTGGAGATGAAGAAGAAGAAGAATGAGGAGAAATAGGAGGGATCTGAGAGAGAAGCACCATTTGGAAAGTGAAGACAGTAGGAGAGATGCATAGGTAAGAAGTAACATGTGGCAGGTGGAGCAAAAATCAGGATGTCTAGAAAGTTCAAAGAAAGCCTGAACATAGGGAACTTCAAACCACCTGCCAAGCCATCAGCTATAAAGTTCTAGTATCATGATTAAGAGATCCATTCATAGGCCAAATCTCCTGGTTATTTAATTTATATTTTGTCCAGGCTATATTGTAATAGAAGGATAAATGTTTGTGAAGGAGTTTGGTAAGTCCCAGAGTTTTCAAATTCTTAAGGAGACATCCCAATGGGTTGTCTTTAGGTGGAGCCAATTGAATGTTGCCCATGATGAGAACTAGAAGAAAGAAAAGAACTTTTTAGGGGTAGTCATATATCAAAAGAAGAGAGAGTCTGAGAGGGCATCCCTGACTCAGATATCCTCAAGATCCAATCAGACACCAAGCATCCCTGATATCTGAGTCAGACTGATACCTAGAAATCTGGCCAGAAAGTGGGCATCCCAAAGTTCTTACTCATACTGAGACTTAGATATCTTCCCCAAAGCAAGGCAACCCTGGGCCTGGGTGAATACTGAGGAGAGGTAGTTAGGAAGTGTCCTTCCAAGGAATCTCCCTGAGAGGGGAGGGTAATTAGGAGGTGTCCTCTCAAGGCACCCCCACCTTGAGTGGTAGACCCAGCACCAGGTTTCCCATTCTAGACCAAAACTAGACAAAAGCTACCACTCTTAACCTCGAGCCCATGACCACTTCCAGAGCCCAAGAGACTCATCAAATTCTGAATGGTATTGAGGGTGCCGAGAAGGATGTCCTGGGAGTTGTGCAGTAGAAGAGGTAGCAGTCTTGAGACAGAGGTAGAAAAGTGAATTGCCCAAGACAGAGGTAGAAAATTGAGTTCAATGAGAGAGAGATAGAAAAGTGGAGTCCCCGTATGGAGGTAGAGGAGTGAGCTCCCCATACAGGCCACCTAATGTCAGGGTGGGAACTCATAGTATGGGATGAGAAAGAATTCTCGACACAAAGTTTAGAATAATTTTAAAGAAAGAAAGTTTATTTTACTTCCCAAGGGAGAGAAGGGCATGACATGAAAGAAATAAAGGAGAAGTTCCAGCCCTGAGGGTAAAGGGGTTCAGGATTTTTATTGAGATAAAGTGAGGGGGAAATGTTGCTATAAGCTGCTAACAGAAGGCTGTGAAGTGTTATGCTTTTTTCCGATCTTTGAGAGACTGGCTTATCAGTTTCCCTGGAATGTGGGCTGGTGGGAACTGGGGGAGGAAGCTCACATCTCTGCTGTCTGCTTGGGAACTCTTCAAATGCTGTTAAAACAAACTCTTGAAGATAACAAGTTAAGCCACAAGTGGCTAATTAAACAAGGGGGCTGCTTTGTGCTGTGATTATTCTCTCCCTCTCTTTTGTTTTCTGTTAGTTTATTTTTCTCTGTTAGATATTTTGTTAGCAAAACTGCGCTTTTACTGCCCAAAGTTCCTATCTTCTAATACTATTACATTAGGGCTTAGGATTTCAATGTATGAATTTTGGGGAGACACAAGCATAGAGTTTATAGGAAGCACCTCAAGCTCATTCCTCTGATTTGGGCCAAGGGGTTCTCCTGGTTATCTGTTGAGTAACTTATTCATTTGGGGAGAAGTTCTTAGGCTAGGTTCAGAGACATTTTAATTAAAATCCACTTTAAACAGAGGTTGTAAACAGGAGGTAATGTCAGGACCAGAATAAATCATTTATATTCTCTAGCTAAGGTTGAGTGCTCTGAAAATCTGAATCAAAGAGTTTCTTCCAGTTTGGGATTACTACAAATAATTCTGCTATGAACATTCTCATATATGTCTTTTGGTGAGCATGTGTAAGCATTTCTGATAGTATACTATATTCCTAGGAGTGGAACTGCAGCATAGGGTATGTGTACGCTCAGTTTCAGTAAACACTTTCCAAAGTGATTGCACCAATGTATACTCCAGTAGCAAGGGTTGAAAATTCTTGTTGCTCCAAATCCTTTCCAACAGTTGGTCTTGTCTATTGATGGGATTAAGACCACTGGGACTTAGAGATGCTATGTCTGAGGCTGTGAGAGGACAACAGGTGAAGGAATTGCTTGAGCAAAAGACTGAGATAAGGGCAGATGTTAACTGCCTAGTTGTGGGACATATATCAGCCATCTGGGAGTACAGCAAAGCATGCTTCAACCTCAGAGCCTAAGGGGTCTCATGCCTGAAAAACCATGGAGCAGCCTGACATGAAAACTTCTCATGGCTGTAGAGACAGATTGAAATATGTCAGCCTGGGAGAAGGGTCTTAAGGCTTCCATTGTCAGAACACTGGGCCAAGTTCCTTCTCTACCTTTCTCTCAACAATGCCTCAGTTGATGTAAAACTAGTCTCCCAGTGCAAAGCATGTCGTTTCTTTGTTCTTTGATCAAATGGGTCGCAGCTACTGAACTTAAAGATTGATATCCATGTACATAGCTTGAGCTTGGGATAAAATTAGTTTACCTTGGGACAGGGTTGTACCTACTGAAGAATTATGTGTTTTCACTTCTAGAAAGGAGAGGGTAATTACCTAGGACACCTTGTGATTTGAGGGGAGCCCTAAGGCTTTTGTTCATTGTATACCATGATTTTTTCACATGAGATCATTGTATTTTGCAGCATGACAAAGAGAATAAAAAGCAAGTGCTGGGTTTCAGTCATCACCATCTTTGCACTGGAGTGCTGGTGGTTCCCCACACTATTAAATATTATTTCTGTGTCTGTGTCTGTTTATTTCATCTCTTGCAACTCATTCTGCCCGGGGACCCTGTCTTTATTGGGTATGTCTCGAACCCCCAATAGTCTATCTTTATCATGGGCCATCTCATGGGTATATAGTGATGTTACATTGTGATTTGGATTTACATTATCTGAAGGACTAATGATTTAGGGCAAGTTTTCCTACTTTTTCACTTGGATATCATTTTATGAAGTATCTATCCATGTAATTTGTACCATTTTTGGACTGTCTGCTTTTTATTTATATTTTTTAGGAGATTTTGTTGTTATACTGGATGAGTTCTTTTTATATGCTATTGAAAATATCTTCTTCCTCTTTTGGGCTAACATTTTTGCTACCTACAAAGAATTTTCACTAACATTAATAGTTACTTTAGATATAAACATTTAAATTTTGTGTAATTTGATTTATCATTTTCCTTTTTTATTTGGTGTTTGTGATGTCCAGTTTCAGAAGTCTACCTACTCCAAAGTCACATAAATATTCTCCTATGTTTTTTTTTCTGAAAGGTTCATGCATATTCTTTTCACATTAGAGGTGTAGTTTATCCAAAATTGATTGTTGAGCATATTGGATATGAGTTGAAGATTCATTTTTGTCCATATGCATATCCAATTGATTCCTCTCCATTTATTTATCAGATGTTTCCCCTCTGCCCTATAGTGTCACCTTTGGCATAAATAAAGGGCCCATATATGTGTGGTTCTGTTTATTAAATCTCTATTCTGTTCTGTTGGTCTACTTGTTTATCCTTGTACCTATAACACACAATTTTACTTACTGTAATTTTATAATAAATCATGGTATCTGGTAGTATGTTTTCTATCTTTGTAATTTTTTCTTGTACATCCTTATCTCCTTGCCTTTACATGTAAATTTTAGAAATTTCTCTAGAAGTTAAATAATCAATTACCAAAATTAGTTCTGGGGATTTCAATTGGGATTATGCTGAGTTAATAAACCATGTTAGAGATAATGACATCTGAACTATATTGAATGTTTCAATTTATAAACGTTGTATATCTCTCCATTTAGGTTTTTAGATTTCTATCAATAATGTTTTGTGTTTTCAGTGTAAAGGTCTTGCCCATCTTTTACCAGATTTATTCTCAGGCATTTAGTATTTTGATGCTAGTATAAATATGTAATTATATTTTATATTCTATTTCTTGCTTTCTGGCATGTGGAAATATAAATATTTCATATATTGAACTTGTATCTAATTACTTTCTATATTAACTTATTAATTCTAATAGTTCATTTGTAGATTTTTTGTATTTTTTGTATTTTCTATACAGAATCATGTTATCTGAGAATAATAGCACTATTGTTTATTTCCTTAGAAGTTTTATTTTTATATCTTGCTTTTACTGGTGTTGAACATAAAAAAATATAAGAGATTCAACAGACTAGATGTGTTAATTATGAGCATACTTGTCTCCAAGTTCAGAGGGTAATTTTCACTAATTCATTGTTGAATATGATATCCACTGTAGGATTTTGTAGATTTTTAAAATCAGATTAAGAAAGTTAGCTTCTACTTCTTGTTTGCTAAGAGTTTTAAATATGAATGAGACTTAAATTTTAATAATTATTTTTCTGCTTATATTGAGATTTTTCTCCCAATATAAATATATGCAGCAAAAAATGAATCTAAACATGAAATACTCTGTGTTAAAAATCACTGTTCTTGTTCCATATTGTTTCACAGTATTGATCCTGCATTATAAATGATATATAAAGTGGAAGATCAGATTACTTAAATAGAAAGCATGGATCATTGAAAGAGTCACAGATAATAAGAGATCATTAAATTTTTTCTTAGGCTAAACCACTCAGGAGACATGGTCATCTGTTTCTATTCCAGAAATTTATTTACAATGTATTTCAGATCTTCTCTTGGTAACCTACAGTTGTAGATTGTTTGAAAAAATGGCTGAAATCATTCTCTTTCTTGTATCTATGCCCCTTTGCAATGTGACTTTGTAAGTCCTTCCATTAAGGGGAGGAGTTTATTTCCCAACCCTTTTAATATGGGTTATTCTTGGACTTTCTTTGATTACTAGAATGTGACTGAAATAATGTGTTAGTTACTAGCCTAGATCTTGACAGGCCTTGCACAATTTGCACTCTCTCAGAACTCTGCCCAGATACCAGGTAAACAGTTCAGAATAGCTTTCTGTTTGATGACAGGCATATGATCCAGTTGTTCCTGTTTCCTTTGCTGACAGCCAGCCAAACCTAAAAAGCAATGCTATTTAGTTGACCTGCAGTTGATTGAAAATGCATGAGTCAGTCTAGTCAAGAACAGAAGAACTGTGTAGTTTGAATTCATGAAAAATTACTGATCACAAAATTATGAGCTAAATAAATACTTGTTTTAAACCACTAAGTTTTTAGGTGGCTTATTATTGTGCGTAAGGTAATTGCTACACCTATATAAAATATGTGTTTGTTATCCCAAAATTCATTCATTCAGCCAGCTACTCATTAACTAAAAACAACAACAACAACAAAAACCTTATGTTCCAGACACTTTTCTATGCAGGAGGATTGAGCAGTAAACAAAACTAAAACAATATCTCTATCTTTATGAGACTAGCAGAGGCAGAAAATAACATAAAACAGTAAAATATGTAATATTTCAGATGGTATTAAGTGCAAAGGGAAAGAATAAAGTTTGCAATTCTATAACAGGTGACCAGGAAAATCCTTAAAGAGACGTTGGCAGTTGAATAAAAACTTGGATGAAGTATGGGAGTGAATTATGTAGATATTTAGAGGAAGAGTATCTTAGATAGAAAAAATGATAAATGGAAAGCCATTAGGCAGGTCTGTACCTGGTACATATTTTGGGGAACATTTAGTACAAAATGAGCAATGGGGAGAATGGTAGATGATGTCAGATAATTAACAGGGGGCTAGATCCTATATCAATTTACTTTGGTTCTTATGTAGAAACCATCTAAGATATTTTAAAATTTTTACTCTGTTTAATTAGAAGACTCTGAAGCAAGGGCAGGACATGAGCTGAGTTCAGTTTGAACGGTTCACTCTGTACTGAGTAAAGACTGAAAGGAAACAAGGGTTGAATCAGGAAGATTAGTTAGGATGCTATAGCAATAAAAACAGACCAGAGTACTGGCAGGGGAAGTGATGAGAGATGATAAGATTCTGGATATACTACATTTTGAAGGTAGAGCTGAGAAGATTTGCTTTCTGAGGGATTTGGATTTGTTGTGTGTATAAAACAGAAGAGTAAAAGATTACTTTAAGGATCTGGTCAAAGAAACTAGAAGAATGGCACTGCCATTAACTGAAAAAATGGGGAATACTTCTGAAACAGTAGGTTTAGGGTGATTTATCAGGACCTTGGTTTTTAACATGCTGTGTTTGAGATTGTATATTAAACATCCAGATAAAGGCATAGAACACATAGCTGACTATATTACCCTGAAGTTCAGAGGGGAGGTCTGGGCTACAGATACTCATTTGGGAGTTATTCAATATATGGAAAGTTTTTTGAAACATGAGCTTAATTACAGAAGAGAAGAGGATCAAGTACTGAGACATTGGGCACTTTAATGTTTTAAAATCTGGAAAATGAGGAGGAATAAGCAAAGGAGACTGAAGAATGCCCAGTGAGGTAAGAAGAAAATTAAAAGTGTTTGGCATCCTGAAAACCAACTGAAAAATAGTATTTAGATGAAGATGGACTGCCAACTGTCAAATGCTGCTGAAAGGTCAATTATAATGAGCACTGAGTATTGATCATTGGATTTAGCAATATGTAGCTTATTAATAACCCTGAAAAATCCAGCTTAATTAACAGGTGATGGGAAAACTTGCCTGAAGTGGGTTCAAGATAAAATGAAATGAAAATGGGAATAGGTGATAAAGCCAACACTATTGAGAAGAATATTTTGTAAAATGAAAAGAGAAAAATTAGGCATAGTTGGAGTAGGAAGTAGGATCAGGAAAGTGTTCTGTTTTTCTTTGAGAGAAATAAAGTCATGTTTAAATATTGGTGAGAAAGCTTCAGTAGAGAGAGAAAAATTGGTAATGTAGGAAATATGACACTCATTTCTCCCATCTGTAATAAGAATGCAAAAGGAGACTTCTATTTTCCACTACAAATTTTCTTTTCTTTATTCAAGGTTGAACAGCCAAAGGAATGAAATGGGAAGGAACTGATTATTACAGCATACTAATAGGAGAAGAACATTTTTAGTTTTCTCAAAATGCCAACATCAACTTTTCTCTGTGTTCTAACTGTCCTCATGTAAAAAGAGAGAGAAATTTTTAAAAACAAGGAGGGGGCAGAGAGGAAGAAAATGAATATTTTGTAGCAATCTGTTTTCCATGCTTCTTGCACATTCAGGGTTCATGCTACATGGCAGCTGCAGCATATATGCTCAGGCATTGTGCTGCATGCAGAGCCTGTGTATTCAAAGGGACTATGATGACATGGCAGATGATTATATGACTATGCATCTGCATGGCTTCATCTGCAACCCTCCTTTTGGCTAGTTTTCAGGATTGCTAATATGTGATTATAATCAGCAAATATTTTGAGGGAGAAGGGACTCACTGGAGCTGCAGAATAATACTATAATATAATAATATCACCTCATCCAAGCTGCCCTGATAGTGCCAGGGTACACAAGATGAAGCCATAAACCTGGGAAATAAGATGTCAGCCTGCTAATCAGGAAGCCAAAATTGTGTTTGTGACTCAGCTGCTGACTCATTCTGCCCTCAGCAAGTCATTTTGTATTCCTTGGCATTATCATCATTACAAATGAGAAAATGATTTCTACCTCCTTGGATATATTGAAAATACATGTTCAGAAGCTCTAAAAATGTGGGAGGAAAATGCCTTAAATTTTAAGGGATAAGGAAGAGAATGTTTCCCTTGAAATAATGGCAGTTTGTTTTCATGTTAGTCAAACAAGTGGATAAAATCTCATTTTTTTTTTCCAGAATGGCATCAAGCCATCAAAATATAAAACTCTCAAATGTGAATTTCAAAGGTTTCTCTTTTAGTGGGTGGGTATAATGAGAGAGACGTTGGCCTAGAAAGCTTTTTCCTCTTCTGGCTAGATTTATGAGTGCATTTTTGGATGTGGAAGAAAGGGAAATAAACATTTAGAGGAGTTTGTATCCCCACTAACTTACATGTAATTTGCAATACCTTTCTGTGGAGGAAGTATACTTCCTCACCCTGTTGACATTACGTTTGGCCTTTGACCATGTGATTTGCTTTGGCTAAAGAAATATGAGAGGAATAGACAATTTGTCAGTCCTAAAGAAAAGCTCTAAGAGCTAGTATGTGGTTTCATCAGCTCTCTTGCCTTTCCCCTTGGTCATGAGAGTAATAGGTCCCAGTTGGGAATTGCTCCTCAGCCTGGAACCAGGAAGGAAGAAATAATGTGGAGCAGCAGCAGAATTGATGCCAAGCTCTAGCCAACACATAATGCAAATGAGAAATAAACTTTGTCATTGTAAACCACTGAGATGCTTGGGCCACTTGTTATCACAACAAAGCTAAATAATATGATACATTCTTAAAGCTAAAGGACTAGTTTAAAAGGCTCTGGCCTACTTTAGTCCAACCAGACACTGAGCAGACAATCTCAAATTATGTTGAAATATGAAAGACAAATTCCCCTAGAGCCTACCAGCCCCTCTTATCCCAGTAGGTGCTGCATTATAAGCATATTCTGAGTGCTGCCATCCTCTAAATACTTTTACTAACAAAGTCAAAACATTTATTTAGCAAGCATTTGTAAGAAAGCATAATTACTTAGGTCACAGTAATTCTGTGGAAATTTTATGAATTCTTTTAGTATACTTTCTATCCATTACATTGCATTAGAAGTTGGAAACCAGCTGAAGGGGCAGTGATGAAGGCTTAGTCTCAATTCACGTTTTAACAAAGGTTTCCACTTCCTGAGGCTCTTTTGTTTAAAGGACTCTGCCTAAACACTCTCACCATGGTTTGGCATGAAATTCTCAGGGATATTTACTCATGAAATTGCTCTATAACTCATGCAGTTGGGAATGTTTTATTTTACTTCGCCTAAGTATCATTAATTAACATGATTGTGAAGAGTAAGTGAAGAAAATGTAGGCTGATGGTAAATCCCTTCAACTATACCTTTCTCGGATTATCCAGGTAAGGCCATACGAGAAACTGTCAATCTCAATGGCACCATGTCATCACCTATATGCTTTTCTAATTTGCTTGCTTTATTCTCTGGAGAACTATAGTCAAGTTCCAAGACAACTACCAATCCTGTTTGACAGTGACACTTGTGCCTGAGCAATGTACACAGGAATGTACATTGTACTACACTATAGATGCCATGAGGTCATTTAGTGGTTAAGGCTGTGAGTTTTAGAAACGAGAGACCTGGGTTTAATTCTCAGTTCTGTCCTTTATTAATTTTCTGACCTTATAGCAAATCATTTAACTTATCTGACCCTTTGTTTCCTTTGATGTACAATACGGGAAGAAATAATACCTACATTCCAAGAAATTGTTCATTCATTCAACAATAATTTGAGTGTCTACTTTGTAACAGATGAATGAAAAAATAAAAAAGATGTAAATAAAGAAAAAATACAGTGGGTTAAAGGTGAAGAATGCTATGGAAAAATAAATTATAGAAAAGGGCAAGGGATGAGTAGTGGTGGGATGGGAGTTGGGAGAACAGAGTTGTTCTTTTAATTAGGATGGTCAAATTGGCCCTGGGTGAATAAAGACTTGGACTCTGTTCTTCATTCTGAATGAAAAAAAGGAAGCTAGTGAGGAGTACTGAGTAGTTGAGTGATATGAGTCAACCTTACATTTAAAAAGATAATTATGACTGTTATATTAAGCATAGATTATAAGGGGTTAAGAAGAGAAACAAGGAAATCAGTGAGGAAGCTATTGAAGTAATTCAGGTTAGAGATGATGGTGGCCCAGAACATCAGAACAGGGAGGTAGCAGTTGATATAGCAAGAAGTGTTCAGATTATAATTTTATAGGTGGAGGAAGACTCTTGAGTGTTTTGGCCTGAGGAACTGGAAGAATGGAATTGCTATCCAATGAGATGGAGAAGGCTGTGAGTGGAGCAACTGTATGTGTGAAAAGAAAGAGCAAAAGTTCAATTTTAGGACCATGATTTTGAGATGTCTATTAGGCATCCAAGGGGAGAAGTAGAGTAGGCAGTTAGCTATATGAGTCTAGAGTTCAGGAAAGAAGCTGGGCTAAAGATACAAATTTGGAGTGTTGTGAGGATTAAATGAGACAGGGTTTGTAAAGAACTAAAAACATGATGTGCTGCATGAGAAAAACTCAAAATATTAAGTTAAAGATATTTAATCATAATATCAACAATTATAATTTCCACTACCTGCATAGCACAGTACCTAGCATTTAGTAGGATTCATATATGTACATGAATTAATCAAACAGTAACACTTCAAGCTACTGTATAATATATGGATAATTTTTGAAAGTACAACACAGGCAGTAACCATAATGTAATTTTTTCATTTAAAAAATGCAACTATAGGCTAGATGCAGTGGCTCATGATTATAACCCCAGCACTCTGGGAGGCTCAGGCAGGAGGACAAAATAGAAAAATTAGCTGGGCATGGTGGTGAGTGCCTGTGGTGCCAGCTACTTGGGAGGCTAAGGAGGGAGGATCTCTTAAGGCCAGGAGTTTGAGGCTGCAGTGAGTTATGATGACACCACTCCACTACAGCTCGGGCAACAGAGCAAACCCTGTCTCAAAAAAAAAAGTAATTTTATTAGTTGATTATTTTAAATTTCACAAATATTCGTTAAGAAATAAATAGGCTATAAGCTCACACACAAATCCCTGCTCTAGGTTTATTACTATTTCCTACCCACAAGGTTCAGACTAGATTTCATTGATTTTGTTTTCATTTTAATTTTATAACTAGGCAATACTTTTATTCATAAGTTCAAAAATCAAAATGATATAAAAGAGTGTCTACATCAAGAAATCTTGTTTTCACCCTGTTTCTATCCATTCCCTCCATTTTGTAGCTCAGGGGTTGGCAAACATTTTCTGTAAAGGGCAAGTAATAAATATTTTAGGCTTGCAGGTCATAAAATCTCTTTTGCAATTACTCAGCTTTGCTGTTGTAGTGCAAAAGCAGCCATGGACAGTACAGATACAAATGGATATGGCTGTATTGCAATAGAACTTTATAAAGATAGGCAGCAGTCCTTCTGGCCATGGTTTTCTATCTCAGCTATACATATTAGTTTTTTATTAGTTTATGTTTTAACTCAAGCTTCTATAACAAATTACCATGGACTGGGTGGTTTAAACAACAAACATTTATTTCTCACAGTTCTGGAAATTCAAGATCAGGGTGCCAGCATGATCAGGTTCCAGAGAGGGCCCTTCTACAAATAGCAGGCAGCTGACCTTTTGTACTATATCCTCTGCAAGGGAAAAAGAGCAAACTAGCTGCCTGGCCTCTTCCTAAAAAGGCACTAATTCACCCTCGTAATCTAGTTATCTCCCTCCCAAAAGTCCCATCTCCAAATACCATCACATTGAGGATTAGATTTCAACATACGAATATTGGAGGGAGACAAACATTCAGTCCATAAGAGTTTACTTTTTATCAAATATAAGCACATGTGAATATAAATTCTCATGCCTCCTTTCTTATACAAAAGTTATCCTAAGATATACCACTGTTCTATACCTTGAAACAGTGTATATTATATGATATATTTTGGATATATTTCTATATCAAAACATAGAGTGAGCATCCTCATTTTTTCTATATTCCCTTCCATTATATGGATATAAAAGAGTCTATTTAATCAATCCCTTCTTGGTAGACTTTTATATTTTTCTAATTCTTTACTGTCACAAACAATGCCTAATGAAAATCCTTGGAAGTACATCATTTCATATGTGTGTAGGCATATCTGACAAATAGATTTCTAAACTTGGAATTGCTGGATCAAGGGGTAAAAACATTTGCAATTTTGGAAGCTACTGCTTGATTCACCTTTATGTTTTTTTTTTTTTTTTTACAATTTTCACTGTAATGAATATGAATATATGAAAATGCCTATTTCAAATTATGAAATGCTTCACCAATTGGTGTGTATCATCTTTGCACAGAGGCCATGTTAAGCTTCTCTGAATCACTCTAGTTACAGTATATATGCTGCTAAAGTGAGCACCATGAAATCATTTTTAATTTAGTAATGGATGAATGCATTTAACCGGAATTCAGCCAAAGACAGGGCAGACTATAAAACTCATTCTATTTGGCCTGGAGTGGAGAGAGAGAAAAAGTTTTGCTAGACAGCTACAGGCTTTTTTTATTTTTTTATTTCTCAGAGTGCTGATTGGAGGGGAGCCACATTACCTTAAGTTCAGGCAATAACACGAATCTGTGCACTGGTTAATTAGGGACACAAATGGTCAGAGTGATGGAAATAGTTAATGAAGATCCTAACCTTTGAGCAATTGTGCACATAGAGTTCTCGGCTGATTGTAATCAGACTTGATATAAGGAAATGGCTTATCCACTATGAACCAACATGGACTTCAGTAGGATTCAGAAAGAACAAGTAATGATACTGAGTTAGTAATGATACTGAGTTAGCATAGTTATATGGACAAGGCATTTTGTCAAGGGGCATGTGTGTCTATGTGTGTGTATGTGTGTGTGTGTGTGTGTGTGTGTGTGTGTGTGTATACAGATGCACCTCGACTTACAATTGGGTTATGTATAAATAAACCCAATGTAAATTGAAAATATCATATGTTGAATATACATTTAATACACAAAACCTGCAAACATCATAGCTTAACCTAACCTATCTTAGATGTTTTCGGAACACTTACATTCACCTACATTTGGGCAAAATCATCTAACACAAAGCCTATTTTATAATAAAGTATTAAATATCTCATGTAATTTATTAAATACTATACCAAAAGTGATAAATAAAATCATTTTGCACCATCATAAAGTCAAAAAATCAAAACTTGAGCTATTATTAATTTGGGGGTTGTCTGTATATATATATATATATATACACACTCATTTAACTGTCAAAAGAAACCTATGAAATAGGTGTTGTTATTATATTGACTTTAAGTATTACTAAACCAAGCCAACTCAGCCAATGCCATGTAAGTGCAGAGTTGGGAATTCAATTCTTGTGTCATGAGAACTTTTCTACTGGGCTATACTGACTTGTCTGGATGGGGAGATATTTTGAGAATTAGGTGAGAAAAGAAAAGTGGATCCATTTGACAGAATCTAAACTCAGACAAATATAATTTTTGTTTTGTCTTTATGAAGAGATTGTGCAGATATTAACAAAGAGGTTTCTAACATGATAATTGTAGTTAACATCCTGGTGTACAAAGTGGTCAGCGTAGACCTTTAGCTTCCCTTGAATGATGGACCCTTATCAGCTACAGGTACCTCAGGCTATGCCTGTAGGGAAGATTCTGGAACAGATCTTGGGAGTTTTTTCAAAGGCAAATTTCCTAGAGCTCAAAGGAGTTTTGCTGATCTAACTGAGGGGTCCACAACTTGGATTGTTATGCAGAAAACTTCAACTTTTGTCCCCTATTTGCCAGGTTGGTTTACCTTCATTTGGCTGCTGAGCAGTAGCTTTAGACAACTGCTGGGCATCTGCTTTACCTTCATTGAAAATGACCCAAGCCTAAATTTCCGACCCTTGCCATTTAGCAGCTGCTTTAGCAGCTGGACAGGTAAAGTTTCTTGCAGCTGTGGCAAGTCCAGGGGAAGAGGTTTAAACTGTAGTTATATTGTCTCTATATTTTCAAGGCCAATTGGGGGAGGATGAATTACTTTTTTTTTCTTTCTTTTTTTGGTTTTTTAATTTTTTAAAATTTCAGCATATTATGGGGGTACAAATATTTAGGTTATGTATATTGCCTTTGCCTCACTCTAGTCAGAGCTTAAATCGTATCCGTCCCCCAGAGGGTGTGCACCACACCCATTAGATGTGTATATACCCATCCCCTCCTCTCCCCTCCCATCTTCCTGACACCCAATGAATGTTATTACTAGATGTGCACTTAAGTGTTGATCAGTTAATACCAATTTGATGGTGAGTACACTTGGTGCTTGTTTTTCCATTCTTTTTTTTTATTTCAGGAAATTATGGAAGTACAAACATTTTGGTTACATTTTATATCCTTGCCTCTCCCTAGCAAGGGTTAGAGGTATGCCCTTCCCCTCTACAATGCTCACCGTATCTCTCAGTTGTGAGTCTACCCCCAACCCCTTAATCCCTGAAGAACACTACCACCATAAGAGAACCATAGAGTCACATCATCCATTATTGTGATACTTAGTAGAATGGGCTCTAGTTACATCCATGATAATACAAGAGGTGCTAGATCACCACTGATTTTGTGGCTGAGTAGAACTCCAATAGTATATATATACCACATTTTATTGATCCACTCATATATTGGTGGGCACTTGGGTTGTTTCCACATCTTTACAATTGCGAATTGTGCTGCTGTAAACATTCTAGTGCAGTTGCCTTTATTATAGACTGTCTTTTGTTCTTTGTGTAGATGCCTGGTAATGGGATTGTTGGATCAAATGGTACCTCTACTTGTATCTCTTTGAGGTATCTCCATATTACTTTCCACAGAGGTTGCACTAGTTTGCAGTCCCACCAGCAGTGTATGAGTGTTCCAATCTCTCTGCATCCATGCCAACATTTATTGTTTTGGGGCTTTTTGATAAAGGCCATTCTCACTGGAGTTAAGTGATATCTCATTGTGGTTTTGATTTGCATTTCTCTAATGATTAGAGATGTTGAGCATTTTTTCATGTTTGTTAGTCACTACTCTATATTCTTTTGAAAAGTTTCTGTCATGTCCTTTGCCCACTTATTGATAGGGTTGTTTGATTTTTTCTTGCTGATTTTCCTGAATACTATATAGATTCTAGTTATCAGCCCTTTATCAGCTGTGTAACATGTGAATATTTTCTCCCATTCTGTAGGCTGTCTGTTTGCTCTCATGATAGTTTCCTTGGCTGTGCAAACCACTTCTTGAAACAAATTTGAATATTCTGTTTAGTTAAATCCATGGCATATGCCTATTTTGAGTGAGTTAAGCCCTACATATAAATAAATATGGATCTAGGTCTTCCTGTTAACCTCTCTTCGCCTCTGATGTAGTTTAGATATTTATCCCCTCCAAATCTCATGTTAGAATTTGTTCCCCAATGTTTGAGGTAGGGTCTAGTGGTAGGTGTTTGGGTCATGGGGTGGATCTTTCATGAATGGCTTGGTAGCTTCTGCAAGAGGTGATTATTAAAAAGAGTTTGGCAAATCCTTGCCAAACTCTTGTTTTCTCTCTACCATCCCTATTCCTCATCAGAGGAGGATGCTGACGCCATGCTTCTTCTACAGCCTGCAGAACTGTGAGCCAAATATACCTCTTTTCCTTATAAATCGCCCAGCTGCAGGTCTGGTTCCTTTCTGGCAACATAAATGGACTAAGTCGGTCTCTTATTTCCATCAAGTTCTTATTGTAATTTTAATTTATTGTATTTACCTGTTTGTTTTTATTTAATTTCCTTTCTATATAGAAAGTAGCTTTATGAGGATAAATGTATAGTTTGTCTATTATATCCCCAGCAACTACCAAAATGCCTTCCATTTAATAAATATTTGATAAATTAAGTAATTGCTTCCAATAGCTATATAGTATTGTATTGCAAACATATGCCATAATTTATTTACCCAACCACAGTAGATAGATTTTAGGACATTTTAGGTTATATGCTCTGATAAATAGTCTGGGATGGTTGGTCACCATAGAACTGATGACCAACCATCCCAGTTTGCCAGGACTGAGAGAGTATCAAGGGATTCTGGACTTCAGGTGCTAAAACTGGGACAGTTGTGAGCATGAATGGTTAGTCAAACTAGGTTTCTCCTTTCTAAAAATTGAAATGATAGCAGTATTTATTATTGAAATAATAGTATCATCTATCTGAAGTACTTGTGAGAATTAAGAGATAATGAATGTGAAGGAGTTAGTATAGTATCTGGTTGGTAGCAAATACGTACGAAAGGTAAAATATTATTAATGCATTATAGATCCTCAGTCTCTTCTGACATTGACATTGCATTGTTATAGTAATCATAGCTTTTCAATAGTACATCTGGTGTGGCAAACCTCTTCATTACTAATTTTTTTCAAGATTTTAACGGTAAGCAAATTTAATAGTCATTCTTTAAGACAAAATTTAAAGACAATTTATTTATTTCAAAATATGTGTTGGGATTGTAATTGGGATTGCATTAAATTTGTAGTTTGGAAAACAACTTATGTCTCTTCATTTATGCAGTATTTCTGCAAACTTCACTCAGTAGAGCATATAGATTTCTTCATATAGCTTACATAGTTTCTACATATATTAAGTTTATTGTGAGGAATTTCATAATTTAGTTCCTATTATTATTATAAATTAATTTATAGTTTTCTCATAAATGGTGGTATAGAGGAGAGGTATCTATTTTTTATAAATCATTTAGTTTTGTAAATTGATTTTTTTTTCTTTTGAAAATATTTGAGGTTCCAGAAATATAACAATTAAATATAATAGTATTTATGATAATAATAATAAAGAGACCAATGATCTTATGAACATAGCATTAATGATATTAGTACTACTAATAATAGTAATTATTAATAAGAAAAGTATTCATAATAATAATGAAGACAGGCATATTTTACTCCTACAGCTCTGGGAGTAGAACATTATCAATATCTTTGGCATTCCTACTATGTTCATTCTGGATTCCATCTCATTTCCTGTCCCAGAGGAAATCTTTATCCTTAGGTTTGGACCAGTAATTTTCTCAATTTTCTTATAGATTTTTTCATACATATGTCTATTACTGAACAATGTATCATTTGTTTTGACTGTGTAAATGGACCCAAACTGTATGTATTCTTCTGTGACTTGCATTTTTTGGTCAACATTTTATTTAAGTTAAACTATTAATATAATACAAAATATGGCAGCCTTCCAAATCTCTCTAACCAGAAACTAGTTCATATAAACAGCAAGATAATTTATTCTAAATTCACCTGAAAGAATAAAGATGTGTAAATAATGAGGAAAAAAATCTAAAAAACTGAAGGTAATAGGGGAGGCTGCTATTCAACATGCTAAAATGTACTATGGCATTAGAATAATTAAATGATATAGTCCTTGTGCTGGAAAAAATTGATAGAAAAGAAAAAAACAGCAAAATAACAGAGCTTTAAGAATTTGTGCATGATAAAGATGTTATTTCAAGCTGATGAGAGAGTAAGAATTATTTCATAAGTAGTGATTGGATGATTGCATGATTTTGGAAAAATAAATAGATCCCTACTTCATACCATATACCAAAACAAATTCCAGATGGCTTAACTAATTAGGTGCTATAAATTAAGCTATGAAAATAGATGGAAATAAAGAGTATATTTATCTAATTGAAGGTTAAAGCAGTTCCTTCTAAACAGAAAAAAAACATAAATAAAAATGGTAATATATTTAATGTAATGAAAATTAAGGCTTTTATAAGAATTTTATTTTACAATATGAACAGAATTAAAAGCGAAATGGTGATAAAAAGTGGTAAAAGAATTGCCAGACAAATTTATAAAGGACAGGCCAATAGCAAATATCTTAATAATTTTAATATATACAGAGATTTATTTATTTATTTATTTATTTTTGCTGGAGCAACACAGTTTATTACTCACCGAAGAGCAAACAGCAGGAACATTAGCAAAGAAGGACCAATTCTGTCACCCCTGAATCCCTTGTGTAGCATGAAGGGTCCAGGTGAGCACTAGACACAATGGGTTACATAACAGGTGAAGAACCCATGGCCAAAGTCCCAGCACCCTTTTGAGCAAGCATCAAACATTGTAGCAAGAAACAAGCCAATGACTCTCCCCATGGGAACAACAGTTACATGGTGGTTACACTGGCCGCCTTGATCTTCTTCTCTGTCCCAAGACAGGCAAGCCTTGTGGTCTGGCACAGTCAGCAAGAACATGCAAGATGCTAAACTCATGATGAGTATTCTTTCCCAACAAGAAATGTTCATACAATGAATGGAATCGTAGGCTCAACTTAGAGTGAAAGGTCTTTGTCAGGTTTCATTTCATGGCTTGAAACAAAAACCTTGTTTCTGTCATAGTGTATAGTTTTAACCATGTGGTCTTAACTATAACTTGTTCTCTCTATACTTGGGACCTTGAGGAGTGCTAGAAAGAAATATGAGCACATACGAGGGTAGGACATTGGCAGCAGAAATACAAATTTTGCTGGGAAAACAGAGATGCATTTTGGGAAACAGGTTGATGAGCCTTAGAATTATTTGCAAAACTGCTTGAAATTTCCACATAGTGTCATAGTGTGATTGGCTATTATGTTGCAGCTGCAACTTGGAAGAAGTTGCTATCCAAGCTTTATTTTTTTTTTATTTTATATGTCAAAATATTACAAGGGGGAAAATTATTTTGGTTACATGGATTGCTTCTGTAATGCTCTTGAGTCAGTGTTATGAGTGTGCCCATCACCCCAATAGTGTTCATTGTACCCATTAGATATATTTTTGTCTGTTCCCTCCTCCCCATCCCCCCTGCTTGATTTCCACTAAGTTGAGTTTTTCTTCCCTCTGTGCACACCATGTGCTCATTGGTTAGTTCCAATTTAATAGCAAGTATATATAATGGCTGTTTTTCCTATTCTTTAGATACTTCACTTAGGATAATGGTCTATTGTTTCATCAAAATTGTTGCAAAAGGCATTAATTCATCCTTTTTTATACCTGAATAGTATTCCATGGTATACATATACCACATTTTGTTAATCCACTTATGGATATAAAGAGTTTTAGCCCGGGTGCAGAGGCTCACGCCTGTAATCCTAGCACTCTGGAAGGCCAAGGCAGGTGGATTGCATGAGGTCAGGAGTTCAAAACCAGCCAGAGGAAGAGCAAAATCCCGTCTCCACTATAAATAGAAAGAAATTAATTGGACAACTAATATATATAGAAAAAAATTAGCCAGGCATGGTGGCACATGCCTGTAGTCCCAGCTACTCAGGAGGCTGAGGCAGCAGGATTGCCTGAGCCCAGGAATTTGAGGTTGCTGTGAGCTAGGCTGATGCCACAGCACTCACTCTAGCCTGGGCAACCAAGCGAGGCTCTGTCTCAAAAAAAAAAAAAAAAAAAAAAGAAGAGGTTTAGTAATGGCCAAGAAACATATGAAAAAATTCTCAATATCTCTAATCATCAGGTAAATGCAAATCAATACCACAGTGAAATATTACTTACCTCCAGTGAGAGTGGCTTTTATCAAAAAGGCTCAAAATGACAAATATTGGCATGAATGTGGAGAGGTGGGAACACTCTTACACTGGTGGTTGGACTTCAAACTAGTAAAGCCTCTATGGAAAGCAATATGGAGATACCTCAAAGAACTATAAGTAGAACTATCATTTTATCCAGGAATCCCACTACTGGGTATCTACTCAAAGGAAAAAGAAGACATTCTATAATAAGACATCTGCACTAGAATTTTTATAGCAACACAATTCACTACTGAAAAGATGTGGAAACAACCCAAGTGCCCAGTAATATATGAGTGGACTAATAAAATATGGTATATGTATACCATGGAGTTCTACTCAGCCATAAAAAGTGGTGAACTAATACTTCTTGCATTATCCTTGATGGAGCTGGAGTCCACTCTACTAAGTGAAGTATCACAAGAATGGAAAAACAAGCACCACATGTACTCACCATTAAATTGGTACTAATTTATCAACATTTACGTGCACATATGGAAGTTACATGCATCAGGTCTCAGGCAGGTGGGGACATGGAGGGTTGGGTAAATTCACACCTGATGGGTGCAGAGAGCACTATCTGGGGGATGGGCATACTTGTAGTTCTGACTTGGGTGGTGCAAAGGCAATATATGTAACCAAAGCATTTGTACCCCTGTAATACTCTGAAATTTAAAAAAATTAAAATTTTTATAAATTAATCATAATATGGATTCATGGAAATATGGAAAATTGGTATATACACAGAAAAATGAAAAAAGTACATGAAAAATATGTTAAATTCACTAATACTGATATAAATACTAATTAAATAACAACCCAATTCCACTTTGATATATTAAAATAGTAATAAATTTTAAGAACTAGTATTGATGAGGTGTGTAAAATATAAGCACTCATATATTACCTGTGGTAATGCAGGCTGGTTTATATACTTCCTGGAAAGCAATTTAGTATGATGTATCTAAAATCTTCATTATTGCTTTGTTCTATAAAATGTACTTCTAGGAAATCATCCTAAATAAATAATCAGAGCTGTGCAAGAAGTTATAGATGGTTATGTATCTAAGTCTTGTTTATGCTAGCAGAAACCTACATGTTGGAAATTGGAAAGAATTGGAAATTGGAAAGAATCTACATGTCTAAAAATAGGAAATGACTAAATAGCTGATAATGCATCCATACTGTAAATTCTTATATAATCATTAAAAATGATGTTATAGGAATATATTTAATAAAATGGAAAATGTAAAACATATACACATAACTTAAAAATAAAATCGTAAATAAGTATGCATAGTGTGATTTCAATTTCCTTTGCCTTAAAAAAAAATCAGGGTTTTCAAAGTGTGTTCAAACCTTCACATTTTATTATACACATCATATTTTATTGCAATTGCTTGTTTTCTTGACTTGTCCTTGCACTGGATTTTGAACTTTGTTTACTCATCTCCATAGAGGCAAAAATCTATCAAATGAAGAATATAGTGGATGCTTAAGTAATGTCTGGTAAATGGATGGGTATATTAATGAGAAAGTGAATGTATGAACTTTAGGGTCAATTTTAATGTTCAGCCCTATTTTTATATTAGATTACAATGACTCTAAATTACAATATTTTTAGTCTCTTTAATGATATAATGTAGGGCTGGTATAAGAAACTGTACTGGGTTTTACTGATAAGTTTACTTTAATTTCCCCATAATTGTTTCACAGCATTTTAACCTAACATAATAGCTATCAATAAATATTTGGTCTCTAAGATCTTATTTTTTAGCTCAAAACTGGCTGACTTAACGTCTACTGGAAGAGTAATTAGACTGTCCCATTCCTTACTTTTCTATCTTCTCATTGTTTTTTCTCTTTATGTCCATATAGATAATGGGAAAACAAATTTGTACTTTTTTGTTTGTTTTGATGATGCATTCTAGTTTAGTGTAGTTTTTATGCTTAGTTTTCTTTCTGTCTAGGTGATTCCTTTCAAAAGGGTTACTTTTAGGGTAGTTTGGTAAATTGCTCTAAAAAATGTGTACATGCCTAAGTGGACATATAGGAATAAAATTTATCGGGTGTCAGGCAGGTGGGGGGAAGGGGATGGATATATACATACGTAATGAATGTGAGGTGCACCAACTGGAGGATGGACATGCTTGAAGCTCTGACTTGAGGGGGGGAGGAGGAGCAAAGGCAATACATATAACTTTTACATTTGTACCCCCATAAAATGCTGAAAATAAATAAATAAATAAAAAATGTGTACATGTATGTGTATGCCTGTGTGTGTGTGTGTTTGTGTGTGTGTGTGTGTGTAGGTAGGTAGAATAGAAATAGGGGACAGTCCTTTAGGTAATTGTTCAAACCTTGTGATACACAATTAAATTAACAATGGAATGAGGTTCTTGTTCAAATTTTAACTAATCATTGTTAAATGACTACTTCATTATCCTTTTGATATTGTGTCTGATATTTCTTCATTGTGAAGTGTGTGTATGTATTTACGTGTGTATATTTAAATCAAAATAGCAACATCTTATTAATATACCTGCAAGGCAGCTTGTGGGAGGGTACTATTATTTTAAAATATATTGCCTATTACAAGACAGGTGTCTTAATGAAATGCATTATAAAGCTGGTACTTCCTGGCAAGAAACCTACTTACAGTTAATAAAAGGTCAAAGAAATTTTGTTTCAGCAACTAATTTCCTTCCCTTCTTTGTGCTTCAAATTTCAAATTATTTCTTTTCAATCCTGAATAAAAGTGGTATTTTCGTTTTTATTCTGTTAGGAACATGGTATTGAAAGGTAAGACTTAAAATAGCAACATAATTAGAAACAGCAATGTCCCCCCCAAAATACAGTAATTTAAATGTTTTTTGTATTGATTCTTAGAATGATTTTGGTTTTATCAATGCATTTTACTAATCCTGATTTTGATATTTTACTTTAACCTGACCCTTTATAGGATATGTTTAGAATTCTTATGAATAAATTTGACGGTATTACACTTATATAATGTGTACTTGAAAAAGGTTACTTGCCAATTGGAACTAAAAACTGCACACACGCACACAACACACACACACACACACACACACACACAACCCCCACAACAAAACAAAATATAATACACATTGATACAGTTGAGTTTCCTTTATCCAAAATGCATAAGACCAGAAGTGTTTTGGACTTCAGATTATTTTGGATTTGGTAATATTTGCTTTATAATTACTAATTGAGCATTCCAAATCAGAAAATCCAAAATCTGAAATGCTCCAATGAGCATTTCCTTTGAGTGCCATGTTGGCACTCAAAAAGTACTGGATTTTGGAGCATTTCACATTTCAGGTTTTCATGGGATACTCAACCTGTATAACAAGTAAATGATTAAAATTTCTTCCTTCAACAGCCCTATCTCTGTTGATTAACATCCAGGTTACTAAATACATGCTGAGGACTCCAAATCTGACTCACCCCAAACCCTCTCTTATCTTTGGTAATTGCCAATACCTGGACCTACAGTGATTCAATGCAATCCCTACTAAAATACCAATATCATTTTTTGCAGATCTAGAAAAAATAATTATACACATCATATGAAACCAGGGAAGACCCCATATAGCAAAAGCAACCTTAAGCAAAAAGAACAAATTTGGAGGCATCAACATGCCACCAGAGTTCAAGCTATACTACAAGACTATAATAACCAAAACACCATGGAACTAGCACAAGAACAGAGACATAGACCAATGGAACAAACTGAGAACCCAGATATAAAACCATCCTCTTATAGCCATCTGATCTTTGACAAAACAGACAAAAACATACACTGGGGAAAAGAATCCTTATTCAATAAATGCTGCTGGGAATATTGGATAGCCACATGTAGAAGACTGAAACAGGAACTATACCTCTCACCTCTCACAAAAATTAACTCACAATGGATAACAGACTTAAACATAAGGCATGAAACTGTAAGAATTCTACAAGAAAACATTGAAAAAACTCTTATAGAAATTGACCTATGGAAAGAAATTATGAAGTAGACTCCAAAGGCAATCACAGCAACAAAAAATAAATGGAATCTGATCCAATTAAAAAGATTTTAATTTGATCAGCCAAGGAAACTATCACGAGAGCAAACAGACAACCTACAGAATGGGAGAAAATATTCACATGCTACATATCTGATAAAAGACCGATAACTAGAATATATATAGAAATCAGGAAAATCAGCAAGAAAAAATCAAACAACTCTTTTAAAAAGTGGGCAAAGAATATGAACAGAAACTTTTCAAAAGAAGACAAACTAATGGCCAACAAACATATGAAAAATATTCATCATGTCTAATCATCAGGTAAATGCAAATCAAAGCCACAATGAGATATCACTTATCTCCAGTGAGAATGGCTTTTATCAAAAAGTCCCAAAGCAACAAATGTTGGCCTGGATGCAGAAAGATAGAAACACTCATACACTGCTGGTGGGACCTTAAACTAGTACAACCTCTGTGGAAAGCAATATGGGGATACCTCAAAATGATTCAAGTAGATCTACTATTAGATCCAGCAATCCCATTACTGGGCATCTACCCAAAAGAACAAAAAACATTCTATAAAAAAGACACCTGCACTAGAATGTTTATAGCAGCACAGTTCACAATTGCAAAGATGTGGAAACAGCCCAAGTGCCCATCAATCCAAGAATGGATTAATAAAATGTGGTATATGTATACCATGGAGTACTATTCAGCTCTAAGAAACAACGGTGATATAGCACCTCTTGTATTATCCTGGATGGAACTGGAGCCCATTCTACTAAGTGAAGTATCACAAGAATGGAAAAATAAGCACCACATGTACTCACCACCAAATTGGTACTAATCAGTCAACACTTCTATGCTCATATGGAAGTAGCATTCATCGGGTGTCGGGCAGGTCAGAGGGTGGTGGAGGGAATGGGTATATTCACAATTAATGGGTGAAGTGCATGCTATCTTGGGGATTGGCACACTTGTAGCTCTGACTTCGGTGGGGCAAAGGCAATATATGTGACCTAAATTTTTGTATACCCATAATATTCTGAAATAAAAAAATAATAACTCTAATTCACTAAATAGAAGTCAGGATTTCTTTCAAAAAAAAAAAACGCAACAATTCCTAAGTTTATTTTCTGGTGACCTTCATCAACACAACACTTACAATATGGCTACAACCTGAACATTAACGTTTCCTAAAATACTTTCAGCTTTAAAAAAAAATCGTATCAACCATTATGAGGAATAATTTGTGTACAGTAAGCTATATCCATTTAAAATGTATAATTTAATGTTTTGATAATTTTACACAGCCATGAAATTGTCATCAAAATGAAGATAGAGAACATTTTCAATTCTCCTCCCCCTCAAATTCCTGCTATTAATACTTCCTTGTAGTCCATCCCTCCCTCAGCTTACATTTGTTTTCTTTTTTAAACTCTCAACTCCAACTCTCAGATCACAACACACCACCTTTCTAATTCCTCGCTTCTAACATATCATCTCACAGGTCTCCTGATTTTTAGCTTCCTCCTTGCTCTACTCTTTTCACTAATTAGTTAAAATGGTCAAACCTTTCAGCTGTTATTTCTAGCTCTCCTAATCTTCTGCTGAACTTGCCTTTGTTGCTAGCCCTGCAACATTCAGTTTTTCCTCCACTTCTGCTTCAGGGTTGTAGAGTTCTATTGGAGAAAAAAGCACATATTCTTTTTAGATTGGATCCATTACAAATTTATGATCTTCAACCTCAGCTGTCAGTACATTCCAAGAGTTCTTTAACTGATCCCTAATTGTTTCCCTTTCCTGTAACCCACAGTAGCTGTTCTAAACCTTCCCGGTCTCATTAAGATCTCTTTCCTTTCAGGTCTTCCTCTCAGCAGTGTTTAGCCTCCTGCCTCAGTGATATTCTTCAAACATCCTTTTCCCCAGCCTTCAGGTAAGTCTGTGTTTTCACTTATCCTTACTTCATTTAATTATGTCTCAGAGGAAGATGTGTCCCTGTCCCCTTCTGACGATAACCCCTCCACAGTGCTCCTGAGTTCATATACTCCCATTTCTACCAAGACTTTATTTTATCAATTATCCTATCTCTCCCCTATATTTGATCTCTGTCTCATGCCCTCTCATTATTCATTTTTTTCTGAATCAACCTGTGTATGTGTTCATCCACAGTGACAGTTAGAATCATGACCTATAAATAAAAGCTGCTTAATCCTACCATCTTTTATTACCTGTTGGCCAAATTTTGTTTCAATACTAAATTCCTTAAAAAGAGCTCTATGCTCACAACTTTACTTCTTTAGGCCCATTTTCTCTTTGTCTTATTGTGTGATAGTTTCTGCATATATCACTCCATCAAAACTGGTCTTGAATTAAAGCATTTAGGCATTTATTTAAAAATTATTTACTGTTTCAGGCACTGTTGAGATACTGGGGATAGAGCTATGAATGAATAAGACAAAATCCCTCCCCTTTTTGAGTTTACATTTTGGAAGAGGGAGACTGACTATAGACAAGTAAACAAATAAATGCATGATGATTTATTTGTGTGGCATTACAGAGTGCCACAAGGGAAAGAGTAATATATGATATGAAAGAGAATCACTGGGAGAGAGTTATTTACTAATAAATTGAATAATCAGAAAAGGTGTCTTTGGAAAATGGCATTTGAGTGAACCTTGAATGATGAGAAGGAACTAGCCATGTGAAATCTGGGAGAAAAATATTCTGAAAGGGAGAACATTAAGGAGAAAGGGCAGTGTGACTATGGCATAAAAGACTTGTGCAAGACAGCCAGGAAATGATGTTGGAAAGGTAGTGAGAGGCCAGATCAAGTAAGGCTTGTGGGTCTGGTAAGTACTTTGGATTGTTCTAAATATGATGAGAAGTTATTGAAGGGTTGAGGGCAGGAAAATTTTTTATCTTACTTGCTTTTGTGAAAAAGATCACTGTGGCTGCTGATGGATAATTGACCATAGGGGAGCAAGAATAGAAGCAAGGAGACCAATTAGTAGGCTGTTGCCATAGTATGGGCAAGAGGTGATGGCATATCAGGTACCTCCTTGCTTCTCTGCCTTTGCTCATGCAGTTCTTTCCATTTGGTGAATTTTAATTCATAATTCAAAACTCAACTCAACCATTACCTCGTTGCACATCCTTCTCCAATTCCCAGTCACTGTGCACTGGACAGAATTAAATGTCCCTTTTTTCTGGGTTCATATAGTTTTTTAAATGACTTTTAGTATAGCACATACCTAACAGGGTGTTTAATGTGTAAACTCTGCAGCCGGATTGTTCAAAAGAAAATCTGTCTTTAACCCTGTTGTGATTTGAATTATGTCACCCTAACATTCATATCTTGAAATCCCAACCCATAGTGCATTAGGAAGTGATCTTATTTTAAAATAGGTTCATTGCAAATATAATTACTTAAGATGAGGTCATACTGGAGTAGGGTGGGCCTCAAATCCTAGATAACTTACTTCCTCACAAAAAAGGGAAATTTGGATACAGGCATGCACATGGGATAACACCATGTAAAGACGAATACAGAGGTTGGGGTGATGCTTTTATAAGCCAAGGAATGCCAAAACCCGCCAGCAAACCACCAGAAGCTAGGAGAGAAGCAATGAATCAGTTTTCTTCTTACAGCCCTCAGAGGAAACTAACCCTGCCAACATTTTGCTGTTATATTTCTAGTCTCCAGAATTGTGAGACAATAAATTTCTGTTCCTCTAAGCCACCGAATTTGTGGCACTTTTTTATAGCAGATCTAGAAAACTAATATAATCCTTTATTAGCTGTGCAACTTTAGGCAGATGGAATAACCTCTCTGTGCTTCAGTTTCTTCATCTGTAAAAAGGGAATGGTTAATAGTCCCTATTGCCTAGGATCGTTTATGCACATAAAGGTTTTAGAATAATGCCTGGCACATAGAAAGCATTCACTGTGTATTAACTATTATTTTTCAACCAATTGTAAGTCCTTAGAGGGCAGGGATTATCTTTTAGTTATCTTTGTATGCTAAGGTTTTAACAAAGTGCCCAGAACAGAGTAGAAGCTCAATATTTGTTTGTCGAATGAATTCAGGACTCCTGTGTTTTTGTTTTTGTTTTTTTTCTCTGATAAATACAACTTTTTACAATTCTTTGGTCTAGAGATCCTGGACTCTCACTTCTAGTGCCTTGCCATAAAATATTATTACTAGTATTCAGACTGTGGTGAATAATTTGGTAGCTAGTCAGAAGTTAGGCTATCAGTTAGTCTCTTGAAGTCTCAGTTTGTTCATCTATTAGATGAGATCATTGAGCCAGATGATCTCTAAGGTCCTTTTTTAGTTCAAATTTCTGCAGTTCTAGGTCCTTGGCTATAATTTAGGAGAGCAGTGCATTTGAAGGATGAATTATATTTGACCATTAAAGAAATAACAAAATATCTCACAAATCAACCAGAAGGCACTCTCAGGGAATGAGGACTCTATTTGGCAGGGCTCATAGTGCACTTTTGCTAAGCCATTAAAATGAATAAGACCACATGTGCACATCTAAGTAATTTAATGGTTCCACTTTTCCACAGACCATTCTAAGAATTGTAGGTCTCTCCCCATCATGAGCTTCCCAGAAATGTTCCTTTTATCATCCCTCAAGTGATTATTAGTAACAATTTTCCAAACCCCACAATTGCTATCTGTAGGCTGAACTTTCTACTTTACAATGTTATGTATGCTGTTTCAATTTTCAAGATGTTTTCTAGTCAAAACAACTGCAACTACACTTAGGTTGAAGTCAGGGAATAGTTGGGCTCACTAATATGGATCTGAACAGGAAAATTAAAACAGTGATTTTCAAACTATAGTTTGCATCAGAAATACTGAGCAGTTATATAACCTGTTTTTTTGCTGACTCACTGCCAGATTCTGCTTTAGCAAGTGTGAGGGAAGGGGTGGGTATAAAGTTGCATTTCTAATATGCATCTCAAGTGATTTCAATGTAGGTGGTCTCTAGACCATACATGTATTTATGGGCTCTCTCTAATGAATATAAAATTATTTTTTAAAAAGAACTATATTAAATCATAAATTAGCAAAATTAAACATTTAATACTGGACCTATAGTATCTATAGCAAAATATTTACATGCCAAACTTTTATTTTTATTGCATATATTTAAGGTATACAGCATGATTTTTTAAATCAAACTGCATTGGGCAGCATTTCCAGAACTGTACAGTTCTTTACATCTGGTGTTGGAGTCTTGTATTTTATATAAGTTTATGAGAGTATGAAAAACTTTAGTTTATAGAAAAACTTTGTTTTTTCCTATATCTCAAATAATAGTATACCTGTATGTACTATTTTCTAAATGATAGGTAATATTTTCTTTTTAATGCTAGGGAAATAATGAATTTCTATTCTGCTAAGGGCTGAAATTTGAAATAGATGCTGGACTTTTATGACATGTTTTCTCAGCATCATTTGGGTGATGATGTGGCTTTTCTCTTCTAATGTATTACTATATTATAGCATTGAGTGGATAGATATGCAGTAGTAAGAAAAAAATATTTTTAAATAATATATTATAGCAGACATTGTTGGTTACCTGCTGTACAGAAAACAGATCAGCAAGCCTGAGACTGTTGCCCTTGGAATGTCCTGCTTATAAGGTTGTCCTTTACCTGGTGTCATAGTCTATTTCTGCTGCTGCCATAACAAAATACCTTAGATAGAGTAATTTATGAACAGGAGAAATTTATTTCTCACAGTTCTGTATTCTAGGGAGTCCAAGACCACAGCACCAGTCAACTCACTGCCTGCTGAGGGCATCTTGTTTTGGTGGCCTCACGTAGCAGAAAGTCAAAAAGGCATGATGGTTTGATATACTTACAAGTTGGTATAATTTGGAAAACTGAAAAGTCATTAAGTAGCTGTTTATTCCCATTAATAATCTCATTCACAAACCTTGATTAGCATGGTTCACATAGCCATTTTAATTTTTAATTTTCTGGTCTACTGGTTATTTTGGAAGAAGAATGAGCTTTCTCCCCTTTGTATCTCTATCTTAGTGTGTTGACTTCTGAAAATATTATGGTTTATGTCAAGTGAAATTTAAGTAAAAGTCAGATATTAGTTAGCTTTACCATGGTAATAAACAGCCCTCAAATTGCAGTGCCTTGAATAGTAACCATTTATTTCTTGCATATGTTATATGGTGGCTGAAGGTCAGCTGTGGCTCTGCTTCAATCTGCTGCTCTGCTTTGGTCTGCTACATATATTTCTAATTCTCAGACCCCTGTTAAAAGAGCAGTCCCTATCTAACACATGCTGTTTTCATGACAAAGATAGTATTCAGAGACAGAGCCAAATGTACCTCTACTTTTAAAGCCTCTTCTAGGACATGGCATAAATTAAGTCTGCACACATTCCATTGACCAAAGCAAGTCTTATGGCTACTACTGAAAATTGAAGCGGAAAGTATACTTCACTTATAAGGAGGCATTGCAAGTTACGTGGTGAGTGTGGGGATGCATAACTTGGTTTCATGGGAAAAAATAAATAGTTGTGGACAATGTGATTATCTAACAGCTGGTTCAATTAATGGTTCTAATCTCAGCCACAGAACATTTATTTTTAAAGGAATCATTCATTTCTGTAAAAGGCATCTGAAACAACATCTCTTCAGATAAAATGATAAGGTTTTAAAGTTGAAATTTAAAGTTTTATGGTCAATGGTCACTATTTTTATATGCTTATAGATGATTTCTTGGATTTGGCACGTTGCCATCAGCTTCTCTTTCTCTTTCCTTCACTATAAGTTCCATTAGGTTCTCCATTGGATCCTCAGTACCCAGCACAATTCCCAACCATACAGCTGAAGCTCCATAGATGTTTATTGAATAAATGAATGAAGATTAAAGGTGTTTTGGACTAAGAGGGTACATAGTAAAGAATCTCTCATTAGTGTAGTCTGGGTATACATTTTAAAGATTTCAAAACTTTATTGACTACTTACTTCCTTTGTTTGTTAATGAAATAGGATTTTTCTTGACGTGCCTAAGGGTTAGAGCAATAGATGGAAAGATTTAAGGGACTCACTATTTCATGACTATATTAATTCAATTTCTCTTAGGGAAAGTAATGTTAGATCTGTTTCATGGGATAAATTCAGTACCTGTCTCTAGTTGGTCTTGGTATATACAGCACCTTGTAGGATGCCTGGTTCATAGTAGATGTTCAGTAAATGCACTCTTTTAAATTTTTTCTTCTATTATTAGGCCATAAATGATGAATTATTTTCTTCTGTTGTTCTAAAACCCCTCTTCACATACCCTAGTCTCTGACAACAAGCCCCTTTATGAGCTAGAGAATTCAAGCTCTGATATACTCCAAGTTAAACTTCCCAACTTTCCAAAAACCATTGTTTTTGGATGAAGTTGGAGTATCCTAATACTCTCTTTCTCATTGCAATTTCCTTTCCCTATCAGATGTTCTTTGACTGAGACAAGATGGGAGGTAGAAAGAGTTTTTATTCCCCAGGAGCTTAAGAATCACAGTTCTGAGAGACAGACTTTCTGCTTCATCATGTTCAGGTATTCTCTTTCTTATGAAGCTCATACATACTTCCTCCTACAAAGAAAGAACAATGATAGGTTGACTCTTCATCTATAGAGACACAGAATATGTCTGAATTTGCAATAATCACACAATTTAGATCTGTAGCAGGAACTTCAAATACCCAGTGAGTCCCCTTGTTTTCTAGATACACAGGACTTCAGGGAAAGTTACAAGTGATTCCTTACTCTAATTTCACTTTCTCTCTCATTCCAATTTAGTAATTTCTATTTTAAAAGGATCTTTTTAATTTTTTTATTTTAAAATATTAAGGGGGTACAAATATTTTTGTAATATGGATAACTTTATAATGCTTTAGGCCTGTAAGTGAATCTATCACCTGAATATTGTCCATTGTACCTGTTAGGTAGGTTTTTACTCCTAACCTCCTCCCCCTGACCCCCTTCTTGATTTCCAACAATTTTTACTTCTTTTGTGCCCATGTATGCCCTTCAAAATGTATTTTGAAGCAATTTTTATGGAACTGGAGACCATTATCCAAAATGAAGTGTCTAAAGAATGGAAAAACAAATACCACATGTAGTCTCTAATAATTTTGAACTAATTAAAAGGATCCTTTAAGATTTAAGCGCAATTTTGGATTGAATTAAAAATCTAGTTAGCTGAGTAGTATTCCATGGTATACATATACTACATTTTACTAATCTACTCATGCATTGATGGGTACTTGGATGGTTTCTGTGTCTTTGCAATTGTGAATTATGCTGCCATAAACATTAAAGTGCAGAAGCCTTTATTATAGAATGTCTTTTTTTTTCCCTTAGGGTAGATGCCTAGTAGTGAGATTGCAGGATCAAATGGTATTTCTATTTTTAGCTCTTTGAGATATCTCCAAATTACTTTTCATAAGGGTTGTACTAATTTACACTCCCACCAGCAGTGTAAGAGTGTTACTATCTCTCCATATCCACTCCAGCATTTGTTGTTTTGAGACTCTTTGATAAAGGCCATTCTTACTAGAGTTAGCTGTTATCTAATTGTGGTTTTGATTTGCATTTCCCTAATGATTAGAGATGTCGAGCAGTTTTTTTTTATATGTTTGCTGGCAATTATTTTGTCTCCTTTTGAAAACAATGGTGAACTCTAGCACCTCTTATGTTATCCTCCATAGAACTTGAGCCCAACCTTTGAAGAGAGGTATCACAAGAATGGAAAAACATGCACCACGTGTAATCGCCATCAAATTGGTACTAACTGATCAACACTAAGGTGCTCACATGGAAGTAATATTCGCTGGGTACAGGTCAGGTTGTGGGGGGTGTAGGGGGGTAAAACTCACAAATAATGGATGCGGAGCACACTATGGGGGGAAGGGCACGCTTGTAGCCCTGGCTTGGGCGAGGCAAAAGCATTACATGTAATCAAAATATTTGTACCCCCATAATAAATATCCTGAAATTTAAAATAAATAAATAAATTAAATAAATTAAAAATAAATTTAAAAAACTAGTTAGCTATTAATTCCAAACCAGATTTTCTTATTTGTTATTTAGTTGATCAAAACTTTTGTTGGAATTGTTACTTGTTTCAAATTTAATTATTTATAGGAATGTTTGATTTGCTCAAAAGCTTGCTGTTTGTCAATTTGTAAAGAGTAGTGTCTGAGTAAGAAATACTGTGAAAGAAATGATGTCTCTGTACTTGGAATTATGCAGTTTTCTAAATGCTGTTTAAACTGCTTTCTGAGAAAACAATGTTCTCTTTCTCAGAAGGCCTCAGATTTTTTCTTCCAACTAAACGGTCTGGAAGATTCTTGCTTTTAATCTTCAGTGTCAAAAAGTGAACTATACTCAATAATTATATACATCTTACATATATTTAGTACCTATATTAGTTTGCTAGTGCTGCCATAACAAAATCCACTGACTGTGTGGCTTAAACACTAGAAATTAACTTTCTCACACTTCTGGAGGCTACACGTCCAAGATCAAGTTACTGGCAGGGTCAGTTTCCTTTGAGTCCTCTCTCCTTAGATTTCAGACGGCCACGCCTGCTGTCTCTACAAATGGCTTTCCCTCTTTGCATGGGCACCTTTGATGTCTCTTCCTTTTCTTATAAGAACATCAGTGATATTGTGTTAAGGCCCCATCGAACTGGAATTATAACATTCTGATGATGTAGAAGAGATGATTATGTGATTTCACATGTAAAATATATGCTGCCTATTTGGCACCTCAAAGATTCTAGATACTAATCTTATATGTTTTTAAAATAGTTATTTTTTAATGAAGCAAAATAGATCATTGAAATTTTCCACAAAATATAAAGAAGTGATATACCTCTTATGCAAAAACATTATTTCATTATTTTGCCTGCATTCTTTCCATTCTTTTCCATGTATATATCCACTTTTTAAAATATAAATTTGAGACTGTATTATACATACTGTCTTGTAAATCTCCTCCCTAGTTTCCAATGTGTCACAAATGTTTCCTCATGACATTAAATATTTTTCAAAAACAAACAATACTTAATATTTGTATAGTATTATATTGAATTAGGCATTTAATGATTGCATAAATTTTATTTCAGGAAATAAAAAATAGAATATCATTGATATTTTCATTTTCGTTTATTATTTATTTAATCATTAGATTGCATATCTTCTTTTTCTTTCTTTTAAATTTCTTTCTTTCTTTCTTTTTTTCATTGTCTTGGGAACACTTTTTATTTTGTGGTAAGACTTATTCTCTTAATAAATGTTTAAGTGCACAATACAGTGTTATAACTATAAGTACAATGTTAGATTTATATAACTTATCATGCATAAATGAAATTTTACATCCATAAACTATTAACATATGGATATAAAATTTGGTGGTTACTGAGCCCCTGGTAACTACATTCTATTCTCTGTTTTTATGAGTTTGACTAATTTAGATACCTCGTATGTGTGAGATTGTGCAAAATTTGTCTTCCTGTGTCTGGCTTATTTCACTTAGCATATATCCTCCAGGTCAATCCATGTCGTCACACATGGCAAGGTATGCTTTTTTTAAGGATGAATGATATTGTATTTTATGTATATTTCACATTTTCTTTATCCATTAATTTGTTGATACATTCTTAGGTTGTTTCCATATCTTGGCTATTGTGAATAATGGTACAACGAACATGGGGGTTGATTTATCTCTGAGATCTTGATTTCAATTCTTTTGAATATATATCCACAAGTGAGATTGCTGGATCATATGATAATTTTATTTTTAATTTTAACTTTTGAGGAACCGCCACAGTTTTTTCATAGTGGCGGCACCATTTTATATTCCCACCAACATTATACAAGTGTTCCGATTTCTCCACATTCTTGCCAATACTTGTTATCTTTTGTTTTCTGAAAAAACAGGCATGAGGTGATAACTAATTTTGGTTTTGATTTTTAGTTCCCTGATGGTTAGTGACATCGAGCATATTTTCATATATCTGTTGGCCATTTGTATGTCTTCTTTAGAGATTTATCTGTTCAATCACTTTACCCTTTCTTATTTATTTTTTGCTATTGAGTTATAGGAATTTTTATGTATTCTGGATATTAACCCTTTAAAGATATATAGGTTAAAGATATTTTCTCCCATTCTTTAGGTTGCCTGTTCAACCTGTTGATTATTTCCTTTGCTTTGCAAATGTTTTTTAGTTTGATGTAACCCAAATTATCTAATTTTGCTTTTGTTGCTTGTGCTTCTGGTATCATATCCAAGATATCATTGCCAAGTGCAATGTTATGAAATTTTCACTTATGTTTTCTTCTAGGAGTTTTATAGTTCCAGGTTTTATGTTTAAATGAGTTGATTTTTATATAGAGAGTATAAAATAAAGGTCCAATTTCATTCTTTTGCATGTGGATATTCAGTTCCACATTGCATATTCTTGGCACCCTCATTGAAGATCAGTTGACCATATATATGTGAGTTTAATTCTGTGTTCTCTAGCCTGTTCCATTGGTCTATATATCTGTATTTAAGCTAGTATCATATTATTTTAATTACTATAGCTCTATAATATATTTTGAAGCCAGGAGGTGTGATGGCTCCAGATTTGTTTTTTTTTCAAGATTGCTTTGGCTAGTTGGGATCTTCCTTGGTTTTATATACATTTTAGGATTGTTTTTCCTATTTCTGTAAAACAATGCCATTGGGATTTTGGAGTTAGTTTGGGGTACAGAAACTTTTTTTTTTAAAGACAGGGTCTCACTCTGTCACCAGGCTGGAGTGCAGTGGTGTGATCATAGCTCACTGGAATCTCAAACTCCTGGGCTTAAGCAGTATTACCACCTCAGACTCCTGAATAGCTATGACTACAGGTACCTGCCATCAAGCTTGGCATGCAACTTCTTAACTGCAATCTGAACCTCTCATAAAGGTATTTTGTTACTTATATCATTGTTAAATCTGTGTTTCTCTGGGGAATGAGAGCGAGAACATCCTATTCTGCTCTCTTGTTGATGTCACTGGGTTGAATGTTTTTCTGCAGTTAATTGGCTTTTTCTATTTTTTCTGTTAATTACTTGTCAATGTCCTTAACACAGTGCTCTATCTGAGAATTTATAGTTTTCTTATTGCATTTTAACAGCTGTTTGTAGAGAAGGGGTATTGACACATTGTCTGTAACATATGTTGCAAATATTTTACCAGTTGGTTCTTTGACTTGTAATTTTATTATGGAAGAAATTTATTTATATATAGTATCCCTGAAAATATCTATTATGATGACCCAGTTAGTTTTTTTTCCATTCACCTTATGTTGTGATGATTCTGGCATGAAATCATATTTATAAATTTAATTAAAATAATATATTATGATATCATGTCTATAGCTAGTACCATGTTTCCACGAAAATAAGACCTACCCATAAAATAAGCATGAGCAGGATTTCTAAGCATTTGTGCAATCTAAGCCCTACCCGGAAAATAAGACCTAGTGATGGGCATGGCTATGCAGCGTATCTGCACAACCCATGCATTTCCTGGTGGAGCGGTAAAGAAGATGAGCAGCCCTTCTCATCTGCCCCATGAGAGCTCTATTGCTCAACATGAGAGATTGGGGCCAATGGTTCTAAAAGAAATAGAGTCGCAAGAAATTCAGGATGGAATTCAGGCTTTGGAGAGTTATTATGATGTTCCAAAAGAAGACGACTTAACTATATTTGAATAAATGTAGATTGTTGTACCATACTTAAAAAAAAAAATAACATATCCCCTGAAAATAAGCCATAGGGTGTCTTCTTGAGGAAAAATAAATATAAGACCTTATCTTATTTTTGGGGAAACACGGTATATGAAGTTGGCAAGACTTCTCTAGTCTGCCAGATTGCGGGTCTTTTGAATGCTCTCCACCTCACTTATAATGAGTAAAAATAAGAGGTGTCTTTCCACTGGTACAGCATTACCTGTGGAGTGTGGCCTCCTGACCTTTAGCCATTTGACTCTCTAGCCTCATGGATTATCTGCTTCTTATCCTTCTGAGATAAGTAAGTTAGTGGCTTCCTTTACTTATTCTGCCACTCAGAGATCAAATATAGAATACACAGAAATTTTTTTTCTGAAGATAAAGAATATCTTAACTATTTTTTAATGATCAAAACATTTTATTATTGAATGTTTTAAAAATACAACAAAGTAGAGAGAATAGCAGACTAGATCCCTATGTATTCACTCCCCTGCAGGACCTGCTTTATTGACCTATGACCTGTGCACATAGAATCTCACACTTGGAAGGGCCCTGGGTATTAACTTCTGAATTATTAATCATTTCTTAACAAGTGCCTGCATTTTTATGTTGTTTTTTTTTTGGCATATTATGGGGGTACAGGTTTTAAGTTTTCAATAAATGCCCTTTCCCCCCTCCCCCCACAAGTCTGAGTTTCCAGCATGACCATCCCCCAGATGGTGCACATCTCACTCATTATGGATGTATATACCCACTCCCCCTTCCCCCTCCCACCTGCCCAATACCCTATTCCTGTAGTACCTATGTGTCCACTTAGGTGCTACTCAGTTAATACCAGTTTGCTGGAGAATATATCTGGTGCTTGTTTTTCCATTCTTGGGATACTTCACTTAGTAGTATGGGTTCCAGCTCTACCCAGGAAAATACAAGAGGTGCTATGTCACCATTGTTTCTTAGAGCTGAATAGTACTCCATGGTATACATATACCACATTTTATTAATCCATTCTTTGATTGATGGGCACTTGGGCTGTTTCCACAGCCTTGCAATTATGAATTGTGCTGCTATAAACATTCGAGTGCCAGTGTCTTTTTTGTAGAGTGTCATTGGATCTTTTGGGTAGATGCCCAGTAATGGGATTGCTGGATCAAATGGTAGATTCACTTGTATCACTTTAAGGTATCTCCATATTGCTTTCCACAGAGGTTGAACTATTTTATCTCAAGGTTGTCATCATTTTTTTCTCCTCCAGATGCAATCCCTACCACACCACATGGCTTAAGTTTTTGTTAGAAAGATCACATCTGGCTAATTTTGAGGCCTTCAACATGTCAAAAATCTGTAGACTCCTTTCTCTGCCTCATATTACATGATTCATTTAGTCTAACAGGTCAGTGAGTCATAGTGATTTATTGTAATGTAGCAACCAATCAGAGAAAAACAAAGGAATATACACATAAAGACAATAATGAACAGTTGGTTGAGATCTTTATCTTCAACAGCATTTTATTGAGGTATGATTTACATGGAGTAAAATGTATGGTTCTTAAATCCACAGATCAATGAATATAGATAAATGCCAACACCCATGCACCAATATTCATATTGAGATAAAGAACAGTTTTATTACCATAGAAATTTTTCTGATATTCCTTCTCTGCTAATCCCGCCGTCAAAAGGCAACCACTCATCTAATTTTTACCACTATAGGTTAGTTTTACCTGTTTTTCAACTTCATATAAATGTAATAATATGGTGTCTATTTTCTTGTTTCTGGCTTATTTTGTATAACATAATATCTATAAGGTTTATCCATATTACTTTGTGTAATTCATTTATTTTTATTGCTGACTAGTATTCCATCATATGAATATATCACTGTTATTTTTTGTTTGTTTGTTTGTTTGGTTGGTTTTGTAAAGAGACATGGTCTCTCTTGGTCACCTAGGCTGGAGTAGTGGTGTCAGCCTAGCTCACAGCTACCTCAAACCCCTGGGCTCAAGTGATCCTTTAGCCTCAGCCTCCTGAGTAGCTGGGACTACAGGTGTGCACCACCACACCCAGCTAATTTCTTTTTTGTAGAGAGAAGGTCTTGCTATGTTGCCTAGGGTGGTCTCAAATGCCTTGGCCTCCCAAAGTGCTGGGATTACAGGCGTGAGCCACCATGCCTGGCCTATTATAACCATTTTTTTTTTTTTTACCTATTCTCCTAAACATATATATTTCAGTTATTCTTAGTTTTGGGCTATTACAAATAGAGCTGATATGAACATTCTTTTCTTTAAAACTTCGTTTTTTAGAACAATTTTAGGTTTACAACAAAATTAAGCAGAAGGTACAAAAATTTCCCATGTCCCCCTTTCCCCTCACATACATAGTCTCTGCCATTATCAACATCTTGCATCAGAGTGGTATATTTGTTACAATTGATGAGCAATTTATAATTGAACAATTGATGATAAAGATCTCAACCAATTGTCCATTATTGTTTTCATGTGGATATGCCTTTGTTTTTTTCCAGTTGGTTGGTACATGATCATTATTGACACATAATAATCACCCAAAGTCCATAGTTTCCCTTAGGGTTCACTCTAGTACATTCTATGGATTTAGAGACATATAGTGACTTGCATTCATCATAGTACAATATAAATTATTTTAGGTCTTCTAAAAATCCTCTTTGCTCCACGTATACATCCCTCACCCCATCCCCAGCCATTAGCAACTATTGGTTTTTTGTTGTATTCACAGTTTTGCCTTTTCCAGCCATATAGTTGAAATCACACGGTATGTAGCTCTTTCAGATTGGCTTCTTTCACTTAGCAATACGCTTCTAAGGTTCCTCCATGTCTTTTCATGGCTTGATAATATTCCATTATCTGGCTGTACCACAGTTTTTTTTATCCATTCAGCTAATGAAGGGCATCTTGATTGCTCCTAAGTTTTGGCAATCATTAATGAAGCTGCTATAAGGGTCCATGTGCAGGTTTTTGTGTGAATGAACATTCTTGTACAAACTCCCCCTCCTTTCAACCTGTTTTTTTTTTTTTTTTGGAAGTCATATAATTTTCTTTTTCATGGATGTAAACCTAGATGTAGAATTGGTGGATTATGGAATAGATATGTGTTTTTTGTATTACAAGCTGACCAGTAGCATTCCTATGTACCATTTGACACTCCCACCAGCAATGTACTAGGGTTCCTATTGTTTTACATCTTAGCATTGGTTAGCTTCTTAACTTTCATCACAACGCTTGTTCTAAGGAACTGTCCTTCTTTTTTAAGGAAACTAAACCAATTCTATTAACTCATGTCATTTAAACTATGAAAGATAAGTGTAATTTTTATCTTGCCCTATATAATTTAAGCTTTTAAAGCTATTCATTTGCTCATATTTTGTGCATTAACACTCCTCTCAGTTCTTTCATTCTTTCTCCTCCCCTGTGAGACTAAAATAAAGTATAGTAGTTTTAAGCCAATTGCATTCTAAATATGCTTATCATGATGCAAGATTCATGTACTATTTTAAGTCAAGCTGATGAAATAACAGTATATATTAAGGAAAAAAAAGATGTATGTAAAATAAGAACTGATCATTTACAATCAACAGTTTTCCTAGACTTTTCTATTTTCTTGTTTTTAATAGTCCCTATGAGACAATTTGGATTAAAGTATATAATAATTTATGTCATTATACTTTACAAATACTATCTATTCACTAACCACCTGGGTACTCTGGTTATAAGAAAAAAAATCTACCTTGGTGCCCACTTAAATCTGTGATGATTATTATTTCAATAAAAGATTAATAGATGAATGACCATGTTAGCTTTGGAATCCTGGGTTGAGGAAAGGAGGGCCTTTTCCTGGGTTGCATATATTATATACGTATACAGGAGGGTTTTTTTATAACACTTGTTTCCAAAATGTAAATTTCTTCTGATACATACATATTCCTAAATATCACAGTGCTATAAAAATCATCCAGTAAAATATCACAGGGCTCATGGGACAGATGAGGTTAAGCATGAAACACTTAAACACTTCATCCTAACCCCATTTTTCTCATGAGTCCTGTAGTTTTTTATTGCACAATGTGTATAGTGAAGTGATTTTTAGGAACATATACATGCCACATAACAGCATTATAGCAGAAATGACAGACTATATGTACATAAATGTATGTAATACTTATATTAGTTTACAGAATACCTATGTTGTTTAATCAACAAGAAAAACCTGGATTTAAAAGGACAGCAAAGTTATAGCAATAGAAAAATTGTCAAATAACTATTTTCATCTTATCCTAGTTCTTTTCAAAGCTAGATCAGGGTAGAAGACAGTTTGGCTAACACTGACTCTCCCAAGCTATTCTTTAAGGTTATATTAAAAATGACTGTGGCCATTCAAACATATGTTAAGTGTGAATAATAAAAGTACCTTTAGAAAGCTTTGTTATTTTTATTGACCTGCGGTATATAAGATGGAGGCAGAAGTCAGCAGTGAACATACAATATAAGTAAAAGAAAGTACTTACTACACAAAAGCAGCTCCAAAAATGGTCCCCACAATGCTTTTTCATCCCACAATTCCTCTTATATCCTTGAATTTTTACTGGTCAAGAAAAATTATTGTCATAACTGTAGTAATACACAATTAATTTGGCTGATAGTTTGAGGTGTTTGGTTGTATATTTACCATTTTTAAGTTTTGTTTTCTCTGTTTCCCTTCTTTTTGCAGTATTTAAATAGCTTGTCTAAACCACACACAAAAAAAAGGCAGCCCATATGGCCCTGGCTGATTTCTTTCCTTTCTCTTTCCCTTCTTTCTTTTCTTTCATTTTAAAATTCATTACTTGCATTTTCCTATTCAATATTCTATATGATGTTTGGCAACCTTGATTGTAACTGCCAAATTCAATCTCTATCCAATAATTAGGCAGTGGCAATCAATGTTAGAATACTAGCAGTACAACCTGGATATAAGCTCTACCCATTTTTTTTTTTTTTTTGGAAGACTGCACTTCAAATAATCTTGTTCCCAGCAGGGGATAGTTTATTGTTAAATGTATAGTGAGTATGGGGTATTTATGATTTTAAACATGTTTCCATCATGGTAGCTCCCCTGCTGTTTTTCTGACAGCCTTGGTTCTGTCTTTCCCATGCTGAAAATAAACCCTAATGGTAAGAAGTGTGTGCAGCCTTGCCAGCTCATTGAGGAGTGGGGATTACTTTATTTATAGCCCCAGATTTCTTACAGTAAATGGAATATGTTCCAAAGTTTGCAGACGGCACCATAGTTACAAATAACTTGTAGCCTGTCATTGGAAAGGTTAATTTCTCAAAAATTTGCCTGCATTTTGCTAAATCTATCCATTTACAAGATTTATTATTTATGATTAAATCTCATATGTAATAACTTTATATGCCCTAGTTTTCCTAAATCAAAATACATGATATATTGTTATATCATTCTACAATCAACAGATGGAGATGTTAGCAATAATTCCCTATAGTGATAATGTTAATAAGAGCTATAAACTGAAAGCCCTTTTATATGGATAAGACTTTAACTTCCATAAAGAAATATATATTTCCTTTCATGTTTTACCTAAGACTCAGATATACTTATGAGTCATGAAGATTGTCTCATGCAGACTGTTTTGCAGGAAGCTGATAGGGTGATGATTAATATTTAATCCTCTTCAAAATAACTAATGAGATCTGCTGGGTACTGTTGCCAAATCTGCTTATTTTACCAGATGTCTATGTGGGTAGCCTGAAATGGCTGTCTACCTTTAGGCTTCTGGAACAATCTCTACTTCCTGACCTCTTCTCTCCCACTCCCCTGCCCTTGCAACAGAGAGAACAAACACAATCTCTCTCTCTCTCTCTCTCTCTCATTATACCTGGATTATATGTTAATTTAAATTAATGTCAGGAACACAAATTACTTGTGTTGTTAGATGCAATAATTTCATTGCCCCACTTAACTAGTTATTATGGATAACTCATTTTAGTTATAGAGATTTAATTTTTTTCTGTTTAAATTTATATTTTTTCATTTTTATATGATTAACATCTTGATATTACTTTTTTCTTCTAATAAATTAATCTGTTAATAATATGTTAAAGAAATTATTTTACATAGCCACTTTAAATCATTTCTTCATTCAATATTAAATCAATTATATATATGCTTTCCTAACGATATTACCATTTTTATTACATTCTAGCTATACTATAGATATAATTCTTTTTTTTAAGAAAAAAGGAATAAGTACCTCATATGTTCATAGTAGGAAAAGTAGATAATACAAAGCTTTGCACTGGATTTATCATCATGATTGTGATTCTTAGATTTAGTTTGACCATATACTGGCCTTTGAAAATTATGGAACTTTGTTTTGTTTCAGTTTTCTCAACTCAAAACAAGGCAAGAAAATCACACTTCTCTTCTAGGGAAAAGATAAAGTTTAAGTGAGTGTTTAATGTTCTGTGTCTTCAGGGGTGGGAGCGGGTAGTGGAATACACATACACACACAGACACACACACACAGTCTCTATATACTCTCTCTTATTGGAGTTATCACTATATTTAAAAAAAACCAAATAATGCATTGAAGCTTAAAATGAAAGCTATAGTTATAGGAAAATAGTAGTAGTCAACTTATTTGAAGTAAATCATACTGTTTCTTGTGTGTTTGGTGTATGTATGTGTGTGCATGTGAATGAAAAACTGACCTAAATGTCAATGGGTATGTAACTCTGAGACTTTAGTCATATTTTCTAAATTTCTCTATGCCAGCATTACTCAATGGAATGGAAAGAGCACAGCTAGTCATTTAATTATGGTGCTACTCTTCATGAAGGTGCATGATTTTGGGCAAATTATTTAACCTATAAAGTCTCAGTATTGACCTGAGGGAATTCTTTAAAATGGGAATTCTTTAAATACACAAAGCATCTATCTAGCACAGTGTTTGTCTTGCTGTATATACATAATAAAATAGCAAATAATACTAATGTGATTTTAGTTCAATCTCAAAAACAGGAGAAAGTCAGAGATCAAAAGGGGGCAAGTAAGAGACCTTTCTCATTTTTCAAAAAAGTTTTCCTCAGTATGCACAGATTTGATATGTAGTAGGAAAATAACCTTCAGTGAAAAAGAAGGAAATGAAGTATCAAGCTCTGCACATCTTCCTCTAATATTTCAGGTATCTTGTTTGGCCCTACCCCCATCTTAGAAGAAAATTCACAATTCAAGTAAAAGAGCATGAAACTTAGACATTGTTAGAAGCTTCACTGCTGTTTTTAAATATCTTATATTTCTGAATATTCTTCCATGAAGAGTAAGGTTTCTTTGTATTTTTAACAGTGAGATTAAATTCTGACAGCTGTTAATGAGTGAATCCCAGAGTAGCTAAATGTCAGGACAAAGTCGTGGGTGTTGAAAAATGGCAAATTCATGGCTAAGAAAATAGGCATAGCAATGGAAACAATCCAAAATCTTGGGTGAGAAAATAAGCAATTCAAATGGAAATTTAGTGGCTAGCATTCTTGTTAACAAATTCAACTAGTAACACTGTTCTCACAGCAGAAAATTTATGCAAATTTTATTCCCCAAATAAAAACGGATGAAAGAAGAAACTTCCAGCCTTTGTTGATCATTCTGACACACAAGGAAAACAAATTACAAAAAACAAAAACAAAAACAAAAACACAAATAAAGTCTATTGAAACTACAGAAAAGCAACGTCTAAAATGATTCTGTTCTAGATACTGCCAGATTTGAGAATCAAGGATTACTTTAAAGAAATTTCAGAAATCAAGATGCTAATGTGGAGAGTTGACCTAGTGCTAACAATTAGGCATCTATTCCATTTATTTTGTGCCACATTCTGTTAGAAAACCGTTATGGTTATTAACTAATTTAATCCTCATTTAATGACCCTAGAAGTAGGTACTACTATTAGCTCCACTTTAGAGTTGGGCATACTGAGGCAAGGAGAGGTTAAATAACTTCTCTGAGATCACACAGCTAAAATGCGGACTTGGCGTTCAGTTTCAGGCAACCAAAGCTATATAAGATGATGACTCTTCAGTCAATTGAAAAAGCATATAGTTTTCATAATTTCAGATTCAATGAACTATAAAACGATACTGAGGATGTGAGGTGATGAATATGCAAATTGATTTGATTTAGTTATGCCAAAATGTATATAAATATCAAAATGCCACATTGTACTGTATTCATAAATATATGCAAAAAATTATTGTCAACTAAAAATAAAATTAAACAAATAAAAACCAAAAAGATACTGAAGAGTATAAGAATGAAGAGAACAAGAAACTGGTATATATAAATGTGTTTGGTTGGCATATTTCCACATTTGAAGTTTTATTACATTTTGAGAGCTTACTAAGGTATCTGTTTCACTACTTTTTGTAGTTTTATATATATTTGAAACTTTTAATACTTAAATTTTCATTGAATAAAAAGTAATATACACTATAAAAATAATGCAGAAATGTATAAACAGAAAAACCCTTGTAATTTCATCACTCGAAGATATAGTCATTAATATTTTAGATTATATTCCCAGTCCTCCAGAATAGTTTCAAGTATATATTATTTTATTTTTGACAAAAATGATACCATACTATTTGTGGTCTGCTTTTGTCACTTAGCATATTGTGAAAATATATTTCTGAAGCTAGTAAATAGTGCCTTCACATCATTTTAAATAGATACATAGTATTTCATCACATGGCTGTACTATGCCTTATTTAACTAATCCCCTATTGCTAGTCCTATAGCTATTTCCATTTTATTTTTATGTGTTATAAACAACACTGTGTGAACGTTGTTGAAACTATTAACATAACTTTCAAGATTCCTTAAATCTCCCCATAGGACAAATTCCTAGAAATGGAATTGCTGCACCAAAGGTCATGAATATTTTTAAGGCTTCTTGAACATATTGTTAAGCTGTAACCCAGAAAGGTTTGGATTTGAACCAGTATTTTCATACTTTGACAATTTGATGGATGGATAATCTTGTTTTAATTTGCATTTCTTCAGTACTAGTTCTTAAACTTGATAAGAGTGCAAAGATGAATTGGACATGGTCTCTGTTCTTGAGGAGCTTACCCAGATAACTTGGGTGCAAGTTAGTAAATGTTAAGATAAACATATAATGTCAATACAATATAATATATACTTCCTACTTTGTACTGCTATTCTCCTTGCTTCTGAATGAGATGGGGACAAGGGTACTATTAAACAGACCCATCCCAATCTGACAGTGAAATGTTAATTGAAAATCCATTTGCTAAAGAATTCCAAGAGATGTGCAAATGCTGAACATGACCCCATTAACATTTCAACATGACTTTGTTTCACAGGTTTTTTGAGTTCTTGAATTGTGGTTTCCCTGATACATAGTGATTAAACCCTGTGAAGGGTGGTTTGTGAGGGGACTGTGAATAGCAGCTAAGTGAGAAACACCAGATAGTGAGGATGAGGCTTATGATCAGGCATTAACCACCCTGGACTTGCCTAGGGAGGGAGCCATGGACAGCGGCAGTTGCAGGTGTAACAGCTATAGAACATTCCAGACTTTAAAATGTCAGTTACTAGAAGAGTCTCTAATACTAGATGCCTCTTGTTGAAGAATCTATCAGCATGGCATTGTCTCTACATTCATTTCTCCATTTTATTCATACAACTCTGTGATATAGTGATTATCCCCATTATTAGATATGAGAAAACAGAGGCTCAGAGAGGTTAAATATTTTGTCTGCACTGCACAGTAGGTGAGTTATAAAATCAGATTTAAAAGCACATTTGTCTAACTATTAATATAAAGCCTCTTTCTACCATATAGTATTACTAGTAGTACAATAGGTAACCTAGGTAAACCAGACTGTCATCTTTGCCAAAACTATAGGAATAGCACTTTGGTTTCTCTCTCATTTTCCTAGCTGTAGAAATCTGGTATTCAGGTTTTGTTTTTAATGGCTTTGAAGACAAACCTTTAATTTTCACAAAGACTTTGACTCTCTCTGAGTTCCAAAGCATTTTATTTTTGTGGCATCCATGAAGGAAAATTGAGGTGATGAGATCTGAGTTAATCAGAGCAAGAACCCGCTTGTTAATCATTGTTCATATGAGGATCTGCATCTCTGCTTCTTGCAGCAAAGCAATGTCTGTGACTGAGTTGAAATGACAGTTTGCAACGTGTACTCTGCGAAAGGTTGCCTAGCAATAATTCATTAGAGACAATAATAAAATGGCATCGTTCCCTTTTAAAGAAATTCGAGTTCCCAGATGAGAATAAATGTAATATTAAATAAAAGTTAGACTGATATAGGCATCTTAACCTTAAATATTAGTCATAGAAAGATGATTGAAACATCTCCTTCATTATAAGAGCCCTAAAACGACTGTATTATGGACAATAAAACAAGGAAATGACACAGAACTGTGAAATCCTCACTACCGTTTTTTAACATCCTGAGACTGGGTTGCAGTGTTCTCATCTGTGACAGCCTCCCCAAGGAAGGTTTTAAGTATACTGAAACTACCCAAGGAAGGTTTTAAGTATACTGAAACTACCCCCACCCAGAGACATGCTGCAGCTGTTGTTTCTCTCTCTCTCTCTCTCTCTCTCTCTCTCTCTCTCTCTCTCTCTCTCTCTCTCTCTCTCCTCTCTCTCTCTCTCTCTCTCTCTCTCTCTCTCTTTCTCTCTCCTCTCTTTCTCACTTTCTAAATAGATAGATAGATAGACACATATACATATATATCTATATAGAGATATAGAAGTATATATTTTTAAGATCAGCCCAGATAAAGCTAATGCACTGTCAGGGTTGAGAACCACTGCAATAATGCGCATAAAGCATTACGTAATTTTTGGACGTCAGTGGCTACTGCTGAATTGTGCCGCGCAGACTCACTTGCTCTGCGGAAAAATCAGAGCTACGCCCTGCGGTTGCCTGAAAAAACCTTGAGTGTCTGAGGCTTTGAATAGAAGGGAAGTCTCAGTGGAGCCTGGAGATATTGCCCTCTCGTGGTAGCTTCTTTAATAACAATAGAATGTGGTGCAGCTAATCTAAATAATTTTTGCAGAATGTTTAGTTTTAAAAGACTAACTTTTAAATACAGCATGTTCTCACTCATATGTGGAAGATGAAAAAAAGAAAGTTGATCTCAAGTATGTGCAAAGTAGATCAGAAAATGCTAGAGCCTAGAAAGGGTAGGAAGAAGAGAGAGGTAGAGAGAAATTTGTTAAAGGATATAAAATTACAGATATATTGGAAGAATAAGGTCTAGTCTTCTATACCACTGTAAGATGGCTATAGTTAACAATAACATATTAATATTTTATAGTTTCAAATGTCTAGAAGGTGGATATTGAATGTTCCAAATCAAAAGAAATGATAAATGTTTGAGATGATAGATATGTTGCTTACCCTGATCTGATAACCATACATTGTATGTATGGAAATATCACTATGTAAACCATGAATATGTATAATTATTGTTTGTCAATTAAAAATAAAATTTAAAAATTAATGTAAAAAACCCTTTTAAATCTTAATAGAACTTTCTGGTTGACATTGTCATTTAAGCTTCCTTTTTATTTCAGCATGATTAGATCAGAAACTCAGATTACTGGTTTAAAGTTCAGTCGTCCCCTGGTATCCATGAGGATTGGTTCCAGGATCCCCGTGGATACTAAAATTCATAGATGCTCAAGTCTCTAATATAAAATGGTGTAATATTTGCATATAGGCTAAGCACATCCTCCATTATACATTTAGTCATTTGTAGATTACTTATAATACGTAATATACTACATTACCTTGTAATGTAAATGCTATGCAAGTAGTTGCTATACTGTATTTTTGTTTGTATTATTTTTACTGTTGTATTGTTATTTTTAATTCTTTTCCCAAATATTTTTATCTGGGTTGATTGAATCTGCAGATGTGGAACCCATGGATAAAGAAAGCCAACTGAATGTAACTCTTCTCTCCTATTCAAAACAGCTCATGGTTCTCTCCTTTTCTTTCTTCATTAAGAGCCAAACCAATCAAACTTTTGTTGTAATGAATCAGAAGCAATTTATTTGTATTTTTCTTTGTGTTGCATGACATAATGCCATTTTTGGATGAATTGAACTTTATATTATACCTTTATTCTTGGCATTTTTGCCTGTTCTCCACACGTATTTCTTGTTTTGTTTTCTTTTTGCTTTGACTCTGGGATGTACTTCTACAGGAACCTCTTTTAAAATGAGTTTCAGAATCAATTGAGACAAGGTAGTTCAGTTATTAAAGTAGCAAACATTTCCTATTCCAATTACTTTTGTTGCATAGTGATGGCCAATATCTCAATTTCCAAACAGAAGCAGTTACATACAAGTACATGTTTCTGGTCAATTATATTTGTTGCAGATTCAAGATAATGAAGCAAAATTAGAAACATTTCTTATTAAATAATGGTATTAATGCTCGGAACATAAACTGGGTATATAATTCAAGTGGGCATTTGAGTTTATTAGAAATGACTTCTCTAGTATTTGAGCACCTGGCAAATTCATCCTCCTGTTATTCAAGCTTCTATGCCCTGGACATTGAAGATGTCCAGTCATAGGGGCTCAGGGAATAATAATCTCTCATTTTGTTACTTTGTTTTGTCTACCTTAATTTTCCCATTACTTCTTCTTAAATCTTTACATAATTCATCTTCATTTCATTTAGCTTAAAACTTATGACATTAATGGACACTTTATCAGATGCTGTATTCTGCATTAGAAATGGGTCTGTTTAAAAGCAAATGTAAATAGGGATTCAACACACAACAAGGGGGATAAGAAAATCTCCAGGATGATGGGGACTTGTGGTAGGAATTCTTCAGATAACCAGTATATAGAAGGCCTCAGGAACAAGCAGAATTATTAGAGGAGGTCATAAGACTCTGGGAGATAGGTCTTGGGAGCAGTGATAAAAATAAGATACAAAATGTGTTGGAATGTATTGAGTGGATATTTATATAGTGAAGGGAGGGTTTTGGTTGAGTTGAAAAAAGTATAAAAATCAAGACAATCATTGATTCTAAAACAAACAAACAAAAAACCAGAACAACATTCTAGTTAGGGAAGGAAACATAACTAAATAATAGACTATAAGGTTGTATGTACTGAGACTAGCTTTTAACACAATCAAAATATCCTAAATATTAAACTGATTTATGATACAATAGTGATGCATGCAGCTAATTTGGGGGATAAGGAAAAATATACTTATATGTAAGGATATGTTGCAGGGTTGATGAAGGAAAGCTGAATCCTCATCTTCCATAAGAGAAATTTATTAGACAATATTTGCAATCCATATATCTCATAAAGAGTTAATATCCAAAATTTATGAATAACACTTACAACTCAAAAGTAGAAAAACAAATAACTTTATTTAAAAATGGGCAAAGGATCTGAATAGAGATTTCTCCAAAGAAGACAGAAATGGCAAATAGGTATAAAAAAAGGTGCTCAACATTATTATTCATCAGGGAAATGCAAATCAAAACCAATATGAGATACTGTCTCATACCCATTGAGGATGGCTACTGTCAAAAAGGCATGAAATTACAAATGTTGGAGAAAATGTGAAGAAAAGGGAACCCTTTTGCACTGTTGGTGTGAATGTATATTTGTACAGCCATTACAGAAAACAATGTGTAAGTTCCTAAAGAAATTAAAAATAGAACTACCATTTGACCCAGCAATCCTTTTCCTGGGCATATACCCAGAAGAAATGAAATCATCACCTCATAAAGATATTAATATCTGCACTCCTGTGTTCTTTACAACATTATTCACTAAGGTCCAGATATGGAAAAAACCTAAGTGCTCATTGATAGACAAATGGATACAGGAACTGTGATTACACACACACACACACACACACACACACACACACACACACACACACACAAAGAAGTATTATTCAGCTTTTAAAAAGGTGATCTTGCCATTTGCCACAACATGGATGTACCTGGAGGATATTATGCTAAGTGAAATAAGCCACACACAGAAAGAAGAAAATATTACATGATCTCATTTGTATGTAGAATCGTTAAAAAGTAAAATATACAGACAGAATGAAACAATGGTTACCAGGAGTGGGATGGGGTGGGAAAAAATGAGAAGTTGAAGGTCAGAGCTTACAAAGTAGCAAAGTAGCAGATATGTAGGGTGAACAAGTCCTGAGATCTAATGTTTAATATTAGGACTACAGCTAAAAAAAGTATACTGTATTTGGGATTCCTATTAAATGAGTAGATTTTAGCTGCTCTTGCCATAAAAACACATGCAAAAAAAATGGGTCACTTTGTGAGTTGATGAATATGTTAATTTGATATACTATAGTCACCGTTTTACTATATACATACATCCTATGACATCCTTAAGCATAGACAATAAAATTGATTAAAAAGAAGATCCTAAAACAAGAGAATAAGTTTGTATGCTGATGGGAATGGTGCAGCAGGAGTGAGAAACACATTACACAAGAGAGAGGATAAGTGCAAGACCAGAGTACTTGAATAAATACCAGTGGCTCAAATCCAGTGCACATGTGGAACAGTTGTTCTTATTTGGGGCAAAAGATTCTTTCACTGTAACAGACAAGAAGTCAGAGTATGTAAGTACAGATACAAGCAGATTGGGAGATGTGGTGTGGGAAGCTTGTGGATATTTCCTCTGATTTTTTTTTAGTAAAATAGGAAGCAAAAAGGAGGTTTTGGAGCTTTGAGGACAGAAGAAAGTGGAAACAGTCTGGGAAAATCTAGAAGATTGCAGGACTGGTCAAGTGCACCTATCTTGTGCTCAAAGATTTTCCTGTCTTTGAAGGATCATTTACAGAGATGAAAGGAGTCTGGAAAGTCAAATGCCTTACTGAAGATTAAACAGCTAGTTAGTAACTGGATTTGAACTCAAATTCAAGTCCCTTGACTTTGATTCCAGTGTTCTTTCTTTTATTTATTTATTTCATCATATTATGGAGGTACAAATATTGTTAGGGTTACAAATATTGCCCCTGCCCCCCTCCCTTCCCCCGATATGTCCAATCCCCTGGTGGTGTGCATCACACACATTATGGAAGCATACACCCCTTTCCTCCTCCCCCCTACCGCCTGCCCACCACCTGATAAAAAGTTTTGTTTTGATTATTTTTTTTTGACATTTTGGTTACATTGTATATCTTTGCCTCTCCCTAAGAAGGGTCTTTCTGATCTAACATTTCTGTATGTTTCACTTGTATGTTCAGTGTGGTATTATTACTTTTCAAAATGCTCAAATTTCTGCTTATAACATATCTTTTGATGTGTAGGAGGCCTGCTCCCAATGCACTTCTCTGAAGTATGGGCAATCTTGGAAAAAACAGAAATCCTTCTCCAAGGAGCAGTTCTGTAAGCAGAAACCTGACCGTAATGTGCCTCTCAAATGCATTACAAACACAGAGTAAGCAATAGAAATTAGAATTGGAATACATTTTGAAACAGATGAGTGGGCTGAGATATTTTAGCGTTGGGGAGTTTGATGGTCGTTGACCAATACTAAATCATGTATAAAGGACAACAGAAGGTAAGAAAAAACATTCAAATATGAGGGGAGATGAGCATTCACTGTCTCAGCATTCTGTGTTTAGCAAGAACATGCTTTAAAAATGTTAGGTAGTGTATATGATATAGTCAATGTTGGACTTGCAATGATTCATGGGAAAAGAGTAAGTGAATATATGTTAGGGTGACAAAAGAGCTTAGAAATCACATCATACCCTACCGTTTTTAATGGATGAGAAATAAATGGCTCACAAAAATTATGAATGTTGATAAAGGTTACAAAAGCTAATTAGGGAAAGAACTAGAGCTGAAAAACTGAGTTTAGTACTCTTATTTCAGTGTTTTTTTGCATGATAATATACAATGTTGAGAAAATAATGAAATGCATATTTACCACCTGTATGTGTGTGTATGCATGTGCACATAGTTCAGAGGCTATGAATATCAGGGCATTATTCTGACAAAATTATTTCAGTACTTGTTCTTCTCCATGTTAGTTGTGCTATCATTGAATGGATTGCTTATCCTCTTTGAGTATTGGTTTCCTCATTCACACATTGGAGTTACTCATATTTAATTTGTAGGCTTGTTGTAAAAAATCAAATGAATTATATAAATGCTTCTCACCTGTTCCCTTACCTTTGGCAAATTTTTGGGTGCTCAGTAAATGTTGGATCCTTTTTTTTTTGGTTTTTCTTTTTCTGTTTTGTGTTGAAAAGAGGTAGTAGGCAAGTGTTTGCTGATGCACAGAGAAGCTGAATTTCTGTTCCATTTTCAAGGGCATATCTGTGGAAGGGGCTTTGTTTTCTCAAAAGGCAGGTTCTCCCAAACAAAATCTATAGTCTTTACTTGTTGATGTATTCTCTTAGTAGGCATACAGCCGAAGAGAGAAATATCTGAGGGAGCTGATATATTAAAAGTGTAGCAAAGGACATGAATGGCCTCTTTCTGCCAACAAGAAGTGAATTCCAATCCTAATTAACCATGAAAATCATGTGGGAAATTTAAAAGGTAAGAGTCCTGGCACCTTTTATATTTGTAGATGTACTGAACTGATATGTCTGGGAGTGGGACCAAGGAATCTGTATGTTTTATAAAACTCTTCAGGTTAACATATGTACTAAGGGGAATTTCTTCTTTAAACTGACAGATTTGTGAGTGCTATTTGATAATTACCTGTTGTACTTTAACCATCCCCACCCCGTGTGTGTGTGTGTGTGTGTGTGTGTGTGTGTGTGTGCACAGAGCAACTGGATCAGAGATATTGAGACAGAGATAGTTAAAGCTGGAGATAATGAAAATCATGTAGAGAGAGTTTGGGATACTGTGTTAGAGAAAGACATAAACAGTGTCCCTAGTTTATTTCTATAAGAAATATAATTAGACTGATACTTGTGGATATAAGGAGGACTTTCTCAATAAGGAAATTAATCTGGCTCATTCATAATATGAAAATCAGCCAGTTCCTAGGAGGTAAATTTGGTGACGGCCAAACTAATTTTCTGTTGTACATACAGGATGGATGTTTGTATATCAGATAATATGTCAGAATGATGACACTACTGGTAGTTAGAGAGAATCTTGTAGGGCATTTACTGGAGGTTACATTTCCTTTCATTGAAAGTACAGTATATGATTTTCAGTAATTTCTGGAGCAAGTGTGTTTCTTTTGCAGCAAATAAACATACAAATGTGTTTATTGACAGCCAACTATGGTTAGGTAAGGGCTGTTGAATTCAATGTATTTGAGAAGTTGTAGGATTTTCAGAAGTTTGTGGGCAAAAAATTACAAATCCTTTGACTTCTTTCTCATATGCAAACCAAAGGATTTCATAAAATGGCAAACTTTGTTTTTTTTCCTATTTTCTTAAAGCAAAAATAATGTGATCTTTTAAAGGCAAGCTAAGACTAATTAACATGTTCCCTCAAAATTGCATTCAAATGAATAACATTTTTATCATAATATGCTAACTTGAATACATTTAGTATATCACTAATACTTCAAGTATAATGCATCTTTTTAAAAAATCCATTCCTGTTAGGAATGTTTGTTATAGTATTCAGACATCTACATTAAATAAATCACTTGATTACAATTAATGTTAAGATTAATAAACAATGGGCAGTTTGGATTTAGAAGAAAGATTTCTTTTTCCCTGTATTTATATTAAAGGCAAGTCCAAAAAGTGGAGACATATGTTTAAGACTCTTGTCCCTCAATTACTCCTCCCTCCCCCAATTTTATCCTATTCTCTTCACCTATCCCTTGTTTCATTTCCATTTATTTCCTGTATGAACCCCATGTTTGATCATTTTACACTCTCTAGAACTCCTTTAATTGTATTGTGTCTTGGTTATGTTCCCCACCTCCTGGAAGAATCTAAGATACCAACTGAAGTCTGCAAAGTCTTTTGAAGCCTGAACTCAGAACTGACCCAGTGTCATTTATTCCACATCCTATTAGCCAAAAGAAATCACAAAGCCAGCAAAGATTCAAAAGTGGAGAAATATACTCCATCTTTTGATGGAAGGTGTTGCAATGATATATTGCAAGGAGAGTGGACACAGATAGGAGTGGAGGGTGGGGGTCAATTCTATAGTATTCCACAGTACTGAAAATTGGAGCCGCTAAAAATAAGTGGTTTCTAAACTTAGGTAGTCTTTCCCTGCTAGTTAACTATTCCTTTGCTTATTGCTAGAGAGCTCCTGTTCACACTTTCCAAGGCAAGCTGGTTCAAAGCTTTACAATTCTCCCTTAACCTGTCTCTATGTTTCTTATTTGAAATAAAGAGCGAATCCTCTATATTGCAGAGAAAGTAAAGGTGCACAGTTGGGAACCACAACTTCCCTCTACCACACCTCCAAATACAATTATAATACAGTCATATACATATCTTTTTCTCTCTGGCCTCAGAAAGATAGTTGCATATCCTTTTTTACTGAAACTATATCACTGTCACTTTGTGTGCTCTATATCCCAAAACTTCATGCATTCTTTGTAAATATTCTTATTTCTGTGTATTCAGTTGTATCCACTGCTTACCTCTTCCAAAATTACCAGTGTTTTTAAATCTTTTTCATCTAAAACTTTCTCATCCACCTACATTTAGTTCAAGGTACTACTTTTCCCTTCTTAGCAGCAGTACAAAAGATCTTGAAAAAGCAGTCTACCAGAAAGATGACATGGTGAAATAAAAAGAGACTAATTTTTGGAGCCAAAAAAAAAAAAAAAATGAGATTGGGAGATAAGAAGTGTAGGAATCACTGAGGAAGGAAATTGCAGATGATGTAAACAAATGAAAAATATATCATACTCATAGATCGGTAGATTCAACATGGTTAAAATGTCTGTACTATTCAAAGTGATTTATGGATTCAATGCAATCCCTATCAAAATACCAATGTTATTTTTCTCAGATCTAGGAAAAATAATTTTACACTTGGTTTGGAACTAGAAAAGAGCCTGAATAGCCAAAGAAAGCTTAAGCAAAAGAAAAAAATCTGGAGGTATCCCTTTACCAGACTTTAAGCTATACTTTGAAGCTATAACAACCAATACAGCATGTTACTAGCACAAAAATGGAGACATAGACCAATGGAACAGAACAGAGAACCCACCCACATATTGCCATCTAATCTTTAACAATGTAGACAGCAATATACCCTGGGAAAAAGAATTCTTATTTAATAAATTGTAATGGGAAAATTGAATAGCCATATACAGAAGATTGAAACATATCCATATCCATATCTCTTACTATTCACAAAAATTACATCAAGGATAGCAGACTTAAATCTAAGGGATGAAACAAGAACTCTAGAAGAAAATGTGTGAAAAACTCTTCTAGGTATTGGCCTGGGCAAAGAATTTATGAAGAAGATCTCAAGGGCAATCATAGCAACAACAAAAATAAATAAATGCTTCTGCATTTATTTTAAATTAAGAAGCTTCTGCACAGCCAAGGAAACAACCATCAGAGCAAATAGACAACCTACAGAATGGGAGAAAATATTCATATGCTATACATCTGATGAAGGGCTTGTAACCAGAATCTACAAAGACCTCAAGCAAATCAGCAAGAAAAAAATGAAACAACTCTGTTAAAAAATAGGCAAAAGACATGAACAGAAACTTTCAAAAGAAGATGGCCAATAAACAAATGAAAAAATGTCAAAAAATGAACAAATGAAAAATCTTCTGCATGTAGCTATCCAGTATCACTGTCACTGATCATCAGGAAAAGTCAAATCAAAATCACAGTGAGATATGGCCTAACCCCAGTAAGAATGGCTTTTATCAAAAAGTCTCAAAATGATACTGACATGGATGCAGAGAGAAAGGAACACTTATGCACTGTTGGTGAGACTGCAAAGTAGAACAACCTCTATGTAAAATAGTATGGATATTATTCAAAGAACCAAAAATAGACCTACTATTTGATCCTGCAATCCTACTACTGGGTATTTACCCAAAGGAAAACAGTCATTTTATCAAAAATACAGTTGCAATCAAATGCTTATTGTAGCACAATTCACAATTGCAAATATGTGGAATCAACCCAACCCAAGTGCCTATCAATTAATGAGTGGATTAATAAAATGTGGTATATGTATACCTTTGAGTACTACTCAGCCATAAAAAATAAATTAATACCTTTTGTAATAATCTAGATGGAACTAGAAATCATGCTCCTTAGTGAAGTATTGCAAGAATGGAAAAACAAATATAGCATGTATTCCCTATTAAATTGAAACTAATCTATCAACACTCACATACACAGATGGAAGTAAAACTCAATAGAAATCAAGCACGTGGGAGGGGAGAGGAGAGGATGGGTGAAATCATACCTAACCAATACAATGTACACTATCTGAGTGATGGACACAGTTATAACTTTGACGCAAGCAGTACAAAGCAATCCATGTAACCAAAACATTTATATCCCTGTAATATTTGGAAATAAGAAAGGAAAAAAAGTGTAAGTCTATTCTTTATAGAAAAATGATAGAAACAAACTGCTGTTTGGGAATGTAAGCAAGAATTTCTCAATACGGACATTGGTTTGGCTTCAGTACTCCCCAGCTTAATGCCTTTGTACAAATTTCTTAACCTTTCTCAGGCTGATTTTTAATTTCTGTAAAGTGCTATTGGTAATATATCTCACAGTTCTGTTATGAGTATATATCCAGTGTGTGTGCAGGGGGGGAGCATGCACCAGGCACTTGATACATGAGATATACCATTATTAGCACAACATGCTAACTAGAATATGGCTTCTTCCTCAACCACTGTGTTTAAACTGTTCTCAGGAAGGTCATCAGTATCTGCTAATTGTGAAAGCCAATGGCTTATTTTTATTCTTCAATCAACTTGACCTCTCTGCGGCATTTGACACTGTTGATTCTCTTTTCTTTCAATATATTTTACCCTCAGTTTCCATATATGTTACATTTTTGGTTTCTCTCTTATCATTCTGAATGTTTATATATATATATATATATATATATATATACATATATATATATGTGTGTGTGTGTATACATATATATATATATACACACACTGAGTGTTTTTTATATATATATGTATATATTTTTTTGAGACAGTGTCTCACTCTGTTGCCTGAGCTTATAGCTTACTGCAACCTCTAATGCCTGGATTCAAATGATCCTTCTGCCTCAGCCTCCAAGTAGCTGGGACTACCGGAATGTACCACTATGCTCAGCTTTTTTTTTTTCACTTTTTTTGGAGACAGGGTTTCGCTATGTTGCTCATGGTGGTCTCAAACTCCTGGCCTTGAGTGATCCTTACTCTTGACCTCTCAAAGGCATGAGCCACTGTGCCCAGCCTCTTAGTATAGTTTTTAATTAACTTTGCTTGTTACTTGTCATTGCAGATTCCTTAACTTTTGAAGCTTCCCAGAATTCATTACTGTGTTCTCTGATCACCTATATGTTTTCTCCCTGTATTATCTTAACTGTTCTCATGGCTTCAGCTATTACTAACAAACTGATTTCTCTGCAAACACCAGCTCATATTTTCTACTGACATCTACACCCATATATCCAACTGCCTACTTTACGTCTCCAACTAAATATTTTGAGGATATCTTGACTTAATATGTCTAAAACAGAAGTTATCTTCTGCATCAAATATGAATTTCTGCCTATATTATTAAATGTGATTAATGGTGTCATCATCTATTCTATCTCACAAGCTAAAAACTATTAGGGACAGGTGTGGGTCAGCAGCACTAACCACTGGAAAAGAGGAGAGGCATAAATTAGGAGGCCAGTGAGCATTAAGAGCTGAACCCACAACAGCAGGAACTTGAAATTAGGAACTTTTTCTGGCCAGGAGCATGCACAGAAACTAGGAGCTCATGTCCAAAGACCTTTTCCCATTAACATACATTAGCATGATAAAAATCATACTCATCAGCACCATGACAGTTTACAAATATTGTGACAATCCCTGGAAGTTACCCTATAAGGATAAAATTGGGGAGGACCATTAGCTCTAAGTACTCTCCACTCTTTTCCCAGGAAAGTAATGAATATTCGACCCACCATTTAGTATATCAAAAGGTTTAGACATAAAAGTAGAAGTGTGGTAAGATCCCAGTGTCTTCTCTACTCATGGAAATAAACCTGGTTCCCCTCAGGAAACATCCTTTCACTTTTTATTTATGTGCTGAAAAGCCTGCAAGAAAAGCTGCTGTGTGAGTTGCTCGCGTCTGTCATCAATTCTTCTCACTGACCTGGCTTGTGATTCTTCCAAATCAGGAGCCAAAGAACCAGAGCAACGCCTTTCAAAAAAATCAACCCTGTGTTTGTTGGCCATTAGTCTATCTACTTTTGAAAAGTTTCTGTTCATGTCCTTTACCCACTTTTTGATAGGGTTGTTTAATTTTTTCTTGCTGATTTTCCTGAGTTATAATTAGATTCCAGTTATCAGCCCTTTATCGGATGTGTAACATGCTAATATTTTGTCTCATTCCATAGGTTGTCTATTTGCACTCATGATAGTTTCTCTCATCATCAGAGAAATGCAAATCAAAACCACAATGAGATACCACTTATCGTCATTGAGAATAGCCCTTATCAAAAAGTCCCAAAACAATAAATGTTAGCATGGATGCAGAGAGATAGGAGCACTCATACACTGCTGGTGGGACTACAAACTAGTACAACCTCTGTGTACAGAAATATAGAGATACCTCAAAGAGATATAAGTAGAACTACCATTTGATACAGCAATCCCATTACTAGGCATCTACCCAAAGGAACAAAAGACGCTTTATATAAAAGACATCTGTACTCAAATGTTTATAGCAGCATAATTCACAATTGCAAAGATGTGGAAACAATCCAAGTGCCTATCAATACATGAGTGGATTAATAAAATGTGGTATATGTATACCATGAAGTACTATTCAGCCACAAAAAACAATGGCAATATAGCACCTGTTGTATTATCCTGGATAGACCTGAAACCCATTCTATTAAGTCCCTAGAATGGAGAAACCAACACCACATGTACTCACCATCAAATTTGTTTTAAGTGACCAACACAGAAGTGCACATATAGGAATAACATTTATTGGGTGTCAGGCAGATGGGACAGGGAGGAGGGGATAGGTATATACACACATAATGAGTGTGATGCACACCATCTGGGGGATGGACATGCTTTAAGCTCTGTCTTGGGTGGGGCATAGGCAATATACATAACCTAAATATTTGTACCCCCATAATATGCTGAAATAAGAAAAAACAAAAATCAATCCTGAAAAAACCTCAGACTAAATTCAACTTTGATTTTTTTCACCCTAATTCTCATCACCAAATCCTGTGTTTTTACCTAAAATGCTGTGCAAATCTAGAAGTAGAAACTATCTCTACTTGTTTTCAGTGCCATATTCATTGATATGTATAGAATATATAGAAGTTTACATAGAAATTTGTATCAATGGAGGAAAGAAATAGCAAGATAGAAATGGTTAAATAGATAGGAAGCAGTAGAGTTATACCTATATTTCATATTATACATATCAATATGCATTAAAGTTTCATACATGGTTGAAGGTTTAAATCTAAAAAATTAAACTATTAATAACTATAAGAATGCATAGATGAATATTTATTAGATATTGAGATAGAAAAGGAATTTGTAAGCATGAAACCAAAGGGGAAATATTGTTAGAATTACAATTTAAACACCTAAAGCCATTATGTGTGAGAATAACTAAATGAAAATTAAATGGTGTTAAAAATGGAAAGATCTTCTACTTATAAATCTGATAAATGGTTAATTTCCTTAATTATTAAGAGAGATCTTACCAATCTTTAAGTAAAAGATGAATACATTATTAGAACACATGAGCAAAAATTATGGACAAAAGAAGACATCTACATGAGTAACAAACAGGAAAATTCTTTATTTCTTTTTTTATGAAAGATATTGCTAGCTGTTAACCATCTGTTTTACTCTTATATATATTTTTTTAGCACAAAGCTAGAATACATTCCCAGAATTCTCTGAAGTTAAATATGACCATGTGACTAAGTTCTCTTCTATGGAATGAGAATAAAATGATGTTTGTCCCTTTAAGTCCAAACCCATGGGGAACAGTAGCAGTCTTTTATTAGTGTCAACATTTAGTTTATTTGCACATATTTTACTTTGTTTAAAGTTTCATTAGTCATCGACACATTTTCCTCCATAATTATTTTTCCCTTCTGTCTAATTGGGATGGCAACATTTAGGGTAAACTTGGAAGCAGTATATTGAAGAATGGCAGAGCTACAAGATGGTAGAGGACTGGGTCCCTGAAATCATACATAAAGAAGATCTATCCACTGACTATACTATTTTGTGAATGAAAATATAAGCTTCTATTATCTTTGAACCATTATACATTATGAGTCCTATGCTTTTTTCCCTGGAGTATAAATTATGAAATTAAATGTACTTATTGAGCATTGTGGGTTTATTTGAGGAATATAGGAATAGTAGTAACATACAAATGCTTAAAAATCTTAAGTTCCTGAATCTGTATGCAAAACACTAAATTAAAAAAGGTACCTAATTCATAGGAATCAATATTAGAGGAAATTTTGCCAAAATATGTATAATATTTATCTTCAATGGTGGTATTGGGCAATTTTCTTATTTTACTCCTCTGCATTTTGTAAGGTGTTTACAGTAGACATGTTACTAAAATTAAAGCAGATGTGTTTAAATCATGTGCATTACTTTATTGAAGTTTTCAAGCATACAGAAGAGAGAGAAATAATTAACTTTTGTATCCATAGCATACTGTATTTCCTCACTTGAGGGAAAATTTTTCTAAAGCAAAGTAGAAAGGCAAAATATTGATTCAATCTCTGATATTTACAGAAATGAATACCAAATAGTGAATATACTATATTTGTGCAAACATTTCATCATTTAACTATTGCTTGAAAATCTCTGAATGTTTGTTTATAGACATACTAGGATAGTTATTAATGTCTATTTTTGGTGAACTAAAATGTTAAATAAATTCTTAACTCTATGGAATTTAAATAAAAGAAAATATTTCTTCAAAGTGAAACAAAAGAATTGGAAGGAAACGTAGAAAACATAGAATGAAATCACCAACTGAATTTTAATAGTAAAATACAGCATTAGTTAACTCAGACTATTGGCCTACTGTTCTCCTGGCAATTCATGAGGCCTGAGAATCTGTCAAAATGATGTCTTTCAGCACATCTACTTCATTTAAGATTATAATTATGCCAGCATTTGCTCCATCACCTAATGATGATACTTAGGAAAATATTGTCCTATAACTCTCTGATGCTTATTACTTGGCTCCATCTTCTCTGGGAAATGTGAACCAAGCAGCAGTTTTTCAAAGCAATTACAGGAGAGGAGTTACCTACTGTTCTTGCTCTCCTGAGCATAACAGAGAATTTTATGGGTATGCCCAAGTCCTAGGGGAATGATGGTATGTGGTGGAAGGTGGTTCATGTCTAGCAGGTCCGTGGTGGAGCACTGTGTGAGTTCAGGTCTGTTATGTTGTGCTGGCACCAGGGGGTCAGCACTGCTGGGTAGCACACGGGGTCATAGGGATGTGATCACTATGTGGTTGGGGCTCGTTCTCTCTGCATAGGTCCTGCTGAGGCTATTGTGGGACTTCTCAGGTGGCATTGGTGCCTGCTTTGTTTAAATTTCCCAAAGTGGGGGTGGAAGGGTCATGTGATGTGTGAAAGCATCTGTTCTCCCTGCTCCCTCCCTGGGCTAGCAGAGGCAATGTAGAGGCAGTTGCAGTGAATTCGATCCCTGTGTAGACCAGGCACTCTGAACAAGAGAGCTTAGAATGTCATCAGTTACAGAGACCTGGGAACACAAGCCAGCTTGTCTCTGCTGAGTATGTTCTCTTGTGCAAGAGTCACTGTGCAGTCTCCAGGCCGCTCCCTGATCAGTTGGGAGGGCTGTAGTAGTGGGGGGGGGGACTCCTGGCAGCTCAGGTCCCAGTGTCCTCAAGGGGAGCATGGAGACCTGGGGTTCTCTCCTCTGACTCTTCTCCATATGTGGACACATTTCCTGAGTACCTTTCTATCTTGCTGAGTGGGTCACTCCATCTCATTCTGCCTCACTTTGATTGTCCCCATCACTTCTCTGATATTTCTCAATGCTCTCTTCTAGAAAACCCATCTGTAGTTTGGCATCTACTTGCAAATTTTGATCTTTTCCTTGACAGCAGTGTTGTGCAGGCTGCTTCTAGTCCTCCAGCCTGGCCTTCCCCCAAAATATTATTTTTAAAAGGAGTATTAGAATAAAATATTTATAGAACCCGTGCTGTAGTATCTAGTTTGAAAGTCATTGGTGTACTCCAATAAGGTATAATGAGCCCATCAGTACAGAGCAAGCATTCAATAGATGTTTATTGAGTGAATTGCTTTTTCACAACCATTCAGCCTTCATCTTGTACTCACAGATAGTGTTACTATTAGAAAGAATAATAATAATGTGATACTTCATAGAATCCATGAGTGCTTTAGATAAAAAGGGAAATATTGACTAATGTAGCTAGAATTTCAGGGTTTTGTTGGCTCAGGAAGGGAAAGAATGAGTTTAGGGCTTAAATATTGTAATTGACATTTAATTATTTTCCAATGCAGCTTTGGCTTTGTTGGCATGAGTTTCAGGTTTCACGTGGTATCAAGATGCTGCCAAATGTTCTAGGAGCCATTATATATTTGCCTCGCTTTAAATCTAGTGGGCAAAGAGCCTACATTTGTCTTAAAAGTGCTGACAAAAGTCTCATTGACTTTGATGGAATTGGAAGGCCATATCTGAACCAATAACTCTGACCAGGAATATGGGAAAATCTTTTTATAACCAAATCACATGCAAGCCATAAAGCCAAGGAAGGAGTCATTTTAAGTGCAAGTGTGGGTACTTAGGATAAGAGGGTTGTTTCACAGAGTAAAACTGGGCTACATTTACTGGAATGAGAATGAATCAGTGCTGGAGAGCCAATACAGCTAAAGGTTGCTAAAATTAGCAATTCATACTGATTTTGTAGAACAATTCATACTGACTTTGTAGAACAATTTACAGAGAAATTTATGGATTTTGGTAGCTTGCTTAAAATGGTTCAAAGCACTCATAATTCTATATCAGATTTCTGCTACAAGTACAATTTAACAGTAGCTCAGAGCATAGATTGCAGATATCTTTGTTTCTGATAGTGTGACTCCATTATCTCTGTTGTTTTTAAAAATATTTGTGCCTAGAGATGCTATTTAAGTTCTTACCATTGAGCTGTATTGCCCTCAACAACTAGACTAAAAGTGGTTCATTCTCTTAAGGATGCCTTGAGGCAAGGTGTAGGAGTATATTGTTAAATAATACTTGCTGCATTTCCCAGAGGTGAGTACATCATTCCAAGTTTAAATGATGGGAATCAGTTTTGTTGAATTATTAAAGTGGAAATGTCCCCAGACTTCCCTAACTCATTTCCATCCAACCTCTAATTGAGATGAAAAATACAATCAATAATGCATTCTAAACACTGCTTTATATACTTTAATACTTTTTTCTTATTTCTTAAACCACAACTTTTAGATTTCTCTAAAGTGTAACATAATTGAAATCATGATGCTTCTCATTTACAAAGACCAGAGTACAAATGGACCCTTGGGAATAAATTTCTTATCATGTGATTTGACACCATAAGTTAATTAGATGCTTTTCATGAAGAGGTAATCTAGGTTTGAATTTTCCCCTCCCGAATCAGAACTTACCCTCAATGATCCTGGATTTAATATTTGGTAAATAATATTTTCTAGAGAAATGGTTCCAATGATGTCATATGTAAGAATCATCTGAGGGTTTGTAAAACATATGTATTTCTGGACCCCACTCCAAAAGGTGGTTCAGTAAATCTGGGAGAAGGCCCAAGAATCTGCATGTTTTTATTAATACAACCACCTCAGGTGACTATAAAAAAGGTAGCCCAATGACGATACTTAGGAAAATATTGCCCTAGAACTAACTGAAGCTTATTACTTGGCTCCATCTTCTCTGGGAAGTGTGAACCAAGCAGCAGTTTTTCACAGACCACAGCAGTTATAGGAGAGGAGTTACCTAATGTTCTTGCTCTCCTGAGCATAAAGAGAGAATTTTATGGGTATGCTCTTGCTAGTTAAATGAGCATGTTTATTAAGGGTGAAGAGGTGGAGAGGAAGACTAATGTTATGAATATAATGTTGTGTTATGGTTTGGCCTTAGCAGATTATCCTTTTGGAGTTTCTGTTTTGATTGTTGCACAAATTTTAGAAAAGATTTTTCTCTACTATTTCCAGACTTGATTATAGGCAGCGTGCTGGATGCTTTCAGATTTATTTAATTTCTAACAACTCTGTGAAGTAGGAACTATTATTATGGTCACTTGACAGATAAGGAGAATGAGGCATAGAAGAGTTAAGTAATTTTCCCCAGGTCATCCAGTCTATAGGTTATGGACACTAAAAAGGTGTGCAACATGCTTTGTGGGTTCCCATCTGGGACTGTGAAGGCGACTGGGGATGGCATCAGTTGGCAGCAGTGATAGCAATGCCAATGACTAGTTCCTGGTGAACACAAACTGCCTCAAGTTTGATACAACATCACTACCTGAAGACTGACCTGAGCTAAGCATGAAGGGAGAGGATCTTGGTAATTACCACTCTCAGCATTTGATATACATTAGGAAGGTCTATTTCAGTCCTGGATGCTAAAGATGGCTAAAGTTAAATTCAAAAGTTTGTTTTGCCTTTAATAATCATAAAGATGAAAACCAAACAAAGAAGGTCCACCTTAACTCATACCACTTCTATGAGTCATATGAATAGTAATGTTTTCACATTGTTTTGCTTGCTTGCTGATTTCAAGACTACAATTATAATTATCTTTGTCCAGTGAATCTTGAAAACACAGAGGGCTGGAAGAAAATAAGAGTACATGCTATAATGAAATTCTAAAATGTACTGGAAATGTACTTTCCATGGAGTTAGAATTGAGGAATACTGGGAATCATGCTATTTGAGATAAAAGACACATTTCTGGATAATTTTAAATTTGAGGCCTTTGGAATGTTCAGAAAGGATAAGGAAAGCTTAAACACAGTTCTTATATATGAAATGAGGCTTATAATAGGACATACCTCATGGGATAGTTGTGAAGCTAATATATAATAACTTATGTAGTCAAGGACCTACCATGGTTCCTTCTAAGTAAGAAATAATGATTAAATGTTAGCCCCCAAATCCCAAAACCTAAACCAAAACCAAAGCTAACAAATAATAAACAAACAAAAACTTCAAGCACCCCTGTTTTGTATTTTCTTTTCATTATTTTTCCTTTCATGAAGCATGCATGCCTTCACAAACTGAAGCAGATGCTATTGAATTTTAGGGGAGTATAATGAAAATCAAAGAGGGAAGAAGAATATTGGGATACCTCTTCTAATTCTATGTTATATTCACCCCAAAGATTGCTTTAATGTCTCTTATATATCTAAATACCTTTGTTCATGTAATTTTAAAGATATCCAAGAAGGCGGATGTGTAAATAGATTTTTAAAAGGAAACAATTTGCAAAGGGATGTGCTTAACAAAGAATTCTGACTTTATATGACAGGTTTGGTGAACATGTAAGAAGAGTAGCATTGCTACAAAAAATTGCAATGAAGAGCTCATTAAATAACAGAAAATTATTTTCTCCACCCCTTTGCAGAAGTGATTTGAGTTTAAAATTTTCTCTTTAAATGTTTTATCTAATCATATATCCAGGTTGGTCTCCTCAAAAAGACTTTTCATACCACCAGCCTACAGTGTCAAAACTGAATAATAAAGTTATTCTAATGAATATATTTGACTACTATTTTCTCCACAGAAAAATATTGGCTTAATTAGATTTCACAAATTAAAATAAGTTTAATTACAGTAACTAATAATAACCACCAGATTCTCTGAAAGGGCAATTCTTTCCCATCAGAGCTCTACTGAGTATTAAACACTCCTTAAGATAAGGCTGGCTCTAGAGCCCTTGATTTTGACACTTGATTTTCCCAGATGTTTACAGTAACCACTGAAAATGTTGTGATATTGATACTTTCATTTTAGTTTAGCATGCTCTCATCTTGATTTTTTTATCCTGGCAAATGTTACAGAGCATCCAACACTACAGTTTACTGCTTTTTAAAGTAATGTTACAGATATCTCTTCTTGAAATACAAAATTTTAGGTTTAGAATTCAGTTACTCTCTTGCAACATATTTACAAAAGCATATTCTCCTAATGTTATAGCATAATAGGACAATAGTTATTATTGTTATTATTATTTTATTATTAGAAAAAATAGGAAAAACAAATATATTATGGGGATGAGATTTGCTGATACTGGAACTCTTAAGCCCAGACACTGACAGTGTGTTGGTAGTGTCATAATGTATTGCACTTGACAATGTTGTCCTATTCTGTATTACTTACTGGTAATCAATGAAGATCAAAAAATAATTAGTTCCTTCTTCTTTAATAAAATTGGCAATGAATGCCTTGTTTTAATACAACTGATAAAATACAGATGTATTTCACTATAATTTTTATATTTATTAGTTTTCATAATGAATAACCACTAAACACACACAACAAATTACAACATCTTCTATTTTTTTAAAACATCAAATGCTGCTTATAACCTAGAAACATTTTTATTAAATTGAGAAATATTTACGGTTAAAATAATCATGTGTGAAAGTCATGACACACTCTAATATACTCTGACTACTCAACTTGGTAACAGTAAAATGTATCAAAGAAGGGAATGGTGAGTAAAGAAACCAGATGTTCCCTTGATATTTATGGAACAGATTATTCATCATTTTTTGAGATAATACAAATACTATAACTGGACCGTTTTTTCAGTGGAAAATTGCCATTAATGATTAACTGATAATGAAGATTCAACCTGATGGGGCTGCTGAGATAAATTCAGGGCTTTGAAGAATTACTATTCCACTTGACTAAAATTATGGATTATAATTTCAAGACAAATTACATATGAGGGAATAGAGATGTGGCATTTATGTTAAATTAATATTAGTTATTTTATTTTTATTTATTTCATCAAAATATGTAAAACTGATGAAAATAAAATATTCACTGTATGTTTTAATACAGTCACTTATTTATCTGAGTTTAAAGCCCATAGATTGACATTTCTGATTTAGTCGGAATTTAATAAAAACATTTCACATTTTCCCAGTCACAATAAAAGATATAGTTTAAATTTCCTTACTATAACAATTACTTTTTTAAATGTATGGTGTCTCAAAGTGTCTTATTTGTATTAATTACATAAAAATTAGTTGACAGTACCTATACAATGCAAATTTCTTGGACCCAGCCTACTCTTGAAGTCAAAATACTTGTGAATTGGGATCATGAATCTCCATTTTAAAAAGACTTCCAGGTAGCTTACATGTACACTAAAATATAAGACTTGCTTTAGTAATATAAGTTTTTACACATGTGTATCTTGTGTAAAATAAATTAGAAGAAATGAATAAAAGAAAAAAGATTAAGTGTATAGCTGCTGTCAGATTTGCCAGTTAGCCCAAAATCTGAATATCAAATAATCCTCAAAAATATTTTCATTCTGTGAAAGACAAATACAAAATGAACTCATCCTGAAACTTTACTGAATTCATTTATCAATTCTAGGAGTCTCTTGGTTGAATCCTTGGGGTTTTCTAGATATTATATCATATCATTGGCAAAGAGTAAGAGTTTGATATCTTCTGCTCCCATTTGGATGCCCTTAATTCCCGGGACTCTCTTGTCTAATTGCCCGAGCAAGGACTTCCAGCATTATGTTGAATAGAAGTGGAGATAGCGGGCAACGTTCTTTGGTTCTGGTTCTAAGTGGGAATGGTTTCAATTTTTCCCCGTTCAGTATGATATTAGCCATGGGTTTATTATAAATTGACTTGATAATTTTAAGGATTTTAAGGTATGGCCCATCTATGCTATTTTGTTAAGAGTTTTTATCATAAAGGTGTGCTGGACTTTGTCAAATGCTTTTTCTGCATCTATTGAGAAAATCATACAGTCTTTGTCCTTGCTTTTATTTATGAGGCGAATTGCATTTATAGATTTGTGTATATTGAACCAGCCTTGCATCCCTGGAATAAAGCCCACCTGGTCATGATGAATTATTTTTTTGATACGCTGCTGACTTTGATTTGCTAATATTTTGTTGAGGATTTTTGCATCTATATTCATGAGGGATATTGGTCTGTAGTTTTCTTTTTCTGTTGTGTCCTTTCCTGGCTTTAGTATCAAGATGATATTGGCTTCGTACAACGAATTAAGAAGGACACCATATTTCTCAATGTTGTGGAATAATTTCTGTAGTATAGGTATGACTTCTTTATATGTTTGGTAAAACTCTGAAGTATTCCCATCTGGTTCGGGACGTTTCCATTTTGGGAGGTTTTTAATTGCTGCTCCAATTTCTGAGCTTGAGCTTGGTCTATTCATAAATTCTATTATCTCCTTGGTGAACTTAGGGAGGTGGTATGCTTCCAGGTATTTGTCCATTTCCTCCTCATTATGTAGGTTTTGGGCATATAGGTTTTTATAGTAATCAAAAACAATGTTTTGCAGTTCCAGGGTGTCTGTTATGAGCTTTCCTTTTTCATTTCTAATTGAGTTTATTAGAGTCCTTTCCCTTCAAATTCTTGTCAATCTCTTAAAAGGGCTGTCAATTTTGTTTATCTTTTCAAAAAACCAGGTTTTGGTTTTGTTGATCTTCCCTATAGTTCTAATGTTTTCAATTCAGTAAATTCTAAGGATACAGAATCAATACACAAAAATCAGAGGCATTCATATACACCAATAACAGTCAAGCCAAAATTCAAATAAAAAATGCAATATCTTTTATAATACCCTGAAAGAAAATTAAATATCTAGAAATATATATAATGAAAGAGGTGAGAGACATATAGAACTATGAAACACTAAGAAAAGAAACTATAGAACATGTAAAGAGATGGGAAAATCTATCTTGTTCATGGATTAGTAAAATCAACATCATCAAAATGTCCATATTACCCAAAGTGATCTACAGAATTAATGCAATCCCTATCAAAGTAGCATCACCATTCTTTACAGATCTAAAAACAAAAAAATATTCTATGCTTTGTATGAGACCAGAGACGACCTCGGATAGCCAAACCATCTTAAGTAAAAAGAACAAAGTGGGAGGTATCAGTCTCCCAGACATCAAGCTGTACTACAAGGTTATAGTAATTAAAACAGCATGTCATTGGCACAAGAAAAGAGATATAGAACTCAGAAAAACTCAGACCTTTGGAACAGGACTGAGAATCCAGACATGAAACCATACACATACGGTAATCTAATCTCTGTCAAAACAGACAAAAATATAGACTAGGGAAAAGAATCTCTTTTCAGTAAATGGTGCTGGGAAAACTGGATAGCTACATGCAGAAGACTGAAACTGGATCTCCACCTCTCACCTCTCATGAAAATTAATTCAAGATGGATAAAAGACTTAAATCTAAGGCATGAAACCTTAAGAATTCTAGAAAAAGATGTTGGAAAGACCCTTTCAGACATTGGCCTAGGCAAAGAATTTTTCAAGAAGACCCCCAAAGCAATCACAGCAGCAACAAAAATAAATAAATGGGACCAGATCAAGTTAAAAAGCTTTTACACAGCCAGGAAACTATCATTAAAGTGAATAGACATCCTACAGCATGGGAGAAAATATTTGCTCTCTACACATCTGATAAAGGGCTGATAACAAGAATCTATATAGAACTTTAAAAAATCAACAAGAAATAAATCAAACAACCCCATCAATAAATGGGCAAAGGAAATGAACATAAACTTTTCTAAAGAAGACAGAATAATGGCTAGCAAACATATAAAAAAATGCTCAACATCTCTAATCACTAGAGAAATGCAAATCAAAACCACAATGAGATATCACCTAACACTAGTTATATTGGCCTCTATCAAAAAATCCCCAAACAATAAATGCTAGCGAGGATGTGGAGAGACAGGAACACTCTTACACTGCTGGTGGGACTGCAAATTAGTGCAACCTCTGTGGAAAAGAATTTGGAGATACCTCAAAGAGCTAAAAATAGAAATACCATTCAATCCACCAATAACACTATTAGGCATCTACCCAAAAGAGCAAAAGACATTCAATAATAAAGATATCTGCACCCAAATGTTTATGGCAACACAATTCACTATTGCACGGTCATGGAAACAACCCAAGTGCCTCTCAATTCATGAGTGGATTATTTAAATTTGGTATATGTTTACAATGTAATATTACCCTATTATGAGAAACGACAGTGATCTAGCACCTCTTATATTTTCCTGCATAGAGCTTGAGCCCATTATTCAAAGTGAGGTATCACAAGATCAGAAGAATGGGCTCCACATGTACTCGCCATCAAATTAGCACTGACTGATCAGCACTATGGTGCTCACAGGGTAGTAATATTCTCCAGGGATTGGGGGATTGGAGGGAGGGAGGTAATCTCACAACTGATGGACACAGTGAGCATTGTAGAGAGAAAGGGCATGCCTCTAATCCTTGCCTGGGCGAGGCAAAGACATAAAATGTAACCAAAATGTTTGTACTTTCATAATATTCTGAAATAAAAAGAAATCAATGCAATTGAATAAGAAGTTTGAGGTAATAGAAGATCAGAAAGCAAAGGATAAGGAAGGTAGTCAGAAGCTTATTAATCCAGGCAAATAATCCAGGCACAGAAAGACAGGTATAGAATGTTCTCACTCATATGTGGAAGCTAATAAAGTTGATCTCATAGAAGTAGAGAGTAGAATAGTGGTTACCAGAGACTAGGAAAAGTAGGATGGAGGGAGATTGCCAGAGGTTGGTTACTGGACATGAAATTACAGCTAGATAAAAGAAATAAGTTCTAGTGTTTTATAGTACTGTATATTGAATATAATTAAAAATAACTTATTGTATATTCACAAATAGCAAGAGTGGGTTTTGAATGTTCCTAACACAAAAAAAATGATAAATGTTTGAAGTGATGAATGTGCTAATTAACCTGATTTGATAATTAAACATTGTATACATGTATCAAAATATCACACTATACCCCATAAATATCTACAATTATTATGTGTCAATTAAAACTAATAAAAAATTAAACAAAAGAAGCAATAAGGAGAAAAGTGTAGGGAAAACACTTAATATTTAGATGGGAAGATAGAAGATTAAATGACACATTTCTATCCTCAAGTATAGAATTTAACAAAACAGAAAGGCCATCTTGTCTGTCAGGGAGCTCAAACACTGAACAAGCTTGTAAGCTTATAAACAAGGTTTTTAGATCCCTCACATTGTAGATCTTTACAATAAGATAGGCATAGATGCATATTGAAGGAGATCCTAAGTGGGGAAGATATACGTAGGAGGTTAAGGGTTGAGCTGAAAAGTTTCATTCTTTCCAATTGAATTCAGGTTATCACAGTAAACTAAAAACTGGTTATAATGCCTCTATTATGTGCCCAGCATGGACTGAGGTTCTGTGAAGAACAGGAAGGATGTAGAAGCTCTGTTTTGTTTTGTTTTGTTTTGTTTTGTTTTGTTTTTGTTTTTTGGTTTGAGTCAGGGTCTCACTCTGTTGCCCAGGCTAGAGTGCATTGGCATCATCATAGTTTACTACAACCTCAAACTTTTGGGCTCAAGCAATCCTCCTGCTTCAGTCTCCTGAGTAGCGAGGACTACGGGTGTGTGCCACCATGCTTGGCAAATTTTTCTACTTTTTGTAGACAAGGGATCTCACTATTTTTCTTAACCCCATCTCAAACTCCCAGCCTCAAGCAGTCTTACCTCCTCAGACTCCCAAAGCGCTGGGATTACAGGCATGAGCCACCACACCTGGCCATGAGGTGTTTTTTTGTTTTTTTTTAAGATGCTTCTTGTTGACCTGAAGATTATATATATATATATATATATATATATATATATATATATACACATATATATATATATTAAACAAATTTAGAACTAGTCAGTGAATAATCTGGTCTTTGGTTGTATGGTTCAGGATCTCTAAGATATAGGAATTCAGAGAATTGTTTTAGATATATTTATGTTAAAGTGAAGCTATATCCTGCTACTCAGTTACATTTTTTATATGATCACATTATATATAGTTTACAATGTACTATATCCATATTCCCCTTCATGTAATAATAATAATAGTTTACACTGATTAAACAATACATTTTTTCCAGGAGCTGTGCCAACCCCATTACCTACATTCGCTCATTTAATGATTCAATAAACTCTGGAAGTAGGTAGTATTATTTACATCATTTTGTGCAGATAAAGAACTTCAAGCACATTTTACAGATAAGTAGCTTGCCAAAGGTCAAATAGCTAGGATGTTGAGCCTGCATTAGAACTCAAATATTTTTACTTCGGAATTTGTTATTAACCACTATCCTAGAATATTTCATGGAGTTGACTGCATTTTCCACGACATTTCTATCTTTACCAAAGTTACACATACACCCCAAACTTCAATCATTCTGGTGTGACTCTTTCTGTTGTTTGGCCTTAGTACATTCTGATGATATCGTGCCCCCTTATGCTGAGATTTCTAGTAAACTCATGTCTTTCAATATAATATCCTTCAATATAATAAATATGGTTGATTATTTTACCAAGGGTAATATAATTAAAAATAACATGAAGAAGATTAAACTATCCAGTTATGTTATATGTTGCATCTTTGATGAGAAAACAAGAAAGTAGTATTCAATCAGAAATAATTGTTACCTCCTTTCCATAATCACTGCATTCTATTTATAATTAGGCAAAACAGCATTACCTGATCATGGTATAACTTAAAGAACAATTAATTCTCTGTCATAAACCAGCAAAACCAAGGATGGGTTAAAGATCAGGACTATTCTGTAGTGAAGTGAATGTAAGATTCCATCCTACCCTAGTAGGAACTGTTAAAAATCTAAATTACCCAATTGAATTAGTTAAGATACTTGATTCCCTGCCTTACTTTTCCTAATTAGTGATAATTGTATGTTTCAAAAATAGAAGAAAAATCTAATTTTACGGGAAACAGTACTTGATGAAAAGCATAAAGTTATTAAAAAGTGCACAAGACATACCAATGAATATTCCACATCTACCATCCAATTCATACCCACAAAGGCTTAGAGTGAGCAAGAAAACATATGAAATGTATGATCATAAAATTATCACCCCACCACTACCAAAAATAAAATTATACACTCTATATATGATGTTTTTGTCATAGCACTGTATAAGAGAAATATAACATGGGTTAAATATGTAATTTTGCAATTTCTAGTAGTCAATCCAAAAGTGTAAAAATAAATTGGTGAAATTAATTTTAATAATGTACTTTATTTAACTCAATATATTCAAAATATTATCTTTTCACCTGTGGCACTAGTCACATTTAAAGTTCTTAATAGCCACATGTTCCTAGTGGCTACTTTATTGCACATCACAGCTTTAATGCCTTTAAAAGTAAACAGATAACTGGAAAATGTTTCCAACAGTTTTCATGCAATCAAATTGGTTGAATTTATAGAAAGAGATACAAACTGTGTCTACTGCTTTCCTTATCCCTTCCCATAGGATTAATTATAGTGCTCTGAATAAAGTAGTCAATACATTGTTTTTTCTGCCTGATAAGACCAACTTCTGCCCTCAAAGATATCAGATATACAACTTATTGAAACCTCTCTGTGTGTATAAAAACACCCCACTGGGTACAACTAGGGGTATATAAAAATGGAAGACATGCTCTGACTTGTCTTTTTATTTAAACTTTAATGTTATCCTACTAACTTAGTGGGGGAGTTAAGAATGGTTGTCACTTTGGGTTATAACAGAACTTACCAGACATGATTTGAAAAATGTGGCTATGGATATTAGACTTTCTTCTTGGAATGGCTTGATTCAGAGGTCATATGGGCAGGAGCTCATGTTACGTTTTCAGCCTGAGGATCAAATTGTGTGATCCTGTGTATGCTATTAAAGTTCTTTGTACTTCAGTTTCTTTTTCTGTTAAATAGCTTTAATAATAACAAAACTTACTGAGTTTTGTTGTGCATATTATTAGTAAATGATATAATGTATGTTTCTTAAACAGTTTGGTCTACTCTAACAGAATACTATAGGCCGAATGGTATAAACAACAGACATTTATTTCTCAAATTTCTGGAGGCTGGGAAGTCCAAGATTACAGCAGCAGCACATCTCATGTCTAGTGATGGCACTCTTCCTAGTTTACAGTTCACAGATGGCTGTTCTCTTGTTGTATCATTACATGGGAGAACAGAGAGAGAGGCAGAGACAGAGAGTGAATGAGAGAGAGGAATAAAGCTCTCTCCTGTCTCTTCTTGAAAGGCATTAATGTGTTCATGAGAGGCTATTCTCATGACCTAATTACCTCCCAAAGGATACAACTCTGAATACCATCACATTAACAATTAGGATTTCAACATATGAATTTGAGGGGTTCATAAACATTCAGTCCATAGTAATATATGGAGGTCTTATCATGATGATTGTCATAGTAAGCACTAAATAAATAGTAGTATTTTATTTTCTTCCTGCTCCAATTCAAAAACACCCTTTCTAAATATACGTAGGGAAATGATATGAATGGAGTGTTTGAGGGTAAACAATATGTTTCTCTATATGAAACATCTAGTAAGACATGTGACTAACATATCTGTATATAGGTGTATAGAAACAAAAATAGGTAAAATATGTCAACTACCTACCATGTGTCAGGCACTATAGTGGGAATTTATATTTTACATTGTAATGAGCAAAATGGGCAACATAATGAGGATACTTGAAATAAATATGCCAATATGAGACAAAAGTTGATATTGACCTACATGTAAAGACAGTGTAGTTAGTAAAAGCAAAATTTCAATCATCCATTCTGATTGAATCTTTCAAAGTCCCCTTTTAAAAATGCATGAATACTTAATACCAATCCTATTTTCCAATATAATCTTATCCCATATCTGTTGCTACAAAGGAGAAAAGTAAATAAACTCAAATACTTAGTAGAGAAACCACAGATGACTAAATAGAAATCTTTAAATTTAAAAAGTGAATATATTTTTCCCAGTATAGTTTATCATTGTGATAAAGCAGCAAATATCAAATATGGAGAGAATAATGAGCTTCTACTTGTTTTTCTAATGGATGTATCATATAGAAACTATGTCAAAATCAGACTTATTCATATAATGGTATCAGTCCTCTGTTCTTTTTTTAAAAAAGGTTCTAATGAGAAGGTAACTGGTAATTGGCCAATTGCTGTTGAAGTAAGTTGGCAAGCAGTACCATTTGGGAGTTACAGATTTATTTCCTATGATGAAGACTACCTCATAATTTTTTGGCCCTTAACCTTAAACCTTCTATGAGCTAACACTGATGATTATAGAAATGATTTGGTTCAGTGAAGACTTCTTCCAGAGGGGTCAAAATTTGATCACTCAAATGGCCTTGACAACCTACTAATATCTCTAGAAGGTCACTCTAACAGAATAGATGACACCAATGTCGTGCTGTCTAGCCAAGGTAAGAAAAACTTACTGTTAACATAATTGTTCCAAGATAGAAATATTGAATTACATAAGGTCACAGTCTCCTGAAGCAGTTATTGCTGAGGTGCATTTACTTCAGTTTGAAACTGCCTTAGATATTCATTGACTCTGACAGTATGACAAAAACTAGCTTAGGTTTTATTCCATATGCCAATTATATTAAATAATGAAGTGTGCATGTTTTCTTGCAAGATGTTTCTAATTAATCACTGGATTCAGTGTATATACACAAAGGTATATGATATAAAAGTATCTATCAGTAGTAGCATTTATATGCTTTCAAGTATTCTTTGTTATTCAAAAATGTTTAATCACTAAATACCCTGTATATGAATACAAATCATGTTATAAACCCTTATGAAAAATATGTCTCTTTGATAATATGAGTGACCTAACAGATTTGTGATGATGCATGCCAAATAAACTTATAATACTTATATCATAGCTATGTTTTATTTATTTCTCTGCTGATGATAAGGTAAGAATATTTTGAGTTAAATTTATGAAAGTATCTGTTCCTTTCTTAAACAAACCATTTTTATTCCATAAAACTCAAATTTAGTTACAGAAGAACTCACGAAAATTCTTCTTAATGATTCTTTCTTATGGTATTTAAAGTCAAGAAGTCATGCTTAAAAGTCTGAATCATCCTTTCAGATAGACAAATGGTTAAATGGTAAGAACTGTCACTTCGTCCATTTTACAGTGACTGAGTAACAGGGCTGTTAACTTGTAAAAATCTTTCTCTCTCCTGGACCTAGACAATTTACTTTCGGTCTGGAAATTTTTCTATTGAGATCACTCAATAACTTACCAATAATGACTATCCTGTGGCACCTGGCATTGGATTATCTGATGTGTAAGAAGAAGGAAATTGCATATAGACTTGAAACCTGGTAGAAGTTATAGTCATTATACACTGTAGACATTTCTGTGCCTCTCTGATATTTTTAACATGATTACAGAAGTCAGTCAGTGACAGATGACTTTTTTTCCCCAGTAAAAACAACTTTGTAATATTTTCAGGTCCACAGAGACTAATATAACAAAAAGAGATGTTACATGGGTTATTTCTAGAAATATAAGGCAGCCCAGAGGAATTCTTAAGTGATATCAACCTCCCTAATGTGACGATCTTAGACAAGCTGCTATGAGAGAGATAGAAAAAAATTATAACGGCAGTAGCAAATTTTAGAGCAAAATAGAGGATCAAGTTCAGAATTTGAGGTTAGTCTCTAATTACAACATGATATAAAGACTGTATCTACACTATCCATTTATCCACTGGGGCTTAGTGAATATGTTACAGTGTGTACCTCCCTGTAAAAAAGGGTTGATCGAATTTATAACCAAGGACTTAATCAGATCAAGGATGATACATTAATGTTTGAATATAATATCAAAACAGCAAATTAAGCTCACACTGTTGAATGCAGACTGCCTTTCTCTTTGTACTCATTGGCGAATGCTGAACCTTCTAATATTTTACTTTTATGAGATATTGTGGTAGGCGGAGTAATTTCCCCTCTAAAGAAATCCACGTTCTAATCTCCTGAACCTATGAATATGTGACCTTACATGGCAAAGGGAATTAAGGTTGCACGTCAAATTCAGTTTGCTAATCAGCTGACCTTAAAATAGGAGGTTATCTTGGATCATTGTGTGGGACCAATGTAATTATAAGTGGAAGAGGAAGGTAAAAGAGGTGGTCAAAGAGATGCTGTGTGAGAAGGATGCAACCTGACATCCCTACCTTTGAAAATGGAGGAAGGAAGCCTGAAGTCAAGGAATGTGGGAGATCTCTAGAATCTTGAAAAGGTAAAGATAGATAGTCCTCTAGAGTCTCCAGAAAGAAATATAGCCCTGTCAGCACCTTGAGTTTAGCACATCAAGACCCATGTCAGATTTCTGATCTATGGAACTGCATGAAATAAGTTTTCATTGTTTTAAGGCACTAAGCTTGTGGTAAACAAATGCAGATATGTTGTGAAAACAACAAAAACAGCTGATATTTCCTTTTTATTTTAGTTCTTCATTGGTTCAAACATGTCTTCCAACTTTTGCCATGGAGTTGAATATTTTTATATGGAATTGGTTTTAGTAGTGGTGACTTTTGTTTGCCCTTTTAATATATAGAATATTTGTGAGCCAAACTACTAAAGCTTAATTGAGAAGAAGCTTTGCTTTTGAACTTACACTGTGCAAAAACAGCTTAAAGAAATTATTTAGAATCTCTAAATCAGAGTGTCTCCACCTGGACACTATTGATATTTTGAGCTAGGTTAAGTTTTTGTTTGGGGGACTGTCTTGTTCATTGTATGATGTTGATTAGCATCCCTGGCCTCTACTCACTAGATGTCAGTAGCATGCCCTTTTACCCATGCCTCCCCCCTCCCTCAAGCTAAGACAACCAAAAATATATCCAGACATTGAAAAATTTCTCTGGGGAGCAAATTTCCCCCTCCTCATTGAAAACCACTGCTTCAGGTAAAATGAATAACTTAAGAGTAAAATGAGCAGAGCTTCCATAAATTGGTAATGTCTGTTAAATATTCAGAACTATTTTAAAACAGTCATTAAGATGTCAGTAATTTATATTTCAATTATACTAAAATTATGATTTTTAAATTTAGAAGTTTTGCAGTATTGCTTATACTTTCATTGTTCTTTCTGGATAGCAACAATCAATTCTGAGTGTGGAGTGTTACTTTTTATCTCATGAACATGTAAATTGTTTTGTGTGGCCATTAAATGGAAATGCCACTAAAGCATCCCAACCAAAGATTAATAGTAAAATTGGCTGAAATCCATTTCCCAGTTTACCTCTGGCTGTCCGAGGAATACAAAGTCATTAGTTTCACTTTCTCTCACTCTTCCATTCTAAGACTATATAATATGCCTTCTTCTTTAAGCCATAATTTCTTACTGACATGTTTTACTGATAGGGCATTGGTTCCTAAGAAATCAATAATGTATGATCATTACTGGAAATACAAAGTGCACGCTTTGAATATTTGTGAGGTAAGAAGGCCTGAGGCTTGATGGCAAATCACATATAGGAATGCTTATAACATTATCCATCATTAAGATTTTTAAAAAAAAAAAAACCTGTGATTCTAACTGATATTTTACCTGAGACTATTTTAATAGCACTTAAAGAACTCACTCATTAATGAGATACTGAATTTGGAATTTGCTTGTGGACTTTAACTCATACCACACTGAAACTTTGAGCTTGCCTTTTCTTCTTATTCACTAAAAAGAAAAATATATCCATAGCCATTTGTTTTGGGATGTGATCATTGATTTATATCACTTTTTAAAAGAATATCTCACCTCAAGGTATGTATTAATTATCTATTAGATGCATGACAAATTGTCCCTAAATTTAGCAGCATAATATAATGAAAATAGTTAATGTCACACATGGTTTCTACAGATCAGGAATTTTGGAGTGGTTTAGCTCGGTGGTTTCGGCTCAGGATCTCTCATGCAGTCATGGTCAAGATGTTGACATGATCCACAATCATTGGAAGGCTTGACTAGGACTGGAGAATCCTCTTCGAAGACTCACTCACATGACTGGCAAACCCTATGCCAGCTGTTGGTGGGAGGTTTTAGTTCCTCTCAACCTATTAATAGATCTCTTTCAGGGCTACTCAGGTATCCTCATAGTATGGCAACCAGCTTCTTTAGAATGAATGATCCAAGCAAGATCAAGGAGGAAGCCAGGCTGCTTTTTATGACCTGACCTCAGATATCACACTCCATTATTTCTGCAATATCCTATTGGGTACAGTATGATACTTCAGGACCTCTGAGAAACAGACATTAAGGTGGAATTAAATGTGCATGAACTTCATTGGGCAAAACTCCTTTTAGCAAAAATGGGGAAGGAGCTAGTAGACGCTAGGAAAACTGACAGTCCCTGAGAACACTGACAGACTATGCAAGTCTGCATCTTAGTGAAGGGACAAGAGAAGGATAGGGGTGGAAGCATCTTAGTTTGCAGTGTAGTTCTTAGGAAGGTTTGGCAAAACACATCTCCCAGGAACAGGCCTGCTTTAGTATCTCAGCTGTACTGTGTCAGGCTGAGATAAGCATGCAGGAAGCGTAACTTTGGTATAAATATGGTGATAGACTTCAGAGCACAGTAGATGGGTCTCTCAATTCCATCTACTTGTAGTAGAAGGTCTACAACGTGCATTCTCATAGTCGCCACAGTCGACCTTTTGCTTCACACAGCTTTACTTCTCCACACAATTTTGGAAAATAGCTAGTCTATGGTTCCTGTGGGACTCTCTTTCTGAGGAGAAACTTAGAACAGGAAGGTTATTGAGACAAACTACAGTACCCACCTCTGCAGTTGATCTTAGGACCACAATTAGAATTTATCTCCACCTTCCTCCACTGTTCATTATAAATCCCCCTCACCTTCAGCAATCACTTTGGCAGGTGATGGGATCCAAACCTTCATTCTTGGGGTGATGGTCTGAGTCCTTGATAATCATGCTCTTCTCAGTCTGCAATTTCTGCACTTGTCTGTTCACAACTACAATGGGTCAAGGATGTGAAAGGAGACACTGAGTGGGTCATCTGGGTTCTTCACATTTCTTTCCTTGTCCCCATTGTGTAAAGGAAGCCCTGCTGCTTAGGCTCAATTATGCCTGCCAGTACGGTAACTCCTTGTCTTCCCTGCTGGTCCCTGGGCTCAAGTAAATGTGCCCTGTTGGCAGCTAAAATATGGAACATTTGCTGTGTTCTCTGGCAAGAGGGTGCCCCCTTTGGGCACCAGAGTCTCCAAAACTGTAGATCCCAGAGTTGGCTCAGTAGGAATAAGAATCACAAAGTACCCAAGTGGGTTGTTGGGAGTGATGGTAAGCAAGGTCACTCCATATTCTATCTTTTAGTTCTAAAACTGATGTGTTCTTCCTATTAGGGACATAGCACCATATAGGAGTGTTTGATTTAATGAATATACTGCATCTTGAAAGATGGTACCCCATCCTTTCAGAATCCTGCCTCTGATTTCATGCTTCATTTGCACTTTTAGAAACCCATTCCAGAATTCTATGAAGTTAGCTAGTTCTTGATGGTATGGCATGTTGATCACATTGCTGCACCTCTTTTATCATGGAGTGGTTCCTCTGGTCAGACACAATCGTATATGGGATTTCTTGCCTCTGGAGTAGGTATTCTATAAACCCCTCAATAGTGGTGTAGGCTGAGGCTCTGTGAGCTAGAAAGGGATACCCATACCTGGAATAGCTTTCTATTCCTTTGAGACAAACTGCTGGTCCTTCCAAGATAGAAGGGGTCTTATGTATTCAACTTGATTTCCTTGAGGAATAATGCCATTTAGGGAGCTTGGTGTTGGTTCCTGATGCTGACACATTGGACATTCAGAGGCATCAGTAGTTAGATTAGCTTTGATAAGTGGGAATCTATGCTTTTGGGTATACATACAGTCTCTACCACTAGGGCCTCTGTGTGTATGTGCCCATTGTGTCAGTTCTGGGCTGGCTGATGATATTAACTGGTCAAGTCCTTTGAGTACTTCATTTTTCAGTGCCTCTCTGGTAAGCAGAAATCTTCATTCTCTATGTCCTCACCTACATGTTCATCCATATGCCTCTATTAATCAAATTCACAACTCCCTGTGAGTAAATCCTCCTTGGATGTTCATCTAACATTGCTGGTTGTCATGGTAATTGTGGTCTCCTAGCTTCTGGGAGTTAAGCCCTGCTCCTTTTCCTCTGTTACTTCAGAGACCTGTCATCCTCATGGAAATTAATGAACCCAGCTCTGAGACCATCTCTCTTACCATCATCCCTGGTCTGCAGAATGGAGCCACCACCATTTCCTAGTGATGCTGTTGCCCCTGTCAGGGCACAGGGGCACATTCTTGATGGCTTTGATGAATGGTGTCTTTTGGACCCTCTTCTGGGAACACTATCCTTGGCTGGGTCTTTTAGCCTTCCATAACATAGTCATTCCAGTCTTACCACCTCCCCGAGACTTTGTATTTCTTCCTATATTGTATTACAGAGTAGCTCAGGCATTAGCACCTCATTCAGCATAGGCTATTGCTTTCTCTAAGAACCACACCTAGAAGAGTCTTTGCCCTCTTCCCTGGGATATTTGCTACAATGTTATAACCCATGTCCCAAGGAAGTGCCCACAAGATAATTAATTCCTGTTTTTCCAGTCTTACTGGCCTCTTTGGATAAAATGCTCTTAAAATTCAATATCAGGAGTGCTCACTGGCTCTTGCCAGTATATGACAGCTAATTTTTACAATTCTATTTTATAGTCTATTCTCATTCTTTGAAGGCCCAACATGTTCTCAGCTGATTATGCTAGGATTCAATTTCTGTTATTAGCCTGGCAGCCAGGAGGGGAGGTGTGTGCAATTTCTAAGAAGGGCCACTTCTTTCTTCGTGGGAAATAATTCACATCAGCATCTTCTAGCACAGAGGAAGTGCTAGGTCTTACTGAGGAAGGGTGGGCCATGTCTTCAGTCTCATAAGATCTGTTAGAGAGTGACTGCAGAGTCAACATCCTCAGAGGCATCTATCCAGACATCTCCATCTCCAACAGGTTCTTGACCTTTATATAACTGTCCTGCCTTGAACATTCAAACACTTCTGCAGTTCTGTGATCATAACAATTAGATTTTCAGTCTGCCCTTCAGCTATGCCTTCCCTTATACTGCAAGACATTAGAGCTTCTTTGAAAGCAGACGACAGAGGATCTGTGGCTCTAATGCTTAGCCATGAACTATGTATTGATGGCCCTTAATCTCTTATTATCCTTTTGCAGAGTGTCAATACAAATTAACTTTAGTCAGCCGGTTCTTCTGTCTCTGTAGACATTGTTTGCTCCAAAGTTTTCAAATGCCTGTGTAATTGTACCTGTCATAGCATTCTTTTCTACAGGGACATTTTCTAAGGTCAGCCTTGCTAATATATTTAGCAATTGAGACACCAACTTGTGCCAGTGATTATACGTGACCTGCCTACAAACCTGGTGTTCTCATAGCTCCCCAAGATGGTGGAAAAGCCAGTTCCAAATTCCTATCTTATCACCTGCTTTCTTGGACCACTCTTGGTCCCATTTGTGCTAATTTGAGTTCTTTGAGAAGAAGAATCACTAGAGGCCATCTTGTGGACTGGCTATCGCTAGGTACTAACTACTAAAAAATAGCAAAGTAGTTAAATACAACTATTTATTAAGTATAGTAGAGATTGAAAAGATAGCATTTGGATATTAGTGGGAGGCTACAGTAAAAATCAGAAAAGATTGACAGTAAACTTAATGGCAATTCAAATAATAGGAAAATATAGAGCTATTGGTTTACAAACGTGGTTACCTAAGTATAGAAAAATTAAAAAGATTCATAAATTAAATTCACTGAGAAAGATATTGGCAGGAGTTAATACTTAAGGAATAGGTTATATATATTTGATAAGATAATTAGTAATAATTTTGAACTGTCCCAAACAAAATGGACTAAATGTGTGTGCAAACACAAGAGAATAATAAAACAATAAGTATAACAAATTCATATTCCAACTTTTGTTTAATATGACATAATTACTGATAATTCCATTGGTATATATTTTGTGTTTTAGTTGGGATTGGTAAGGACAGAAAGAGAGGGAGAAAATTTGAGCTAAAAGGGAAGAAATGAAAGAAAAGAAGGGATGAGAGATGAGATTAAGCAAGGAGAAAATAAACTAAGGAGAATAATATTAAAATGAAAATGACAGCTAATATTTACTAAGTGTTATTTACTATGTTCAGGCTCAGTGCTAAGAGCTTTATGTGCATTATCTCTTTGAATCTCAAAGAGATTTTGTGGATTAGGTATTATCAATCCCACATGAGGAAATGACACATCAAAGAGGGAACATGACTTTTCCAAGGTCACACCATAATAAAAGGACAAAGTCAAGATTTAAATACAGTTTCATTGTCTGAAAATCACAAGTTATTTTTTATTTCAGAATATTACAGAGGTACAAAAATTGCATAAATTGCTTTTGTACAGGTTGAATCAAAGTTATAAGCGTGACCATCATCCAGATAGTGTACACTGTCCCTGTTAGGTGTGAATTTACTCATTTCCTCCTCCCTCTCCCACCTGCTTCATTTCTGATGAGTTTTATTTCCATATGTGCTCATAGTGTTCTTCAATTTCACTGTCTTTTTGTTGATATTGAGCACAGAGCCTGGGGATGGAGGTGATAGAGACCAGGTTGCTTCAAGAGAAATTAGTCAGATGATGTTATTCCTATGCTCATAATAATCCAGTTTCTTCTAATTTCACTCAGAGTAAAGGTCATAGTCCTAAAAATGGATTTTTCAAGGCCCTATAAAATCTGACACCCTCCATCTCTCCCACCTCCCCTGCCTTTTATGCCACTATATCTCTGTGCTCATCCCCTGCATCTAGGGTCAGTAAAGCACTGCCTTCAGGCCAAGTCCAGTCCATAGCCTGCTTTAGTACAGCCCATTAGCTAAAAATGTTTTTATTAGTATATTTTTAACTGGTTACAAAAAATTCAAACACAAAATAATATTTAATGACATGAAAATATGCCAAATTATAATTTTAGTATCCAGAAATAAAGTTTTATTGTAACACAGCTACTTCCCCATTTTCATATTGTCTATGGCTGCTTTCACACTATAACAGAAAAATTGAGTAGTGACACAGATTATATGGTCACCAGTCTAAAAATTTGCTATCTAGCCCTCTACAGAAAATATTTGATGATCCCCGGACTAGATATTCTCTCACTGGCTCACTTGGCTCTAGCAATATTGGTAGTTCCTCTAATGTTCTTGCTCAGGGCCCTTGACATGGCTACCTCTTTTTAAAAAATATTTATTTATTTATTTATATTTTTTTATTTCAGAATTTTACAGGGGTACATACATTTTGGTTATATTATTTGCTTTTGTAGAGTTTGAGTACAAGTTATAAGTGTGCACTTCAGTGAGTTAGTATGCATTGTACCTGTTGGGTGTGAATTTCCCCATCCCCTCCACCTCCTTCCCATGAGTACATATGGTGTTTGTTTTTTTCATTTTTGTGATCCTTCAGTAAAAATAATGGCCTCCAGTTTCATCCAGGTTTTTACAAAAGATACTAGATGGCTGAGTAGTACTCCATGGTATACATATACCACATTTTATTAATCCACTCGTATATTGATGGGTACTTGGGTTGATTCCACATCTTTGCAATTGTGAATTGTGCTGCTATAAACATTCAAGTGCATGTCTCTTTTTAATAAAATGTCTTTTTTTTACTTTGAGTAAATACCTAGTAGTGAGATTGATAGATAAAATGGTAGGTATACTTTTAGTTCTTTGTCAATGACATACTACTTTTGATAGAGGTTATACTAGTTTTCAGTCCCACCAACAGTGTATAAGTGTACTTTTCTCACCACATCCTCACCATAAATCTATGGATCAGAACAGAGAATACAGGTATGAATCCATCCTCATATTGTCATTTAATATTTGACAAAGCAGACAAAATATACATTGGGAAAAAGAGTCCCTATCCAATAAGTCTTGCTGGAAAAATTGGATAGCTCCATGTAGATGCTGAAATCAGATATACACCTCTCATAAAAAATTAATTCACGATGGATAGCAGACTTAAACCTAAGGCATGAAAACATAAGAATTCTAGAAGAAAATGTTGGAAAAATTCTTACAGACATCAGCCTAGGCAAAGAATTTATGAAGAAGATTCCAAAAGCTGCTGTGATTGTGAGTAAACTCACAACTAACGGATGTGAAGTGTACTGTATAGCGGAAGAGCATGCTTGTAGCTCTGGCTCAGGTGAGCAAAGGCAGTATATGTGTCCAAAATGTTTGTACCCCCATAATATTCTGAAATATAAAAAGACCCCAAAGCAATCACAGCAGCAAGAAAAATAAATAAGTAGAACCTATTCAAATTAAAAAGCTTCCGGACACACCATGGAGTACTATTCAGCTCTAAGAAACAATGGTGATATAGCACACCTTATATTTTCCTGGTTAGAGCTGGAACCCATACTACTAAGTGAAGTATCCCAAGAATGGAAAAACAAGCACCAGATATATTCTCCAGCAAACTGGTATTAACTGAGTAGCACCTAAGTAGACACATAGGTGCTACAGTAATAGGGTATTGGGCAGGTGGGAGGGGGGAGGGGGGCGGGTATATACATACATAGTGAGTGAGATGTGCACCATCTGGGGGATGGTCATGATGGAGACTCAGACTTTTGGGGGGAGGGGGGGAATGGGCATTTATTGAAACCTTAAAATCTGTACCCCCATAATATGCCAAAATAAAAAAAAAAAAAAAAAAAAAAAAAAAAAAAAAAAAAGCTTCCGGACAGCCAAAGACACAATCAAAAGAGCAAACAGACAACCTACAGAATGGGAGAAAATACTTGCATGCTGTACATCTAATAAAGGGCTGATCACCCAAATCTACAAGGAACTCAAGCAAATCAGCAAGAAAAAAAATAAAACAGCCTCATTTAAAAGTGGGCAAAGGACATGAACAGAAACTTTTCAAAAAAAATAAAATAGACTAATGACTGAAAAACACATGAAAAACTGCTCAAGTTCCTTAATCACTAAGGAGATTTAAATAAAAACCACAATGAGATATCACCTAACTCCAGTGAGAATGGCTTTTATCAAAATGTCCCAAAACAATGGCTACCCCTTTCATTTGGAATATTCTTCCTCTGGGTACCAAAATATCAGTGTGGCTTCCTTTCTCACTTCATTTAGGGCTTTACTCAAGTACCACCTTCTTATTGAAGTCTATCCTGACCATTTTATTTAAAATGGAAATGTATCCACCTTACATTCATCATTCCCAGTTCCCTTTACCCTGCTATATTTTTCCATAGCACTTATTATCTTTTAAAATATTAATAATTAACTATTGATTATGTTTGTCTTCATTGCCTGTCTCTGCTCAATAGACTATGGACACTGTGAGGCAGACATTTTCGTTTTATTTACCGATACATTCTCAGCCCCTAGAAGAATGTCTGACATATGATAAATATTCAATAAATATTTGATGAATGAAGAAAAAATAAGAAAGAATCTGGCAAAGCTCATCTGATTCTAAAACAAGGCTTGAGGTTAAAGAGAAGAAGTGGTACTCATACACCAGGGAGCTTCCATTTTAAAGATGAGACAACTGAGGCCAAAGAAGTTCTTAGAAATCACACTGTCATAAACCTATAGTCTTAAAAGACTAAAGTATTAATGTTCATTTTTAATTTAATTTTAAACACTCATGTTTGTTAGATTTGGGAAGACTGTCATGCACCAAGCTGCATTTCTTACTCCTTCAGCATAGGCATTTAATGTTACTAGAGGAATTCCAGAAAGCCATTTAAGTATCAATGCACACACCAGCCACAGCTCAGAAATTTTAACATTCAAAGTTTATTTATTTATTTATTTTGGTTAAGAGATACTGAGTGCTTCTTTAAAAGTATAACCATTCAAGGGAATAATAGCATTAAGAATTTATTAGTCATACACAATTTATTGTGAATTAGATTTTCTCCCTAGTACCATTTTCTTAACCTGGTACTGAAAAAAGGAAATTCTGATGGTTAGGGTGGGATGGATTGAGGTGAAGAAAGTGCAGGCAAATATACTAAGGTATTCTGGATCGCTTATTGTGGATAGAAGCTAGAGAGAAGAAGTAATTTGGTTGCCTCTAGACAATCAATACACCTGGATAAATAAGGACAATGAGTACTTACATGTGAGGATAACCTCAAGGGAAAGTGACTTGAAAGGGACAGAGAAATACAGTAAGCTAAACTTCAGTTCTGGCCACAAGTTTACCATGTCTTTTGGCATTTCTATGTTTGACCAAACACTGTGAATGATAATTTTTTCAATAGCCTCTTTACATGAATAAAAGGATAAACTTTCACCTCATTGCTTAAATGTATTCTTAGGTATTTCCTTTTCTTTGTACCTATCGTGAAAGGTATTGGGTCTTTGATTTGATTCTCATCTTTACTATTGTCGATGTATGGGAATGGTACTGATTTGTACATTGATTTTGTAACTTGAGATTTTGCTGAATTTATTTACCAATTCCAGGAGTCTCTGGAAGAATCATTGAGGTTTTCTAGATATAAGATCATATTATCTGCAAAGAGCAATAATTTTACCTCCTCTTTTCCCATTTGGATACTCTTAATTTCCTTATCTTGCCTGATTGCTCTGGCTTGGACTACCAGCACTATATTGAATGTAAGTGGTGACAGTGGGCACCCTTGTCTTGCACCAGTTCTGAGTGGGAATGCTTTCAACTTTTCCCCATTCAGTATGATGTTGGCTGGGAGTTTGTCATATATGGTGCATTCAGAAACTCTTTTTTAGGAAATAACTTCCTAAATTTATATTGCAGCTATCAGCTTTCACATGATCTTAGTGATGATTTCACTTTAGTAGGATACATCATTTGCTATCTATGTTGATGCTACAACTGTTAAAAAAGAAAGATACACTATTTTTTAAAAAATAGTATTGGACTATGAGTAAAAAAAAAAAAGAAGAAGAAAAAAGAAAAAAGAAAAACCCTGCATTCTGGCCCTTGATCTGTTACTTATTAGTAACACAATTTTTGCAAGTCACATAGCATCTCTGAGATTGTTTCTTCACTTACAAAAAATAAAACAATTGTCCTTGCCCTACCTAAGAGCAAATGAGGTGTTTGGGAAAACACCTAGAGAATGTAAAACAGTGTTAGAATTATTGTTAATAAAGTACACAATCTTGAGGAAAACAGGCAACATGAAAAATTTTAAAAATACATAATTTTGCATGCCAATGCAATAAAGTAAACTATAAATACATTTGGAATTAAACTATTTCAGGCACTAAAATACTGATATTTGAGAATTTTGTTCACCACTATTTACAAAACTCAATTCTAGCTTTCAGATTCCCCTGAGAAAGAGGCTGTTAGAACAATAAATTAGATTTTCTGGCCTTTCTCTTCTGTGAGTCTAAATACCAGAGACAAAAGATATGGAAAAAAACACATGCAGCTTTTCCTGTGGAACTAATGTGTGTGAAAAGCAGTGTCTGCATTTGATGTGTGGCAAAAACAAATTTGAACAGTGGAAGGAAGAATCAGAATTAGGTGCCACTGGCTGTTTGCCCTCTTTTCAGGGTGACTTCACCACATGAGTTTTATTTTCCATTACCTTGACACCTTTGAGCTGAAACTGGTGTACCATGAGCTTATGCCACACATAAAGTGCCCCTGGGCAGTTTCCTTATGCTACACATTGTCTGTTTTTTTTTTTTTTTTCCTCTTCTTGTCAAAAAAAAAAAAAAAAACCAGTTTCCCAAGTGACATGATTACTATAGCCCACCATTTAAAGATACAGAAATCACACTGTTTTGCCCAGTACACAGAACTGGTATGAAATTAAAATGTGTTATATAGGAGGACTGGTTGTTTAGTCAGATAAATACAGAAACGCATATATTTTTTTTGAAACAAGTAACATTTGATGCCTGCTGTCAATTTCCTGGATTCTGCCTATCATTTTGGCTAAGGGTTGGAACTTCAAAACCGAGTGCAATTGAAGCCCATCTCCATTCTGCGATTGTTGGCATGCATTGGCAGGTATCTTTCTGACAGGTGTCATCCAGCCCTTCCTATATAATGGTATTTCTTGTTCCTTCTGGGCATTTTGCCTCTGGCATCTTTCTCCAGTAACTTCTTGTTTCCTTCTATGGCCAATTTTTTGAAAACTGTATTGTTTCTGATAAGCTTCTTTCTATGAGGGGAAAGCATAGGAAATGTGGCCTGTAGAAATATCATTTTTATAAGGACATGCCATCTGTAGGTCAATGATGGAGTATAGGTGATGGAGTTGCTGGACTTGAAGAGAAAGACACTACATGGTTTCAAAAAGAGAGACAGGCCCCAGCCACTTTTGAAGTAGCTCTTCTTCAATAAGGAAATGACAGCCAAATTTTTCAATTGGTGTGGCTTTCTAGGGTTGACTTTTCTTGTTTGCATTCCCAGATTTGCTTCCTGTAGGGGCAGGCTAAAACCTCCCCCTGACATTTCCAGAGTAGCCATTTTGTTCTAGGACAGAATGTAGGGCATGTGTAGACAATCAATGTGGTTTCTTAATCCAGGTTAATCTGTAAATAGAAATCTCTCTGTGAGTCTGATGATATTATTATAATTTTACTTAGTCTTTTTAATGATTTTACATAAATATTTTAATGGGGAAATCAGAGAGGACATATCAGACATTGCTATCTTGCCATCTTAACCACTTCGGTAGGAGTGGTGACTATAGTCGATAGCCACAGATGAAGGTGCACAGCTGAGCATTGACTTCAGCCGACAGCTGTGATATGAAGGTGCACAGCCCAGCATTGACTTTAGCGTTAATAACAAAACTTGACGTTTCTAATTTTTCATTTATCAAAATTAAATTGTGTGGCCGGGCGCGGTGGCTCACGCCTGTAATCCTAGCACTCTGGGAGGCCGAGGCCGGCGGATTGCTCAAGGTCAGGAGTTCAAAACCAGCCTGAGCGAGACCCCGTCTCTACCATAAAAATAGAAAGAAATTAATTGGCCAACTAATATATATAATATAAAAATCAGCCGGGCATGGTGGCTCGTGCCTGTAGTCCCAGCTACTTGGGAGGCTGAGGCAGGAGGATTGCTTGAGCCCAGGAGTTTGAGGTTGCTGTGAGCTAGGCTGACACCACGGCACTCACTCTAGCCTAGGCAAGAAAGCGAGACTCTGTCTCAAAAAAAAAAAAAAAAAAAAAAAAAAAAAATTAAATTGTGAACATTTAAAAATAATGTAATGAAAACATATATGTATATGTTACCTATTCTGATTTACATTACAAGTAAAGCTGCCTGTAAAGTAAAACAAGCTTTCAGTGCTTTAAAGCTTTCCTCATTACACAAGAGCAAAATGGATTTGTCATCAATGCACAGCACAAGCTACAGTGCGGACTAGTGGCCAGTGAGCACTATTATCGAAGTGGCTAACCTGCCATTAATAATTACTTATGTGTCATGTTCCTCTTTTTTCCTCCTATTGTCTGCTTTTTAATAGTTTTGGTGCTTATTAATACCCTCCCTGTGTTTCCCCTGGAATAATGTGTTTTTACTCTTGAACAGAATTGATTCTGTCTTGTGAGCAGCTGCTTAATGGTGTACTGCCACCCACAGCAACTTTCATTTACTTTCATTTACCTCGGAGATTATCATCATCACTTGCTGAATAATGACAAAGGTTATCAGGATTTAGATTCAGTAATCTGGCTTCCTTCTTATAATATCCTCGAGAATGGGCACCCTGTAATGCTTGCTCGATGATGTTTTGCCAGCATTGGAATAATGCCTGACATATGATAGGCAACTAATAAATATGTTGAATGAATTTTTTATGTTTCTGAAAAGTGTATCTTAAGCACAAAGATTATAGTGAGGCTCTGTGTATTTCTGGGTAAAAGGTATATAGAAAAAGAGCTTGTTATTAAATGGCGGAGTGTAGGTAGCGATATCTAGATCCACATCTAGAAATCTAAAATTCCTTTCTTTAGAAGCTTCAGAACTATGAATTTGAGACTAGGAAAGCAGGATGACAGAAATTTAAAGTTTAGCTTCAGCTTAATGTTTCACTCTTTTCAAAAGTTTGTTGCTATGATTTGAGACCTGCCTTAACCTACTCTATCCCCCAAAGCAAAGCATGAGTCATGGACTTTTGTACAGATAGTTTATTTTTGGAAATGATTCCAAGGAAGAAGAGTGGGGTACTGAGACAAATGAAACAAGGCATCTTGTTTCCAAGAAAAACAGAATGAACAGAGAACAAAAAGTAGAGAGTAACATTTATTTATTAAACCTTGCATTTACATATCTGGGAATAGTAGAGTAAAATAGAAGAAATAAGGATAGTCAGAGTGACCAAGTCAAAGAAGAAAAAGAAGGTAAAACTCAGAAAAGTTGGTTTTATTATTTGCAAACACCAGTGATGATGGGGAGAAACGGTAAAACATGGATTAAAGTGAGTTGTAATTTAATTTTCCTGGTAGGACTTATCATTCCCTACCCATTTCACTCTGGACCTCATCTCTCCTCCTTCTCACACCTATCTTCTTTCTCCTAGAATACACACAGACACACACAGACACACACACACACACACACACACACACACACACACACATTTTTGCAGGTGCCCAAGAAAAAGAATTTAAAAGGCAAGGGTTTTTTTGTAATTTGTTTATTTTTAGAGACAAGGTCTCACTATATTTCCCAGGCTGGGCTTGAACTCTCAGACTTAAGAGATCCTCCAATCTCTGCCTCAGGACTCAGCCTCCAGAGTAGCTGGGACTACATGCACACACCGCCATGCTCAGCTTAAAAGGTAGGTTCATTTCTTATTAGAAGGCCAATCGTGATTTCCCTTGAGTCATCCCGAGTTTTCTTCTATCTGGGTTTGAGGCACCATCTTAATTCGGTTATTCATTAAAATAGCCCCTAAATTTTAAAGCAAAAATTTCTGGTTCTGTACTATATATCACTGAGGTATGGGTGCATTTTCAAATCTTGCCCAAACCTTAGGTAATCTATTCTTGTTATTTGAGCAGAGTCTTCGAGTGATAATTAACATTTCAATACTTCAGTCCAAAAAATGTATAGTAAGTGCTTACTATGATCTACTAACTAACCTGGAGGAAAGAAGTACATAAATAAAGCATGGTCTTTGTTCTTTAGGTAACTCACATAAACAAATAGCCATACAACAATAATGTATCTTGAAGCAAGGAATGAAAACAAGGCCATTTCTGAGGTTTCTAAAATGAGTTACTGGGCAGATAGAGATGACATTAAGATATAGAGTAAAGAGGAGTTTTGTTAACAGAAGATACTATGGTTTCAGACTTTGTTACTCTGAGGTGCCTATAAGACAGGCATAGTTGTCTGTCTAGTTGTGGATATGGGTCAAATTTTTAGTTTAGCATAGAGATGTAGAGGCTAGATATTTAGAAGCCATTGATATGTGGATGATAGCTCCAGTTAACAGACATGGGTGAGAGTGTACAGAGAGATTATGTAGAATTAGGAGAGAGGTGGTTTGAGGATGGAACCTTGGGGAGCTATAGCACTTAAGGGTCAGGAAGAAAAAGAAGAAGAAATGAAGGAGAACAATGAATCTATTAAAAATATATGAGGAAAGCCACGATTGACTGTTTTCCAGGGAAGCCAAGGAAAGAAAGTTGTTCTAAGAAAGCAAAGTCAACAGGATCAAACCCCTATGAGAGGGATCATGTAGAGAGAGAACTAAAAAGAGAGCATTTAATTGGAACATCAGATCAATTGTAGCAGTAGAATTGTGAAGGTGGCAGTCAGATTAATGTAGGATGAAGAGTGAGTGAGAGGTAGGTAGTCTTCTCTTTCAAAAAGTTTAGTGTTATAGTAAGCAGAACTATGACAGAGAAGTGGATTTGAGGGAAGACTTTGTTGTTGTTATTGTTGATTGTTTTGTTTTTCTTAAGGAATACTTGAACATGTTTGGATGGAGAGGGAAAAAAGACAGAAAAGAGGAAAAGAAAGAGAAAATAAATCTTGTAGTGTGTAGGGAAGGATGAGATGAGGAGTAAGGTGGAAATGTTTGTCTTGGTAGAGCAGGAGGATATTGTCCACTGGGACAGGGAAGGAGATAAGGTTTTCAGTGAAATGAGAAAGCATAGTAAGTATATAGAGAAAAAATTTACATGAGGTATAGGGAAATTGACATGAGCACATACACTATTATATCTTTTTTTAAAATTAATACTAGGGGACAAGAATAACTTAATTTTAAAAATTATTTTCTAAAAGTCGATATAATTTATAAAATTTTTGTAAAGAAAACATAGAAACTATGGATTCCTATATGGCAAGTTGTTTCACATTTTGGTAACTTTTAATTTGGTTTTATTGCTGATAATTTTTAGAAAGCACAGATTTTTTTCAATATTTTCACATAAAGCTCCTTTATCTTTTTTTTTTTTTTTTTTTTTTTTTTTTTTTTTTTTTTTTTTTTTTTTTTTTTTATTTTGGCATATTATGGGGGTACAGATTTTAAGGTTTCAATAAATGCCCATTTCCCCCCCTCCCCCCAAAAGTCTGAGTCTCCATCATGACCATCCCCCAGATGGTGCACATCTCACTCACTATGTATGTATATACCCGCCCCCTCCCCCCTCCCACCTGCCCAATACCCTATTACTGTAGCACCTATGTGTCTACTTAGGTGCTACTCAGTTAATACCAGTTTGTTGGAGAATATATCTGGTGCTTGTTTTTCCATTCTTGGGATACTTCACTTAGTAGTATGGGTTCCAGCTCTAACCAGGAAAATATAAGGTGTGCTATATCACCATTGTTTCTTAGAGCTGAATAGTACTCCATGGTGTACATATACCACATTTTATTAATCCATTCTTTGATTGATGGGCACTTGGGCTGTTTCCACAGCCTTGCAATTATGAATTGTGCTGCTATAAACATTCGAGTGCAGGTGTCTTTTTTGTAGAGTGTCACTGGATCATTTGGGTAAATGCCCAGCAATGGGATTGCTGGATCAAATGGTAGATTCACTTGGATCGCTTTAAGGTATCTCCATATTGCTTTCCACAGAGGTTGAACTAGTTTGCAGTCCCACCAGCAGTGTAGGAGTGTTCCTCTCTCTCCGCAACCACGCCAGCATTTATTGTTTGGAGATTTTTTGATAAAGGCCATTCTCACTGGGGTTAAGTGATATCTCATTGTGGTTTTGATTTGCATTTCCCTGATGATTAGAGATGTTGAGCATTTCTTCATATGTTTGTTGGCCATTCTTCTGTCTTCTTTAGAAAAATTTCTGTTCAAGTCCTTTGCCCACTTTTTAATGGGGTTATTTGATTTTTTCTTCCTAATTTTCGTGAGTTCTAAGTATATTCTAGTTATCAGTCCCTTATCGGATGCATAGGATGCAAAAATTTTCTCCCATTCTGTAGGCTGTCTGTTTACTTTCATGACTATTTCTTTGGCTGTGCAGAAGCTTTGTAGTTTGATCATGTCCCATTTATTTATTTTTGTTGCTGCTGTGATTGCCTTTGGGGACTTCTTCATAAACTCTTTGCCCAGGCCGATGTCTAGGAGAGTGTTTCCAACTTTTTCTTCTAGAGTTCTAATAGTTTCATATCTTAGGTTTAAGTCTGTTATCCAGCGTGAGTTGGTTTTTGTGAGAGGTGAAAGGTGTGGGTCCTGTTTTAACCTTCTACAGGTGGCTATCCAGTTTTCCCAGCACCATTTATTGAAGAGGGATTCTTTTCCCCAGCGTATGTTTTTGTCTGCTTTGTCAAAGATGAGATGGCTATATGAGGATGGTTTTATATCAGGATTCTCACATCTGTTCCACTGGTCAATATTCCTGTTTTTGTGCCAATACCATATTGTTTTAATTACTACAGCTTTGTAGTATAGTTTGATATCTGGCATATTAATGCCTCCCATTTTGTTTTTGTTGCCTAGAATTGCTCTTGATATTCGGGGTCTTCTTTGGTTCCATACGAAGCGTAAAATTATTTTTTCTATATCTGTGAAGAATGCTGATGGGATTTTAATAGGTATTGCATTGAATCTGTAGATCAGTTTGGGTAGTATAGACATTTTGATAATATTGAGTCTGCCGATCCACGAGCATGGTATGGATTTCCATCTGTTTACATCCTCTGCTATTTCCTTCCTCAGTGTTTCATAGTTCTCCCTGTAGAGGTCTTTTACCTCTTTGGTTAAATATATTCCTAGGTACTTTAATTTCTTTGTTGCTATTGTGAAGGGAATTGAGTCTTTGATTTGGTTCTCAATTAGATTGTTGTTGGCGTATATGAATGCCTCTGATTTCTGTGTATTAATTTTGTATCCTGAGACTTTACTAAATTCATTGATCAGTTCCAGGAGTTTCTTGGTTGAATCCTTGGGGTTTTCTAGATACAATATCATATCATCAGCAAACAGTGAAAGCTTGATCTCTTCTGCCCCTATTTGGATACCTTTGATTCCATTTTCTTGTCTGATTGCTGTAGCCAAGACTTCTAGCACTATGTTGAACAGAAGTGGAGATAGTGGGCAGCCTTGTCTGGTTCCAGTTCTAAGTGGGAATGATTTCAATCTTTCCCCATTCAGTATGATGTTGGCTATGGGTCTGTCATATATGGCTTGTATCATTTTTAGGTATGTCCCTTCTATGCCTATTTTCTTAAGTGTTCGTATCATGAAAGGGTGTTGAATTTTGTCAAAAGCTTTTTCTGCATCTATTGAAAGGATCATGTGGTCTTTGTTTTTGCTTCTGTTTATGTGGTGAATTGCATTTATAGATTTACGTATGTTGAACCATCCCTGCATCCCTGGGATGAAGCCCACTTGGTCGTGGTGGATTATTTTTTTGATAAGTGTCTGTATTCGGTTAGCTAAGATTTTGTTGAAAATTTTTGCATCTATATTCATTAGGGATATTGGTCTGTAGTTTTCTTTTTTTGTTGCATCCTTTCCTGGTTTTGGTATCAGGGTAATATTCGCTTCATAAAAGGTGTCGGGGAGGTTTCCGTTCTTCTCGATGTTGTGGAATAGTTTCTGCAAGATAGGTACTAGTTCTTCTTTGTAAGTATGGTAAAATTCAGGTGTGAAGCCATCTGGACCGGGACTTTTCTTTTTAGGGAGATTTTTAATTGCTGTTTCTATTTCAGCTGTTGAGATTGGTCTGTTCAGGGAATCTATTTCTTCCTGGTTGAGCCTAGGGAGGCTGTGTGTTTCTAGAAATTTGTCCATTTCCTCCACATTTTCCAGTTTGTGTGCATAAAGATTTTTGTAGTATTCATAAATTGTATCTTGTATCTCTTTGGGATCAGTTGTGATATCTCCTTTTTTATTCCTGATGGAGCTTATTAGAGATTTCTCTTTTCTGCTTTTCGTTAGCTTAGCCAACGGCGTGTCAATCTTGTTTATTTTTTCAAAGAACCAACTTTTTGTTTTATTAATCTCCTGAATAGCTTTCCTGTTTTCAATTTCGTTTAGTTCTGATTTGATCTTGTTGATTTCACTTCTTCTGCTGGGTTTGGGGTTGGTCTGTTCTTCTTTTTCCAGCTCTTTGAGTCGTTTCATTAGATTGTCTATTTGTGATCTTCTTGCCTTTTGGTTATAGGCATTTATGGAGATAAACTTTCCTCTCAGAACTGCTTTAGCTGTGTCCCAGAGGAGTTGATAACTTGTCTCTCCATTGTCGTTTTCTTCATAGAAGTTTTTTATTTCCGTCTTGATTTCTTCATTTACGAAGTAATCATTTAGTAGGAGGTTGTTTAATTTCCACGTTTTTGTGTAGAAATGTGAGTTTCTGTTAGCGTTGATTTCTAGTTTTATTCCACTGTGATCTGAGAAGGTACATGGTATGATTTCTATTTTTTTAAATTTCTTGAGATTTTCTTTGTGTCCTAGGATATGGTCAATCTTAGAGAATGTCCCGTGAGCTGATGAGAAGAACGTATATTCAGTGGATTTTGGGTAGAATGTTCTGTAGATGTCAGTCAGACCCAATTGTTCTAGAGTTTTGTTTAAGTCCATTATTTCTTTATTAATTTTCTGTTTGGAGGATCTGTCTCGTGCCGTCAGTGGGGTGTTGAAATCCCCGGCGATTATGGAGTTGCTATTAATCCATTTGCTTAGCTCCAGTAAGGTTTGCTTTATGAATCTGGGTGCACCTAAGTTGGGTGCATATATATTTAAAATTGTTATCTCTTCTTGTTGGACTGTGCCCTTCACCATTATATAATGACCCTCTTTGTCTTTTACTACTTTTGTTGGTTTAAAAACTAAATCGTCTGAAATTAGAACTGCCACACCAGCCTTCTTTTGGCTTCTATTTGCTTGGAATATTGATCTCCACCCTTTTATTTTTAGTCTATGTGCATCCTTGCAGGTTAAATGTGTTTCCTGAAGACAGCATATACTTGGCCTGTATTTTCTTATCCATTCAGCCAGCCTATGTCTCTTGAGTGGAGAGTTTAAGCCATTCACATTTATTGAGAGAACTGATAGGTAAGGTAGATTACTGATCATTCTGTTGGGTTGGATGTTGTTGCTATGATTTCTGTCTTGAGCCATTGTAATATCTGGCCTTTAATATCTTTGGGTTTTGGTTGTTTTTATATCCGTGGATTATTATTATGATGTTCCGTGCATAACGCTGTTTTAAGTACTTCTTGTAGGGCTGGTCTTGTCTTGGTGAATTCTCTGAGCCTTTGCTTGTCTGCGAATGTTTTTATTTCTCCTTCATATATGAAGCTTAGTTTTGCAGGGAATAATATTCTAGGCTGTGCATTGTTTTGTTTCAAAAGAGTAAGAATGGGGCCCCAGTCTCTCCTTGCTTGTAAAGTCTCATTAGAGAAGTCTGATGTTATTCGAATTGGCTTTCCCTTGTATGTCACTTGCTTCTTTTGTCTTACAGCTCTTAGAAGGTCCTCTTTAGTTGATACTTTGGTCAGTCTGATGACTGCATGACGTGACGTCTTCCTGTTTGCATTGAATCTCCCAGGGGTCCTCTGGGCTTCTTGAACTTGTATATCGAGATTTTGAGCAAGGCCTGGGAAATTTTCCTCTATTATATCTTCAAAAAGCTTGTCCAGCCCTTGAGTGTTGTCTTCCTCCCCTTCGGCTAAACCTATGACCCTCACGTTAGGTTTTTTCACATAATCCCACAGCTCTTGTAGACTTTGGTCTTTTCTCTTGTTCCTCTGCTGTATTTCTGTGACTGATTTATTTAATTGGAAGGTGTTATCTTCAAGCTCTGAGATTCTTTCTTCTGCTTGATCTACCCTGTTCTTGAGACTTTCCACAGTATTTTGTAGTTCTCTGAGTTGATTCTTCATCTCCAGGACTTCGGTTAAAGTTTTCTTCACTGTGTCAATCTCTTTGTTGAACCTTTGTTCCATTTCTTGGAGGTTTTTTGTGTTTTCTTGGTGTTGGTTATTGAGTTGTTGTTGCAGCTGGGTGAGTGTTCTTATGATCCACATACGAAATTCCTTTTCTGTCATATCGGTTGCCTGATTTTGGTCGGTGTCCGTTTCTAGGGGGCTGGTGCTCCTCCTTGGGGGTGTGTTTTCCGTTTGGTTCTTCATATTTCCTGAGTTCTTTCGCTGATTTCTTCCCATGTCGATCAGTTGTTGTTTCTTTCCTTAGGTTATTGTTTGGGTATTCACACACCTTGTTTAGTTTCTGAGGCGTTAGGTGGTGCCTGTGGGTGAAATTGGACCACTCCCTGTATATTGAGTCAGTGGGTGCCGTGGAAAGGCTGTGCAAGATGCCGTCCCTGTCAGTAGGTGGCGTTTGCTTGGAGGAACAGGCTATGGTGTTGATTTTGAGTCCTGTTATCAGCTCTCGTTCTGGGCGGAGCTGGGTTGGGTAAGCCTGCCCTCAGGCCGTTAGCAGGGGTCAAAGTTCTGTTCTCTGCTGTCAGGGCGGGGCTGGAATGGTCCCGCTCAGCCAGAAAGTCTGGGTGTGGGGGTGGGGCTGTCTGAGACCCACAGTCTGCAGCAGGCCTCGCTTCTTTCCACCCTCCCCAACTCCGCAGCTACTCCTGGGCCTCTGCCAGCAGGCCAGACCACAAGCCACCAGGCCTCCCCGGACTGTGATGCCGGCGGGGAGGTTCCCTGCACAGGAATGCCACCTGGGTTGGGCGCACGGCCTCCTCCTGGGAGGAGGGTGGCCCTCTAGGACGCCGATCCGCCCCTGGAGGCACACAGACCTCAGTAGGCTGTTCACGTATAATCCCTCTGTGCCCCGGGCAATGCTAGCCCTTGGTGCAGGGGATCTGGTCTGCAGGTCCGACCTCTGGGTCCCAGAGTTCAAACTGTATTCCCACCAGGGAGAGGGTTTCCGGTCCTAATTCACCCACAGGGAGCCCAAGCTGGGTCTATGTCTCTCAGCCTCTGAGTCGGCACCGTTTTCCTGGGAACACGGTGCCAGCAGCACCTGGGAGGGCGGGCGGGGTCCCAAACGGGAAGGTCCCGTTCCCTGGAGGTGCCTCTGGCTGGTGGCTGTATTGTCTCTCTGGGCAGCCGCGGGTAGGGTCGGCGGAGGGGGGGAGGAGGCAATATGGCGCCTGCCGCGCGGCTCTCCGTGCACACGGAGGTGCCCGGAGGAAGTTGGGAACCTGGTGCCACGTCTGCTACAGGCTCACCGTTGGCAGGCGGCGGCAGTCTCTGGGCTGATGTCCGCAGGTCTCTCCACCCGCTGGGGAGCCCACCAGCAGTCCCGAATGCAGGGGAGGGGTAACAGCAGATCCACCTACCCTTGCCGCTGGTCTCCGGGCTGCTCCGGTGGTCTCAGCCTCCAGTTCTCCTCCGCAGCCTCCTCCCGTGGAGTCTCCCGGGGTCTCAGGTACCCCTCCTTCCGGCCCTTGTCCGCTGTATGCTCGTCTTCTTGCTTCTTTCCTCTAGTTTCTGCTAGAATCGGTCTTTTCTGCAGAGACCCTCTGTCTGGCGGTGTTATTCGTCCGCCATCTTGCTCCGCCCCTAGCTCCTTTATCTTAAAGTGATTAAACGGGACTGAATTTGAAGTTCACTAGTTCACTATATTTTAAATGTTCATGTGTCTTTCACTAAATGATACTGCTTACATAAAATTTACCATAGCAGAAAAAAAAAGAATACTGTTGATACTCTATACCTTTCATGAAAGGCTATACCTTTCATGAAAAAGAAATGTTCTAAAATTTATATGAAGAATGTTTCAAATAAGAATTTTAATGACATGAGAAAGTCAACATAGGATTTAAGATGACAGTTTTTCAGCCAAATCAATTTGTTGTGAATGTTTTACCTCCATCAGAACCCCAGTGATAGAATTTCAGTAATCCTCCTTTCTTCTTCTCAGATATTTGATGCTTTCTTCCTAAGACTTTTTTTATTTGAAAAGCTGTTTTAATAACTTTCTTGTCATGCACTATATGTTCACCCAAAATGTTTCTCAAGCTACTCAAAAAAAATTAAAATGTCTTCCTTCGTAATATTTGTTCTTGATAACATGAGCCCAACCAATAAATGAATTCTAAAGTTCCTGGACTTTTGCATAAATGAAATGTCAGGTGAAGCCTCTTGCTTATAACAGGAAAATATCGATGGGAGGGTTGAAGAGAAATAGTATGCATTTTCAGAAAAGAACATTATTACATTTCAAAGCGGGTGTCTTTTAATATATGGATTTAGCTATTTCCTTTTCTAAATTACATTTGTGTTTGTTTTACTTTGCAGCAACTTACTATAGCCCATGCTTTTCAATTGCAATATTCACTGCATGAAAAAAAATGATGAGCCATGAGTAGAAAAAATCATTTATTGGAAGAATGTTATAGAAAGGTGTACAGATTCTTATTTGTAAATATCAACAAAATGCAACTATGTTGAAAAATTTGGCATTGGAACATATTCTCCTATAGCAGAAATTGTTTAAGTAATATATGTTGCTTCATTTGACATCTAACTGAAATCACGTATTTAATATTAGTTAATTATATTTGGATTATATACAGAGTGCTGATGACTTAGGTCTTCCCGAAAAAAAATGTTTAATGTAATAAAACTTTATATTCCAGAGAAAAAATAAAATAAACAAGTTGGAAATGTGGTTATTTTTATTTTAATTTACCTTTTCTTTAGTAATGTGTTAATTTATAACTATGTGTTTGGTGCTTAGTACTGCTAACACATTTAGTATACATGTGGCAGGCACTGTTCTGAGTACTCTACAAATATTCATTATTTAACTTTCATGACCACCTTAATGAGGTAGATAATGCTACCATCCCAATTTTGCAGATGAGGAGAATGATGCATGGAATGGTTAAGTAATTTGCTCAAGGTTACACAGCTGTTAAGCTCTAGAGCTGAGGTATGGAAGCAGGCAATCTGGCTTCACAGTCTACGTTCTTAATCATTATGTTATAATGTCTTTGTGTTGAAGAGTACCTCATAAAATAAATAACTTATATTTTTATATTTTATAAAAGATTCTTTGAGAACTTGCTTTTATTCCCCAAATTCATGGCTACTTGAAAGTATGCAGGCAGGTTTTAACAACAAGCTCAGCAAGATTTGTATTCATACCTTCTTAATATTGAAGCTCCACACTCTTAGTCCTTTTCTTTTCTCCTATTCATTCTGCCTGGGTAATCACATCCACGCCCATGGCTTCAACTAACATTCGTGCAGTGATAAATGTCTTCGGCCTAGCTTTTTCTCCTCAGCTCCAGGTTTACATATATGCCCCACCTTTACTATCCTGTTCTCACACACTCAAGCTTCGAAAAAAGTAGAATAGATTAATTATTTGCACACCCAGGAGAACCACATAGAATGGAAGAAGGCCATTCCCCTTGCATAAAGAGAAGTTCTTTTGCAGAAGGAAGGGAGTAAGTAACAACAACAAAAATGTATCCATTATACATTTCAAGATCAACATTTCAACTGCAATATTTGCTACTATACTTTTGTTAATTAATTCATACATCCATAAATGTATTCATGTTGATTGAGTGGCTAGAGGAGATATAATTTCAAAGTACCACTTAACATATTTCTTGTTCTTGTTCTAAACTTAGTAAGTCCATTCATTGGATGGATAAGCTGTAGCTCATTTAATATTTCCAAGTCTAATAAAAAATTTTCTTTTAAAAATATCTTTTAGAATTTTCTTTTCTATTTCATTTTTAGATTTTTTTAATTTTATTTTTAAAATTTTAAAATTTTAACTTTTGTGAATATATAATAGTCATACATATTTATTTGCTACATGTGATATTTTAATATAAGTATATGGTGTGTAATGATCAAATCAGGGTAATTGGAATATCTCCATCACTTTATAAACATTTATTATTTCTTTATGTTAGTAACATTCCAATTGTACTTTTCTAGTTATTATTAAATATGTGATAAATTAATGTTAACTATAGTTGCCCCATTATGCTACTAGATCTTATTCCTTCTATCCTTCTATCCAAATACTAGATCTTATTCCTTCTATCTAATGGTATTTTTGTACCTATTAACCTACCTCTTCTTTATGTTCCACCCCCAACTACCCTTCTCAGCCTCATTCTACTTTCTATTTCCTCTTGTACAAGATACACAGTAACATTTTGAACAAATTTGACTTTATTCCAGCAAGTGAGTCTTGATTTTCCTATTCAAGACTCCCACTTTGGCAATTTCACTAATATATAATGACAAATTTACTTAGGTATAATTTTCTAGGGGACACATAGTGTTGCATTGTCAAAATTCTCTTTTGTTTGTGCTGTAAATCTCTATACCATGTTTTGGATTTATTTTACACTTGAAAGTTCCACGCAAAACCAATGAAAGGGAGATTAGAGGAATGAAAGTGAAGCCTGCTAACTGTAACTATATTTGTTATCCCAGATTGATAGACTTAGTAGTGTTCAGTCCAGGATAAAGACATATCTAGGTCCTTTAGAGCCAACGATATGATCAGTAGGGACTCATTTACATAAAGTATGGGAACAGGGACTTCCTAAGAAAGAAGTCATCCCCTCAAAAAACAAAGCCTTGAGGACTTCACCATGTGTTCAAGAAGAATTGTACGTTGTGAATAGCAATAAACAAGAGGATCTTGAGTGAAGCATGGTATCTGCATTCAGATTATCCTTCAACACAACTCCCACAAATTCATGCCCAATTCTCATAGAGTGGGCCTGCTATAAAAAGGAAGTAAATTCTAAAGGATTTGCTTTACTGAAATCTTTGTAGGAAGTGAGCACACAAGCTACCGTATACAACTTTGAGTGAAGCGCACGTATGTGGGAGCTAAGGGTAGAGTTCTCTTTTGGAGTGACTGTGTACTTGGATGCACAGGGTAGCTCCATTAACTGAGTAGGAAGTTGGACTAGACAAGATGTAGGACAGATCATTGTACTGCGGTGGTTGTGGTGATAGCATTGGAAGTTGGCAGCCACAGAAGGAGAGGAAGTAAATGGGTAGCAACAACTGGTATATAAGAGGATATTACATAAATGCATATGAGACACTTTTTGAGAACTTCGATATTTAGCTGAGAAGAACCTGAAAAACTTAGAGCTTTAACAAAAGATGAAAATCAGAGCAGAATACAAATCGTTATTTTTATTGGATCTTGCAAAAAAAAAAAACCTGAAAAGAAATAGTTTTGCTTGTTTCTTTCTATATCTTACAAAATGTATATTAAAAGCCATGTACATAATTAAATTAGTTTTGTATAGACCAGATTTGGATTATGGATAAAGAATGTTAATAGAAAACACCAACACAGGTTTTAACCACAGACTTAAATTTCTACAAAACATACAAATAATTATTTGTATGTTTTGTAGAAATTTAAGTTACACACACACACACAGATGATCACACAGACATAAATATGTGCAGTAGAACGACCTCAGTGTCTATAAATGAAAACTTAAGAGTGCCCAATCCAAAGTGAAGTGACACAAGATCAGGAAAATGGGCTTCACATGTACTCGCCATCAAATTGGTACTGACTGATTAACACTATGATGCTCAGATGGTGGTAGTGTTCACAAGGGATTCGGGGGTTGGGGAGGTAGACCTACATCTTAGGGATGTGGTGAGCATTGCAGAGGGGAAGGGCATACCTTTAACCCTTGCTAAGGACAGGCAAATATATAAAATGTAACCAAAATGTTAAAAAAAACCCCACATTTATTGGGTGTTGGGCTGGTGGGGGAGGAGGAGGGGATGGGTATATACATACATAATAAGTGCGTCTGGGGGATGGACACGCTTGAAGCTCTGACTGGAGGGGGGAGAGGGGCAAGGGCAATGTACGTAACCTTAACGTTTGTACCCCAATAATATGCTGAAATAAAAAAAAGAGTACCCAAGAAGCTAATGGAGTTTTGGTCTTTTAGTACAATGGCCTACTGTATTTTTGAATGAATATGCGCAAGACAACATTCAATTTCTCTTATTTCAATTAGAATTCTCCTAGCTGTTTATGACATTAAGGAGAAGAAAGCATAATGGCCCACTTTTCTGACCTTTTCCTTAAATTAGAAAGCCCATTCTTTGCTTTCCTTGTAAAGAAAGGCATACATGATAAAGTAACTGGTTTGATTTCTCTTTCAATGTATACTGCTTCAGAACTAATTTCTTTTAGTTGTCTAAATGAAATTCCTCCAAAATGAAGCAAAATAGGAAAACTAGCAAATGAAATACCGTTGGTAACAGAAACAGAAACCAGTTTTAAAAAAATCATTATGTCAGCTCCCTGCTAAGTGGCTATGTTCTCTTCACAAGTCTCCCAAAGCTGCTCCAAATCCACAAAGGATCTTATCCTAGACAATTGTGCTTTTTTCTTTCTTTCTTCTCAGTTAGCTTCAATCCTTCTTGATCTGTTACCACAACTTCTTTAAAAATTCTTGCCATCATTAAAGAATAGATTTTTAATGTTCTCACAACAAAAAAGTTGGGGAGATGATGCATATATTAATTAGCTTGAGTGAATCTTTCTATAATGTATGCATAGATCAAAACATCATATTGTACCCCAAAATATACACAAATGGTATTTGTCAATTAAAAATTTAAAGAACACTCCAGTAATAAAACAGAGCAGTCTATGTAAAGTATGTGTCCATGAAGATATGGCAATGTCTGACACAGGTGAACACTCAAATAGATGCTACCTGTCACGTCCAGTCAGGTTATGTGTACGGTGTATTTGTTGTGTCAATGAGTCTGTGCATATTTTTATGAAAAACGTTATTTCTGCATATGAGTTTATTTTGTGTATGTCCATCCGTCAATTGGGGGAGGGATCATCTCAAGCTCTCTTGAGAATAAGACAGGTACTAAACAAACATATTAATAAAAGTGATACATTCATTATGTAAAAAAACTTTGCCATTATTTACTTCTAGGACACTGTTGTCTTGTTCTTCTGTTGCTCAGTCTAGTGCATTCTTGATGTCTGCCAGCCTCTTTTCTTTCTTCTATCCTTTAATTCTGGACATCCTTCAGGGTTTAATCTTAGATCTTTTAACACTTCAGAGATTTTCATCTCTCAAAAAGCTTTAAACTACCACCTGTCAACCAAAATCTAAACTTTGGCCATGATCATTTACTCTTGTCTCAGATAGCTGGCTTACTCTCAAGAAATACAAAAAATAACGATGCACTTCAACAGGGCATATTTATTGTCATCATATTAATTTGTACTTGTGTTAATTCTTGAACCTTTCCTTAATTGAGCCTGCATTTTAAAGACCATGATCATCTCTAGAGCAAAGACAGTTTTCCACTTCTTTTGCATCTGAGGCTCCTGGTAATGTGTTCTAAATATTATGAATGTCTAATAATGGTGGTAAAAAGTAGTCAAATCACTTGATCTTAGTTTCACTCCATCATTTCTGAGTTTCAATCACATGTATGACACTGGCAATATGGAGATAAGACACAGTTCTTAATGGAACTCACAGTTTGGGAGTGGGAGAAAGATATGTAAAGAAATCCAATGAACTTGCTAAGGGGCAAAAAGAAGTACAAGGCACAGAATTAAGTCATAGCAAGTAGTGAATACTCATCAGGAAGTGGAGAGGTGAGACTCAAATACCTCCTGATATTCTAGTAGGTAAGAAAAGTAAAATATTCATTTGATAGGCAGTATGATCATAAAGAAGGCCAGGAAAAAGGCCTTAGATAATACGTATCCATATAATTGAAAGCCTCCTATATTTTCTGGCATGAAATAGTACTTGAGACCAATGACAAGGCTCGCCAATCAGAGCTGACTTGAAATATATCAGGGTCTTTGGGAGGTGGTTTTTTTCCCTTTACAAATGGATTTCAGCTGAGTCTCATTGAATACAATACACTGAGATGAAAATTTAAAATGTATAGTGGAAATTATTTTTTTCTTAATTTTTATTCCATGGAGTTCATCTTTGAGTATATTCAAAATATTAGTAATCGTTTTGTGCCCGAAGTCAGCTTTTCTAGCATTACAGTCTAATGTGAACCTCTTGGCAAATGTAGTACTACTTAGCTTTAGGAAAACTAACTGAAAACTAACTCCCATTACCACAGCACTCTTTGAAGTTTTAACTTAAATGGAAATGTAAGGATTACTGAAATCTTGCATATTTTGGTTGTTTTTTTCAATTGGAAAACAGGAAAAAAAGTCTATGGATATGATCATAAATTTTGGTAAATCTTACATAAATACACAAGTAGGAAATTATAATTATAAAACCAAAGCTGGGCTTGATGCTTATAGAGCAAAGAGACTTTTTTATTATTAATTTTTGCCTGAAAAAAGACTTTAAAGATTTTCTAGGGTTGCTAGGCTTAAAAATGACAGCTCTGCCTTTAGATATTTAATTGCTGCTTGGGAATAATTACTTACACAAAATTTCTATGCTATTCTGCAAGTCTTTGCTGCCATCTGTTGGATTTCTGAGAAATCTATAAACTGCCTTCTAATGATAAAGGGAAAATGAAGCTTGAATAGAACCTAATGGAATTTTAAGGGTCATCCAGTCCAAGACTTGGCCACTTTTCAATCATTTACACTTTTAAATTACTTAAAACAAACAAACAAACAAATAAGAAACTATCAGAGGCAAAGGTGAATGTGTGTAAAGAGTTTCTACATTTTCAAAATGTTGTTGATGGTACTAGCATCCATTTTAAAGCAAGAAAAAGTTTAGGCAAATAAATGATAGACCAAGTCAGAATGTATTAAATTTTTCAAAATTTAACCACTTTAAAACATATTTAAAGCAGTTCTGAACATAGGTATAAAAAAATAAAAGCCCATACTTTAACAAAATCCACCTTTTGTTTCTGAGGGAGGTATCATGAGAGTAAAACAAAGGAAATCACTGGTCCTTTTCTACTTAGATTTAAGTGAAGAGTATAATTTCTTTCTTTTCTTTTCTTTTCTTCTTTTTTTAAAAATTGCTCTTTGTGCTAATTTCATTCTCTTTCTATATCCTTCTTGCTTGTTTTTTACTGTGAATAAAATATAAGAAAATCTGCTTTGTGTATGTAGGCATGCTGAATATGCTCCAAAGAAGTGAAAATTTGTAGAGCTAGCAGCAAGCTATTTCTGACGGCCTCATCATTCCTTGGTTGTATTTAGAATTTGAAGAACAAACTCCCCCTTCCCTATTTTTTCCACTCCTTCTCCCCCAGATCAGCCCTTTTGGACACTATAATTTATATTTACAGCCATACTTTTGGCTTTCTAGTTATTTGCCTTTTCTGAAAGATTTGTTTCAATAAGTAAATTCATCGAGTGAAAGATTTTCCTATAAATACCCTTCTCAGAAATAAACATACTATAGAAATCTTATATGAATTGAAAAATCTGTGCTGTCTCCAATAAATATGTAAATGTAACTAGAAAAATTCATGATCTTCTACACCATTATCCCAGTTTTAGAGCTTCTGAATAAAATGAAACAGTATGCAGGCAAATGGCTTTCAGACCAGACACACTGTTCCTCCTACTGTACTTGTTATATGGATCTTTCACATAATATCTTAGGATATATTGTAGCAATTCAGAGCAGTAAACTCTTCTGATGTCTGCATCATGATTGTACTAATAAAAGGTTATGAAAAAATATTCACATGCAGATAAACAAATTGGTATGCCAAAATTTTGCTCAGAATTGGACTGTCATATTTTATTCCTAACTCTTATTTTAACCTTGAAGAAAAGAAATACAAAAAATAACGATGCTCTCTATATTTAAATGACAAATACTGTTTCTATACTGTGAGATATAGTAAATAATTTTATTCCCTCTAAGTAATATTTGCTTCATTTATATTATTCACCGATTGAGTTTAAATATATCTTCATATTTAGGTATAGTGGCTTCTACAGATAAGCAGAAGTGAGATACATAAAGGAAGAAATGCTGAATAGCTGGGAGAGCCCAGAATGGCAGCAATTTTGTAGTAGGAGAAGGAAATTCATAAATGTCAGAACAGATGATTAGAAGCCTTTGAATATGAGTAAATTGAAATAATGGTGTTTAAAAAACATGAATTTTAGGAATATGGTTAGATAAGTTTCTGAGGCAAAAACTAGGAGAAAAAATGAAATCCTACCTACTCTTGAACATTTTGTTTTAATTAGAGCCGGATGCTACAACCGCAGAGAATGGATAATAGCAAAGAATGCTACTGGCCTAATGATGAAATTTGCTAGGCAAATGATTCATTTTAATCTTGGTTAGGGACATTAATATTATTATATAATTTACTATATCCAGAACCCAGAAAAAGAGAACTAAGAATCCCGAAGTCATTTGTCCAAAGAATTTATGACTATGTGAAACAGTCAGAATTGTAAGAGGATTTTTCCCCGGAAGAGAGTAAAACATATATTTAAAATAATAATTTTTATGAGCTGTTTTGCTTAAAAGAGTAAATAGACACTCTCTATGGTTCAGAAGCAAAATAGATATATAAGCACGTCTTCATCAATAACTCTAAGTGCTCAATTGTAAATTCAAGGAAACGCTTCCTGGGAAAAGACAGGTTTTTGATTTTGTTCTTTATTTCAAAATTTTACAGGGGTACATAGGTTTTGGTTACATACTTTGCTTTTGTACATTTTGAGTCAAAGTTATGTGTGTCCTTTAGTCAGTGTGCATTGTACCCATAGGTGTGAATTTACCATCCGCTTCTCCACCATCCCACCTACTTGATTTTCCTTGAATTTTACTTCCATATGTACAATAAAGTGTTGCTCAATTGGTTCCAATGTATTATAGTACTGAGTACATGTGGTGTTTCTTTTTTCATTCTTGGGATCCTTCACTAAGAAGAATGGCCTCTAGTTCTATTAAGGTTGTTATACAAGATACTAGATCACCATTATTTTTATGGCTGAGTAGTACTCCATGGTATACATATACTACATTTTCTTAATCCACTCATATATTGATGGGCACTTGGGTTGATTCACATCTTTGTGATTGTGAATTGTGCTGCTATAAACATTCGAGTGTAAGTGTCTTTTCTATAAAATGTCTTTTTTTCCTTTGGGTAAATACCTAGTAGTGGGAGTATGGAGATACCTCAAGGAACTAAAAGTAGACCTGCTATTTGATTTTGTTCTTTATTGTCTGATATAATATTGGGATATTGCAGATTAATATGCTATTTGAAAAAATAATATAATGGATTCTTTGTTTTAACTCATTAAATGAGGATAATAATTCTGAAGATTCTTTTCTTAGTCTGAGTGGTTTTCTTATGTGTCTATTCATACTTTTCATAGGTTCATTAAGCTTAGGCTATGTGTAAAACATGCAAATATATATATATATATAAATATATACATACATATATACATATATATATACACACATATATAAAACTTATGTCCACATATACCCATAGGAACATACACTCTCTTGGAGACCTGTGAAAAACCACAGAAAAAGAAATCATTTATAGGGATATTTATGAATAACTTTTGTTGGTTAAAAAATTTCATTCCAAAAATAGTGCATGATTCTTTTAAAATAATTCAAATGACATATTAATGAAATAAAAAATGTGCGAAGTCATCTGTCATCATATCCCCTATCCTAACATCCTTTCCAGAAGTAATTGCTGTTTATAGTTAGGTGTATATACCTCCAGATCTCTCTCTTGCTCACTCTCTCTCTCATGTATTAGATTATGGATGTGTGTGTGTTTATGAAATAGAGAGATACATACAGAAAGAGTAATATGGGGGAGAATATATATTCTGCTACTTGATTAATTTGGTTTCAGTTAGTAATTTACCATGGGCACCTAATTATTTTGGTACATATATAATAGATCTACTAAATTATTTTTAAAACTTGCATACTATCCGAAGGTATAAATAGACCATTTCATTTTTAATATTTTTCATTACAAATAAAAATTGTATATAGTTATGATGTACAACATGATGTTTTCATATATGTATACACTGTGGAATAATTAAGTCAAGGTAATTGATTTATCCATCATCACACATACTTATATTTTGTGAAGAGAACATTTAAAATCTGCTCTCTTGCAATTTTCAAGTATATAAATACATTATTTACTGTAGGCAGCATGTTGTACAATAGATCTCCAGAACTTATTTCTATTTAAGTGATATTTTGTACTCTTTCTTTTATTTCAAAGTATTAGGGGATATAAATAATTTTGGTTACATGAATTGCTTTTATAATGCTTGACTCATGCTTGTAAGAGTGCCTGTCACCCAGATATTGTTCATTGTACCTGTTAGGTAGATTTTTGCCCACCCCCTTATCTCCCTGCCCCCAGGTTGATTTCTGTTGAGTTTTACTTCCCTCCATGCACATGTAAGCTCATTGGTTAGTTCCCATTTAGTAGTGAGTATGGGTAGTGTGTGTTTTTCCATTCTTTAGATACTTCATTTAGGATAATGGTCTCCATTTCCATCCAAATTGCTTCAAAAGGCATTAATTCATCTTTTTTGTGGCTGAGTGGTACTCCATGTACATATATGCTACATTTTGTTAATCAACTCATGAATGGATGGGCACTTGGGTTGATTGCTCATCTTTGCAATCGTGAATTGTGTTGCAATAAACTTTCAGGTGCAGTTGTCTTTTTGATAAAATGACTTCCTTTGGGTTAATACCTAATAGTGTGATTGCTGGATTGAATGGTAGGTCAACTTTTAGTTCATTGAGAAATCTCCATACTATTTTCCATAGAGGTTGGACTAATTTGCTGTCAAACCAGCAGTGTATAAGTGTTCCTTTCTCTCTGCATCCACACCAGCATCTATTATTTCTGAACTGTTTAATAAAGGCCATTTTGAAGGAGTAAGGTGATATCTCATTGTGGTTTTAATTTATATTTCCCTGATGATTAGTGACATTGAGCATTTTTTTCATATGTTCATTGGCCATTCGTCTATCTTCCTTTGGAAAGCTTCTGTTCATGTTTTTTGCCCACTTTTTAATGGGGTTGTTTGTTTTTCTCTTGCTGATTTGTTTGAATTCTTTGTAGATTCTGGTTATTAGTCCTTTATCATATGTATAGCCCATGAATATGTTTTCCCATTCTGTAGGGTGTCTATGTTCTCTGTTAATTATTTCCTTGGCTGTGCAGAAAATTTTTTATTTAATCGTGTCCCATTTGTTTATTTTTGTTGTTGCTGTAATTGCCTTTGGGTTCTTCTTCATAAATTTTTTCTCTAGGCTGCTATCTGAAAGAGTTTTTCCAGAATTTTCTTCTAGAATTCTTATGGTTTTATGCCATGTATTTAAGTCTTTTATCCACCTTAAATTATTTTTGTAAACAGTGAGAGATATGGATCCTGTTTCATTCTTCTGCATGTGGTTATCACAATTGCTACAAAGAAAATAAAGTACCTAGGAACATACTTAACCAAGGTGGTGAAAGATCTCAACAAAGAGAACTATGAAACACTGAAGAAATAGACTACATGTAATCCAAACATATGGAAAAACATATTGTGCTCATGGATCAGTAGAAACAACATTGTTAACATATCCATACTACCCCAAAGTTATTTACAGACTCAATGCAATTCCCACCAAAATACCAACATCATATTTCACAGATCTAGAAAAAAATAATGCTAAGCTTTGTGTGTAACAAGAAAAGAGCACAAATAGCCAAAGAAATCTTAAGGAAAAGGAACAAATGGGGAGGCATCACATTACCAGACTTCAAACTCTATTACAAGGCTATAGTAATCAAATCAGCAAGGTATTGGCACAAAAATAGAGACCTAGACCAATGAAACAGAACAGAAAACCCAGATATAATATCATCCACATAGAGCCAACTGATCTTTGACAAAGCAGACAACAATATACACTGGGGAAAAGAATCCCTATTCAATAAATGGTCCTGGGAAAAGTTTGTATTTTTTAACTGACATCTCCTCAACCTCTGCCTCCACCAGCCCCCAGTAATCACCATTCTACCCTATTTCTGTAAGTTCAACTTTTTTAAATCGCACATATATGTGAGATGTGGTATTTGTCTTTCTGTGCCTGGCTTATTTTGCTTAATATAATGTCCTTTGAGTTCATCCATGTCACAGAAAATGAGAGGATTTCCTTCTTCTTAAGAGCTGATTAGTATTCCATTGTGTATATAAAGCACATTTTCTTTATCCATTCATCTGTGAATAGGCACTAAGGTTTATTTCATATCTTGGCTATTGTAAATAATGCTGCAATGAACATGAGAGTGTAGATAATTGTTTGACATACTAATTTTATTTTTAAACATTATTTTATTAATGTACATTCAAATTGTTTCTAATCTATCCCCATTACAAACAATTTTAGGAAAAAACATGCAAATATGTGTGTATACATCATTGTACATGCATGCTGGCTTTTCTGTAAGATAGATTCCTAGTAGTATACTGCTAGATCAAACAGTAGGCACAAAAAAGTTTCCTAAGAATTTTTGCATAGAACCTTTTGTAATATCTAACACACTCAGACAATATTGACAGAGTCTGTAAGGGGTACTTGTTACCCTGTTTAGTCTAATCTAGGAACAGGAATCTTGTCTGTAATAGTTAGGGATGTCAACTTAGCCTATCATTCTGTGTAAAACAAAAACATATGATATTTTTGAACAGAAAATAATGGTTTAGTTGAGTTTGTCACTATGAATACTATACCAATAATATATTATTAATAATAATACTATAATAATATATTGTATATATAATACTATACTATAATAATAATACTATACCAATAATATATTATTAATAATAATACTATAATAATATATTGTATATATAATACTATACTATAATAATAATACTATACCAATAATATATAATTGGTATAGTATTCATAGTGACAAACTCAACTAAACCATTATTTTCTATATAATATATATTATTGGTATAGTATTCATAGTGACTATATGTATATATAGTGAATATATATATTCTTTTGTCTGCAAATATATATATATATATATATATTTGCAGACAAAAGATTTATTTACTTGAGTTTGGCTGTCCCTATGCATATTATATAGTTCTCCACACTAAGTATATTTTATAATGTCTTAGGCATATGAGGAATGCAATAGCTTTTAGTCTGATTGTGTCTAGGTTCTTCTTTTTGAAGAAACCACTGATTTTTACTGTCTTTCATGCAATTCTTATTATATTGGGATTGTTATGTCCTTGCATTGAGGTCTTTAATCTCAGTTTCTACTTATTTGCATAAAGCTTTCTTTAAATAAAGTCTTTATTAATTTACTTTGACCGGAGGTTGTGCTTTCCATCAAACATGTTATGCCCAACACAAGCTTTCATTTTATTCATTCACCTTGCAATGGCAGTTCTGCTGTGGCTCTATGTAATCACTTTGCATTTTGTGTGCAGTCATTATTTCATCAGTATTTTGGTACTGTGGTGATAGGGAGTAGTAGCTTAAACAAACTTGGGCTGAAGGAGTGAGGTGACTTATGCTGATTAGGGTCTGAGTTGTGCCACAGCACATTCTGTGTAATTCTGTTAACAACCCTCTGCATGCAGTCATCTGCCATCTCATCACTATCCCCATCTTCACTACCCAGGGATATCATCATTATGTCACAATCACTACCCCAAATTAGAGAGCACAATGTCTTACACATAATAGCACTCAAATGTTTGTTTAATAAATGAATGAATTTATCAATCTTACTGATAGATTATTCTATCAACGAAATTTGTCAAAACACTTAAATCTGCCATATTATCATTTCACTTTGGAGAATTCGGAATGAATTACTACCAATAAAAAACGTTTCTCCAAGACTTAGTATCTATAAATCCACCACACAACTGTACTTTTCTCCCACAGGTATGAAATACTAGAGACCATTATAGGCCATTAAAACACTATTAAAACACCGCTGTCATTGTTTTGCATTGTGCTCTCGGTATGCTTTTGTAGAGAAATGAATTGTTCATATTTTAACACAGTGGTCATAATCATTATTATTAGGTCTTTAGCATTAATCATTCTAAATGTTCTATCACCCACTAAAAATATGTGAGAATTATATCCTGTAGAAAATATCAACAACTAAAACATTGACCTTTTCAATGTTCTGATATAGCACATCCATTCCAATTCTTCCTGAATGCCTACTCTAAATAACCTATGGGGAACAGGTGAAATAGCCAGTCATTCTAAATGCAAAATATTTGAAAGGTCAAATATAAAAACAGTCAATTAATGCCAGGCCATAAATCGTCATAAACAGAGAGCACTAGTTATCAAGAAAAATTCATCCTCAGTCACTTTAATGAGAACAAAAATTGGCAGGGATGTAACCTCTTTTGATTTCATGTAGTGCCTGCAGATTTGTGGACTGCCTGAGGTAGCATTGGAGCTATTATAGATATTATTCTACTGCAGACAAGTAATGATGCCTTGGATTCTGGATTGATGTGTGACATTTGTATTTTCTTTCTTTCATATCCCATCACTTTTGATTAAAGCCATAGCATCATTTCAGGAAGAATGCTTAGAGTTCCATGCATATTGATGTAAGAAAATATCTGCATAATTAAATATTATAATGTTTATCACATTTCATGGATGAGGTCAGATATGAAAATATATAAAACCAAAAAATTTAAGCCCTTCTGTAAGTGTGGACTCTTTCTAAAATTGTTTCCTACACTTGGAATGCCTTGTTTTCTTCTTACCATAGTCCTACTCATCTTTGAGGTCCAATTCAAGGTCCCACTCTTCTATGTTGCTAATGGACAGTTGTGAACAAATTAGAGAATGTTTGTATTATTTACAATTTTGCTATAACTTGAAATAAGCAAAATAATAGACAATTATATAGAGAAGTGTGTGGTGCATCTCCTCTTTAGTTCCCACTGTTTTGTTAAAAGTGGCTTAGGTGAGAGATCCAAATTTTCAACTTCTTAATTGTTGCATGCATGGTCACTATTTAATCCACTAAATTGTTCATAGTATTGTATACCAGAGTAATGTAGGCCAACATTTAGAGCTCAAAATATTAACTTTTTATTCTATGGATTGATGAACTAGAGCATATATAAACCTTACAGCCTCTCTTGCCTGTCCATTTACCACACAATCTAATTTGAGACTTGCCTCCCATCTCCCAGGCTTCCTCCTTGAATCTCACCTGACTTTCTGGAGGTAGAAGTCAAAAATCAAGTAAGAAATACCTTTTTTCCATAATAACTAGGATAAACTGCTCATTTTATGCTTCCTTTCACTGGATTTAAATTTGACCTCCTAATTTAATCAAGAGCAAGGCTATCTTGTCTCCTAAGTATTATCTGACTTCATAAGCCATATGGGGACAATGAAGGGAGAGAAAGAAAATTATTAAAAAGAAAATAGAGAATCAGCAAAGGAAAACTTCACTTATCCAATCTGTTGACAATACACATTTTTTCCCAGTAAAAGTGATATTCCTTTCTTTGATGAATTTCTTGTGTGTTTTGGCAGTCCAAGTATTTTTTTCTTTTTAATTTGATCTTTGTGGGCAATGCTGCTAATTGTCTACCCAATACTTGTTTACCTTTACTTCATTACTAATTCAGCCCTAATTTTGAGAGGAGGGGCAGGTGACAAGGTGCCTGGAGGAGTGGAAACTACATTGAGCAGACTTGCCACAGGGTATGTTATATTACTTTGTTCTGGCCAATGAGACGTAAGTAGAATTTTACTATGAGGCTTCCAGGACAGCTATTGTTTTTTCCAATAAAAAGAGAGAGACTAGGTTACAATGAGTATCTTTCCTTTTGCCCTTCCTGTTTCCTTATGCCTATAGTTGACAAAGTAGAAAAAAACAAGGAACTTGGCATAGTGGGGCCATATTACTAGCCTTGAACTGTTTACTTGTGGATTTCTTTTTATTTAAGAAAAATAATTTTTTACATATTTAATAATTTGTCAGGTTTTCTTATTAGTATCTGTTGAAAGTAATTCTTACCAATGCAATCTAGAAGAGGATTCTTTCTTCTTGGGGAAAGAGAAAGAGATAGGTGAGAAAAGAGGAAATAAAGGAGAGAGAGAGAAAAAGAGAGAGAATTTGTATGTAATTTTCATGTATGTAGAGATGAGGGGAAGTCTTTGATTCCCCCTAGGAAGTTAAGATATATGATTAAAAGCTACTTTATGATACTATCACAAGTGGATGAGATTAACATAAACAATATAATTATAATAGTTGGGACAGTTACTAGATATTAGGGCAATTACTTCCCTAATGATGATAAAATGGACGATTAAGGGTTTAGAAAAAGAGTGTGGGATAAGAGTAGCAGCAGATTGGGCAAAGTACAAAGATTTCTAAGTGAAATGAAAAAGGAGAAAATTATAAACATGGCAATAACTTCAAGTTCTAAATATAATAAAAGTCCAGACTGATTCAAAATTGTTTCAAATCAGTAAAATTGTAGAAAAAGAATGAACACATTTTGTACATGGAAGTACTCCCAAGTTATCACTTATGCCAATCTAGCATTTATTCCCAAGGGAGAACTTTTTGAGAATACTTGGCCTAGACTAAAGAAAATAAGCATCAGTCATATTGGTAAAATCTGAATCTTGACATGCATGTGTCATTTACTCTGTGTTATTTTTTGTTCTGTGGATATAAAAGAAACTTTGAAGCATTTGAAAAACTGTTATTTCTAATGCATCTGGGAAAACCAATTGTGATTTTTCTTTGCTTTACACTGTTAGGATAATCCTCTAAATTAGGCTTCTATCATATGTGGTTTATAGTTTTGTTTCTGTGAAATTAACCAGATTACCCAAGACAAGAATTTGCTATTTTATGTGTAGGGATGTTATATGGGAATTCATGAAGTGAATTCATCTTGTCACTGGAGATAGATGTTTTTGCACTGTCAAGTTTTAGGCCTATTAGTTTGGCTTTGAATGAGACTACAAATTTCAAACTACCACACTTAGTCTGCCTATATTCAGCTCCAAAGACCACAGCCTGTAAGCATGATCAGTTGAAGAGAGCTTAAAGAGAAGTTGTAATTTCTTCTTTTCTGGGACCCTAATGATAAGGATTAAGCATTATCTTTCTGGGATTGTAAGAGTGTGTTTCTCTCTTGTGGCAGCTTAAAGGACTATATTATCTATTTTAGGAACCTTTATAAATTAACATGATTTTGTGATTATGAGAGTGATAACTATATCATATGATTCATTCCTCATAAAATAGAAAGACAAAAATTTTACTAAAAGTCACTTACTAAAATAGAGAAGGAACAGAAGACTCATAAAGAAAGAGAATGCTGTGTATTTGTCAAGGTGTATTTGGTGGTATGTGATAGCTCAAAGTAGAAAAAAAAAACAGAATAGGGAATGCATGGGCTCATAACTGGGAAGTTCAGGGGTTAACTGATGTTAGGCATGACAAGAGTCAGGGTTTTAACCAATGTCAGAAAGAATCTGTCCTTTTTTATTTTCTTTAAATACCAGCCTTATCTTTAGCCAGGCTCAGTCTGTGATGTAAGCAAAAACAGTAACATGCAAATCTAGGTGTATGTCATCTCCACTACTAGAAATTCAAATGTAAGAAAATTCCTCTTTCCCAATAATTCCAGCTAAATCCTAGTGGTGACTTGCATTGACCTCGCTTTGTTCATGTGCCTATCACTGAACCAATCACTGTGGACAAGAGGATGTGCTACCAAATTGTACAAACCTTAACCATATCTTAGGCTCACAAGTTTGGTTTTAAATGATGGTCAAAACTCTGACATGAATGTTGTCAACCTACTCAACCTGATTGAATTCTGATGGCTGATAGGAGGGTGCTTCTTCAAGGGAGATTTGGGTGCTATTACTAAGAGAAGAAAGAAGAGAGGCTCAGCAGGCAAATTCAACAGATATTCCTCATATGATACAATGCAACACAGTAAGTTTAAGTAAAATGACAAACCATTATAGGTGAGGAACATGGAACTATCTACGTACTTTTCCAAATGACCTTAGATGGCTTTTCACTACAAAATGAAGTCAAAGATAATTTCTCATGTGTGTCAGTGTGTTTTTCAGATATCTTTTTATTTAATAGATTGAGAATTCAGACATTATTTGATAATACATTTCAAGCTGTTAACAGGCCTAGCACTGAAACATTTTACAGATGGGCAGAAAACAAAATATAGTCATTGTAGCCTCAGGGGTTGATCATGTGGATTTCTTTTATACTGTATTAAATGTGTTATATCTCATTTTTACTTGCTGCTTATTTTTAAAATCTTTGAATCTGTCTTTTTGAATGGTTTAAATATTAAAGCTTAGGGGAAAAGTAGGATAAAGTTTCACCAATAAAGCAAGAAATACGCACCCATTGAGTCTAACTCATGAGCAGCAGTGAAACTAGATTCCTATCCACTACAAATGGTTTATAAGCCATGGTATGTAAGAATTAAAACCATAGCTGTTAACTCATGACATAGATTACGTGCGGTTTTTTTCCCTGAAAACACAAAAATACAATGGGAAACTTATGGTGGTTTTTCCCACACAAACTAAATGCTCTTATTTGTGTTCAGTTTCAGGATACTAAACAACACTGTCATAGTGACTAATTAACTGAAAAGTATCTTAGCAATCTGAAAATTTTAATAATAATTTCAAGTAATATTACATTTACTAATATTACCCACCCATGGACTTCTATCCAATATTTTTTCTAAATCTTGTGGAAAATATGCATGAAAATTTTGACAATTGTTTTTGATTCTTTTGCTAATATTTAGATCTTAATCACTTTCCCATTTACAAAGCAGGAGTTGTCTATATGTCAATTGGAAGGCTTTCTGAATTTTAATCAATTTCTCTGTCCTTAATTTAAGAATTTTTTTATAAAGACCATTGGTGACTCTGGATAAGAAATATTATCAAAGATAATTACTATCTCAGATAATTTGAAGACATCTTAATTTGGACAAAATCAAAAGGACATTAGGCAAAATGCTATTGTATTTAAATCAATGTTTTAAGGCATTTTGATAAAAATTTAACTCATCATATAATATTCTTTAGATGTACACTGTATCACAGAACCAGTTTAGCTTATAAGAATTTTGTAAGTTTAGTAATAAAGGATACTTAGGAAAATTTGGACAGAAATGATCTTATACTGACAAGTAGGAAAATTTTACTTAGTGATTTGGCTCATAGAAGGATCAAAACAAAATTGATTCAGTAAAAATGGGCAAATATGGAAATCATAAAATTATCTATGTACCTCAAAGTATATAAAATATCCAGGTGATAGATTTTTAATATTTTCACCTTTTATTTTATCAATACATAGAGATACTTACTCTATGGACAACAGCCAATGTTATGATGTTAGGGTGGCAGTATACCCTTCAAGTTAAGAGCATGATCTTTGGAATCAAGAAAAGCTGTGTTTAAATACAGACTCTGCCACTAAGAACTGTGTTGGTTTGAATACATTACTGTAAAATGGAGATAATCTTAGGTTGTTGTAAAGATTAAATGTGACAGTGTTTACAAAGCATTTAGCCAAATGCATGAAATAGATATTAGAAAAAAAAAGTAGAGCACAAAGAATAAAAAGGTAGCCAGATTGAAGGAGTGACTGTTTTTCTCTAACCTATAGAGTATCCCTGCATAAATTAGAAAAGTATATCCTCTCTGGGTATATATAAATTTGAGAGTACAGGCTTGGCAACTGGCCAGTGCCTTTGTGCAAGGCAAAGTCACTCCTTTTTCCAGGCTGCAGTTATCTTACACCAGAACACAGAGTATGACAAGCCAAGTGTGCACTAGATTCCAGTTTCCATTGCTCCATAAGCCAGGTGTTCTTATAGCGAATAACGTATATAATATACAGCTTTGTTTCAACTTATATCTCAAGTAGATTTGTCAATGAATTTCTTCTAAACAAATACAGTCCTTTCCATGAAGGAAGAACTAGGGACTATATTATTGTCCTTATCATTACAAAATTTTAGTTAAAGAAAATTTGTCCAAAGTAAGGAGAAAATAATTCCCTCCAAATTCTCTATTTTGCGAAGACTTGGCCATGGGTCTTACTATAATGTCCTAACATATCAAAGAAGCATAGTACAAAATTCTGGTGTTACTTCTAGCAGGACTTCATAAATGTGTCTATTAATGAGTTAGACAGAATATTCTAAGTTGTGATTATAACCCCCTCTGTATAATTAATTTAAGAGTGCATAGACATACTTAGAGATGAAGTCTATTGAGCAGAACCCAGAAAAGGAAGTAGTATGTGATACACTGGTTAGGAGCCTGGGTTTTGGATTGAGGTTGAATATGTATTTTAGTCTGTTATTTACTAGTTATTTGGCCTCAATCAAGTTTCTTTACATCTCTGATCCTTAGGGTTTTCATCTGTAAATGAAGATAATACTAACTTTGTAGAGTAGTTGTGAGAATTACATAAGAATCTATCTATATAATGAGCTGCCATATTTCAATCACTCAATAAATGACTTTATTTTTATTGACTATTGATATATGTTCCTAAATGCCCAATATTTATTATATTCTGTACTGGCCAGCATCAGTCAGGTTAATTCAGCCTGGTAGTGGGTAGGCTCATTTATTCTGTATCAGGACCCTGGAGGGACTTTCAGGCCTTTTTCTATATGTGATTGGATGAGGCTTTTTCATGTTATTGAAAGAAATACTGACAGAAGGCAAATGTCAGCATCCTTTAAGGGAAGCAGGTGACTTATTTAGCCTGTACAGCATTATATCAATTTGAATGTTTGCAGTTAGAGGGCAAGACATGTATCAAACTTTAAATATGATGTTCTCATGTGAACAATATGACTCTACAAACTTGCAGCTAAAATTTTCAGAGTATGTTTTCTTATAGCTATCACCAATACAAAATGGCATTATGCTTCCAGGAACCCTAAGTACTGCATAAACATTAAGCTGTGTCTTTGCTTCATTCTCTTCACAGTGAGTCAGGCACACAAGGAGGTTAAGTGATTTGCCCAAGGCAGTGTGTTGTACAAGTAACAGAACTGGGAATTGAACCAGAAGTCAGGCTCCTGGGCAATGTAAAACCTCAATGAGAAAGTCCTTTTGTTGTTCCTGGGTCTGTTGCTTATCCTGTTTCTCTTTATACTAATACTTCAATTCTACTGGTTCAGTATTTATATGGCTATATAAATCATTCGTGTTTATTTTAGATGAGAAACTATGAAACTATATTTATATAATAAATACAAATTAATTGAAGGCCAGCTTTCCAATATGGTGATGGTTCTTTTATAATCTGACAAAATTTACAATAAATGTGGTCAGAAAATCACAATACTAGGGAAGACTGATGTTTTCTTCCAACAAGTAATGGCCTTTGCACTTATCTTTTCAGAACTACCATTCTGAGGTGTTATCAGAGATATCATAGAAGAAGAATGATTTCTCTCAACCAGCAGAAAAAAAGAGTGTGATCCTGAGGTTGCTGTTGGTCATTATAATTTAAAACATTGGCATAGATTGCGTATACTTTACTTTTATGATGCCAATAATTATTGAAAAAATGCAATGGTCAATACTAATTTTTACCAAGCTTCCCCCTAACGAGGTGGGAAATTCATTTGGTAGACAATTAACCTTATAGTAAAATAAATCAAAGGTCATGCAGTTACAACCTCATTGTCATATGAATAATTTAAATGGCATGCTAAACCCTGCAATAGCATGCTAAAGTTTATGAAAAACATTCCAATATACCATTGCGTTTGATCCTCACAATAGTCCCCTTAAAGACAAAATATAGATTAGTATCCCATTTTATTTGTGATCTGCCTTGACACCTGACTAGCAAGTCGCAGATTTAAGATTAAGGAGCGATGTCTTCTTACTTGTAGAACAGGGCGCTTTCCATTATGCTATGATACCAGAACAGCCTTCAACAGCAGCAGATCTGGACTATTGACTTTACTCAAGAAAGATAGTATTTCCATTTAATAGATGATATACCTGAGACCCAACTGACATATTATTTCTCTACATCTATATCTAGATCATACAGCTAGCCTTATAGGAAGAAGTTATAGCCATCATACAATGCTGCTTTGTCTTTAAACAAATTCACTTCTTTCCTGACCCCATTTGGTTAATATGTCTAGTACAAATCACTATATATCCTTTTATAAAACACATTTTCGTTGAAATTTTATTCTGATACTAGAAAGCTAACATTTTTCATACCTAGGGGCTCTTATGATTTAATGGACATCCAAAGTCTACCTTATCTGCTATGGATTACATAAATAAATGTCATTATCGTATCTGTTCTCTTCCCTATTCATTGTCGTATTTCAGTATATAAGCCAGGCATGAGACAGCGGTGTGCTGATAAACCAATTTGGTAGAAGAACGGGAAAGCCCCAACTTGTAGCATTTGACTTCTGTAGTATAAATACTCCTACCCTGGCCAATATCAATGAGACAATATTGAACATGGAATTGAAAATAGATGTGCACAATCAGTTCTTGTAAGCTGATAGAAGTCAACTCTATAATACCATGGAGAGGGAGGCCCAGAGCATGAAAAATTGTGAGGACATGGACAGACAGGGTGAAGCATTTATTCAAACATTTACTCAGCATCTTCTGTATTACTGGAGTTCTGTTGAGTGCTTGTGAAAGGGAGACAGAGAAAATAAAACCTATTTTTTGAGTGCATGCTATGTGTTAGGCAACATGCTAAGTCTTTTATGTACATATCCTCATTTCATCTTAACAGCCATCATAGAAAATATGTATTATTGCCTTCATTTTTTTTCAGATGAGGAAACTGATGCTCACTGAGATTAAATGATTTGTCTAATGAGCAAGTGGCTAAGCCAGGATTGTAGCTCATGTCTCAGTGTCTTCAAATCACTTTATATTATAACAAGCCAACATGGCAGGGACTGATTGCCTTCAAGGAACTCATAATCCAGTTGAGATTGTAGACAAGGAACACAACCATAACATAGTTTACTAATATGAAGGCTGCAGAAGAGAGCCAATTAATTAAGCCTAATGGGAGTTAGGTAAGGCTTCTACAAAAGTGACTCTTGAGTCAATTCATAAAAGCAAGTAGGAGTTAATCTGGCATACTAAGGTAAGAAGGGCATTCCTTGTAGAGATATTCCTTGCAGCATATGCAAAATAAGGGAGAGAGTGTAGTGGTTGTGGCAGTTGCAAGTAGATTTGTACAGTTTTCATTCATCAAATTTATTGAGTACCTACTATGTTCCAGGTGCTATTCTAGGCTCTAGATATACAACAGTGAACAAAACTTGAGGAAATCCCTGTCCTCATAGAGCTTGCACTCTATTGAGGATAAAGAAAAAAAGAACAAGTATATAAATAAATATATATGTCATATGGTGACAAATGCCATGAAGAAATAAAGCAGGGGAGAGGGATAGATTGTGTCAGGGTGTGGTTACAATATTAAATGGTAGAGGGTGGGAAGGCTGAGGCTAGGATGAGTCAAGGGAGATATCTAGAACACAAAACTTAAGGAGGCATTCACTTTCAGTTGCCAACCTTGTACTTGCAGAAGCCTGAGAAAAAATTTTATTGCAAATTATATTCCTGTAAGAATGTTAAAAAAAACACACACACTCAACTATTATATTAGTAAGGGGACTTTGGTTATAAGATGAAGGCCATGTTGTGTTAGCTTAGGCAAAAGAAGGAGAATTTATTGATTCACCTGATTTAGTTCTTGTGAAAATTCAATTAAATAACTTATGTGAAATATTTAACACACTGCCTGGTACATAGTAAATGCTCAATAAGTGCTAATTGTTGTCATTATCAGTATTCTTTCAACAAATATTTACTGCTGCTGGGTACCAATGACAGGCACAACAACCCTATGAGATAGGTATTCTACAAATTAGAAACTGAGCTCAGAAAGATTAGCTTAAAATCCGAAAGTTACACAGCTAAGTGAGTGACAGACCTGGTATATGAATTGAAGTTTATCTTAATGAAACCAACTACCAAAAGAGGCTGGATGTATGGGCCTGAGGATAAAGGTAGATAATTTTGTCTTAGAGAAATGAGGCAGGGAGAAAAGATGAATGTGGAAAAGTTCCATAGTTGAAATGAGCATATTGAAGCAGTTCTCCCTAATAGAAGAAAAGAAAAAGGAAGTCATGTTTGTTTAATATTTACTTTGATTAGACACTATGACTGGTTCTTTATACATAGTATTTATTTTAATATGCATATGAATTCTGTGGAACAGATATTATCATCCCCATTTTGCAGGTCAGGAAACTAAAGCTCAGAGTTTTTATCTTACCAAGGTCACATAGGTACTACGTGGCAGAATTGAGATAAAAAAATCAAATTAGTCAAATCCAGTAAATCATGTTATCTCTACTTTGTTGATTACCATTGACTTCTTATGAAATAGGAAGTAAGTGATTAAAAATAATCTAGCAAGGGGTGTAGTTATGAGATGAATTGTGTTCTCCCAAATTCATGTGTTGAAGTCCTAACTCTTAGTACCTTAGAATGTGACTATATTTGGATATAGGATCTTTAAGGTGGTAAATAAGTTAAAATGAGATCATTGCAGTGGGCTCTAATCCAATATGACTGGTATCTTTATAAGAAGAGGCAATTAAGGCACACACATCTATGTACAGAAGGAAGACCACCTAAAATCTACTCATTTAGCAAGAATCTCAAATACATTACAATTTTATCACCTATAGTCCTCATGTTGTGCATTAGATCTCAGGACTTATTCATCCTACATATCTACTACTTTGTTGTATCCTCTAATCTATATTTCTCCATTTCCTCCCCCCTTTCCCCTAGCAGCCACCTTTTAATTCTCTCTCTCTGTATATTTGAATTTTTTCTTTTAGATTTTATATGTAGGTATGACAATAAAATATTTTTCTTTCTGCGTCTGGATTATTTCACTTAGCATTATGTCTTCCAGTCTCATCTATGTTATGGCAAGTGGCAAGATCTTGTTCAGTTTTTGGGCTGAATAATATTCCATTATTTAGTAGTAATTTTTAAGCACAAAGAAACCCAAATGTGAAGTTTTGGAAAATTTACAGCCTATCCAATATTGTAAAAAAATATATATAAATAAATAAAAATTTAAAAAATGGGAATACATGTTCTGGAAAGAACACAAAGGCAGTAGTTAAATAACTATTTGCTTAAAAGATTATGGGTATGAATGATGGGTTCAATTAACTTTCTCAGCAGAAGCCAAGAATAGAGACACAATTATCAAGAAAGACCTGTGGAGGATCCTCTTGTCTGATAGCATGGACTCTAGTGAATTCTATGGGAGGCCACCAAGGTATTTTAGAATTTTATGCCAGCAGAAATGCTACCAGCTTAGACTGAAGAGAATAGAGATGATATGAAATGAAGAAAGGCTATTGGAATTCTGGGATTCTTCAGGATGGGTCAGTGGAGATATCTAACTATGAACATGTATTATTCTTCAAGAAAAAAGAAAAATAATCCTGAATGTAGTTCAGAGGTTGGCAGTGCTGGCCAAGAGAGCACAGACTCAGCAGGTGGGGCTGTTGCCATGATGGACTTGGAAGGCAAGGCCACACAGGTGGGCTTAAAGAGCAGAGCATCAAGCCAAAGAGAATTATTCTTGAGCCTTAAAATCTAATGGAATTTGCTCTACTAGGTTTTAAACTTAATCAAGACCCATAACCCCATTGTTATTTATAATTTTACCCTATTGAAATGAGAATATTTATCCTATACCTGTCCCATCATTGTATTCTAAGTACAGATAACTTGTCTGGTTTTATGGGTTCACAACTGAAGAGGAATTTTCTCTCGGGATGAACCATACCTTAAGTCTTACTCATACCTTATCTAGGTGATATTTAGACATTTGGGGTTTACAGTTGATGCTGTATTGGGTTAAGACTTTTGGGGCTGTTGAAAAGAGGCATATGTGTTTTGTATGTGAGAAGGATGTGAATGGGGAGGCTCAGAAGGTAGAGTGTTATGGACTGAATTTTATTTCCTCAAATTCGCATGTTAAAATCCTAAACTCCAGTAACTCAGAATGTGACTTTATTTGGAGATAAGATATTTACAGAGGTAATTAAGTTAAAATGTGGTCATTATGGTGGAACCTAATCCAATACAACTGGTACCCTTATAAGAAGAGTAAATTGGAACACATACATATAGGTACAGAGGGAAAACCATGTGAAGATGCAGGGAGAAGAAGGATATTTACAAGTAAGAAGAGAGGCCTCATAAGAAGCTAACCCTGTCAACACCAACACTGCGACTTCTAGGCTCCAGGACTGTGAGAAAGTAAATTTCTGTTGTTGAGGCTACAGAGTCTGTAGTACTTTTCTAGGAAAGTCCCAATAGACTAATATAGCTGTCTAGAGGAACACTCTGAAAAATATCACACTATCTAAGACAAATAGTTGGTACTCCATGTTTTAATATAGTTTTATTACAAAAATTATAAATAAACATACAAATATGCATATTTAATATTTCTTTAAGAAAACTTGAACATCATAGCATGGTATTGGCACAAAAATAGAGATATATACCAATAGAACCTAACAGAGAACCCATATATAAAACCATCATCATGTTGTCATCTAATCTTTGACAGAGCAGACAATATGTACTGGGAAAAAGAAACCCTGTTCAATAAATGGTGCTGGCAAGACTGGATAGCCACATAAACAAGAATGAAACAGGATCCATATCTCTCACCTGTCACAAAAGTTAATTCAAAATGGATAAACAACTTAAATGTATGGAATGAAACCATAAGAATTCTAGAAGAAAATGTAGGGAAAACTCTTCTAGATATTGCCCTAGGTAAAGAATTTATGACTAAGACCCCAGTAGCAATTACAACAGCAATAAAAATAAATAAATGGACTTGATTAAATTAAAAAGCTTTTGCACAGCAAAGGAAATAATCAACAGAACAAACAAATAACCTACAAAATGGGAGACAATATTTGCAAGCTATATATCTGATAGAGGAATAATAACCAGAATCTATAAAGAAGTCAAGCAATCAGCAAGAAAAAAAATCAAAAAATTCCATTAAAAAGTCAGCAAAAGACATGAACAGAAGTTTTTCAAAAGAAGATAGAATATTGGCCAATAAACATATGAAAAAAATGCTCAACATCACTAATAATCATGGAAATGAAAATTAAAACTGCAATGAGATATCATCTTACTCTTGATAGAATCGCTTTTATTAAAAAGTCCCAAAACAATAGATGCTGATGTGGATGCAGAGAGAAAGAATGCTTATACACTGTTGATGGGACTGCAAATTAATACAACCTCTATGAAAAATAGTATGGAGATTCCTGAAAGAACTAAAAGTATACCTACCATTCAATCTAGAAATTCCACTACTGGGTATCTACCAAAAAGAGAATAAGTCATTTTATCAAAAACAAAACAACAGCAACAACAACAACAAAAACCCACCTGCACTCGAATGTTTATTGCAGCACAATTGACAATTGCAAAGATGTGGAATCAACCCAAGTGCCCATCCATTCATGAGTGGGTTAACAAAATGTGGTATATGTGTACCATGGAGTACTACTCAGCGACAAAAGGATGAATTAATGCTTTTTGAAACAATTTTAATGGAACTGTAGACTATTATCCTACATGAAGTATCCAAAAAATGGAAAAGCAAACAATACATGTAATCTCCATTCAATTGGAACTAACCAATGAGCTCACATGTGCACAGAAGAAAGTAAAACTCAGTGGAAATAAAGCAGAGAGAGGAGGGAAGAGGTGATGTTGCAAAAACCTACCTAATGGGTACAATGAACCTATTTGGGTGATTGTCACAACAGAGAGTTAATTTACTATTGCAAGAACATGGAAACAACCCAAGTGCCCGTCAATTCATGAGTGAATTATTAAAATTTGGTATATGCTCACAATGGAATATTACTCAATTCTAAGAAACGACAGTGAGCTAGCACCGCTTATACTATCCTAGATTAAGTTTAAGCCCATTATCCAAAGTGAGGGGACACGAGATCAGGAAAACGGGCTCCACATGTACTCGCCATCAAATTGGTACTGACTGATTAAAACTATAAGTACTCGAATGGTGGTGGTGTTCACTAGGAATTTGGGGGTAGGGGAGGGTAGACCCACATCTTAGAGATGTGGTAAGCATTGTGAAGGGGAAGGGCATACCTCTAACCCTTCCTAGGGAGAGGCAAAGATATAAAATGTAACCAAAATGTCAAAAAAAACCCACCACATTTACCGGGTGTCAGGCAGGTGGGAGGGGGGAGGAGGGCATGGGTATATATTTACATAATGAGTGTGATGTGCACCGCCTGGAAGATGGACATGCTTGAAGCGCTGACTCGAGGGAAGAGGGAGGCAAGGGCAATATATATAACCTTATCAACATTTGTACCCCCATAATATTATGAAATAAAAACAGTAAAATAATAAATAAATAAATAAATAAATAAATAAATAAATAAATAAAAAATAAAAATAAATACAGTCACTCTACCTCCTACCACTCAAGGCAATTATTAACATTTTACTATTTTCTTTCTGTTTGGTTGTAATACATTTTTTACTTATATAAAAACTTTATCTTATTTTTCAAATTACATTTTAAATTTGGCATTTTCCCAAGCTCCTTAAAACTTTTTTTTTGTTTTGTTTTGTTTTTTTTTGTTTTTTTTTTTTTTTGAGACAGAGTCTCGCTTTGTTGTCCAGGCTAGAGTGAGTGCCATGGCGTCAGCCTAGCTCACAGCAACCTCAAACTCCTGGGCTCGAGCGATCCTTCTGCCTCAGCCTCCCGAGTAGCTGGGACTACAGGCATGCGCCACCATGCCCGGCTAATTTTTTTCTATATATATCAGTTGGCCAATTAATTTCTTTCTATTTATAGTAGAGACGGGGTCTCGCTCTTGCTCAGGCTGGTTTTGAACTCCTGACCTTGAGCAATCCGCCCGCCTCGGCCTCCCAAGAGCTAGGATTACAGGCGTGAGCCACCGCGCCCGGCCGTTAAAACTTTTTATAACTTTGCTTTGTGATAGTTTATCATATTCGTCTATTTTTTATATATTTAAATTATTCACATTTCCATTATTCTGAATAATATTGCAGGAAGTGTCCCTATAGAGTAAGAGTTTGTAAAATCTGATTATTCTGTTAACTAGAGTCCTGGAGGTAGGATTATGGAATGACAGTTCCAGGAGTATACTTCTAACATTTACTACGTACACAACAATGGTGCAAATATGGTCAATATATGTCACAAGGAGGGAAAGTATATGTATTGAGATGTATTGGGCACTTAATATGTGCCAAATTCTGTACAAGGTGCTTTCATATACATATTTCTTATTATTCACATAAGCCTGAGAGTCTTTTTATATCCATTTTAAAGATGAAACTGAGGCTCAGGAAGGTTAAATAATTTGCTCAAGGTCACATAGCTAGGGCGTGGCAGAATTGTAGGTTACCAAAAGGCATGGCTCGTTTGAATTGAGGGAAAAAATTGTAAAATATTTTCACTGTGCAGATTTTTTACCTGCTTGCTTGATTTTTTCCCTATGAGAAGAATAATTTATATCATAGGCAATATTTCATTGTTTTGACTATGTCCAGTATATAGAAAAACTATAATCCCCAATGTTCTCTGCTTTTATGCCCCTCATATCTATGTTGTATACTGGGAATTCTTCTTTCCAGTTGGATGGAAGGAGAGAATCACCTTTGGACTTATGAGAATGAAGTAGTTGAGGCTGCTTCAGGATCTGTCTGAATAGATGGCTGCAACACATCTATGGGCAGGTGATACGGGAGGCAGCAAGTCTCTTCATGACTATATTTTGGCTGTCTGTGCTTTTTCCTTCAGAGATTGACTCATTTCAGGCCACCAATATATTTCTCTGTCTAGCTCCACTGGTGTAAGCGTTAGTGGATGTTATACTTGGACCATGGCAAATGACTGAATTGTTCCTCACCCTTGGTTTTCAATGCTTTTGCTAGTTTTGTGTTTTTCTGTGCTATTATTGAGTAATTTTAATGAACTTATATAACAGATCAAGGGCTTATAACCTGATCATCATTAATAATCTTTAGACAAAAATTTAATGCCTAAATGTTAAAAATTTACTTCTTTAAAAAAGGGTGTTCTTCATAATGGCTGTCTATTCACTCAACTTGGTCAATAAAGAAATATTTGTAGCCATTGCTGTGTCTAAGGCATATCAATAGCTGGAACAGCATAGTTATAAATGGCTTCTGAGCTGAGTACATGTGAATTTTTACAGTTATCTAATAGTAACACCCTGTGCTCTTGTGGATTTATGCATTTTTAGTTATGATATTGTCTTAACAATTTGCATGGCAAAAGCCAGATTGAAACAATATAATAAAATTTGAGCTATGACAAGAATAAGCCTAGCCTTATATATAAAATTATAAGTCAAAATGGCTACATCAAAGAAATATAAGGGTGTTGTAGAATTTGTAAGGATTTCGTGATTATTTTTATAACATCTAACATCATATTCTCATTTTGACATTTTCCAATTTTACTGCAGAATAATTTGCAGGACATTCATCTATGACATTGCCTGAAGCTAAGCTCTATTTTCAAAGTACAGATTCCTGAAGAAAGTAAAGTATTGTGCAGTAATTTCCTCCTTGCATATAAATTGTACACACTTTTCAGTATAATTGCTCATTTGTCTATTCATACCATGTGCTTCTGAAATTATCCATGAATGCAACATTTATATGTACAAATACATTAAAATGAGAATGTTTAAATAAAAGAAGTTTTTGGTTATTCGGGCATTTTTTTTGACTGAGTGATAATTGGTACATTTTTAAGTTAAGTTGCTTCATTTTTATTGTAACTACTAGAGATTTTAATCAAAATTGAAGAGTAATTTAAGCCCTTGGGAACAAAGCCCAGTCAAATCTTCAACTAATTTCAACATCAAATGCGGCTTCTCTCAATGGCTCTGAAATCAATTTGGCCCTTGATTGCCAGAAACTACACAAATGAAATGGGAACTGTGAATGATTTGTACCATGTGTAATGTATACTGACTGAGGATGGCAACAAGAAAGCTGGGGAAAAGAAATAATTAGATCTGCAAATTATACTTAAAGAAATTTAGAGAAGATAAAAAACCGTCTCTCATTACTGCAGAAAGTGATGCAAGCTGCTTTAACTGCTCTATTCAACACAACTCCTGCAGAAAGCCAGATTAGTTGGGTTTAGAAGGATGTCATCAGTAAGATGTTACCAGAAAAATGTTCAGAGAACCGTGATTATCTATATAGAAATCAGTGATTTCTAGAACAGTGAAGGAGTGGTGGGTTTTAACTAGAATATAGGGAGCAAAATCATACAGATATAATTGATTCTTAAATTATATGTTTTATTTCTTAATGAATGCACACAATCCCACAGTTCATGTGGCCAAACTCCCAGAAATAGAAGATGGCATAGTTTGTAAGATCAATATCAGCGATAATGTGTTAATACAGCTGAAGGAAAATCATGTGCCAGGCTTACAGAATACTTATTTATTTTAAAAATTATTTTTAGTTATTATGGATATGTAATAGTTGTAGATATTTATGAGGTGCCTGTGATACCAAAGTAGGGTAATTGAGGTGTCCATCACTTCATGATTTATCATTTATTTGTGTTAGAAACATTCCAATTAGATTATTTTGGTTATTTTGATGTATACAACAAATTATTGTTAACTATAGTTGCCCTATTATTCTACTGAACTCTTTATTTCATTACTTCTATCTAACTGTATTTTTGTACTCATTAATCAACAGAATATTTAAGAATGTTGAGAGCTATTCTGAAATGGTAGAAAATATTGAGATGCCTCGAAAAAGAATTTTTTACATACCCAACAAGTTGTATCTTTTTATTCTATTTTAGGGGCAAAGAAATACAAAGAGAAAAAGAAAGGAAAAGAAAAGATAAATTTTATTGTCACTAATTAGAATTTATAAAGCTTTTTAATGAGTCCATTTTTTAGCCATAATTGCTGCATGTAAGCTTGGCAAGCACCTTGCCATATTATACTTCTTATCAGAAGGGTTGACAATTCATATATCCCTTTGGAGTTGTAACACATAACATAATGATATTGTTCTCTCCATTGTAATAATTATATTCATAATTATAAACCATTATTTTTTTAAAATTACTAAGTAAGCCATGGTCATTATAGAAAATTTAAAGTATGTAGAAATATCTAACATAAAAAATGAAAGTTCTACTTTCCCGTCTCATCCCACAGGGTGAATGACAAAGTTTTGGCATGGATCCTTCCATACTTTTTCTGCTTATATGCACACATAAACAGAGGTACACACACTATAGTATGCAGTATCCAATTAAACATCTGGTTTATGGGTAATTTTTTCACTTGTTAAACTATTACCAGACATTTAAATAGTCTCAGAATTGTTGCTTAACAAAGGCTGGAATGAACATCCTTATACATACATCCTTTTGTACCTCGTGAGAATAGAGATCCCTAAAATATAATTATTGAGTCAAAGGAAATATGGATTTTAAATTAGTATTGCAATTGCTCAATTGACCTCTAAAAATGTATACCCCACCAAATGTATATGAATGTATTCTTTATTCTATATGCTCCCCAAATCTTAATATACCAGTTTTGGTTTGTTTCTTCATTTTTCCAGTATAAAATAATATTTCAATGAACTTTCAAATATTTTATATGAAATTTTTGCTGCTTCAATTTTCAGTTCAAACTTTGCCTCTGTTAGAATCTCGACTTATTGAATTCTCAATTTCCATGAATCTTTAACTTTTCCCCTAAGAATACATAAAAATTAATAGTAATATCTGGTCAGCAATACTTCATACTTCTTCATGTCTCAGTCTAATTCCTTTATTAAGTTAACAAAACGTTTATTTGAAATCACACATGAATCTATAATTCTTTATTGTCAATAATTTTTCACATTTAATTCTCATCTCTGAGAACTTGCTTCATCAATTATATTTTATTTTTTAATACATATTTGACCTTTACCTTTCTACTGACTCTCTCCTTCAGCCTTAAAATATTCACAAGTTTCTTCCATTTAAAAATAACCCTCTCATGGGGTATAAAATCAGTAAAATTACAGAGTAGGCAGCTCCAAACTCCTGTTTCTCCACAGAAATATAAAACAAAACAAAAACAAGCAGAAACTGTTAGAACTAAGTTTTTCATGATTCTGGAAAATGAAAGCAGTCAAAGGTTGACAGCAATAAAATGAATGCTGAATCAAGAAAACAGCAACTTAAAATGATAGGAAAGCTTTGTGTCAGTTTTACTTGCCCTTACCCTACTCTATCCACAGCTAAGAGGTAGTCTTGAAGACAGCAGCCTACTTTCCTAGTATAGAACCCTGGTCCCTGGTTCCAAAGGAAGTAGAGTATAACTTATTCACAAAATATTGTGTTTGTCTGTTCTAACTAGTCTTGGGTCTAAGTGAAAGCTTAATACAAGACACTGCTCTATATTTTGCTTAACTTATAACTCATTCATGGCTGAAAATCTGCGTGCATTGCTCAAAAACATTGTTAGGTAAATGAAAAACCAGTGGCCAACTGGGGCAAATATTATGGTTGAAACATACAATAGACTGCCTACAATATTGCAAGAAAAGGTAGGGGAGAGGTTATTTGGAAAATTATAGCATTTGGAAGTGTCTGGGAAATTTATAAAGCCACACACATCCATGAAATATTACTCAGCCTTAAAGAAGGAAATTGTTCAATTTGCAACAGAAAGGATTAACTTAGAGGACATTAAGGTAAGTGAAATGAGCCAGTCTCTGAAGGACAAAACCTGCATGAATCTACTTATGTGAGGTATCAAAAATGGAGAAACTCATAGAAGCAGGGAACAGAATGGTAGTTGTCAGGGGCTGGGGAAAGGGGAAAATGGGGAATTATTTTTCAATGCATATAAAGTTTCTATTATGGAATATGAGTATGTTCTAGAACTCTGCTGTCCAACGTAATATCTATAATTAACAATATGTTATTGTGCACTTCAAAATATGTTAAGAGACAGATCTACTGTTAAGTGTTCTTACAGAAAGCAAACAACAAAAACCAAAGAAAAACGCAAGGAAATTTTTGGAAGTGATACACGCACGCGCACGCACACACACACACAGACACACACACTCTTAGTATCCTGGTTGTGGGTGTATGCTAATGTCAAAAATCATCAAAATGCATACATTAAATGTATGCATATTAATTAAACCTCAATAGCTAAAAAAGAAGATACATAAAAATATACATAAAAGGAAATGCAAAAGGAATCAAAATGGTACCGTTATGGGCTAAATTGTGCCACCCCCCCTCAATTTATAGGTTGAAGTCCTAAACTCTAGCACCTCAAAATGTGACTGTATTTGGAGATAGAGTCTTTAAAGATTTAATTAAATTAAAATGAGTTCATCAGAGTGGATCTTAAACCAATATGACTGGTGTTCTTATAAGTAGAGAAATTTGAAAACAGACACATAAAAAGAGAAAAGAAAAAAAAAAGAGTATGTGAAGACACAGGGAGAACATGACAATATACAAGCCAATTGGAGGGGCCACAGAAGAAATCAACACTTCTGACATTTTGATCACAGACTGCTAGCCTCAAGAATTGTAAGGAAAGTTTTTATTATTTAGGCCACACAATCTGCGGTGCTTTGCTATGGAATCTCTAGCAAACTATTAGTGACAGAAGTACACTACAAAAATCAATTAAACTCTATTGAAAGCAGTGATGGAGGAAATGAGAGGAAAAAAGGTATAAGTATGGAAAGCAAACAGCAACTTGGGCGAATTAAGTTCTTTCTCATCAGTAATTAATTTACATGGATGAAAAATCTTCAATCAAAAGGCCTAGATTGGCAGAATAAAGAAAAACCCATAATCCAACTATATACTGTCTATAAGAGACTCATTTATTTGTATTTTTGATTTTTGTATTTCAGAATATTATGGGGGTACACACGTTTTGGTTACATGGATTGCTTTTGTACTGCTTGAGTCAAAGTTATAAATGTGCCTATCACCCAGATAGTGTACATTATGCCTGTTAAATATAATTTCACCCATTCCTTCCTCACCCTTCAACCTGCATGGTTTCCGTTGAGCTTTACTTCCATCTGTGCACATGTGAGCTCATCGGTTAGTTCCAATTTAATAGTGAGTTCATGTGGTGTTTTTTTTGTTTGTTTGTTTGTTTTTTGTTTGTTTGGTTTTTTTTTTTTATCATTCTTGTGATACTTCACTTAGGAGAATGGTCTCCAGTTCCATCCAGATTGTTGCAAAAGGTATTAATCCATTTTTTTATAATTGAGTAGTACTCCATGGTATACATATACCACATTTTATTAATTCACTCATGAAGTGATAGGCACTTGGGTTAATTCCACATCTTTGCAATTGTGAATTGTGCTGCAATAAAAATTCAAGTGCAAGTGTCTTGTTGATAAAATGACTCTTTTCTCTTTGGGTAAATACTTAGTAGTGGAATTTATGGATCAAATGGTAGGTCTACTTTCAGTCCTTTGAGGAATCTACATACTATCTTCCATAGAGGTTGCACTAGTTTGCAGTCTGTCCAACAATGAATAAGTGTTCCTTGCTCTATGCATCCATGGCATCATCTATTGTTTTAGGACTTTTTGATAAAAGCCATTCTCACTGGAGTCAAGTAATATTGATTGTGGTTTTGATTTGTATTTCTCTGAGAATTGTCAACAGTAAGCATTTTATCATATATTTATTGGCCATTATTCTATCTTCTTTTGAAAAGTTTCTGTTTATGTCTTTTGCCCACATTTTAATGAGGTTATTTCATTTTTTCTTGCTGATTTCTTGAGTTCTTTGTAGATTCTGGTTATTAGCCCTTTTGTGGATGTATAGCATGTGAATATATTCTTCCATTCTGTAGATTGTCTATTTGCTCTCTTGATTGTTTCTTTGGATGTGCAGAAACTTTTTGATTTAATCAAGCCCCATTTATATATTACTGTTATTGTTGTGATTGCCCTTGGAGTCTTCTGCATAAATTCTTTGTATAGACTGATATCTAGAAGAGTTTTCCACACATTTTCCTCTAGAATTTTTATGGTTTAATGTCTTAGATTTAAGTCCATTATCCATCCTGAATTATTTTTGGTGAGTGGTGAGACGGATGGATCCTGTTTCAGTCTTCTACATATGTCTGTCTAATTTTCCCAACACCATTTACTACATAAGGTTTATTTTCCCTAGTTTATATTGCTGTCCATTATGTCAAAGATCAGTTGGCAAGAAGTAGATGATTTTATATCTGGGTTTTCTTCCCTGTTCCATTAGTCTATGTCTCCATTTTTTTTTTTTTTTTTTTTGAGACAGAGTCTCACTCTGTTGCCCAGGCTAGAGTGAGTGCCATGGCGTCAGCCTAGCTCACAGCAACCTCAAACTCCTGGGCTCAAGCGGTCCTGCTGCCTCAGCCTCCCGAGTAGCTGGGACTATAGGCATGTGCCACCATGCCCGGCTAATTTTTTCTATATATATTAGTTGGCCAATTAATTTCTTTCTATTTATAGTAGAGACGAGGTCTTGCTCTTGCTCAGGCTGGTTTTGAACTCCTGACATTGAGCAATCCGCCCGCCTCGGCCTCCCAGAGTGCTAGGATTACAGGTGTGAGCCACCGCGCCTGGCCTATGTCTCCATTTTTGTGCCAGTTACATGCTGTTTTGGTTACTATAGCCATGTAGTATAGTTTAAAGTCTGGTAAAGGGAGGCCTCCAGATTTCTTCCTTTTGCTTAAGGATGCTTTGGCTATACGGAGTGTTCTCTTGTTCCATACAAAGTGTAGAATTATATTTTTCTAGATATGCCAAAAATGATGTTGGTATTTTGATGGGGATTGGATTAAATCTGTAAATCACTTTGGGTAGTATGTACATTTTTACAATATTGATTTTGCTGGTCCATGAGCATGATATATATTTCCATTTGTTTATATCATCTATAAATTCCTTCTGCAGTGATTAGTAGTTAATATTTATACACCTAACACAGGTGCACCCAGATTCATAAAACAAACCATACTAGATCTAAATGACGTGATAAATGGCAACATTATAATTGCCGGGACTTCAATACCGACTGACAGAACTAGGCAGATCCTCCAAGTAGAAAATAAATAAATAAACACTGGACTTATATGAGACTCTATAGAAAATGGGCCTCATAGACATTTACAGAACATTCTACCCAATAACTACTGAATATACATTCTTCTTATTAGCATATGGACATTCTAAGATTGATCACATGTTAGGCCACAAAACCTATCTCAACAAATCAAAAAAACATAGAACTTATACCATGTATCTTCTCAGACCATAGTGAAATAAAATTAGAAATCAACTCCAACAGAAACATTCGATTTTATACAAAATCATGGAATTAAACAACCTACTACTGAATGATTATTGAATCAAGGAGGAAATTCAATTGGAAAGCAAAAGATTCCTCAAACTAAATGAAAAAGAAGGGGATACAAGTTATCAAAATTTGTGTGATTCAGCAAAAGCAGTCCTAAGGAGAAAATTCATGACTTTTAATTCCTACATCCCAAAGACAGAAAGATCACAAATCACCAATCTAATGAATCATCTCAAGGATCTAGAAAAGAAAGAAAAAAACAAACAGAAACCCAGAAGAAGAAAAGAAATAACCAAAATAACTAAGGTTAGAGCAGAACTAAATGAAATTGAAAGCAAAAACATAATACAGATTAATGAACCAAAAAGTTGGTTCTTTGAAAAGAGAAACAAAATTGGTAGACCTATTGTTAGATTAACCAGAAATAGAAAAGAATGGACCCAAATAAGCTCAATCAGATATGAAAAAGGCGATATTATAACTGATACCACAGAAATACAAAATATCACCTATGAATACTATAACAGTCTCTATGCATATAAATTCAAAAACATTGTGGAAATAGACTCACTTTAAATCCAAAGATATAAATGGGCTAAAAGTGAAAGGATAAAAAAGACATCCCATGCAAATAGTAATCAAAAGAGCCTAGGTGACTATACAAATATCAGGCTTTTAGTTAAAACTGTTGCTAGAGACAAAGGACATCGTTTATTAATAAAATGGTCAATTCATAAAAAGATACAATTATAAACATACATACATCAAACAATAGAACCCCAAAAGATGTGAAACAAATATTTACCAAGTTGAAAGGAGAAATATACATTTCTGCAATAATAGTTGGACACTTAAACCTCCACTCTCCATTTGCAGTAATGGATAGAACATCTATACAAAAGAACAATAAGGATATAGTGGACTTGAACAACTTTATAAACCAACTAGACCTAACAAACATATAGAACACTCAACTCAACAATAACAGTGTACACATTCTTCTCAAGTGCACATGGAGTATTCCCCAGAATAGACCATCGATTGTCCCCTGTCTTAGTCTGTTTGTGTTGCTGGAAAGGAATACATGAGACTGGCTAATTTATAAAGAAATGAAGTTTATTTGGCTCGTGGTTCTGCAGGCTGTACAAGAAGTTGGATGCCAGCATCTGCTTCTGGTGAGGGTTTCAGACTGCTTCCACTCATGGAATAAGGTGAAGTAGAGTGGCATGTGCAGAAATCATATGGCAAAAGAAGAACTAAGAGAAGAGGAAAGGAGGTACCAGGCATTCTTTTAAAACCACTAGCTCTAATAGGAATGGATAGAGTAAGAACTCACTCACCTTTTCTACCCCTGGGAATCCATTAATCTATTCAGAGAGATCTACCTCGATGACCCAAACACCTCCCGTTAGACCCCAATTCTGACATTGGGGATCAAATTTCAACATGAGTTTGGGGAGAGCAAGCATCTAAACTATGGCAGCCAAAAAAAAATCATGATAATTTAATAAAAATTAAAATCATGCAAATTATTTTTTCAACCACAATGGAATGAAACTAGAAATCAATAACAAAATGAAAACTAGAAAACTCAAATATTTGGAAATTAACAACACACTCTTAACCAAAGGGTCAAGAAAGAAATCAAAGGGAAGTTAGGAAATATATAGAGATGAATGAAAACAAAACATAACATTAAAATATGTGGGATACAGTGAAGCCACTGCCCAGTGAGAAATTTATATCAAATACCTACATTAAAAATGAAGAAAGTTGTCAAATCATTAACCCAAATTTATATCCTAAGAAATATAAAAGGAAAAGCAAACTAAACCCAAACCTGGCAGATGGAAAGAATAAAGATTGTAGTGGAGATAAACAAAATAGATAATGGAGAAATAATAGAATTGATAAAACCAAAAATTGGTTCTTTGAAAAAAGTCAACAAAATTGACCAACCCTTAGGAACATTGACCAAGAAAAAAGCAAATAAAATGCAAATAACTAAAATCAGAAATGAAAGTGAGGACATTATCACTAACATTACAGAAATGAAAGGAATATATAAAAATACTATGAACAATTATATATGAATAAATTAGGTAACCTAGATAAAATGAAAAAAATAATCCTAGGAACCACAGATTACTAAAGCTGACTTAAGAAATAGAAAATGTGAACCAATCTGTTCCAAGTAAAAGGATTGGCTTCTCAACAAAGAAAAGCCTATAACTAGATGGTTTCCCTGGTGAATTCTATCAAACATTTAGAGAATCAACACTAATATTTCTCAACTCCTTCAAAAAATAGAAGAGAATACTTTCTTATTTATATCATATCCCATAATTACCCTAATACAAATGCTAGATAAAGAAAAATAATTTCATTTGCTGTGCAGAAGCTTTTTAGTTTGATCAGATCCCGTTTGTTTTTTTCTTTTGTTTTTGTTTGTTTTTGGTTAATACTGTGATTGCCTTTGGGGTCTTCTTCATATATTCTTTGCCTAGGCCAATGTCTAGGAGAGTATTTCCAATGTTTTCCTCTAGAATTCTAATAGTTTCATACCTTAGGTTTAAGTCTGTTACCCAGTGTGAGTTGATTTTTGTGAGAGGAAAAAGATGTGGATCCTGCTTCAGCCTTCTACATGTGGCTATCCAGTTTTCCCAGCATCATTTATTGAATAAGGATTCTTTTCCCCAGTGTATGTTTTTGTCTCCTTTGTCGAAGATTAGCTGGCTATATGAGCATGGTTTTATATCTGGGTTCTTAGTTCTGTTCCCCTGGTCAATGTCCCTATTTTTGTACCAACAGTCATGAGAGCAAACAGACAACCTACAGAATGGAAGAAATTTTTTGCATTCTACACATCTGATAAAGGACTGATAACTAGAATCTATTTAGAACTCACGAAAATCAGCAAGAAAAAATCAAACAACCTTATCAAAAAGTGGGCAAAGGACTTTTATTTCTTGACTCTAATTCTCTAAACAGAAACTTTTCAAAAGAAGACAGAATAATGGTCAACAAACATATGAAAAAATACTCAACATCTCTAATCATCAGGGAAATGCAAATCAAAACCACAATGACATATCACTTAACTCCAGTGAGAATGGCCTTTATCAAAAAGTCCCCAAACAATAAATGTTGTTGTGGATGTGGAGAGATAGGAACATTCCTACACTGCCAGTGGGACTGCAAACTAGTTCAACTTCTGTGGGAAGTAATATGAAGATACCTTAAAGCGATACAAGTAGATCTACCATTTGATCCAGCAATCCCATTACTGAGCATCTACCCAAAAGAACAAAAGTCACTCCATAAAAAATAGACACCTGCACTTGAATGTTTATAGCAGCACAATTCACAATTGGAAAGTTGTGGAAACAACCCAAGTGTCCATCAATACATGAGGGTATTAATAAAATGTGGTATATGTATACCATGGAGTACTATTCAGCTCTAAGAAAAAATGGTGATATAGTACCTCTCGTATTTTTCTGGATAGAGCTGGAACCCATTCTACTAAGTGAAGTATCCCAAGAGTGGAAAAACAAACAAGCACCACATGTACTCACCAGCAAATTGGTATTAACTGATCAGCACCTAAGTGGACATATAGGAATAACATTTATCAGGTGTTGGGCAGATGGAGGGGAGGAGGGGACAGGTATATACTTACATAATGAGTGAGATGTGCACCATTTTGGGGATGGTGATGCTTGAAGCTCTCACTCGAGGAGGGAGGGGGTGAAGGGCATTATACATAACCTTAACATTTGTGCCCCCATAATATGCTGAAATAAAAAAGTGTGAAAAAAAAGAAAAATAATTTTATAAAAATATATCTTATGATTAAAAATGGAAAACTCTTCAACAAAACACTAGAAAATTATATCCAAAATCATATTAAGAAGTTTACATTCCATGACCAAGTGGTATTTGTACCATGAATACAAGAGTGATTAAACATAGGAAAATCAATGTAATGTGTCACATTAATAGATTGAAGGGAAAACCCTACATGATCATTTCAATTGATGCAGAAAAATCATTTGACAAAATCCAAAACCCTTTTATCATAAAACCATTCATAAAACTAGGAATAGAAAGGCACTTCTTCAATATTGAAAGGGGCTTATGGGAAAAACCTAAACCTATAGTTAACATCATATCAATAGTGAAAGACTCAAATCTTTCTTCTTAGCATAGGAATAAGACAAACATGCCTATTTCATCACTGCTATTCAACAGTGTATTGGAAGTTGTAGCTGGAGAATTAGGAAAGAAAAAAATAATAAAAGGCATCCTAATTGGAAAGGAAGAAGTAAAATTATCTCTGTTTGCACGTGACAAGATGCTAAATGGAGAAAACCACAAATAATCCACAAAAAAAGATACTACAACTAAAAACTAAATTCAATAAAGTTGTGGAGTACAAGATCAATATTCAAAAATAAGTTGTGGTTGTATAAACCAACAAAGAGAAATCCAAAAGCCAATTAAGAAGATAATTCCATTTACAATAGCATCCAAAAGAAAACATACATAGGAATACATTTAACCAATGAGGTCAAGGACTTATTCACTGAAAACCATAAAACCTTGCTAAAAGCAATTAAAGAATACCTAGATAAATGAATGACAGCCTATGGTCATGGATAGGGAGACTTCACACTGATAAGCGGTAAATACTACCCCGAGAAATCTATAGATTCAATATAAACTATACCAAAGTTCCATTTTTAAAAATTTAGACATAGAAAAAGTTGATCCCCCAATTTACATGAGAATGTTTGGGGATCTAGATCACCAAAACAGTCTTGAAAAAGAAGAACAAAGTTGAAGGACCCACATTTCCTAATTTAAAACTAGCTACAAAACTTACTCTACAAAGGTACAGTTATCAAGACAGTGTGATATTGGCATAAGGATAGATATGGGACAATAGAATAGAATTTAGAGTAAACCTGTACATCTCTGGCCAATTGATTTTCAATAACAATACCCAGACCATTCATAGAGGAAAATACTTTTAACAAATGGCTCTGGGACAACTGGTTATCCCTCATGCAAAAGAGTAAAATTGGACCCGTTACCTCACACTGTATACAGAAATTAACTAAAAATGAATCAATAACCTAAATATTAGAGCAAAAACCATAAGTGTATTGGAAGAAAACAAAGAAGTAAATATTCATAACCTTGGATTTTACCATGGATTCTTGGGTATGACACCAAACCATGAGCAATACAAGAAATATGATAAAAATAAATAAAATTGACTTTATCAAAATTTAAAATTTGTGTATAACAAAGGATATTATTGAAAAATAAATAAACTATTTATAAATTACACATCTAAACATCTTATTTCCAGCAAACAAAAAGCTAAACCTCCCAATCAAAAATTGAACAAAGGGCTTGAATAGACCTTTTCCCCAAATAATAGATACATGAATGGCCTATAACACATGAAAAGACTCTCATCATCATTATCCCTTGGGGAATGTGAATCAAAAATTCAGTGAGGTACTACTTCACATCTACTATGATGGCCTTAATTTTTTTAAAAGCTTAAAATAACAAGTTTTGACTAGTTTCATTTGGACAAATGAAACTATCACATGATGGTTTAGCTATTGTGGAAAAGTTTGGCAGTTTCTCAAAAAGTTAAATGTAGAAATACCATTTGACTGCAATTTCATACCTAGGTATACACCCTAAAGAATTAAAAACAGGTACTCAAACAAGTACATGGCATGCATGTTCATGGCAGCACAATTCACAATAGACAAAAGGAAGACACACGCTGAATGCATACCAATAGATGAATGAACAAATCATGTTATATACATACATTTGAACATTATTTGGCCATAAGATGAAATGATGATACATGCTACAATGTGAATGAACCTCAAAAACATTGAGTTAAATGAAAGAAACTAGGCACAAAAGATCACATATTCCATTTATATTAAATATCTAGAATCAATCAGTGAATAGAGAAAGAATGCAGATTGGTGATTGCCAGGTGCTACAGAAGGGAGAATGAGATGAAACTGCTTAATGGTTAAGGAATTTTTTCTTTGGAATGATGGAGATGTTTTGGAGCTGGTGGCACATCATTGTGAATGTACTAAATGCCATTAAATTGTTCATTTAAATTGGTTAATTTTATCTTATATTTTGTTAATTTCACTTCAATAATTTTTCTTAAATACCCCTTTTGTGATCCTGTATGCTCCTCCACTTTCTCTTTCTCTTGTTAGTCAAAAATTCTCAAAAAGTAGTCTATACTATACTTACTCTTTAAATTCTCCCTTTCCATTCAATCCTCAACCCTCAGAAATTTGACTTCCATTTCAACAACCCTACACAAAACTGCTCTTGCAAAAGTTTTCAGTGACTGCAATATTGCCCAGGTGCAAATTTTCTAGTAACTGTCTTGTTAGACTTCTCTTTTGTATTTTATACTCTACATTTCCCTGTTTCTTGTACTTTTCTAATTGTTTCATCTTGTTCACCTTCCTGGGTTTCTTTCCTCTATTCCTTAACCCTGGAACTTGCTCAGGGTTTCATACATAGCAATGCTCTTCTCTCTCAATCTTATCTACTTCATGATTTTAATGAGAATTTGAACAGATAACAGTTCAAATGAGGAGAATTTGAACTCCTAAATCTCTGTATCCAGCATTAACCTGTCTCTGGAGATCAAGTGTATATGACCAATTGCCTGCTCATCATATATATATTTTGATATATGTCACAGGTTCCTTGAATTTTGAATATCCAAAACTGCAATTCTCATGCTATTCCTTAAACCTACTCCTGCTTCTCCATGTTTATGGCATCACCATTTACATGGTTGCCCAAATCATAAACCATGTGTTCATCCTAGGCTTCCCTCTGGCATCCAATTAATATTCAGTCTGATTTATTTTTCTTCTCATTGTATCTCAAATTCTTCTCATCCTCTTTGCCTTTACTTTCACTGAAATATTAAAAATCTGGATCTTTCTCCTATAGACTATTTATAACAACCCACAAACCACTTTCCCTGGTTTCTCTCTAATCACACATCATCTGTAGGAATATAGATTAATACAATACAAAACAGAACATATTTTTTATACTTCTATCTTTAGGACACTTTAGGTATTCTCTATTGCTTACAAAATAAAGCCTCACATTCTTTGTTTGCTACTTGAGGTGGTTCAAAACTTTGTTCTCTATTTCTCAAATCTCATCCCATTCCAACCTGCCTCACTGCTAATGGTCTAATAACACCAAACTTCTTATAGTTCTCCCACGTTTCTTATCTTCTTTCCTTTGCTCATACTCTTTTCTCACCCTATAAATGTGCTTTCTACCTTTCACTTAGTTTATAAATAACACCTTTCTTATATTTTAAGATTAAACTAACATATTACCTACTCCAGAAGCTTTTCCTAAACTGTAAGGTCAGGTAGAAGTGCCCCTTTTCATTTTCCCATAGGATCATATACATATGTCTATCAACATTCTTGTTTATTGAAACTATGTGATTGTGACTGCCTCCCCTTGTTTGACTGAGTTGTGATTTCCATGCTATCTATTTCGTCCTTGAGGTAGATACTATAGCTCATTTATCTGAGTTCCCAGTACCTTATACATTCAATGAATATTTCTTGAACTGGGGAAAGGGAAAAGCCACTTAAAGATGGAGGTGGTACCCTCAAATATGTGAAGTGCACTCCTTGCATATATTTCACATAACTCTGTTGTCTGTTACCCTATGACTTTCTTTAGCTCTTGCTTGTCTTGCATGCATTCTCTTTCCTGCTGTTTTCTGACCAATATTTTAGACATGGAATGTTCTTGCTATGTTAATTCCCTTTGGTGAGAAGTTATTTCTTTTGAAAGCCCTGACAAAAGTTAACTTTCCAATTTTGCAGCATGATATTTACTGTGCAATATCATCCCTGCAGGAGTAGTAGCTGGAGGATACTACTGCTTATCTGTTGTTTTCTTTTTTCCTATTTTGTAGACTATACACAAAGGTTACATAAAATTTTTAGCCTGCCATTTTGATTTAGGAGATATCTAGTAAAAATATCAAGACAATAATAAACAACTTTTGTATGATTGATGTGCACTCCTTATTCATTAACTTGCATAAACAGGAGTGAGGATGTAGCAAAAAGGTGCCAGTATAAAAGGTGCAACTAAATAGAGAAAAATTATTTTAATAATAGAACCAAGCATATATGGATCCTATTAGATATGCCTGATAACCCAGCAGAATAGTAAAGGACTTACCTCTCCTTTCATCCCAATTTTATACACAGGGGTCAAAAATTTGAGAAAAAAGTTCATACTTAGAAAGTTCTTAATTAGATATTGCTGTTCTTGTTTATATGCTTCACTTGTAGAAAAAAATCAAAGTATGTCTTCAAATTTTGGCTTCCACCAGATATTTAGAGCTTTTTTTAATCAATTTTTTTTGATGATGCACAAAGTCTTTATCTCCTTAATGTTGCTAAATACAGATCAAAACAATTAGGGTTTTCTTTGATGAAATTACACATCATGCTTTCCCACTCATTAGTAATGTAATTTAGTTGTTATTTTCACAACATTGGTAAGATAGACATTATCTTACTTCTTGTGCTGTAAAACTTCAAATAAAAAAGTTGATTTCTAAAAGTTAGTTTTGTACTTTTAAGCACATGATGTGTTTGGTTCCTATTTAAAACTCTGGCATATTGCACTAGAAGGACTCAACAAGTAATTGTTTGGACTATAATTATTGCTTTTAAAGCATCTTATGTAATCTTAAGAAAATGCTGAAACTATTTAATTCCAGATAATCTTCTAATGTAGGAAGAATATAATAAGGAGATTTTTAGCAGTAAAATTCTTAGATTTTCATTCTAGTTTTAAACATATTTGGCCAAGATATTTTAGTTTTGAGCAGATTTGGGTAAGAGCAATCACTCAGAATGAGTTTTTATTTCCTCAGATTTGATATTTATTAGACTACTCAGTTTCAAAGCCTGTGACATTTCTTAAGTGTACATTTAAGTTTGGTTTCACTAATGGAAATAGTCACATTATTATTTATACACTATACCAGGAAATAAGAGCTGTTAGTTAAAAAAATCAATAATAATTGACCAACTAACCAATCAAACGGAAAACTTTATAAAACTTTATAATTTATAAAACTTTATAAATTATATATAAATTTAATTTCTAGGTGTATTTTTGTATGTCTGATAATCTACTGTGGATATTTACATACAGGAAATCCTATCTTTGATCTCCTCACTGCCTCCCCCAATACTCACCTTGGCAGTTTTGTTGAAATTGCATTAAGGAGTAAGCTCTCCTTATGATGTTCCTGTAAGAAGGTGATGTGGGCTATAGAATCTACAGCTGTAAATTTATCTAAAGAAGTAAATGTAATAGCATCTTACATGGTTATTTCTGAGTTTATTGTTAGTAAAAGCAAAATGAAACCAGTTTAAATGTCACAGTAAGATTTATGTGTATAAAAACAAACTAGGACTGTCCATTATACTTCTTGGAATACCCTTCGTAATTCTCAGTGTCAAAGTCTGTATCATCTAACACACACTCACCATCTTTGTGGTAATGCCTTTCGACTTTATCTTCTTATGAGGAAGAAAGATAATAGTAAGAGGACAACATAGGGATAATCTTGATAAAGCATAAAATCTTTGTTTATTTTAGGCCAGTTACCCAAAAGGTAAAGAACAACTTCTGCAGTGTGTTTCTTTCTTTTTTTTTTTTTTTTTTTACGAGAAGCCCATTTAAATAACTTGGAAGATAAACCTGAGGAAAGGGGTACTTGAATTAATCAGACACAGCAAGAGTGTGGCCAGAGGCATGAGTATACAGTATATAATAGAGGAATGTCAGTAAGAAAAGCTAGTACCTTAAGTAGGGGAACAAATGACTCTTAGCAACAGCAGGAGAAGTTTTCTGACCATATTAAGTAATTTAGACATATCAAGAAAAACCATGAGTATTAAGTTGTATTGTAGGAAAACATTGTTTTTCTAAACCATTGAGATAAAACATTATAGCAACAGGCTATAACAACAGAAGGGAAAAAAATTACAGGAGATAATGATAAGTTGAAAGTGAGAGCTACATCCTAGCTTTAAGGGGGAGAAAACCCTGAAATCAGTAAGACATAGAAAAAGTTGAACTGTTAAGGTATAAGTGTGAGGAATTTTTAATTAAAAAAAGAAATGGAAGGGGGGACATGGGCAATATACATAACCTTAACACTTGTACCCCCATAATACACTAAAATAAAAATAAATAAAAAAAGAAATGGATTGTAGAATTAAAATTAATACATAATGCAATTTCATTAACAGATATTTAATATTTTAGGAAAACTTTGTTGTTTTAACCAGAAATTTTTCTTTTTAATTATAGTGAGCTTGATCACATTAAAAAATGACCTTATAAATTCTGTTCTACGAACCTTATCCAGACTTGCATAGATCATCTACCACATGTTTAAGCTTTGTGCTTTGTCCTAAATCTTCCTTTTCTTAAATAACAATTTTAGTTTAGGACAAAAATTTACCGTACAAGATCCTCTCTCATACAATACTATTCTCCTTTCTGTTTAACCTCTTTTTAACCAAAAATAAATTTTTATATTTAGAGCTTTCTTTACATCTCTCTCTTTCCTACTTACTGGTTCCTCTTTTTTCCCCTTTTGGTGAAATGGGTTATGGGAGAATAAATTCAGAGAGACCTTGAGGTTCTTTTAGTCAGTTCAGCATGTCAAATTGCCATATTTTGAGGTAAAGTGCTTCTAATTTTCTTCACTGTTACATATCAGTATCTTATAAATGAGAACCATTTTATAATTGTTAGATGTGCTTTCCTATGATATATCTTTTTTTGTGTTAATTGGAAATGAGCCAGTAATTTTACAAGTGTCATTTATTTAATTCAACAAAATTTTAAGGTTCTAAATTTTATTTGTAAATATTTATTCCATTTACATTTATCTAATTTACATAATTTATTTATCTTAGCAGTTTACCTAGTTCCCAGTTATCATTTTGAGTTACTTTCTGTTAGCCATTTTTATATCTTGTGAATTAGATATATAATACAGACCAGGAATAAAAGCATAGTTTTAATTACTACTTTTAAACTCAAAAAATCCTACCAAGAAACCAAAAGTAAGTATTCTAGTAAAAATTGTTATTTTGAACACTGTAATATCTTTTCTAAGTCTTATAAATATAGTAGAAGTTTTAGAAGGTTGACTGCCACACTATAAAAGAAAATTTCCTTGGGGCCATGGTATTTTATGACAAAAATAGAATTAAATCTTCAAAAACAAAACCATCCTTCTAATTTAATGAAAAATGTGTTATTTTTTATTGTTTTGTGTATGTGAGTTATATGCAACTTGAAAAACAATTCTCACAGCTCCCAAGGTGAAGAGGCATGTGAGTTACATATGCTTCACGAGGCCCCAGGCTGAAAACTAGCATGAGTTAAATACAACTAACACAGCAGTTAACATGTTAAAGGTGTTAATTAATTAGATCTTTTCCAAACACCAACATTCCAAAACAAAATCTATTGACATTATAAGGAGAAAAGATTCCTGGCCCCTCATAATTTAGCCAAACTGTGGGGAGTAAAGGCCCCTGTCCCCAAAAATCACTGATATGAGGCAGATTAATTGATAGGAAGAAAATCAAACTTATTTTAACATGTATATATGGGAGTCTTCAGAATGAAAACTCAAAAATACAGGAGAAATTGTCCATTTTTGTGCTTGGATACAATAAAGTATGGACAGCCATGAAGAAATATAATTGGACAAAAAGTTTACAATCTAATGCTGACAGGATGCATGGGGGAACCCAGCAAGGCCTTTCTGTCTAGATCCTGTTTGGCTTCTCTGAGCATGCACTTTTTCCTTCTAGGTGTGTGGCAGAGCCCTTTCTGGAATGGGAGTCTTACAGTCAAACAAGGTAAGTCAGATAATTACTTTATGGTCAGTTTTTACATAAAATAATTTTAAGTTTTATGGCTAGCTTTCTGGAAAAGGGGTTATGGCTTTTATGAGCCACCTTGGAGAAGAGGGATTTCTGGTTTCTATGGCTAGCCTAAGGAAGAATGGGACCAAGAAGCAGGAGGGAAGGTCAGAGAACTTTTGTTTCTGAGGCCTGCATTTTAGGGTACTATTTTCTAAGTCCCATCAGCATAATATCATTTGACTGTAGACTGAATAAACCTTCAACACCAATCCTTAGCACCACAAACAGTGACATAAAGTTGTAACATGTTTTCTTTAAAATTAGGACCAATATTAAGCTATTTTAAAAACAATCTAAATAGTCTCAAAACATTTTCCAATTGACTGTAAACTTGAGTACATGTAATGCTTCCAAAGGATAAGATTGTTTCAAGATTTTGGGGGGAATTCTAAGAACAACCACCTTGTTCATCTTCAAATAAATTACTGCATAAAATTTAACAGTTTAGGGATTTTTTTCAAATTTTCTTAATGCACAGGACTTTTCTATGGAAACACAACATAATACATAACTGACTAGCATGTAAAGAGTAGAGCAAATGGGTGTCGGGCAGGTGGGGGGGAGGGGATGTGTATATACATACATAATGAGTGCTATGCGCACCAACTGCGGGATGGACACGCTTGAGGCTCTGACTCTAGGGGAGAGGGGGGCAAGGGGAATATACATAACCTTAACATTTGTACTCCCACAATATGCTGGGAAAAAAAAATAAAAAAATAAAAAAAGAGTAAGGCAGAACCAAAGCCTCTGACTTGGTTTAAGCTCTTGTAACTACAGATCCTAGGGCAACTTTAAATTCCTAACAATACAGTCAATATCACGTGATAGAAAGAGTGAGTTAGAAACAGATATTATGTATGCCTTTCCACACACATTGAAGTTAGTGGAAGAAATGGCATCTACAACTAGGATTAAGAGACCAAAACCAAATATCTTCATGAACCTTTGACCATAAGTTTCTGTTTTTGTGCTCCTATTTACCTGATGTTTTACTTATTTTCATTTACTGACATTCATTTTTATTTAGGCATGTCTACATTTTTACCTAGGTAAGGATCTTAAAGATAAATGCATGGGTATTTTTTCAATAATTTAGGAGATTTAACTGTTGTCTAGTACTAAATTAGTCTTATTTATCAAAAATCACACAAACAGAACATTTTGATTTTGGCTGGGTTTATAGTTTTATAGTGTTTTGTCAAACTTTGACACCTTAAAAACATAAAAAAATGACCAAGAAATCAGACAAAAATGTATACTGAAAATTTGAAGACATTTTTATTTTTACTTCACTAATAATAATTCTTTAATAACCCAGCTTATTTATCAAAAATTACTAAATTCATGTGAACTCAAAAAATGTTTGGGTTTATTTAATTAATTTCTGAGCTTTCACTCTTTTTTATAAGCCAGTCTGGTACCATGTCGACACAACATATGATACATGTACAAAACACATCTAAATACATACACATACATGCTCATGCACAAGCATACAAATTTCCAATAGTTTTACCTCAAAACTCTATCTACGAGATAGTAATGAAAACTCACTGGTTTACAGAACAACTGGATCCGGATTAATTCTGACAAAATTAGAGCTTTTTCACATGGCTAAACTTTAGTTGCTGTGAAAGGTAATCTAATAAAGCCTGTGGATCAAAGTTTTGTGTAAAGCAGTTTCCATTGCAGTTTGATTTTTAAAAACCTCTTTTACCTTTGTTTTATTCAATTTATCTGTTCATCTCTTGATGGATACTTAGGTTAATTCCATCTCTTGGCTATTGTGAATAGTGCTACAGTAAACATGGGGGTTCAGATATCTCTTCAACGTACTGAATTCAATTCCTTTCAGTATAATCCCTGTAGTGGAACTGCTGGATCATATAGGAGTTCTATTTTCAGTTTTTGGGAAAACTCCATGTTGTTTTTCCATAATGGCTGTATTAATTTACATTTTCTCCAGCAGTGTATAAAGAGTTCCTCTTTCTTGGTATTCTTGTCAGAATTTGTGATTTCTTGTCTTTCTTATAACAGTCATTCTAATTCAGGTGAGGTGATATCTTATTGTGGTTTAGATTTGTATTTTCCTGATGATTAGTGATGTTGAGCTGTTGAGCATTTTGGCATATTATGTGCTGGCCATTTGTATGTCTTTTTGAAAAATGTCTGTTCAGGTTTTTTGCTCACTTTTTAATCAAACTAATTTTTTTTTTTTTGCTATTGACTTATTTGAATCCCTTACATTCTCTGGATGTTAACTGCTTTTCAGAAGCATAGTTTGCAAATTCTTTCTCCCATCTGTACGTTATTACTTTGCTCTGTGTATTGTTTCCTTTCTTGTGAAGAAGTTTTAGTTTGATGTAATCCCATTTGTTTATTTTAGCTTTTCCTGCTGAGCTTTTCAAGTACTATTCAAAAACTTCTTGCCCCAGACCAATGTCATAAAGAATTTCCCTCTGTTTTCTTCTAGAAGTTCTATAGTTTTAGGTCTTACATTGAAGTCTTAAATCTATTTTGATTTGATTTTTTATATAAGGTGAGAGATAATGGTGAGATTTCACTCTTGTGCATGTGAATATCCAGTTTTCCCAGCACCATTTATTGAAGAGACTATGCTTTCCCCAATGTATGTTCTGGGCACCTATACCAAAATTCAGTTGGTTCTAAATATGTGGATTTATTTCTGGGTTCTCTATTTTGTTGCATTGGTCTATGTGTCTGGTTTTATGTCAGTGCCATGCTATTCTTATGCCTACAGCATTGTCATATATTTTGAAGTCAGGTAGCATGACGCCTTCAGGGATTTTTTGTTATTATTTTTTATTTCAAAATATTCAGGGGTGCAAATGATCTTCGTTACATGGATCACTTTTGGAATGCTTGAGTCATGGCTATAGGTATGCTCATCACCAAAATCATGTTCATTGTACCCATTAGGTAGGTTTTTGAAGCTCCCCTCTTCTGCTGGATTTTCACTGAGTTTTACTTCCCTCTATGTACATGTGTGATCATCAGTTAGATCCAATTTAATAATGAGTTAATGTGGTGTTTGTTTATCCATTCTTGAGATATTTCACTTAGGATAATGGTCTCCAGTTCTATCCAAATTGTTCCAAAAGGCATTAACTTATCATTTTTATGGGTGGGTAGTACTCAATGGTATACATATATCACATTTTATTAATCCACTTATGAATTGATGGACACTTGGGGTGATTCTACATCTTTCCCATTGTGAATTGTGTGGCAGTAAACATTTGAGTGCAGCTTTCTTTTTGAAAACACTTCTTTTCCTTTGGGCAGATGCCCAATAATGGGATTGATGGATCAAATGGTAGTTCTACTTTTGGCTCTTTGAAGTATCTCAATATCACTTTCCATAGAGGTTATATTAATTTGCAGTCCCACCAATAGTGTATGGGGTATGAGTGTTCCTATATCTCCACATTCGCGTCAACATTTATCGTTTTCGGACATTTTAATAAAAGCCATTCTCGGAAGAGAAAATGGAGACAATTTTGGAGCAGCAGCGGCGCTATCATGAGGAGAAGGAACGTCTTATGGACGTCATGGCCAAAGAGATGCTCACAAAGAAGTCCACACTCCAGGACCAGATCAATTCTGACCACCGCACTCGAGCCATGCAAGATAGGTATATGGAGGTCAGTGGGAACCTGAGGGATTTGTATGACGATAAGGATGGGTTACGAAAGGAGGAGCTTAATGCTATTTCTGGACCCAATGAGTTTGCTGAATTCTATAATAGACTCAAGCAAATAAAGGAATTCCACAGGAAGCACACAAATGAGATCTGTGTGCCAATGTCAGTGGAATTTGAGGAGCTCCTGAAGGCTCGAGAGAATCCAAGTGAAGAGGCGCAAAACTTGGTGGAGTTCACGGATGAAGAGGGATATGGTCGTTACCTTGATCTCCATGACTGTTACCTCAAGTACATTAACCTGAAGGCATCTGAGAAGCTAGATTATATCACATACCTGTCCATCCTCGATCAGTTATTTGACATTCCTAAAGAAAGGAAGAATGCAGAGTATAAAAGATACCTAGAGATGCTGCTTGAGTACCTTCAGGATTACACAGATAGAGTGAAGCCCCTCAAGATCAGAATGAACTTTTCGGGAAGATTCAGACTGAGTTTGAGAAGAAGTGGGACAATGGTACCTTCCCTGGATGGCCGAAAGAGACAAGCAGTGCCCTGACTCATGCTGGAGCCCATCTTGACCTCTCTGCATTCTCCTCCTGGGAGGAGTTGGCCTCCCTGGGTCTGGACAGATTGAAATCTGCACTCTTAGCTTTAGGCCTGAAATGTGGCGGGACTCTAGAAGAGCGAGCCCAGAGACTCTTCAGCACCAAAGGAAAGTCCCTGGAGTCACTTGACACTTCTCTGTTCGCCAAAATTCCCAAATCAAAGGGCACCAAGCGAGACACCGAGAGGAACAAAGACATTGCTTTTCTAGAAGCCCAGATCTATGAATATGTAGAGATTCTTGGGGAACAGCGACATCTTACACATGAAAATGTACAACGCAAGCAAGCAAGGACAGGAGAAGAGCGAGAAGAGGAGGAGGAAGAGCAGATGAGTGAGAGTGAAAGTGAAGATGAAGAGAATGAGATCATTTACAACCCCAAAAACCTGCCCCTTGGCTGGGATGGCAAACCCATTCCCTACTGGCTGTATAAGCTTCATGGCCTAAACATCAACTACAACTGTGAAATCTGTGGAAACTACACCTACCGAGGACCCAAGGCCTTCCAACAGCACTTTGCTGAATGGCGTCATGCTCACGGCATGAGATGTTTGGGCATCCCAAACACTGCCCACTTTGCTAATGTGACACAGATTGAAGATGCTGTCTCCTTGTGGGCCAAGCTGAAACTGCAGAAGGCTTCAGAGCGATGGCAGCCCGACACTGAGGAAGAATATGAAGACTCCAGTGGGAATGTTGTGAATAAGAAGACGTATGAGGATCTGAAAAGATAAGGACTGCTCTAGTGTTCAGAGATGTAGCTCATCTTTTGGGCTTGCCCAGGCTCCTCTGAGATCTGCATTTTCTATTTCCTTCAACCAAATGCTCAGAGACCCTTTACTATGTAGTCTTACGGTCTAGCAGCATGCATCTTGTAGAAACAAGGCATGCTGACAAAAAGCAGGGTTGAGATGTGTTTTATCTTTGTTTTATATTAAAAAAGATTCTGCCGGAAAATAAAAAAAAAAAAGCCATTCTCACTGGAGTTAGATGATATCACATTGTGGTTTTGATTTGCATTTCCCTGATGATTAGAGATGTTAAGCATGTTTTCATGTTTGCTGACCATCAGCCTATCTTCTTTTGAAAAGCATCTGTTCATGTCCTTTGATCACTTTAAAATGGGGTTGTTTGATTTGCTCTTATTAAGTTCTTTATAGATTCTAATCATCATTCCTTTATAGAATGTATAGCATGGAGATATTTTCTCCCATTCTGTAAGTTGTCTGTTCATGCTAACAATAATTTACTTGACTATGCAGAGGCTTTTTAATGTGATCAGGTCCCATTTATTTATCTTTGTTGTTGCTGTGATTGCTTTGGGGGTCTTCATAAATTTTTTACCTAGGCTGATATCTATATGAGTTTTCCCAACATTTTCTTCTAGAATTCTTATGATTTCATGTCTTAGGTTTAAATTTGTTATCCATCATGACTCGATTTTTGTGAGAGGTGAGAGGTGTGGATACTGTTTCATTCTTCTACATGTTGCTATCCAGCGCCATTTATTGAATAGAGATTATTTCCCCCAGTGTATGTTTTTGTCTGCTTTCTCAAAGATTAGATGACCATATGAGGATGATTTTATATCTGGGTTCTCAGTCCTGTTCCATTGGTCTATGTCTCTGTTGTTGTGTCAGTGCCATGCTATTTTGCTTACTATACCCTTGTAGTATAGCTTGAAGTCTGATAGATTGATTTCTCCCAATTTGTTCTTCTCGCTTAAGCTTGCTTTCAGTATGTACGATATTATTGTAGGGGGGAAAGCCATGCCTCTAATCCTCGCGTGGGTGAGGCAAAGTCATAAAATGTAACCAAAATGTTTGTACCCTCATAATATCCTGAAATAAAAATAAATTAAAGAGGGGGGGGAGGTCTACTCGTGTGGTTGCTGAGGCCTCTAACCAGGTTTTTCCATCCCTGTCCACAAACCCGGGCACTTCCCCTCTGATTGATTTACTTATGTTTTCTCTGCCCAAGATGAGTTCTCAAGCTTTCCAACAGTTTGTGTATCTGGCCCACTGGCATATGTCTCCATGTGTCTCTGATAGATGGGGGATCTTCAATTGTGTATCCCTTTACCAGCACTACACCTCTCTATCCCCAGAAGTCTCTGCTAGGAGGATGCTCTCACTGGGGGGATTAGAGCAGCCCAAGGAACTCTTGGTTCAAGCTGAACTATCTATTAAAGTCAGTGGTGGTGGGCACAGCTGCTTTGATTCAGCCTGTGGCACCTGAGGCATTTAGTTCCTATGGGAACCAGTACTTATGCAAATTGAGTCACAATGGCACAGCAAACTCCAATATGGCTGTTCTCCAGGGGGAGGGGGCTCACCCACAGAACTCTGCTTTCTTGCGCTCCTCCACACCCTCCCAATTGGCATGGGCTCTCACTTGCCACAAAACCCTCAAACTGGGATCTCTCCCCATCACCTCTCCATCCTACCATCTGCAGGTGAATGCCCCAAGCTCCTGTGGACAAGAAGATCACAATCTGAGATTGCCCTTTTGTTTGGGTGTGGAAATGTGCCTGTATCCACCCTCCTCTCCAAGCCATGGCCACAGCAGTGCAACCACCCTCCTCTCCAAGCTGTGGTGGTGGCTATACTGACCAAGGCAGGCTTGGCTGGGAATGCACTCCAGCAATGTGCTTCCATTGCCAGAGGCAGGCTTGGCTAGGAGTGTGTTCTCATTGTCAGGACCCAAGTCACTCAGCACAAGGTACTTTGGCAGTTGCTATGGGGTGGGTGCAGCCACCTGGCTATGAGCGGCTTGAGCCTAAATTACTTCCTGGGATGTCTGGAGTGGACAAGGTACAGAGGTGAAGGTGTCCAGATTCTGGGATGCTGAATCTCTGGTCCTTTGTGGCACTCTCTGGTGGGATAAGAGCCTGTGTCCCATTGCTGGCCTGAGGCACCCAAGTAGGGGAGGAAAAAAATTCTTACCCTTTCCCTGGGCTCTGGAACTCCCTGGGATGAATTCACACCAATTACTCCTTCTATCTTTCTCTCTCTCAGCTGCTCAGTTCTTCCTGGTGGTGTTCCTGTACTCCACTGGTGTGCATCTCCAGGGTCTACTTCTGAGCAGTAATCACTTTCTGCTCTCATCCGTCCAATCCTCACCCTTCTGCCTGGACAGTCCAACAAGCTTTGTCTGTAGTCAGCCATTTGGCTTCAGCCAAAATTTATTTGATATGTTTTTCCCTTTACCTTCTTCCTTTTCTGCTTCACAGTTTTTCTCCATCAGGTCCATGGCAGGCTCTGAACCTCCCTCTATGATCTACACCTGATCTGTGTCTCTTCTCCCCTCTTCTTTATCTGAAATCCTATCTTTCCTCTGGTATAGTCCAGGAAGTGACTTCTCTAGCTGGCCATCTTGATAAATTTTTAATTTGAGTAAAAGATTAGTCACTTAATTACAGCTTTCTTTTTTCAAAGTTGATAAAAGAGAATCCAAATAACCCTGCTTCCAGGCATTGCAATGTCCTCCCCATGGATCTCACAGTACCAGCAGATTATAGTGCAACAAGGGATGCAACAGGGCTACCTAGTGTCCTTAGGCTCAGGTAAGACACAGTCCCACCAGTGGCCAGAATGAATGGCCTGAAATTCTTGTTTTTAATTTATTTCATTTCTGCTGAATTTTTGTTTCTTTATATTGCTTACTTTGGTTTTTTTTTTTTTTTTTTTTTTTTTTTTTTTTTTTTTTTTGAGACAGAGTCTCACTTTGTTGTCCAGGCTAGAGTGATTGCCGTGGCGTCAGCCTAGCTCACAGCAACCTCAAACTCCTGGGCTCAAGCGATCCTCCTGCCTCAGCCTCCCGAGTAGCTGGGACTACAGGCATGCGCCACCATGCCCGGCTAATTTTTTATATATATATCAGTTGGCCAATTAATTTCTTTCTATTTATAGTAGAGACGGGGTCTCGCTCTTGCTCAGGCTGGTATTGAACTCCTGACCTTGAGCAATCCGCCCGCCTCGGCCTCCCAAGAGCTAGGATTACAGGCGTGAGCCACAGTGCCCGGCCTCTTACTTTGGTTTTAATTTGCTCTTTTTTTCTCATTTCCTAATATGTTAGTGTAGATTATTGACTGTTGATTTTTTTTTAAATTTTCTGATATATGTATTTTATGCTATATGTTTTTTGATGTTGCTTTTGCTGTATTACACAAATTTTGATATATTTTAATTTACTTCAAAATAGTTTTTAATTTTTCTTGAATCTTTCTTTGATCCATTTTCTAGTCATCTCTTTGTCATTTATTTTTAATTTAACTCCATTGTGGTCTCAGAGCATACATTGTATGATTTTTATATTTTTTAAATTTATTACTGTGTGGTATATAGCCCACCAAGAATGTGGTCTATCTTGGTGAATGTTCAATGTGAGCTAGAGAAGGATGTGTATTCTGCTGTCATTTAATAAAATATTCTATAAATGTCACTTAGATCTATTTGATTGATGATGCTATTGGTTATGCTCTGTCATTATTGATTTTTCCGCCTGCTAGATCTCTCCATTTCTGATAGAGGGGTGTGGAAGCCATTGACTATAATAGTGGATTTAATTATTTCTTTTTGCAGTTCTATCAGGGTGGGTTTTTTTGCCTCATGTATTTCAATGCTGTGTTTTGATTAGTGTTAGCATGTTAAATATTTTTCTATCCTTTTACTTTTTAAAAATTATATATTGAAAATTATAGCTGCATATTGTTATAGTTTGGATATTTATCCCCTCTGAATCTAATGTTGAAATTTGATCCCCAATGTTGGAGATAGGGCCTAAAGAGAAGTGTTTGGATCATGGGGGAAGATCCCTGATAAATGGCTTTATGACATCCTCATTGTAATGAGTAAATTCTTACTCTATTAGTTCCCATTAGAACTGATTGTTAAATAGATCCTGGCACCTTCCACGTCTCTCTCTCTCTCTATCTCTATTTCTCTCTCTCTCCCCCCCCCATGTGATCTGTACATACCTATTTCCCTTTGCCTCCTCTTCCCCTTCTGTTATGACTAGAAGCAGTCTTAGGCCCTAACCAGATGTAGATGCTTGTGCCACACTTCTTGTATAGCTTACAGAACTGTGAGCCAAATAAAACTCCTTTCTTTATAAATTTTCTAGCCTCAGGTATTCGTTTATAGCAACACAAATGGACTAAGACACATGCATTTATGGGGTACATAATGATGTTATGATTTTCTTAATTAATTGTCAAATGATTAAAATAAGCTAATTAACCCTTAATTTCTCTGTGTCTCTCTATATAAAATAAGTGTCTTTTAGACAACATATAGTTTAGTGTGATGGTTTATTTTATATGTCAACTTGATTGGGCTAAGGGAGGCCCAGATAGTTGCTAAAGCATATTTTGGGGTGCATCTATGAGGGTATTTCTGGAAGAGATGAGCACTTGAATTAGTAGACTGAGTAAAGAAGATCCATTTTCAGCAATGTGGGAAGGCATCATACAATCCATTGAGGGCCTGTGTAGAATAAAAAAGTGAAGAAAGGGCAAATTCTCTCTCTTTCTTTTGAATCTAAGTCATCCAGCTTCTTCTGTCATTGAATATCAGAGCTCCTGGTTCTTGAACCTTCAGATTCATTCTGAATTACATGACTCATTTTCCTGGTTTTTCACTCTGAAGACAGAAGTTGATGGAATTTCTTAGCCTCCATACTAACATATACCAATTGTCATAAATTTTTCTATACAGGTGGTCCCCAGGTTATGGGCAAGACACATTACTGAGAATGGCTTTAGGTGGGATTTATATGTAACTAACATCTCTGATAAACAACATGCATACAGTAATAATATTAGTATACTAATATAATAATAAAAACAAAAATATTATAATGGCTCATATGTGATAATAATAATACAGTATAACGTTGTAATAACAATAATAATCCCTGTATTGTAATAATAAATTACAGAAACTATTGTGCTTTTATTCATTCAAATAACCAGAACATAAAAACAAACTCATACCAAAAGCTTAGATGGGCAATAGGAGAAATTTCAAAAAAGAATATTAAAGGTTAACACTTACCTAATGTTGTATCAATGTTGGGCTAATAAGAATGTGACAACTATTTTAATCTTCTAATCAAATCAATAATAACCTTTCCATTTCAATGATTAATCCACCACAGTACTTAGTAATAATTGATGTTTTCATTGAAGCACTGCCTTTGACATGTTCCATTATTCTCACTTTATCCTTTATAATTGTTCTAATAGTTGAGCTATGGAAACCTAATGCTTTCTCAGTGAATGATGTTATCTGGTCTTTCTCCAAACGCTTAATTATTTCTACTATCCTTTCCATGGTAATGACCTTTCTCTTTATTGTAGACACACCTGGACTTGCAGTGGACTTTTGCTTTGGTGGCATGATCATAAGAGTAAACACAGACTCACAAAATTGAATTAAAAAATTAAGACAAAAATGATACTGTCCACAAGCAACTATATAAATGAGACTAGCCACTAGAAAAATGATGCTGCAACAATGAACCACTTCCTGAATTATTAATTTATATCATTTTGTATTATTCTTATAGAGAGCCTTGGGAGTACATTCATAAGTATGGAATGCCATGAGTCAGATCATCAATAAGCCAGGGACTGCCTTTATATCAATATAAACATACATATATTCCATTTGTTCTAATTCTTTGGAGGATACTGTTTAATGCAGTTTGATCTCATTTTCTATTATCCACTCTATCTTTTAATTGTTATATTTAGACATAGAAGTTTAAGGCAATTATTATTATAGTTTAATTAATAGCTTCCATATTTGTTACTGTTTTCTATTAATTTCTCTCATTAATTTTTTTTTTCTTTTTTGTCTTCTATTCTTTCTCTGATTTTATTTGATCATAATGTATAATTCCATTTTTCTCCTATCTTAGCATATCAATTATAATTTTTTAAAAAGTTTTTCAGTGGTTACATTAGAGTTGACAATATACATTTACATTTTTTATTTCAGGATATTATGAGAGTACAAACATTTTGGTTATATGTTATGACTTTGCCTCACCCAAGCCAGGATTGGAAACATAACCTTCCCTCATAAAATGCTCACCACATCCGTTAGTTGTGAGTTTACACGCCCCTATCACTCAACCCTCAATGAATATTACTATCATGTGAGCACCTTAATATTGATCAGATAGTGCCAATTTGATAGCGAGTACAAGTGGTGCTTATTGTTCCATTCTTGTGATACCTTACTTCGCAGAATGGGCTCAAGGTCTATCCAAGAAAATATGAGAGTTTCTAGGTCACCATTTTTTTTTTCTATTTGAGTGGTATTCAATTGTATACATATACCATATTTTATCAATCCACTCATGGATTGACGGGCACGTGGGTTGTTTCCATATCCTTGCAATAGTGAATTGTGCTGCCATAATCATTCAAGTGCAGATGTGTTTATTACAGGATGCCTTTCGTTCCTTTGGGTAGATGCCTAATAGTGCTATTGCTGGATCAAATAGTATTTCTATTTGTTGCTCTTTGAGGTATCTCCATATTATTTTCCACAGCGGTTGTCCTAATTTGCAGTTGCACCAGCAGTGTAAGGGTATTCCTATCTCTCCAAATCCTCACCAGCATTTGTTGTTTAGCGATTTTTTTATAAAGGCCATTCTCACTAGGGTTAGCTGATATCTCATTGTGGTTTTGATTTGCATTTCCCTAATGATTAGAGATGTGGAGACATTTTTTATATGTTTACTGGCCATTATTCTATCTTTGTTTGAAAAGTCTCTGTTCCTGTACTTTGCCCATTTATTGATGGGTAGTTTGATATTTTCTTGTTGGTTTTTTTGAGTTCTACATAGATTCTTGTTAGGAGCTCTTTATCAGATATGTAGAAAGCAAATATTTTCTTCCATTCTGTAGGCTGTCTATTCACTCTAATGACAGTTTCCTTGACTGTGCAGAAGCTTTTTAATTGGATCAGGTCCCATTTATTTATTTTTGTTGCTACTCTGATTGCTTTGGGGGTCTTCTTCATAAATTCTTTGCCTAGGCCAATGTCTGAAAGAGTCTTCCCTATATTTTCTTCTAGGATTCTTAAGGTCTCATGCCTTAAGTTTCAGTTTGTTACCAATCGTTAATTGATTTTTGTAAGAAGTGAAAGGTGGGGATCCAGTTTCAATCTTCTGCCTTTAGTTATCCAGTTTTCCCAGCACCATTTATTGAAAAGAGATTCTTTTCCCCACTGTATATTTTTGTCTGCTTTGTCAAAGATTAGATGATAATATGCAAATGGTTTCATCTCTGGATTCTCAGTCCTGTTCCAAAGGCACTGTTCTTGTGCCTATAACATGCTGATTTAGTTACTGTAGCCTTGTAGTGAAGCTGGAATTCTGGTAGACTAGTACCTCCCACTTTTTTGTGTGTTTGTTTGTTTGTTTTTGCTTCAGATTGCTTTGGCTATACTAGGTCTTCTCTGGTTCCATACAAAGCATTGAATTATTTTTTCTAGGTCTGTAAAGAATGATGATGGTACTTTGATACAGATTGCATTAATTCTATATATCACTTTGGGTAGTATGGACAGTTTAACCATGTTGATTCTACCAATCCATGAGCAAGGTAGATTTTGCCATCTGTTTACATGTTCTACAATTTCTTTTTTTAGTGTTTTATAGTTTTCCCTGTATATGTCTCTCACCTCTTTTGTTAAATATATTCCAAGATACTTAATTTTCTTTGAGCCTATTGTAAAAGGGGTTGTGTTTTTTATTTGATTTTTGGCTTGATTATTATTGGCATATATGAATGCCTCTGATTTGTGTGCACTGATTTTGTATCCTGAGACTTTACTAAATCCATTTGTCACTTCCAGGAGTCTCTTGGTTGAATCCTTGGCATTTGCTTGATATAATATCACATCAGCAGCAAAGAGTGAGAGTTTTATCTCTTCTGCCCCCATTTGGATGCCCTTAATTCCCCTCTCTTGTCTAATTGCTCTAGCAAGGACTTCCAACACTATGTTGAATAGAAGTGGAAACAGTGAGCAAACTTGTCTGGTTCCAGTTGTAAGTGGGAATGGTTTCAATTTTTCCCCATAAAGGAGAGGTCACAACAGACACCATGGAAATATAAAACTTTATCTTTGAATACTATAAAAAAACCCTATATGCCCCCAAACTGCACAATGTGGAGGAAATGGACAAATTCCTGTAAACATACAACCTACCTAAGTTCAACCAGGAGGAAATAGAATTCCTGAACAGACAAATGTCAAGCACAGAAATTGTAGCAACAATTAAAAATCTTCCAAAAAGGAAAAGTCCCAGACCAGATGGATTCACATCCAAATTTCACCAAACATGCAAAGAATAACTCATACCTATACTACAGAAATTATTCCCCAGCATTGAGAAAGATGGCAATCTCACTAACTTATTGTGTGAAGCCAATATCACCTTGATACCAAAGCCAGGAAAGGACGCACTCAAAAATAAAACTACAGACCATTATCCCTCATGAATATAGATGCAAAAATCCCCAACAGAATCTTAGCAAATCAAATCCAACAGCATATCAAAATAATAATTCACCATGACTGGGTGGGTTTTATCCCAGAGATACAAGGCTGATTCAACATACCAAAATCTATAAATGAAATACACCACATAAATAAAAGCAAGAACAAAAATCATATGATTCTCTCAATAGTTGCAAAAAAAAGAATTTGACATAATCCAGCACATTTTATGATTAAAAAGTCTTAACAAAATAGGCATAGCTGGGCGCGGTGGCTCACGCCTGTAATCCTAGCACTCTGGGAGGCTGAGGCAGGCGGATTGCTCAAGGTCAGGAATTCAAAACCAGCCTGAGTGAGACTCCGTCTCTACTATAAAAATAGAAAGAAATTAATTGGCCAACTAATATATATATATTAAAAAATTAGCTGGGCATGGTGGCGCATGCTTGTAATCCCAGCTACTCGGGAAGCTGAGGCAGGAGGATCGCTTAGCCCAGGAGTTTGAGGTTGCTGTGAGCTAGGCTGATGCCACGGCACTCACTCTAGCCTGGGCAACAAGCGAGACTCTGTCTCAAAAAAATAAATAAATAAAATAGGCATAGATGGGACATACCTTAAAATTATTAATGACATATATGAGAAAACCACAGCCAATATCATACATTTATAATTAATCCAAGTCCACATTCAAATTATACTGATTCACAGTAATGTAAGTGCTTTATAACAGAGTATTCCAAATTCCTTACTGATGTCACTTATAACATTATTTCATTCATTTCAACTATGCATAAACTATTATCACGTAAAACATTGTTGGTATTATTATTTTGAACAAATTGCTACATTTTAGATCAATTAAGAATAAGAAAAATAAAAAATGTTAATTTACCTTCATTTATTTCTTCTCTAACTCTCTTCCTTATATAGATTTGAGTTTCTAATCTACATAATTTTCCTTTATTCTGAAGAATATTTATCTATCTTTCTTTTTTATGGAAAGTTTTTATTTTGAATGGATATTTGCAAAAGGAAAGGACAAAATTAAGGGAAATTATCTGATCATAAGTTCTCCAAGCATGTCAAAGTTTAGGCAAAAAGTGTTTTTCTTGTTCTTTTTTAAATTCTCTAAAGAAATTCTTTCAAGGAAAATATACTGGTGGCAAATTCTCCCAATATTTGTCCAAAAAAGTCTTCATTTCTTTTTTTACTTTTAAAGGTTTTTTTTCACTCATTTTCAAAAGATATAGTTTCAAAAGATATAGTTTGGTTGATTTTTTCTTTCCAACCATTTAAATATTTCACTCCATTCCTTTTTTTTTTTTTTTTTTTGCATGTATAATTTCTGAAAAGAAAGACTGATATAAATCTTATTCTTGCTCCTCGGTGGCTATAATGTTTCCTTCATTTCTGGATTCTTTCAAGATTTTCTCTTTATCTTTGTTTTTCTGCTCTTTGAACATTATACACCTAGATGTAGTTTTGTTGTTGTTGTTGTTATTCTGCTTTGTGTTCTCTGAGTTTCCTGAATCTGTGGTTTTGTGTGTCTCAATAATTTTGGGAAATTCTCAATTATTTTTACTTTATATATTTCCTACATTCTATTCTCTCTTTATTATACTTTTGGTATTCCCATTATGCATATTCTGTACCCTTTGTAATGGTCTCAGAATTCCTGTATATTCTGTTCCATTTTTTATTCATTTTTTTTTTCTCTTTCCATTTTGGTTTTGGAAGTTTCTCTTGAAAGATCTTCAGGCTCACTGATTCTTTCCTTGGTTATGTCTATTCTGTTAATAAGCCCATCAAATGCATTCTTCATTGATTTTAGAGTGTTTTTGATTTCTGGTATTTCTTTTTTGATTTTTTCTTAAAGTTCCATCTCTGTGCTTACAGTACCCATTTGTTCTTTCATGCTCTCCACTTTTCCCATTATATCCCCTAATCTATTTATCATAGTTATTTTAAATTCCTGGGTGATAGTTTCAAAATCTCTGCCATATTTGTGTCTTATTCTTGTGCTTCCTTTCCCTCTTCAACTGTGATTTTTGTCTTTTCGTATGCTTTGTAATTTTTTTTTTGTTAAATGTCAGACATGAAGCACAGGGTAAAAGGACATGAGATAAATAGGCCTTTAGTATGAGTGGTTTGCTTAGCTGGCCAGTAGTCTGTGTTTACTGCTTGCTGTAGCTATAGTGTTCAGAGTCTAAAATTTCCTCTGACGTCCTTTTGTTTGTCCCCCCTTTTTGTTTTGGGGTTTTCCTAGAAACTCCTTAAATAAGATCTGAGGCATTTGGTTCTTTAAGTTGTAATCCATTCTTATAACACAGGAGCCCTATTAATGTGGTGGTAAGGCTGAGGGAAATGGAAGCTTTTCATAGTCCTATTAGGTTTTAGTCTTTTAGATAGCCTTTCTGGCTGGGCTGTGACCTTTTCTGTATATGATGAAATACAGGGATATAGTTTCTTTATTTTGCATATGGATATCCAAGTTTTCCAGCACCGTTTATGAAAGAGATGGTCCTTTATCCAATGTATGTTCTTGGTGAAAATGAGTTCACTGTAAGGATGTGGATTTATTTTTGTGTTCTCTATTCTGTTCCATTGGTATATGTGTCTATTTCCATGCCAGTACTATGCTGTTTTGGGTATTATAGCTTTGTAGTAATCAGATAGTGTCATGCCTCCAGCTTTGTTCTTTTTGTTTGTTGGTTTGTTCTGTTTTGTGTTTTATTTGGTTTTCTTTTAAGAGGACATGGATGATGCTTTCTTTTCTTATTTCAGAATATTACAGGGTTACACATATTTGGGTTACATAATTATTTGAGTTGAAGTTATAAGTGTGCCCTTCACTGAGATAGTATACATTGTACCTGTTAGGTTTGAATTTACCCATCCCCCTCTCCCCTCCCTCTTACTTGATTCCTCTTGAATTTTACTTCCATGTATGCACATAAGTGTTGATTGATTAGTTTCAATTTAGTATTGAGTACATGTGGTTTTTGTTTTTCCATTCTTGCAATACTTCACTTAGAAAAGTTGTCTCTAGCTCCATCCAGATGGTTACAAAATATACTAGATCACCATTTCTTATGGCTGAGTAGTACTCCATTGTATCCATATACCACATTTTATTAATCCATTCATGTACTGATGGGCACTTGGGTTGTTTCCACATCTTTGCAATTGTGAATTGTTATGTATAAATATCTGAGTGCAAGTGTCTATTTTATAAAATGTATTTGTTTCCTTTGGATAAATATTTAGTAGTGGGATTGCTGAATCAAATTGTAGGTCTACTTTTGGTTCTTTGAGGTATCTTCATACTACTTTCCCTAAAGATTGTACTAGTTTATAGTCCCACCAACAGTGTATAAGTGTTTCATTTTCTCTGCGTCCATGCCAGCATCTGATGTTACGGGAGGGCATGAAACTATAAGAATTCTACAAAAAATGTTGGAAAAACTCTTATAGACCTCAGCCTAAGCAAAGAATTTATGAAGATCTCAAAAGCAATCACAGCAACAACAAATGTAAATAAATGGGACCTGATCAAATTAAAAAGCTTCTGCACAGCCAAGGAAACAATCAACAGAGCAAACAGGCAAACTACAGAATGGGAGAAAATATTTGTATGCTATATATCTGATAAAGGACTGATAAGAATCTACAAAGAACTCAATATACGTAACTTTAACATTTGTACCCCCATAATATGCTGAAATAAAAATAAATAAATAAATAAAAAGTAAAAAAATAAAAAATCTACAAAGAACTCAAGCAAATCAGCAAGCTAAAATCAAACGACCACATTAGAAAGTGGACAAAAGACATAAACAGAAACTTTTCAAAGGAAGATAGACTAATGGACAACAAACACATGACAAAATGCTCAATGTCTCTAATCATCAAGGCAATGCAAATCCAAACTACAATTAGATATCACCCAACTCCAGTGAAAATGACTCCAGTTTTGTCCATGTTCCTCAATATTGTCTTTACTTATTTGGGGTCTTCTTCAGTTCCATACAAAATTTAGGCTTGTTTTTATCTATTTCATAGAAGAATGTCATTGGTATACTGACAGGTATTGTATTTAATCTGTAGAATGCTTTGGGTAGAATGATCATTATAATAATATTAATTCCTCCAGTCAATGAATATGGAATATCTTTTCACCTTTTGTGTCCCCTTCAACTTTTTTCCTGAATGTTTTATGGTTTTCGTTTTTGATGTGTTTCCTTTATTGGTTTAATTTAGCTCTAGAGTTTTCTTTTTTTTTTTGTAGCTATTGTAAATGCAGTTGCTTTCTTGATTTTGTTTTCAGATTTATCACTGTTTGCATATATAAATGCTACTGATTTTTATATTGATTTTGTGTCCTGCAATTTTTCTAAATTTGTTTACCAGTTCTAAGAGTTATTTTGGTGGAGTCTTTAGGTTTTTCTAAATGTAATGTCATGTTATCTATACACAAGTATAATTTGACTTCTTTTTCAGTTCAGATGCCATTTATGTTTTTCTGCTGCCTAATGTTCTGGCTAGGACTTATAGTACTATGTTGAATACAAGTGGTGAAAATGAGCATCCTTGTCTTGTTGATTGGATAGAATTTAAATTTAATCATAGAAAGAATCTTAGCAGTGTGTGATAATCTTGATGAGACTGCTTCATTATTCCCATTATAATTATACCCAAATAGTTTTCTATGTGAAGATCATACTTGGAACAATTTAGAATAAACAAAACAGCATAAGTAACTGATACAGGATTGAAATAAAATCTTACAATATGGAAAATATATAGAAAATACATGGTAGAAATGCAGATTAATATATTTATTAGGAAATAATGTGAATGTTAGCATTTTATTTCATTTTTATTAGTGACTATGAGCATCTAATATTAAGCAAATTTAATTTGTATAAAAGGCCCAAGTTCTGAAATAATATAATAATAATACATAAATATTTGAATATAGATGGAGGTCCCAATTGATTCAGGAATTAAATGCTTTATAATTAAAAGAGATAAACTGGCATATCATAGTGCTTAATAGCATTGGATTTGGAGCCAGAGTGTCTCGGTTACTATTCTTGCTCTGCCACTTATCACTTAGGGGATCATAGGCAGATAGCTCAATCTCTGTTTTTCCAGGCTCTTTTTGAGGATTAATAAAGGAGTTAATACTTATGAAGCACTTTAGAACAGTATGTGGTATATCGTGAGCATTAAAGAAAAATGACAGCATTTATTTGTCCATTATTTCATAATGCAAATTAGTTTCTTTATATGGAAATGACTGTGAGAATGTAAATAAATAAAAAAAGAACATCTTTTAGAGCATCAGGAGCTAAAAGAGTATAGTCAGTGTGCCCATAGCCCTGAATAAAAGACAAGAATGGCTTCTTATTCTATTGCTCAGTTTAAGAAATATTGCAAGTGAAGTGGACACTCTTATACACTAGTGGTGACAGCATAAATTAGTAGGACAACTTTTTTGTATGGAAGTTTAGTAATATTAACAAAAGTCTTAAAAATGTTAATACCCTTGACCCCAAAACTTCATTTAATTTAAGGAGTTATTCTAAGGAAGTTGTGAGAAGACTGCCATGCCATGTGATCCAGTTTCATCACTCCCCTATCACTGAAGACTATGACATGGATAACTTATCACTGTCAAATATGTAGTCCCTTACCTGCTGAAACATGGTCTCCCAAGTTCCTAGGAATTAAAGTTTCAGTGTTCTAACATCCTAACTTTATTTCTTTCTCCCCCACACAAGTGGTTTCCAAGATCAAGATAATGGAGGCCTTACAGAGTGATACCAGTATTCTTTAGGCTCTTGCCCTCGATGCAGAGATCCACAAACATATACTACTTGGCCTCCCTTGCTTGAAGACTTGGCTCTCTGTGCCTTCTTTTTAACTAGGAGTCAGATTAGGCAAGAATTCTAATTTGAATTGGCTATCCTAATGCCACCTTTGTTACTCATCTTTGTATATGTCACTGGTGAGTGAATTAGGAATACTAATTCAGACCTGTAACAGTAGGTAAAGGATTATGTTGCTTTAGACAAAACTGCTGTTAGTATAGACTAAGATAATAGGAAAATGTTAAGAAGTAATTTGGAAATAGACTTTAAAAGAGTGTTGATTAATTTGATGTAAGATATATATGAGAATGGGAGGTGGTATCAGGAATGACTTTTAGTTCTCTTGTTTAAGCAAACTAGATGCATAATGGTGCCATTTCTATAGATTGGGGAGATTATTGGGGAAAATAAGATGCAGATGGACAATTGAATTTGGGTTATGTTTATCTGAGATACACATGAGTCAACCAAGGAAACATGTAAGGTAGGGAGTTGTATGTACTCATTAGAGCAGATTTCTGAGGCTGAGGTATAAAATTGAAATACATCAGTATATAGATTATATATAACACCATGGGAGTATACGAGATGGCTAAGGAATAGTAGTGAGCATAAGAAGAAAATAAGGCCTAATGTAGAATCTTCAGTAACTTTAACAATTAAGGGTCAGGTCTAATATAAGAGGACGAGCTGGCAAAGGAGATTAAGAGAGACAGAGAGAAAGATAAGAGGAAGTTCAGGAGAGTATGATTTGATAAAATCCAGGAGAAGAGAATACTTTAAGAAGTAAAATGTTTTCAAGACTTTCAAATGTTTAGAGGCCAATACCAGAACCACTGGATTGCAAACAGTGATGTGGATGTCGGTGAAATTAGCATGAGAAGTTTTATTGAAATATCAGGGACAAAAGTCAAATAATTAGGTTAAATAGTGTACAAGAGGTGAGGAAATGGTGACAAAGAGCAAAGAAAACTCCTGAAAGTTTGGCTATGAAGGACAGGAGATGGAGTAGTAGCTAAAAGAGGACATTGAATTCAAGGAGTTACTGTTATCATTTAAGAAGATAGAATAAGCACATGGTGAGTAGAGAAGAAGTTTAAGATACAGGGATAAAGTGGTAACTTGTAGGATCTCTTGGTCACTGATAAATTGAGGGGGAGCAGAAAATCAAGAGTATAGATGTTGGAATCATGATTCTATTTACTTTCCTTCCATGATTCCTACCTTAACTTTCTAATCATTCCTCTTCCTTCCAACCAGCTAAGAATTCGTTTGTCATGATCTGTAAATTTTTGTGTACTACAGCCCTATGGTTCCTACAAGCTAGAATGATAGTCATTTAGAGATGGGCTTTGGAATTAGTCAGACTCTTTCTGAATCATTTTTCTGCTCCTTTATTATTTTTCAAACTTGAGCAAGTTGCAGAATGTTAAAATTTCTTCATATGTAAAAAAGGACAATAATAACAAACTAGTAGGAATAGCGTATTAAATAAGATAATGCAGGTGAAACACTTAGCACAATATCTGATATATATTGGTTCCATGCAATGTAACTGGCTTGCTGCCAGATCAAAATAATGGCCCTTGGGCAAGGCCAGTTGTCTAAATGGGCCAGAGATATACTTACTGCATCCCTATTCATCTATACTTAAACAGTTTGCAATCTGGCGGCCTATGGGCCAAATCCAAATCACCAAATATATTTTGCTTATTCTACAGTATTCTCAAAAAATTAAAAATTTTGCCAGAATTTAAATGCCAGGAGATTTCATATATACATTGGGATTTTTGACTTCTCATGAACAATTGTTAGATCTGTACTTATG